>NC_091802.1:7185000-8435000 GCF_041296235.1 Equus asinus | reverse complement strand
GCAACTCTGAGCAGAGCCTCTGTTCACACAGCCGAGCCCTCTCAGAGCACCTCTGCTGCTTTCTGCTCGGAGTTTCTCGGTTTCCAATGGCGGATTATGAGCCCACAGTGAGAAGGAGGTCAGGGGCCTCTCTGGGGAGGCCTCCTTACAGGGCTCAGTCCCCGCAGGCATGTGCAGAAAACTGCTGATGTTCTTCCCCCTTCTCTTATTAGGAAGACTGTCCCCCTCAAAGAGACCCAAAGGTCACCCCAAGCCCCCCTCAATTTGGATTCTCTTCTGCAAGAACTGTGACACACGCTCCTTGGGACCCGCTGGGATCCAGATGAGCGGGCATCCCCTTCTCAGTCTCCACCAAAAGCAAGTGAAACAAGATTAAAGTGAATAACAAGGCAGACACGAGGCAGACAGTGAATCAATTCAGTAAGCATTAAAGTCATAACTCGGCATCGGAGGAATGTGTGGTGGTAGGACAGAGGACAGTCATCTGTTTTGTCCTGAAAAATGTGCAATGTCATCTCGTGCCACTTTTTTCTGGCAGGAAGCAAATGGTGCACCTGAAGTGGGTTCTTGAAGAAAAGTTGGGCATAGTTAGGGAAACTCACAAGGGGTTAACAATGGTGGAGAGTGGCTATAATCCCTGACCTAATGGGGCAAAGGGAGGGGTGGGGGCCAGACACAGAGAAGGTGTGGAAAGGCCACATACAGGAGCTGGAGCCAACCTGCAGTGATCCACGTGGACACTGCTGGGCAAATGTATACCCTAACTGACTTCCCTGTCCACCTACCCTCCAGTCCCCTGCTGGAGATCCCCACTGACCGAGCCTGGCTGGAAACCAGAGGATCAAGGAATCTGGGGTGGATAAGAGTAGAGAAGGTGAGAGTGGATTTGGAGAGCTAACAGAAGACACTGGCACACTTACTCCAAAGTGTTGGGCTCCCTTCTGATCTCCAACACGCCAGCTCTCTCACCTCTCCTGTCTCAGCTCCAACATCATCTCCTCAGAGGAAGCCTTCACTGACCTCTGGATCTAAAGTAACAGCACTTGACCTTTATGATATCTTCTGCAGCTTCTACCACAGTCTGTAATCCATTTGTTGGGTGGTTGTTTACTCCTTTGCCATATGTCTCTAGACTGGGACTGGTGAGTCTGTTTGACCCACTGGAATGAAAGCCTGGTGCAGGGACCTTGTTTTTCTTTTTCTGGATCATATTCCCTGCGACTATCACTATGCCTGGCATATATTCTCAAACACTTGTTGAATGGATCAATAAACTAATATTTATTGAATGAATGAATGAAAAGGAAATCTAAAGAATGAGTAGAAGTTATCCAAGTGACATACTGCCCCACCAGACAGCCACCAGAAAATGGCCAGGTTCACCCCAAAGTCAGGGGCCCCTGTCTACCAGGCTTTCTCCTGACTCTCTGGAGCGCTGCCGCCATGGCAGTTTTCCTTCAGTGTGCTCCCCACATGGGTTCCAAGAAGGGGCCGGACTCCCACATTGTTACCTACAAGACAAAAAAAGCTGAGCCTTGGCTGGAAAGAAGTCAGAGTGATCACAGTCACTTGCTGGAATTGTAGACAGTTGTGTGTAACTTACACTACCTTAGGATCTTGAACAGGGTACAGCATCCGGGATAGAACAGAAAGGGTTCCCAAGGAGAATCTGATGGTACTACATCTGGGGCCATTCCAAACTGAGATGGCCATCTCATTTAAAGATAAGTCAGTTGGTGGGGGCGAGGGATATTAAAAATATGGAGTATATAAAAAGATAAACATAGCATTCAAGAATTAGAGATAAAAAATGATTTAAAAGTATTTGGAAACATATGTAAATATTAAATGGCATTTATTTTAAGTGAAATAGAAGAGACCGTAAACTTAATAAAATATGAGATAAAAGAGGAGGTAATAAGATGACAGACTGAAGATGCTTTTAAAGGCATGATAGGTTAAGGGAAGAATCAAAGAAAGCAAATAATGCCATTGGAAATGACAGGGAGCAAAATAGATTCCATAAAAATACCAACAGAGTCGTGAAGGACAAGCTAGAGATGCTCTCCAGATGCTGAAGCAAAACGGACTAGGAGATGGAAGTGGCCAGAAAAAAGACCCTTGGGTTTGAGCTCAGAGAGTAAAAACCAACATACTGATAAAGGGAGTCCTTGAAGAAGTGCAAGGGGATTCATTTTTTAAAAAGGAATCGAATCAATATAAAGGACAAAATAGGACGGAGTAGAGGAAAACTTTCCTGAATTTAGAAAGACTTGAATGAGTAGATGGAAAGGGCTCCGCATGCATAATTATTTGAAAGTAACCAACACATAGACATATATTGATGATTTGTTTTTAATTACAAGGATAAAGAATTCGACAAATGTCCAGGCGAGGAATTAAAAAAGAAAAAAAAGCTCTCTACAAAGGAACGCAAGTTAGATTTGCCGCAGAGATTTCCATAACATAAGATGATGTAAGTTCCAGAAAGCAGCTAAAAAGCTAAAAAAAATTTAAAAAAAAAAAAAAGGAGCGAGATGGAGAGAGAGCAGCAGCTACACAGGGGAGGGAAAGGTTCTGAATCAAGAACAAGAACACACCAGCCAACCAAGGTGTTGTTTACTTTTAAGACAATACAAAGGCTTTCTCAGATATGTAAAAATTCCAAAAATATACCATCATGCAGTTTCCTCCTAAAAAGAAACTACACTAAGATGTATACCTGACAGCCAAACGATGAGTCGGGGAGCTCTCAAGAGCAGACCGTGGCGTCAGTGGTGGCCATGGAAACTCCTTAGATGCACAGGTCTAAAGAGTTATTGTCAACGCAGTTACAAGTCAATGCAAATATCATGATTCTTGAAGGCGAAAAGAAAAGGACATTGTAAGGATAATCATTTATCAATGTTAAATAGGGCCAAAAATTGATAGCATGATAGGTAAATCTGGGAAGAATAGAGAAGATATAAGTATGAGATAACAGTTTCCTCTTATATGTATATCAGTCATTAGGTATAGTTTCATTGTTGATTTTGATAACATAAAAAATACAGATTTGACTAAAAATAACCTTATAGGGGGAAAACTAAACAAAACATGATCCCCTAAAGCTAATGATATGAAATTAACAATCAAGGAAACATAAAAAGCAAAAACACAAAATAATAATAATAATGCAGAAATAAGCACAAACAAATCAGGTATGACAGAAAGATAAATGGATTCGACTCCTGTGTTAAAATACAGACTTTCAACGGTGCACGAAATAAAGCTTAGCTTTATATTACCTACAAGAAACATACCTACAGCATAATTACTCCAAAAGTTTAAAAGTTAAGAGCTGGACAGAAAAATACCAGGTGATGCAAAGAAATAAAAAATAAAGCAGTTGTGTGTGGAATTCAAGTGATAAATCATTTATAGGACAGTCATTTTTTTACCAACGAAGTACATAATCCATAATGAAGATCTAGTTGACCCACCTCTCCATGCACATAATATTACATCAAAATATATAAAGCCCAAGGACTGGCCCGGTAGTGTAGTTCCACCACCCATTCCACTTTGGTGGCCCTGGGTTCCTGGGTTCGGATCCCAGGCGCAGACCTACTCATCACTCATCAAGCCCTGCTGTGATGGCATCCCACATACAAAATAGAGGAAGTTTGGCACAGATGTTAGCTCAGTGATAATCTTCCTCAAGCAAAAAGAGGAAGATTGGCAACAGATGTTAGCTCACCGACAATCTTCCTCACCTCACCAAAAAGAAAATATATATATATGTATTTTTATATATAATGTAAAACCCAAATAGAATTGAAAAAAATTTTTGACAAATAATAAAGGGGAGCATTTCTTGAGAAATTCAGAATTCAAAGAATAAATAAGGCCATAATCATCTGCATAAAGATTAAATATTTATATCACTAACCTACAAAGAAGTTAAAATGTTTTTTTTCTGGTGACCTTGGGACATTTACAAAATTTGACCATATATTGGGCTGTAAAGAAAATGTCAGTGAACTGATTGAGCAAAAATGAATGAAAACAAATGAATTACCCATTCATCTCAGAATACAGAAAGATACAATTAAATAAATCCTCGGAAATTAGCAAGGCATAACTGATAAAGATAAAAGCATAAATTAATAAATTACAAAGCAGAATTGATTAATCAATCCAAGAATTGCAGCTTACATAAAATATACAAAACAAGTGTCCACATTAATGAGAAAGAACTAGAAAAATATGAATATACAAAATAAGGACAAAAATAGGGTAAGAAACCACAGATATAGAAAATAGGTTTTTTTTAATGTGCACAAAGAGAGCAATTTTCTAGGCAAGTATAAATTATCAAAATCGACTTTTAAAAAAGTTTAAAGGGCTGAATAGGTGAAAAATCATCAAAGAAATTGAAAAATTTGTCAATGAATTGTCCCCTGAAAAGAAACTGAGCAGAGAGAAATTTGCAGGCAACATTAGAGCCGTACACCACACAGCATCGCCCGGGTGCACCTGTCATGAAGCGCAGACCCTTTTCCCTAGGTCCCTCTATAGGTACCATCAACGGAACAAAATTGTCTCCCACTCTCCGCATTTTTAAAACAGACATAGCATTTTTATTATCAGGATAGGTCAAAAGAAGGGAAAGATGACCTAGGAGAGGAGAGCAGCTTCACAAAGAGGGAGGCGTAGGACTGGAGAAGCTGTGACAGACAGGGAGGGCATCCAGAGCCACCAAAGGTGGCAGCATTTATTTATTTATTTATTTATTTTTAAGATTTTATTTTTTCCTTTTTCTCCCCAAAGCCCCTCCGGTACATAGTTGTACACTTTCAGTTGTGGGTCCTTCTAGCTGTGGTATGTGGGATGCCACCTCAGCATGGCTTAGATGAGTGGGGCCATGTCCGCGCCCAGGATCCGAACTGGCAAAACCCTGGGCCACCGAAGCAGAGCGCTCGAACTTAATCACTCGGCCACGGGGCCGGCCCCAGGTGGGGGCATCTAATGTCATTTAATACTATGGGGAATGGGGAGGGGCTCTCTGCCAAGAAGGGAAGAGCAATCTAATGGGTGGTGACCCTGGGGAAAGCTGTGTGTGCGCACATGTCCTGGGGACCCTCAGCATCCAAGCCATTGGTGGGCAATGCCCCCTCTCATTAATTACCCTCAGTGCATTTGCCAGAACCAAGGCACAGAGTCCCAGGATATACTAGAAATCTCTGGAAGCACTGGCGGCCCAGAGCTCTGGCCAGCATGCGGACTTGTGCATGGGGCGAAGCTTCCTCTGTGAAATGAGAAGCTGCGTCAGTCTTCCCACAATTACTACAATAATTGTAATAACAACCTACGAGAACAAGGGGGTTCGAGTTGGCCCCATTCCTAAGGGAAGACCCAGAAGACAGGAAGAGGGAGGGAAGGGGGAGAAAGGGGAGAGAGATGCTTCGCCGGCACTTTTTGAAAACAGTCCTTCTAAATGACTCTGGATTTGTGTTTTTCATTCAGACTGGCTGTGCGGCGGCATTTTCATTTTGCTCCATCTCCCCCCACCCTACCTTCCCAGCAAATGCCGTCCCAGCACTGTTGATTTCTGTCTTGCGACCATTATGGAAATCTGGCTTCATTTCTCCTCCTAATTTATGATCTTGTTAACATGCCCGCATGCCAGATGGTCCTGTTCTTCAGGTTGGGAGATAATGAGATAAACAAAAACTGCTGTAAGAAGCAAATAGGGGGAGTTTTTTTAACTTGAATGGGCCACTCTTCATCTCTACAAATGTGCTTGGGAGGCCTCTGCCGCAGCGCTCTGTGGTTCTGAGCAGGTGAAGAGCACTGGGTGGGACTATAGCAGCCGCCTAGAGGGGAGTTATTTCTTCCACGCGGCGCTCTTTGCTCTGGAATTCAGTCCGAGAAGAAGACAGGGCCTGGCTGTCAGCCCCTGCCTAGTCTTCGGTGGCGCTTGAAACTTCTTGTTCCATCATCCTGTCAGCTTACCACCATCACAGCACCCAACACCCTGTACTGTAATGGTTTATTTTTCTTTTTGCCTACTACTCTGTGAGCTCCCTGGAGCCAGAGACCATGTCTTTTCCTCTGAACCCAGAATGCCTAGCACAGGGCCTGACACGTAGTTGGCAGATATTCAACAAATAATTATGAAACACCTCTACTGTTAATATGCAAGGACTGCTAAAGGGAAGAACAAGGAGTTGAATCAATAAATACACACTATGACATGGCATCACCAGCAGGATCAATAAGACGGGCTGACAGAGACCCCAGCCCTGTGGGCGCTGTGCCATGTTATCTTGAAGGACCCACCACGCAAGATGAGACCATAAATAGACACACGGAGGAAGAGTCTTCCATCATTCTTCATCCACCCTGGACCCTGGCATCTGGGGACTAGGAGGAATCTCAAGGGACCATCTCCTCTACCCCGTTTGTCTTCATCAGCTCTCCTCATACCTTCCCAGGAAGAAGGCCATCCAACACCCATTGCAGAAGGATGAGAAAGAAACAGGCAGACTGTTGTTACTAGGGTTACAATGATAAACCAAGTCACTCAGTGCAGTTGGTGTCTAGCCTCAGGGTCAGCAAACTAGGCCTGTGGGGCCACAGCCAGTACAATGTCCGTCAATAAATAAAGTTTTATTAGAACATAACCACGCCATTTGTTAGCATATTGTGTATGGTTGCTTTCAGGCCACGACGGCAAAGTTGAATAGTTATGACAGAGAGCGTGCAGCCTACACAGCCTTTTACAGAAGTTTCTTGACCCCCAACTAGGGAAAACACAGGCAGCCCTGTTCACGCATGTACACAGGCTTGCGTAAGCACTGGCAGACCATCACCACATCCACCAGGAGGAGGCGCCAAGAGCCATGGCATTGAGTGAATGAATGAATGAATGAATGAAGTTCCGAGTTGTAGCAAGGTTCTCTCCTCCTCTCTTGAGCATCCAGAGGCTATGACAATTAATGTGCCAGTTAAAGCCTGACAGGGTGGAAAGTAGATTTCTGTTGTTGTTTTTCACTGTTTGCAAAAGACACTTTCTCACCAGCTTATCATTATTAACCATAAACAGTGCTCGTAGGGGACGATGGGGAATTTGGTTGGGAGGAGGGTGGGGGCCAGGGAAGAGTCAGCTGCTGTCTTGTCCTAATCCGGCCCTGAACCCAGGAAATATCATCAAAGCATGGAGTGCAGGAATGACAAACAGCCCGAGATGATGCTCCAGCCAGAAGAACGTGCTGCTAGAGCGCCAAATGACAGGATTACCTGAGCAGGAGTGTACTAATGCCCCTGATTCTGAGCCGGGAAACATTTCAATTTAGCAATTTGCTAATGCCAGGACCCTTTTGTGAATATCCTCTCTGGTCTGCCAGTCTCTTCTGAGTTCCAGCTTGGAAAGAAATTAGCTTGCCTTGCCCCCTCCTGAGAACCTGGAGTCTGATCTTAGGGCTGTGATCTTTTTTGACAGCAAGTCACTGGTGACAACTCACCTTCAGGCCAGCTGCCCTGAGGGTCATAAAGTGCCTCTCGGTGAAGATTATTAGGAGCCCAACGAAATGTTGGCCCAAGTTGCTTTAAAAGGCAAAAACTCGTTCAAATCTCATCCAGACTAAAGGGCAAGAGGGCAAAAGTCTATGACCAGATGAGTTTTTGTTTGGGTGGGAGCCACTGGGATTAAAGAACCTAGAGTGTTGTAACACTGGTGGAGGTTATGTTTCCAAAGGAGAAAAACTTTCCTTATGTTTTTGTTCAAGGCCAGCCCTGTGAGCCGTCAGCTTTCTGGACAAATAGATAACCAGAAGCCGCACACAGTGGCTGAACAGTGTCCAGTAACTGGCCCTGAGGAAGTCTTAGTGCTCACTATTTGGAGGCCGTAATTATTGGTAACAGAGTAGCCAAAACGATCACATTTACTAGTGGAAGGGTCCTTCAACACCATCTTGTTCAATATCCTCATATTATATAGATGAGTAAACTGAAGCTCAGAGAGGCGAGATGACTTCCTCCAGCCAAGATTAGAATTCCTGATTCCTAAGCCAACCTTTTTGCCGGTTTAGTTTATATTACCTTATATTTACTCCTTATATTACTGAGTACTTATATTATTTCAACTTCAGAAGCCCAACTCAAACTGAACTAAGAAAAAAAAAGGAAAAAAGGAATTTATGGCCTCATTTTACTGAAAATGCCTGGGGTGCTAGAGTTCAGGCATGGTTGGATCCAGGTGTACAGATGGTGTCATCAGTCATCTGTCTCTGTCCGTCTCTGTTCTGCTTTGTTCTGTGTTGGCTTCCTTCTCAGACAGGCTCCTTCACATCCTTCCAGGTTGGCACCCTCAGCGGAAAGAGGGCATCCTTTCCAGCAATGTGTGTAGAAGTCCCAGGGCTGACGCTCACTGGCTCTGAAGCCTCACTTGATTATGTGCCCATCCTTGACTCTGTCGCTGCAGTTGGGGGGATGTGACACTCATGTCTACTCCTGAAGTCATATGGACAGAGAATGGAAAATGAGTCATTCCCCAAGGAAAAATCAGGGTACTGTTCCCAGAGGAAAGGACAAGAGATGCTGGGGACAAAATCAGCAGATATCCGTACTCCTCCCTGCCAAGTCTATCTCTGAAGCTATCTTATTTTCTTAATTTGGGGCGTGTCAATCCTGGTTTGGAGCCTTCTTGTTCAGGCTCTCCTCCTTGCTCACTCTCCTTGGCTAGCCAAGAAGACTCTCGATTCTTGCCATGTCTCCCCCTCACTCCAGTGCAGCTGCCCTTCCCCTTCAGCTCTGAGCTACATGTCTCTTCGTTGACTCCCCAAATCAGTCCCTCAATTAGGGAGAAGTCCACCCCCGAGACTGTTAGCCTCTTAGCCACAGCGCTTGTCAGAGCCCCTATTCTCACGGATCCTTCTCTTCACAACTGCTTTCCCGGTTTTCTCCTTCTCCCACCCCAACCGCTGAGTCCCTTCCTCCCTTTAAACTATTTCTCACAAATCTCCCAATCTAATCAACTGAGTTTCTGGAGTGCCCTTATCCATCATCACTTAAAATTAACTCTCCCTTGAGTATATAGATTTAGTCTTACTTGCACATAATAATAACACAGTGTAGTACTGAAATATACTTTCTGTAATACGATGTGGTGCTTTATAGTTTGTGTCTCATTTGTTCTTCACATTAAGCCTGTGAAGTAGGCAATGGCCCCATTTGTCAAATGAGCAAACCAACTCAGAGAGCTTAAATGTGCTTTAGGGTAGGTGCCAGGAAGCCAAGGGTGGGAGCTGGGAAATGGAAGATCCAGGATATAAACACCAAGGCCAGTGGGCCTTCTATTTCAGCTGCACAGATGCCCAAATGAGAAGCTAAGCTGAGACAGCATTTCTCAAACCGGGACAGTTTTGCTCCCCAGGGGACATTTGGCAAGACCTGGAGACATTTTTCATGAGCCCAATTTCATTAGCCTGATAGGTGCCAGTTTACTGGCATCTATTGAATAAAAACCAGAGATGCTGCTAAACAACCTACAATGCACAGGACAGCCCCACCCACCCACCCTGACACACAACAAAGAATCATCTGATCCCCAAATGTCAATAGAGCTGAGGTTGAGAAACCCTGGCTTACTAGTATCCAGAGATAAGAGTTCCCATCCGTAGCCCTAAGGGCTTTCCCTTCTGTCTTCAGCCACAGGAAAACTCAATCAGCCATTACTGTTATTTCTTCTTTATCAGAAGCTGGTTGGAAATATACAGGCCTGCGTATCAGGAGCTAGAGCTGAAGGACTCTTCTTCCTGCCATCCGTTCTAGTTTTCACAGGACCAATGCACACCAAAGCTTTGGCCTGTGCTCATGGTTACTGAGCAGAGAGACACTGTAGATGGACAGCTACAGGTCCATGGGGTACCCGAGAGAGGGGAGGCAGAAGGAGGGAGAGAGGGGAAGAAAAGAATGGTGAGTAATCGTGACAGGGGAGCAGACACTGAAAGGGGATGAGAGATGAGGAAGGATGAAGAAGGGGAGAGCAGGAGGGATGTTCTGACTTGGATGGAATGGGAAGAGCATCCCAGGTCATGGAGGAGGGGGGAGTGGGGGCCTCCCTGCCGCCTCTGCAAGCTTCAGGGAGTGCGATTTTAATGTGAGTCTAATTAAGTCAGAAGCAGTTTCCATTATTCACACTCTGCTCCAGCGGTTTCTGAGCCCACACGCTCTACTACACTCTGGAGAGGTTCAGCCGGTGGCGACTCTGGATCCTTATTCACTGCAGAAGGAAGGGAGAGCAGCCTGGTTCCCAGCCGCTGGTGGTCAGACCTGGGCCAAAGGCCTTTCTTGCCGTTTCCTATCTTGTTTCCTCCAGATCGTGCATGAGTGGTGGTGGGAGGGAGCACAAGAGGCGTCTGTTGGTGAATTTGTGTGGGGCTGTAAAGCTCAGGGAGAGAGGTTCATCCACAGGAGCATTTCAAGTGTGATGACCTCATCCATCTGATGGCCCAATGAAAAGGAAGAGTTTTGCCAGTGGCTTTGGCCTTGTGCAGCAAACCTTGCCTGGGCCTCCCAGGAGAAGTCAGACAAGCACAGATTTAAAACACAAAGTCAGGTCTCACACCAGATCCTGGCCTCATTGACCTCCACTACTGTGGGTTCCTTTGGAGTCCCTTCAGCCTAGTGCCACTGCCTGGTTAAGGAATGGCCTCCCCAACATCAAGATTCTCCAGAAAAGGACTAAGCTAGTGGCCAGGGCAGTGAGGGTCCAAGAGGCCATGGCCAGCTCTGTAACTTACTGAGGAACCTGGAGGGAGAGACCTATTATCAGCAGAATGAACCAGGAAAGTTTTCATGGAAATAACAGCCTTAAGTGGGAATTTTGCCAGAAGGAGTTGAGGCTGGTGAGGAAGAAAATTTTGAATAAATAGAGCCACAGGGAAACAGCCCAGGAGGTGTCCCTTTTGATTGGCATATGGAATGGTAACAGGAAGAAGGACTGGAAGGACCCATTGAGCCCTTATGTGTAGGGACTTAAATGCCAACTTGAAAATTAGTGTCCAGTATTGTGCAATTCAAGGGAAACTGTTGCAGGTTTTGGGGAAGTGAAGTGTGGTATAATTAGAATCCTGGATGTGAGATAGCAGGTGGGGGTCCTGCCTGGATCTTCATATTCTCCTTGGAGTTTTCCAAGAATGCGCAATCAAAGAGGGATGAGCTGCTAAGAGGCCACAGAAGGTTGAGAGTACGGGTTCCAAATGTTTAGCTTCTTATTACTGGACCTAGGTCGAATTGTACTAATAGTTACAACGGCTTAAGTTGAATACAACAGTTCAGTTGAATGTCCCTGAAATTGACTAATAAAAACCATTCCTGTGTTGACCAGCAAGCTGCCTAAGCCTTAGTGATACAGTAGAAGATGATCCAGTCTAGGAATCAGAAAGACTGGGTTTATGTCTCAGGTCTCCCTTTGCTAACAGTGGGTGTGTACTGTGGGAACATCATTTAATCCCTCTGAGCCCAGTTTTATCATCTATAAAATGAGGATGATGGACACTTCTCAAGGCTGTTGTAGGGAGTGGATGCATGGAAGTGTCTAGCCCAGACCATGGTGCATGGTGAGGGCTCAGTAAACACTTGCATCTTCTCTCCACCTCTGTCCCCCATGCAACACATGCCTCTATGCATTAAGCCTTGGTGTCCCGTTACCAGGTGTCCCTTCCCCTGACGGTAGCTTAAGGCAAATGCAGCCTCCTCCTGAAGCCCAGGGCCCTGCATGCACCCCACCCGAAATCAGACCCTAGCTCAGGCGCTTTTGTTCAGATAGTCTTGGGATTCCCAAGCTCAAGGCCCCCTTCCCCTCCTTCGCTTCCTTTTGCTTCTTTATTATCACACTCTCTTCACAGGTTTCCGCTCCTCTCTGCCCTCTTCTGCCCACAGTCCCTCTGTCATGCCGGCTTCCATCACAGAATTCCAGCATTGGTAGGAAGGGAGTTTGGAGGTCAGCCCATCTGCCCTCGGCCACCTTCTGGCAAATGGGGACCCTTCTCTGATCCCCCAAACACTAATGTTTACTTAACTTTTCTATGAATGTCAGGGCTGGCTCAGGAAGCTGTGGCTAAGGACTGTTGAGTTCAGGACACCTCCCTCATCTATATAACAGGGCCATCTCCTGATCCCTGGGACCACTTAGCTGGTCAAATATGACTCCTGGAAGGAAATAAAGCAACTGCTACTTGTTTGGCACCACACACATGCACACACACACACACACACACTCCCCCCCAACCCCCACACCTGCTGAAAACCCCAGAGTTCAAAAGAAGTCACAGGTTCTTCACCTCCAGCCCATCAGCAGGGGACCAGGCACAGGGGGGACCATATGGATGGACACCAAAGCAAGAGAGACATTTTCGGGTTCGAGATTCCCAGCCTCAGCAACCTCAGAACCACTGGACTCCTCCCCCAGCCGGAGACAGCTGCCAAGTGCAGGAGTCCCTTAGAGACCCTGGCCTTTGGGCTCCTGTCAGATAGAGAGAATGGAAAGGAGAATAGTGTTTCACGATACAAAAAAGTTATCTAAAAATGTTTCCTTTACTGAATTCCGTTCTCCCTTCTACGTGTTCTTTTTTTATACTAATTTCTCATTTGAGTCAAAAATTATTTCACCAGAGAGGTGGTGATTAAATCTGATAATGAGGAGAAATACCAATTAAGTCAGGCTGCACAAGCAGGCGGCAGCCCTCAGTCACATCCTTATTGGAGACTGCGGCTCAGCCAGCGCTCCTATCTCCACCACCCTCCCAGTCCACATGCCGGACAGGACCCGGGCTTCATCCCCCTCAGAGCCGGGGGGAGGGGGGGCAGGAGCAGAGTGTTTCTCTCCCCACACCGCCTTATAGCTCCCTCACGCCACCCTCTTCCTACTCCCTTAGAATCCGCTGCCTGAAAGACCCATGTCAGCTTGGACCCCCATCCTATTCCCTGCCTTGCCCCGGTCTTGCACTAAGCCCCTTCCTCGGGGCCACAGTGGCTCGCAGCCCAAACAATTCAACTCATTGTTGACACTGTCTACCTGGAGATTGTGTCAGATCCCACAGGTCAAGGGCTCAGTCCCGCAAGGCTGTCCACCCCCTCCCCCTACTTCAGACACCAATCTCAAGTCCAGGTTGTCATCTGTGCCTCTGACCTACCAGCTATAGATCCGAAGTTCCTGCAATCCCCTCCTTGGGTTCAATCAATTTGCTAGAGTAGCTCACAGAACTCAGAGAAATATTTTACTTAACATTACCAATTTAGGGGCCAGCTCCGTGGCCGAGTGGTTAAGTTCGCGCGCTCCGCTGCGGCGGCCCAGGGTTCGGATCCTGGGCGCAGACATGGCACTGCTCGTCAGGCCACGTTGAGGTGGCGTCCCACATCCCACAACTAGAAGGACCTGCAACTAAGATATACAACTGTGTACAGGGGGGCTTTGGGGAGATAAAGCAGAAAAAAAAAAAAAAAAGATTGGCAACAGTTGTTAGCCCAGGTGCCAATCTTTAAAAAAAAAAAAAAGATTACCAATTTATTTTAAAAGGATATAACTCAGGAACAGCCAGATGGGACAGATGCATAGGGCAGGGTGTGGGGACAGGGTGCGGAGCTTCCATGCCCCCTCTAAGTGCACCACTCGGCCAGCACCTCCACGTGTTCACTATGCTGGAAGCTCTCTGAGACCTGTCCTCTTGGGGTTTTATGGAGGCTTCATTACATAGTCATTATGGATTGAATTATTGATCATTGGCAATTGATTCAACCTCCAGCCCCTCTCCCCTCCCCAGAGGTTGGGGGGTGGGACTGAGTTCCAACCCTCTAATCACAGGGTTGGTTCTCCTGGCAACCAACTCCCATCTTAGGTCTATGCATTCCTGGTGGCACCTTATTTACATAACAAAAGACACCCAGATCCTCTCATTACAAGAAATTCCAAGAGTTTTCAGAGCTCTGTGCCAGAAATAGGGATGAAGACCAAATGTATACTTCTTATTATAAATCACAATATCACAGAGGGACATGGACATAGCCGAGCAGACGATTGACTAACCTGGTAAGAGTATCGGGCTAGATTCCTCGGGCTGAGCTGGTGGTTCTCAACCATGGCCATGCATTAGAATCACCAGGGAAGCATTTCCAACTCTTGGTTAGCAGGCTGAAGTCTAGATCGATTAAATCAAAATGTCTGGAGTCAGGAGCCAGTAATAGTAATTAATACTGTTCAAAGCACCAAATATATAACCAAACTGAGGCTCACTGGGCTGAGGATGACCTACCTTTAGATTAAGTGGCCAACCATCCTGAGTCTGCCCAGGAATGGGGGGTTCCCTGGGACATGGGAAATTCAGGGCTAAAACCAGGAAAGGCCCAGGCAAGGTGGAATGAGTCAGTCACCCTGTCTTCACACAGCTGTAACTGAGAGAAGCCCAAACCTCAGGGTGGAAGCATCTTGTCTATTGTCAAGTCTTTGGGGTGTATTAATCAAACAGCGTGAACCTCGGAGTCAGAGGGGGCCAGGCTCCCTCACTCACTAGCTATGCAACCTTGGGCAAGCTGACTTCTCTACCGAGCACTTCAGTACTTCTCTGTCCTTCTTTCTCACCTTCCCTGGGGGTCACAGATGGAGCTGCATCCAGTGGGCTGTGTTCTCTAGCACATAGGGCCAGATGGAAACTAGTTCCAGAAGGCCAAGAGAACTGGGGACTGGAAGGTTGCTAGAGAAGAGCAGGGACGAGGGGAGAGCAGAGGAGCAGATGAGACCTGCCGTGCTGGGGTTACCACTGGCCTGGGGTGTGCCCTAAGCATGCATGCACTCCTTCTTCCAGCTCCTTCCAATGCTGTTTGGCAGAATTTAGCAAAGAGGAGCCCTATGTCCAGAATCTTCCCTCGCGGCTTCTCTCAGGGTAGCCACCTGCTTCTGTGTCCTCTAGTTATGCCCCTGGCCTGGAAATGTGGTACGAAGACTGCCAGACTACAAGGACTCTGAGCTTTCTTCCACTGTTCCTGGTGTGGGCGCAGCCACCACACCATCCCTCTGAGAACTGAGTGAGCATGTTGGTTCATGTGTCTTGGGTTCGCATTCTCTCAGTCCCTTTAGTTTCAAACCATCAGGGGGTTGATTTATCTATGAAATGTGTAATAGTTGTGCAGTTCTGACTGCAGACCGGACTTTTAAGTCACACAGTTAGAAGCTGAGGGAAAAAAGTGTGAGTTATTAAAAGAGGCTGCATCTGGAGGATTCCCAGAGACCTCTCCCAGGGCACCTCCTTCATGTCTGGCCCATGCCCCCACTCAGCCAGAACAAGGCCTGAACCTGAGACTAAAAGTCCACCCACCCATCCATCCCATCCATCCATCCATCCATCCACTCACCCATCCATCCATCCATCCATCCATCCATCCATCCCATCCATCCACCCATCCATCCATCCATCCATCCATCCACTCACCCATCCATCCATCCACCCATCCACCCGTCCATCTATTCATCCACCCATCCATCCATCCATCCATCCACCCGTCCATCTATTCATCCGTCCACCCACCCATCCATCCACCCGTCCACCCACCCACCCATCCATCCCATCCATCCATCCATCCCACAACTGTTTATTGATGACCTACTATGTACTAGAAATAATATTATGCCTGCTGTTCTGTTACTCACAGTCTACCTGTAACAAAACTTAAGATTCTCCAGGCATAATCTCCTGGGAACTAACTGGGCCTCCCCATTTGCCAAGCAATGGTGTCCAACCTGGTGAGATTTCCAGGTCCATAGGAGGGTGCCCCTTCCTTTACCACTGTTTTTCTCCCAGCCAATCTTCTGCCACCTGAAACTCCTTTAACACCCTTCAGTCCATCACAGACGAGACTTAAAAGCAAGCTCTCCTGAGTTACTATCTTGATTTGGAGTCACTGTAGAGTAAAATTAACAAGAGATTGCTGCAGTCCAGGAGGCTATAAACTCAAATGCCTACAAGAGCTAGGCATAGAATGGGATGAGGTGAGACCGATGGAAAACAATAGGGAGTGGTGAGGATTGTGGCAAACTGGAAAGCATAGTCTCATTTAAAGGAATCAGCCAATTATTGAGCTTTCTCCAATCATTTCCACTTGGGAATGCAGATCTTGTGTGACTGTACTGTCTCATTTTTCAAGAGAAGTCAGGAATCCAGATTTTGTATGTAATTTCCTAACTTTTAAAACAATGAAGGCTGAAGAAATACCTATGCTTGCCAGATTCAGTTTGCATGCTGCTCCCCATAACTGCTGACACTGAACCACATACTCTGGCAGGGAGGAGTCCCAGGAGCCCTGTCCTTGGCCAGGCTTCTTTAGATTCTTTCCTCAGGACCATTTCTGATAGGGGACACCATGAGGCCTTGACCTGGGGAGAGGAGAAGAGAAGGGGGCATCATGGGCAAAGAAAATATGGGTGAAGAACAAGGAACCTGACATCATGGGAGACTAGACCACCTCATGTTCTGAGATTGCTGCTAGAAATTCTTGTGTCTCAGCTGTCATTTTCAAATGACCTGATTTCCATCAAGCCTGGTGGGCAGGAGGGAGGTGATCTGATTTACGGGTTAAAACAATCACTCTGGCTGCTGTGAGGAGAAAGGGGGATCGTAGCAGGGTCCAAGTAAAACAGTATGACCGCTGAATAGGCTACTACAGTGGTCCAAGCAAGAGCCGATAACTGTGCCTAAGGTGCGTCAGCCAAGGAGGCTGGTACCATGGAACAGACAGGGAAGGCTTCCCAGATGCTTTGGGCCGCTGGCCTTGAAAACAGCAGCAAGTTTGTCAAAACACTGGGAAAATGCCACTTCAGGAACCAATCATGCCTTATCAAACATTTGTCCAAAATCTTTCCCTTGACCCCAAAGCTGGCCACTAATTGTCACCAGTCATGTACCCCACAATCTTGAGCTCCCAAGCCCATCAGACTTCTCACTCCTCATAAGATCCTTCCAGCAGCCACCTTATTTTCCATTCCCTCTTTCTCTAAGGCTCTCCTCCTCGCCTTCTCTCCCTCTCTCACCTTCTTCCTGTGTCTATTCCTCAGTAACAGACTCAGACACCTCCTCCCCTCCAGGCCCACACGGCACCATATTTGAATGTTGTCAAAGCCCATTTCTATTTTGCTGACTTACAGCACAAGCCATTGGGTATATGTGCTCCCAGCCTGGATTTCGAGACCTTGGGAGCAGGTATCACACTTTATTTCTTTATATATTCATCCCTCAGCTCCCAGTAAGTGCTTTGTGAACACAGTGTTTGTAGAAGGAAGAGAAGGGAGTGGGGTGAGGGGTGGGGGCCTCTTACTAGTTGTAGCCTAACAGCTCATTGCTCTCCTCTTCCTGTTTCTCCCCTCCACAAATAGAATCCACAAGTGGGACATACTGGTAAGCCTGAGTTCTCAGACTAAACAGGGAGGTGTCCTCTTCCACGATTAAGGCTCAGCCCGAGCGCGCATCTTCCCGTAGAACCTTCCCTGATGGCTCATCCTTCTCCACATCCCATCCTTTCTCACACTCCGTTAGAATCACCGATGTGAGTGTCTGTCTCCCCAGGGCAGCTCCTGAGTCTGTGTGCCAGGAGAGAGCAGGGAGGGAAGGAGCAGTGTAATGAAAGAAAGGAAAGAAGGAGGCGGTAGCGGGGAGCCGGGACTGCGGGGCCACACAGACCTGGGTTGGAGTTCCAGCTCAACCACGTAATAAAATATGTGACCTTGTAGGAGTTACTTCACCTCTCTGAGCCTGAATCCCTACATTTAGGGATTGGCTTGAGGATTCAGTGAGGTGACAGATCTGAAGTGCTTGGCACAGAGCATGGCGTAGTCACTCAATAAATGTTTGTTATTTTTACTTCATTGTCATGATTAGTTTTAAGAGGGAGAACAGGAGGAGAGGGAAGGATGTTGCAGTCACACTAGGCTGCTGTCACAACCGTGTCCCGTGGGCCTCCAGGGCTTGGGCTGGCAACAGCTGTGGCTGCGCCCCTTAGCAGCGACACAGAGCTGGCTGCCTAAGGATGCGTAATTAACATCCAGCCGACTGAAGCTTCTCTTCTGAAAAGAAGGGCAAGGATGCAAACCCCAGGGTCCACCCTGGAACAGGAAGTTCACAGGGCCTAGAATGTGTGGCATCAGTGAACTGAGAGAGATGGCAGGACCCCAAGAGGAGGTGGCAGGAGCAGCACTGCTGTGTGAATAGTGCTTCATGCATCTCTGTGCGGGGCTGGCACTGGGCAGAATGGGGCCACCCAGGAAGTGGGCCATGGAGCACCACTGTTCCCTCGTTCAGGACCTTTCAACTCCTCTAAAGTACTTCTGCATGCACCCCCACAGACATGCACACAGCAGAAACCTCTGCTTCACTCGCCCACCAGGTCCTATCTAGGTCTACCTTCTCTAGGCAGTGGCAGGCTCCAAATAGCTCTCTGCCTTAGCAAAACGGCTCTCAGCTAGTTAGCACTTTAGAATGGGCTAATTTGTGCTATGGTGTTAATGTCCACTAAGACTGCGTGTCTACTCATTCAGTGCTTTAATAGGAGCAGTGCCTTACATTAGTGCCTATTAAATAGTGGGTGTAAACATTTGCAGTATGTCTGTGGAGTCTGAGACCAAGGCAGAGGGTTGGGCAGATTAACCAGGCAGTATTGGCAGAGGGATTCGGACCTAATGTCATATGCATGCACTCTTCCCCAGCACCCCCGTTCCCCTCACAGATTGCATTCTGAAGTAGCCTGGAAGCCCCTCCAGACTTGCAGGATGTCTCAGAAGAGGCAGTTTGGGAAATCAACCTTGTCAAGCCCCAGAATATTTAGGGATAGAAGCAAGACTATGAGGTTCCGCAACTCCAGGGGGCACCCTTCACATTGTAGTCTCTGTGAATGGTGCTGCCAGCCTGCAGTAGCGCTGTGCACAGTCCATGTGCTCATAGACAGCAGCCCTGGATGGAAGGGATCTTGGAACATTGGTCAACTACTCAACTTTATAGGTGAGGAAACTGAGGCACAGAGGTGTATTGACCTGCTGAAGCTTCCATGGTAGTGTCAAGTGGAGACCCCCAGCCCATGACACATTTCATATCACACTTTCCCCAGTGTGCTCAAAAGGCCAGCCCTTCCCTCATGTACAGCAAAGATATAGCTATAGGTAGCCACTGGCCCAGCTATGTCCATATATATATATATATGTCCATATATCCATTGGATATTTCCAGTATGGTAGCCACTAAGCACATGTGGCAATTTAAATCTAAATAATTCAAACGAAATAAAATTAAAGTTTCATTTCCTGAGTTGCACAGCCACACTTTAAGTATTCAGTAGCTACATGTGGCTAGTGGCTACCATATTGGAATTTCCATCATCTCAGCAAGTTCTGGGTGGACATAGCTGGACTATAGATTATACATAGGTCTACAGGGAGACTGGGAGGCAAGGCAGAAAGAGTTGCTTTTTTCTTTTTAAGGGGTACAGTGTGCCAAGCATTGTGGTAAGCACTTTGCATGTCTGACCTCCTTCGGTCTTCACAAGTGCTGTGTTGTAGGTGCTCTCATTAATCCCTTTTATAGATGAACCCAGCAAAGTTAAGTAACTTGCCATGATCACACAGCTTATAAGCAGTGAGCCAAGACTCCAACCCAAGTCTGTTTGACTTCAGAGGCCAGGTACTTAATTACTTAATCTCTACTGCTTTTAACAGATAGAAAAGGATATAAACCAAAGTGCTGCTGTAGAGCCAAGCAAACAGATGCCACTTTCAAGATGGCAAAGACAATTAAAGGGCTCAGAAACAATTATAGGAATTAATGAGGCTCGTTTGGTACTAGAAGAGAAGATGAAGGTGTGATTAATCCCATCTCTGAGAATGGGTGAGAGCTATGTAGGCAGTAGCCCTCCGTGGATGCTAAAGGCCAGAAAAGAGAAAAGACATGGAGCAAAGAACTCAGGGGGCCATAAGGTGGTGCTTTTTGAGCACTGAGCAATGGAGAAGACAAGGAGAGAGATGACAACTGCCACCTAGAAATATTCAGAGAAAAAGAGGCTCCTGTGACACACCCTTCATAGCCCCAATGGTGCCTTGAAGATAGGGAAAGAAGAAAAAGGATCTTGTCCCCTCTCCTAATGAAGGAAAAGGAGAGGAAGAGGGGGGAAAGACAGACAGAAATGGTGGAGGGACTAATGTGTCCCCTGGCCAGTGCTTTTCCAGGAAGTGGACAATTCTTGATACCAAATCACTTTGTTGTTCCCTATTTTCCACTTTGGTTTTTTTGAGGTCCCTCTACTTGAGCCTCAGAAACAAAGGGAGAGACTGAAATGTTTTGAACTCGAGTCCTACCAAAATTTGGTTCAAACTACTCTGACATATAAAGTTGCAGATGGCGAAGGCTAAAAATAGCTTCTATTTGCCAGACACTGGGTTGGGGTATTAGGGTTTACACAGCAAATACAATGTCATCTCTACTTTCAAGCAGCATGCACTAGTTTACTCCTGCTCCTGAGAAGTCTGCCCTCAACAGAAGGTGGCTTCTTGGGATGGGTTCGGCTTAAAGCCGGGTCTCAAGGTATCTAATTGCTGGATTTCAGGGTCTGGTCTTTGGGAGTGACTGCGACTGTGGAAGTGAGTGGGTAGATGGGTGGTTGGGAAGATGGATTACCTTTGTTCACTTCCCTTTTGTTTTATTTCTCCTTCAGAAAAAGATGCTATTAAAACGCATCTGAATTTCCCTCTATAAGAACTGGGAGAGGTCTAGAGGTCATCTAGCCAGCGCCCTCATATGACAGATGAACAAACTGAGAGGTTAAGTGACTTGTCCAAGATCGCTCAGCTAGTTGATTGCAGAGCCAAGGCTAGAACCCAAGGCTGACAGCACGGGGGCTTTGATGGCAGTGCTCACCATGCAGGGGTGACATCCTTTCCCTAGTAGCTGGCGCTGGGACCTCAGTCACCAAATGTAACTTAAAGCAAAAACAGGCTCCTGTTCAGTCATTATCAATCCCTGGACTTTTCCAGCAGGGCTGGAGAGTGGAGGTGGGGCTGGGGCTGAGGGTCTGGACAGACAGGGGCCTTTGATCTTCTTGATGTCCCTGAGGTTCTTGAAGAATGTGGCCCCATGTCCCCACTGACTTGCCTCCATTGTTCCCACTTCTCAGCCTGACAGTCAGGTCTCCTCCCCTGGTTATCTTTGTGGTCTGCTTGTTTCATTCCTCCCCTCAGAGCCTAGCCTCTGAGACAATTCCCAAAAGCTCTTTGAGGTTCCCTAGACCTTTTGCCCCTTGGAGATGTAATAAGGCTTTGTATATTGTTGTTGTTGTCATATGTAACCCAATGGCTGGATTTTAATTGATGATGTTTATCAACTGACATCGCTGTCTGTATCCTATGCTCTGTTTTGTGTAGGAATGTATACCAGATGGAGCCAACACTCCTGTAGCTGTTATCTGTATTCTATGTGTATTTGTGTGCTCTGTCAGTCTCTCTGTACTCCTTCTCTATGTACAAGTATGTTACTGTGTATGCTCTCTGCAGCCTTCTGATGTCTGTCTCTGTGTGTATTTAACCTTGTACCAATGTTCACAATGTAATAAAAACAGAACCAAAAGAACACAACGCCTTCTGGCGATTTTTAAACCTAGGGGAGATGCTCACTTATCTGGGACGGATGCATGAGTTATTATGGAAAGGCAATGGATTGGATAAAATGACTCCTCAATGACCTTGGAAGTGTCCCTGAGCCTCTTGGCTCTCTGCTGAAGGGAGGCAGGTAAGAAGGGGCTCACATATGAAGGGCAAGAGGGAAGGCTGATTTCACAGGCCTTGCAGGTGAAGCATTGCAATCCAGAGTATTCTACATGAAATCTCAAAGTGCAGAGCAGAAATGAGGCAGCTATTAGCAGACTGAGTCTCCCGGTATCAGTGGAAGCTCCCTGGCCTCCAGTCTTTGGTAGAATTTTTAAAGCACTCTGCAGAATTTCACCTTGAGAATTTTCATCACCTTGAGAAAATTTCATCATAAGGAGAAGGCTGTCCATCCCTCATAGCCTGCCCTCTCTGTCCTGATCATAGAAGCATGAGGAACTTAACCCATTTGGGAGAGATTTGTCCCCAGGTTTTGACATGGTCCTGTTGTTAAGAAGTGAAGCCAGAATCCCTGGCTTTGGCCAGAGATTTGAAGGCATGGAGAAGGAAACTGTCTCTCAAATCACATGGATGAGCCCATGTAGAAAAGGAGGATGGTGTTGCAAAAAGAGAGAGAGGAGAATCCATGGTTACACCCCAATCCGGGGAACTTCTAGCTTCTAGTGACCTGGAGCCTCAGCATGAAAGTCAGCAGGGATGCCACAAATATACACTGATGGAATTAGGGGAGGGACACACCCTCCCTCACACCTCTCATGGAAAGGAGACAAATTCTAGGGACCTGGAGATACTTGGATTGAAAAGGAGCTGCTGGTCTCAGAATGTGATACCATTGGCCCTCGGCAGGGTCCAGAAGACCCCAAAGAAAAGGTAAACCCAGGTCTTGTGTCCTAAAAAATACATAGGCTTTTATGAAGATGTTCAATCAATATGTGTCTAACATTGCCTTCAAACTCTCCTTGTCCTCACTAGCCAGTGCCCATCTGGGATTCCTGAGACTGGACTTCCAAATCTCTGACTTTTCTGGGACTGAGATGCTTTAGCAAACCTCCATGTTCAGGGGCTGTAAATATCTGACCAGAACCTTGTCTTTTTGTGTTGTTGGGAGAAAAGTTCCAGCACTTTCAGAAAGTCCAGGCAACTCCGCCTCTCTCTTTTCTCTTCCACAAAGGAGTTTACAATTGTTATATCTCCTCTAAAGAGAAAGTAGAAGTGTGGCTTATGTCCCAGGATCTCACACACGACAGTCTTTTGGAGAAGTTCTTGCCAAGAGGATCCCTCTTGAACATTGCCAGGTTCATGTATGGGCTCCAAAAATGGAAATCTCCCTGACTGCTGGCCCTGTAAAGATAGATATGGAGTAGAATGTAACTCCATAGACTCCAGACACATGCTTTAGTGTAGGAACACTCAAGAGTGCCTCTTAGTTCTCTCCTAAGACCTTCCTACACTAGCTTTCTCGGAGCTGGCCACCTTAGACATAGTCTAGAATACAATGGCAACACTGCCCTGGGAACCAGTCTTCTGCTTCATGCAGACTCAGGTCAATGACTCTCAAGCTCATGGGGCTTCCCAGAGCCTTGGAGTGGATGGGAATTCAATGGAATAAACAAAGACAGGACTGTGAATCAGACAAGATAACTGGATTCTTTTATGGCATTGTCATCTCTGTAAAATTGAGTCCTACGTATGTCCTAGAAATGTTTTCAAGTAAAAAATGCTATTCATTTAAACAATATTGAATACCTTCTTTGTGAACCAGTGTGCTTGGTGACCAGTATGCTTGGGAGGCAAGAGACCAAAAAACAATAGGATAAAGACTTTGCCTTCCAAAGATGATGCAAAATCAAATGGAGAAGACACAGATACATATTATAATAGCACAAGAGAGTCCATGATAAGTGTTGGAATAGCAGTGCAATCTAAGGATAATGGAGAATTCCGAGAAGGAGAGAATTTTTCCATGTACAAGGATCTGGGAAAGCTTCCTGGAAGAGGTTTGGTTGGAGATGGACTCAGGGAAGAATAGTGGCCCTCTCAACTGCTTCATGACCAAGGGCCAGTTGCTTAAAAGATATTATAGGCAAAGAAGACAGTGTTATGAGACATGAAAGGGTAGGGAGTATTCATGGGGGTTGGGGGATGGTAGAACTGGGAAGAACTTGATTCTTAATCTGCAGTTGTGGTATGACACTTGGTCATTCTTAATGTAGATTTCCACTGAAACAGGAGATAGGGAACAAAGCATATCCAGGAGATTGTGCCCTTGAATGAGACATTGATATTCATGAAACTGAAGAAAACCCATTCTCTGAGTGACGAGGAAGTGATAAGAGCATCCTGTTCCCTTATCCGAAAACATCTACACCTCTTTTCCTTTTACTTCTGGCCTCCCTGCACCTCTTCTCCCTTTGTGTCTTTCCATCTCTCGTCCCTCCTTCTTACTCTCTCTTTCCTCCCCTTCCTTGATTCCTGTCTGTCATCACTTTGGGGAGATGATATAGAATAGCAGAAAGAGTCTTAATTTAGTAGAAAGATCTAGGTACCACACATAAGGAGTTTAGCATTAGGCAAATCCTTTGGTCATGGTCTCTTTTCCCCTTTGGAAAATAGAGACATTGTCCTTATTTGCCCCAGTCCCCCAAAACCCATCAGTTATAATCAATCACATGAGAATGTAGATAGGATTGAGCTCTTCAAAGTTAATTTATGTATTGACTCATGCTATTATGATGAGGTCTGGTAGTTGCACCCAACTGGTCCCCTGGGATCATTCTCAGTCCCAGTGGAGCACTAAGTGGGAGTGGGATGCTCATCTGGGAGCTTCTGGACTTGCTACTATCTGAAAAAATAGTGACCCTATGCCATTCAGAGTGTGACACCATGATGTGCTGTGAGCTTTTATAAAAGAGCTTAAAATTAGAATCAGTAGTGCAGACAGACCCTTCTTCCTATGCACTTCAAGTTTTATAAAACAAAGTTCAGAACCTAGGACAGCACCCGGGCAGTCTGTTGGGGAGGGAGTAGGAGGCAGCATCACACTGACTCAAGGATGGGCACCAGGGGAAAAGGGAGGCAGTGTCAAGACTGCCTGCCCCTGAAGAGAGGATCTTAGAGCCTAGGCATGTTGAAGCCACGTAGCCTAATAGTGCAGAGTGAGGGTTCAAGTCTTGGCTCTGCCATTCATCATTTCTGCATCTTCGGTGAGTTACTTAGCCTTTCTCAGCCTCAGTTTCTTAATCTGTAAAATGAGGAAAATAATTATACCTGTCCCACCAGTATCTCATGAATATTTGATAAACTAATGTGTATAAAGCACCCTGCAGTATAAATTGCTCAATAAATACAACTTTTTCTATTATTATTATTATTATTTTATTCTTGAAGTAAAGTGAATTGGACAGGCACCCTGGAGAACAGAATATCTGCCTTTTCCTTGCAAATAACACATAAGACCTCCCACTCATGGCAAGCCTAGGCTTTCTCGGCCGTGGTGATGTATGGAGCAGAGCAGTGCACCACCACCTCTGCCTTCTGCACAGGGGTCTCTTCTCCAGGCATCTCTCTCCATCCTTCTTGAACCACCAGGTATATTTCAGTCTGCACTGCCTCTTGAATTAAGAGATACCTATGTTTCCCACCTGCTGGGAAAAGTAACCCATTCCCTTACTTTTCTACTTGTTTTTAAACAGATGTGGCCTCCCCTTCCCTCTTTCCCTAGATCCCTGAGACATGATACTCTCTCCTGCAGTACAGAAGAGGCTTGACCACCTCTCCAAGTTTATTACTTGAAAAGAGCATTTAGAGCAAATGAGCCCAGTGAAAATCTGCCTGCTGCCCCTCCAACACCCCCCAGCTTCAACATTATGATCTTGCCTCTAACATTGTCTCTTGCCTCTAACTTAAAAGTATATCTCTCCTTTAAAACAACGATTCCTTAATTTATGATCTTCAGTACCCCCTCCAAACTCATAAAGTTTTCATTCTTTTTGTATTTCCTCTTGAAATATCTGCTCAAATTCCACTTAGTTGTGACTTGCAAGCACTGATACACATGTCACCCTCCCACACAAGGGAGACATGAGGCCAAAGGGAATGAGTCAGCCCAAGGATCCCAGTGCCAACCACTAGTCAGTTGCCTATGCTTCCATCATCCAGGCAACTAACTTTGGACGCACTGGGGACCTTCTCTAAGCCTTCTGCCAAAGCAGCTTCATTCTTCTGTATCCCAAGACACTGGGGGCAGCAAGGTACAGTGAGAAAACATTGGACTGGAAGCCAAGGTCTGATTCTAATTCTTGCTCTGAGGTATACTAGTTGTGTGACTTTGGGCAAGTGCCTGAAGCTCTCTGAGGCTCATTTCTCACATATTTTAAGAAAGACAGGATTTAGACCTGAAGATCTCTCAGGCCTAGGAACTTGTGGACAAGTCCTCAAGTCCAACAGTGGTTGAGCCAGTCCATATGGGCATCCCTATGTCTACTCTGCCACTGCTCCTTGGTCATGTCCCCATAGGTGGTATCCATAGGTAGGTGCTACATACAAGATGGCAGACACAGCATTCAGAGGGCCAGTTTCTTCTCT
Organism: Equus asinus; assembly: GCF_041296235.1. Taxonomy (NCBI): domain Eukaryota; kingdom Metazoa; phylum Chordata; class Mammalia; order Perissodactyla; family Equidae; genus Equus; species Equus asinus. The sequence goes on along the minus strand of NC_091802.1, from coordinate 8,408,743 downwards.
GCTTCTCTCCTTGGCTTGCACTCTTGTGGCTTCCTTTTTATTTATCCAGCAAATATTTATTGCATTACCTACTATGTACCAGTCACTCTTTAAGGTACTGGTGATACAAGCATTGACAAAGACAAATACAGTCCCTTCACTCAAAGGACTTATCCTCTAGTGGGGGAGAGAGCCAATGACCAAGCACATGAATAAGACAGATGCAAGTTGTGATAAGGGTCATAAGGCAATAGGATTCAAAAGAGTGATATGGCACACACTTTAGATAGGGAGTCAGAGAAACCCTCCTGAGGAAGAAAAATGTGCACTTAGATCTAAATGACAGGGAAGAATCAGCCTTGAGAACAGCAGGCAGAGGAACACCATGGATAAATGCTTTGAGGTAGGATGGAGCTTGCCATGTTTGAATAACAAAGATGGAGCTTATTTGGCTTGTTTGGTACGAGGAAGAAAGGAGGTGGTTCAGAGAGGAAGACAGAGGCTAAAAGAGATTGGATGTTGCAAGCCATGGTAGAGAGTGTGGATGTTATTCTGAGCACAAGGAGAAGCCATATGAGGATTCTGACCCTCCCAAAATGGGCATGTTTTATACTTAGAGCCAACACTTTGAAAATTGGATGTGAGGTGTGAAGGAAAGAGAAGAGTCAAGAATAACTCCAGGTTTTTGGCCTGAGGAACTGGATGAAGAATGGAAGCTCTTGAGCTCATCCAGCCTCGTTCCTCCCTAACTCTGAGCATCTTCAACACACACCACATACTGACTCCATCCCTCCTATTCTTCCTACTGCTCTCTCCCCTCCATACACACCCCCAAGTAGGAGGGAGTGAGGAAGAGAGAGAGAGCTTTTCCCACATGCCTTCAGAGGATGTCTCTCCTATAGTCTGTCTGGCTCCTTGTCTCTCAGGAGGGGAATTTCCTTTCCAGGTGATCATATTAAGTTTCAATGAAGCACTCATTTGTCTGAGGATTACATTAAAAGAGTCTAAATCAATCATTCTCATTTATAGGAATAAAGAGCATTGGGGACAAGATTTTGTACTCAAAAGGGATAATAATGCCATCTTAAAACCCTCCCAGGAAGGTTTGACTGAATAAAGCATCGATTGACTCTCAAAGGATGGGCAGGCAAAAGAAATTCAGACTCCATGCCTACACAACCATAGCCTCTCAGATAATCCAGGTGTAAGTAGGGTTGAAGGCCCAATTATCTGGCTGGAGGATTATACAGACTGAGCATGGGCAGAAGTGGCTTACCCACTGCTAGGAGAGCCCCTCCTCAGGCTTTACCCCCAAGCCCATTAGCAATCCTGAGGTGAGGCACCCAGTCTGGGTGAATTCAATCCAAAAGCACACACCCATAGTCCACTACAGCATCACACATAGTCATACCTGCACAGGGCTTTACCGTCCACAAAGCACTTTCAACCACCCTCATCTCAGTAGAGGCTCACCACAGTTATGTGAGGCCATCAGCAAATGGAGCTTCAGAGAGCTTGCAGATGCCCAAGGCTATCTCACTTCTTGGGGTGTAAACCAGGACAGTGCCTTTCCACAACTGCAGAGAACTGTCTCCTGGATAGGCAGAGATGTCCTCACTCCCACCTTTGGCAACTGCTGCCTGGCCCGGAAACTCCCTCCCCTTTAGACCATCCAAACTGCCTCCACAGAGACCAGAGCAAGCAACTTAACTCCTACAACAATGAGAAGCACAAGGCTGGACTTTCACCAGAGGGAGCGGGGTAAGTTGGGCGGGTGTCCCACTCTGGGGTTGGGAAGAGAAAGCTAGAGTGGCAGCAGGCAGAAGCCAGGATGAGGAGAGAGGACGCACAGCTTCCTGATGGTCCAAGGGATGCTTTGTGCATATCGCCATGGGTGGCAGAACATGTGGGGTCTTATTGATCACTTACATCTTGGAGAAGAGAAGCTTTGAAAGCAGGAGTCCATGAAGGAAGGGGCAGACTGGATGTGGGAGATGGGAGAGGAGAGAAGGGGATCACGCAAGGAGCAAAAGGCACATAAAAGAGAAACTGGGAGGGAAGCATACACTTCCTGCCTGCAGCTTTGCACAGACTTGAGCCATCAAGAGACACGAGTGACTTGGCACCTTCCTAACCTGGGGAGCCCTGTCCCTCAGCCACTTCACTCACGGCCTCCTTTCCCAAAGCTCACTCCTTTGATTCTTTCTTGATATCACAGATTAGACGGCAGTTCCTCCAGGAAGCCTACTCTGACGCCTACCCCCTCCAAAGGGCCCATGATCCCCCACTGGGACACCATATGCTCACCTGTCCACCCACTAAATGGAGTGCCTGAGTGGTTGGTGAGTCCTGGTTGGGGGAAGAAGCCTCTATTAGCTTCTATTCTTGCTTCAACTGAAGGCCTTCCTGGGTTGGGCAAGAATTTTTCCAAGCTTCAAAATGCAGAAACAGCCATCCAGTCGACTTTGCCTAGTGATGGGGTTGGCCCACAATGGGGAAAGCATTCCCATAGCCTGTAACTGTCTAGGTAGTTTTTAAGCCACAAATCTGGGGAGATCAATCCAGGAGGTGAGTAAAATCCTTGCTCGGCCTGGTTTCTATGCAGAGGTTCCAAATGTGCCCTATTGTGGGGCTCTTATTTCCTATAGGATAGAGTAGAAACAACACAGACATTTAAGAGACATGGGTTTCAATCCACGTTTCATCGCTTATCAGCTGTCTTGGGTTGGGGTAAATAACTTACATCAGGCCCTGAATCAAATGCAGACAGTACTGTCTACCAACCAGTATATTAGAATTAACCAAGCTCAGGACCCAGCTCGTGCAAATGGCTCACCACATGGTAGGCATTATCATTCTTGTTATTCCTGGAGAGTCAATGTAGGTGGTAGCTAAGGATCGAATTCTAGAACATTCTGCCTGGGTTGATGCCTCAGTTCTGTCATCTTCTAGACATGGTGCCTCAGACAAATTCATTTCCTGCTCTGTGCCTGAGCGTTCTTATCTGTTAAATGGAGGTAGGAAGAGCACCCATGTCATAGGTGAAATGAGATGATATATGAGCAGTGCTCAGAAGCCTGTCTGGTGCGCAGCAAGTGCTCAGTAAATGTTCACTTAGTACGGTCGTGCTTATTAGTATCAACCCTTAATGTTGTCTAACCTTTCAAAGCTATAGAAAATTAGGTTACAATAAAATGAAATTATCGTATTATGAAACTCTCATCTTGCGCACGATCCCCTCATTGATCGCAAATCAGTAAGCCCGAGTGCCTTCTGTGTGCAGAGCGCTGTGCAGCTGGTATGGTGGATAGACGAGATTCCTGCTTCAGAGAAGACCCTAATCAGAGGATGGGTCAGTCAGACATAACTGACACATGGCTGGCAACAGCCTGTCCAGTTCTGAATGCACAAATAAGCCAGAGGCATGGAGGATGAAGACGTTGGGGTGTGGTACAAAGGGCACTGGGCCAGGAATCAAGAGATATGGATTCTAGTCCCACTTTTCCCGCTCACTGAGCAAATTACTTCACCACTCTGACCCTCAGTTTCTTCATCTGTAAATGAGTTTGATCCCCAAGGTTACGTCCATCCAATTTGAACACTCAGTGATTTCAAAGTACAATTTAATGTTGCAACCTCTGTTTTTAAGGAAAGTTCTATTCAAAATTACCTTCTTGAATGAGGGATTGACAATCTATTTAACAAAGAATAACTACATTATCTACTGGCACTAATACATAATACATCCTGTCTCATCTTTGCGCCTGGAGGAATGTGCCCCTCAGATGAATCTGTTTGCCTTCCCTTTCAAGCAAAAAACAGTCTCACCTGCTCTGTTCTTTTTTGCCCTACCTAACAGGATACTCATTCATAAGTGCAGCACCCCTTACAGTAATCACCTCACACACCCAGTAACAGCTCATTCTTCCACTTTCTATCGTGAGTTCTGTTCTCAGTTAACCTTACATGTACAGGATAACTTTGTAACTCTGTGTTTACACCTCCTAAGTTAAATCCAGTCCATTTGGAAATTGGCAACATTTAATTCACTTTATTTTTTAAGTATAAGTACCTATTTATTATTGCAACACTCTAACTAGATTATAGACAAATTAGGAAATATGAATTAGTCAAGAAAGCAAATAAAAATGCCAAAAATCCTACCGCTCAAAAATAACCTTTTATTACATATCCTTCTGGATTGTTTACAAGCAAATAGTTCATATAATTAAAAGAGAGAGTCATATTCTATTTTACTGTTTCCAACCTGCTTTCTTCACTTAACAGGTCTATAAATTTGGTCATTCTCTACATTTGAGTTGTAAAGACTGAGCAGTATTCCATGGCTGGGGATTTTATTCAACTAATTCTGCTACTGTTGGACACTGAGGTGGTTTCCAATTTTTTGCAATTATCAACAATTTAGCAGTGAACTCGCTCAATTATTTTGTTAGAGTCCGTTCCTATTAATGAAATGGCTGGGCAAAATGGTCTATATATTTCTTTAAGATTTTTGATGCATATTACTGGATTTAGTTCCAGAAATTTTGGAGTAATTATAAGAATACCTATTTACTTTCCCTTTCCCAAGGAGCATGTATTATTTTCTTCATTTATATTATATGTTTTTCTCTTAACTTTGTTAATCTAAGAGGGGGAAAGTGATATTTCATTACTGTTTTAATAGGCATTTCTCTGATCACTGAGGCTGGATATTTTTTCACATGTTCCTTGACCAATTATAGTTTATTCATTTAACAAACAATTAATCAGCTACTATGTACCAAGGACTCTTCTTGTATTTCTTCTCCTATTAATGTAAAAAGATATAACTTTTAAATGAGCAAATTGCTTCTTGAATCTCTTTGTTTTCAACCTATACCACATCTCTGGGTAACAGATCCTGTAAGCTGACTTACGTAAATTCTCTCCCATCCTCCGTGGCGTGATCTACCAAGACCTCATTACTGACCTCCCTTAGCCTGCTCTTCTTCTGCCTCTCCACTAAACAAGTGGAGAAATATGTAGGGGCGGTCCATGCAAGGATGCCAGCTAGCTGACCCCAAGTGCCCTCCTGGTGTGGCATCTACTCCAGAGAATTTACTCCATGCTAGAGCTGAGAGTCCATCTTCCCCCTCCAGAAGCTCCATCTCATTAGTGCCCCGGAGCTGATCCCGAACAGGCTGACTCATAGTGACTAAACTCACAGGAGACCTGACTATATAAACCAGAGGCCAACTTCTTTATTTGTGATGAGAAATAGAACTGTCAGGCAGACCAGACAATTGCTGGACTCTCCAGTACAATTTATCCCTCAGGCAAGCCACAGAAGCAGCTGACCATCTCAGAGGGGTGCTGGAGGAGCGGGAGGGCAGAATGAGGGGAGTAGGTTGCAGGATTTGAAAGTTTGCCAGCATCAGGCCCTGCTGCCCCTGTTTCCCACCCTCTCCCCTGGACGGCTCCTGGGTGGGCACAGCCAGTTTGGGTTCTGTACTTTGTGGCTGACCGGCACCCCGACCTCCTCGTGGTCAGCCCTGTCCTGCCTTAGCTGTGACCACAGCTTCAGGCACGGCACTGTCTGGTCTTGCTGTTCCATCAGTCATTTGTCTTTTTAAAGAGATTTGACTCACGCTTAACGGCCTGATTTAAAGTTTCATATTCTGTTTTATTTCCCCTGTGTTGAATACTTGCATGTTAAGAACTTCCTATGTGTCAGGCATAGGGCATAAGACTTGGGCTTCTGGTGGTGTCTGAGATAACACAGTTCCGAGGCATGAAGGTACTAGGCTTACCGTTTTTTAAGGAAAGTGAGTAACCAGCTCTAATGATGTCCTCCTTTTGGGAATTGCTTTAACACACTTTGAAATGATGAGGTGGGTGACTGCTTTCAGCCTCTACTGCCAGGCACAGTTCCATGCAACCTGAGAGTCCCTCACCAGGACAGCATCCCCTCTTATGCACAACTTTGTACTCAAAGGCCTTGCCTCATTCAGGAGAAACCCAGAAATGCAAGGGAGTTAACACACCTGGGGTAACTCTCAGCTAGTGTGGGATGGGAGCCAGTGCATTAGTGCTCCAGCTGCCCTTCCCTCAGGTGGGCAATATTGGGATGCACCTGCACATCTCTCTGAAGTCCCCTGCACGTAGCACATGTCCTATTGCACATAGCAGCAGCCTCAGTTGCACACCCTTAAATATAAGGCTTGTTTTCTTTCCTTGCCTGAATTCCGAGATCATTCCCCAAGTGAACAGCATGCACCCACATCCTTGGCTCTCCCTGTTGCTTTGAGGGGGTGTTGTGGGAGCCAGGAGGTCATCTTATGAAGAGCACAGTGCGCTGCAAAGTGGCACAGAGAGCTCTGCACAGCCCCTTCCGAGACCAGAGCCGGTGATACTGTCCCTGCCAGGGAACCAGGAGGATCCAGAACTCCCCTAAATCTTTCTCTGAGTCATGGGGAAGGAGGAAGTGACATCACCAGGAGACCCTAGAAGATGCTCCAAGTAACCACTAAGACTTCGTATATTTCTTGGATCCCCAGAATAGGGAAATCTCCCATCTTATGTCAGGTTCCTTAGAAACAGTCTGAAATGGGATTCTTGGGGAAGTGTTTTATTGAAGGAGTTGTCTCAGGAGAAGGGGTGTGAAAAGGGAGGGCAGGGCAGGGGAAGAAAGCTGGCGAGGATGTGGGCTCAGCTGGAGACTGGCCCCACGGAGACCGTGGAGCGCCCTGGAGCACAAAGTGCAGAGTGTTGCTCATCCCTCGAGGCAAACGGACTGTCCTTGTGTACCCCTTCGCCATCAGACATTGGCTGAAGGCTGCCCTCACCCCAACACTTCCCTAGTACAGTGGCTCGGATTCTGACCAAGGCGATCTTCCCAAGAACTGGGGTAGGTGCACCAGCTCAACAAAGGGGCTCCGGCAGCATCCACTTCATTTCCCTAAGAGAGAGCTCATGAGAAGTGAGGAAGACCATTGTTTCCTTCAAATTCTTCAGGAGGCAGACTTCTGCTCTGACTGTGTGCTTTGACACCTCCCCTACCCAGAGCTCTCTGCCTAATCTTGAGGAGCCTCTCTCTCTTTCTCATCTTCATGCAAAACAAAGTTCCAACTGAGAGACCTCAGCGGAGTGCCAGGGAGTCTCTCCAAATACAGATTTTTAAATGTTATGACATCATCCCAGTCATTAGCATGAAAATGCTCAAAGTCTCCATCATTCCCTCCAGGGTTGCATGCAGATAATTAGGAATCTTTTTATAAGCTGAACACCGGAGCGCTTCCTCAAGCATCACATTGCCTCAGAAGTGAAATCTCTACTTCTCCTGTAGGAATGTCTGACAGAAAGCTCAGGAACTATCTTCCCAGGCAGTATCTTCCAGACATTGGTGGCAGATGTCAAATCGACTCCTTGTAATAATACCTCAGGGTCTAATTCCACACTCTCTTCAGACCTTCAGTTTAAGACACTAGGTTCCAATTCCAGTGCTGCTACTCACCAGCCAAGTGATGCTTGACAACACACTTAACCTCCTCCAGCTCATTCACAGAGGCGGAATAAGGACTGGGATCCAAATGAACCTAACAGTACCTTATCACAACCAGCGGGCACTAAGTCAGCGATGTGCTGGTAAACTGGCTGGAGGGGGAACTAGCTGGGGGAGTACCCCCAATTTACAGTGTTTGCTGATTTCTGTGGTGTAAATATTCCCGCCATGGCTGATTTCAAACTACCCATGGTTTTACGACCAACTTGCAAAATTCCTGAATGTCTGAAAATCTGCTCAGGGGAGCTAGTGGGAGGTGGCTTTAGCACCCCACCGCTAAATCCATCAAAATGGCGGTTACTGGTACCTGCCCACGCTTGTTAGATAAATGGCTTAGGAAAGGAGCCAGTGGGACTATTCTCAGCTGAGGATAGTCTCCATAGGGATGTCTAAAAAAGTCTTTGTCTGATGCTCATTCCAAACTTTCAGACATGTTGATAAAAAAATCTCCAATGTTCCTCTATTGCTACGCCAAGATCCACCCAAACTCAATACATTTTGGTACAGGCTCTGTGCTCAAAGATGGTGCTGAGATTTCCAGTCTTTGAAGTTGGGGAATCTGCTACCACTGGCAAGAGTCTGGAAGCCAGAAAGAGAAACTGGCTTGGGGCATTAGGGAGGTAATTCTGCATTTAATGAGCTTAATGGTGTAAGTGTCCAGGAGACCATCCAAAATGTAGCCTGCGCTCTAGTGATATAACCCAGATGCAACTGCCCCTCTCTTTAGTCTGCTTTCCACCCACACAGTCTTGCCATAGACCTCAGCACCTGGTCACCTTCCCCCAAAATAATCCACTAACACTAACGACATCAGTGGTGGGCAATGTAAGAGTAGCAGATGATTTCGTGGGGAACATGCAGGGTAGGGTTTCAATGTCGGCCTCAGTCATATCTGTTTGCCAAAGTTCCCCTGGGTCACACCACCCCTCCTGTGCACCCCTCTCCTCTAGCAGGTGAAGAATTTCAGCTCTGCCCTCAGGCTTGCATTCCAGGCTCACCTCACTACTTGCTCACCCCACCCCAGCATCAGCAGGGCCCACCACCATTCATCACCACTCCCATGCCCTCTGTGGGGTCTCCTCCTTGCCAGAGGGTTTATCGAAGGATTTCTTCCAACCCTGTGAAGTGTCCCCCGACAATTGCATTCTTGTCAATTCCATTGTCTGTTTCACGTGGTAGGAAGGGCAGGGCTGGGGGTACATATTTTAGATTGTGCACACAGAGGTGGTGTGGTCCCATGGTCAAGAGCACAGACTCCGGGTCTAGATTTCCTGGTCTCAGCTCCCACCGTTCTTACACATTAACTATGTGAATATTGGCAGCTGCCTGATCTTGTTTTTGTGCCTCATTTGCTTCTTTGTAAAATGGAGATGTTGATATTGTGAGGACTGAAAAAATTAATGGACAGGAGATGCTTAGAACAGCGCTTGGCACATGGTGACATTAGCTGTTCCTATTATCGACAGAAGTCAGTGATGAGAAATAGATGGGCTCTTACGTGATTAAGTTTAAAAAGAAAAAGGCTGATGACAAAAATCTGCTGGACTTCAACATGTTGAGCCAGGAAACACACACACACACACATCCACACTCTGAAACCTGTACAAGCTCATTTCACTTGAAATTTATGATTATAAATCTCAGATTGGGGTTCTGCATTCCCAGTAATCCTATTATTTTTCTCTAACAAGCCTGCTTTCCCACTCTGAGACAATCATTCACAACCCATGTGGCACATTAGAATCGTCTAAGGAGTTTATAACTAACTTTATAGTTAGTTATAGCTACTGTCAACTAAACTGTAGTTTAAAACTATACAGTTTTTAACTAAACTACAGTTAAATTGTAGAGGCCCAGGACCCACCCAAGACCACTTAAATTCCAGGCGCAATGTGGAGGAGGGAGCAGCTATGAGAATATTTGGAAAGTTCTGCAAGTGATTCTACTAGAAACATTCCTTTAAGATGATCGTTTCATCCCTTCTGTGTCCTCCAAACCTCCTCCCCTCCCTTCTTTCAACTCTCAGCTCATGAACTTGCTCCATACTTCATGGAGAAAACTCGAGCCATTTGAAGGAAACTTCCTTATCCTCCCACCACCAAAGCCCCTACAGGATTTGCGTCTGAAGCCAAGTCTTCTCCCATCTCTTCAGCAGAGGCAGTGTGCGCCCCTGTCAGGCCAGCTTCCCCACGTGCAGCTATAGAGCCTCGCCTCCCCCCTCATGCCTCCTGGTGTCCTTCTTTCTGCTCAGCATTTGCCTCTCCTTCTGCAGGTGGCATACAAAAATGCTCTAGCTTCTCTCAGCTTGGGGCAGAACACAACACAAAAACAAAAACCAACCCGCCCCTTGCCTCCACATCCCTTCCAGCTCTCACCTGGTTACTCAACTCAGAAGAGCTGTCTCTGCACACCCATGGTCACAGCAGCAGGGTTCAGAGCAGCCAAGGGATGGAAGCAAACCAAGTGTCTATTGACGGAAGAATGGATGAACAAAATGTGGTGTATCCATGCAATGTATAGGAATGAAATTTGACAAGTGCTGCAACATGGATGAGCCTTGAGGACGCTATGCTGAATGAAATAAGCCAGTCATGAAAGGCCAAATACTGTAGGATCCCACTCTACGTTATGGAGACAGAAAGTAGAAAGGTGGTTGCCACTGAACTGTACACTTAAAAATTGTTAGGATGGTAAATTTTATGTCATGTGTATTTACCACAGTTAAAAATAATATAATAATAGCTGTACATACCTGCTGTCCCCACACTAGCCTCCCGTTTGTTCTTCAACCCACAACCGCGCTGGGTTCTGCTTCCCCCGCTCCATCAACCCTGCTCTGGCCGAGGTCACCTTGACTTGCATGTTTACAAATCCAGTAAACACCTTCCCTTCCTCCCCTCACTTAGCCTCGCTGAAGGCTCAGCTGTCTTCCTGTGATGCTCCACTCTCCTGGTTTCCATGACACCACACTCTCCTGTTTCTCCCTCCTGACTGCCCCCTCATTCTCGGGCCCCTGGGTTCAGGCTGTGGGTTTAAGGCTTCCTGAGGTCTCTCGTGGACCCTCTCTCTCCTCTCTGTGTTTACACTGTTCTTTTTCTAGTGGAACTTGTCTCCTCTCATCGTTTTAAATACAATCTACATGCCGATGACTCTCTGAATTACATCTCTAGTCCCAATCTCTCTCTGAACTCCAGCCTTGCACACTTCAGTGCCTGCTTGACATCACCATCTCAGTGTTTCACGGGCATCTCACCCTTAATGTGTGAAACAAGGAATTCTTGACTTTCCCTCCCCCTCAAACTGTGCATCCAACATTCTCTTCCATCTCAGCAAAGGTTGAGTCGTTCAACTCTGAGTAGCATCCCTAATTTCTCTCATTTCCTCATCCTCCATATATATAATGCATTAGGAAATCCTGACAGTTCTTCCTTCAAAATTATGTCTGGGATCTGTCTGCTTCTCAACATGCCCACTACCTCTTTAGTACCAATCACCATCTTTTCCCAGCTAGACTATTGCAGCTGCCTTCTTACCGGCCCAGAGTCCTGACTGATTCTGCTCCTTCAAGCTTATCTCAGCCTCTCTGCTCTAGGCACACTGGTCATTTCAGTTTCTCAACTATGCATGTGCTCAACTTAGCCTAACTCTTTCCTACCCCAGGGCCTTTGCACTCACACACATGCACACCCACATTCTTCCTTCTCATGCTCTCCTCCTCCTCACCCATGTCCATTTGCATGGCTGGCCCCTCTCATCCTTAAGATCTCTGCATAAATGTCACTTCCTCAGAGAAGCCCGCCTTCCTTGATCACTCTAAATAGGCACCACCTTCTGTTGTCTTCCATCCCTTATGTCTAGTTGTTATCTTCTGAGACCTGATCGCGATTAGCAATTATTTATGTTTGTTAACTCATTATTACCTGATTCTCCCAGTAAATCCTGAACTCCGTGAGTGCAGGCTCTGTGTCTGTTCCATTCCCCACGATAGTCCTAGAGACCCTCTGATAGTGTCTGCCTGAGACCTGCACATCCACCTGATAAATAACTTGTTTGACAGATTGGGGTACAGGGTCACCATGAGACATGATGCTTTGGATTTAAAGCTTGGATTCAGATTAAGGTAGACTTTTCTGGTCATGTTCCAGAAATTTATAATCCTGAACTTTCCCCATTTTAATTTACTAACAAAAATTAAATTCTTTATTAAGATAGTTGATCTCGATCAATGTTACCCAGTGGAGTACATTACTCTACAAAGCAAGTTTTTGAGGATAATAATTAAATATATATTTTTACTTACAGCAAGATTTTTATAAAAATGAGTATTTATTTGGTATCTTTTTCACAAATCCCTAATATCAACTTATCCTCATTCTTAGCTTAGGCAAAACCCTCCTGGGATTTGAGGCTTAAATCAGCCCAACTCCAAGAACATTTGCAGCTTATTTGAGAGTTGCTGGTTACGAACTTTGAGCCGATCTTTCTTGTCATGGCTGGTTTTCAGAAAGTAGTTATGAAGAAACTAGCGAGACTTGAGCTCTTCCCTCCTAGCTTATCTTTTTTCTCTTTGAAGAGACAGAGGAGGAGTGATGAAGAAGGAAAGTCTACTTAGAGATGTAGTTTTTACACTGAGTGTTTAAAAAACACCAAACTCACAACCAGGGTCTGTCTCCTTAGCTGCTGGCATAGTTCATATCATTCAGACGGCGCTTTTGTTCTCCATTCCAATGAAGTATTTTCAACCGGAACCTCTCTATGCTGGCATGCATGCAATAATACTTTACATCTAGGCTTCCAGATGCTTCTTTGCCTTAGCAAGTTCCCAGACGTGCCTTGAAATTACAGATTGCCTCAGATTCCCTGTTTTCAGAGCCATCTTCTAAAACAATTTGTATCCTTCGCTTGAACAGAATTTTTTAAAGAATCTTCTTACCAATGTTTAAACACAGTCTCTCAGCAGATGTTTACAGTGGTCTCATTCTGGATACTGACTCTGAGCGCTCTCAGAGCAGCTAAAAAACCCCGATGGTAAGTTTTCTAGGAGCCAGCAACGGAGCCTGTGAGTTAACAGGCATGGACATGTGTGTGGCACGTCCTAGAGCTGAGCAGAGAAGTTGGAGAGCTTAAAAAAATAGAGAGGGGAGAAGAGCATCCTGCTCACTCTGGCCAGATTTGCCTCCGCCGCACAAGGGCTGCCACCTCACTGTTCTTGTTTCTGGCAATTTATTCCTCCCGTTGCCTGTGGGAGGATAGAGTCTGCAGAGGAAATCTAACAAAACACCTAAAAGTGTAGCTGAATCAAAATGCTGAAAGATCACTGCAGAAGCGGGCAGCTGTCTCTCTTGTGAGCTCAGGAGATAGATACGCCTGAGAGAGGAGAAACGAGCGTTGGCTGGAAGCCGGAGCGAGAAGTCGAAGTTGTAGCTTGGGGTTGGGCCACCAATGAAGTGTCAGGCTGACTCTAACTAATTACACTAATTATGATGGTCAAACGTCGTGTGTGTCAGCTTTGAAAACGGCTCCTTTGATATTTATTTAAAATGTGCTTATGTTTATCTGCTGTATTCTCCATACAGTTATTTACTGGGTGGAGAGCTGTACAGAACTACAATCTTGAACTCTTTGAAAAGAATATGCATACCTTTTAGCTTGAACCTATGATGAGGTCACATTTACGCCATCTGGTCACAGGGCCCCAAAACTCCTGAGAAAGACACTGGACCCTACCTTTTCACTTATGAAATGGCAACACCTAAAATCATGAGATGGCAACTTGTGGCAAAAAATAAGTATTCTAGAAAGACAAGTTTTTTTTTTTCCTTCTGTAGATTAATATGGTCCAGAATTATAAAAGAAAGTGTCCTGGAGGAGGCAGGCTGAAGTCATGGATTGTAGTTGAGTTCAGTTCTTATATTTTAAGAAACAAGATAATTCTCTGGGTAGTGGGCTTATAGGTAGTTTTAATTTTATTCTATTTTATTTGTTTTTCTATAATTTCTGAATGTTTTTACTGCTATAATCTGATTGTTTTTTAATCTTCTTTTTAAAAGGAAAAAGGTTAGAGATGGGTTGGCTCTATCGTTTTTAGATCATCATCTTGAAAAGTAACACACTGCGAAGCCCTGGAACAAGGGGTGGAGGGTTCTCTTACGTCTAACACATGGAAGGCCAGCGGGATTTGGTTGTTGCTGTTGTGTTTGACTTTCGTTGTTGTTCCTATAGCTTTCACCTCGTCTCAAAGGAATTAAAAGGGGAGAAAGCAAAACAAAGGTGGAGGACAAAGTAAAGGCGGGAATTAAGCTAAACTGTACGACCCAGTCATTTACCCGTCTGCACATTTGATCTGGCCGTTCTAACAGCCAGCCAGAGAAATGGGATCTTCTCGGGTATGCAATTTATAATGTTCATAAGAAGAAAAGGGTCCATCAGCCGAGAGATGTATACCTATTGGTATGAAAATAAAGCTTCTTTCTCACGGGGTTTTTCCTAAAGGGGATAATGTGATGTCATGAACAAAGATACCCTAAATGATGAGGTTCACAGGGCTGTTTCACATAATGACCGTCAAGAGACTGAGGGTATCGGAGTGAATGTCAGTAAATGCGAATGGTGGCGGTGGTACCCTGTGCTGTGAGCTACCTGATCTCTGCAGATTTCGTTGGTTCAGATATAGTTTCAAATATCAGGATGAGTCAACGGCCTATATTTCCTTCCTATAGTTCTCCCTGGATGTTGTTTCTTTCAACCACACTATTGATAAATATTGCATGGTAGAGAGCTGGAGACTGTATTGTGGGCAGTGCAAATACGCTGCAGTGTGAACTAGACCATGAATCTGAGAGCAGTTCACGTCTGCCTCTGAAAACTAAGAAAGCTGGCAAGAGTGCTTGCTTCATTTCTACGGCACACCTGAGTCCAAAATGTGCCCACAGACTGTCCCCACAGCGCCACTCTTTTTCACCTACTCCACGTGGGATCAGGTGGGTGAGCGTGTCACACTTGTACCCCACATAGCAGGGACAAAACCATTTTAGCCTGCAAAGCTTTTGGAGCACGTTTGGCCACATACACACCCCAGGCAAAGTGCAAGTCTCAACACAGACTTTCTGGTTTGAACGCTGCCACGTCATATTACCTTCAGGGATAAACCAAAATGACCAAGGTAACTTGCATGAGATTTTGTGTAAAATGGATAAAAATTAGGGGCTATCAACCAAAAGTAATGACTTCAAATGTCGAGAAGGGGATCTATGCCAGGGTTTGGCAAACACTTTTTGTAAAGGGCCAGAGATTAAATATTTTAGGCTTTACAGGCCTTCCACCCTCTCTCACAACTACTCATGTCTACTGTTCTAGCAGGAAAGGATCACAGACAATACATAAACTAGGAGTGTAGCTGTATTGCAATAAAACTGCATTTCCAAAATAGGCGGGAGGCCAGATTTAGCCCATAGACCACAGCTTGCCAACTCTGGATCTATGCCATTCTTTCTGGCAGTAATTACCCAGAAAGGCCAATTTTCTCATCAGGTTATTCCTAATAAGCTAATAAAATAAACGTTACAAAAATTTCATTCAGTATAAAAAGAATGATTATCCTTCTCATCCCTATATGGTGAAAATGCACGTGTATAATTCATCCAACAGTAGACCCACAGCAGTAACCAACGAGACAGAATTCAAGCCAGTTTACTCAGCCAGAGATTTTTACCAAGTCCTATAATAATATTGCAGTGCGGTTTTAAATTTCCCTCCAAACCAAGAGTCTATGCAGAATGCCTATAGCGTAAGCCTGAACTGATTCCTGTCCATAAATCTATTTACTCCATACATAGTCCATTAGTGCTCTTTATGGATTTCTTCACAGAATAGGAAGAGGTCTTTTTAGGGAATAGCCAAGACTAACATCCACCATTCTTCATATGCAACCTTGGCCTGGGAAAACCCCAACTTAGGGCTGATCAAGTGGAAGCTGGCTTCTCCTTTGGGTAAAATGTCTGGGAAGGGACTAGGTCTGTTACATGGAGTGGGAAAGCGTTCCCCTTTTGGAAGATGGGATTCAGTTTCTGCTTGGTCCAGGCAGGTAGGAGCTCACCTGGAGTGCTTGTTAAGATCAAGAAGCTAGTGAGGAGCAGAGCCCATCATACAGAATGGTCCTTAAGCAGGCCTGGAAGCAAACACTTTCTTGAGTGTTCTATTCTGGTTTGTTTTTAACTCAGCTGTGTAATGAAGAACTATTGCCAGTAAAAACTATTTAAGTAAAAAGGAGCTTGAAGTAAAATATCAGGCGAGACACCTGGATTTAGAGAGACAGCTGGAAGCCTCTTGGTGTCATTCAGAATTTGCGCATCCACGGGTTACCTTACAGTTCTGAACTGGACCGCTTTGTCTGATCCAGTTGCCAAATCTATCAGAAGCAAGCCCCTTCCCTCTAGGTTTATTTGTAACTATGTGTTTCTAGTTCATCAGTTTTTTTTTTTTTTTAAAGATGAAGAACTTTAAAATAAACTTTAAATATTATAAAGTCCCTGAGAGTTACTTTCAAATTTTGTGAATTTCTTGGTAAATTATAACCTCCCAAAGTTATTTTTGGCTTCTTGATAGTATTTTCCAAATCAGGCACTTACAACTACTATAACAAGAAAAATATGAAATAATTACAAATAAATGTTATCATTAAAAATGTGCAGGATCTATGTAAAGAAGACAATATACTTACTAAGGTATATAATAAAGGATTTAAATAAACAGGGTATACATACCATGGCCCCAAATGGGAAAAATTTCAATTCCCCCCAGTTAATCTATAAACGTAATTCCAAACAAAAATCTGGATTTGTTAATTTCACAAAAATAGCAGTAAAATACCTCTGGCAGAATAAATGCATGGGACTAATATGTACATACACATATGTGTAAAAATACAGATGGACACTTGTGCTGCTACATATTTAGATATTTAAAGGTAAAATAAAACATTCATGATTAAAACAGTGTGAGAGTGGCACCAACAAGACAGAATAAGCAGCATGGGATCATGTGTGTGATGAATTGTGGTGGACAGGGAAAGCACTGAGACACAGACTTCCAGTGGAAATAAATGATCACTTCAAGATAAAGAACATGCTCATACTTATGTGAACAGCACAGAGAGCCAGGGCCAGCAGCAGGGGGATTCCGAAGCACCAGGTGGGTGTCAGAGCCCCAAGGAGATGCACCTTCAGGCCACAGACCGCAAAGACAACAGCCTGCATGAGGCAGGCCTCAGATGAGCTAGCTTAGCTCGCCATTTTCTTTCATAGTCAACTGTTGCTGAATATTTTATAAGATAGATTCCTAGGCAAAATCTTGATTTCCCCTAGTTGCTCCTTTATCAAAATATTCTCAAAACTGTTGAATCGTTTCTGGATGTAAGTTCATAGACAGTTCCCCCTGCAGACCTCTCACTGGGCTGCCCCCGGATACCATCATTAATCTAAATAGCCCGTGTGCTTGGCTGCCAAACGGGAGGCTTCCTTGCCGGATAATTATTTGGTATGGGATTAAGATGGATTTGCATAAAAGTGAGGAAAGACTGCATTGGACTCAACAGTTAACCACTTTGAAATAAATTAAATTCTTATCTCATGACATAACACAATAAATGCACGTGTATTAACGATTGAAATGCCAAAAGTGAAACTGTAAAAGAATAAGGAAAAACAACATTTGTGCCATCTGGGAATGGAAATTGCTCACAATTCCATTTATGTATTATTATTTATTACTCACAAACTGCTTGTTGAATTATAAATTAGTAAATTGCCAAAGAGACAAAATGCAGAGGAAAATACAGATGTTTGACTGTATTTGAGTTTAAGATATTTGTGAGTCAAAAAATTAAGACAAACGATAGAAAAAATTGTGAAAAATGTGTGGTGGATGTGGGATTGATATCCTTTATACAGAGAATTCTTAAAAATTAAAAAACAAGAAGATAAAAATAAGATAATCACCTGAATGGAGAAGAAATGAGCAAAAGAAACTATCAAACATATTCAAACATACATCAAACATATTTCCCCTATCAAATATTGTAGAAATTAAAAAATGATGACTCTCACTAGTAATCAATGCAATACAACCTTTCAACTTGGCGAAAACCACTCTCCTCAAAAAATAAAAAATCCAGGGCCAGCCCCATGGCCAAGTGGTTAGGTTGGCACGCTCTGCTTCGGCAGCCCAGGGTTTCGCAGGTTCGAATCCTGGGCTCGGACATGGCACCAGTCATTAGGCCATGCTGAGGTGGGGTCCCACATGCCACAACTAGAAGGACCCACAACTAAAAATGTACAACTATATGCTGGTGGGATTTGGGAAGAAAAAGCAAGGGGAAAAAAAAAGAAGATTGGCAACAGTGGTTAGCTCAGGTGCCAATCTTAGAAAAGAAAAAAAAAAAAATCCTACCCAGTGCCACTCAGAGTGAGGGGAGTGGGCACTACACTCTCATTCAGAATTGAAAGAATTATCAATCAGCACATTCTGACAAGAAATTAAACCAAAACCTTTACAATTACATTCCCTCTAACCTAGAAATTCTGATTCTAGAAATTTTTCCTAGGGAAAACAATTAAGGATAGGCACAAAAGTCTGCCTGCAGAGGTGTAAAGTATTGTTTATAACACCATTGAAATGGAAACAACTCAGATTTCTGAAAATAGGGATCTAGTTAAAAAAAAAACAAAAAAACAGCAACAACGATTATGAAGCGTCTATATGGCTGAATGCTAAGCTAACATTTACAGTCATCAGAGATGTGTTCGTTATTCACTTGGAAAAATACAGTATTTTGGTACTGAAAAATCACATCACAGAACAGTTTGTTCAGCATTATCCCATTTTTTTGTGGAAAAAAATACACACATCTTTTTGTTTCAGTTCATTTTTGTTTTCTAGTTTTTCAACAAATGCATGTGTTGATTATATAGTTTTTAAAAATTAAAACTAGTAACAACTGGAGTTGTTTCCAAAAGGGCGACAGAGAGACTTCCAGAGACTTCCAGGAGTGCAACTAGTGAGTGCAGAGGTGGAATGCTTCCTTCAAGTCTCCCCTCACTTTATCGCTCTTGAAGGAATGTCTCAGAACAGCATGGGATCAATTTGGAGCAGCATCATTGGCATGTCTGTTGTCAAGGCTAGTCATTTATTTAAGCTATTCTTTGTGGAAGGCTTCCCATACTCATGAGGGAAAGAAGCAGTGTGTGAACTCTTCACAAACAAAGCAAGGATATGTTTCACAGCAAGGGAGCTGGACTCGGTAATGACGGTAGACATTTCTCAGTCTAATAAGCGAATCTGTTTCACCATGGAATTGTCCAACAAATGATGAATTTATTAATTTTTCTTTCTTTCGCAATGGGGATATCAGCTGATGCTTGTTATTTTACTGCAATGTTCATATGAACAGGATTCCCAGGAGATCAATAACGTCTTTTCAGTTGTCTTAGTAAGTGATTTGAGTAGAATGTGCCGTGACGCGATCAACTGTGAAGCAGTGGAGAACAAACAGCCACTCAGATCTGGTTAGTGAGAGTTAAGATGGTTGCTCTGCAGTCGGCTGGGTTCCTCAACCTGTGCCCTGATCAACAGCCCTCTGACCTGGGCAAGTTACCTCTCTGTGCCTCAGTTTTCTCATCTATAAAATGGGGAGGATACTAGTTCCTACATCTTAGAGTTACTGTAAAAATTAAATAGAGTAATGTGTCTAAAGAATCTAGACAGTCCCTAAAGTTTATTGAGTCTTTTATATTTATGACATCGACACTAATCGCTGGCTTCATGCACAGATTCAAAAACAATGCATGATGAAATCCAAGCAGAGGAAATACGAGAAAGTTAGTAATTAGGGGAAGTAACGAGAAATTCACTAAGAAAGCAGATGATAAAATATAGAGACACATATAGAAGAGGAAATTTGATGGGGGCAGAGAAAATTGAAGCAAGAGAAGAGAGGGTTTGAGTGACACTTGGCCAGTGCCTGTTGGTAGATTTGAACTAGGATATAAGTGGTACAGAATTAGGGGAGAAATAGGGAACCAAATCTTCCCTGGGGAAAGCAGGTGGACCAAGTCACGCATACCGTTTCTCCACTGCCTCCAGAGCCTGCGTGATTAGTGTCTGATGGACCAGTAAAGGTAGGACAGTGGACAGGAGAAAGAGCATCTGTGAACTCCAAGGCCGAAGCACCTGGTGCCCAGTGAGCACAGATCCTTCTTTCTGGCCCTCCCTATCTCTCCTAGAGTAATTCTTTTTTGGGTAAATTTTCTCTTCTCCCCTTCCCGACATTTCATTTAGAGCCCCAAGCCCAAGCCCCAAGTCTGTCAGCGATCTGAGTCACTGTGTGAGCGTGGACAGCGGCTCTGGGTTGTGGTTGTCATCACAGTTGAGCTCTGTCTGTTAGCCACGAAGCCCGCCCATCTGCCTGAGACAAATGCTGCAACCAGCAACCAGTAGGAATGAGTCCCTCGATGAAGAAATGTAATCAAGTATTTATTGTCAGCCCTCTTTACATCTTCTACCTGGCTCTTTGCTCATTAAACATGAAGACCATGAATTACAGAGACCTCAGTCTGGAAGAAATCCCGATTCAGTTCCTATTACTTCCCACTTGCATTTCTACAGTAGCCTCCTGTCTTAAATCATTCCAGCTGCTATGACAAATTACCATTGACTGAGTGGCTTAGAAAAAACAGAGATTGATTTCTCAGTTTTGGAGGCTGGGAGTCCAAGATCAGGGTGACAGCATGGTCGGGGTCTAGTGAGAATCCTCTTCCAGGAGGTACACTGCCAACTTCTCGTCGTATCCTCACCTGGCAGAAAAAGATCTGGAGAGCTCTCTGGGGTCTCTTTTATAAGGGCATTAATCCCATTCATGAGGGCTCCACTTTCATGACCTAATTACTTCCCAAAGGCCCCACCTCCTAACACCATCTGGGGGTTAGGATTTCAACATATGAATTTTGAGGAGACACAAACATTCAGACCACAGCACCTCCCAACTGATTTCCTTTCCTCATTCCAGTCCTTCCCACTGATCAGTCCTTAGGTAACAAGGCCTTTGTCATATCACCCTCCTGTTTGAGAACCAACACTTACTGTTGGTACGTTTGAGAACTTACCAACAGGGTAAGTTCAAAGTCTTCAACGTGCCATTAAAAACTGCCATAAGCTAACCTCATTCCACCCACCTTTACTGCTGCCTTCCCCAGCACATACCCTGGATCTAATCCTAACCTTCTGCCCTGCCGGCTCCACCCTCACTCTTTATTCTTGGCCTTCCTTTAATTGAAAGCAGTCCCTTCCTTGACTTCCCATGTCCCAGTCCAAAATCAAGTCTCTCTTATCGCCTTGTTCAAGATTTACCTTCTTTAGGAAGCCTTCCCTAAATATACTCTACCAAAATCTTCAAAATATTTTATGGATGCTCTGCAATTATATATACATGTATTTATTATTTCATTCAAAAATATTTATTGAACACCTATTATGTACAAATAGGATTGTGTCAGATGCACCTTCACATCTGTGAAGAGCCCAGCATAAAGAACTCATTTATTCATCCAATAGATGCTTATTGAGTGGAAGCACTATGTTAGATAAGTTAGTAGATACAAAGATGAATCCTCTATCACCCACCCTCATCAAAACACTTACAGTGTGCTAGAAGAGACAAGGCATGCACGTATGTAATTATAACACAACGTAGAAAGTGGTAAGTGCCCCCCAAATATTATAGAGCATAGAGAGTTCACAACAAGGAGAGATCACCTGCAGCTGAAGGGATTGGAGAACGCTGCAGTGAAGAGGTGGTGTTTCAGCTGGTCTTGAAGGATGGATAAGAACTGAGCAAGTGGCCATGGGGGAAGAGACATGCTAGGGACAAAGAATCAGAGTACAAGACAGTAATGACTGCATATAAATGGAACTCGCTGGGAAGGCCAGCAAGGGCTGTGTGTGGAGACTATGAAGGCCATGGGCAGGAAAGCAGACGTGGGAGGGCTGAGGGCTCCACATGTTCACATTTCTCCAGACGGCCATGACTCACTGCCTGCATGATGATCCCCAGCAAAAGAACACTCACTGCCTGAACTCCTTGTCCTCTATATCCCTAGCAGTGTGGCCGGCTTCTGCTAAGCTGCATGCACTGACTGGATGATGGCTTTAGGGGAAGGAACAGAAGAACTGCTATGGGAAGCTAGAATATTGCCATCCATTGGGAAATGCAAGGATGAGAAAGAGCTGAGTTGCCCTGGGCTGAGTCGGGGGCAGCCTTCATGGAGGTATGTGTGGTAGTGTAAGAGCAGTTCCTGTAGATTAGAAATTGTATGAGATTATCTCCAGGTATCAGCCATTTATTATCAGTTTGCAAATCAGGAGAACCTAGATCCCTCTAGAAACTCAGTCCAGCTCTGTGGTTGATGCTGCAGA
This sequence comes from Equus asinus, assembly GCF_041296235.1. Taxonomy (NCBI): domain Eukaryota; kingdom Metazoa; phylum Chordata; class Mammalia; order Perissodactyla; family Equidae; genus Equus; species Equus asinus. The sequence goes on along the minus strand of NC_091802.1, from coordinate 8,386,755 downwards.
TGAGTCTATAGTGCTACATGCTTGCAAAATGGCAGTATAGTATAGAGTTCAAGAGCACTGTGTTTGGAGTCTTTAGATATGAGTTTGAATCCGGGTTCAGCCACTTATTTTCCATGCAAACTTGAGCAACTCAATGTCATCTATAAAGTGTGAGTGACCTTACAGAATTGTTGTGAGATTTCAATGACATGATACTTATAAATTACTTAGCACAGTGTCTGACAGAACAAATGGTAGCTGACAGGAAAAATATATATATACACACACATATGTAGTCTTTGCCCAAACATGATAAAACTCCATTTATGCTGGGATAGCAGTGTGTGTGTTTTCTTGCACCAAGCACCAGGCTTAGAATTTCCTCTAGTTGGTATGGTAATGTGAACAAACGTGAAGGTTAAAAATGGACCCAGATCACACCAAAAATTCACTTCTTAAAGAGAAATCTGACAGTATGTCAGATACACTGATAGCTTATAGTAATTACAGGACAGAGGCAGGTCCTCTAGTGACCTACTTCTTATTTGGGATATTTTGGGGTTTCCCAAAAGACTGCATTCCCTCTAAATATCGATCATCCCTCTGTTCTAGATATTTCAACTTGAGTCACCTCTTGCGATACTGAGCCACTTTGTATTACCCAGTAGATGAACTGGGTGCCTAGATCAAGCTTGGGAAATGGTAGGATGGGGTATCTATGGGTAGGGGTGAGAAGAGAATGGAATTTGCCAAAGAATCTCACAAAAACCTCACTTCTGAGGGAATATCGTAGACCTTAAACCTCCTTAGGGAGCCCACCTGACAGGCCAGCTTGGCCTAGCATCAGAGGCCAAGACCATCTCACGCTCTCCCAGATACACCTCATCACACATCTGTGCTCATACCCTATCCTACTCTCAGGTAATTCCAGGGCATCCCAAGGTTGACTTTCTATAGGTATGATTTAAATAGCTCTCAGGAACAAGCTCAGAGTCCTTATTGCCAAGAGGATGATTCGTCCTCTGGAGCGGAGGGGATGGTAAATACTCCTTTTGTAGTGATCACAATAACCACTAGCAGAACAAACACAGCTCCAGTGCCTCCAGGCTCAGATGAACCAGAGCCATCAGGAAGAAGTGGATCACAGCAGGTAGCAGGCAGCTCTCCCAGGGAAACCTAAAGTTTTGTCTTTTTAAGTGAATCTGGCAGAAGACGCTGTTTTCTTGTGTGGGCATGACAACCCCCATGATGCCATTTTCTTCAGGCAGAATTGAAAATGAAAATCTTTGCCAGAAGTGAAGAAGCAGAGCAGGCCCACTAGGGAGGTGCTCACACGAAGCCAGACTCTCACGGGTGGGACCCAGGGGACCCCAAGTCAAAGCCTCTGAGGCAGGAAGAGGAGACTGAGACACAAAGAACGAGGGAGAATGGACAGAAGCACAGGGATTGATGGCCTCATGATGTCATTGGCAACAACCAGTTGTCTTGGAAGGAGTCCCACCTTTGACACCATGACTCACAGGCCTGCCTCTCTACACTGACTTTTTCATCACCAGGATTGATGGGCTTGTGTTGAGATGCATTAGAATGGCAACTGAGCCTCAAGAAGGACTGCAAAGTGTGGGTTGGATTTGAGGTGAGGAAGGAGGGGTGCCTTACTCCTCCACACACACTTGTACTCAGACACATACAAAATATTACAACCCACAAACCTGGCTGCAGGCCCAGAAAATCTGCCACTCTGAGCCTGAAGAAGAGTGGGGAGAACAAGAAGAGAGAAAGTAGGATGGGCAATCAAGTATCATCACCATGGCCTCTTGCCCAAGAGTTGATTCATTTACTCATTCATTCATAATTCAAGAAATTGTACAAGTGCCACCAAGGAACCCAGCCCAGCGAGTATTGTGTTAAGGTAAACACAAAAGAAGTGTGATCGATCTCCACCTCCAGGAATGTTCGCTGTATTAAGAGTTGGGGAGAAGTGCCTTACACGCAGAAGTATTTAAGCATCTTTGAAAGAGTGAATGAATGAGACAGAGAAGTAAAAAAGCAAAATAATATATGATTAAGCACCAAAACCAATGGTGGTGCTAATAAATGCTGCAGTTATCAGGAGGGCAAGGAACATCACCGTGTACTGGAGGACCTGAGAATGGCTTTATGGAGATGAATCTGGAGTTTTATCTTCAAGGATTGAAAGGGTCTGGGGGAAGTGAGGAGAAGAGTAATCCAGGTGGAAGATGTTCCTGACCAAAGCACCGAGGTGGTGGCAGGGGTTGGGAATAGGAGAGGGGAAACCAGTTCATGAGTCATTGGTGTGTTGGGTGAGATGAGATGGACCTGGACCATGGGCAGCTTTGAAAATGCGGTAACAACTGTAGCATTTCTCAAAGTGTGGTCCAGATTCTAGCTGCAAAAGTATCAACTAGGATGCTTTTAAAAATGCTAGCTCTTGTGGCCTTCTCAAATCACCTAAATCATAATTCACGGGCTGGGGGAAGGGCCCAGAATTTTTTAATGAGTTCCTCAGGTGATTCTTGGGTATATTAGAATTCAAAACTCTTTGGCCTTAGGCATCTGTTAATCTATTGGCAGTTTGGAATACTTGCGGCTAAAGGCCAGGATGAAATTAGCATTTGAGAGAGACTAATCTAGCAGAATTGTGTAGGGTGGACCCAAAAGGGCAGAGAGGAAAGCAGGTGATCATAGCAATTCCGGTGGTGATGAGGCCTGAGACTTGAGAGTTTATAACCAATATGCATATCACCTCTTTGTTTTGTACTTTCAGGATCCCATTGATCAAGTCATTGTTCATGTCTTTGGGTATTATTTGTACCCCACAATCTTCCTGTGACTTACGAAACAGAAATTGCTTTTGCTACATCTGTCACTAGACACGTCCAATCCCAAATCACTCTTTCACCCCCTCCCCACCCCAAACACACACATAAGCAAACACACAGACACATAAATGCATGCACACAGCATGCACACAGCTTATTTGCTCCACAGAGAAAACTAGCCACTTCCCTTAGCAGTTAAGCCAGATACCAATGTGAGGCAACTCAGTCAGTTCCACCAGCTTGGCGGCTGCAGAGGTGAGGGGGGACGTTCTGATTCTAAGAGACCTATTAACCGCAGGTGGTCCACACTCTCTCAGTGGGCAGAGGGCCCCACCTGGCTTCTCTGCTTCCTTCAAGCACCCTTGGAGCTCAGATGGAGATTGTTTTGTCACTTTGTAGTCTTGTCAGCATATCGATCGATGAGTCCTGAGCACTAATTAATTGTTATGTTATCCAGCTCAATCCATCAGGAAGGCTGATGGCCCTCACTGGGCACTGTGCCAAGCCCAGGACTCCCTGAAAGGGGAGGGGGATGGGGAGACTGGTAATTGAGGAGTGGAGATGTGATCCCTTGATAAGTCCAGGGAGAGACAGGACGCCAAGTGTAACAGACTGTATACACATCACGGTAGAGAGGAACTCTGGGGCAAAATCGTGCAATTGTTAGTCTTCCTATTCTTTGTACATCACAAATTCTGCTTTTTTCCCTTCCTCATCAACACCTAGCTGCCCACACACCCCAAACCTCCCATCCATTACCTAGAACACCATCTGCCCACACCCCACAGACCATCTTCACGATGCACTAGAGTAACCTTTGTCACAGTGGGTTAAGTCTGTGCTGGACGGTTTGTCCATTTGACCCTCTGTATCCACCGCCCACCCTGTTCAGTCTCCTGAGTGCTGGCCTCCATGGATTGCTTCATGGGGCTACCTTGTTCTTTGGATGTTAGTTGGGTTTGGCAAATGGGGAATCCTGGGAAGAGATCAGAGGGATGGAGGAGAGTGAAGTTGGGATACTTACTTCCCAGGCTACCTCCTGGTCCATTCACGGGGGACTGGCTTGTCCCTCAATCAAAGATCAGGGGGCCCTGTCTACACAACTCTCTCCCTTTGGGTTCCAGAAGCAACTGCCTTCCTTCACCATTGAGGCTCCATTTGTATAAAGGTGCCCACTCTTACTAGTCCTTGGGCACTGTACTATCCCTTATGGGTTCCCCAAACCTTTGAAAATACTCATTTTATTAAGTCCTTCTAAAATACCCCATTGGATGGGTATCTGTTTCCTGTCTGCACCCTCACTGTGTTAGGTGAAAAAAGAATCCCCATGGTCAAATAACTAATAAAATGGGTCATTTATGGCTAGACTTCTTAGCCTTTAACATGCATGGTGAATATCCAAGGGGAAGGATTTAGTGTGCAAAATCCAAAGCTTATTTGACCCAGAACTACCCTCCATTCTCCCCGCAACCCCAGAGTTCAAAGTATTTCAGGGAACCTCGATAAACACTTCGGCCAAATGCACCTAGCCAAGAGGGGCAGAGCCACCCAAAAACACACAGCTGCTTGGAACCTCTGCTGGAGAGCACAAGAGAGACTTTGTAACTAGCACACAAGCTTGCAGACAATCACACATCACGAAAAAAATACAACTCTGGGAAAAAAGACCTGGTCCTTTCTCTGCCACCAACTTTGTGATCTTGGGCAAGTCACTTCACTTCTCTGGGCATCTTTTCTCACCTGTAAAATGAAGTAGATGAATTTGATCAGTGGATTTTAAACATATTAGCAATGGAACTGTTTCTTTTTTTTTTTTTTTTAAAGATTTTTTATTTTTTCCTTTTTCTCCCCAAAGCCCCCCGGTACATAGTCGTGTATTCTTCGTTGTGGGTTCCTCTAGTTGTGGCATGTGGGACGCTGCCTCAGCGTGGTCTGACGAGCAGTGCCATGTCCGCGCCCAGGATTCGAACCGTCGAAACACTGGGCCGCCTGCAGCGGAGCGCACGAACTTAACCACTCGGCCACGGGGCCAGCCCCAATGGAACTGTTTCTTTAAATAAGATCTTAGGAATAAGCTGAATACAGAAGACAGATGGAAATCAAGCTGCTCGGTGTGAGGTAAAGGTGAGGGGGACAGTGCTAAAACAACACCCACTAGACTCAGTCTCTTAAACAGCGGCCCTTAAGGCACTTCAAAGGAACCCACAAGACTCCCTGAAGCCAGTGTTGGAAACACCGTCCTAGAGGCACCCTTAAGTGCCTGCTTTGATGTGGGCCAAGGTGGTCTTCACATGGAGTCTCTGTTGCCTCCTACACTCCTTGCCACGCCAACCGGAAGAAGTAGAGAGAGCCACTGAGTCTGCATTTATGGTGAGGCTGGCAAAGAGCCCTACGTGGAATCTATTTCTGAAAGTACGTCAGTTTTTGGCAGCAAGTAACTTCCTTCATCTCAGAGTAAAAAGACTTCAGAGCCTATTATACCCTCCTAGGAAGTGTCTTCAATACCAAATGACTCTTCTCAGCCAATATTCTAACTATCAAAATGTGTGAACGGGTCTGAAATCTGGACACAGATCTCATTGTCCCAGGATACAAAGAATATTTGCGATTTTACTGATACCAAAAGCTTTGAAAATACCTTTAAGCTATCCAGGGACTAAGGACCCAGCCAGAGCTCCTCCTTCTTCCCCACCTCCCTCCAAACATCTTCTTGACTAAGCACTGAGGTCTCCAGTTCTCCTCCACTAGCCTGGCAGAGAAACAGGGAGCTGCAGTGTGATCGGGGATGGTACCCCAAACACCTAGGTGAAGCTGGCCATGGCCCAGTGAGAAGGTTAGCAAATCCTCTCTCCACAAAGCAACTACAAAGCTGGACAGAAATGATTAAAACAGCCATGTCAGTGTTCTAGAAACTGATCAAAGTATACAATCTTGGAAGTGTTTATGCTTCCTGGCATAAACTTCTAAAAAACTGCTCAACTTCAAGTAGGAACAGTGAGAGTTTATGACATTCATGCCAAGGACTGCTCCCATCCTCCCCCAAAATCAGTCAGGACAAGGTTCTGCCAGGCCAGGGCAGGCTGGGAGGACTGGCAACTGTGCTACTGTTGGGTCAAAGAGACTCAACGGATTAGGAGTGTTGAGTGACATCCTTGACCTCTCGCCACATAGAGAGGAGCATCTGTATGGTTAATGGTTGACTTCTTATCTACAGCAGTGGAGGCCAGAGGCTCAAAGTGCTAAAAGAAAAACTGTCAACCAAGAATTCTATACTCAGCAGAATTAACCTTCAAAAAATGAAGGTGAAATAAAGACATTCTCAAATAAACAAAGAGGGAGAAAATTCTTTGCTAGCAAACTTGATTTACAAGAAATACTAAAGAATCTTCACAGACTGAAAGGAAATGGACACTAGACAATAAATCAAGTTCCCAGGAAGAAATGAAAAACACTAGAAATGATAAATATATGGTTAATGTAAGAGACTCTATACACATATTTTTCTCTTGTCTTTTCTTCACTTTAAAAAAAATAACACTTTATAAAGTAACAATTTTAATACAGTATTGTTGGGTATAACATATGTAGGTAGGTAGATAGATTGATAGAACATATACAACAAAGATAGTACAAAGGAGGAACACTCATTGGAGCAATATGGGGACAAAGTTTCCACATGCTACTGGAATTATGTTAGCTCCGAAGATTAAAATAAGTTAAGATGCATATTATAATCACTAGAGCAACCACTAAGAAAATAATCTAAAAAATGTAGCAAAAATGTCAGAGGAATTAAAATGGTACACTTTAAATAAAGAGACATACCATGCTCATGGATTGAAAGACTTAACAGATTAAAGATGTCAATTCTTCCAAAATAATACACAAGTTTAACACAATTCCTATCAACATCCTTGCAAGATTGTTTGTAGATACAGACTATCTTATTCTAAAATATATATAGAAAGGCAAAGGGACTAGAATAGCTAAAATAATTTTAAAAGGAAAAATAAAGTGGAAGAGATCAGTCTACTCAATTCCAAGAAATATCCTAGAGCTACAGAAATCAAATATCCCATAGCTACCACACAGATTCCTACAGTAATCTGTGTGGTATTAGCAGAGGAACAGACATGTAGATCAATGGAACAGAATAGAAAACCCAGAAATAGTCTCACACAAATATTTCCAACTGATTTTTTGGCAAAGGTGCAAAAGCAATTTAATGAAGGAAAGAGAGACTTTTTAAGAAATGATGCTGGAGTAATTGGACATCCATAAATAAATAAACAAAAGAACCTCAACCTAAGTCTCATCTTATATGAAAATTAACTCAAAATAGATCCTAGACTTAAATGTAACACATAAAACTAAAAATCATTTAGAAAAATAACAGAAAAAAATCTTCAGGACGTAGGGCTAGGAAAAGAGTTCTTAGACTTGACATCAAAAGCATAATCTGTAAAAGAAAAGATTGATAAATTGAACTTCATCAAAACTGAAACTTACGTTCTGCAAAAGACCATGTTAAAAGGATGACAAGACAAGCTATAGATGGAGAAGATATTTGCAAAGCATATATCTGACAAAGGACTAGAATCTAAGATATAGAAAAACACTCAAAAATTTAACATGAAAAATGCAAACAATCTGATTAGAAAATGGGCAAAAATAATCAAGAAACATTTCTCTGGAGAAGATATACAGATGAAAAATAAGCACATGAAAAGACGTTCAGGGGCTGGCCTGGTGGCACAGCGGTTAAGTTCCCATGTTCCACTTCTCGCTGGCCTGGCGTTCACTGGTTTGGATCCCCGGTGCAGACACGGCACTGCTCGGCAAAAGCCATGCTGTGGTAGGCGTCCCACATATAGAGGAAGATGGGCATGGATGTTAGCTCAGGGCCAGTCTTCCTCAACAAAAAGAGGAGGATTGGCAATAGTTAGCTCAGGGCTAATCTTCCTCAAAAAAAAAAAAAATATGTTCAACATCATTAGCCATTAGGGAAATGCAAATTAAGGCCAAAGTGAGGTATCACTACATAGTTACCATGGTGAAAATGAAAAATAGTGACAACATCAGATGCTGGCAAGGATGTGGAAAAACTGGATCACTCATTCATTGCTGGGGGGAATGTAAAATGGTACGGCCAATCTGGAAAACAGTTTGGCATTTCTTTAAAAAGTAAACAGGCAGCTACCATACAATGCAGCAATTGCGCTCCTAGGCATTTATCTCAGATAAATAAGATGACTTATGTTGACACAAGAACCTGCGCATGAGTGTTTATAGCAACTCTATTTATAATATAGCAAAACTGAAAACAATCCAAATGTCCTTCAAAAGATGAATAGTTAAACAAACTGTGATACATTCATGCCATGGAATATTTACTATTCAGCAATAAAAAGGAATCAACTATCGATACAACCAATTAACTATTGTTACAAATATGCAACAACTCCAGAGAATTATGCTTGATTAAAAAATCCAATCCCAAAGGTTCCATACTGTATGATTCCATTTATATGACCTCCTTGAAATGACAATTATAGAATAACATACAGGTTGACAGTTGCCAGAGGTTAATGAAAGGGTAGGTGTGGCTACAAAGGGCGACATGAGGGATCCTCCTAGTGATAGAAATGTTCTGTACCTGACTGTATTGATGTCGATACTGTGGTTTTGATATAGAACCACTGGGGAAACTGGCTAAAGAGTACAGAGGACCTCTGTATTATTTCTTATAGTTGCATTTGAAACTACAATGATCTCAAAATATTTTTTTTTTTTTGAGGAAGATTAGCCCTGAGCTAACATCTGCTGCCAATCCTCCTCTTTTTGCTGAGGAAGACTGGCCTTGAGGTAACATCTGTGCCCATCTTCCCCTAATTTATATGTGGGACCCTTGCCACAGCATGGCTTGATAAGCGGTGTGAAGGTCCAGGCCTGGGATCCGAACCGGCAAACCCTGGGCCGCTGAAGCGGAGCACACATTCTTAACCACTACGCCATCAGGCTGGCCCCTCAAAAGAAATATTTTAATTTTAGAAAATGATACAATAAAGACAACATTTATTTTGCTTATCAACCTATAATTTTGGAAGGACTCGGTGGGGATAGCTCATCTCTGTTCTACTTGTATTGGCTAGGGCAGCTAGAAGGCTGAGGGCGGGAATCATCTGAAGTTTTGCTCACTCATGTGTCTGGCAGTCGATTCGGCTGTTGATGGATACCTTAGCTGGAGCTGACCGCCGTTACAGGTAGCCTTTGCTCGTGGCCTGGACTCCCTTACAGCATGGTGGCTGGGATCCAAGGTTGAGTGTGCCACAAGAGAGAAGCGGATGAAAGCTAGATCACCTTTTGCAATCTCGGTGGAAGTCATGCACTTCGTTATGGGCACCGAGGCAGTCACAAAGGCCCTCCAGTTTCAAGGAGGAGAATATACTCTATCTATTGAGGAAATGAGAAGGTTCTGGGACAGCATGTGGGACTAGAAGTATAACTGTGGCCATTTTTGGAAAATACAAGTTGCCACAGTCTCTGACTTTCTCTCTTCTGAATCTACAAGACTGCCCACAGCTATCTAGTTTACATGTCATGGATCCAGAATCACCTCTCTTATAATGATTCTTAATTTCTGGAGAAGGAGCTCTCATAGGCCCAGGTTGAGTCAGGTATTCGCACCTGGTCAAATCAGCCATGACCTGGAGTTTGGGCTGTGTGCAGAGGAGCAGGGTCATATCGTACAACTAGAGCAAGGAGGAGAGGATACCCCAATAGAAGGGAGGACAGTTTTCTGAGCAGGAGAATTAGCTATCAAGATTTCAGCGAGCAAGACAACCTAGAAAGTGCCAAAGCACAGAAGGTGATTTTTTTTTTTAATGTATGCTCTTGTCAAGAGACCAGAGTAAAACAACATGACACAGAAAGGTTAGATATAAAAGGATAGGCAAAGTTTATCAGGCAAATGTAAACAAAGAGAAAGCTGGGTGGGCAATACAAATATCAGATCAAGAAGGCTTAAAGGCTAAAAAAAAGGCATTAAATAGGACAGAAAGGGTTATTTAATGTTGACAAAGCATACAAGCCACAAAGAAGACATAGGCATCATGAGCCTTTTTGTGCTGAATAATGTAGCTGTGAAATACATAAAACCAATTCTGTAACAAATACAAAGAGAAAATGACAGGAACACAACAGAAGTGGGAGACCTTAATACACCTCCCTCAGTCTTTGACAGAGTAAGTAGGCAAAGAATGAATTAGGATACAGAGGAACTGAATAAGGTATTTCATGTGTCTGATTTATGTCAATATATGATAGATATATATCAATTTTGTACTCTACAAAAAGAAAATATACCTTTTCTCTAAGTACTCATGAAACATTTACCAAAGTTGACCATATACAAGACCACAAAGGAAATTTCAATAAATTCCAAAAAGCAGAAATTGTACAGACCCTGTTCTCTGACCACAATATAATAAAACAGAAAACTAACGGCACAAGTTCAAACCAACAAACCCAAACTCTTTGAAGTTTAACAACACTCTACTAAAGAACTCCTGGGTCAGGGAGAATAGCAAGGCTTCAATTAGAGATTATTTAGGACACAACAACGCTAAGAACATTGCATAACGAGGCTCATGGGATAGTGCCAGAGACAAATTCAGAGCTAAAGACCTTATATTGTTAACAGAAAAGAGTGAAAATAAGTGGACTAAAGATTCAAACCCAGAAATTAGAAAACAATAACAAACCAAACCAAAGAAAATTAGGAGGCAGGAATTAACAAATCCAAAAGCACAAAATAATCATTTGAAGATAAAAAATGAAGGGATATATATGAGGTAGCTCTATGAAAAAGAATAAGAGTATGAATAAACTGCTAATCCAGAAAACATTAATACAGAAAATGAAGAATGAGAAAAGGATATAATTTCATATATGGATTTTTTCTTTTGAAGGAATATTATAGTTTTAAGCTAATAAAGTTGAAGATGCCCAATGGATTTTTTTAAGAAAAATAGAAATTACAAATAGAATTTAGAATTAGAAAACTTGAATGAATTAATATGCAAGGAAAATGTTGCCAGGTATGAGAGGCAGTATGCATAATGATTAAGGATGTAAGATCTACAGCCAGGCTGCCTGGGTTTGCATCCCAGCTTCACCTGTTGGGCAAATTATTCAAATTATTCTCCAAACCTCAGTTACCTTAATCTAATTTGGTGATGATAACAATATCTGCCTCCCAAAGTTGTCGTGCAGTCAATGAAATAACACAAGCCAACCACCTACCATAGCGCTAACAGAAGGACTCCCCAAAAGACACAAGGCATTTTTATCGTTGTGTTCTTTCAAACTTCCGAAGAACAGATATATCATATGCTATATTACTAGTTTCAAGGCATAAAGAAAGATGAAATGTTATTCATTGACTTTACAATCATTATCTTGATACAAAAACCTGGGATGTGACAAAAAAATACAAATTTTCTTTTATGAATATACATGAATTAAATAAAATATATGAAAATAGAATCCAGTGTTGTAATGAAAGATTAAGACACCAAAATCAAATAAGGTATTTCCCAGGAATAAATGAATGGTTCAGTATGAGGAAATCTATCAATCCACATCATCACATCACTAGGCAGTTGGCAGTGTTTTGACCTAGAAACACTACCTTTAGTTATTAGCCTAGGGAAGTGAGACTTGGCCAAAGATTTGTGTTGAAGGTTTTTTGGGATAACATTACTGAACTTTTAAACAATACACAATAATAGGGGAATGCTTGAATGTATATATATTAAATAAACATATTATACTTAAATTATATATACAAATATACAATAAGAGTATTCTATAGAAAAGACTATTGTGAAACCATACAAAATATTTCAAAGAATATTTCAAAACATGAAAATCTATTCGGGATATGCTGTCAATTAAGCATAAAGGAAACAGATTAAAAGTAGTATACCATGCCTACATATAGCATGCCTACATATGTCCATATGGAAACTATCCAAATTTATCTCTGTGTGTATATGTACATGTATGTATGAACATTTAGGTTGTTTCTTTTCTTTTGCTACTATAAAAATGCTGCAATGAATAACCTCACATGTGTTATTCTGCACAAGTGTGAGGATCAAATCACCATATTTGATTTCTCCATTTTAAGAGCTGTAATCTGATAATCACTCACGCAAAATGAAAAATGCAAATGGTTATTCACTGCACTATTGTTTATGCGTGTGTGTGTATGTTTACATACACACAGTAATTTACAGGGGGAGGGAAATAGAATGTCACAGGGGTTATTTTAGGACAGTTTTAATTTTCATCTTTATGCCTTATTTTCCTTAATGCCAATGTAGGAAAAAATCAAATGTTAGTAAAACATTTGAAGTGAGATTCAAACAAAGGAAAAGCACTCCACTTGTCTACAAAATATCTAAATTCAAGACATTTATCCTGTCTGTAAACTCACCTGTTTAGAAAAGAATTTTAAGAACTACTTCAAAGAAGATACTTAAGGAGTTTTTTAACAGTGTCTGGAAATCAGTAGGCCAATAATACATACTCAAGTGAAAATCATTGTGAAGATTAGTTTTAAAAAATGTATGTGAAAGTGTTTAGCACAGAGCCTGGAGACTACTAGTTACCAGGAATTATTAACCAAACATGAATTATCCCCCTCTCCTGGTGACACCTAGACTCCGAGATGGAAGATTAAACGTGTTTCTCTCTCACTGCCACTGTCCACCATTCAGCCTGGGTTCTCTCATTTCTTGCAACTATGTCTTTGATGCTGCTATATTGCTTAAAAACAAACCAAAAAATAACAAGAAAAAAAAAAACAGTGAAACTGGTTTTCTCCTTGCTTCTGGAAGAAAAGCAGAAAAAAATCTGTCCTTTATCTCCCTTCTTGGATTCTCTTCTTGCTTAAATCCAGGTCCAATGTAGAACTGATTCAACCTTTGGCAAATGGTTTTTCTCTGGAAATAACTTAATATTCCATCTTGTGAAGGGAGAATGTCTTCGTGTGAGAAATTCTGACTTACTGCCCAAATCCACACCACACTGGATAGTGTCCATGGGGATAAACCATTCAATTTAAAATTCTGGTCTGAACCAAAAGAATGATGTAACGATTCCATTGGTATGAGAAATTTTGTGTGGTAGGAGTACACAGGATGATTTATCTTAGAAGTGGCCAGAGACCAAAGCTAAGAGAAATCTGAACAAAATGATATATTGTGGGCCTTGATTTAAGAGATGGATATAGGAACAGGATTTGGGGACTCACTGGATACGGAGGATGAAGGGAGGGAAATAGTGAATGATGACTGAAGTTTCACATTCCAAGTCCATGGAACCTTAGTACCATGGACAGAAGCTGGAGCATTAGAGAATAAAATGACGCGCTCACTTTGGGATGTAATGGGTTGGGCTAAGGGCAGGGATTTCAAAAGGATGTCCATAATCAGTTTAAAATCTACCCCTACAGACTAGTTGGACCTCAAGCTAGAAGTGTAGGTCTAAGAATCAATTTGAGCAAGAAGGTAGAGCCCAACTCCTCAAGAAGACATCTGAGCCTTACGGAGCACTGATATTTAGAGAATAGAAGAGGAAAAGGGATCTAGTGAAGGAGGTAGAAAAATGAGTATCCAGAAGGTACTATGCCAAAGGTGGGAAAGATGGTTTCAATAACAAGACGTAAGAAACTGGAAGCAGATCTTCTAGCAGAGAATGGCAGAGCTGTAATCCATGGTGTAGATAAACTAAAGCAAAGATGTCATACCTCCTCTTCCCTCTGCTTTAGTTGAAATTAGATGCATGCTCTCATGAAAAACAAAAATGCAATGTTGAATTGAAGCAATAATACAATGTTGAAGTGAGCTTTAGTGTTAAGCCAAATCTCCGTTCAGTTTTAGAAGCCCTTGGAATGCCTTGAACTCTGGGCTCTGGCAACTAAGACTCTATTAATGTTGTGGCTTGTTCTATCTATGTGGACTTTTGCATACTTTTGGACTTATTAATTAAAATAAGTGCTTTTGAATATTGGGCTGTGTCATTTATAGGCAGGACAAAGCCTAGGACCCAGGACTCCTGATCCCAAGCAGTGGACAGTTCACATCAGCTTGCTGCATCTCAGGATGCAGACACTTGTATATAAAGATGGGGAACAAATCAAAGCCCCCTAAGTTAAGGCATCTTCTTCCTAGCTAACCATACCCTAACACCCCCCACCCCCTAAAAAGGATCTACTTCCCCTACTCGGTTCCCCACCCTATGTGCACATACTTGCCAAATGCCCCCTAGTCTCCATCCTTCTCCTCCTCTACCCACCCTTGCCCAACAAAGCCTCTGTAGCTAGTCAGCCAGATGCACAGATGTGGGTGGGTCACCATGGTGACAAAGGAAGCCCTGATGCAGAAGGAGAGAGAGAAACAGCGAGGGAAGCTTCTTTGAGGCTAACACACTGCCCCCTGCCCTTTACTTCTCCAGGTCATCAAAAGGCCCGGGCTTTTTAGAAGTATTCCTTTGACTCAAAGAAGCATATTAGAGGTCAAGAAAGGTGCTGTTGTGGTGGAGAGACAACGGAATGCCTGAATTCTTCATTAAAAATTTCTTTTCTATAACTTTCAGGTGATCATCAGTATAACCATCCGATTTTAAGCAGTGCTACCCAGACCCCTACACATGGTGAGAGATGATTGAGAGTGCTCTGCATTCCATCCTCATTCCAAGTGGCTCCATCCTAACCACTGATGCCTATCAGGGTATCAGACACATGGTCACTGACTCATTGAAGCTAAGGAGGTGTAAGGTGGCAGGTGTCCACCCTCCTCCAGGGCCACAATGCCTCACTCTCACTTTTAGACCATTGTCCTCTTGGTGTGTCTGTCTCTAACATCAGAGTGATGTTGCACCATGAAAGGGAAGGAGTGAGACCCTTTCTTAACCCATTTTCACTTGCAATCCAGATCCCTTCTTGCAGTCATAATCTCCATATGTCCACAGCAAGGAGTGAACACTCTCCTTTGAGCAAGGCTACTTGTGGTACCATTTACAAATGACATGAGACTTGGTGAACTATATCGATCCTCTTCGAACTAATTAAGATTTGATAAAACACAAAACCGAACTGGGTGATTTGAGCTTCCACCTCTTGGCAGGGGAAGAGGCTGAAAACTGTAGAGCACAGCAGTGTCAGCATCGTGCCAAAGGGTTACAAAGCCATGTTTCCCTCTTAGGTTATAACATCCTCACACCAGATCACAACTTCATATTTGGAACTGCAGAGAAAAAATGTTTTTGATACCTGCTCAAAACTTGATAGAACATAAGACAGCCATGTAAATTATGAACTATCAGTCATTCTTCTGTCTTTGCTGTGAGACAGTGAAAACATCATTAAATTTTAGTGAGAAAGAAACTCAAAACAAAGATAAATTCTACAGCTCACCTGGTAGAAAGACCTACTAATCACGTCAGATCATGTCCTACTTCAGCGTTGAGATTGAAGGACAATATAATTAGGAGCAGAGAAGTGGACTATTTTGATGTCCCCCTCCAGTGCTAGGCTCCTAGTGGAAATATATGATGACAGCAACAGTTTAATAAGATGTGAAATGTTGTGGGGTCTAGGAAGAATTAGAACTGCAAGAAATTAGAGAGATCAGTTAAAAAGAAGATAATACCAGTGGTGATTTTGAAAGTAGAAATGGAAAGGAGTGTTCTGATATGATACATTTTGAAGAAAGACTTGGGAAAACTCAGTTACTAACTGAATATGACTGATGAGAATCAATTATAAGTAAAATGGAGAGCCAAGATTAATTAGAAGAATGGGGTGGGGGAGTATTAACACAATCTAAGGAATCAGGAAAGCAGCCAGTGTGTACAGGGGATGGAATTGTTGACGGTGAGTTTGGATCTGGACATCTGGAGCTAGATACAACCATAGGATATGCAAGAAAAGTCATTAAACAGGCAGTGAGAAATGCTAACGTGAGGTCTGAAGGGAGGTTACAGCTGAAGATGTAAGTTACCCTTTGGAAGCAGTAACAGAAGGCTTGGGAGTAGGGGCAATCTGTACGAGAAGGCTGAGAGAGAAAAGCAGAAGGCATGAGCAGACAGCCTGGGGGATGCCCATGGTGATTAAGCAGCAGCAGGAAGAGGAGCCAGAAAAGGCAAGCAAGGAATGCTCCCCTTACTCAGTAACATTCTGGAAGAATAACTATGATCTGGTTTTCCCCAGACGGAGCCAACAGAGGCACAGCCTCTTAAATATGAAAGAGGGAACCGTTCTTCCCTCCTCCTCTTCCTGTCTTCTCTCTCCCACTGGGTGGCAAGGAGATGAACATACATGAGACTCAGTCCCTGCCCTTGAGCAGCTCACAGCCTAGTGGAAGCAGGGTTTTCTCTGAATTCCTTCTTTGGATGTTACACTTTTCCCAGGAGATAGCAGAGAGACTATTAAGCAAGGAACGGGCCTGTGTCTACTTGATTAAGCAAAGAGCATTAATTGAATCTTTATTTTGGGCCAAGCATTATGAAGGCATCAGAAAAATTGGAAAGCAAGACTCCTGCTGTCAAGGAGATTGCAATCTTTGGAGATCAACAAGACTAACTCAAGTCAAATGACGAGAGATCACGTAGACACTAAATTGGGTGGTATTGACTACAAGAGCAATAAGGGCTTGAAGACCAGATATCACTGTGGGCTGAAAAGGTGTGACATTGTCATAGCGAAGAGCCTTGAGCAAGGGGAGAATTTGGATAAAGAAAGAATAAGGAAGGCCATTGCAATAAGAGAGAGAGCATGAGCAAGAGGCCAGGGGCAATCTTGGTGGAGGCAGAAGGCAAGGAAGAGGTGGCCTTGGCTCATCAGCATGTTTTGGAGAACAGTGTAGGGTAAGAGCATCCAGAAATGTTGCATTTGGAAGTAGATGAGCTGAGTGATGCCCTCGGTGGGAATATGATGCCAACAGGCAGAGGGAAGTTCGTTCTTCTCTAGCATGGCCAAAAATGAAGAAACAAGAGCTAAGGGACAGTGGCTATTACCCAGCTCTGGGTAGTAGTGCTCCCAGCTTCCCGCCCACTCCTCTTCCTGGCGTCTGTCCCGATCCATGCCAGGGAGGCTCTTTCTATACAGCATGTTCTGATCTCTCAGGGATGTAGAGCATCCCCCACCCCCTCACATATGTACTGAGCTGGCGTGAACACCAGCTCATTGGCTGGGCTCCCCTGGCTCAATTTTAGGAGTGCCAGTGAAGGCAGGAAGGGCTAGAGAAGCTGGGAGTTCCCTGTGCTTAGGCTGCCCTTGGACCAAGCTAGGCTAGGAGTGCTTCCCTTTGTCCCATGGTTCATACAATTCCAGCCTTCCATGGTTCAGCACTCTCTTTGCCAAGAGGCATGGGGAGCCACAGTCCTCTGATACATTTCTCCAAAGTTAAAGCCTGCCAATTCTTGGGCATCCCAAACCAAAGAGGATGGAGGGATGTTATGGCCAAACTAGAGCCACCTAACTACCTCAGTCCTGGGAATGGTACCACTGTTTCCCCCAGAAATACCTGTTGACTTCTTGCTGTGCCTCAAGTCAGTCAAGCACCAAGGCATGCTCATCTTCCTTCCCCAGACCTCCATTCCTTTATGTCCTTCCATCTTCACAGCCACTCCTTCACCCAGACCGGCATCTCCTCTACCCCTCACTCCTGTGCTATTCCTTCTCTGGCCCCCAGAGCCCAGGACAGCTCATTCACTTCATTAGTCATTCACATCAACTCCCTTTCATCTTTTCTCTCATTCCTTCCCAGAGTCTTTTCCTCAGGTCTGGCATTGAACAACACTCCCTTCTCTCTCTTCAGATTTTGGAATCTCAAGGTTCTACCTCAAGAGGAGGAAAGAAAGGGGAGGGAGAAAAGGGGAATGATGTGCTAAGCATTTCGCCCACATTTCTTCCTCCAGCAGCTCAGAGACAGTTAAGGGGGCTACAGAGAAAGGAACTGAAGTAAGAGGAAATGGCTTTGTAGCCCACAGGGGCTAGTCAGACGTGGGGATTAGAGAAGCCTGAGGCAGAAGGGGGCGATGTGAGAAGTGAAATGACATCATGGACAGTGTGGGTTGGAATCTCAGTGGAGCTGGGTCCTAGACTCAGCTCTTCTATGGGTATGTAGACAAGACCAGTCACCTGCACTCCTTCAAACCCAGATTTTTCTAAGCTTGAGAGCTAAATTTGCCTAAAGCTGTTAGAGAAAGGGCAGAACTTTCACACCAAAGTGGATGATTTTATGACCCCCCTCAGCTCCATCAGGCTTACATTTTCATCAGACAGCCCAGTGATGTACTGGCAGAAAGAGTTTGCCATTCAAGGAAGGGCACACTGGCATTGTTGCTAGTGGCACCTAAAATAGCACCTGCCTCCAGGCTTGTTGACAACTGGAACTGAGCATGAGGGAAACTGAGTCACCAGCAGCACCTATATCCTAGCACAGGAGGCCAGGAAAGCAGGATGGGGATGAGGCAGAAAGTGAAGAGATAGAACCTAGACCCTTCCCTTCTGCCTGCCCCAAACGTTGTCCTCACTAATGCAATGCACCCCTCCCTTCTCTTGCAGAGAAGCCACGGATGAACAACATCCTGACATCAGCCACCGAGCCCTATGACCTTTCCTTCTCCCGCTCATTCCAGAACTTGGCCCACCTGCCCCCATCCTATGAGTCTGCAGTGAAGACCCACCCCAGCAAGTACTCATCCCTGAAGAGGCTAAGTAAGTGGGGTTTTCCCAGGGTTGGGGTCTGCCTCTGGGGCTTCCACGACATTCTCCTATGTCTAACTTTCTTGCCCTACACCTGAGGGGACCAGTGTAAAGTCCCAAGAAGAAAGAGCAAGGTGTAGCATGAAGAAGAGAATAGACAAGCCCCTTGTTTTGTTCTTTATGGTCTGATTCCATTCTCCCCCTAGACAAAAGGGAGGCCATGGAGTCCTCAGGTCCACCTTCCCATGGGAGGCAATGCTTCAACTCATGCGCTAGTTTAACTGCAAGAGAGAGCCTTGTCTCCACCCCAACACTGTCCTGAGAACCTGAGACTCCCCCATCCCACACATGTACCCCATTCCATCAGTTGAGTCCAGTTCATCAAGTGATCCCAGCTCTGACATTTGAGTCTGGGGAAGCTCTGGCGATTGATGGGTTTAAGATGTTGCAATGTCAAGAAGGTACATGGCAGGAAAACTCTTGTCTCTCAGCTTTCCAACCCTCGGACCCTCTGCCCTTATTCCCCAAGACTCTATTTTGATGACCACCCAACTTCAGCACTGAGCATTTGCTTGAAGCTACAGGGCAACCTACCCTGATAGAAAGTCAGCCCACGATTCCACGTCAGCCACCTCTAATGTAGAACGTTGAGTTTCTGTGGCTAGAGGTGGTGACTCTCAATGACCCAAGGAATCTGATGCACGCCCTGGGATGAGGGAATGTGACTCAGGAGGTAAGATCTACCCTTCAGTGACCCTCTGGGAAAACTGAAGAGCAGTCAGCATTCCCACATTCTGCAGAGATCCAGAAGGCTGTCTGTTGGAAGCCTCATTCCCGAAATTTGGAGCAAAGCAGGCTTGTGTATGTCCTGGGTAAATTCAAGGGTGCAGCAGGCAGTGTGAGCTTGGGAGGGCCTCCTGGATGGAGAGAAGGGTGGAGCATCTGAATGGGGTGCACATAGAGGACTGCTCTGGCCTGCTCAGGTTGTGGGCACAGGTGAAGTATGTGTAGGCTGGATTCTGTGGTTGTGTGGGGCGGATGCCCATGTGTTGGTTTCTTGTGCTTTGGCTGTTACTCCAGAGAAGGTGTCACTATGTTCCTAAGTCACCAGCCAAGCATTTTCACAAGTGCCTCCTAGTTGGAGCATCTCACTTTATTCTAGCAGGAGGCTGGTTCTGCAACCCAGCTTCCTTGGAAAGAGGCCGTGGACCTCATTGGAAAGCCGCCAGCTGCTACTTGGATGTTTCAGCAAGACCAGGGAGCCATTCTGTTCCTTGACCACGTGTAGTAGAAGCTGCACTGGAGGGAATTTCAGGGCTTGGGCTTGCCCTCCACTGTGCTGTGAACTCAACTCCTGGGGACCTTGAGGAAGTCCCTTAACTCCTCGCTACTCAAAGTGGTCCACGGACCAGGGGCATCAGCATTGTCTGGGAGCTTGTTAGAGATGCAGACTCTCAGGCCCACCCCAGACCCAAGAGGTCTGAATGAGACTCTGCACTTAAGAAGACTGAATGGTTTGCACATTCAGTGGAGAAGCATTGCCTCCACTTGTCTGGGCTGCAGGGTCCTGGCTCACTCCTGGCTCCGGTGTCACCCCAGCTGCCTTCTCTCTCTCTTTCCCCTGCAGCTGACAAGGAGGCTGATGAGTATTACATGAGGAGACGGCACCTGCCTGACCTGGCCGCCCGTGGCACCCTCCCCCTCAACGTCATCCAGATGTCCCAACAGAAGCCGCTGCCGCGAGAGCGACCTCGCCGGCCCCTCCGGGCCATGTCCCAAGACAGGGTCCTGTCCCCACAGCGGAGCCTGGCAGATGAATTTGGCATGCCCTATGACCGCATCCTGTCCGATGAGCAGTTGCTCTCCACCGAGCGCCTGCACTCCCAGGACCCGCTGCTGTCCCCGGAGCGGACGGCCTTCCCAGAGCAGTCCCTGTCGCGGGCCATCTCACACACGGACGTCTTTGTGTCCACGCCCGTCCTGGACCGCTACCGCATGACCAAGATGCACTCCCATCCCAGTGCCTCCAATAACTCCTACGCCACCCTGGGCAAGAGCCAGACGGCAGCCAAGCGCCAGGCCTTTGCCTCGCGCAGGCACAACACGGTGGAGCAGCTGCACTACATCCCGGGCCACCACACCTGCTATACAGCCAGCAAGACCGAAGTGACCGTCTGACCGCCAGGAGGGGCTGAGCCACTGGGCAGGGCAGGGCAGGGGTCAGGAGGGCCCTGGAGCAGAACTTCTAGCCCTGTACATCTCCCTTCCCTTGTCCCCTCCATAGGAGCTGGGGGTGGGTCAGCTTTGCCCAGAAAGCCATACTCCAGGGGGACACAGCCTGGTGGCCTGGCACAGCATGCTCAGACGTGGGATCTAGAGCGACTGCTCTCACTCTTCCAGAAGAGTCAGCGAGGAGTGAGGAGAGGGTATAGGCCCCAGTCTCACCCTCCCCACTGTCACCAACTCCCTTGCAGTCCCACGTCCCCTCTCCCTCTCCTGGGGGCTCAGCTGCAGGTTCTGTCAGCCAAGAGACCCTGGCCTGATCCTGGTCCGACGCTGCCTGGGTTTGAATTGGCCAGTGGGTGCAGTCAATGGGCTGACCGAATAGACTACTCGGTCTCATTCATTTACCTAAAACCGCATCACAGAAATCTTCTAGTGCCTAAAAACTGCCTGCTCGCTCTCTCAGAGCCGGGGAGCTGCCGTGTCCATAAGCACAATAACGATTCTCTTCTGCCTGCTGGAACTCTCTGGTCCCCACTGAGTGGCCCTTCCTTCACTGACCCTGCGGCCCCACGCTGGCCCTGCACCCCTCCCCGAGGCCCAGGATAGGGAGGGGTTCCGTCCTTCGGCTGCCTGCTCATTGCCGGGAACCCTGCCCAGTTCCAGCTGGCTGCCCCACCTAGAAGGCCCCCCGGCCCCTATTCTGGGAGACTTGGCCCCTCCTCTAGTCCTAAATGTTCCACTCCTGAGTTCTCTGGGGCTTCACTCTAGCCCTCCCAGAGGAGAGTAGCGATGGGGTGCAGGGACTTTTGGGGTGCCCTCCCCGGCAACCTGATTATCTCCACACTTCCTCTGGGCCTCTAGGTCTGAACTGTGACCCACCACTCAGGCCTGCCTTCCCCTCCCCGACTCTGCGCCCTAGAGGCATCTGCCGCCCTGGCCAGAGAGCGGTGGGTGGGGAGGGCCACTGTGATGCTCTGGGTCTCAGGGGCTCACCATTCCCATTGTCCAGGGCTCTGCCTGTCTCCCATCAGGCACATCAGGTGGGACTGAGGCAGAGGCTTCTAGAGAAGGTCAGTTCAGCCCCTAATAAAGGAGGACCCGAGGCAGTTGTCCTGCACCTTGCCCGCTCCTCTCTCCCCATCACTACCCCCCTGCTTGACCCCTTCTATCTTTAGAACTCGCTCTTGCTGCCTGTTTCCCCTTCCCCACCTCCTGTCCTCCGACAATTCCACTCCTCTCTCCTGGCTACTGCTTCTTCCGACCAGTGCCTCCTCTATGTCAAAGGGGCAGAGACCCATTAGCAAACGCAAATAATGGTACTCCAGGCTATTGGTCTGGGGGCTAATGGGCAGCTCCCCAGTCCCTCCTCTGCACCAGGCAGATCCATGCCCTCAGCTCTGCTGGGTGACCACCCTGCCAGCCCAACTCAGCTCCTTCTCTGCCTCCAACCTGGGGGGGTGGGCAGGGTGTGACCGCCTCCTGGAGACAGTGAACTAAGCTGCATCCACTCCCCCAAAACCAGAGCCTGAAGGGAGAGAAGAGGCTCCCCCATTCTCAGGGCCAGGGCATCTCCCTGGGCCGGGGCTAGGGGAATCAGCTCCAGATCATTGGGTGAAGGTATGATACTAAAACTGTGACTGTCACCACAGTCAGACTCCAAAAGCAATGACCTTACAGTGGGATTTTAGCTTCCCCCAGTTCTGCATACAACATGCATGGCCCTTTAAAAGGGAGGCGGGGCAGCGAGAACTCCCCAATGTCAGCCCTGGGAATTTTTAATCTGACCAAGTCCACAATCCACAGAGAAATCAATCGACTGATTCCGCTTACTTATTTCAAGAATTCCAAAGTTCCTGTCTCCTCCCGAGACTCCCCATCACATGAGTCAGGAGGGGATTAAGGCTGGGGGTGATGAACACAGCCCTCAGCTTCCCCACTGGGGCGGCGTCACGGGGACTGCGAGGCTGTGAGGACAGGAATAAGTCTCTGCTTTCCTCCCCTACAAACACATAAACCTTCTCAAGGGCTGGTCCCCAAGGGTTTATGACTGTTTGTTCCAGAAGGCGAGGCTGAGAGGGTTGGGCTGGAGGAAATCATCCTAAATAGAGTAGTGCACCACTCCCAGAAACAAAGGTGTGTCTCTCACAGCTGGTCCCCTAAACTCACTGCCCTCTAATCCAGCTCTCAGCCAGTCTCACTGGGCTGCCTGCTGGTGGGGAGGGGAGAGAACGTGGGCGGGTAAGAATTCCCTCCCCAGGTGTCTACACACACACCCCGGACCAGAAACCTGATCTCATCCCACGTCAGAGCATCTTCTCGGCACCAAGCTCTCCAGCCCTCAGGATGACGCTTCTACCCAGACCTGTCTGTCTGTCTCAGGGGTTGTCTGATAGGTTGATTCCAAAACATTTCTCATCTCCAGCCTCATCCGATTTAAAACCTCTGTTGTCAGTTGGATCAGAAAATTCTACCTGAACCTTCACTTCTTTTAAATGATTCTTCTGCTTCACCCTTGGGTCTGGAAGGAGGGCAGGAAAGAAGCAAAGAAAAAAGGAAAGGAGGGAGGGGAGGAGGGAGAGAGGGAGGGAAAAAGAAAGAGAAGTCTACAGAGTTGCTCTAATTCAGTCAAAAATCCATAAAATTATGTCTTAACTGGGACACAGAAATTTCTCACTTATTCCACCGTCCCACCCATGTCTGAGGAACAAGCAAAGCTGCATTACAAGACAAATTTATGTAGCAGATAAGAGAGGGTTCTGGCACTGGGACCCAAACGTCACGACTTCCAGCCCCACCAGGCTGGTGGCTTCTGCCACACATAGAAGGGCCATCCCTCCCTGACAATGAAAGTCCCCTCCCCCTACAAGGGAAGCCCAAAGCCCCAAATTTCCCTCTGCTCACTCTGCTCTTTGTGCGAGTTTCCCTTGCTCTCATGGGAATGGACTGGGCTCTGCACAGGTTCTCCCCTGCCCTGAAGGTTCTTGCTGGTCTCCCTGCCCTTTGATGGCAAAGAAGCTCTCACGGTCGCTCATGTAATGCCACCCTTCCTGCCCTGCTTTCTGCAGTTCACTCTTGGCTCCATGAGTTCATAAATCACAAAGGCCTTCCAGAGAATTCCCTTAACCCCCTAACTGGGCTTCTGCCCTCAGGGCTCCACAGTGTCTTGGGTCATGGGTCTGCCTTCTAGAAAGTTCCAACCTTTCCTTATTCTAATTTCTTCTCCCCTCTTTCCACTCTCACACCCTGAACCTCCTGTCTTAACCTCAGTCTTCTATGCCACTTCAGTCTTTCCTTCCTCTCATCTCACTTGCCCTGCCTTCTTCGTCCATTTACCTTCCTCCACTCCTTATTTCTTTTCCTCAGGCCTGCTATACTCTCTAGTTCTAAAACTTAGAGCGCTCAATGAAAGCAGTCAAAAAATGCGACATTCTTCAGGTCTTCTGTTTGCCTCATTGGTTTATCCTTCACCTCCTGCCCCTATGAGATGATACTCCTAGGCATGTAGCCAAGGGCTCTCACCCTCTAATCTTTGGGAGGGAAGGGAGAGAAGCTGTCCTGTCAGAGGCATCACGGTTCAAAGATCAGTTTTGGTCCCTACAGCTGGCAAGTCCCCTGAAGCTGCTGCCCCAGCCTGCCACTAGCCCAGAGGCTCCTGCGCTGGCCAAAGATTCATATTCTTGAGGGCTTTCTGCCTCTGTTCCACCTCACTTACACCTGTCCTGCTTGTGTGTGTCACACATCACCTTTTGTCCCCAAAGACTGGAGAGCCTCATGACTCTCTAAGCATGGAGAAATATTCATTCCAATAACCCTGCCACCAAACCATCCACTTTCTTCAGAGAAACCTTGTCTGCCACTAGCCTTCCATCCTCAGACTCCATCCACAGGCCACTGTGGACTTGATGGGAGGTCATCTGAAAGGGCTGTTGATGACATGGACCCCAGGAAGCACCTGCTCTGGGAAGAGTTGACATGTTGCCTCCCACACACATTCCTCCACCATCCTCCCCCAAACCTGGGAAACTTTGCTCTGGAGTATTTTCAAGGAAGCTCGTTGTGTTTTAATGAAGTATTTTTCAGGGTTCAAATGATATTTTTATAAATGCAGCATTTTATTGACAGATTTGATATGAAAGATATGTCTTCCTGGGCTCTATATTTGACTTCTGAAGGCAGCATACTACAGGAGGAAAAAGCACAGGGCTGAGGCTCTTGGAGACATGGCTTTGGCCCTAGCTTTGTCTCCATCTTGCCATGTGACCAAGGATGTCACGTTCTTGCTCAGTGCCTCAGTTTCCCCATCTGTAAAACAAGGGGCTTTGACTAGATGAGCTCTGAAGTTTCATCCAGCTCTTACATGCTAGGGCTTTCATTCCCCATTGGCACATCCTCCTTTCTTCAGATTCCTCCCCACCTCAACTGACCTGCACACATCCCATTATGCCTGCCCCAAGGTGACATCTTCAGATGACATAGACAGCCATCAGACTCCTCACCAAAGCCTGGGGTGGGCCCCATGGTCTCAGCCACCCAGGGATGCTCTCTATCTGAAAGTGTAAGGGCCTACCCATTCAATAGGTCACCAACCATGTGTCATGGAAGGCCTCTCATATAGACACACCTAAGTCATCCTGGGTATCTGTGTCACTGGGGAATTCTGAATTTGAAATTTTCATTTTCATGTGGTTCTCAAAGCTGGAGGGAGGCGGTTCCAATTTCAGAGAGGGGATGAGTTGGAGGAGAAAAGTCCAGAGGTTGGCCCAAAAGGGCATGAAGTCTGTATTTGAGGGCAGCTTGGAAATGCATTCCAAGCCTCCAAGGCTCTGTGTAGCAATGGATGTGAGTATAGCCCGCTCCAGAACTTGTGTCCTGAAGACCGAGTCTGGACACTGGGCTCCATTTCAGCTGGAGGAGGAAGCGGCATGAGCCCCTGGGCTGCTAGGAGGTGGATGCTCACCCCGTCCTAGTACCTTTCTAGCCTCTCCTCCTGAGACTGCCGTCCTCCCGGTGAAAGCTTGTGAAGCAAGAATTCAGAGTACACGTCAGTATCATCAAACCCATCCTGTAAATCGGCAAACATACCAACCTTCCATCAGTCAGAGAAATGACATTATACGTCTCCTTAATATCTTCCCTCCTGAGGGAGAGAACACCCCTGCTCAACTTTGCTGTCCACCCCTGCTGTGACCCTTGAATGCCACTCCATGGGAGGACTCATTCATTTGCTTCATAGTGGCAAATATTCCTCTAGTTCTATAACTCAACTAGACATTTTGTAGTAAAGAATTCTTGAAATTCTCTAATAAAAAGCAATTCTTACTGTAATATTTTTAGTTTGGGGACACAATTTCCTAAGGGGGGATTAATGAACATTTTTACGCATTAGCCCAATTTATGGATTCCATGTTTATTATATGGTAGTACTGATGAAAAGTACCTTTCTATCGTACCTTTGCGGTTTCTTCTTTCCTCATAAGTAAGCTTCATGATGAGCAGTGCTCTCGTAACTGCTGCTTCTGTACAAATCTCATTGTTCTACTTACCTGTCAAAGCACATTCTATATGTACTGTAAACAGATATCACTTTAGTAAGGTTTAGTCTTAAGGATTTTTCCACTTTTGTCAGTAACAGATATTTATGGATTAAAAAAATAAAGCCGTTTCAACATAACCTGTGTCTCTTAAAGTAGCCACATACTTACTTTTACAAACACAGAGCCAAAACTAAAGGCAATTAAACATCACAGAAACGTAAAAGATCATTCGAGATGGGGGCTGAAGCAAGGATTGACCGCAAGTGGGAATGAGGGAAATTTTAGGGTGATGGGAGCATTTTTTAAAACTGGATTATGGTGATGCTTAGAACTGTATAAATTTACTAAAAATCATCAAACTTTATAGTTACCATGGGACAATTGTATGATATGCAAATTAGACCTTAATGATGCTCTTAAAAATGGAGAACAAAAGGAATGTAGGAAGGTAGGCTTAAGACAAGTGCCAAGGAGAAGGTATACCAATTCAAAGCAGAATTAGAAGTTATAATTTTGTATCCATATTCATCTATTCTAGCACTATTATTCTTGGACATTAGGTCTTAGTTTGGTTTTAGAGTTAGTTCTTGTAGTTACCATGGGCGATTAGAGTACAGGTGGTTAAATATCCATGCCATTTAAACCAGAGAATCAAGTTGCACCATGAAAATTGATTTAGATTTGGAGTCTTGCTCAAGACCCTCTTTCTCTGGACTCCTCTTTCATTTTCTTTGGCACATATTCACTTTGCTGCTAAGTTCATCTGTTGTTCTGTGTTTCTGAATTTTCACCATAACCTAGATATTGGTGGGCTCAGGTTCAGCAAACAAAGGTTTGGCAAACAGGACATGGTCTTCAGCCAACTTCAGCACCTCCAGTGTTCCTAGAATCCAGAGTCACATGTCCTCACCAACTGCCCAACTCCTTTGTAATGAAAACCAGTCTCACTGGATGCATTGAATTTATATTCAAAAATCCTTTTATCTCCTGGCAATGGCATTCTTTACCTAGGACAAAGTTTCAAACCTGTTTACTCTTCTAATACATAATAACACATAACCACACATATTCTGAAATGTATTTTGCTTGCTGTAGCAATCATTATTACAGTACATTGCTTCTGAATCATACAGGCTCTAACCCATGATGATCCATAGCAAGTACACACACAAACACACACATTACAAGCATAGGTTCATTAATCTGTATTCATCATCAGAAGGAAACCCAAGGGAAAATAAAATTCAGATTTGGAAAAAATTTTTTTTTGAGAAGTGCAATTTAATTACAATGCTTACACATACATACAATGACTAAATCAGACTAGCAACATGTTCCCTAATAGGAATCTCCCTTTTTGAAGAATAATGGGTAATTAATATGAAAATGGTCAACAGGTATGAACCAGAGAGTTTTGAACACGCTTTAAATGGTGTTTCTAAAATACTTTAAAAGATTCTTCTCTTAAGTAGGTTAAATATCCCCTTTTAAATATCATTAACTCTTAACAATTTGTTCACCTTTTTCTCTTTGACTCTCAAAGGTAAACCTCAATTTAGCTTCTGTCACAGTTGTCACTAGTTCCAAATTGGTGAGATCTGAATACATGAGGTCTTGATATACCATCATTAACAAGCTAAGGACAGAGAAAACTCATGGTAGAAGCATTGAGATGCAAGAAGTTTCTGGTAACTTTTCACCTTCAATGTCACTTTGGACACATCTTTCTTCTCTCTAGTTGAGCATGAGAAGGAAGCGCAAAACCTTAGGGAGGAGTAAGAAAGATTTTCCTTCAAGATTCTAAGAAGAAAACCAAGGACACTCAGTGGGAAAATCACAAAGAGCAGAGGATGGGAATGGGTGCTTTGAAAGTTCAAGAATGAGGCAATCAGTAACTTTTACATCATGGATGTGTTGGCCAATGTCATCTCTGGGCCTTGGTTTCCTCATCTGTAAAAGTTGGGATATTAGACTCAAAGATTCTTCTCACGTCTGATATATCTTATCCCTGAATTATCACAAAACAATACTCAAATTATAACTGGGCCTCTAGGTAGCTGAATGAACCTGTGAGTAACCCATCCTGCTGTCTTCCTTGGTCCTGCCCATCTCGACTTTCCCATCCCATGAGAATACGCAGTCAAAGAGCACTGGATTGGGAGTCAGAAGACCTTGTTCATTGTACCGGCTCTGCCACCATTTTGTTACATGACCTTGAAAGATTTATTTTCTTCTTCAAATCTCAATTTTCTCATTTAACAAAATGAGTGGGCCAGATCACTCTAAATCTCTAAAAATCCTTCTCGGTACTTTTAGTCTCTGCTTCTGGTCTTTGTTAAGACCTTTCAGGGAGGGGGCCGCCCAGTGGCCAAGCCGTTAAGTTTGCGCGCTCCCCTTCGGCGGCCCAGGGTTTCGCCGGTTTGGATTCTGGGCACGGACATGGCACCGCTCATCAGGCCACAGTGAGGCAGCGTCCCACAAGCCACAACTAGAAGGACCCACAACTAAAATATACAACTATATACTGGGGGGATCTGGGGGAGTAAAAAGCAGGAACAAAAAAAAAGATTGGCAACAGTTGTTAGCTCAGGTGCCAATCTTAAAAAAAATAAAGACTTTGCAGGGAGTTGGTGAGCTCACCTGGTACTAGTCATGGAAGAAGGGTAGTGGGAGGATAGAGTGACAGGAGGGAAGGAGAAAACCCTTGGCCGGAGCCACTGCTTATGAGATAGCATCTTTGCAATTGCCAGCTTATCTGCCCTGTATCAACAACATGGCTACAGAAGAAGAAAAGGTATTAAGCTAAAGGAAGAACAAGGTCCTTAGAAAATGGCCTCGTCTATTTAACTTTTTGTGATTTCCCAAAATCAACAACTGTTAATCAATTCAAAATCAAACAACAAACTGTTGATCAAAATCAACAACTGTTAATCAACCTGTTAAAAAAAAAACCCAAAGAATGTATTTTCACAGAAAGGTCTCAACAGTTCATTATTTTACTGTTTGTCCATAGAAATAGAGCTCAAATGTATGTTTCAGGACCACAGCTCTCTCCACAAAGAAGAAACAAGTTGTTTTGCCTCCAGCCTCAATCTCAACCCCAAGTCCAAGTTCTGGAGATACGTGCTAAATGTAGAAGACTGGGACAGCTGCCCTCTTTCCCAATTGCATGTACCTTAATTATTGTTTCTTCAACCACTTGTAAGAGCTACTCCTGCTGGTTCATCACAGCAAACATAGAGAAGATCCGGTTTGCTACCCAAGGGGTATTGGTTCATATAACAGTCTTTATTTTAGACTTGGAGAAAACAAAAAACTGTCATCTAATCCAGTGCTACTCAATGTGTGCCCACCAAGCAGCAACATCAGTACCCACTGGGAGCTCAGTGCACTGCAGATTGCCAGTCCTCACCCTAGACGTACTGATTCAGAATCTCTGGGGGTGGGGCCCTAGAATTTGCCTTTTAACAAGATCCCTAGGTGACTCTATGCACATTAAAGTTTGAGAAGCACCTCATTCTGCCTTTTTTTTTCACTTTTGAAATTCTATAACTCTACGATAAGAATAAAGAGTTGGGGGGAGGGGCAGTGGGCGCAGCCCAGCAGCATAGTGGTTAAGTTCGTGCACTCTACTTCAGCGGCCCCACAGCCCAGGGTTCACAGGTTCAGATCCCGTGCATGGACCTACACACTGCTCATCAAGTCATGCTGTGGTAGCATCCCACATATAAAATAGAGGAAGGCTGGCACGGATGTTAGCTCAGAGCCAATCTTCCTCACCAAAAAAACAAGAAGAAGAAAGATATGGAATTTGGGGGATCAGAGTAGCTTTGATCCACGTAGCCAAACAATTTTAAGGGACCAGCTTCAGTGAAGAGGTTAGAACAAAAATGAGTTTACAGAGGATTAAGTACTTAGGAAATGAGGATAAAGCTGAGGCAGAGTGTATAAACTATCTATAGGAAAGTTTAATAGAAGAGAAAATATACAACAATTGGAAGGCATCATAAGGTTGAATGAGAATTTTTAAAGATTGCACAAACTTGAGTGTGTTAAAACTCGAAGAGAAAGGAGAGTTGGGTAAGGACGGGATACAGAACAAGATCCATTCCCTTGGGCAAAGGAGGAGTACAGGAGGAGGGAAAGGTGCTCCTCAGAAACTTCTTGGGAAGGCAAGATGGTGGCCATTGAGATAAGGGGAAGGGGCTGCTCCAGGAGCTTTTCCTGGAGGGTCTCAATCTTCTTGGTAACATGTGATGCAGAGTCACTGAATCAGGCAAGATAGGCTGGATTATGCTATGGTAATAAACAACTCCCAAATCTCCTTAAAACATCAAAGGATTATTTTTCACTCCCACTCTGTTGTGGACCAGCTGGGGCTTCTGTTACACTTCCTCATCCTTATTCAAGGGCTCAGAGACAGCAGAGCAGCCACTATCCGTAACATTGCCTGCCACCATGGCAGAGGAAAAAGAGAATGCTGGAGGGTCTGGCAAGGACAACTAAATGGCAGCCCAGATGTGACACATATCACTTCTGCTCAAATCTTCTTGGCTAGATCTGGTTATACCATCCCACCACACCACAGGAGAGCCAGGAAATGTGATTCTATAACATTCCAGGTAGATGGGGAGCAGAAAATATCCAGTGAGTGGCATCAGTGACTACCACAGTTGCCATGTTGTGCTGAGAGCTAAAGACTGGGAATTTGCAGGGCAAATGACCCCTCCTCATGACTGTGACAAAACCATCAAAATGTTCTCATTTTTTAAAGCAAATCCCTGGGAGAGAATCTGAAAATCTCTATAATGACTCCCCTTGCGTGTCAGTTATCTTTTGCTGCATGACAAAACATCCCAAATTTCACAGCAGAACAACAACAATTATTTCTTGCTGTAATCTCTCATTATTCTGAGAGTTAACTGAGCTATGCCAGCCAGTTCTCACTCGGGGTCCCTTATGTGGTTGCAGTCAGATGGTGGGTGAGGCTGGAGTCCTCTCCAAGGCTTCCTCACTCACATGTCTGCCTGTCAACGCTAGGTGTTGGTTGGAACCTCAACTCTTACATGTGTCCTCACCACGTGGCAGCCGGGTTCCAAGAGCAAGGCTCTGGAGGTAGGAAAAAAGACAGGGAGTGGGCGAAAGGGAGATATTGAGAGAGTGATCCAGGTGAAAGCCACATTATCTCAAGTGATGTAGCCTCAGAAGTCACACAGTACATTCTCCAGGTCAAAGAATCATGAGGTTCTGCCCAGGTTCAAAGAGAGAGGACACAGAGTCTACAGTCTGAAGGGAGTTTAGCAAGGTTACCTTGTAAGCAAAGCATGTAGATGGGAGATATTGCGATGGCCATCCTTGGAAAATACAATCTGCCACACTTTGTGTCAAGTGTCTATTCCTGGTCCCATAGCTGTGGGTAAGGAACCTTGGAACACATACTCCAAAATGGCGGCAATCATCCACCCCTGGAGTTGTGGGCACTTTTCAGAAAATGAAGTGTAGGATAAGCCCATACCTTAAGCAGCCTCTTTACAATGAGACATCTGGGAAGTATTGAGAAAGCATCCCATGAACAGAACACCTGCTCTTTAGTTCTAAACTCAGGACTCCAGGACATGCTAACAGTGGATTCTGTGAAATCACATTAAAATATTTCTCTACAACAGGGTGATGATTTTAAACTGTGGTGGGTTTTCCCCCTCTCTTTTACCCCTACTCTTTTCTCCACCATTCCAAAAACAACAGAAACCTTCCATCTATTCTGCCCCTAAGGAAAGGTAGAGACCAGAAGAAGTCTTTGTTCAACCTTGACTTTCAAAATTGACTTTTGTCAAGCTCACAGTAGCAAAAAAGAGGAAAGAGAGTATTGTCGTTGATATTGAAAGCTGACCTTTGAGTTTCAATGAGCCAAGCTTGATAAGAAACCACTGAGTAGATTGCACAGCAGATTTCCTGGTGGAGAACTTCCATGCTGTACAGGGCAGAGAGAAATACCTTTATGCACTGAGAGAAGAAATTCAGGAGAAATCAGAGAAAATAGCAAGGGAGTTATACACACGTATCTCTGAGAGAGCCCAGACACGGATCACCACCATGGGGTGGGCTAGTAGGGACGGGGGAAGGGGGAGGTGAATGACAGAATTCTTCACATAGAAGGAGCATCTGAGGGCAGAACTCAGACTTCTGCTCAGCTTCCTGCCTAGAACTCTGGGAGGAAAACTTCTGATGACTGTTCCATGCCCACATACAGCAGGTATGGTAGCATGGAAATGGTAGCAAGACACGTCTACACAGAGCAAGTCCCTCTCCCACCTTGAACTCCAGGCCCCCAGGCCCTAAGTGATACACAGAAGACAATGAGTGCCCTGCTAGGAATCTGAAAGATACCTCTGAAGAATGGGTATCTCTTTCAAGGACTCATAACAGCAGAGCGCCACCATGACCGAGAAATGAAGACAAGCGAAACCTGCATATCTGAGTTATGCCTATAAATTTTAAAGCTGGTACACCCATATCTTTCAAGAGTGGTTCTCGAGACTTTTAGTCTCAGGACCTCTGTACACTCAAAAATTACTGAGAATCTCAAAGAGCTTTTGCTTGGGTAAAACATACCTATATACATTTATTATATTAAAAATTAAAGTGAAGAGCATTTAAAAAATTATTTATTGAAGCATATTAAAATAACAATACATCCATGATGTGTTAATGTAAATAAAACATTTTTATAAGAAATAACTGTATTTTTTTAAAAAATAGTGAGAAGAGTGGAAATATTTTACTCTTTTGCAAATTTCTTTAACGTCTGGCTTGTTAGAAGATAACGAGATTTTGATAGCTGGCCCTGGTGGTCTACTGGTTAAGATTAGGTACTCTCACCGCCACAGCCTGGGTTCATTTCCCAGTCAGTGAACCACACCACCTGCCCGTTGGTTGTCACACTGTGGTGGCTGCATGTTGCTGTGATGCTGAAAGCTATGCCACAGGTATTTCAAATACCAGCAGGGTCACCCATGGTGGACAGGTTTCAGCGGAGCTTCTAGACTAAGGCAGACTGGGAAGAAGGATGTGGCCACCCACTTCCAAAGAACATGGCCATGAAAACCCTGTGAAGAGCAGCAGAGCATTGTCTGATAAAGCACCAGAAGGGCAGTGGATGGTGCAGAAAGATGGGGCAGGTTCTGCTCTGCTGTGCACAGGGTCACCAGGAGTCAGAATCCACTCGACAGCACCACCACCACCAACAAAGATTTTGATATCTGCTCTTGCACTTAGTCCATTGCAGTATCACACCTTGTACACCGGCCCCCACAGCAGCAGCCTAATAAACGGCCGGGGGAGGAGGACAAGAACCAACAGAGAAAAAGGGAAAAGCCCCCTTTCCCACTGCTGCAGGCCAGCCCAAAGCAAGCCTGAGCCTAGGCCAGGGAAAAGTGTAAGTTTCACATTAATTTGGAACTGTTAATATTATAATGAACTGGGAATATTAATTATTAAGCTGAGAAGTTACCAAATGACTTCTTATTTTCTAAGAATAACCTGAAAAGTAGGAGGAAGGAATAAAGTCGTTTACCGGTAATACAGTAGGATTTACTTGCCTGACACAATGTTTATATACATCTTGCATGAGACCTTTGCAAAATACCCCAGATTAAGGAAAAGGGAACATTCATGCTAAAGACTCAAAGGAGGGTCATAAAATCATAGGAATGAGAAACTATACGATATCCTCAATAGACTACAAGAAGACAAGGCTTTTATATATCAGGAACAGAAAATCTTAAGGAGAGATAGGAAGGAAACGGGAAAATCTTAAGGAGAGAGGATAGATATCTGATTTTTTGTCCTACATCATCCTGGCTACCACGCCATGCCCCCCACACATCTTGGTAACAGGCTCCCACCATACCCCAGCCACAGTGTAGGTACATGACTCAGACAAGACCAATCAACGTCTGTTTCTTTAATTTCCAAATTGAAATTTAAAGAGAGAAAATTCCTTCCTTCTCAGGGAATGGATCTTAATGATTCGAATCTGGGGCTACCAGAAGCCATGTCCCACACAACAAGGGGAAAGAATGCAGGCAGTAGAAAAGAATAATAATGATAGCTAACATTAATTTAAGGCTTACTACGTACTAGGCACTATTCCAAAGCACTTTGCATGCATTAACTCATTTAATGCTCAGGCCATCTCTTCCTGGGCAGGGACTACTGTATGTCCCATTGTGAAGGAGCTTGACCTTATCCTAAGGAGGAAGAGAAGCCATTGAGGGGCCATAGGAAGCGTGGTGGCAAAATCAAGATTAAATTTGGGAGGAATCAGAGTGCTCTACTGTACACACTGGGTTCCAGAAATTCCCTCGGAAGGCGGGGCGACCAGCGAGGAGCAGGGCGATCTTGTGCCCGGAGACCCACCAAATCAGAACTTCTGCCCCATCCTTAACACTTCAGTTGTATAAAGCAACACAGCGGCCACTTGAGGATTCTGAGTCATTTTCTCCCTATTCAAAAATCATATTGAATAATCTACATCATTAATGTTTTAAAAAATATGTAGACTAATAAACTACTTAGCAGTAGACAGGATTTGTCACAAGTCCCCCTCTATCTTCCATGTAGGACTGAGATTATTCTGGTTACACAGGGCTTTAAAACACCCAAATTGTGTATATGTATGAAGTGTGTAGATAAAAGAGTAAGCAAATATACCCCAAATCAATTATGTTATCACTAGGTGGTGGGACTGTATCTAATTTATAGTTATTTCTCTATATTTTCTTCATATTTTTGATAATTTCTAATTTTCCATAATGAGTATACATGACTTTTATATTGCAAAAATAATCAGCATACATAATGTCATAAATGTCATTAGATCATTTTATATATAAATGTATATATGTGTATGTGTGTTTGTGTGTGTGTGTGTGTGTGCGTGTGTGTAGCAAAATGACTGAAAGAAAGCTACCCCAAATTATTAACAGTTGTAGTCAGTCTAGGTAATTTTTAAATTTCCTTTTACTTTTATGCATTTCCCCAATTTTCTATAACGAGCATGCATTACTCTTTTAATGGAAAAAATAAAATTTATTTTTTTAATTTTTAAAAGAAGTGGGACTGGAGGACTCACTTTGAACAAAGATGCTACACATTTCTGAAAATAAAGCAGCAAAGCTTGTCGCCATTCTCCAGCAGAACGTCCTCTATAAAGGAGCCCCAATATTCATACAGAGGTTGGCTTAAATTACGGTATGAATGGGAAGTTCTATGGGGCACCCACCTTAGGGGGCAGAGTCTGCCATCAGCCTCTCTGACCCTTGCCCCCTTTTTCTTTCTTTTCCTGGACAGTGCTTTTGTCACTCTCTAATAGGCAGAGAGTGTATTAGTTCCATTTGTAATTGGGGAATTGGTAAATTGAGGCTTGCAACATGGGCCAGGTGGGCTGAGTGGCAGCTGTCCCTCTTAGAAAGAACACGCCATCTCTGGTCTGCCCAGTCCCCATCACTCTCTGTTGTATCTCTTATAAGACAATTACTATTGCCTTTGAGGAGACATGACTTCTAGGCTAGCTTTAATCTTAGCTACTATCACGTGTCAGATCCATTAGGAAGTAGTGAGCCCTACATCAAATTGAAGAGCATAAGCCCTGTCTAAAGGGGATTACACCTCTCACCCCCAGCCAATCATTACAGTGTGGAAAACGCCAGCCCAGAATGGCCTATCTTTTATATTTTTAAAGAATAAAAATACATGGGTTTTAAAATGATGGCAATTAATTCATTTAAAAAGAAAACACTCTCTGGGCCAATGAGTTCTGGCTGAACATAATACGTCTGCAAGCCATGGATTGTTTGGTCGACCAAAACTACATAACCTCCAAATCAAACAGAGTCAGAGCTGGGATTCCTTAGTCTCCCACATCTATAGCAGCTCTGAAGTACTAATACTGAATATAACGAGTAGAACCTGTGATTCTGAAAAATAGCCTGGGCGCAAGTAAATGAGTAATACCTTGAACCAAGGGGGATGGCCCAGGCATTTCAAGAACCCACAAGATGATAAACAAGAACTCCTGGGTATAAACATCTCCCTTGGATACTGAAAATTGGGGATGTCATCCCACTTCCGGGTAAGTCATGGGATGTAGGTTTTTATAGTAAAAGGTGTTGGCTACATAAGGGCTTATTGAACAATATGAGTACAGCGTGATCTATATAAACTGCTGAAAAGTTTACTTCCCTGAGCTGGCCTTGAGATATGATTTTGCTTATTTCCATGATGCCCTTCTCACAAGTCAGTAAAGCTTCTGAAGATTCAGAGCTGGACTATGGTTTGGTCTCACTGTGTAGCTCTGACAACTGTAGAAAGCTGTGTCACCAAGAGAAAGTCAGCGTAGCAGTAAATTGAAATCATGTCAAAATACAGCAGAAAGAGAAAGATGAAATACCAAATCCCAAACATCTAAATCTCTCCCTCAAACTGTCACTTCCCAACACAAAATCTTAGAAAGAAATATATGCAACGAGAGCAAAGAAACATTTATGATTGGCTAGGGCCGTGTAGAATTTTAGTGAACTCAGCTGGAACTAGTTAAGAGTTGGAGGAAGAAAAAGAGGGAGAGACTCTTAAATCTAGGGCACAGCTGGTATAATCAGAGTGCCCGGGCCTTATTAAATCTAGGCAACTCCATTTCAAGGTGTGCCCCAGGCCAGATGACATCAACCAGAGGGGAGAAAGATCTCAAAGGACGAAAGGCCAAATGGAGAAAAAAAGATGGCCTGACTTTCTTTTAGAAAAGAATAGCTCCGCCCAGTCTTGTTTATCCAACCCTGTGAGCAAGTATGCCTCACAAGCATGTGTGTTGGTCAGTGGTGGTCGAGGGAAGAGAACGCAGTGTAGACAGCCAAGGTGAAACTGAGCTAGTTGGCCTCTCTCTCCCTTGAGAGAAATCCCTGCCCTCTCAAATTGTCAGAATATGTGAAGAAGGGGTGTCCCTGGGATTCACTTTGGACTAGGACTAAACATTTTGTCCTGGAATTTGGTCAATCCAGATTACAGATCCTCCTCTTTGAATTTAGGGTGGACACAGGAGAAAAAAGTCGTCTAGGGAGTTGATGTGAGCTTCCACTCCCTTGGAGACCAGACATTGTCCAGTCTTCCTGTTAACCTAAGGGCTCAACTCAAGCCTGTGGTCAACCAGTGGGCACTGGTGTCCTTCCCTTGGGAGGAGAGCAATAAAGAGTCAGAGAAGCCCCATAAGTTCTGTCTACACCTTTGTGGGCTGCCTTCCCAGTCCTGACAGTTCCCTTCTGACCCCCATGAGCACCAATGAAGTGAGCAGCTCACCCCTCACAACCATTGTGATTGTCTCTGATTTTGTTCTTAGAATCTGATGAAACAGGTCAAGCCAAGACAGTGAAAATTAGGTTTACCTCTAGGCCATACTGATGCGGGCTCGGTGAGTCAAGGAGTCAAAACAAAGATTTCTTGGACTCTCAAGTTCTGGCAGTAGTGCTCTTTTATTCAGAGAATAGCATCGGGATAGGACCCATGGGCAGTAAGAGCTGCAGGCATGGGGACAGGACCCATGGGCAGTCAGAGCTGCCATGTGTTGAGGGTTAGAGCTAAATTTATAAGGCATAGGTGTGTGAGTTATTTCTTTACAAGAGAAAGGAAAGATGATGTAAAAAGTCATTAAATGGTGTCAGTGGCACTGGGGTCTGGTTATTGGGTGGGCCTATAACTTTAGATAAGAATCAGATCAGATCAGGTCAGGACGTCCTATGCTTCCCGGAGGATGATACAGATCAGTATGTAGGGCAGGATGCCTTGGGCTTCTCTCCCTGGGGCAGCCTTGATCCTCACCAATACCAAGCCAACCATCATTCTCTCTCTCTGTCTCCACAGAAATTAAGCTTAGCTCCAACTCCAAATAAGCTCATCAGATAGGACTGCACGATACGCACCAGAAAACAACCTAGCCCAAATAATGTGGCAACTTCAATTCAAAAACGCACAAATTTGTAGCCATCCTATGAGGTTTCATATGATGAACTCTATTGTTCCCACCAAAAAAGACAAAATCCTCCTGTTTTCATATTTGCCAGGATGCTAGTCAACACATGCAAGTTATCTGTGTAGTTTATCACTTGTGAACATGAAACTTACTTGGAAGAAATCTCCCCATGAAGGGCAAGAGGCAGCAAAGGAGAGTGGTAAGGACTGTGGCCCTGGAGCCAGGCCACTACTGTCTAGAGACCTTATATTTAAACTCTTTGCACTTCTGACAACTCATCTATAAAATGGGGATGACCATTGTGCTTAAGTCACCGGGTTTTTGTGAGGATGAAATAAGTTAAGACATGTAAAGCACTTAAAACAGGGCTCAGCACAGAGTAAGCTCTCAAGAAATGTTGGAAGAGGTTGTGACTTACTTTCGATCTACTGAGTATGTGCGTGGAGGGGCAGGGACTAACTATAGAAATGCCCTTGTCTCTCACAGAGTGACTGACTCCCTTCTTATAGCAAGCTCTGAATAAGGACCCTCTGCTTTTCTTGCTTCTCATTTTTCTCTTTATTTTCACACAAGTCACTGAGATTTGGGGTTGATCCTTTCAGCAGAGAGCATTATTTACTGGGAAAAATATAGGTTCTGAGCCCATTGTGAGCTCAGACGTCTGGAAGATTTCCTTTCTCCAAGGTAGAGGCCTGTGAAGAGTAAACCCGGGAGCATTTGTCCACGGAGGCTGGTTCTCCAACTTTGGCATGCATCAGAATTACCTGGAAGTCTTCTGAAAACACATTTGCTGAGATACGCTCCCAGAGTTCCTGTTTCAGATCTGAATTTGCATTTCTAACATGTTCCCAGGTGCTGCTGATGCTGCCTGCGCAGGATCACACTCAGAAGCACTGACCCAGCCCTAGAGCACAGCAGCCCTAATCACTCCACCCCAGGGCTCTGTCGGGCTGGGCTCGGCTTCCCACCCAGAGCTGTTGCAATTCTTTTTACTTCAATCATGACCTCAGTAACTGAAGGGATCCTAAAGGAATAAGAGGCAGTGGGGGCTTAGTTTTCTCTTAGGGTCTCCGTAAATTAGAATGTCCAGAGGAATAAAGAGAGAAAGAAAGGTAAAAGCAGAGAAACAGATGAAGATAGATGAAGTCAAAGAGAGGGAGAGGTGGAAAGAGAAACAAAGATCGAAAGAAGGAGAATTAAAATGAGGAAAAAAGGGTCAGCTCTTCCATTGCGTTGACCCTGTAGAAGGAAGGGCTTCCCAAAAGCCCAGCAGTTCTCTACCCTGGCGACACAATGGAATCACCTGGAGATATTTTAACACATCCTAAGGCTTGGGCCCCATCCCCAGCTACTGCTTCAGCTACCCTGGGGTGGGCCTGGGTGTTGATATCTTTAAATATCCCCAGGGGACTGTAATGTGTGGCTGCAGTTGAGAACCACTGGAATAGAGAGCAGCACAGCCCAGGTCCACTCATCTCTCAACCTTGGAAGGCTCCTCTTGGTAGACTGGGTCCCCTACATACTGGAAGTAATTTGGTCCATCTGGTTCTGCATCTCCTGTTAGGAAGGGGGTTGTGGCTAAAAGAAGAGGAAGAGAGTGAAAAGGAACTGAGATCTTCCTCTTTCCTCGAGGCAAACAAGAAAAATCAGGAAAGCTATCTTTGAATATGAGAAAAAATAGCAATTAGATAAAGAATCAAGGATCTTTTCTCTTCTTCTCAATTCCAGGAACCTTGAAGAACAGCATTTATTTTCCATCACAACTCTTTCCCATCCTACCCCTCATTCACACCCACCCACATGACCAGCTCAGAGGTGAACATAATTTTTCAGATGTTTGATAAGACATGTATTACTTCATTAACTCAGGCAGTCACGACTGAATATATATTTGGCAAATTTATAATCCCACTCCCACCAGAAGGGTCAGCTCCCTAGGTCTCTGGGATGTGTGATTTCTTCCAAAAATCAAGAGGACCACCCCTGAGAACTAAAGTTAATACCAAGCCCCAAGAATTCCCACAATCGCAAAAGCAAAGAGCTGAGAGGTATGTTTTCGGCAGCTTTCCTTGTTCTGCCCACCTCTATCCTGGGGTGGAAAACACACAGTTACACTCTATAGATTATTATAATTAAGTAGTGTGTGGGATTAATTTTTTTAAAAATAGCTTCATCGAGTTTTCATGCCATATTTTTGTAAGACAAGTACATGTGAAAAGCAAGTGAGATTGTTATTGTTTAGCACATTTAATTAAGTAAGTACTTCTTTCATCCTTCTGGGAATTAAACACTGAGTGGTGAATAAACACAGGGAAATGTGCCTATATTAATTTCTGGTTTCCTGCCTTACTTCAAAAGCAGAGTGAAAATCAAGAGCTAAGTCTGTGATCTTGAGTCCTTATGTGATAAACAAAGTGATGGAAGGTTTGCCCTTCACATCTCCTATAGAAATTGTCCATGGAAGTATGGTATCCCTTTTATGTTTTCTCTCTCAACTGTCTTCTTGATGGATTCCTTCCCCGTTACCGTAAACATCTTCGGCTCTCCTCTTTCTTGAAGAAATTCTTCTTTACTTGCCACTTGCATCAGTTGTGGCTCTTCATTAAGAGGGACAAAAAACACTGGCTTACTGGGGAGGAGACAACTTTGCTCATGTTAATGAAAAGTCCAGTGTGCAGGCTGCAGCTCAAACAATATCATCAGGAATGCTTCCTCTT
The DNA here is from genome assembly GCF_041296235.1 of Equus asinus. Taxonomy (NCBI): domain Eukaryota; kingdom Metazoa; phylum Chordata; class Mammalia; order Perissodactyla; family Equidae; genus Equus; species Equus asinus. The sequence goes on along the minus strand of NC_091802.1, from coordinate 8,345,659 downwards.
CTCCATCTCTCGGCTCCACTTCCCTTGTCTTGGCTCCACTTTCAGATAGCTACTCCCCTCATGGTGCCAAAGTGGCCACAGTGTCCCTGCCCGACATCCTCCCAAGTTCAAGCTCAAGAGAAAGTAGAAAGCCCTGATTTACCTCAACAGTTAAACTAAAACTTGGGTCTGACGCTACTGTCCTGATGGGATCATAGGCCCATTGCCCCACTGATGACTGTGGACGAGGGATGGAATGATCCACTTAGCTTAAGCCAAGTCACATGCTTCGGCTCTAGAGTTGGGAATTGAGCCCTATCAAAAAAATACATGGACTGGAGGTAGATAGAAAGTGGTTCAGAGGATGGAGGTAGTTCCCCAAAGAAAAAGTGATGAACAATTTTACTAGAAGAAGGGTGAATTGATGCTGGGGTAAAAACACAAACAAATAAACAAAAACCATCTTTCTGCTGACTTTTGATTAGCAGGGAGAGTGCGGTATGGAAAGTGACCTGACTCAGATGGAATGTAGACAGTCTCTAGTATTGTCCTTTTCACATTTTATCATAATTAATAACAGTTTATGACAAGTTTGGATTGTCACTGGATGGTTCCCTCTCTCTGAAGATGAGACTATATTCTATTCATCACTGTGTCCTCAAGGCAGGCAAGACAGATGGCTGATGAACACACTCCTGCTCTCAGAAGTGTGAGCTCACTACTTCTACAGCCTCAAGAACAGGTTGGGTCAGGAGGGAGAAAAGAAGGTACTTAGTACCATTAATAACCATTAATGAGAAAGCACATCATGGATTTATTGTTTAAAATGATATCTAGCTAGGGACTCAGCGCAATCGCTCCCAACTTCTTACTCGAATAACTAAGAAAACACACAAAAAGAAGAATACTCTTCATTTTGACAACTATCACTGATGGGTTACCTGATTCTAGAATCTGCAAAGAATGACCTTTTACTCTAAAGCATGTGGAAACCACCAAGACACATTCTGAATTTGACTTTGTGAAAATGAGACTGCTGTATACCTTCTCCACCTTGAGTCCTTACCAGCCACAAGATTTGTTAGTATACTATCTAAACTAGAGGCTCGCAAACATTCTCTGTGAGGAGAGAAATATTTTAGGCTTTGTGGGACATCCAGTCTCTGTATAGTTGTAACTACTCAACTCCGCCCTTATAGTGTGAAAAAAGCTGTAGATTTTTCATAATCCATAATTCATAAATGAATACACACATAAATGAATCGGCATGGCTGTGTTCTAATAAAATTTTCTTTGCAAAAATAGGTGGTGGGTTGGATTTGATCCACAGGCTATGGTTTGCTGACCTGTAATGTTAACCATAAGTGCTGAGTATGTGAAGTAACCAAAATAATATTTTACCCCCTCCTGTCCTCCAGTTAATCTTACTCCACACTCTCCATCCTCATCATCTTTCTACAGTCAAAAGCAGAACTCCCATAAAACAATGGTACTGGAGGTAGACTGGATTCTGGGAGGTATGTATTAGGAGGCAGTAGATAGTAGTATTTGTATGGGATGAAGGTACATTTTCCACAGTCATGAAACTCAGATTTGCCAAAAAAAAAAGACTTGTATATTGAGAGACTGAATATACAAATGGACAATGGCCAGACCATATATAAAAATAGAACTCTGACCCACAATCTCTAGCAACCAGTCCAGGAAACAAAACAACAACCCTTGTAGCAATTGGCCCTAGACCGCCAGGACTCGATTAATAACTGACAGTTTCTTTAATTTTTGCCCCCACTTCCAACACACTCCTAACCAATCACACAGGATGCTTCACTTCTAGCCCACCTACAGCCTCCTCAGGCCAGCACATCTGAAGTCTTCCTTTTTTTCCACTGTAAAACTCTCCCACTCCTCTGCCTGCCTTTGTGTCTCTGTCAAAATGCAAGGGATGGTGGCTGACTCCTTTGCTAGAGTAAGCTCTGGATAAACAAACTTTGCTCGTTCTCATTTGAGTGGTCTTCATGAATTTCCAATAAGTTGCTGTTGTTTTCCTATATCTAAGCTAAAGTTACCTCATGATGTCCTATTCCAAATTGTTTGTTATCAACCTGGCACCACCATCCCTGATAAGGCAGGCGACTACATTTGACAGACTCTCCTTTACTACATGATTCTTTGTTGGGGTTTTCCATGGACTGGAATTCACATGAGATTTGGAAAGGGGAGATGAAAGGGATGCTATTATTCATGGGTAGAGTTGCCAGATTTTACACATAAAAATGTAGGACACACAGTTAAATTTGAATTTCAGATAAACAAATAATTTTTTAGCATAAGTATGTCTCTTTCCTCATACATTCTTATATGTACTATTTGGGACATACTTTAAAAGTTATTTGTTATTTATCTAAAATTCACATTTAACTGGCATCCTGTATTTTGTCTGGCAATCTCACTTATCCTGGAGGACATAGTAGCCAGGCTTGGTACCTTCACAGACCCCTCCAAGAACTCTCCCTTTGTGGTCCTGGCAGACACACGCTTTTGAAGATCTCTCCACAGGCTCCTGTTTTGAGGTTCTAACCCTTGGATGCTATGGCTTCTCACACGTTTCTATGAACTCATTCCAGTGCTGCAAGCTGATGTTGTTAACGACTATTTCTTTTATCCCTCACCTACAGCCTTCTGAACCTTCACTTCTCAGTTCTTCCCACAGTCATGGAAGCTCTAATTTCTATGTTAAAATCCTTATTTCTAGAATACTTGGAGTGGCTCTGAGCAAGTCCAAACTGAGCCACTTCTACCTCCACTCAGTAGTAGAAAACGTAGATGTGTCAGTTCAAAGCAACTCAATCACTTCTGATGTCTGTATAAGCTATTCAGGATTCTTTTGTTTTACTCTCTTCTATGAAGGGTTGTGAGTTCCTGGGGAGGTTAAATAGCTTCTGGCCATCAGGAGAGGGTCTACACCTCTCCTTTATCCTCACTGAGCTATAAACCATCGGGTAGACCTTATAACTATATATTGTCATCCACCAAGGCCTCTAGGCGATACAGGTAGCTATACGGTGTCCTTCTCATCCTGACCCCAAGGTGGCCCTCTAAGCATTTCTGTTCTCCTCCTCCTAACCATCCAACAAAGATCTTGGAAACTGTCAGCTTCTGTCCCTGATCCACACTAGGGCAAGGCAGCACTGAAAGGCTGTCTTCTGCTTACTCTCCTTAAATCCTGCCTTCACCCACTGCCACTCTAACACCAGGGGCCAGGTTGGATGAGGGCTTCTCCACAGGTTTACAGTTTCCCATGTCTTCCCTGGGAAGCCAGGCCCAAATGTCACCTTCTCCTGGACACGCAAGCATTTCTGTAGTAGCTGTCGTGTCTTCCCCTTCCCTGGACTCTGCTGAAAGAGTCGAGAATTCTCCAGCCATTTCCAAGTTGTCCTCTACTTGGCTTTCCCAGCCCATTTCCCTATCCTGGAAAGAATTCTTATCTCCCCTCTTCAGGAAATCTGCTTATCATATTGCCATACACTCTTATCCATCTATAGTTTAACGTATTCATTCTAACCTCTCAGTTTTCCAGACTGTGCCCAACATATTCAAAGCCAAGCTCTTGGAATTAAAACAAACGTGCAACACAACATAAACCTTTTTCTCCTGCTTAAGTAAGTTCTTGGCTCTTACAATAAAAGAAATAACATGGCTTTCACAGCGATTGTCTCTGCTGTGTCCTTAAAAACTATTCAGAAATTCAGTGGTCTGTTTTAGGCTGTATCCACATTTCCCTGAGGTAACAAATGTCACAACTTATGGAAAGGAGAACCACAGGACAACATCAAAATATACAGAAATGAAAGACCTCGACTAGTATTTCAAAACGTATCCCCTACTTGTAATTGCTAGCACACTCCATCAGTTTACACTGCTAGAAACCCAGACCAGAAAATGCAAATGAAAAATAAGTAATAATCAAAGATTCCACAGAACAATCTTTTCCTGCTGTGAAGAAACACATCATTACGAGAACCAAATGGGCTCTCATAATTTTAGGCAAAAATCTATTCAGTGGGAATGTTAGCTATATCCTAAAACATTTTTTTGAATATAAAAATTAAAAGGGGGAAAAAAATGCCTTAAATAATCATGCAGTTTCGAGATGTTACCTACAAAGGAACCCAAATCAAACTGGCTTCAGGCTTCTCTTCAACACTAAGTTTCAGAAAACAATGGAATGATTTCTATAGATGCGTGAGGGGAAAACAAGTATTACTCTAAAATGTTATACCTACTTAGTTCTGGACTGGAAATATGGATGTGGGAGCTATTAGCATAAAGGGAAGAACTGCTGCCTTGGATGAGTAAGTTCACACAAGGAGAGATAGTAAAGTGAGAAGACCAGAAGGTCTGAGTCAGATGCGTAAGCAATGCCAAGCCAATATTGAAGGGATAGGCAAAAACAGAATAGTCAAAGGGAATGAAAGGAAGCAGCCAAGAAGAGGGTAATTGTCAGGGAAATAAGAATCTAGAACTTTTCTACACCGTGAATCTGGAATCTACTGGGTTGAAGAGAGCCAAGAAGTACAGTAAGGTAAGGGCTGACTACTGCCTACTGAATTTGATGACAAAGAAGCCACTAGTAATAGCCTTAATTATAAAATTTGTAAAATTTAATCAATGAAAAATTTAAAGACATCTGATGTGTACTTTTATAAATCTAATGAATCACTAGCTTTTAAATGAATAATAATACATTTGTTCCCAGTAACTGAGATGAATTGCCCCATAACATTCAGAGTACAAGAAATGGCACATCCCTTTTTATTTTTTTTAATTGCGAAGTATATCATACGTACACAAAGAAGTATGTAATATACATGTACAGTTTAAGAATGATAAAATGAAAACCTATAAGCCAAGTTAAGAAATAAAACCTTACGAAGTACATAAAAGGCCCCTGTGTGTCCCTCACCACCCCAGGCCTCTTTTCCCCTCTGCCCCTGAAAAGTGATCAAAATCTGAATTTGGTGATAATCATTCCCGTACTCTTCTCTAGATTATTTCCTATGTATGTCTGTCTAACAAAATATTGTTTGTTTTGTTTGGTTTAAAACTTCTAATAAATATAATATTGAATGCATTCACCTACAGCTTGCCTTTTTTGTTTAACATTATGCTTTGAAATTCATCCATGTTGATGCACGCAGCTACAGTCCATTCATTTTCAATGCTGTATAGTATTTCATGCTATGAATAGTATACACCACAATTTATTTATCCATCCTATCACTGATGAACACTTGGTTTGTTCCCCATGATTTTGCTCTTATGAACAATGGACCAATTAATATTCCTTTACATGTCTCCTGGATGGAGCTCCGAGTAGCCTGTCCTCTCCTTCTATACATGTATCCAATACATCTGCCCATTTGTGTCTGATGTCTTCATTTACTGGCATCCAAGATGGTCAAAAGGAAACTATTCTAACAACGCATGCACATTCTTTGAATTAAAATTTCATCATTATTTTGAATATTTGATATGGAAAAGTTGATTTAGATTCAATATCCATTAGCAAGATCACAAGAAATTTCAACATAATATTTGTCAGGGAAGAAAAGAAAGAGCTGTTAGATTCTGTAAATATAATATCAACTGTTCATTTTTGAATGATTGTAAAAGGCTTTAAATTTTGCATTACTTGTGTGAACAAATTTATTGTCAATGATGACTATGCAGAATTTAAAGAGATTATTATTGAAAAATGTTCAACAGGAACTGGGCATAGCCACTTCAAGCAAAAACTCTTATATAAAAAAATGCTATGCTCGTGGAAGCAAGTTCAAGTTTCTAATTTAAAAATGGAAATTATTTCATCTGAACAGTTACATAAATTCAACATCTTCCTTGACACATTTTGTAGTAGCCAGCCTCTGAGAAGGAACCCAACAATTCTTGTCCCCTGGTATTCACGTCCTGGTGTAGTTCTCTTTTAGATTGACTAGGGTGGACCTCTGAAACTAATAGCATTATTGCAGAAATGTTGGTGTGTGACTTCTAAGACTAGGTCATAAGAGACAATGTGGCTTATGCCTTGCTCTCTCTTAAATCACTTGGTCTAGGTGGAGCCAGCCATAGTGTTATGAGGACATTCAAGCACCCAACGGAGAGCCCCATGTGCTGAGACACTGAAGCCTCCTGCCAACAGCCAGCACTGACTCACCAGCCATGTGAGTGAGCCATCCTGGAAGCGGCTCCTCCAGACCCAGTCAAGCAAGAGGATGCATCTTTTCTAAAACATTTTGAGAGATCCTGAGCCAGAACCATCCAGATAAGCTGCTCCCAAATTCCTAACCCATCATAAACTATGTGAGATAATAAATGTGTATTGCTATTTTAAGCTGATAACTTTTAGGGTGATTTGTTACATAGTAATAGATAGCTAATACACTTGTTATTTTATTTTCCTTACCATAATTACACAATATAAAGACAATGTCGATTGTTTTCAATAAATCCTAAATCTCCTTCTAAAATGGAGATAAGCTGTGCTGTTGGGAAAAAAAAAAAAGCAAAAGCTGGGATTGCCAGTGTTCTGGAGCTGTCACTCTCAGACAGACACCTTCAAGTCATCTTCACAAGCTCCTATGTTTCTACTTTTCTGTATATTGAGGCAAAGGGACAAAAAGGACAAAGGGCAAAATAGACCATGGTGGGGGTATTAGAAACTTTATTTGAAAGGTTTACAGGAAGTTAATGGGCCTGAATTCACTCTCTCTATAAAGCATGATGAGGATTGACACATTTGGAGGCCTTAAGCATTAAAACAATAACGATGCCTTGCTATGTGCAAAATAAAAACTACAAAACTATGATGTGTGTAAGAGGCCTCCCACATCTCTATTTTCCCACGATGCTTTTTTTGAAATGTCAGTTATCAAATTCATCTTAAAAATCATTTTAGTGTCTCTGTTTTGTCTCTGTACTCATAGTTGGTCCAATAACGCTGTTTAATCTAGCAATGATAAAACACTCTTTACAAACATAAAGATCCATTTTCTAACGTGAACACTGTTGATCATACCACCTCCTGTGCCCCAGTTATCATGAAATCAATCATTTTACCTTCCAGCTACTAGCTTTTCCCGAGGGGCTCTTGTTAGCCAAGCTACCTTTGATAAATGCTTATTCTGTTAATATTCCTTTGAAGCCCATTATGAACACCCCTTTTACCCAGAAACTGCAGTCTCTGGTTGGTGACTAAAATCAGGGCGGTAGGGCAGAGGGGAACTCATCTCAGACCTGCAGGCCTCCTGATACCCAGGTTGTCCCTTTCTTTGTCCCATTCTCACCTTACATGCATGCAAAGGGCCAACCTATTTATATCCTCATCGTGGAGAAGGATTCAGCAGGCAACAAGTGCTACTTTCTGAGGTCAGCAAAGGTGTTTCACAATATCCCTTTTCAAAAACAAGATCCAGATATACGGCAGGGACGGGGCTCTGAACATCCTGCATACGGAAAAGTGCTTTGCTGCATTTAAGAAGAACTGATTGGGGCCAAACTCATGGAAATCAAAGTGATCTCACAGTTTGAGCCCCCATTTGTTAGATTAAGCACACACTTAAGGCATGGATAAAGCAGGAGCCTAAAAAACCTTTTATTTTTTTAATAATTGATGTTAAAATTCTGAAGCTGAGCTATGCAGTATGATAGCTACTAGCCACATGTGACTAATTTCAAATTAATTAAAATTAAACACAAAATGCAGTTCCTCAGTCGCACCAGTAATTTCAAATGCTCAATAGCCACATAAGCACTGTTCTAAAGTATTTAAGTTATCGTGGAAAAGAAATTAAAAACTTCAGTGAATTCCCTTACATCTATTTTATGATTTGACACTGTTTTCAAGTTTGAGTTACACATTTGGGGAATTGGCAGGAGAACCATAATATTTTCAGAGTCTGGAGACCTGTAAAGAATTTAATCTGATCGTAGCCAGCAGGATCCTTCACAGCATTCATATCCTTGACCACCCCTCCACGCCCCCCATCAATAAACCATTGCCCTGGACAGTCACCCTTGCGCACCTCTCATCCAAAAGACCGACATTTAATAGGAGCTTCCGCTAGTTTCCTAGCAACGGCGACGCGAGCCCGCCCCTTCCCCCGCCGTCCCTCTCCTACCTTATTAGACTGGAAGGGGCGGGGCCTGGAGTCCTGTGTCCAATAGGAGGGGAGCGGGGGAGGGAGTCCCGGCCGCGTCCCCGTCGCCAGGGAAACCACTGCAGCTGGAGGCCGCGCGATGCCGAGCGCCGAGGAGCGGGCCGCGCTGGCTGAGCAGAACGCGGCCGAGGAGCCCGGCGCGGACCCGCGACTGCGACTCCTGGGGGCCTGCGTGGCCCAGAGCCTGCGGCCGGCTGCGGGCGCGTGGGAGCGCTGCGCGGGCACGGCCGAGGCGGAGCAGCTGCTCCACGCCTTCCTGGGCCACGATGCTGCGGAGGGGCCGCGGCCGCTGCTGGTGGTGCGGCCCGGGCCCGGGGGCCTGGCGGTGCGGCCGGGGCTGGACGCGGGACCCGAGTCCGGCCCGCCTCGTGCTAAGGGGCTCTTTTTCCTGCGCACCAGGCCCGAGCCGCCGGGCCCCAACAGCCTCCGCGGCGCAGTGCTCTGCGGGGACGTGCCCGCGGCGCCTCTGGAGCACCTGGCCGCGCTGTTCTCCGAGGTGAGGGTGGGTTGGTGGCCCCGCGCCGGCTTCAACTGGGGAGGGGGAGGGGGCGGAGACATGGGCGGAGGCGATGCCAGAGGGGAGGGGCCAGATGTAGAGGGGCGGGGCCACGGGAGAGGGAAGGCTTGAAGGGGAGTTTGAGGAGTCCAAGGGAAGTGAGAGGTGGTGGGGGCGGGGCCAGAGAGGGGGCGGAGCTGGATGGAAACAGGCCTGGAGAGGGCATCTGAGACGAGGGTGAGCTTAGATGGGAGCTGAGGGGAATCTGAGTAGGGGCCATGCCACAGTGAGCATGCGAAGGAGCTAAGGCTTCCTTCAGCCCTGGTCTGTGTCCAAGCCTCAGGCAAGGGGAGGCTGGAGTCTGAAGAGTGCCTAGGTCCTGAGCTCCTTTTAAGGCGGTCTCTCTAATCCATCCTGTGGACTGGGGAAGACGGGAAGTGGTGAACAGAGGGTCATTTCTATTGGGTCAGGGAGGCGGAGGAGCTGAAAGTCTAGGAACAGTTGTTACTTCCGGAGAAGAGTTCGAAGAGGGAGGTGGTTTGGTTTTGATGTTCGTCTCATTCGTTCATCACACAACCATTTACTAAAGGTCATCTCTGCGCCAAGGCAAGAAGTTAGGGCATCCAATTGGAAATATCCAACAGACGTTTGGAGGGGTCTGCCTGGAGCTCAGGGAGGAAGGTCCCTGGAGATGTGGATTATGGGATGCTTCAGTGGCACCATAGCGGAAGCCTGGAGAATGCAGATTTCCGAGGGGGTACCCAGGAGAGAGTCTTGGGGCATTTAGGCCTTTCTGAAATGGGAGTGAACTTCTCTGCAAGTCTGGTGTGTGTGCTTGATGGAGGCTTGATGCCCTGGATCCTGCGGGTTGTGAAATAAGTATTTACAGAGTACTGGCTATATGATGTTTCGTGTGATAGGTGCTATGGGGAATACAAAAGAAATAGAAGACAAGATCTCACCCATGAAATTAATCATATATTTATCCAAAACTAGTGTCACTGAGGTGGAGGTAGAGCTTACCTAAAGTCGACCCCAGTGCTGGAACCAGATCCTGCAGGCGCCCAGCTCTATCAAGTGTCAGCCCTACAGTTGCTTTCTCAGGAGGCTATGGGTGGGGGGTTTCCAGGGAAGGGGCTAGGGTGACAGAGGAGCTCTCAGGGGGTCCAAGGAAACTAGGTTTCTCAGTAGAGAGGGAAGTATTTCAGTATTTCAGCTTTACTGCTGTGCATTGTCTGAACACCATCGCTACAGAAGTCCAAGCTTGGATCAAATGCCCTAATGAATGATAATAATAGAAAGAAGTGCCATTGGGTTCAGAGGAGAGAGAGATGCATATGGTCTGAGATCCATACTTAGCCTCAAGTGCTGAACTGGCTCCCAAACAGAGAGAAGGAATAGGATAAATAGAGAGCAAGGTAACTTTCAAGGTGTGAGGAGCAGAGTGAACAAAGGTTGGGAGATAGAACTACACCTCGTGTATTGGGGGTGGTGGGTTTGGACCACGGCTCCAGCTCAGAGTTGTGTCATGGCCTAGGAAATACGGTCCAGCAAGCAAAAGTAATTTTGAAACAATTCAAATCCTCACATGGTCCAGAATTTTCACTGGTGCATTGAAAGAGATTGGACCAAACTGAATGTGCATCGGTAGAGGACTGGGGGAATGAACAAGGAACGATTGGTGTGGAACAATTTCTTAATTTTTTTATTGTGGCAAAAAACCCACATAAGGTAAAATTCACTCTCCCAACAGTTTCCAAATGTACTGTGGAATATTGATAATCCCATGCACATTGTTGTGCACCAAATCCTCAGGAACCCCCACCCCCCACAGCACCCTGCATGACTGAAACTGCACCCACTAAACGACTCTCCACTTCCCCTTCCCCCAGCCCTTGGCAACCCCCACTCTACTTTCATCTCTATGAATTTGACCGCTCTGGGTACCTCATTTAAGTGGGATCATACAGTATTTGTCTTTTTGTGACTGGCTTATTTCTCTTAGCGTAATGTCCTCAAGGTTCATCCGTGCTGTAGCATGTGTCAGAATTCCCTTCCTTTTTAAGGCTGAATAGTATTCCATTGTATGTATAGACCACGTTTTCTTTATCCACTCATCTGTGGATGGACATTTAGGTTCCTTTTACCTCTTGACCGCTGTGAATAATGCTGCAATTTAAGATAATTTTCTTAAAGGTACAGAACTGTGTGTATAGTATGCTACCACTTCTGATAAAAAGAGAAAGGAGAGAGGAAGGGAGGAAGGAAGGAGAGAGAGAAGGAGGGGAGAAAAAGGAAAGGATAAAGGAAAAGAGGGAGTGGGAGAGGAAGGAAGGAAGGAAGGAAGGGAGGAAGGAAAAACATTCACTAACAGGCTGGTCCTCAGGCAGGGGGAACTGGGTGACTGAGGTACGGGGGTAGGCAGAAGACTTACTTTCCACTGTAAAAGTTATTGCACCTTTAAGATTTGGACCATGTAAATTTGTTATCTATTTAAAAATCTAAAGAAAATAATTTATTTTTAAAATACCTCCAGGCCTTTACCTTCATTTCTCAAAACCTCTAACAGCAATCCTTGGGCCACTCAACCCTCTCCTCTCCCATGTGCTTCTTTTACACGTCCTGAAGCTGATCCAGTGTCACTTCAGAACCCTGCTCCCCTCCTGTCCCCAGGCGCCCCCCTCCCCTCCCAGCTCTCCTGCCAGCTCTCCTCTCCACCTGTGGATCAGCGTAGCCTCGGGCTGCGGGCTCCCCTCGTGCTCCCACCTCCCCACTCAGCAGCACTAAACCGGAAAGAATCAGCTGGCTGAGAGATGTCTTCCTGTGTTGTGTTGGGGAGTGGGGGGTAGGCAAGGGGTGATGCTGATGAGGCGAGAAAGTTATAAACTTTAACATTATTGTTGTCCTGTTATACTAGTACGAGGTAAAAAATGTTAAAAACATGCATCCAGGAAACGTTTCTAAGAAAGAATTGACAGAATTTAGTAATGAGTTCTGTTCCCTTTCCTCCTCCTCCCAGTCACTTTATGCCCTGCTGCCAGCTTCTTTTTCCTAGAGCTCTGGAACTTGGGTGCCACTTTGCGGTTTTGTGTTTTGGGAAGGGAGCGTGAGATTTGGAGTCTGATGGGTTCGAATCCTGGTTCTGTCAAATTCACCAGTGTGACGGGAGCAGGTTAGCTCACCTCTGTCAGGTCAGACGACTTTGCAGTGTTCTCAGGAAACTTAGAAATAACATAGTAGGACACCTGGACTAGAGTGTGTTATGCTGTAGGTATTCCAGAAAGGACAGGAATTATTCTCACTCTGCATCCCACTTAAAAGCTTCCAACCTTCTCTGACTCATCCTTGTCAACTTCTACCCAGACCTGGCTCTTCCTGGAGAATCCAGCTGTATTTCCCCCCCAGTTCTTCTACCTCTGAGCCTGGAGGTGGGATAGGTGTCCTCCTTGCCCCTCCTGCTGCTTCTAGATTCATATCAAAAAATATCATTTGAATCTCAGGCCATCAGACGAAGCCACCCTCTCTCCTCACTGCTGTGTCGTGCACTGACAGCACTGCCCTCACTTCTCCACGATTGGGCTCCTGGCTCCTGTGACACTCCCCAGCTTCACTCCTCTCTTACCATGTGGCTATTTCTACAGACACATAAATGATCCTTCCAATAACCTGGCCTCTGGGCTCCTTGAAGCTTTTTCCTCCAGTGGTCCTGTCCCCTTCTCCATCTCAACCACTTCTTCCCGTGGCCAGTCCCAGACCTTGCATTACCAAACCAGCCCCTCATGATCCACTTTCAGCCTCCTCTTTCTCTGATTATTACTCCTGTTTTTCCTGCTCACTCCCTCTAATATCCCCATTCAACAAGCCTGTGACCCTGCTGGCACCTCCAATTCTTTGATCCTGCCGTCTTCCCGCTGTCCCTCATGCACACCCCTGTTCTTCCCCCGCTTACCCAGCTTGAGTGCCGGGCTCCATCGTTATCCTCATCATCATCATTCCCTGGCATAAGCTCCTGACTTACCGGCCTCTCCCTTGCTTTGTGGGACTTGATGGCAAAACCACAATCCTGCTGAAACCCAACTCTGTCTACTCCATTCCTGCACCCGGGAAGCTGAATGAGGCTAGAGAAAAACCAACTGGCGCCACTTTAAATTCATGAGCCTGGACTTCCAGCAGGTCTTTTATGCTTCCCAGCCAACATCCCATACGTCCTATTTTAATTATGTTCTTGCTCTTCTAGATCACTATTGCACACTTTCTTTTTTTCCTCAAATGCCCAAAATCTCCTCTACAAACCTCACTTTGTGATGCTCTTACTTCTTACTTTGTTTTAAAAAAAATGGAAACAATAGAATAAAATTTTCACAAACTCTTAATCTACCCCATCTGCCAATATCTGTGCTCATATACTCTGCCCTCCCTTCCGTCGCTACAGATGGACTGTCTGCTGCCTTCTGATGCCAACCCTAAGACTAAAACTGCCACTTTTGCTCTGAATCCTGTCCATTCTCATCTCCTTAAGGAGGTTGCCCCGGCAAGGCTCCCCTCTCTCCTACCTTCTTATTTTTTCCCTCTCCACTAGGTAATTCCCATCAGACAAAAATCCCCTTTCCTCCCACCAGCTCTCATCCCATTTCTATGGTCCCCTTTATAGAAAGATGTCTAGAATATGTGTCTACTCTTGCTCTGTTCCATTTTTTTCCTATTTTACGTTATACTCACTCATTAGGCTCTTAGCCTCACACTAAACAGAAGAGAAATTAAGAACTTTATCAAAGTCACCAATGACTGCCTCTTGACTAAATCGAATGGCCATTTGCCAGTCCTCTTCCCGCTTGACCTGTGGGCAGTGCTTGGCAGAGCTCGAGCTCGTGATGACCCTGTCCTTCTGGAAGCACTTCCTTCACTTGCCTTCCAGGACATCTGTCTTCTGTTTTTCCCCTGTCACGATGGCCACTCCTTCTCAGTTTCCACTGATGATACCGCCTCTTCTTCCCAACTTTTAGCACTGAGAGCTCTAGGACTCAGGCCTTTGACATCTCCTCTTCTTTATATGTACTCAGTTCCCTGGGGATGCTCATTCAGTTTCAGAGTTTTATGAACCATCTGTAGCTGACACCTCACAAGTTTGTAATCTCCAGCCTTTTCTGCTCCTCTGAACTCACAACTACCATATCCAACTGCCAACTCAATGTCCCCATTTAGAAGTCCAATAAATATACCAAATTCTAACGTGTCCAAAAACACACTCCTGGTCTTCCCTCAAGAACTTACTCCAGGGGGCCAGACCTGTGGCCACGTGGTTAAGTTTGCATGCTCTGCTCTGCTGCGGCCCGGGGTTCACCAGTTTGGATCCTGGGCATGGACCTACACACCACTCATCAAGCCATGCTGTGGTGGCATCCCACATAGAAGAACTAGAATGACCTACAACTAGGATATACAACTATATACTGGGGCTTTGGGGAGAAAAGGGAAAAAAAAGAAGAGGAAGATTGGCAACAGATGTTAGCTCAGGGCCAATCTTTAAAATAAAAAAAGCTTACTCCACCCTTATTCTTCCCCACTTTAGTTAATGGCAGCTCTATTCTTCCTGTTGCTCAAGTCCCAACCCTTGGTCATCCCAACTCCTCTTTTTTTCTCACAACCCCACAACTAATCCATTAATAAATCATATCGGGGCCAGCCCCATGGCCTAGTGGTTAAGTTCGGCATGCTCTGCTTCGGTGGCCTGGGTTTGCAGGTTCGGATCCTGGGAGCAGACCTACACCACTTGTCAGCCATGCTGTGGCAGCAACCCACAACACAGAGGAAGATTGCCACACATGTTAGTTCAGAGCTAATCTTTCTCAAGCAGAAGAAAGAGGAAGATTGGTAACAGATGTTAGCTCAGGGCCAATCTTCCTCAGCAAAAAAAATAAAGAAATCATATTGGCTGAGCCTTCAAAATTTATATAGAATCAAACCATTTCTTATCATTCCCATCACTACACCCCTGTGCTAAGCCACTGTCTTCTGTATTGTAGCAATAACTTGTTAAGTGATCTCTTTTTCTACTTTTGCCTCCTGGAGTCTATTCTCAACATAGCAGCTCGAGTGAGTCTACCAAAAAAGATGTCATAACAAGTCACTTATTTGTTCAGAACCCTTCAATGATTTCCATTCCTCTGAGAGTAAAAATCAAAATCCTACAGGCAGGCATACAGCTAGAATATACAACTATGTACTCGGGGCTTTGGGGAGAAGGTTTAAAAAACAAAAAAGAAGATTGGCAACAGTTGTTAGCTCAGGTGCCAATCTTTAAAAAAAAATTAATTAAAAAAATCTTACAGGCAGGGCTGCATGTGATCCAACCCCTTTTACTCACCCTGACTCTTCTTGCTCACCCTCTTCCAGTTTCACTGACTTCCATACTGCTCCTTTATCACACTAGGCATGATCCTACCTCAGGGCCTTTGCACTGGCTGTTCCTTCTACCTGCAATATACTTTCCACAAGGATCTGTTTCCCCCTTGTCCTATCCTTCCCAGTGTTTGTACAAATGTTACCTTCTCAATGAGGCCCTCATAGATCACTCCATTTACGATTGCAACCCCTCCAGCCCACACTCCTGATCCTCCTCACCTGCTTTATTTATTTCCTTTTTCACAGAACTTATTGTTTCTTGACTATCTCTCCAATAGAATCATGAGGTCAGGAATCTTTATCTGTTTTGTTCACTGATGTGCCTGGCCAGCACCTGGAACAGTGCTACCACATAATAGATACTCAACAAATATTCATCGACTGAATGAATGAGTAGCTTTTCATTTCATGGAGAGTTCATGTTCATTATTTTTCTATCACTCAGAGCCCTCCAAAATCCAACCCCAAACCTACCTACCACTTTTTCTTCAAACAACATACATTCAGTTTTTCTATGAAACTCTAATGAGTGCTTCCTATATGCCAGACCCTAGGAAGCAAACCCGCAGTTCATCCTCTCTCCCCGTCAGGCCCTCTGCCCTGGGTCGAAAGGGTCCTTTCTTGACGTGAATGTGAGAAGAGCTCAATTGGTGACATTATTTCCTGGCACTCTCTGTTCACCTGTTGTCATAAGTGCTCAGCTCAGTGGTTGTTTCCAGACGGACCAGGCAAGCATCATCCTCCGAGATTTCACGTGCTGGGTCCGGGGATTCTATTTCATAGCCAGATGGGCTTATTGACCATATACAGAACCCAATCCACCATATGAGTCCATAGTTCCTTTTCATTATTTACTTGGTAGTTACTCAAATTACCTGATCACCTGTTTTTCATTCCAGTTTTCCCTTTCCATTAGTTATGAGCTTTTGACAGGCAGATGTTCCTAGTGAGTTGTATTAGTTCAACTTTCTAAGTTTCTAGTGTTAGAAAACTCAGTTTAAACTAGCTCAGAGACTTCAAGAGCAGCTTGATTCAGGAGCTCAAATGATGTCATAGGACCTGGTCTTTCTGCATCTATAAACTCTCCCTTCTGCATCCTGGCCCAGTGCTAAGGCTCCTTATGGTAGTAAGATGGCCACCAATAGCTCCAGACTCATAGAAAGGAGAAAAATTCTCTTCCTTGAGAAGTTCAGATAAGAGACTTTGGCCTGACGCTTGTTGCCTCAGATTTGTCCACGTCCACCTCTGGATCTGGAGACTGGTACCAGGTGAAGAGAAACTATGTCGAGTGGCCAAAACCAACTAATGTTCACCCTACAGATAGATTCAAGATCCTCAACTTTGCTTCCTTTTTTAAGATACCCCCTCATACCACCTATAGACAGCTGGTCATCCTTACCTGCATTAGTCCTGTTTTTTGCCTCTGGCCTTGTGACAGTTTCAGTAACCTCCTATGCACCCTGTTGATGAGGGAGGGGTTCCTGCCCCAGGGTTATGGGGATGGCCAAACATACAACACTGGAGAGATGAGACTGACAGCAGGTTATTAGTCACGTACAGTCACAGCCCAGAGTGGGAGGACACTGTGCTATGCAGGGCCATGTGCAGGTTGTACTTGGGTAGAGTGAACAACCAGGGTCTGTGGGAGGTAAGCTTTGTAGTATAAGGAGGGTGTGGTGCCCATTGGTTCCTGTGGGAGGATGGGATTGGCTTATTTGAAAATTCCACAGGCTGGCAGGGAGCTGAAGCCTGCTACTCAGGGATAAGCAGCAACTGTGCCTGCTCCCCTTGATAAGGAGGGTTGTTTGGCTAAGGGACTTCATCTGCAGGAGCGGAGTCGGGCGGGAAACTTGGGAGGAGGTTACTCGAGGCTTTCCCAGTTTTCCCAGATGTCAAGGCAGTCCGTAATGTTGGCTCTTAGTATTAGGCCTCACAGCACGGTGGCTTGTAAAAGGACGCATGTAGCTTTCTGGGCCTTTCTCAGAATACTCTTTCTTTAAGTTCTCAGAAGGAGAATGCCTGCCTTTATTCGTGTGCACCTCTGTTACAGGTCGTTATCCCCGTCTTGGCCAATCAGAAGAATCACCTAGACTGGCCCCATGTTGTTTGTCAGGATGTCCAGCGGCACGCCCACAGCCTCCAGTGCAACCTCCTGGTTATCCTCGAGCAGGTGAAGGGGAAAACTTTGTTGCCTCTTCCAGTAGGCTCAGAGAAAATGGAGCTTGTGGATTCTGAAAAGGAGACCATGTGAGTACTGCCAGCCTGGCCATGTGGGACTCTGAGATATGGGAGATGCTGGTTTATCTGAATGTTTTCTTTACAACTTTTCTGTTCCTGACTCTGCGCGTCTCCTCGTTCTGCACACAGCCCACTGTCTGCTCTGTTTGCCAACGTCCTCGGACTGTATGTTTTGTGCTGATTACTACCCTCGCCCCAATCCCGCTGCCTGAAGTCTTTTGAGGTTATCACAACAACATGGCCTTTTTTTCCGCTCAGAATTATTTCAGCGTTGAGAGCAGCCACACAGATTTCAGTATTTTGCTTATCAGGACAGTGTCTCATCATTGGCAATGACCCAGGTCCAGTTTGCGAGATAGCCGTGCCTCTTCCCAGCATTTACCTGGCACATGATGTCACAGAAGTAACTCTGGTGGCTCTTGTTTCAGTTCCAGACCCTTCTCCCCCAGCAGCTGGAGACGTTTTTTAGGTCCTGCGGATTTTTTTTTCAAATAGAAACCAATCTGGCTCTGTTGGAGCTTGAAGTCCATGCCTCCTATGCCTGAATAGGCATCAAAACCTCAGCCTCTTCTCTTTTTAGGAGTTATGTCCACCTTCAGCTTCCACTTACCATTCAAGTTACATGCTATCTTTGTTTCTGTCCCATGGGGATTTTTTCTGTTTCTTTCAAGCCAGGCTATGTATCTAACTGATATGTATATTTTATATTCTACCCAGTATTTCTTTTTGGGAGGAGGTAGGGGGAGTTGCTCCTAACAAGATGCTTAAGGTGAAGGCAATTTCCCAAACACAGAAAAGAATTTCATCTGCTGGGTTACCAAAATAAAAATGTCCGCGATGATTTCATTTTAAGCCATTATTGGCAGTAGTAAGACAATCATCTTCTTGATGTTTTAGATCCTGAAATTAAGATGTTTTGTTGGTTCAACGTAGCAACATGGATAGATGGAGGACCATGATAGAATCCACTATCTTTATCATTTTCTTGAATGTGTGAATGAAATGTCATTGGCTATGATGCAAGGTTATGTAGAACTTAGCGCAAAGCCTCTGGATCCTGGCTTTTAATCCAGGCTCTGCCACTTACTGGCTAGGTGACTTGGGAGCAATCATTTAATCTCTCCCAGCCTCAGATTCCTCATTTGTAAAAAGGAGATGACCTTATCACCTACATCATATTCAGGGTTCTTGTGAGATGACATCTGTAAAGTTTTTAGGACAGTGCCAAGTGTTAACAGTGTTTAATAAATGGTAGCTATTATGATCAAGTTATGGAGACTTGAGATTGGGAATTGGCCAAAAGAGTAAAAATGCAAGGCCTGCTGATGTCCAGGAGGTACTAGACATTTACCTTCAAGGATAATCTGGGGGAAGGAGGTCACAATGGAAGCTGAAGTGGGTGACTTCCAAGTTGGATGACCTCCATCAAACAAGATGAGCAAATTCCCAAATGCCAACTGGCCACGTGTGCCTGAGATTACCCAGCGTTTCTGTGTGTTTGTGACAACAGGCCACTTTCCTACACAAATTCAGGCTGCCCTAATGCCATCAGTTTTCCAATGTATTGCTGTCATCATTGTATACTCAGAGCCCATGATTTGATCTGAAGAATAAGTAATGCATGGGTTGGCAATGTACTTTATAATAAGTTTTTGCTATTGGAATTCGCTACATATCTAATTTGAAGCAATGTCCCAGTTAAGTGGAAAACATTGTGGTTTAAGAAAAATATTAAATTTTCAAAATAAATAAATTCAAATTACCCTTTTCCTGTTCCTTTTGTGTTTTAACATAATAACAATTGAGGTATGTGTATCTAATCATTGCTGAGTTTGTCTCCCTTTGTTCAAATTTGATGATTTCCCAAAAGGCTGGATCATATTTCAGGGAGGTGAATATCTTCTCCTTTAATACCTTCCGTAATCCCTTGTGCCATATCATCGCTCAGTAAATATGAATTTAATTAAATTGAATGAAGATGAGTTTCCGGCATGAAAATGTGAATGATGGACTCTTTCTTTGTCACTCAGGTCCTGGGTTCTTGGCATGAACAATTTCGAGTTAAGACTTTGCGAAAAGGCAGTCAAAATGTATTTTTGATTTTTAACTCCTTCCAAAAAATTCCTCGTTTATTTATTGTGTATTGATTTATTTAAAAGGTGTATGTGGGGGAATGCTTGGGAATTCCCTTCTCCCCTGGAAAAGTGAGGACAAAGTGAAGGTGCTAGTGGTGTTCAGATGTCTGATGGTTTGCTTTGTGGAGAAGAAGGTAACTTGTTTCCCCTTACTGCAGAGGTCAGAACTGAGACCAGAGAGAGGAAATTGCAGGGAGATAGACATAGTTCAACGCAGAGACCCACATTCTCTGAGGGAGATCTGACCTACTGAGGACGGCACTGCTTTGTCAAGTAGGGAGCTTGCTGACATCGGTGGGGTTCAAGCAGAGGTGGAGTGGTTGTCTGAATGTTTTCTGTCCAATGTATTCCTGCATTGACAGAAAGACTTGATAGGATTCAAAGTTCTTAAACTGGTCTTCAGAATATTGGTGAACCCCTGAATCGTCAATATTTTGTATGAATAATTGTATATGCATGCATGCAGAAGTGTTTTGTCTATGGAGAGGATCTGTACTTTTCATTGACTACTCATTAGTCTATTATCCAACAAAGGTTAAGAAAACCTAGATGGAATGTCCCACCTTTTTTTTTTTTTTTTTTTTTGGTGAGGAAGATTGGTTTTTAGCTAACATCTGTGCCAGTCTTCCTCTACTTTGTACATGGGACGTGCCACAGCATGGCTTGATGGGTGGTGTGTAGGTGTGTTCCCAGGATCCGAACGAGCAAACCCCGGCTCCCAAAGTAGAGCGTGCAAACTTAACCACTACACCACCCGACGAGCTCCTTTCCCACCTACTTTTAAAAGATTTGGGATTCTGTTTTGGAACACCCAGCGTTGAGTTATTTCCAATGGCTCAGGAGGTTTGTTGTGTCTTTCACAGCTTGGATTCCACGGATAAGTCAGTCATCTACGCCCTTGAGTCTGCAGTGATCCAGTGGAGCCACCGAGTGCAGGTGGTGCTCAAGAGGGAGTCTTCCCAGCCACTCCTCCAAGGGGAGAACCCCACTCCTAAGGTGGAACTGGAGTTCTGGAGGAGCAGGTGGGCACGTGCCCCAACCCTGGGAAGCAGATGTCTTACGGAGAATCAAGGCCTGGGCGAGGCAGCCGTGGAGGCTGGTCCCACTTCTGGATGTTTCTCATCTCCCCTAGAGCAGACAGCTCAGTGTAGTTTGGGTCAATATAGTTTTTCTGTGCAGCAGGAGATGCACGCTTCCCCCAGGTTCAATAGTTACCCCTCCTTTCTTGGGCTACAGTCAGTATGTCTTCCGATGTTTCTTTAAAGGCTCTTTCAACTACATGTAAAAAACTGACTCACTCTTTTTCATATTTTTCTTCTATTTATCTATACCCTTCTCCTTGGTCAGTCAAGGGTATATGCACACACTTTTTGTAAGGATCTAGAAAAAGGGAGGCTTTTGGCAGTCAGCTGCAGAACAGCCTCTCCGGAGTCCCAGCCGATTGTTCGCAGGGCTAACCCTACTAACAATCTACTAACAACCCTACTAAGCCCATCGTGCACTGTGCCCAGCCCCATCGGGTTCCAGAAAGACCTAATCATTGCTCCTGCTCATTCCCCCTTTTCCTCCCCATTTCCTTGCTCCTATTTATCATTGTGCTGATTAATCTTTTACTCAAAAGGAGACAGACAGATGTTTGAGGCAGATGTCCCTGTCCTTGCATTGAATGGAGAGTGTCCGTGTCACATGACCAGGCATGCTTGTAGGGCTCCAGCCCTGTTTGCGCCGCCATGCTGAGATGCCCCATCCTTTTGCCTGGTTTCTGGCCATCTGGTTGACCTACTGTGGGCCCTTCTCCAGCAGCCTCGCTCTGACAACACCTCTCACCCCACCCCAAACCTTACTGCAAGAGCTAATGGCCTCCAGCTGCCAAGCTTTTGAGCCACCAGATGGTTGCAGCAGTGTTCCTGCTGTGACCTCCTGGAGCGGCCCCTTTGAACGTGTGTTCCCGACTCAGGCTTTTGCCCTCACTGTTCTGGGAACAGAGGTCCTGGCTCTGTGGGCTAGAGCGGCCTTCGGTGGAAGCACCCTGCAGCAGGGCTCCCTCTGTCTCTCTGAGGGTGGGTCATGACAGTGTGACTTGCATTTCCTAACATTCACCTGGATTCGTCTTCTCCATGGTGTTGCAGGTCTGAGGATCTGGAGTACATTTATAATCAGCTGAGAACGATGCAGGTGAGGGGTGTGGCTGGGCTCCTGGACAAGCTTCAGAGCAGCTACTTCCCAGCTTTCCAAGCCATGTTCAGAGATGTTGTATCAGGTGAGAACCAGCAAGTGTTTTCATAAATACGCTTGACACATTTCTGATTTAGTGCTGAATTATCTTCTTTCTTTGATTTCAGCAGCTTCCAGTCCTTACAGCTCTCCAACCTGACACAAGCTAACATGTTGGCAAGAATCCCAAATCTAGAAGCAGGAAAGCAGTTACCCTGTGCTCTGTTTGCATTTCCACTGCTTTGTGACCCAAGCAAAGTCACTTAACCTCTCTGAGCTTTAGTGCATACCATGGTTATTGTGCAAACGCTTCCCACCTACTTCCCTGGGCCATTGTGAGATAATGCAAGTGGAAGTATTTTACTGAGTGTACCACACTGTACAAATGCATGTTGTTATCTCTCACCTCTGGAATTCAGGTCCCTCCACCCCTGGCTCTTTGAAAAGTCTCTATTCCATTTCTAGCTCCATTCTGCTTTTTCTGTTCCTACTGTCAGATGGGACTGCAATTTCCTGGCCATCTGAGCACCAGACAAGATCGGCCCTTGTCAAAACTGCACAGCAAGCAGTCTCTAATTAGCAGTAGATCCATTTTCTCAGGGCTTCCTCTCCCGTCACCAGCGCACTTTGCTTCTTCCCTTTCTCTTCTCAGACCTTCTTCTGGCTCTTCAGTATTGTAGTTCAGAATGTGCTTTTAAAGGTGTTTGCAATTTCATATGAGTTAAGTAAGCTTAACCCAAGCAGT
The DNA here is from genome assembly GCF_041296235.1 of Equus asinus. NCBI lineage: Eukaryota > Metazoa > Chordata > Mammalia > Perissodactyla > Equidae > Equus > Equus asinus. The sequence goes on along the minus strand of NC_091802.1, from coordinate 8,323,231 downwards.
GATTTTCAAACTTTCTTTCTTGATCAGAACTCTTTCTTTAAATATAATGTCCTAAGTCCAAAATGTAAAACTAACCAAGGTATATTTGCTTTGTTAAAGAGGGGAGCATCCTGAGTCCAGAGCCCACTGGTTGATCCCTTGTCCCACCTTCTCCTCCTCGTGGCGTGGGGTTTGGAAACCATCCATCTACCAGAACAGAAGTTCCCATGGCGGAGCTTCTGACACGCGCCATATGACAGAGAAGAACTGGCATAAGTCGCTAGTCTTGGAGGTCCTGCTGGGCCCTGAAATCTTATCACAGAGGCCTCTCGGCCAGCGCAGAAAGCTGGCTTGGAACGAGGTCCCTCTGGGGACTTCAGTTTGTTGCTTCACTGGGAGATTTTGTGTCCCAGAGGAATCAACTCTTGCTCCCAATTTATACTTCAGTTCAAACGGGACAGGGGTCCCAGAAAGTAGGATGTGTGCCGCTATTGGTGTGCGAGGTGACTGTGGGAAACGTACGGACAGATATATTAAAACATATGTGAAAAGGTAACTCTGTTTTGGCAAATGATGCAAGTTTTTCATTTAAAGTTTTCATTTTATATAATTCTATCTAGGTTAAAATGAGAGCAAATTTAGAAAAAAGTATTAAGTAATAGTATAGGTTGTATGCAGACATAAATATCATAAAGGAGGTATGCAAATGACTGAAATTTGAGGCTCTAAAATAAAACAATGTAGTAAAAGTATATTTATAAGTTAGTTATTTAGAGCCCCAAATATATTTTTCATGTTAATAGATTAATAGACTATAATTATGCACATTGATGAATAGCTGTAAAAGATTTCATTCCCTAAGCCAGCTTCAAAAAGTTCATTGCAGTAGAATATATGATGGCAATGAAAAGCAATTAGAAAAAACAATACCGTTATAATAGTACCAGATAAACACTCCTGTAAAAATAGAAATCCTTGAAATATATAACTCAATTCCGCTAATGGAAGAAGAGAAATTTTGGTTAGTGAAGTTCGGTAGAGACGTGGTCAGAAATTTTGGTGGGATCTTCAGAGAATAACAATATTTTAGCACCTGGCAACTGATTTTCTCATTTCTAGTTTAATTTCAGAGCATCTGTCTTTCTTTATCCTAAATAACTATACTATGTGTATTATTCTTATTAGTCATGATCAGGGTAGTTTTTGGGCTCACTCATGGACTGAAGAGAGGGAGAGGAAAAGAAATATTCCTGGATTAGTGGGCACGAAGTGGAAAACAGTGAGAAGTAAAGCAGGAGGTTAAAAGGAGGTGGGAAAAAGTGTGGGAACAAGATTGTCTGAAGTGGAACTGATTGGGCCATGAAAAACCTTGGAAAACAGGAATCATCAGTACTCTGGAGGGAAAAGAACAAGGGCGATAAAGACTAATGGGGAGCTCTCTTCTCTGGCCACAGGGGGCAGGATTGGCACAGTACAGCCTGTGGCCAGTCTGGATCTGTGTAGGAGGATATATGTGGAAGAGAAGTCAGAGTGCACTGGAGCCCACGTCGACGGGCTTGCCGTGGCTCCTGAGAGCCTGCCGTGTGCAACTTGTTTCAAACCCCCCTCCCCAAAACTCAGTGCACTCAAGTTGGTAGCTTGAAATCAGATGTGGTGGGAAGATTGGGAATATTTACACCACAGAAATTGGCAAATGCTACAGATGAAGCCTTTTGTCCCAGAAGAGCCTGTTAAAGATTTATCAGCAAACCACTGGACGTCCCTGGGCAAGTGGCCGTTTATATTTACATTTTTTAAAAGGCTTGAGCCCAAACTTGTTTGTCTCTCTTTCTTCATTTCTTTGTGAGCCAAGCACCCTGGGCTGATGAGCTAGCCCTCAAAAATTGTACTCTTAGAAGTCAAAGGAGTGCCTGTTTGTATGATTAAAGGAGATTTTGCTTGTTAAAGATGTATCATAAAGAGAAAGCCTCTCTGGCCTCAGGGTCTCAGCGTCCTTTCTCAGGGCACATGTGAAGGCCAGAGCGTGAGCGCGTGAGCGTGGCTGCTGGCCTCTGACGTCCCCCGTCCCCACACAGTGCTTTTGATTCTTCCGTCACCTCCCCCACTGAAGAACCACTGCTCTAATCAGTGTGCTGTGATATCTGACCTTCAAAAATTCCATCCCCATACTACTTCCCACAACTCCGTTTGGGGTGTAACGTACAAATGTACTTTAAGTGTACGGATGTACACATCACAAACTCCTGTGTGCAGTCAGCCCCCACAACCATCAAGTTCAACATAATAAACTTGGGGAAATCCTGCTTTTGCTCAGCTAGGCAGGGCTGGCTGATTCATGGGAAGACCCTAGGCAAGCTATTTAGGTCTTAATTTCTTCTCTTATAAAGTAGGAGTAATAATGCTACCTCGCAGGGTTTTCTATGAGATGTCTAGTGAGTAGGACGATGCTTGGTATATTGAAACTCTTTACTAAATAGTGTATATTTTGAGTTCCCTTTAAGATGAACAGAGAGCTTCATCCACATAAGCTAAGACTGTCTTCATCCACATACCTAAGACAGTCTGCTCTCATATGACAGCACCTTATTATTGGCCTGAGAAAGAACCAGCCTTTGTAAACCCTCCCTTCCAGTTCAGCTTGTTCAGTGGGCTTTTGCATCCCCCCTCAGTGTCTGTGCAGACATTAGTGCCTGATGCTACTGGTTTTCCTGCTTTCCCTTCTCAGTGACTACAAGATGACTGATGAAAGGAGCCTCTCTTTCCTTGACTGTGTTCAGAGGAAATGGTAGGAGATTCTCCTGGCGTTGGAAACCAGCAGAGCCTACCATAATCAGTCTGTACTATTTCTCTATTCCCTATGACTTCTCCTCCATAAAGAGCTCGATGAGATTCTTTATTAGCAAATGTTTATCAGAGACGTTATCATTCATGGAACGCCTGCTGTAGTGCAGGCCCTGTGCTGGCTGCATGTGAAGATTCTCTCTGTGCTACTTTCGGGCCTTCACAAGAACCCTTTAAATTAGTTACTGTTCAGCCTATTTTTGAGACTCAGAGAGGTCAAACGTGCCCAAGGTCATACAACAGGTGAGCGTCTGGGACGGCATTTGAAGGCAGATCTTTCTGACTCTAAAACGTGTCCTCAGCCATCTATTATATATTGCCTCGGAGACTTCAGCAGCAAGGGAATCAGCACACAGTCACAGAGGATATTATACACACACAGCACCAGCCCGGGGCTGGGAGGGCCGAGAAGACGTCCAGGTACAGGAATTTTGTAAGAGAGACTCCTCCGACCATTATCCTAGCTGTCAGGGGCTCTGCAGATTTCCATATCTCTGCACAAGAGCTAGAAAGTTCGTGAGGCCAGCCTTCTCTCTGCTCTCTCAGTTCAGGAAGGAATCGCAGCCATCACTTGGCACATCCTTCACTCCCCAGCCTCCAGGGCTCCACTTAGTGGGTGCGAACCTCAAGCAGGGCCGGTGACAGTCTCCACTTCCTTCCAGCTCTGACAGAGGCGCAGGACATCCACACACACCTGATGCCGCTCCACCGCCACCTGGAGGCCCTGGAGAGCCTGGAGTTCCCAGAGGTGAAGCCACGGCTGCAGCCACTGCTCCACGTGCTCTGTCTGATTTGGGCCACGTGCAAGTCCTACCGCTCCCCAGGGCGGCTCACTGTGCTGCTCCAGGAGATCTGCAACCTTCTCATCCAGCAGGTTGGCCACCCCAGGACCCCCAGCAACCTTTCCCTGGGGGCTTGGCACTGAGTCACAGCAAAGAGTAAAGTGTGCGTTTTTTTAGGGCGGGGAAATAGTTAGGGTCCAAAGGGTTCTCACACTTGAATTATTTTACTGTCGCAGCCAATAACTCACAAAGATGCCCTCAGTGTGGGAACACCTGGGAGGCCCAGTCTTCCTTTCCCCTCTGCCCAAGACTCTGGGTTAGGTGAAGGGTGAGGGTGGTGAATTTCAACCTCCTTAATGATGTGTGCTGATGGACTGATGTTAAGTCGGCAGCAAAGCCCAACCTTTAAGAATGCTGCCTCTGGGGTCAGGCATCCCTGTGCCAAATCCTGCTTCACCACTTGTTAGCTGTGTGTACCTGGGCAAGTCACTTACCTGCTCTGTGCCACACCTTGCCCCTCTGTGCAATGGTGAAAAGGAGAGGATTATCTCAAAGGGTTGCAGGGTGCCCCTGAGGCTCCGATGGAGTCACACTTGTCAAAGCTTACAGTGTGCCCGGCACTTGCTAAGCACTCAGCGCCTGTGAGCTACAAAAAAGCAGCTTGTTGGATTACACGCTCCATGCTCCTCGCTCTTAGGGACTCATGGCGCCAAAGAGGGCAGCGTAAATCTCAAGGAGAGTGGGCCTGTGAACAGATTGGAGGTCTTAACAAGTTTTGGGTTATCTTCCCCCCAAATTGGGTTTCTTTTCCCTCTAAGCAGCTGCAACCCTGAGAAAACAATAAACACAATTAAAGAGTAATTATTAATAACTAACATCTGTGGAGCACATTGCAGGCTCCAAATTAGTGTGACGTTCACAGTCCTGGTCATTTTCAGGTGATCCCTGAGAGGTGAGCAGAGAGACCCTTGTTAAGTTATTATTATTTAAAGATGTGGGCTAAGGCTCAGGGAGGTTAACTGAGTTGCCAAAGGCCACCCGACCTGGAACCGGAAGCCAGGTTGTTTGACTCCTGGACCAGCACTTTCCATCACTCCATGTTTGTCCGCCAGGACTCTTGATTGAAAAAAAGATTTGATTTGAAGAAAAACCAACCAAAACTAGCATCAACAAAAAGATAATTTATTAGTTATGTACCTCAAAAGTCCAAGATAAGGCCGGCTTCAGCCCTGGCTTACAATAAGGCCTTACATGACGTCACCAGGACCCAGTTATTTCTGCCACCCCCTCTCGTGGTGAAGATGGCTGTCCCACAGCTTCAGCTTCACAGCTTTCCAGGTTCAGGTCCCTTGGAAACAGGGAAATAATTACGGTCCAAAGAATTCTGGCGCTTGAATTATTTTACTATAGAAAGCCAGTAAGTCACAAAAGAACACCTGCCCCAGCCCCAACTGGCCCCCAAAATTCTCACTCTGTTTCTTTGTCTCTCATTGGTCACTGGCACATCCCTGAGTCCATCACTGACTATCTGGCCTGAACCCAGGTCCCAGTCCACTGTGGAGCTGAGGATGGGGTCAGATGTTTCCTATATTATGCTTCTAGAAAATATTACTTGGGCAATTATTTGGTTCAGAGTTGATGTGGGCAAAGTTGTGGGATGTCCCGCACCCACAGCCAGGCTTAGTAACACTAATCTGTTTGCATTCCAGGCCTCTAATTACCTCAGCCCAGAAGACCTCCTGAGAAGTGAGGTAGAAGAAAGTCAGAGAAAACTGCAAGTGGTCATGGACACCTTGAACACCTTCAAGCAGATGTTTCAGGACAGAAGGGAGAATCTTCATACTTACTTCAAAGAGAACCAGGAGGTCAGAGAGTGGGATTTCCAGTCTTCTTTGGTCTTTGTGCGATTGGATGGCTTCCTGGGGCGATTGCACATGGTGGAGGTGAGTGTGTTCATTCCCCTCAGACTCCCAGCTCCACACAGGAGTAAGCAATCTGGGGATCCAAAAAGCAAAATAAGAAAATGAACATGGTGGCCAACCCTCGATTGGTTGGAAGAACCCATAATAAGATTCAATAAATATTTGGATTGATTGGTTGGATTGATCATCACGTAATGGTGGTTCTATTAGAAGTTTAGGAAATTCTGATCATAGACCCATGTAGGAAGAAAGCCCAAGGAATCAGTCCACTAATTCAGTTGGTTTTCAAATTGCCCATGGTCTTCGAACTTTATTTCAGATAAGCTTTTGCTAGAAATTCCGATGTGCAAAATTAAAGTGAGCTCATCTGGCTGCAGCTGGCCATTCCCACAAAGCCTCTGCTTTGAAATTCTCCTCCACTCTCCCATCCTCAACTGGCTCCAAAACTATAAAACTAGTGAATCCCTGTGCAAAAGAAATATGACTTTTGCTCAAAGTTGTGTCTTTTCCCCAATTATTTAAAAGTTAATGCAAATGTTAGTTAAAGGACCAGGGTGAGAAGACAGGAAGCTTTTTCTTTTGATTGTTTTCATCCAGTGAATATTACGTGGTTAACAGGTCTATATTTGTGGATTGAACTTTGCGGGGAGGGCACTTGGCATAATAAAATGAAGTACATATTTATCCTAAAACTTATTTGAGAAATTTGGGGTCAAGTTCAAGGTTAGGGTAATAGCCAAGGGGACCAAGAAGGAATTAGAATCATATTTCTAGCTATTATCCGCAGAGATTTGAGATGAAGAGAGGAAATATGTTGGGAAGAGGCTGTGATAAGTGGGACAAACCATGGGATTATGAGGGTAAGAGAGTATGAGACTGAATCTGTTCATTTCAGTTCAAAAAGCACTGATCACAGTCATGTGCTAGGCACTGAGTGAGGTACTGCAGATACAACGATGATTGAAATATGGTTTTGCCTGTGTCAAAAACCGAACTCTGAATGTTGAATAAGGCAAAGCAGAAAGATGCATTTATTGCAAGGCTTTCAACCTATAAGTCAGGAAACTCAAGGCTACGGGAGCAATGAGTTCCCTGTTGCTCACAGACTGAGGGATTTTTATGGGGTAAATACGGAAGTCATTTGGCTTTTTCAGAAGATTGGTTGTCTAGTGGTCTTCTTTCTTGTTTGGATCAGGGTAGCTGAGTCGGGAACAGGAAGCCCAGAGATATTATAAACAGACTTGGCATTTGGGGATTGGCTTGAGTCCCAGAAGAGCTGTAAATTCCTGTAAGGTTAGGTTGAGTTTCCTCCATGCACCTGCGTTGACCATCTCCATTTTGTCCCTGACATAAATGATTCCATTTTGGTTTGGTTCTACACCTGTAAGACACTCATGGGCTGGTAGCAAGAGAAGGTAGACAGACTAATGGAACAGATCCAGGGATGGAAACACACAGAATCAGGAAACGTATTTGAGGTGTATTAAATGCCATGATAAAAGAGAAATTGGTGTATTTTGAGGAGCAAGAAAGAGGGGTCCCTGACCCAGAGGGACTCTGAGAAAGTGAGGTGCACAAGAGGAAATAAATTTCGAAACTGGAGTAGGAATTCGCCAGGAAAAGAAACTGGGGAAGGGCATAAGACAGAGAAAGTGTATAAGCGAGAAAGCCAGAAGCTAGGTCTTGTGACAAGCATACCTCAAGTCCTTCATTAGGATCATGGAGAGTAGAAATAATTGATATCTAGCTTCATCCTCCATGCCTCCCTTTTCCACTGCAGCTCTTGATGGGCACCCTCTCCTCTCCTCCCCTTCCACCCTATCCTTGTGTCCCACATCAATCTCTTCACTGTTGTTTAACCAGGTGACAGACACTCCTGCCCCAAACTGCCCCTGGCCTGGCTGACCACGGGGGAACAGCTGCCATGACGGCCTTGCAGGCTCTCCAGCCCTGTGGACAGCCCTGGTCGCAGAGCAGAAGCAGAGCCCAGCTCAGAAATGACTGTTGGGCTGGGGCCTCAGGCCCTGTGCACACAGGCTGATGATGTGACTTTGCATATAGACAGCTATTCTAACGTTAGGGCCCCTAGTCTGCTGGGTATATTCAGTAAATACAAGCGGCAAAGGCCACCGGTCTCCCCAGAGTCATTACCCTCACAATAGTCAGCTCTCAGGCTGCTTTTCCTTTCGGAATCAAGGGCACAGATGCACAAAAAGCAGTTGCCCCAGATTAATTAGAGGATGACTTGAATGTCACCATGCTCTCATCTTCCTGCTTCTTTTCCTCTTAAGCTTTCAGTCCTTTGCTCTGATTTACCTCTTTGCTCTTAGGCCAAACTCCACATTTCTTCTCTCTGCTGCTTTTCTCTCTTCCCTCCTTTCCCTCTTCCTTTCCTTTCCACTTGGCTCCCTTCCCTTTTCTGTTCCTCTCTCTTGTTCTTCTTATCTGTTTGTTCTCCCTGAATTCCACGATTTTCCATTTTCTCATGGCTTCTCCTTTCCTCTGTCCTGGTCTTTCCTCCCCTCGTTTTTTTCTCATCTCCCAAACATTTGCTCAGACTCATCTCCTTGCGCTCTGGCTCCCCCATCTCTCCGCTCCTCGGAGCAGAGCAGCGCAGCTGGACACGGGACTATCGATCGTCTCTGCGCATATTTCATGTAGCCCTTTAGTTAACATTCTGTGTATCCCTGTGATGGATGCCTGTTTGAAATGGGATTAATCTGCTTCTCTCCAGCAAGAATTAGCATGAGCCTAGCCTTATTCATCTTGCTGTTCTAATGCAATATTCAGCCACTGAGACATGGGTAGTTGCAATTAATAAATACATGAAGCCAAGTTAATAAAATGACATCAGTGCATTTACCCTTCTCCGTGATCACGTCCAGGGTATATTGCAAAGGGCTGATTTTTAATATTCACAATTCTCTCAGGATTGTTTCCTCTGATTTGTGTGGCTTTATTTGCTCTTTCGCTCTTGCTCTTTGGCACAAGAAACTTTTATTGTGAAGATCTGCTCTTCCCCTCTGGGCGCCTGCTGAAATGCAGCTGGGGACGGGGCTGTTTGGCAGGAGGGGGTGTATTGCTGAGCAGTTTCCAGCAGGTCTGCAGCGTGTGGAGTAATCGCATCATTAGCATTCCACCCTCCTCCTCCTCACAGCCATAATCCACTGATCTCTCAGAGTTAACCCTTGCGAGGGAATGGAGGAAAAGAAAAATGAAGAAGTAACAGTTGTCCTAACAGCTAGGTATCAGCGCTCTTACTTTAACAAATGAGCACAATTAAGCGTGACACAGAAATTAACTTGTCCGGAGCCACGCAGCTCAGGCAGGTTTAGCTGGGATTTGTACCCCGGGGCGGATGGTTCCAAGCATCGTCTTTCCACCAAAGTTGGATTTGTCCCAGGGAGTTCAAAAAGCCCATTTCCCTCCGTCTCCCTCCTGCTTCCCTCCCTCCGTTTTCAGGATCCCAACCTGGTTTTGTGGTTTTATTCTTCCCTTATATATTCTGCCTTTGCATACTCTATTTTTACAGTATGATTTCTAGGTCTTTTAATCTAAAGTCGTTTGGGTAAAATTATAATTCCCATTCCGTGAAAGGGCCTTACTTGACTTTATGACTGACTAAGGAAATCCCAAAAGTGTATAAAGCCTTTGCAATTTGAACGAATAGTCAAAAATCAAAGGGGAAAAGAATCGTTCAGCTGCCTCTTTATTTTTCCCCTCACTCTGCCTTCCTGCTCAATTCTCCAGCACTCACACACCCCACACACCGCACACACACACATACACACATTCACTGCACACATGTACACAACACCACACACATCATACACACCCCACAAACACACATCCCACACAAATACCCACACACACTGCACATATACACACAATGCTACACACACCCCGCACACATATACACATACCCCATACACCACCACCCACACATACGCACACACACAGAGTTCATTTTTGTGCCATGATGTTGTAGATTCTGCATACCCCCTGTTTATAGCTCTGCCCGCAGCCTCTCCCCTCCGAACAATGCAGTAAGTAAGCAGCTTGGAGATAACCCTCCTCTCTTTCATTATAAAATTGCTGTGAAGCTGTGATTCACTTGGAGACAAAATGATTTCCTGCTGAGGCTTTATGCAAGGTGATTAGCAGGGAGATAGGTAATAAGCTGACCTAATACACACCGCATCCTCTTTGCTCTTTCCGCCATCTCCAGCCACTCCGCCGCCTCCTTTCATTCGGGCCTAATTGGGCCGGCTTCCCTTGTGGCCTGGCCTGAGCGTACGGTCACGAAGGAGACCATTAGCTGCTTAAGGTCCGCCACTGTAGAAAGGTAAAGAAAACGGTCTTTTTCCCAATGACCTTTTGAGATTTTCATCTATGAATGTCTGCTTTGTGCTCTCCCGTAATGAATTCTGAAGACATTTCTTTTAAGATGGGCAGCATGACCTCTCCTTCGAGAACAGGCTTGTGTTTGTGGGACTTGCCATTATCCCCAATTTTGATTCTCCACCTCTTGGGCCATAGCACAAATGGAACGCTCTCCCACTGCCCCACTGAAGGTTGCACAGGTTTTCATAAGAATAGGACACAGTCGGTCCTGTCAGCTGCCTGGGCCCCCATGCTCTTTGTGGCATCCTTCTGGAAAGGAGCCCATGTATATCAGCCGTCATACATCTCTTATCCACCACCCTGATCAAATGATGTCAGGGTGATGATAATTAATTGCCGTGGCTACCATTTATACTTCCCTTGTAACTAGGTAACCTCACTGCAAATCAGGCATTAGCAAACCCATTTGCAGGTTAGGAAAATGAGGCTTAGCAAAGTCAAGTGTCTTGCTTTAAGTGACTTGCCTAGTAAATGGCAGATCAGGATGGTGTGAACCCAGGAATTTTGGACCCTTGATCCTAGGCTCTTTCCACAATGCCTGTATCCCTCAAGTTGATATCTTCAACCTCTCTATAGACTAATGAATTTAATGTGTTTACTACTGTGATGAATAAAAATGGATATTTAAAAAATATCATTTAAACCTCTTATTGGTTTAAATTGCCTTGTATCTGTTTCGTGAGGACTTCTAAATAAGCAGTGAAAAGAGCTTACATTTGAATATTTTAAGAATCAAAGGTATAGTCATGGTCATTATGATAAATCTGTTTCTACAGTTGCAAGACAATTTCCCAACTGATTCAGGAATCTTTTCTACAATACCTCTGATGTCAAACTTCTACTAAATTCATCCAGAGACGGAGAGCTCGCTACCTCTCTTAGCAGCCCATTCTGTGGTTGGGCATTTCTGATCATTAGACGGTTCTCTTTTATTAAGTGGAAACACATGAAATTGCCATTTCTTGTAGGTCAAAATGGTCAAATATAAGCAATTTCTTAAGTTCAACCTACAAGTTGAGGCCAAGTCTGCTCTTTGTTCCGTTCACTCGTTTGCCTCAGCTCTGCCCTCAGAGTAAGACCCTGCAAGGTGTGCCTTGCCCTTGACCAAGGCCCTTCAAACATTCAAAGGCACAGTTGAATTATAAGAATTCAATTATAAGTTGCCTTATAATTCTCTTTTCTCATCTAATTCTTCTTGTTTTCACCTATTGCTCCTGAGTCCATGATTCCTAGATTCTCTATCACCCTGTGGCCTGGAGGTACTGTAGCTAAGTCAAAGGTCAAAGAGCATATATTCACTCATTCAACAAATGTTTGTCAGCATCTGGCACTCTTCCAGGGACTGAAGATACGGTAATACCTCTGAGGCATTTACAACCTACTGGGAAAGATGGACAGAAAAGAAACAATAATACAATATAGTGCCACATACTATATTATAGTGCTGGAGCGTGATTAGAGCTCTGAAGAAAGCTTATGCAGGGTAAGGGGACAGAGAGCACAGGAGAAAGGTGGGGTGGGCAGAGCTCTTATTAAAAAAGGGAGGTAAGGGAAGTTCTAAGTTCTTGAATTGAACCCCAAATAAATGTGTGGCCCATCATGTTTAAGTAAAGCAATGTAAATATCCATTATTTTTGGTGACCAGAGTTTCTCCAAAAATAGAATGATTAAGTAAATATTTCTCTAAACCTATGATTTAGATTGGAGATGCAGCACCTTCTAGTGCCCACCCAAGACCATGCTTCATGTATGCCCAAGAAATACAATAGTGTAACAAAATGATCATCTGGTTTTCTGATGTAACCAAACGTATCACAATGCATCTGTCCTTTAAAATGGTTAGAGAATATTTCCTAGAAATTGAAATTGATATCCATGGAATTATGAAAAATGGGTACCCAGGTGACTTTCCACAGCACAAATATGTTTCTCCTATAACACTGCTTATGACTAAGCCCTGTTGGAATGATTGGAATTACTATTTAAGTCAATTTCATTTAAATCAAATTCATTTCTGTTTTCCTCCTAGTATATAAAGTTGAATGTATTTTTAAATAAAGACCACTCCCTTTCCCCCTATCGGTGGCAAGACCCTCCTGGTTTTGGTGTATGTCTTCCTTTCCTTGGCTGGTTCTTATCTCTTCTCTCCTCTCCTGCTTCAGTTCCTGGCTGACAGCCCTGCCTGAACATAGCTGAGCAAAGGATTGTTAGGTGGCTGCCCAAGGCTGCACGGGTGCCCTGCTGGCAACTCAGGGAAAGTCAGCCACTTCTCAGCACTTCCCAGCGCCTCTGTCACTGTTGCTGGACTCGGTGTTCCAGTGAAAGAAAGGAATCAGGCAGCCTTCTGCTAGCCTGATGAGTCAACCCGTAGCAGTGGCCATTGGCAGTGGAAATTTCCTGGAGTGGAACCAGGACCCGCTGGGTTTTCAGCGTCATGATACAGTGTTCCCTCTTCTTGCCCTTCAAACTTGCTCAGGGTAGACCCCCCTCCCAGGGGTCCACATCAAATGTTTGCCCAAATCACACAAAGGTAACTGTCACCCCCGTCTCTTCTGTTGAAGAAGTATGCACATAGATTGAAAGTTGTAACAGAAGAACGTCTTGGTTTGGGGGTTTTGTGATTTTAGATGGGTATTTCATGAGAGAGAAATACAATCTGTCATGTTAGGCGTGTTCTGGAGGCTCCTGTCCTGTCAGAGGTGAAGCAGCTTCTGTGGAGTCAGGAGGGGCTCCTCCCAGAGCTATGGGTTGCATTGTCCCCCGTCACTTAATTCTGAGCACAGCTGGGACACTTCCATATCAACAACAGTGACAGTAATACACACTTACTGCGTATTTACTGTGTGCCAGGCGCTGGCCTAAATCCTAAGGCTGCACTGACTTAACTCTCACTCTTGTTATCCTGTTACAGATGAACAAACCCAGCACAGAGATGTCAAGTAATTGTCCACTGTCACCCAGCTGGCCGCATGGGGTACCGTGTTGTGTACACTTGGCAAGGGCATCCCTCAGATTTCTTTTCTTGACGGAAGTAGTTGCCGAGAATGTTGGTGTCACCCTCTGGGCTTGTCTTTGAGGCTACTTGGAGGGTCCACTTTCCTCTCAATATCCTCTAAGACAGCTGTCATTCTAGAAGCAGATAACATGGCCCATTTGTAATTGATCTTTTAAAATGGGTAATAAACTCACCAATCATGTAAATAATGTTATTATGACTATATGTTATTATTTATTAGATAACACAGAAAGAGACTGAAGCATAAATTTGATTTTTGTGTGTGAATTTTATTTATTAGAACTTTCTCTTTGCTTTGTTAAGTTTAGCCAAGAGTTATTTATACCAACCCAATCTAATAATGTTACAAATCTAATCAAGCTTCACATTTTCCTAAGCAACCACCACCCCCATATGATTCCCAGCAATTCCCATACTGATTTGAGCATCATCCACTGTTATCATCATTTTAACTCTTTTGTGAATTATCCTTTGTAGGATCTTCTGAAGACAACTTTGGATTTCCACAAGCTGGGAAAGCTTGAGTTTAGTGGCATCAGAGGGAATGCCCTGAGTCAACAGGCCCAGCAAATGTACAACGAGTTTCAAGAGATGTACAGAATCTTCCTGGAGTCTTCCTATGACTGCTTGGACCCCCAAAGCATGGTAGGCCTTAGAAGGGCTGACTTGCAAGCTCTGTCTCTCTCAGATGCCTGCAGCCTGTGGGGTCTGGGTATTTACTTGCATTTTCCTTATAATTTCCTTTGGCTCTGTGGTCCCAGTAGTTTTATCAAGAGACGCCACTCCTAATTATTCTTTATATCAAGTGAAAGACCAGGGAGGGCCCTCCAACTACTGACTTCTCCAGACTGATGATATTTAGGGTTTCAGAGACACCAACATGGGTATGGGATGATGGTGGAGGCTGTGGCCGCCCTGCAGCTTCCAAACCTTAAGCTTTGAGCAAGGATGGCTGTGTGAAGGCTGGGCACCCCTGGGCAGAATTTGATTGGTGGCTTGGGGAGGGGTAGGTGAAGCAGTAGCCTCGTTTTTCTGATCTGACCTTGGTTCCCAGGGGAGTACTCAGAATGAGGAAAGGGCCAGAGATGCATTTTCCAAGACTGAGACACAAGAGCCCATGTCTCACTTGTGGCCCAGGAAAGCTGAGACTTGTGAGTCCAAGCCCACAGGAGACAGAAAGAAGAAAAAGGCCCAGCACAGAAACAGGGGATGGAATTCCCTGAGAAGGGAATAGCCGAGTTACTGGGGAAGGAATTTTCAGAGTACATAAGGGGAAAGGAGAAAGAAATTAGAGCAGGAACCTGCTCTGAACACCTTCAGACATGTCGGGAGATCTTAGTTGGCCCAACCCAGGGAGATATGACTGCTTAAAAATTTCATTCACCAAAAATAGGAAAAAAAAGATGGACTACAAAGCAAGATACATACCGTGTGTTTGTTACTGTATGATAACACAAAACAAAACAAAACCCTATGCGCAGGAAACACTACAATGTTAATGTGGCTGGGTTTCGGAAGCAGGACAGTGCTATTTTTCTACTTTTCTTTGTGTTTTCATAAGAATGTGCATGTGTAAAGCAATAATGACAAATAATTCCATAAATTAAAGACTTGAGTTAACAAATTTTTTTTGAAAATTGCTACATTTTAAGAAGGAGAACACACTTTGAGTGCCAGATAAAACATAATAATTGGGACATAAACTAAAAGAATTTATCATTTATCTGAAATTTAAATTTAACTGGGTGTCCTATATTTTTGTTTGCTAAATTTGGCAATCTTAGGAACAATGGTTAGCTGCTGTGTTAACCAATTAAAGTGTACTTAGAAGAAATAATGTGTTAGTTTAATTAGCTTACTTTCTTCCTAATGGCTAGATTAGTTTGGTTACACTGAAAAAATAGGATTTTGACTTGGGGAGGAAGGAAAATAGGTGGTAATGATGGAATAGCCCCATTGCTGGAGCTGTCACTGCTGAGGTGGCTTTCAGTGGTGGCATGAACTGGCACTGTTGGTGAGAGGGAAGGGGCTTCAGGAGGTGGAAGAGGGACCACAGAGAGGGAGGTGGCAGGATGCCAACCTTGCTGTTGACTCACTCTACCATTTTGCCTAGGGTGTCTAGGAAAAAAATGCTGCAACAATAGGGTAACTTTGTATATGGATAAAAACTAAGTCAGCCAAGGTGAATTTTGGAGAATTAAAATAAATCCTTGGTATGACCGATTCAAGTACAAAGATTAGCAGTAAAGAGCACAGGGCAACTGGCTTTCAGAAAATCATGTTTTTCTTAAGTCTATGTGATGTCTCTTCAGGAATTTGAAAATGATGTCTCTGAATTTAACCAGAAAGTAGGAGATCTTGACCGAAGACTGGGGACTGTCTTTATTCAAGCCTTTGATGATGCGCCTGGTTTGGAGCATGCCTTTAAGGTTTGTACGAGTAGGAGTCAGCCCTGTGCTCGGTTCTCCCCTCACCCTCATCAGAGGAGGGAAGGACAGTCTTCCAACTGTTTGGGTCCTGCAGATATTAATTGTTCTTATTCGTCTAGTAGAGAGGCATTGTGAGTGTCCTAGGGCAAGGGGGTGTGCAGAACAGGGCTTCTCAGGTTGATTCGTAACGCTTTTCTGAAAACATGACGATGGAAAAATACTTTTCAAAAGAGTTTTTTCTCAAATGCTCTCCTTGGGCCTAATCAGTAGGATACTCATTAAAAGTGAAGAAGTCTACTGTGGTCACCATTCTGAAACCATGCCTCTGCAGTATCATGGCTGTTTAGCCATTGCTGATGGGTTGATTCAACCAGCTACCAGGTAATTGGTTATAGGACTCAAGTATAAGTAACTAGAATAAGAAGACTTGTACCTTTGCACTATATTGCCCAGATCAGATGGTACGAGAATGTGGAAGAGAAGGTTTAAGATAATGAGTAGATAGGGGCTGGCCCCGTGGCCGAGTGGTTAAGTTCGCGCGCTCCGCTGCAGGCGGCCCAGTGTTTCGTTGGTTCGGATCCTGGGCGCGGACATGGCACTGCTCATCAAACCACGCTGAGGCAGCGTCCCACATGCCACAACTAGAAGAACCCACAACGAAGAATACACAACTATGTACCGGGGGGCTTTGGGGAGAAAAAGGAAAAAATAAAATCTTTAAAAAAAAAAAAAAAAAAAAGATAATGAGTAGATAAATGGCTACACAACTGAGAATTCAGAGTGTTGAGACATGAAGACTTAGAAGAATGTGATAGCTTTTCTATAAACTATGAAGAGATTTATTCTGTAAAGCCTTAAGGATTAAAACCAGGACTGATCAGTGGAAGTTATAAGGAGGCAGATTTTGGCTCAATAGAAGAAAGAGATTTCTGTCAAAGCTAGTTAAAGATGGAGTGCACTTCTTGAGAAGTAACAGTTAAGTTTCCAGTCACTGAAAAAGTCCAAACATAGACTGGATGGCTGGTGGGCCAATTGTAGAAGAAGCTTAAATGCAGGATGAGTGCATCTATGCTATTCTAGAATACTGAGTAACCCATATTGCCAGGCTTCATTAGCCACTGAATCATTGAAAAAAAAATATGTACCTTTATCATCTTTAATAAATACCTGCCGTTCCGTAACTCACATAGGAAGACTATAGGATTTCCTTCTCGAAGCATTTGAACTAATTCCCAAAATTAGTTCCAGAATTACTTCTCTCTGAAACTTTTTTCTTGCTCCCATTCTCGAATTTTAGCCTTCTAAATTCTCCTCAACATGGAATGCACTTAGCTTCTTTTTTTCTTTTCCTCCTTCACCCCTCTTCTTTGCTTTAGGTCTGTTTTATGTAGATTAGCTTAACCTTTCTGACATGTTTAGCTTTCTCTTTGTTTTACCCTTTATCTGGATTCTTAGAACACAAGAAGATCTGGTAGGTAATTCAGTAGACAGGAGTCCTTCTCCTTTAGAATCAAAGGAGAGAAAGACAGACTATGAATATCCGCCTATTAATAATTATTGATACAATTGCACAATAACAATTTTTTCACCCTTTTACATTGGTAGACATATGAAAGAAAAGTCAAGAAATAAGATTTATGTGTCCTTGGAAAGGTTGAATCTGTGACTTTTTCCTCTTCTTTCTCTGCCTCCTCCACAGTTGCTAGACGTAGCAGGAAACCTCCTTGAAAGACCACTGGTAGCGCAAGATGCATCTGATAAATACCTGGTGCTCATCCAAATGTTCAACCAAGATCTGGATACAGTGAGGATAATCTACAGTCAGCGTGTCCAAGAGGAGGCAGAGCTTGGTAGGCTTGTTGCCAGGGGGTTTGGATGGGGAGTTCTGTTACTAAGGGTGCAACTTATTCCTCTTGTGTTTGTTAAATGTCCACTGTGGGTTTATGACATTCCCCAAGAAAAGCAAGCACAACCTTCTTGCTTGAAATTCCAGGCCATCTTGGGTGATTGTTGAATTCGCTGAAATGTGCAATTCCCTGTATCGGGGGGCTGAGATTGGCAGGCTGTCCCAGAGCAGTGAAGTCTTGACTGTGTCTGGTCAATTGAGACCTCAGCATAATGTATGAGTTGACCCTTGATCGATGTTGCCATGCTGATTAATCTTCAACACACCTCAATTCCACACTAGATTTTTACATGCCTGAGAAAAGCTTCTGATCCCTTCTAATGCCATGGCAACCAGGCTTCTAGAGGGAGGAAGCTGCAGGAGCCTGACAAAGGGTGGTACCATGCCGAAGCGTGATGTCTCCGTTTTTGTTGCAATTCTTCGATGCCCTGTCTTATATGTTTGAAAGTCAAACACAAGTTCAATTCAGCTTTATAAACACATTTTGAGTCCTTGCTATTTGCAGGACACATTTGTGGAACTGTATGCAGAGGCAGGCCAGCGTGAGGGATACAGTAATTAGTACTAAAATGTGGTTCTTCAAGGAATACGCCAGGTATGAAGGACAGAGTTAACAATAACACATGGCAGAGTACAAGTAGTGCTTGCCTTGAGTTATGAAGAATGGTAACAAAACAAGATGAATTGGGCTGGGAGATTCGAGGGTGAGTTGTGGAGAAGGTGGCCTTGAGCTGAGCCTTGAAAGGTGGGAGGACTGACAGCCAGGGAAAAGAGGCAAAGACAGGAGAATATGTGGACCAGTTGACCTGCCCGTAGCAGAATAAGGTGTATAGGGGGAGATCAGGTCAGCCGTGGAGTTCGGGGCCAGATTGTGAAGTGCTCTGAGTACATACTAAGGAATCTGGAATTCACTATTCAGGCACTGGGAAATTTTTGAGGGTTTTTAAGTAACAGAGTAGCAGGACCATTATGTCTATAAACAGGTCTCATAGTGAGGTCACTGAGAATTGCTTCCACTTAGGAAGTCATGGCCAGAAAATCTGTTGGCCTCAGCTCTATGTGGGACCATCCTCATGACTTCTTCCAGTCAGATACAGAGTTTGAAACCTCAGATAGCTTCAGAGGCCATATTAGTTCACTCCATAAGAAATTATTGCAACCTTAGTGGCTAAAATAACACTCATCTTTTAGCTGACAGGTCTGTAGGTCAGAAGCCCAGCTGGGCGTGCCTGGCTCTCAGAGTACCACCGGGCTGAAATCAAGGTGTCAGCTGGGCTGGGTGCGCATCTGGAGGCTCTAGGGGAAAAATCCACTTCCAAGCTCATTTCTGTTGGTAGAATACAGGTCCTTGTAACCGTAGGACTGAGTTCTCCATTTCCTTGTTGTCTGCCAGCTGGGAGACACTCAGCAACTAGAAGCCCCTCCTGTTTCTTGCCATGTGGCAGGGCTGTGTAGCTGCCTCCATCTTCAAGCCAGTAACGGCACATTGAATCCTTCTCACGCTTCAGAGCCCTGACTTCCCCTTCTGCCACCAACCAGATAAAACTCTGCTTTTAAAAGGCTCATCTGATTAAGGCAGGCCCACCCAGGATCATCTCCCTTTTGCCATATAACATAACATTATCCTGGGAGCGATATCTCATCATATTTACAGTTTCCACCTACACTTAAAGAGGAGAGGATTATGCAAGGTTGAGGGTCATTAAGTGTCATCTTAGAATTTTGCCTACCATGGAGGCCACGCAGAAAATGGTGGTAACAGATCTGGGCTGAGCGTAAGACATTAGGGAGTGGTGGGGTCCATGGTAAACTAAAATAAGAGACCACTATTCAGCTCTAGTTGCTAGTTAGAAGTGGCAGCTGATTGTTGCCAGGTGTCACAATTTTCCCAAAGAAGGTAGAAACTGAGATTTAAAAAAAAAAGTGAAATCTCATAATTGTTAAATCTTGACAACTAAGTATAAGCAAACAAACCCACTGTAGGGACCAAAGTAAGAATATCCAAGCTGTGCTAACTCTGGTCGAGTGCTTCATAATGCACATGGCCTGTCTCATTCCTAATCTTCCTGAATTCTCACAGAAACCCTGGAAGTGAAGCAGGAAAGATATTATTCCCATTTTATGGGTGAAAAGACTGAGGCCTGGAAGATTAAGTTGTCTGTTTAAGACAGAGTTTCTCAAGCCTGACCATACAATTGGAATCATCTCGAGAGCTGTTTAATAATACAGATGACTGGGCCCCATCCAGACCAGTTAAATCAGAATGGCTTGGGCAGAGCCCAGGCATCAGTAGTTTTTAAAGAGCCTCAGGTGATGCAGACATGGAGCCAGGTAGAAAGTCACCGATGTGAAGTCAGAAAGCCAGTGAGTGGGAGGGCTGGGCTGGGAACCCCTGTCCTCTGACCCTGTTTGCTGTTCTCCCTGAGGCCACTCTTCCTTACTCCTGAGCAGAACACGGTGACCTCCAGGAACGCCCATCTCTCTGTGAGCACAGGGTGACTTTAGCGTGTGGAAATAGATGCGGCAAAAGTGGGACAGGTGGTGGGAGGTGTTCCTGAGCAGAGCGGGGCTGGGAGGCCAGAGTCTCCCTTCATTCTGGCTGTGTGTGTCCCCAGGCTTCTCCTCGGTGCACAAGAACATGCCAGCTGTGGCCGGGGGTCTCCGCTGGGCGCAGGAGCTGAGGCAGCGCATCCAGGGTCCCTTCAACAACTTCAGACGCATGACACATCCGTGAGTATCTTATTGCTAAAAGACATGTTCCTTTAGGTTTCTGCTCTGGCTCTGGATTTTGAATCTTGTAGAAATACAACTGGCTTACCTGAGGCATGAAAATCATCTTCATTTCTTTCCATTTCTGGCAATTGACCAACGTCTTAGCCCATTTGGACTGCTATAACAGAGTACCATAGACTGGGTGGCTTAGAAACATCAGAAATTAATTTCTCACGGTCCTGGAGGCTGGGAAGTCCAAGAAGAAGGTGCCGACAGATTTGGTGTCTGGTGAGAGCGCACTTCCTGGTTCATAGACGGCCGTCTTCTCACTGTGTCCTCACATGGCAGAGGGGTGAGGGAGCTCTGTGGAGCCTCTTCTTATAAGGCACTAATCCATTGATGAGCGCTCCACCCTCATCACCTAATCACCTGCCAAAGACCTCACCTCCTAGTACCATCCATTGGGGGTTACGATTTAACACATGAATTTTACGTTCGTATGGGTCACAAACATTCAGTCCATAGCAACCTCATCCCTATTGGCCAAGCAGTAATGAGACTGATATATTTGGTGCTAAATGAGGCTTAATGGACAACAGGCTGACTCCTTTTGCTACATGAGATTCACTTCCGGAGGAAAGTGAGTCAGGATTTTCACGCTCTGTGGAGGTCTTCCACACACCTCCTGACAGTGTCTCTTTACGAGGCTGCTGGGAAACAGTGGAGCCTGGTGTTTCCTAAAGCATGGTGTAAGCACCTTGTGAATTATTATACCCTGGGTCCTTGTTAAAATGCAGATTCCCAGGCCCCACCCCTCACCTACTGAACCCCACTCTCAGGGCTGGGTGGGGCCTGGGAATCTGCTTCCTCAGCAAGCTCCCCCTGCGATTCTGGTGGTGACCAGATTTGGAAACCATTGTCCTACCGTACAGCTGAGGCTGGAAGCCAAGCTGTCGAGAGCATCTAGGCTGCTACAAGTGAGAGAAGAGCTGTTTGTGATGTCCTGTTCCGGATGCTGCCTGGGGAAGGGCAGTCTTCCCCAACCACTCTTTCTGAAGACTCAATCTTGTTGAAAGCACCTGCTGGGGCAAACACAACAGAAACAAAGGAATTGGGGTCTGGACATTGGCATCAAAGGTTGTTTGGCGCAAGGAAGGGCTTTAGAGACCCTCTGGCCCAGGTGGCAAGACAAGGGTTTCAGAGGCCGGGGAGATGATGCGAGACAGCCAGGATGGGGTCTGAAGGGGGCCACCACCACTCCATTCAGTGTTGCCAAGCAGAAAAGCAGGCTCACGGTGAGCAGTCTCCTGACTGTTGGAGAGAAGCTGAAAATCTGGATTTGTGCATGAAACACTCACCTTTAAAATTAGCAAGCGTTCCACTTTTTCTCAAACTCTGCACGGACCAGACAAACATGCCTGTAGTTCAGGTCCACCCAGTGGGTGGTCCGTTCATAGCCTCTGCTCTGCCTGAGGGAGCTCTTTGTTTTGCAGATGAAGAAACTGAGGCAAATAGAAATGAGATGACATGTCTGAAGTCCCAGAGAGAGCCAAGGAAAGAACTGGAATAAGCGTCTGCGTCTCAGGGCTCCTAGCCCAGAGCTCTTTCTGGGCAGCCCCCAGCTTAGCCAGGAGTACAGCTGAGCCCTCGTCTTCTCAAATATGCTCCCAAGGCAGGAGGGAGAAGATATGTGAACAGGAGGGGAGGGGTGGCAGGGCTGCTTCTAGAAATGTGGACTGCAGTAGCTGTCCTAGGTCCGGTTCCCTACGGGAAGCCCCTGAGATATGTGTGCAGGATTTATAGGGGTGCTCTTGGGAAGAGCACCTGTGAGAGAATGGGGGGATGGGATTGGGCAGGAGACTGAGCTGCGGTATAGTTCCGATGGAGGCCTCAGCGCATCCAGCCCATCCAATGGTTCTTCAGGGTTGCTCTGCCTTTGTGCCCTGACATCAGCTGGCCATTGGATGTGGGCTTTCCAGGGGTGCATGTGACCTTGGACAAGGCAGCTCTCTTTGGCTGAGGCTGTTCCCAAGGAGGAAGGCAGCCATGATTCAGCACTCCTGGTCTGGTGGGGGGAGGTTGGGGATGGGGTTGGGGGTGGTCAGAGTGCCAGGTACCCAGAGGGGATCTGAATGCCACACCACCACTATACTCCCATGAAAATTCCCATTTGTCTTAAAAATGAATTCATGTTTGTACTGTACTCTATAATATATATGTGTTGGATTAAAAATGTCTTAGATTCTGCACCAGGAAGTGAAGTAGAATCTACAGGGAGTTTCACGGCGCTTGTTCCTATGACTTCTCAAACCTTCTAGGCGACTGCCACAGGCCCCAGTGTGAGAAGTTGCTCTCTCCTCTAGCCTCATTCTTTTCCAGATACAAAACTGAGATCTGGGGTTATGAGGCTTGTGAGGGGAGGGCTGGGCGTGAGCCACCCACCTGGTCTGAAGCCCTTTCCACTTCTCCTTGCTGCCTCGCAGACGCATCTGCTCATTCACCACAAAAGGGAACTAAGCAACTGGAAAAAATGCCAGAAAATCCAGTGCTTTCTCTGCAGGCATGAGGGCTTACAGTGAAAGCTCAGGGGATCTTATGAAAAAACACCTGTGTTGGTTTAAAGAGCAAATGGGTTTTAAAGAATCTTTACTATAAGCCGCCTCATTTTGCTAGCAGAATAAATAAAAACAGACCCTCCAACACAGTTAGTGTGAAAGTTCCTGAAAATTACAAATACTTCCCCAATTTTCCCAGAGGCTGGACTCTCGTTTAGTGATGCAAAGGAGTGTCAGAACCTGGGGAGCGGGTGTGGGTAAGCTTGCCTGAGCCAGACTCTGCTCACATTCCTCTGCGGTCCTCAGCATTCCGGTGGAAGGCTCCGAGTGTGTCTGTGTATGTGAGCACAGGTGTGCATATGCATGTGTGCGTCTATGTGCATCGTATGTGCGCATGTTTGGGGGTGTCAGAGATGAGAGGGAGCCTCGTGTAAACGGGCCAGCAAATAATGAGTAGCAGAGTTTCTCATCACACGTCCCAGACGGATGTCAGAGAAGGGGAAATATAAAGATATGTTTCATGTATGCAACAGTGTTTATATACATGTGTGTGCGTGGTATATATATATATATACATAAACATTGTTGTATACATACATAAATCATTGTTATATACATATGTACATGCGTATATAATGTTATATATATAAAACATTGACAGTTTTTTTCTTAAATACAGAAAACTACAACACCTAGACTTTTTCTTTCATGTCTCGTTTTCCCTTTTATTCAGGTGCTTGAAGGACTTCATTCACCTGTGCATGATGGGCTCAGCTAGGATAAGGGGGTTGGTGTAGCTATAGGGGGAAAGATTCTGCCGTCCCTGTCACCTGAGGGGCTGCCTGCATTTCAGGAAGTGCAGCCGCCCTCTAGTGGCCCGCAGAGAATGTTCAGAAGAAGAAGAAAGGCTCATTTAGGGGCATTTGGAAACTAGCCCAGGAAGCTGTTCAATCGCTTCTTCTTTGTATCCTGCAGTTTGTTCCTCAGATCATTGTTTTGACTTCTCCTAATTCAATGTCATTTCTTCTCTCTTTTGTATGGTAGCTGCATGGAGTCTGCCGAAGGAAGGCGAATGATACAAAAATATGAAGATACACTCTCGTTGCTGGAAAAGTAAGCAGCTTCTGGGACAGTATTGTTCTGCAGGTGGCATAGCCCCAGGATGCTTTTTGCAGTTCCGAGTTTGTGCAGATTCCTCAGTGGCTATGAAATGTCACTTTGTATTTTATGTTATAGCCACGACATCTGTGAGTGCAGTGCTTCTGGGGTGCAAACACAGGGTCTCTGGGGAAAAGAGCTCTATTCTAGAAACAGACAGTTTTCCAGTGTAGTTTTGCTGGGAATATGAAGTCAGCAGAGCTAGATGTCGGGCGCTCCTTGTGGCACTCCGAGATCAGTGTCACAGCAAATTGCAGCAGCTGCTCACTAAGCAGAAAGCAACAGTTCGTGCTGCACAAAACACAGCAAGTTTTAAAAATACTTCCTGTATCCTTTCACAGAGAAAGCATAAGAATGAAAGCTTACATGGGTTCATAGTTGTTCCTGCTTCAAAGCTGCAGTCAGCCTTTGGGGGGTGCGGGGTCTAGACAGCCCGTTGTCTTGCCTCCTCCCTCTGCCGTTTGCTCTTTCTCCTGATTCAGGACAGTAGGCTGCAGACATTGTGATTATGCTTATAGTGATGATTATGCTGAGCGCTGTGTAGACAAATCAATTGGTGGCACCTCCACCAGCCAGGTGACCCAAGTTCTCTCCTTTCTGCTTCCCAGATAGCTTCAACCAGTCCCCTCCTCTCTGTCCCCACCTCCCCCATCTGCACCAGAGACCACCACCTCTCAGGCCTGAACTGCTACAGCAGCTTCCTAACGGGGCTCCCTGCTCCAGATTTGTGCCCCTCGGTGCCCACACTGTCACTAAATCCCATAAAGTCACCAGCCTTGTGGCTGGGCAGCCTTTCAGAGCCTCCCGTTCACCCCTTAATGGGATGTGAAAAGTTCTCCCTGAGGTGGCCTTTCCTCCCTCTCCAGCTCGACACTGTCCCCTCGCCATTCCCGCGCACGGTCTGCTGTTTCTCACCTCCACCCTCTGTCCAGGCTCTTGCTTCTGCGAGGAACACTCCTTCTGTGTTCACTGTCCAACCTCTGCTCATCTTCTGAGACTTGGTCAAGCGTCACTTCGGCCCCTCTTCCATGAAAGCGTCCCTGGCATTCTCCTTATCACCACCCCGCCTCCCATTAGCTACCTAGTGCTCTGTGCATCTCTCTAGGATTCTACTCCCTGCATTTTCTGTTCACCTGGGGCCCCACCGTTAGCTGCTTTTACCATGGGGTATCCATTCTTTGTTTTATCTCCCAAGCCCAACACATGATAGATGCTCAGTCAGTGTGTAATGACTGAATGACGAGTGTCTGTGAGCTACGTCAAGATTAGTGTGAGAGCAAATCTTATCCAATAACTTCTTCTGGTGTTCACTGAGACTAATCACAACTTCCCTTATTCCTCAAAAAGTTTGCATAGAATCTCTCTTTCTATTCTCTGATTTAAGCTACACCACCTTTAGAAATGAGTGGTTATCTGCAGGAGCTGCCATGCCTGGCTGAGTCAATGACTTTGACTTAAGAATGTATTCAGATATTTCATTAATATCAACTTCAGTTCATTTTATATACACATACACAAACATATAATATATATATGTATATATTCTGTAGGATATATGTTATATATGTCATTATTTATAGGTAGATAGATATGTTATATATATCTTCAGTTCATCGTTGCCAGGCTTTGGGGAGCTGGGAGGGTGCTTATGAGGTGGCTGTTGTCTCTGATCCTCGCAGATATGAGACAAGACTCTATGAGAACTGGTGCCAGACAGTATCAGAGAAGTCACAGTACAATCTTTCCCGGCCACTTCTGAAACGTGACCCAGAGACGAAGCAGATCACCGTCAACTTTAACCCACAGGTAAGTAGGACGGGAGTAACTTGCTTTTGAGTTCCTGAAGGATTATGTTTAACTCTGATGATTTCAAAGGCAAAAAGACTTTTTATAAGAATATGCAAATGCTGCTCAAAAAAATTTGCAACCTAGATTTCCCTTTTGGGATGAATCCTGTGGTATACTGTTTTCTTAAGTTGTCCAATGTTCATGTTTTCCTCCAGAGTTGGGTATGTATATTTGCTTTGATTTTGCACAAGAGAAAATATTGCAAAATACTTTTTGAACTTTCTTATGATAACAGCTTTATTATGAACTTGACTTCACATACAAAGTTAGAATAGCAATTACACTTAAGATTAACTCATCACAAAGCACTATGTGAAATTCCAGAAGGTATTTCAACAGGTAACAGGTATCGCTACCCATCTTTGGACAGATAGAATAACAATGTTACCAACCATTTAGTACCAAACAGACTCTCTTAGTCCTACTTTGAATGGGAGCCACACCTGAAGGCCATTGACTAGACGCTGGAGGGCCAACCAAGTGTAAGACCTGGCACCTGCCCTCAAGGAACCCAAAGCTAGTTGGGAGCAAGAACCTTAACAAACAAAAATCTATCTTTATTAGATAGCACATGATAAATCTCAAAGGAGTAGCTTTGGAAATAAGACTCTAGATTAGAGATTCTCAACCAAGGCAATTTTGTCCCCCAGGAGACATTTTTGGTTGTCAAACGTGGAGCGGGTGCCAATAGCATAGAGTGGGTATATAGCAGGGATGCTGCTAAACTTCCTACAATGCACAGGACAGCACCCCCCAAGAAAGAGTTTTTAGTCTGAAAATGTCAATAATGTCAAGTTTGAGAAACCCTGCTCTAGATGATCAGAAGGGTGCAAGACAAATGTGGATTGTAGCAGCCATGGAAAGCTTAATGCTGGAGAAAATGATAACCAAAAGTTAGCCCATATCAGGAAGCCCATTATTCAGCTAGAAAAAATATTGGCTCTGCTGAGCTAAAAGGAGTCACCATTTCTGTCTTGATGGCATTCCTGTTCTCCAGGAATGCAGTGTGGAGATTGCCAGAAATGAAGCTGATAGCATACTGATGTCTTTTGAGAAAATTGCAGTTTAAGTAGAACATCAATTCCGACTGGAATAAAGTCAACAAAGGGAGCTGGAAGATCCATTTCTTCAGTTTGGTTATACATGGGTCTGTTGTTTAACTCATTTATCTCCTTGGAGTAATTTCATCAGCATTCACTGTGAGCGATATTGAATATTAAATGCCCAAAGAGGTGAGTATCTGGTTTGCCAACGAAGCCGCAGTGTAGGTGTTAAAATTGTGACAATTAAGTCCTTGGTGTAAGACAGTGTTGAGGATGGACTACTCCTCCTCCAAATACTCCAAGGGCAAGGACTCTCTCTGTCCCAATGTGTAGCACATAATGTGCTGTATAGGTGTTTGTAGGAAGAGAAACGATAGAGAAGAAAGGAGTGAGTGAAGAAAAGAAAAGGGGTGAGGGGTAAGTAAATAGCTGGTTTACAATGTGAGTTGAGGGAGACGACTGCAAACACAAGTCAGAGAAGAGCTATGAACATCCCTTGACTTCCAACTTCAAGTAATGTGGCAATAGCTGTGCTATTAAGAGTGAACAGTCACACACATAGTATTCTAGAGGGACATGATCAGAGATTTGTCCCTTGGGGCCAAGATGAGAATTGTATAGGGAAAAAAATAAAAAATGAAAAAATATATAAATTTATGTAAATTGTTTATTTAAACTATTTCAAGTGCCCTACTGTTGGGCATTTAAATTATTTTCTAGTTTTGTCAATCTGTGTTTAATT
This sequence comes from Equus asinus, assembly GCF_041296235.1. NCBI lineage: Eukaryota > Metazoa > Chordata > Mammalia > Perissodactyla > Equidae > Equus > Equus asinus. The sequence continues at coordinate 8,295,894 of NC_091802.1, read as the reverse complement.
GAGTCTAGGACACACCTTTTTTTTACATCTTAACATCTCTGAAAATAGCATATGTTTATCGTTTAATAAACCACATTTTCTCTTTCTTCCTTACTTGGATATAAAATAATAGAGAATCTTATCATTGATGGCATCTTACATTTGGATAAAATATGGTATAAATAATGCTACAATAAACATCTTTAGTTATTATTATATCCATTCTTGATTATTTTGGGGGGAAAATGCCTAGAAATGGGATTACCTGACTAAAGGGTATTCACATTTCGAGGATTTTCATGTATATTATCAATTTATTCTTCATAAAATGGAACTCAATCATTCTCTTGCCAGCAAGATGTCATTCATTTCTTCCAATCTCTTCCAGCCTATTGAACTAAAAAAAAAAAATATGTCAATGTTGTTTTAATTTGCATTTATTTGACTACTGGTAAAGTAGAAATTTTTCACATGTTCATTGGTTGTTTATATTTCTTCTTCTATGAATTACTTGTTCATATCCTTTGCCAACTTTCGAGTGGAAAGTGCCCTCTTTGCCTGTGAATTTGCTAGAATATTTGGGAAATATTTGTCAAATATTAAGAAGTCTGCTGCAAATATTTTTGCTAGTTGAAGTGTGCCATTTTATTATGTGTATAATATTTTGTACAAATAAATTTTACCTTTATTTGGTGGTTGTGTTTGGAATGGCCTCCTCTACCTCAATATTATATAACTAGCCTCACAATTTCTCTTAATTTTTTGTTTTCATTTTTTACTTTTAAATTTTTAATATCTATCTTGAGCTTCTTTCACAGTGAACTAGGAGGCTGAGATCATTTCCCCACCAAACAGTTAGCATTTGTCCTAACCCTGAGTAGGGTTGGCTGGGCAACAGTGAAGAACTTGCCCAGAGCTACTGGAAAGAGAAATAGGAGCCCAGGAGTCTTGATATGGAGGTGGGGAGTGGGGAGTGGAGGCAGGGGGTGGAGATGGAGAATCTATGGCTTGGTATCTGTTTTGTCACCTACACCAAACACATCAGTCCTCATAGGTTCAGAGATAGACATGATAAATAAGCAAGGGATGAAGAAGAGGGCGCCTAGAAACCCTGCTGGAGGCCTCTCTGTTTTTTCATTGGACCACATCTTCTTGGCTTCTCACTTCTGCAGCTGCCACTAAATGCAGTGCCCCACAAAAGTTCAGAGGCCTGCGTGGCTTCCGTATGCTGACTTCCTAGTATATTAAGGCACAAAGACATGCCAGTACAGGGTTGCAGAAATTGTGAGATTTCCAAATGATTGTATTTAACAATTAAAGTTGTACAATGGGCATCTCCTCTCAATCCTGCCAGTGTCTATGACTATATGTATGACCTCATTTGGAGAGAATATTGGAAGCCTAAATTCAAGGCTTCTCAAGCATGTGGGTGGCCCAGGCCAATGGGATCCTCCTGTTTCATACCACCACCCCTCGATGGGAACTGAATTGGTCAGCGTGACCTATAATTTCATCAGCCACATGCCCAGAAGCTTCAAGGCAGGGCTCTCCTCTGTGATCATGGTTGTCTCCTGTCTCAGCTCTTCCTCTTCTACTCTTTGTTTGTGATTATCAGATTCAGTAAACCTTGCTGCTTTATGAGTCATCTTCCTTCTGCCTAATACTCAATTTCCCTTCTCTGAAACTAGATTTAAAGAAGGAGTGGGAACAGAAGTTAAGAAGGGACCTGGAAGCCCATTGAGTCCCTTGGGGTGTTCCACTACTTCACTGATGTTGTTGCTGTTCACTGCCACTGAATTATAGCCACTTGTGTTGATTTTCTTCTCCAGCTGATTTCAGTGCTGAAAGAAATGAGTTATCTTGAACCCAGGCAGATGAAGCACATTCCTGAGACAGCAGCAGCTATGTTCTCCTCCAGGGAATTCTATCGGCAGCTTGTGGCTAATTTGGAGTTGATGGCAAATTGGTACAACAAGGTTATGAAAACTCTGCTAGAGGTGGAATTTCCGTTAGTGGAGGAAGAGCTGCACAATATTGATCTCTGCCTGAGAGCCGCAGAGGAAACTCTGAACTGGAAGACAGAAGGTAACAGGCACCACCTGGAGTCAGGGAAAAAGATTGGGAGTCGAGATTCTAATAACGTTGGTAGAACCTCAGATGATTTCCTGGTAATCTGATTTGGAATTGAAGCACAAGTCTATCCTCTCCTCAGATATGTGTCTAAAGTAGAGAAGGCAAGGAGGGTTGGTATTCCTTTTCTCCCTTCTCTTTGGATATGATCGGTATGTTTAGAAAACTTTGCTGCCAGGCACTTGTTAAGGCTGAGAGGTTGCATGAGATCTCCCACAGTCTCCAGCATATATCGGACACTCCAGGAATGAGGATTTTTACTATATTATCCCTGTTACTTAATTTTCTTAAGTAGATGGTAAACATCTTAGTGAGGGAACTATGCATTTACTTCTCTTGCATCCTCTAATTCAATTCAACATACTTTCATTGTTTGATTAACTTGTGCAGGGTACCATATGAGGAACTGTGGGGAGAATGTAAGATATGAGGTTTGTGTGTCTTGGCCCCTACCCTCAAAGAGCTCACATTAAGTAGGGACAACAGACATATGTTCAGCCTAAATTGTACAATACGATGGCTATGATAAAAAGCCATGGCAGAGTTAAAAATAAAGTGTGATGGATTGCCAGGAAGGGAGATTAATTTGCATTAGGATTCTCAAAAGAGTTAAAGTTTGAAAAGAAGATCACAGTCAACTTATGGAAGTCTTGGAATGCCATACTAAACAGGTTAAAACTTTATTCCATATACAAGAGGGAATGACATTTTCAACATTTAACACAGCAAAAGTGCTTGAAAAAGCAAGATTTGTTAACCCAAATAAAGTCATCGAGTTGTACTGGTATGCCTCAACAACTGTACCAATTTTCATGTTCTTGCTAAGTAAGCATCACTTCTTTGTTTCCTTTTCTCCGTAATCAGGGTTAGGGTAAGAGTGGGCTTTTTGATACAACTGGGAAGAAGAAGGCTCTGATGATAACAAAGTAACCTATGCAGAAAAGTCTTATAAAACCCACGAGTGTTGAATGCCTCCTTCATAGCAACTAGAGCTTTAGCTATGCCGCTGTAAGCTATTTTAATTAGTTGTTTCTTTTGGGGAGCAGGCATTTGGGATTATGTCATTCAAATCACCAATAGTATTCATGATCTTGAACAAAGAATTCAAAAAACTAAAGACAATGTGGAAGAGATCCAAAGCATCATGAAAACATGGGTGTCTCCAATATTTAAGAGAAAAGATGGGAAAAAGGAATGCCTTCTTTCTATGGATGATCAGCATGATCGAGTGGAAAAGTATTACAACCTCATCAAAGAATCTGGCCTTAAGATTCATGCCCTTGTTCAGGTAATAACTAACCTCTCAGACACACATGCCATGAGTGTGGAGAAAGCATCAGGAGGTGTGTTTAGGTGCAAGAAGTGATTTGGAAATTAGAACAATCAATAAATGCTGTATCTTCTGCAGTCAGGGATAGAGGTTTATACCGATAGCAAAAGAACTAAAGCTAATAGATGCAGGAGTTGCAAAGTCACATTCGGGTATCAATGTGTCAAAATTAATACTGGCTTAATGGTGACACCACTTAGTCATCACATGACTTAAGTCCCACATCAAACCTCAAGGGGATAGAAGGGGATATCAAAGGACAGAATGCTAAATTATCTATTGCATTAACCACCCCAGATTTCCCATACGACTTCGTGTGGGCCTCCAGCATCCTCTTCATAACCTAGCTCTATAGAGCCTGAAGAGATGAAAGATTACCATGGTATCCCCAACCACATTTGTTAAAGAGAAGAACAAATGCAGAGTGCTGCACTTCATGCTGTAAGGCTCTGCCCTGCATTGTGATGAGGGCAACCTCATGTTCATCATCAAAGACGGAACAATAGAAAAGAGCTATAAATGGCCACTAGCTCCAAACCTATGAAAGTAGCCATAGGGCAGTTATGACAGGTAGATCTCATGCACAAAGTCAGTAATGGATCACAACTGTTATCTCTGGGTTATCTATTGTTTGAAGCACAATAAAATGTTGTACTTTTGACTTTGTTAATTTTCTTTATCTGTTTTCTAGTTCATTAATTTCTGTTCTGACTTGATTATTTCTTTGTAGCTAATTTGGGGTTAATTTGCTCATCTTTTTTTCTATCCCATAAAGATAGAAACTTAGGGTATTGATTTTAAGCCTTTCTTCCTTTCTAATACAAGCATTTATACAAATTTTCCTTTTAGCAGTGCTTTAGTTGTATTCCACAAATTTTATCTGCCTCATTTTCATTATCATTCAGTTTTAAATTTTTCTCTTATGATTTCTTCTTTAACACAATCCTTGTTTACAAAGTGTATTTAATTTACACATATTTGGGGTTTCTCTGCATACCTTAATGAAACTGATATCTAATTTAATTCCATGTGGTCAGACAAAATACTGTGTAAGAGTTCAATCATTTGGGATTCACTGAGGCTTATTCTATGACCCTGAATATTATCCATCTTATTGAATGTTTCTTGTACACTTGACAATATGTTTATTCTTGCATTGTTGGGTATAGTGTTCTGTAAATATCAATGAGTTCAAGGTTTGATAGTATTGCTCAGATCTTCTATATGCTTTCTGAGTTTTTGTCTATTTGTTCTACCAATTACTGAAGTTAGAGTGTTAAAATCTCCACCTATGATTTTGCATTTGTCCATTTAATCTTTTAGTTCTGTCATATTTTTCATCAAGGATTTGAAGTTCTGCTAGTAGGTACCAACATATGTATAATTATTATAACTTCCTGAGGAATTGACCATTTTATCATTATGAAATTCCTTTTTATATCTAATAATACTCCCTTGCCTTGAAGGCTATTTTTTTCTGATAGTACTACTATAGCCTTTCCTTCCAGATTCACTCTTCCTACTTTTTGCATTGTCCATCTTTTTCCATCATTTACATTCAACCTATTTGTTTCTTTGGATTCAAATTTCTTCTCTTACAGACAGCATATAGTAGAAACTTACCTTTCTAAGTCTAAAAACTCTGCCTGTTAATTGGAGTGTTTAGACTATAACATTTAATGTAATTATTGGTATGGTTGGATTTAGCACTACCATTTTGCTATTTGTTTTCTATTTGCTTCATCTCTTTTTTGTTCCACCTCTCTTCCTCTCCCACCTTCTTGTTATTTATTATATGTTTTTAGTATTTTATTTTAATTTTTAATGAGTATTTCAGCTTACCTTGTTGCATTACATTTGCAGTGTTGTTCCAGGTTTCAGTATATCTCTTGAACTAACCATAATCTTCTTAGAGTTTTCCCATGAAATCTAGTAACAGTATGGTTCAATTCAAACCCTCCCTGCCCCATATTTTGTACTATTGGAGTGTGTTTGTGTGTATAAAATAATGCCCACAATAGGGTGTTATAATTTTTTGCTTTAAAAACTCAAGAAAAAGATTTTTACGGTGCTTTATATCTACCCACATCCTCACCATTTCCAGACTTGTTTTTCCTCTCTGTAGAACTGAGTTACCATCTGTGGTCATTTCTCTTCAGCCTGAAGAATTCCTTTTAGTATTTCTTCAGTTCAGGTCTACTAATGACACAGTCTCTCAGTTTTTGTTTATCTGAAAATGTCCTTATTTTACCTTTGTTTTTGAAGAGTAGTTTCATTGGATATAGAATTCTGTGTAGACAGTTTTATTTTTCTTTCAGAAGTCATTTTGTTGTCTTCTACCCTCCAATGTTTCTGATGAGAAGCCACCCGTAATTTCTTTCTTTGTTCCTCTATATGTAATGTATTGTTTCTCTCAGGCACTTTTAATAGATTCTTTTTTAATCTTTGTATTTTTTTTCCTTTTGATTATGATATCCCTAAATAGGTTTCCTTTATATTCATCTTGCTTAGAATTTGTGAACATCTTGATTCTGTTTTTTAACCAAATTTTGGGAGTTTTTAATCAAATTGTGACTTTCTTGTCTGCTAATTCCAACATCTATTTTATTTCCTGAGTCTGTTTTTTTTTTTCAATGTGACAAAGTTGTATTTTTCTCTCACATAAAATAAGTCTAAGGAATAGGCATTCCAAGATTGGTATGGCAGCTATTTTCTGAGTCTGTTCTTAGTGATTATTTTCTCTCTTGGTTAAATGTCACATTCTCCTGCTTCTTTGCATGTCTAGTAATTTTTTTATTATGTTCTAATCATGTTAGATGCCATTTTAGAATCTGAGTGTTATTTCCTTTAAAGAGTTTGTTTCTGTTTTGGCAGGCAATTAACTTACTGGTAGTTCAGCTTGATCCTGCTGAAGCTCAATCTTAAGCTTTGTTAGGGAGGGCCTAAAGAGCTCTTACTCCAGAACAGAGCAGCTCTCATCCTAAAGCATGGCATTTCTGGGGTCTTCTGAAGGCCTGGGTTAACTGCAAAGTCTTTTCATATTTCTGATAGAACACTCGCATCTTCCAGCACTATATGACGACACAATCTCCATTCACCTTTGAGCCCCCAGTAACTGTTCCCTGCCAGGCTTTGCAGAGGCTTGCCCTAAATATATACAGCTTAATACTCAGTCAAAGACTCAAGAGGACTCAGCAACCTCAGCAGCTTCAAACCCCACTTTCTGTCTTTTCTGCTCAGCAGGAAGCATGCTCTAATGGAGGTCCATTTTCCTGTACCATGGCTTGGAAAGTGCCTCTAGGTAGGAAGACAGTAGGTTGTGAAGCTCGGCTTGAGTATTTCCATTCTCTCAGGGATCATGTGCCTGTACTGTCTGTCATCCAGTTGCCCCAAACAATTGTTTCTTGCATTGTATCCAGTTCTATAGTTGTTTGTAGGAGAAGGGCAAGTCCAATCTCATTGCTCTGTCTTGGCTAGGATCAGAAACTCGAGTTATGTCTTCTTAGTTTACAGAAAATTCCAACATGTTTGCTCCTTCGATTGTAGTAGATTTGAGGTAGAAAGGTGAAAAGTACATATGGTTGTATTGATAGGATGACAGTAGGGAAGAGATAGAACAGCTATACAAAGCAGTCATAAAAACTAAAAGTTTTTAAATATAGAAACAAACAGATATACATTTCTTAATAAAACCTGAGGGCAACATGGTATTGTCACTGTGTCATGATTTGCATGATTAAGGACTTTCATTAAATCTTAAACCTACTTAGGAAGGAAAAGTGTAGGTAACACATTTTAGAAATTTTAGAGTTTTCTCACTTCAAGGCGGGATCATGAAATTTTTTAAATCCAGGGGAATTTACAACACAGCAGTGTTTCCTGAAGGGGTGTGAGTTACCTAGAAAATTTACTTCTGCCAAGTAGTTACTGCTTTCTTTGAAGATGTAAGAAAATGGAAAGTTGCTGTAATAAGGCTTAATAATGAAAATGATGAAGAGTAAACGGGATGTAGGCCAGGGACTGCAGCATGTAAAAGGGAAGGGGAGGGAAAGAGCACATGTGGATTTGTTTCTGTTTGCATTTTCTAAGTCACTCAGTATGATAAAGGTTTTCAATTAATGGTAAATGCCAACAGCAAAACACTCCAGCTCATTTCTAAGGATCATCCAGGAAATGCTTTACTTGTTTGAATCCCAAATTTCTTGTAAGCCTTAAAGTATAATGCCCTCTACCCTTAGTATGCCTTCCCCTACCTACCCTAATTTCTGCCCTGATGTAGCTTTCTCCATAGTACATCAGTCAGCATTTATGAAGCACATACTGCATCCATCAGCATCCCTCCTGAGACCATGGCCTGACCCCATCCTCTTTTCTCAGGGACAGGATGAGACACCACATTCCCTTCATAGATTAACTTTGTGTTCCTTTCAAGCAGTGGTTACACCCATTAGACAGAATGGGTTTGGTACCCGTGTAATAGCAAATTCTTCATTAGAATGCTTTTTTCTCCATGTGTTGTTTTCATTCCCATTAATGATGATTAGACAGTCCTTCCATATTATTAAACATAGTTTACATCTGTTCTTCTTTATTTTGTAGGAAAACCTGGGTCTTTTTTCAGCAGACCCAACCTCCAATATCTGGAAGACTTATGTTAGCTACATTGATGATCTGTTGCTGGATGGATTTTTTCTTGCCATTGAGTGCTCCCTCAAGTACCTTCTGGAAAATACTGGTATTTACTAGCTTATGGATGTGGGTTATTACTGGAAAGATAACAGTAATAGCATCTGTTGAGTTACGGTGAAGTGCAATTTAGTACTCTGTGACTTTTCCCAAATTGTTGTGGACATTTTGTGAATTATATACAGTAAACTAGCAAAGGTACTGTTTCTAAATTGTCCAAAGAGAAAAGACTTCTCTCTCTTCAAAAATCAGATGATAGAGCAGGTTCTAAGATAGTGGAGCCCAAGGAAAAAGCAAAAATATAAAAGCTAATTCAGTGTAAATCAAGCTTCAGTGAAGAGGAGTGACTAACTTGGAGCAGCAGGAAACACAGTCAGTAATGAAGGCTTCATCTGGATTTGACTCATGGTCATGGGAGGGGGACATTCTGTGCCTTCAAGCTTAAAGGACTCTATCTCTGTAGCCTGTTGAGAGCACAGGGAGGTTGTAGTAGCTGGGTTAAGTGGAAGAAACAGATGTTTTTCTGTGTGAAAGAGTCAACCAAGAAGCTATGTATGAAGTAGCTTTCAGAAGGAAAAGGAATGTTAAGAAGGTAATGGGCAATATTTGAAGCTGTTAAAAGATAACTAAGAGCTTTGAGTTTATGGCAGATACACTGGAGTGCACAGAGTCAAAGATATTATAGTAAAGTCTCACCTCGTCTAGTAAGTGATGAGATAGAAAGGACAGAAGAGTTCAGGAATAAAGTTGAATTAAGCCTTTCGCATTCTGGTAGATTCTGAGCAGTTTGGCAAGGGTCATATAGAAGAATTAGTTAAAATAGAAAGGCAGAGGTGAATATTTTGAAGCCAGAAGATAAAATGAGATGAGATGAGAGTTTAAGATGTAGAGTCCAACCCAAAGAAATAAATTTTATGCAGAGTTGAAATAGGTAGGCCATGATCAGTGTCCAGATGTCCAGCCCATACGAGAGAGCACATGCAGACACCTAGACTGAGAATACAGAAAGGAGCAAGGCCCAGAGTTGGGTGTAGCTCATGTGTGCAACTCCGCCGTGGTCTTGGTAGGTAGAGTGACTGAGGTCAGAGGCATGGTCTTTGCTTGTAGGGTGCAGGGATGCTCCAAATCAAGGAGATCCAACAACAAGAAACAAGGGTTCCAGCAGAGTCAGCAGGGTGGGAGATCATCTTCTGGACCCTGGGGGCATGTAACCAGTGGGCATGGAACACAGGCACTGAGACTGGAGAACTGGTTCCTAGGGACCAATGCTAATAGTGCTCACCTTAGTGAACTAGACAAAGCTCCTTTGATGTTGGAAGTTTGGGGGTCCTTCTCACTCAGCCCTCCTCTGGACAATCTAGGAAGATGCCCCACCCACACTGGAGCACAGGCAGTGCACAAGAGATGGCCCCTCAATGTAGTGACTCACCCTTGACCAATGGCTCTCCAGCTCTCCTGATCTGGGTTGTCTGATGTGTCACTTGTCTTCCTCTTATGAGAAATAGAGAGTGGGTACAAGAGGATGGAGAGAGGGGATGGTAGTGTTTCTTCAAGATTGTCAAAGTTATCTTCCCTCCATGGAAGTGGGGGGGAAGGGGAATGCATATTCTTCACAATACAGAATGGGCAGGAACTGGATTTAGCAGCTGCCTGAGCTGAGGAGCTATAGATGCAATTTAAAAGGTACTGGTTATTAAGGGGAAGGGGAGCCTCAAGAGAGTAGCCTGTAAGAAGAAAATCGCTGTGACCCTTTGCCATAGCCCAGCTGGACAACTCTATTTCCCTGGTCCACTTTACCATTTTCACCTTCTCTAGTTTGTTCAAACCAATACCATTCCCATGGCTTGGGCTGGCCTCGCAGTCACCTCTCAGAATCTAAATCCTGCCTAGGTTAAATGCCACCCACTCCATCCAGAAACGCTCTTCCCTTTCTCGACTCCTAAAGTGATTTACTTGTACCAAGGTTGTGGAACCACCAAAACCATCTGGCTTGTATGGCATTGCTTCTAACATAGGGGTTAGGTTCTCATATCAACACATAGGGCAAAAATCTCATATAGTCAAAATATTCTTGGAAGTCTTTTAAATCCCTTAAACTATATGCAACTCGATCTATTAAATTATAAATGTCTAACACATATAGGAATATAGAATATATCATGAGTACATATGCAAAGCAAAATTTTACAGGTGTTTTTCTTTAAACTATTGTACAATAGTATGATAGTTACTATGATATTGGTAAACTTCCATCCCCTTAAGTTAAATATGCATTTGTTGGGAGGATCCTGAGTCCCATAATGCAGATTTATCACCCCTACAGTTTTGAAGGCAAGACCCTTGTCTTACATATCTTTAAGGATCCCACAGTTTTTTAGTAAAGGAGAATGGCTAAGCTATGGTAACGAAAACTCCATCAGTAATGTGGCTTAAAGGACAAAGAAGTCCATCTCCAAAGTACTAGTCCAAAATGAGTGCTCCAGGTTAGTGGCAAGGTTCTTCCATCCTGTGGTTCCACCACTCTCTAGGGCCTGGTCTTCATGTCTGTGGTTGAGCTGGGTCACTGCCACATCCCCTGTGAGCGGAAAAGAGAGAATGTAGAGAAGACTTACCTCCTGTCTCGAGGGCCTCAGCCCAGAAGTGGCACCTGTCACTTCCTCCCATTTTCCACTGGTGAGGGAATCATGTTGCTGCACCTAACTGCAAGCTGGGAAATGCCACACACCCAGCTGTAACTCTGTTTCTAGGGAAGAAGAGGATAACAAATTTCACTGAGTGGTCTCCGCCACCCATGGTACCCAGCACATAACAGTCTCCGAAATATTTCTAAAATATATGAAAATAAGTGGCTATTGATATAAGTTTAAGTATTTATCTTGTACTTGGAACATCTTGCTCCATGTTATATTTTGATTTAAATCTAGTAAGGCAAGTTAGTCTAGCAGATAATCAGGGACTTGTTAAATATTTATATTATTTTTAAAATTTTTATCACTACAGGACTACAGAATTAAAATAAGTTCTGTTTTTATGGAAAAGGAGCAAAATGGGCAGGATCGTAACTTCTCTTTGTTTTTCATGCCTACACAACCCTGGACAAATATACCCCTGTGACCCTAGTGGCTGCTGATGAAATTGCCTGGTTTGTGCCTAAGAAGAAATCGGCTGCTTCCAAGAAATTGGCTTTGTGAAATCAACCTCTTCTCAACCCGAGGCTGCACTGCCCCACTCGAGGCGTTTGGGAATGTGGAGGGGGTCTGGCTTGGGTTGCTCAGTCACTGGGTTGTGCTCTCTGGAGACAAGAAGAGCAAATGTCCTTGCAATGCCCAGGACAGCCCCAGCACAGGAACGGGCCTATTCAAAATATCAGTGGTTCCCCTGTTGATCAACACTGCAAGACTGTCACCCTCACCTTTTCAGGGTGTTAGCAAATTTTCCACTTCCGTTTTCCTATCCCCAAACAGTTCACCTAAAGAAAAGAAATGCTTTCAGTGCTTTTCAAACAGCTTTGCACTTTGCCTATTTGACTCATGCTTGGTTTTGTTTTGTTTGTTTTCTTTGTTTTTCAGAATGTAAGGCAGGACTCACCCCGATATTTGAAGTACAACTGAGCTTAGCAATCCCAGAATTAGTTTTCTATCCATCTCTGGAGTCTGGAGTTAAGGGTGGCTTCTATGACATTGTTGAGGGTCTTGTCACCAGCATTTTTAGAATTTCATCTTTGGTGCCAAAGCTTTCCCCACAAAGCGGCTCTCCCCACTATCAGGTACTGGATCTGCAAGCATTCCACCCTCCGGCCAAACGTGGAACTTCCTGTGAAGCACTGGTGTAACTTCCTGCTGTTGTCTTGCTCCCCAAGGTTGACATGGAGAGCATGGCGGATCTGGCAAGCATGCGGAGCGTGCTCATGGGGAGGGTCCAGAGCATGATGGCCCTGTGCTGCTGCTATCGGAACACCTTCAGCCACTATTCCTACCTCTACGTGGAGGACCGGAAGGAGATTCTCGGTCAGTTTCTGTTGTACGGGCATGTCCTCACACCTGAGGAGATTGAAGCCCACGCAGAAGACGGCATCCCAGAGAACCCTCCCAGCCTCCATCAGTTTAAAGTGCAGATTGACTCCTATGAAAAGCTGTACGAAGAGGTGTGCAGGCTGGAGCCCGTCAAGGTGTTTGACTACTGGATGAAGATTGACGTGCGACCCTTTAAAGCATCTCTGCTGAATATAATTAAGAAGTGGAGCCTCATGTTCAAACAGCATCTTGTTGACTATGTCACTAACAGGTAATATGGTTTTCTAGCTCTCCTGCAGCATCTCAAGCTGGCAGAAACACCGTGTTTTTAATCTTCTTCGTATTTTTCCCCACGGATTCATTGATTAAATTAAAAATTAAAACAGCTGCTTGGAGGTTGCAGGCTTTTGGACACCAGCAGTAACTTTAGTCCTGCTCTTTCCTTTGTGCACCAGACATGGCTTCATTCTGTTTTATTTTCCATTTGGTGCCCAGTGTGTGAAAGGCACTCAGTAAGTGGTAAATAATGTTTGATACAGTAATAGCAGATCCAACCTCCTTCACGCTCTAACTGTGAAATCTCTTTAAGCCTGAGAAGTTGAGGGGGTCTAATGGGCCTCTTAGATTTTATTTCTACCACTTACTCCTTGTCTCCAATTATCCAGCTGGGCAATGTGGAAGTCACTAAATCCCCACACTCTTGATGCCTATCTGTGCCACTCTAGCCATGCAGCAGACTGGATCTAAAATTCTGTCTTTTCCATCGTGGACCTAGACCACCCAGCCCAGCACCAGGCTCTCTAAGCCAGAGCAGCAGCCTCTAGATAAATAATCAAGTTGGTTAACAGTCTACCTGTCACTTCACCTTAGCCTCATCTCCACAAGTTTGCAGATTCCCACCCTTCCCCACAGAGTCCTGTTGGGGAGCTCTGGTCCTTCCATTCAGCCATCAGCCTTTGGTATGTCAGCCGATGCTGCAAGGGAGCTGACTTGACTCCTCCTCTAAGTTTGGTCCTGGTCTTGCTTAACGCTGTAGCTGCTGTGCTCAATGATCTAGAAAGGAAACAGCCAAGTCAAGGATGTGTCTAACTAAAAACAATTCCAAGAGACTTTGCAAGGGTGATGGTCCACCACTCTAGGAAACCCCAGGAAAGCATTGTGGAATGTTTCAAGTAGGGCTTCCCAGGTGTTCTTTAAGAAGAAGCAGCCAGTTTTCCACATTCAGAGAGGGAACGATGGGTGTTTAGGAGGTGACAGTGAGGACCCCACGTGGAGTACTGTTGGATGGGACAGCTGTTCTGTGGTCCTTCTCCACTAGTAGGTCTGTTGATGTAAGGACATGGGGGCATGTTTCAAAATGTAGATTTTATTATTGTTTAGGTACAACAAGGCCAACAAATCAGGAGATGACTGTCATTGAAAAGATAGTTTGCTAGACTCATAGATCCCAAGAGGAGTGGGGCACACCACGCCATCAGGGCCACCTGGGAAGCACCAGGGTCAGTCAGGAGGCAGAGGGAGTGAGGCGGAAATGTGGGCCATGGACTTTATTATGGTTTCCATGAAAAAGAATGGGTGAGACAGGGCAAGCAGGTTTAGGATTTCTGGTTTGAATAATTTCAACAGGCTCTGGGATAGAGGGCCTGTTCTTAGTTATCTGGTCCCTGGCCCTGGGGTGATTAGGGTAGGTGGACAGTGGCCTGGAGTGTGAGAGCCAGATAGAGAAGGTGCTTGGGGATATAGACTCTGGATTGATTGGCTTGCATATGAAAGGCACGCTCAGAGGAGAGTCATTTATTATGTCTAGGAATTGGCTAACCCTGGGAAGGTCAATCCCTCCAGGGTCAGAAAGGCCCCAGATGTCAGAGGATCAGAAACATATGGTTGTTACAGGGCGTAGGGACAGCAGCTGCCATGCGTCTCTGTCAGGTCAGGCTTCACAGGATCTAACAGTTGGTTTAACAGGATAGACACATGGTGGAGCAGTTAGGAGGCCTGAGTTCTTGTCCTTGAACCCCTGTTTCCTTGTCTCTGGAAGAAGGCAGTGTGACTGGATTCCTCTAAATTGCCTTCCAGTTTCATCAGTTGGTGATTCCATAAACTGACTACTTTGCTACACTTTAGGAAAATGTGTTATTGTGTTCTCAAAGATTAGATGAAATAGAAACAGTAAGAACAGTAAAAATCATTTATTGTTGAGTGTCTACTATGTGCCGGTTAATTCTGCGATTTCTGCCTTCCCTTAGTAGGTGTCAGGATTATTCCCACCTTGTCTTTTGTTTTTTTTAAAGATTGGCACCTGAGCTAACAACTGTTGCCAATCCTCTTTTTTTTTTTTCCCCCTGCTGTTTCTCCCCCAATCCCCCCAGTACATAGTTGTATATTCTTATTCGTGGGTCCTTCTAGTTGTGTCCACTTTGTCTTACATCTTATATACTACATTTGCTGTCAGAAGTCCAACTCTTTTTTATCATCTGTCTTATTCAGCTTGGGCTGCTGTGGTATTGTGATTTATAATAAGAAATATTTATTTGGTCTTCCTCTCTGATTCTGGCACAGCTCCTGAAATTCTTGGAATTTCCTAAGTGTTGAAAATGATCAAGGTATCGTTCATTATGTTACTGAAATAACTTTTGGGAAGCACCTGAGGACAGGGGCTGATGGCCAGGAGAACCAGCCTTGTGATTAGAGATTAGCACTTTCAGTCCCACCACCAACGCTGGGGAGGGGAGAGGAGCTGGAGGTGGAATCAATCACCAGTAACTAGTGACTTAATCAATTATGCCTATGTAACAAAGCCTCCATGAAAAAGGATGGGGTTTGGAGAGCTTCCAGGTTGGTGAACATGTGGAGATTGGGAGAGAGTGGTGTGTGCAGAGAGGGCTTGGAAGCTCCACACCCTTTCTCCATACCTTGCCCTATGTATCTCTTCCATCTGGCTGTTCCTGAGTTATGTCCTTTACCATAAACCAGTAATCTAGTGAGTAAATAG
Organism: Equus asinus; assembly: GCF_041296235.1. NCBI lineage: Eukaryota > Metazoa > Chordata > Mammalia > Perissodactyla > Equidae > Equus > Equus asinus. Next base: position 8,280,764 of record NC_091802.1, on the reverse strand, counting down.
GTCCCCTGAGTTTTGTGAGCTGCTCTAGCAAATTAATTGAACCCAAGGAGGAGGTCAGTGGAACCTCCCATCTATAGCCAGTCGGTCAGAAGCACAGACGACAACCTGGACTTGCTATTGGTATCTGAAGGCACTGGGGCAGTTTTGTAGGACTGAGCCCTTAATCTGTGGAATCTGATGCTATCTCCGAGTAGATTGTGTCAGAATTGAGATGAATTGTAGGACACCCAGCTGGTTTTGGAGAATTGCTTGGTGGTGTGGGGAAACCCCAGCACCACGTGTACACATTGGGATTGGTATTAGAATCCTAGTAGCTGCCATAGCAAAATACCAATGAGTGGGGGGCCTAAACAACAGAAATTTATTTCTCACAATGCTGGAGGCTAGGATCAAGGTCAAGGTACCAGCCGTTTTGATTCCTGGTGAGAGCTCTTCTCCTGGCTTGCAGACAGGCGCCTTCTCATGGTACCCTCACGTGGTCTTTCCTCAGTGTGTGCGCACAAAGAGAAAGAGATGGCTCTCACTTCCTCTTCCTATAAGGACACTAATCCCTGATGCGGGCCCCACCCTCATGACCTCACCTACTCCTAGTTACCTCCTAAAGGCCTCACCCCCAAATACCATCATATGGCTTCAGCATATGAATTTGTGGGGGACACAAACCTTCAGTCCATAAACTCTCATCCCCCTTCAGCTCTTTCTGCCCTAATCTGACTCAGCCCCTACCCCTGCCCTCGCAAAGCCTTCCCCTAGAGCTCAGGATCTTTCATCAGCAAATACCCACTGTCCGCTTCATCTTCTCTCACTCTCATTTTGCTCTAACTGAAACCCATCTGTCACCTGAGGACACTGCTTCTGCTGCAGTCCTTCCAAGCGGGGACTGATATTTCTCCTGTATCCATCTTCCCACTAGGCCTGGAGGTAGATAAGATGTTCTTGCTCTACAGTGCTGCTCCCAGACCGTTTCAACTCTGTCCTCCCTCAAAGTCCTCAGCTCCACTGGAGCAAATTCTGTCAAACGGTACCAACTGCCCCTTGTCCTTACTGCAGTCACCTACCAAGCTCTTAGTCATTCTTCCCCATCACTGCAGCTCCTAACATCTGGCTCAATCTCTCTTTCCTACTCTTTTGCTGATAATCGTCCTCAGTGACCCAACATCCACATGGCATCTCCATTACACCTGCCTCTTATTTTGTTGACCTCTCTCCCCAATGCCCTTTCCTTCTGCCATACCTCTGCCACCCAGTTCCATGCCGTGCTCTCTGTGAGGCAGAGGGAAAAGTGTGGAAGTAATTGCTCTCCCTTTAAAGTCTCAGCTTTAAGCATTCCATTCTCAGACCACCACCTGGTATCTTTCTAGCTCACTTACTTGGCAAGCCTGCTACGAAAAATTCTTCAGACCCATCAGGATTTCCAATCCATTGGCCGCAACACTTTCTCAGTCTCTCACCCTTGCTCCCCATTCCCATTCCCACCTTGTAAAACTCTGACTCTGTCTAAACTCAGTGCACTGCTCCTGCAACTGAGCAATTCATCCTTGATGAAGGAAAAACAAACCATGCTTCTGACCAATCTCATGTGAAATTTATGAACATAAAATTCAAGTAGGCCCTGCACATTTTCGTAGACGCTTCCCAACTCTTCCAGTCTCTTTTTTCCTCTCTCTACTGAACCTCGAATGTCCTCTCTGCCCTGTAACCTTGCCTCTCATTTCGCTGAAAAATTAGAAACAATCACAAGAGAATTAACTCACCTTTTCACCAACAAATCTACCAACCTACCTGCATCTGAAGCTGTACATTCAGCTCCCTCACCTGTTAGAACAGATAAGCTATCCCCGCTTCTTGAAGTCCAACTTCTTTCTTCTCATCTATTCAAGGACTTAGCTCCTCCAGTGTTCCCTATCAACAACATTATCAATTTTTTCCTTCATATATTCTCAACAGCATGCAAATGTATTGTCCTATCTACCATCTTAAAAAAAAGAAAGGAGCATGGGCCCTCCAGTCCTTCCAGCTACAGCACCAGCAGTTTTGTGTGCTCTCCTTCACAGCAAAATTCCTCAAAAGATATATCTGTACTTGATTCCTTTACTTCCTTATCTTCCATTCTCTCTCAACAAAAAGTTTTACTATAAAATGTAACATACATAAAACTTCGAGAAAAAATATTAAAATACTTGCGTTTGCATTATCCAGCTAAGAAACAGAACATTAGCTATATTTTAAAATTCCCTTATACGCTCTTCCCTGATCAAATTCCCCTCCCTCTCTGCTGGATGTTAGTCTTACCCTAAATGTGACATAGTCCTTCCTATGTTTTTCTTTATGGCTTACTATGCATATACGTGTATACATATACACACACACACATATATATGTGTGTGATATATATACACATATATCTATACGTATATATAAGCATTTAAAAACTTTATGAAAATGAAACAATATCGTATACTATATATTTTTCCATGTCCTGTTTCTTTCAGTGTTGTGTTTGAGATCCATCCATGTTGAGAACATAGCAGTAGTTCATTCATTTTTACTACTGTAGAGTATTCCTTTGTCTGAATATACCCCAACTTGTCTATCCATTCTATGGTCAGTGAACATGTGGGTTGTTTCAGATGGTTTTGCTAATATCAACAATGTTGCTATGAGCGCTCTTATAGCTGGATCGTGGTGTACATGGGCAAGTATTCCTTTGGGCTATGTACATGAGAGTGGAATTGCTGGGTCAACGCATATAATGTCATCTGTCTGCAAGGTAGAGCAGCCACATGTGAAAATATCTGTAGCCCCACATCCTCAACACCTCTTGATACTGACAATCTGTTTAATGCTGGCCGTTCTGGTGGGAGTTCAGTGGTGTCTCATGGCAGTAAACATTTTACGTTTCTCTGATTTGGAATAAAGTAGCTTATCCTTTTGTTTTTGGTGAGTCATTATGTTCCCTCTTCTGCGCCTATTCACGGCTCTTGCCCATTTTTTATTGGACTTTATGTTTTCCTTTTTGATATTTAGAAGTTGCTTATATATTCTGTATGTAATCCTTTGCTAGTTGTATACATTGCAAATATTGTCTCCGATTTTTGTGGCCTGTCTTTCCACTGCATTTATGGTATGTTTTGATGAACAGGTCTTCATTTTAATGGAGCCAAATGTGTCCATCTTTTCCCTTACGTTGTTCTCTTTTGTCTTGTTAAATAAATCCTTCCTCGCCCTGAGATCCTAATGATATTCTTTTATATCCTCTCCTAAAAGTTTTATAGTTTTATCTTTCATGTCAAGTAGCCTAATTTGCCCGTTGCCACATCAATATGATGCAGTCCTAATTACTGTGTGTTGTTAGTGCCATTGAGTCAATTCTGACTCCTAGCAACCCTGTGCACAGCAAGGCTGAAACCTACCCCATCTTTTTGCTCCATCCTCTCACCTTCCGGTGCTCTATCAGACAAGGTTCCACTGCCATTCATAGGGTTTTCACAGCCAGTTTTTTTGGAAGTTGGGTGGCCAGGTCCTTCTTCCTAGTCTGTCTTAGTCTGGAAGCTCCACTGAAACCTGTCCACCATGGGTGACCCTGCTGGTATTTGAAATACTGGTGGCATAGCTTTCAGCATCACAGCAACATGCAGCCACCACAGTGTGACAACCGACAGACAGGTAGTGTGGTTCCTGACTAGGAAACGAACCCAGGCCACGACAGTACAAGTGCCAGACCTTAACCACTAGATCACCAGGCTGGCTCCTAGTTACTACAGCTCTGTTATAAATATTGATATCTGCGGCGGCAAGTGCCCACCTTGCTCATTTTCATTAAGAATGTCTCAACAATTTTGGGCCCTTACTCTTTTACATAAATTTTGAAAATCAGTTTGTAGAAGAAAAATCTGTTGAAATTATATTATATTTACAGTGACTATAGATCAATTTGAGGAGAACTGTCATCTTATGGTATTGGGTATTCCTGTCCAAGAACATGTTCTGTCTCCATTTATCTGTCTTCTTCAGTGTCTTTCGATGAAATTTTGTAATCGTTATCTTTAAAATAATTTTCATGTCTTTGTTAAGATTTATTCCTTGGTATTTTGTTTTTTGATTTTTAGTATAAATGATATTTTAAAATTATATTTTCTGTGGAAATGGAATTGATTTTATATCAAGCAACTCTGCTAAATTAACTTATTAATTCTAATAATTTATCTGTGTCCTTTTTTGGGTTTGCTGTGTACATAGTCACCATCTATAAATTTATAATGGTCTTATTTCTTCCTTCTCAGTCTTTATTTTTATGCGTTTTATCTCTATTTCTTGTCTTACCACACTAGCTAGGACTTCCAGGATAATGCTGAATAAAGTGGTAATGACAGGTATTTTTGTCTTGTCCCTGATCATAACGTTTCACTACTAAGTGTAATATTTGCTGTGAGTTTTTTGTGGATTTTCTCTATCTGACTAAAGAAATTCCCTTCTATTCCTAATTTGTTGAGAGAATTTAGCATAAATGGATATAAAATTTCATCAAGTACTTTTTTTAACTCCATTAAGATAATTCTGTTTTTTCCCTCAAAATGTTAAAGTGGTGAACATATTATTTCATTTCTAATATTAAGCCAACTGAGTGTTACTGAGATAAACCCAACACAAAGTATTATCTTTTTAAAAATATCCATTGGTTGATTTTGTTTGCAAATATTTCGTTTAGCATTCATGTGTCTGTCTGTAACTGACATTGGCCTTTGATTTTCCTTTCTCATACTGTCTTTGTCTAATCTTGCTCTGTGGTTTTGCTAGTTTCATAAAATGAATGAGGAAGTAATCCTTCTTGTTTATTCTCTGGAAGAGGTGGTGTAAGATTGGAATTCTCTGGTCCTTGAAAGTTTGATTTAAATCTCCTGCTGAGCCATCTGGGCTTCATATTTTCTTTGTTGCAGGATTTTTACCTCTAATTTCTCTAATGGTTATAGAGATATAAAGGTTTTCTATTCCTTAGTAATTCATATTTGTCTAGGAATGTATCCATTACCTGTAAATCTTTAAATTATTGTCATAAAATTAATAATATTCTCTTACCTGTTTAATCTCTGCAGAATCTATGGTTATGTCTTGCTTCTCATTTCTGTTCATTTTTATTTGTGCTTTCTGGCTATTTTACTTGATATATCTTGCCAGAGATTTTTCAAAGAACTATCTTATGAGATCATTGATTCTCTCCATTATAATTTGATTATTTTAAAAATTTAGTCTTTTATGTTTATTTCCTTCTACTTTCTTTGGATTTGTTTTCCTTTCTTTGGCTAACTTAAGATGGGTATTCTGCTTACTCATTTTGAGCCCTCTGTCTTTTTAATGTAACATTTAAAGTTATAAATTCCTTTCTAAGTACAATTTTACCTACATCTCACAAGGCTTAGTATATAATATTTTCATTTCAATTTATTCCTAAATATTTTTAACATCCATTATGATGTATTTATACATTTTTTGTTCTTCAAACATAGGGTTCTTCTAGTTACATTCCTATTAATTTCTAACAATTGCACTGTGGTCAGAGAATGTGCTAGAACTAATAACAAGCTTCTGAAAGTTGTTGATGTTTGCTTTTTACACTATAGTATGGTCAGTTTTTCTAAATGTTCTGTGCATATTTGAAAAGCACATGTATCTGTAACTGTTGGGCGTCGTGTTCTGTGCATGCCTGTTTGAACGAATGTGTTTTATTCAAATCTACTGTATCCTCAGTGCCTTATCTTCTGCTTGTTTTATCAGTTACTCAGATAATCGTGTTAAAAATCTTCCCTTTGATGATAGATTGTCAGTTTCTTCTTGTAATTCTATCACTTTTTGTTTCATATATTTTAAAGTTATGTTATATGAGCATACAGAGTTTTCTTTTCATATCTTCCTGACAAATTGAAACTTTTAGCCACACATTAAAAATCTTCTCTATCGCTAGCTATATTATTTGTGTTAAAGTCTGTTTTGTCTTATATAAATATAACTAAACCAATTTTCTCTGTATGATATTTGCCTGGTGTCTCTCATTTTATCCTCGGGCTTTCGGTCTTTCTGTGCCTTTATATTAGGAGAGATTTTTATAATCAACACAAAACTGCATGTTTTATCTACCTTAATATTTGTCTTTTAACTGGAGGGTTTTCATTAACATTTATCCTGCTATATTTGGATTCATTTCTACCATTTTATTATGTACTTTCTATTTGCTCTTCTTTTTCTTTCTTTTTTTCCCCTCCTTTCTTGCCTGCTTTTGGGTTGAATTGTTTTTTCAAGTTTTATTTTTCCTTTTGCTTATTCCATTTTTTCTTTTCTGCTAATTTGGATGTTTGACTGTCTAGATCTACTCTTCTGATAGTTACCATAGCTATTTCCATAAGCATCCTCAAGAGGACTAAGTCTATGAGTACTGTTACTCTCCTCACAACCAATACCCTGACTTTTGGAATAGTTTGATCTCAATTTTCATCCATCGAATTATATTCTATGATTCCCAGTAATTTCAGTTGTTGTCTACTATTTATTTAAACTCCACAAATTATGCTTTATTTTTGGACACAATGTTTATTTAAATTTACCTACACGTTTCCTGGTATCTTTGTTGACCGTGTCTTCCTGCAGTGCAGACCTGCCACCTGAGGTGCATCAATTACAAGGTCCTTTAATAAAGGTCTATTGGTGAACAACCCTCTCATTCCTCCTTTGTCTGAAAATGCACGTTTTTTGCCCTTGTACTTGAAGAAATCATTTTGTGGAAGAGAGAATTCTTGAATAGCAGATATTTTCTGTGAGTCTATTGAAAATATTATTCTACTGTGTCCTGCCTTCCATTTTTGCTGCTGAATAGCGTAGTTTTTGTAGAAATCTGTCTTTGCTCTGAAGCTAGCTTTAACATTTTTCTTTTCATTTTGGTAATCTGCAGTTTCATACGTATGTGAGAGTTTCTTTATATTAATTCCGTCTGGAATTTGTTGGGCTTTCTTGACCTTGCATTTGGTGTCTTTCAACAATTCAAGAAAATTCTTAGCCAGGATCTCTCAAAGATTGCTTCTTGCCCATTCCCTCTGTTGCTTCCTTCCTGAGCTCTTGTTCTGTGAGATCCTTTCACTGTCCTCCATGTCTTTTAACGGTTTTCACAGTTTTCAGTTTTGTCTTATTGCACTGCAGTTTGGATAACTTCCTCATGTCTGTCACACAGCAGTCTGACTCTTTCTTTCAGCTGTGTCTGAATCTCCTGTTTGACCCATTCATTGAACTTTAAATTTTAATTACAATTTCTATTTTTAGATTTTCTAGTTGGTTATTTTATAATTTTGCTTGATCATCTTTTTTTTCTGCTTTTTCTCCCCAAATCCCCCCAATACATAGCTGTATATTTTAGCTATGGGTCCTTCTAGTTGTGGCATGTGGGACGCCGCCTCAGCATGGCGTGATGATCGGTGCTGTGTCGGCGCCCAGGATCCAAACCAGTGAAACCCCAGGCCACCGAAGTAGAGGGCGTGAACTTAACCACTCGGCCACGGGGCCAGCCCCTGCTTGCTCATCTTTATACTGTCTTGTTCTTTGCTCAAATTTTAAGGCTCCTCTTCTACTTATTCATTTTTTAAGCTTTAGAATATGTTCATTGGAGGATAATCTTTGGACAACTTTTGATTTCTCAACTTAAAAATGGTTTGTTTCTTCATGCCATAGATTAAAGTTAACATAAAGGCCTACAGAAAACGTTTAACTTCAGTCTCCTGGGATCACCCATCAACATAGTACAGTATGATCAGTTTCGCATTGCTAAAACACACATCAAAAGCTTTTTCTATGCTTCTCTTCACAAGGTAATGCCATCACAGGTCATAATTTTCACATTATCCACTTCAAAAAGTTTTGTCACTTCTCGGAATCCATCATTCAATATAAAGGTCCACATGCTCTCACAGACACGGGTGTACTTGGAGAGCCTCTGAAATTGCCTCCATTCCTGACTCAGAAACAATGTGAATTTATGCTTGAACCTAAAGGGCAAGTTGGGCCAGGGGCAGAGGCATTCAGCTATTGACAATGTAAGAGCTTATCGAGGCCTCTGAAAGGTGATGCCGAAAGAAAGGTATAAACTGATGTAACACGCTTAAAAGGATGACGTTGTTTTTCTTAGCCAGTCTTGAATTGATGTCCAAGAAGCTACAGGGAAGGCAATTTTCTCCTCCTATATGGGTCAGAAACAACAAAGCAAGGCACCTAAGCACAAACTCTTGTCCTTTAAATATATTGATTATTTCTATTTTATGTTCTGCATCTGAATTCCAATATCTGAAAGCTTCACAGGTTTAATTTTGCTGTTTCTGTTGGCTCCCACTCATGGTGACTTCTTTCCTTGTGTATTTTGTGACTTTGGATTGTAAAATCATGTTCCTGGATATTTAATCCTTTGAGGATTGGACTCTAGCTGCATTCCTCCAGAAAGGATTTTCATTGGTTTCTGCCGGTCATCCAGGGACTCTTCCAACCCCAGACCACTTGTACTTCAACTTGCAGTAGTCCATCTAGTGCCAAGGGTAATACGGGCAGGTTTCCCTAATGTCCCTTGCTGTGTAGCATTTTTATTCCTTGGTCACTTTTATGGTGTTGCAACTTCACATGCAGCCTCCTACTGGCTTCCTCACTTCGTGTGGGCCCTAGGTTTAATCACCTGTTTCCCACATCTCGTAAAGCGATTCAAATAGAAGCTCAGGGTCTCCAGCATTCAGTAGAAACTATCACGTGAAAGGTAGCTTTGAACCTTGCTTACCTTCCGGGGTTCTTGCTTTCACTGCATTTTCAGCCTCTGGAGATTCCTTAATTTTGTACCACCTTAGTGATACATTTTTAAATGATTCTGAAATATTTGCTTAAGCATTTCAGTTGTTTTAGCAGAAGGGTCATTCATATTATCATGTATCATACAGCTAGAAACAGAAGCCCACCATTCTCCAATGTATTCTCCAGTCAGGATTTGACTATACTGCTCCGCTGAAACCATTCTTGTCAAGATCAAGGATTTTCGTGGGGCCGAATCCAGCGGTGATTGTCAGTCTTCATCCTACTTGTACCTCTCAGCAGTATTCGGCACAGCTGATCCCTCTCTCCTTTCCAAAAAGGTTCTTCACGCGACTTACCAGATACCTCACTTTTCTTGACTTCCTTCTATCTCACTGGCTATGTCTTCTTGGTCTCCTTGGCTGGGTTCATCTCCTCTGACTTTTTCCCTTTTTCTCAAACAAATAGTTATATATTCTAGTTGCAGGTCCTTCTGGTTGTGCTATGTGGGACGCCGCCTCAGCATGGCCTGATGAGTGGTGCTAGGTCCATGCCTAGGATCCGAACTGGTGAAACCCTGGGCTGCCAAACTTGAGTGTGCAAACTTAACCACTCGGCCACGGGGCAGCCCCCAGAATGAATTTCATTTAACTCGCAATAAGCAGGGAGACAGAAATGATTTTTCCAGTCTTATAGGTGAGGAAACTGAGGCTCAGAGATGTTAAATGACTTGGTCATGGTTACATATCTAGTAAGTATCAAAATTAAACCCAAGTCTGTTTGACTTTAGAGGCCATATTTTTTATTTTGTTTTTTAAAAATAATTTCAGACTTACAAAATAATTTATAATATATTCACTTTGAAAACTTTTTAGACTTACAAAAAAAGTTATAAAAATAGTACGAAGAGTTCTGTTTTACCTTCACTCAGTGTTCCCAAATGATAATGTCTTGTATAACCATAGTACAATTATCAACACAAGGAAGTTAATATTGATATAGACATATTAACTCACCTACAGATCTTATTCACTTTTCGTCAGTTGTCCCACTACTGTACCGTGTCTCCTGAGTCTCCTCCATCATGGAGCCTCAGTTTTTATCTTTCATGACTTTGACACTTCTGAAAAGGGCTATATTCTTGCCACTAGGACATAGTCTATGCCAAGTGCTAGGCACATGGAAAGTTTTCCAGAATAGTGGCTACTATTCTTGGGGATAAATAAATCTCCCTTTTGAGGACTGGAGGGAGGTTGCATCCTCATGTTCTGTTTGTTATACTCAGCTTGGAGGACCTTGAAGTATTTATAAAAAATAGTGAGAGTGGCTTGCTCAAGAAAGTCGAAAAAGGAGATTTCGAAGGACTGGTCGAAGTCATGGGACACCTCGTGGCTCTTAAGGAACGGCAGAGCAGCACCGATGAGATGTTTGAGCCCTTAAAGCAAACTATTGAGTTGCTGAAGACCTATGAACAAGAATTGCCAGAAACAGTGTTTAAGCAGCTCGAGGTCAGTGCAAAGGTTATGTTTTCTTAATAAAAGAAATAGTGGGAGAGTTTCACGATTTCAGAGCAGGGTGAGGTGGGTTGACGTAAATCAAAAACAGGGCTCGGTGAGGACCCAAAGTCCATGTTTTGGAACTACGTGTGTAGTGTATGTATAATGTCTACCACATTTTGGAAGCTCAATCAATAGGAAACAGTCTTTTGCTGGAGATATGTGGGAGAAATGATGTGGGTGAAGTGTTTGGGGTTTTTTCCCCTCTGAATTAGGGATGAGCCAACTTTTTGATTCAGAGAAAAAAAGCAGGTCTGAGGAACATGAAGATGCTCTAAGAGGAAATGTGGGGCATAAAGGAAAATAACCAAGCACTCTTGGAAAATATAGAAAAGGGCAAGGGTTACCACATGAGAGGCTGAGGCAGGAAGGTTAATGTTAAGTCAGAAGTAGGTGATAGTCGGGAAAGCAGGCAACCCGCGAGATGAGTCAAGGAAAGGGGAGTTGTAGAGTGTGGGTGAACGATACCGCTGCATCACAGTGTGGCATGAAGCAGAGATGAAGATGTCTGGAATGTCCAGCTTCAGGGCTGTGGGCAAGGGAGAGCACAGTGGGTCTGACCACACTGACATCTCCTTTGCAGGAGCTGCCTGAGAAATGGAACAACATAAAAAAGACAGCCATTACTGTGAGGCAACAGGTGGCCCCACTGCAGGCAGATGAATTGACACTCCTCCGCCACCGGTGCACAGCCTTCGATGTCGAACAGCAGCAGTTCTGGGAGCAATTCCACAGAGAAGCTCCCTTCAGGTATGGACCCAAGTTGCCACAGTTGGCTCCTTTCCTCTAAGCATGGCGATCTTTGAGTTACTGATGATCTCTCTGTTGAGTTTGTGTGTTCTTTTAGCAGATGAAAACTAGTTAACAGTTTCCCTCTCATTTAGGTCTGTCAGGTAGAACATGGTACTAGTGTGGGCAGAGTCCTTTCATGGCGTGTATTAGATGAGCAAATGTGGTATAAGCACCTTGCCTTAAAAAAACAGTCTAGAAGCTTGTGCGTCTCCAGGTCTGTAAAGAGATTGCATGTGGTAAAATTACTAGTTTTTTACTAAACTGTTAGTATTCTAAATTCTCACAGACTCCTGTTCTTTTGATTCAAAAAAGTGGCCAGTAGAATTTTAATGTAATTTTGGAGGGCATTTTGGTGGCCTAAAGGAAGGATTTGAGGTGAAGGATTTACTTTCAGGGTGTTCTTTCTCCACTCAGTAATGCTCAGACACCTCCCACCTTGTTACTAGGGCCCTTTACATAAGCAAACAACTATATCACGGCGACACCCGTCACATGTGCCCACACGTAGAGGCTCCTTTCTCAGAGGCTTCCTGCCTTGGTGGAGAAGTCTAACCTGGTCTGCTCCTGGTCCGCTGCTCAGCATAGGGGATCCAGTCAGGAGAACAAGCTGGTTCTGAGCACTCCTGTGTCCGCTGAGGTGCCAGCTGACATGGGTACTCTCCTCTCACTCCAGCTCCAGGATTTGCTTTCTGTATCCTATCTGAGCTCCTTGCTGGTTCTCCTCTATAATTTTGGATCGACAAGCTTGGAAATCTCCAAACTGGGAAATGCCCTATGTAAGGAGTAAGGAACATTTTTGTTGTCAGGGGTTAGTTACCCACAGAAATACTACATTGGGAGATACACATTCAATTAACAAAGAAAATTATATCTTTGTTGGAAGGGAATATAGCATAATGATTGGCACATGGACTCTGGATTCAGGCTGCCTATGTCTGATCGCGGATCTACTACTTACTGCCCATGTCAGGGGAGTTACCTACTATCTCTGTGCTTCAGTTCCCTCACCTGTCAAGTGGGGTTAGTAATAGTCTCCACCTCACAAGGTTGTGGTTAGGATTAAAGAAACAATCTTTGCAAATGTTTAGCATAGTACCTGGCCCTAGGGTGACCAACTCTCCTGGTTTTCCTGGGACTGTTCTGGTTTTAGCACTGAAAGTCACACACCGTAGGAAGCCCCTCTGTTTTGGGCAAGCTGGACCGGTTGGTCACCCAACCTGGCACACAATAAGGGCCTCCCTATTCTTAGTCATGCCTTAAACATTTATTGAGCAGCTCTTATCTCCAAGTATTATACTTGGGGCTAGAGTGAACAAGATGAGTATGTTAAGAGGCAGGGAAGAACAGATGTGTAAACTACGCATCTGTTATATATACAACACATGACTCTAAAGCAGGGTGCTGCCATTTTGGCTGCACATTAGAATCACCTGGGAGCTTTAAAAATATCCAATGTCCAGTCTGTCCCTCAGACCAACTACATCAGATCTTCAGGGGCTGAGAACTGGGCATCAGTAGTTCGCGAATCTCCCCAGGTGATTCCAACGTGCAGGTGATTCCAATGTGTTTGAGTCTGCTGTGCTGAGGGGAAGGAACTGCTTCGCTTTTAAACAATCATGCTGGGGCATATAATTGCCAAGTGAGTCTTATTCCTTTAGAATAATTGCCTTAGGAGCTAGACCCTTGTTCCAAAGAGACATCTATCACTCAAAACATTTGTGGACCTTCTTTTGGGACTATTCTTTCAGAGTCAGAGGCACATTCTTTTAACTCTTCTTTGGGTGTGCAATTTAATGTTTGAAATCCCACACTGATCACACAGAGCCAAAGCTGGTGAGGGAGATGACTGATCAATGGAGATGGGTAATACCGCTTAGTGTTAACAACCACCACACCAATGGCAATGGCCATAAAAATAACGACACTAATATCTCTACATCAGCTGTCTCTTTAAAAAACTTCTGAGAAGGACTTCCAAAGATGTTTTGCAAAATATCTTCCCAAACAGACTTCTGAGGCTGCTTGAAAGGAAAGAACATTCATTTGCTGGTGTGTTTTCATGTGTCTGTTGGAGATCTGGTATCCATCCCTCAGAGTGACAGGGTGCGTGTGCATTGATCAGCTGTTGTTGTTTTTAAATTTATAGCTGCATTTTTCTTTCTTAGCACTTGTATCTGCTGGCTGTGAGAATATTGCTACCCTTAGCTGGGTTTTCCAAATTCACATCTGTTAATTTGACATGCAGATGAATCTTTGCGAGAGACTACTTTGAAAGGAACTGCTCACAGCAGTATGGAAAACCAAACGTTATTGCAATTTTGATGTATTTCTCTTCTTGTCAAGAAACCCATCAGGACTAAAGCAGAATCATGGATTTATTGCTGAAGGGACTCTTACTGGGCATCAATTCATGTGTTTTGTTTCTTAGTTTGGTGTGTGTCAATGTCTGTGTTTAAAAATTTTAGGTACCCTGTGTGGTAAATGAATTTAATTCTGGTTGCTTCACTTTTAGATCCTATATGAATTTCTAAAATGCAGACCCTGCTACATTCCTCTGTGAATGCAAGTTTCTGTCCTGATTAGATTGCAGGTTAAGCTCACACTGATCTTGTCTTTGAGGAGGAAAAAGAAAGTGACTGTCTCATTAAGCCCTTGCGTCTGACAGATGCTGGGTGAAGTCAGGCTGCTTGGGTTGAGATTCTTTCTTCATGTTCAAGTCAAGTTTTACTTCTTCCTTTAGTTCTTAACTCTAAGCTGTATCAGCATATTCCTAGCTGAGCTCTCACACTTCACAGTAATTGGCTAAATCATCATACTCAGATTCAAGGGTTTTTTACAACTCTTAAAATTGGAGACTAATTTTCTCCCTTGAATGAAAGGAAGGCTCCATGCTTGTAGCAGAATTCTCTTGTTCAGTCTTCCTGACCTTAAGGAATGATGCCATGACATACAGTCTTCTTAGCCACATCAAGGCCAAGGTAATTCAGGGGTTTCTGAGTCAAAACAATTGATCCCTGTGAGCTCCAGCTCGATGGAGACCATTAGGGTTTTTAGCTGGCTGGCAACCAGATTCTGTGAACAGTTGGGAGAGGCTTCTTGAAGATACCCTCCCACTGCGTGCTGTCCTGCATGACAACTAGAAAAGGCAAGGCTTTCCAAATAGCCCAAAAATACAGCAGAAATGAGGAAAGAAGGGCCTCTGTCTTGCTTGCACCATGTCTGTTTTCTCTTCAATAGCTGGAGAGAAGAGCGATGTCAGTCATTAAATCTCCCAGGGGCATGTAGATGTCCTAAGACGTGTAATTAGTTCAGCTTGACCCTGTTCTAGTTAATCTGACTCGTTCACGTGATTCAGGCTTTCATAGAGCAGAAAAGGTCGTGGAGTCAGCAAAAAGTGATGTAAAAGCTAGGATTTTAAGATAATACATGCACCTTGACCTCAAAGACCTACAGCCTCAGGACAATTTCAAAAATGAGTAATAAGACATATGCATTAGGTGCCAACTTTAACCCCTACTTGGGAAGCAATTCACACACCCCCTGTAGAAGGTGGTGCTTGAGCCAAGGGCAAATGAGAATTAGTTACTTGGAAAAAAGAGGAATGGGAAGTGAGGATCTTCTGGGCAAAGGACGCAGACCATACAAAGGCACAGAAGGATGGAACTGTGACAAACAGCTGTAGACTGCATGTGTGTATGGCTGGGTGCAGGAAGTGGAAGATGAGAATAGAGAGGTCCATGTGAACGAGTTTTGACTGTGATCAACCACTGAAGGGTCTAAGCAAGAGAACAACATAATATCAATATGACTCTTTTGTGGCTGTGGAGAACAGAATGCAGTGAGACAGACTCAAGGCCAGGTGCTCCATGCTCCCGAGAGTGATTACAACAGCCCAGGTGAGAAGCAATAGGCCTGAAGTGAAGCAGTGGTGGTGAGAATGGAGAGAGGAGAATGGATTTGAGAGAGATTTGGGAGGGAGAATCAGCAGGATTGACTGACTATGGGAGATGAGGAAAGAGGAGAGTCTAGTATAATTCTCCATCTTGCATTTTGGACAAAGAGATGGAAGGTGGTACTATTCGCTGTTCACTGAGATGGAGGCCACCGAATGGGAAGAACTGAAAGATCACAAGGTCAAGTTGGACATGTTCAAGTGCAGGTGTGTCATCACTCATTGTATATACAACTATGCCACTGAGGTTAACGTTTACCAATGACTAGCTTCCCAAAAATCAATTTGAGTCACTTATTCCTCTCTCTCTCTTTCTCCGCTCATGTCTGAGTCAGGCCTGAATCAATCATTTGTCCGAGATCACATGCATGAGCAGCATATTTTCATTTCTCTTAATTATAGTTTTATTCATCCAGACTTTCCAGGCATTTCTCCTTTAGATTAAAATACTTTTGCATTATTATTTCAATTTCAGAGACTTACTACATGCTTTTCCCTCCTATTACTTCCTTGTTCTTATGCTATATTGTTCCTGCGGGTTTTGGAGAACTGCTTCGAGTTTATTAGGCACATTAATCAGGTCTATGAATATCCTGACAATTTACACTAGAGTTTTGAAATGGAAAGAGGGTTACTCACCCTCATGTCTAAAGGTTCCTTTCACTCCTTAGGGCAAATTAACTTTTATGTGTGCTCAGCTACAGGAAATGACTGTCCACAAATTTAAACTATAAACAAAAATTATGCCACAGGGTAGATGAAGTTTGGAATAGATTTGACAAATGATTACCTCTAACAAATATTGGAGGAACCAATATTGATTTAAGGATATTCATATGTGCTGAGGAAAGAGCGATTAGAAAGATCATTTATTATCTTCTATGTAACCCCCCAAACACTCTAATAGCTCATATCTTACCTAAGAAGTCATTCCTGAATTATATTCCGTTAATAAATTAAACAGAATGTAGGCTTTTAGAATTTGTCTGATAGACCTTGTACTAACACCAAAAGGCTAAGTTCACTTTCCAGGTTCACTCTAGTTAAGAGAAAAGTAGAATTTACACACTCCAACAGTTAGTCTTTGGAAATGAAGAATAAGCAGGGCCATTCATGCCTGGCAGTCTTTCCTGCTGGACCACTTGCCATGAGGGTGTTATATTTCTTTCCTTCTAGTTCTTTTCTCATTGCTCTCATAGACGAGAAAGGTTCTTGCCTATATAGACAAAGGGCCTTCTTCAACTCTGAGAACTCCAACCTCATCTTCTGTTCAGAAACACTTGGGAGCTGGAGAACAGTGAAGATGTACAATGAGGTTCAGCCTCATTCTCTTAAGACGTAAATGCACAACCAGAGCACATGAGCCAAAAGCTATTTAGATGGAACAAGCAGGAATCAAACATAGCAAGCGTCAAAGTTAATCTGACACTAATTTAATGGTATGCATAACTGTTATTGTGTTGCATGGCAATTAGGCTTAAGTGGTGAGCAGTTCAGGTAAATGACTTTAATTAGGATTTCTTTCCATCCGCCAAGTCAAATATTTCCAAAGACAACTGAGAGAAGAGGCAGTTCAGGAAAAGGGGCTTGTATGTCATCCTCTTCCTTTTTCCTTCCTCTCCATACCCCACGCACCAACCAACCAACCAACCAACCAGCACACACACATGCACACACACACACACTAGGTCGAAGGAAATGACCAATTCTCTAGTCACTCATTTCCTCTCAACTTTCTGCTTTATGTGAACCCTGTGATGCCCTATTCTGATTGTAGAGGAACATAGTACTCACCCTTCAGTCATGGTCTCCCCACTATCTAGCCCTCCAAGCACACAGAAACAAGAAAACCTGAGATTGATGATGGGGAGAAAGGATAAAGGGACGTTAAGGGAGGAAAATGAGAGCCTCCTTAAACATGTGGGTTCTGAGAGCTCCTGACCAAAGAAAAGTTATCTGCCCATGTGGGTTCCTTTTGGTGTAGAGTTCTTATGTTGGAGGAGGAGCTCTGCCAGGAATGCAAGTCTGGAGGGGTGGCACTGTAAAGTAGGTTAACACTGGTAAGGATCAGGAGCAGTGGTTGCATGCCATAAGCACCGATGAGAAGAGGGTGAGGACGTAAAGCTAGATATAGTACCTGTAGAAGTCAAGTGCAGAAGGAGAGGTTGTCCCAGGATGCAGGAGGACATCAGAGATAGCTTGGAGGAGGGACTTCAGAGGATGGGAAGCCTGGATTGGGGTACATAGTGAAGGAAAGCCACAGCAACAGTGTAGGACCTTGTTGAGAGCTTTGTGCTCAGTCTCCAAGGCCACTATTAGTGGATCTCAAACTTGGAGGTGCTGTTGCTTGCAGGTGATGCAGGCCATCAGTGTGAGCCTCACCACAGACAAGGACACAAACCTGTCACGTTGGAACCACGCGGGGAATTGGAAAATGCTATTGCCTGGGTCCCACCCCCCAAAATTCTGATTTAATTGGACTGGGGAGCATCCTGGACATGGAGATCTTTTAAAACTTCCAAGAGATTGTAATATGCAGCCAAGATTGAGAAGCATTGCCCTAGAGGAAGCAATGGAAGATTGGATCAGGGTTGGACTTCTAAGTGCTGGCTCTCTCACTTGAAGACCACCTACTGCTAGTAGCTCCTGCCAGGAGCTTTAGCTGTACAGCATCCATAGTAACATGACAAGACCCTTTTGTGTCAAGTGGTTTGGAAGCCAACAAGTGAAAGCAGAGTCTAAACTCTTATGCTCACCCGACTCCAACCTACCCTGAGAGTCTTTTCTTTCCAGGCTTTGGTGAGAGTCACTGCTCTTTGCTAAATTATGAAGCATTTAAAGATGTGAACTGGTGTTACTTTGGTGATTCTAGGCAATGGGCCCCTGTGTGCTATACTCACAAGGGAACTCATTGTGTTTTGCAGGTTTGATAGCACGAACCCTCATCAAATGCTGGATGCCAGGCACATTGAGATCCAGCAGATGGAATCCACCATGGCCTCCATTTCTGAGTCCGCTGGTTTGTTTGAGGTCAACGTTCCAGACTACAAGCAGCTGAGGCAGTGCAGGAAGGAGGTGTGCCAACTGAAGGAGCTCTGGGACACAATTGGGATGGTGACCTCCAGTATCCATGCCTGGGAGGCCACTGTGTGGAGAGATATCAATGTGGAGGCCATGGACTTGGAATGCAAACGGTTTGCCAGGCACATCCGGAACCTCGACAAGGAGGTCAGGACCTGGGATGCGTTCACAGGCCTGGAAAGCACCGTGTTGAACACTCTGACCTCCCTGAGGGCAGTGGCTGAGCTGCAGAATCCGGCCATCCGAGAGCGGCACTGGAGGCAGCTGATGCAGGCCACAGGCGTGAGCTTCACTATGGATGAGGGCACCACCCTGGCACAGCTCCTGCAGCTCCAGCTGCACCACTTTGAGGATGAGGTCCGGGGTATTGTGGACAAAGCTGTGAAAGAGATGGGTATGGAGAAGGTCTTAAAGGAGCTGCAGACCACCTGGGCCAGCATGGAATTCCAGTATGAGCCCCACCAGCGGACCAATGTCCCCCTGCTGCGGTCAGACGAGGACCTCATCGAGGTTCTGGAGGATAACCAAGTCCAGCTTCAGAACCTCATGATGTCCAAGTACATCGCTTTCTTCCTAGAGGAAGTGTCGGGCTGGCAGAAGAAACTGTCCACAGCTGACGCCGTCATCTCTATCTGGTTTGACGTGCAGCGCACATGGTCTCATCTAGAAAGTATATTCATTGGATCTGAAGATATCCGGGCTCAGCTGCCCCAGGTACCTGCTGAGGAAATCCTGCTCTCTCTCTGTTTCCTTATCCGAGTCAAAGGAAGAGCACCCAGTCCCTGCATCCTCTAGAACTTTCCCTCCGCTGCTTGCCTGCCTTGGCTTCACTCAAGGGCACCTCCAACAAACGTTGACCTTACAAGCCACCAAAAGTCAGGCAGAGGAAAAGAGAGCAAGTGAAATGCACACCAATTAGTTTGTCCCTGCATGCGTAGGAAAAAGAAAGGAGAACCTGATTTAGAAAAAATATATACACAAGAAAGGAGATCAAAAATATTAGCTATCGCAGTTTGAGATGAGCTGCTTGTGGGTTGCTCCACAGATAATTACAATGCAGGTATCGATCAGAAGTGAGCATTGTTTCCAGGCAAACTCCAGTGCCTTCTCAGCAGCGAGCCCCTCTGTAAAGCTCTGGCCTGTGCCAGCATGCTAAATACCAGTCTTCAGCTAAATGCTAAACAATGAATTTCTCTAAGATACGCCTTCTTCTCCTTACTACCTTTCCTGTGGTTGATCGCCCCTTCTAATTTGTCCTAATTAGTGTGCCATTAACTCTACCCCCTCTCAGTGGACTCTCATTCATTACAAGAGAATTTTTTTTTTGCAGGCTTCTTCTGTATTCCTTCAGTGCAGCAAGTTCTTGCTTACAAATCAGTTTCATTCCAAAATGTCACATGTTGTCCAGACCTTATTTAAAAGTTAAAACGCATTCCATCAAAACATTATGGTTTTCCAGCTCATCCCATAAAAGCATATTTAATGTAATAATGCAGATTATTTGCAATGAAAAATAACAGAAAACAATCCTGTTATAGCTGTTGTAATTAAGCCAAATTGAATAAGCCAGATTTTATTGATCTTTAGTGCTAGTGATTGAAGAAGAGCGGGTTTAATGAGGAGGGGCGAGGACCTAGGTGGCAACTTTGGTAGAGACGTTAAAGGAGGCGTTTGAGAGCTTTCAGTTAAACATAATACAGAACTGGAATCATTAACTTCCCGACAGTGCCACAGGGTTGTGTATAAATGTGAACGCCTTTATTGTCTTTGCATTAACAATATGAGGACAGAGACAATTCTGAAATATAGTAAAATCAGTCATAATCTTACCCCCTAACTAGTCACTGTTTTCCTTCATTATGAATATTTCCCAGCTTTCGTTGACATATATACTTATTTTTACATAATCACTCTCCAGGCAATTACAATTTTCTATTTAGCTCCTTTCATTCGAACATTTATGCTAATTTACTCTATCCTGCCCTCTTGTTTTTAAATCTTCTTGGAAAAGAGGCGTGAGTTGCAGAGGTCTGAAGTGGATTGGGGCTGCGGCCTGAGCTTGAGTCCTAACTCGCCCACTTGCAGCTGTGGGACCTTGGGCAAGTTACTTAACCTCTCAGTGCCTTGGTTTCTTCATATGTAAACTGGGACTACCACTGGTACCTACTTCAGGGAGTTAATTAAAACAGCACACATAGCACATACCGTTATGATTGTTGTTGTATAGTAATACCGCAAGCTCTTACCAGGTGTCAGGTATTGGACTAAAGGCCTGTATTGTTGTCTCAATCATATCAACAACACCGTGAGGGGGTGTGTATTTGGGGAAATGATAATATCTAGTTAATTTTGACATTGTAATAGTACCTTTGCCAGGGGAAAACCTACTCCGGTTATATGAGCTTTTGCAGGGACCTGGAAAAAACATCGGATCCACTATCTACCAGACCTAGGAATTACGTGTTTTATGCAACAGTTCTCCAAGTGTGGTCTGATGACCCCTGGTGTGTGTGTGTGTGTTGGGGTGGGGGGTTACCTAAGACCGTTTCAGGGGATCTTCAAGGTCAAAACTATCTTAATAATAGCACTGAAATGGTTTTTGCCTTTTTTACTCTCATTCTTCCATGAGGGTACGGTGGAGTTTTCCAGAGGCCACATGACATGTGACATCACAACAGATTCGATGCAGAAGCAAGAAGAGAATCTGGTCATCTTCTAAGTCAGACATTAAAGAGATTAGAAAAAATAAATGGAAACAATGCCACTTTTTTCTCTAAGTTATTTTGTTTTGGAAAATGTGATTAGATAAAAACATGTTATGTTAACATAATGGGCTTATTATTGTTACTTTTTAAATAAAGTAGTAAATATTTTTTTAAATTCCTCAACTTTATCAACTTTTATCAACTTTTTTTTAAGGACAGGTTGATAGGTGTAATATTACCTACATAAACAGAAGCTCTTTGGACTCTTCAATCATTTTCAAAAACATAAAGCGGTTTTAAGACCAAAATGTTTGAGACCACTATTTCAAACTAAAGGGATTTCCTTCTGAGACTAATCTCTGTGTTAGACAACCTAGGACCAGGTTTCTGCTTCTGACTTGCTATGTGAGAGGAGCTGCTTGGAATTGAGGGGAGTGATAGTTAATTGTTTCCTACATTTTTATTTGCAGGATTCTAAAAGATTTGAAGGCATTGACCTTGACTTTAAAGAGCTGACTTACAATGCTCAGAAAACTCCAAATGTAGTGGAAGCCACCAACAAACCAGGTCTTTATGAGAAACTGGAAGATATTCAGAGCAGGTGATGGTCTGCTTGCGGCCCCATTTGAAACGGAGGAGGCCATATTTTCTTTTCCTCCTCTGTCTCGGAGATCCTTACTTTGTTTAGCTGCCTGAGTGAGCAATATGTGTGTCTGTGTGTGCCTTGATTTGCCTGTGGGTTTGAGTAATATGAGGTATTATTAGAGGTGTTTATTCTGATGGAAACGTATCAGTATATATATTTGCAAATACTCATAAATGTTCTGTGCACTGACTTCTGCACATATTCCATTTGTTGCATAAGTTTCCATTTAGGTGATGTCTAAGTACCTATGAGTCTAGGCGAACTTAATGAGGAAATTCTGTGTCTGTGCCCTCAGGTTGTACCTGTGTGAGAAGGCCTTGGCGGAGTACCTGGATACCAAAAGGCTTGCCTTCCCTAGGTTTTACTTTCTCTCTTCTTCTGATCTATTAGACATCCTTTCTAACGGCACAGCTCCACAACAGGTAAGCTGAAGGAGCACTTGTAGAAACATCTGGAAGGACTGAGGAGCTCCCACCAGAAGAGTTCCAGGTTTCCTACTATGCCTCCTCTCTCTGGCAGCATTTGTATTTGAGTCCCATGTTGCCACCAGCATCATCACTAACCTCAGAGCTTCTTCATTCCCACCGTTACTGCTTCTCAGAATGCCCTCCAGCCCACCAGTGGCTAATACGCCCTAAATTAGAATTGAAGAAGCTTTGAGGATGGCAGAGGTGGAAGGGGCTAAGCCTTCACAGAGAATGCCTTTGATCTGACTCTGAAGAGAAATCCAATAAATAGCAGTCAAAAGTTATAGCTAAGGGAGCAGCCCCTTGGTCTGGTGGTTAAGTTTGGTGTGCTCCTCTTCAGCAGCCCAGGTTCAGTTCCCAGGCACAGACCTATACCGCTCATCCATGGCCATGCAGTGGTGGTGACCCACGGAGAAAATAGAGGAAGATTGGCACAGTTGTTAGCTCAGGGTGAATCTTCCTCAGGAAAAAAAAAAAAAGTTACAGCTAAAATTTCTATAGAGAGATATGATGGAAGTTGTATTAACTGGAGGTTGGGATAGTTTAGTGGAAAGAGTGTATATGAGGAGACCAAAAGTTTGGTTTCTAGCCCCTGGTTCTAGCCACTTATTAGCCACTTAGTTTGGGCATATCTCTTCTTTGCAGCAAACTTTCCTCATCTGTAAAATAGAAGAAGCGCACTGTGTTACAAGATGTTTTAATATTAAAGTAACTAATTGAAGCACTATTGATATTTGGAGCTTATAGTTAGTATTTCTCAAATTTGAGAGTGTGTCAGAATCACCTGGAAGGCTCGTTAAAATGCAGATTCCTAGACCCCACCCCCAGAGTTTTTGATTCAGTAAGTATGGGTGGGGCTGGAGAATTTGCATTTCTAAGGATTTCCCAAGTGATGCTGCCAGTCCAGGGACCACACTTTGAGAACCACTGCTATAGACCATAGAGTCTGAGTCTGAAAATGACTGATAGGAGGGAGGGATGACGCTATACTGTATGCTCCTTTAGCTCTCCTCCCTTCTCACCCTAAGAGTTCAAGATTTGTTTGTAGTTCTCTTATTTTCCTTTAGACTCAAGATATATAGTTGAAACACTGTGTTCAGAAGTTACTTGCATGAGTTCTTTTCCTCCTTCAGTATGATTTTGTTATTCATTCAGAGTCTAGTTGGGCTCATTTATTTCTTTTTGCTCTCAGTTTTAGGGTTTTCTCCATCCTTGTTGATTTGATTGTTTGCATATGCAGAATTCTGAAAGTCAAACTACGCAGAAAGATATGTGAGAAGTGTCCCTCCTTCCTTAGTCCTTTCATGTTGTCCCCACCTCCCCTCCACCCTTGGAGGTAACCAGTTCCATTAGTTTTTGGTTTATCTTTCTTGTATTTATCTTTGCAAAAATAAGCAGATGTACACTGACGTTTGTACATGTACATTTCCTTATTTCCCCTTCTTTCTTACACAGAAGCTAGCATGCTTTTTTTTTTTTTTTTTACTTAGTTATATATCCTGGAAATTGTTCCATATCAATGCAAAGAAATATTCCTTCATTTTTTTACATCTGGTAAATGCTCCATGGACTAATATATCACAGTTTGGTCATAGGTCGTTTATAATATTTTGCAATTAGAAATAATGTGGCATTGAATACCTTTGGACTTGTATTGTTGGAGGTCTACCTTCCAGGTAAATTCCTAGAAGTGAGATTGCTGGGACAAGGGGTGAGTGATGTGCGGCCTGGTTGGATATTGCCTCATTTCCTCCCCTAGGAGTTGTATCCTTTTGCATCACCACCAGCAATGGAGGAGAGCTTCTCCAACGGAGCCAAAAGATGGCACCCATGCATAAGTTTTCCATCTTTGTCATTAACTTTCTAACTTACTAAAATTATGTTTTTGGTTTGTTAGTAAAAAGAAAATACTAAAGAGAGGTTATCTTGATAGTTATACTCTTTTTTTTTTTCTATAGATAGAAATATTTCCAAAATAGCCCAGGCATGGTGGAGCTGAAATATCTATCACATTAGCATTCTGTTTTCTGACTATATGTTCATTAATTCTATGTGTGGGAGAAGTTAAAGATCATTGCCAGAGCTTTTTTATCTTTATATATAATATACTTATTCTTAAATATTTATTTTTACTTATTTCTCACTTGGTTTGAGTAAATCTTTTTTTTTTTTTTTTAAAGATTTTATTGTTTTCCTTTTTCCCCCAAGGCCTCCCCGGTACATAGTTGTATATTCTTCGTTGTGGGTCCTTCTAGTTGTGGCATGTGGGACACCGCCTCAGCGTGGTTTGATGAGCAGTGCCATGTCCGCGCCCAGGATTCGAACCAACGAAACACTGGGCCGCCTGCAGCGGAGTGCACGAACTTAACCACTCGGCCACAGGGCCAGCCCCAGTTTGAGTAAATCTTTAAATAGTTTCCCCCACTCCCTGCCCCCAGAGATGAAGCATGTTAGAATAATTCCCAATTCCTTCTTTGTTTGTGACTATCTTTAGTTTTCATGTGTGAGAGATTGAATGGTTGGGTTTGGAATTCAGGGGTCACAGCAATTTCCCCTTGGATACCTACAGATATAGCTCTGCTGATTCTGTTACAGAGAAATCATCTGAGGTCTGCCTGCCTTTTTTTTCTTTTTTTTTTTTTTTTTTTTTACCTAATGTCTTTCTATCTGGATCTATCTATCTATTCATATCTAAAAAATTTGTATATGTTTAGATACTTGCTTTATTTTGTTGATGTTTCCAACACATGTTGAGGTGTTTTCCTATCTGAAATCCAGGACTTTCATTATCTTAAAAATGTTTTCTTTCAGCATGCTTTTAAGTAATATTTCTATTCCATTTATCTGGATAACTTTTTCCTTTAGGTTCATCATATTTCCATAAGTTGAGATTCTGTTCTCTCTGTGCTATACACATTACCTTCATATATTCATACATAGTTTCATATATTCATACATATTTTTATCTCTTAGTCCTCTTCCTTGGTGTTCTTTAATGTTTCTCAAGTTTATCTACCATATTTACTTTGCTTGTATTACTCAGCCCTTTATTATTGATAATGTTGTTATAAACTCTGTTGTATCATTTGTTGGCTTCCTTACTTTATTTCTCTACTTCCACCAACTCATCTTTCACCTCATATTTTATAGATTTCATATTTCTTTCATTTAATTGAAAGCAATACAAGGTGATGTTTTTCATAATTATTTCCATTTCCTTTATTAAACTTTTTATACATGTATACACACACACTCTTACTCTGTCTCTTGAGTCCCGTTTTCTCCTTCTTTTAAGTTGCAGGATAATTTCATGGGTCCCATGTTGGTTGTTGTTTTTGGTTTTTTCTTTTATCCACTATTTGTTCTTAGATTAAGAAAGGTCCATCCCATCAAGATATTTGTCCCAAGTCACTGTGGGTAAGATCTCCTCTAGTGCCTTCACAGTTTACCTAAATACTCAAAATTTTTCCTTTCATCTCATAAGCTAGTGAGCTGGTTGTTGTAAATTTAGGATTGCAACTCAGGCTACCAGCAGCCTGAAGCCAGTTGTATCTCAAAAAATGCTACCAGAGGACAGCTTTCTGTTTATTGTTCCTTTTTCAGCCTGCCATTTCCTTCACCTCAGCACCACGGGTGACTCTGTGTGACATCCCTCCTAGAACGGCTACCCAGGGCATCCCTGAAAGGCCCCTGTATCGTGAGATCCCATGCTAGGGAGAAGCCCTGGCACACCCAGGCTTTCTTCTTGGTGTGAGCATGTTTTCCCTTGCTTTGGACCCTCTAGAAGTGGTTCCAACAACTAAGTGACTTCTTCCACAGGCCACTGTCACCACTGCCCTTGACCCTCTGCATTCCTCTGCGGACTATCCTGTGCTCATCTCCTGCTGCATAGTCATATTTTCTTAGAAAGAAAGTGTATGAATTATCGGTCATTTTTTTCTCTAATCTGTTCCCACCTCTAGTAGATCAAGCAGGAATCAATCAAACGTTTGTGGTTTCACTGGTTTGTAGCTAGAGTGTGATTCCTACTAGTTTTATGTTCCTATGGCCTCTTCTATTAGATTCAGTTGATTCCCATCCTCATATCACCGTCACTGCCACAAGCTTCCTTCTAAATGTCTGCTATCCAGCACCCTAATGGATGTCACATGGTAGACCTCTAAACAATACTAATAAGAAACTTCCTGGACATGTTCTCCAGTCCTTTGCATGGTTTCCCTCCATAGGTTCAACGTCACCTTTCCAAACTCTTTGACAATATGGCCAAGATGCAATTCCAGCTAGACACCAGTGAGAAACCAACCAAGATAAGTCTTGGCATGTACAGCAAAGAAGAAGAATATGTGGCCTTCAGTGAGCCCTGTGACTGCTGTGGGCAGGTAACATCAAAGTTTTTTCCCTCCTTACACCTTTCTCTCTCAAGTGTCTGCATTCAAATATGGTCAGCAGCAGCCTTCAAGATGGCCTTTTTGACCTCGGGCCAGAACTGCTGTCCATGCTCTGGGACTGCCAGCCTCCCTTGACTGAACTGACATTGAGACAGCTCCTAGTGCCTGCTTTCCTCTCTCTGGGAAGGACATGTGTCAATATTCCTATCTCTTCCTTAACCAAAGACCTGTGCAGAGAAAAATAAAATGCACATAAATAACTTCTTGAGTCAATGAGAAGTGGATTCTAAAATGATTAGCAGCACCAGGAGACTTTAACGTGACAACCCCTGGAGCACCCCACAGGGGAATCTGGAACACTGACATCTTCCCTGGGAGAAAAATGCCCTTTGAAATCAACCACTTTGCTGAGATGTCACTTATCTGTACAAAGACACCTCAAGTCACTTCTTCCCACAGCTCTACCTCTTGGAGAGCCAACTACACTCTGCTCCAAGTACTCCTTCCTCCAGATCTCCAGTGTACCATTCAAGAAACACAAAACATGGGATGATTCTCTACTTAAATCTCCTTCTCATCCGTTAGCATCACCACTAAAGTATACGGCCTTCCTTGTCCATTATCTTAAATGATCCAACAAAGCATTGTCCCTGGGTGTTCTAATCTAGTCCAAAGTAACACCTGGGGAAAAGATCTCTTACAGGGTTCTACCTTCATCCACACATATCTTGGAAAAGAATTCTAGTACCAGAAAACAATCAGATGTTCTCAGTTTTGTGAGAGGACCCTAGGGTTTGATTCAGAATACGTTCTTTTTGTAGACCCAGAATTTAGTTGGAAAACATAATCCTGGCTTCATCTCTATATTCAGTGCGGACAAGGTCATGAGAATCCACTGACTTATTTACACCTAGCTCAACCCAGATTAAGATTTCTTTGTATGAACTCTGAATGGCAGCCCCCCATCCCCTTAACCTGCTCCTCTATCCTGCGTGTTCCAAATGGGCATATCGTCCTGTTGTTCATTAACCCTAGTTCTCATTTATCACCATCTTGGGTTATGCAAATGAAATGTCTCCCTGTGCCTTCTGGAAGCCATTTGAGTTGTACACCATGCCTGGGCTCCATTTTCTTCACTTTTTCAGGCTGAGTGGAATAAAATGTGTAGTACTGATCATAGCTTCTTAGCAACCCATTGTCTAACGCAGAGTTTTTCTTTCAGGTAGAAATATGGCTGAACCGCGTGCTTGCTCACATGAAGGCCACTGTGAGGCATGAGATGACAGAAGGTGTCACTGCCTATGAAGAAAAGCCAAGGGAGCAGTGGCTCTTTGACTATCCAGCTCAGGTAGTCCCCTAACTGGGACCTTTGTGGGCCCCCTTGCCCTCTTCCTCAGTGACCTCCTTCAGCCTTCTGGGGCTGCCCAACGTCAAACTCACTGTGTGCCTCACAATCAGGAGAGGCTGGTCTGTGAGGGGTCAGCAAGAGGGGGATTGTCAGCCATGACCTAACTCAACCATTGCCTTGAGGAATCAGAGGTGGTCTATTTTTACTCTCATTGGCTACAGTAGGGAGAAAATGTAAGCAATTCAACTCATTGAGCCAGCCAGCTTTGTATGTGCCAAGCTCTATGCTGAGTACAGGAGACACCAACAGGGAACAAAACAAGGTAGCCCTGCCCTGTTGGAGTTTACAGACTGGTGTGGAAGTCAGTCACTTACAAATGAGACCTGGTGCAATAACAAAGGAGGCTGAGGGTACTCTGGGAACATATAGCTAGTTAGTGGGGTCTGGGGATCACCTCCTTGAGGATATGATGTTGAAGCTGAGATTTGAAATAAGAGTTAACAAGTCAAAGATGGAGGGAAAGAGCAAACAAGCATGGAGAAGAGTATGGGCAAAAGCTCAGAAGCCCAGAAGAGTCCGATGTGTTCTAAGAACTGAGAGGAACTGAGTGGTTGAAGCAAGAGTAAGGGGAGGAGGAGGCAGCAAGATGCAGCAGATGGATTCTGGAAAGGAAGCCAGTTCTTACAGGCCACGTCAGGGAGTCTGACTTGATTCTAAAATATATATGAGTCCTTTACAGGGTTCTCAGGAGGGAAATAAGAGAGAGGAAAGAACTAATGAGAATGTTTAAATGCCTCTGGCTGCAATACACCACGCCTCCCTTCCCCTATTAGTGGCATCCCACTAGTGTTGGTGTATTTGGGGGTAGCAGATATCTGATGGCAACTGAAGCCATAAAGCCGGTAAGATTGCCCTTGGAAAGTATCCAGGCTGAGATGAGGGTGTAGAGCAAACCCTTGAGCATCGTTCGATGGCTGAGTGGGCAAGGAGGAGCTGGGAAAGCAGAATGAGAAAAGGTACCTTTTAGATGGAAGGAAAACCAGACAGTGATAGTCATGGAAACCAAAAAAGAGACTGTTGATAGCAGGTTAGAGGTCAAAAATGCCACACGCTTCTAAGAGATCAAGCAAAATAAAGAGGCTGAGGAACGCCCGTGAACTCGGTGAGGCCATTTCAGTGGAGTGGTAGAGAAGACGCCATATTGCAGGGAGTTGAGAGGGAGACGAAGTTGGGAAAATGTTGACAGTGAGTGTAGACAGACAGTGAGAAGAGAAATAAGTCAGTACTGCAGGAGGGAAGAGGTTTTTTTTTTTTTTCAACAGTACAGTTGGCACATCACATTCAAACCATTCCAATAAGATCACATTCCTGGAGGAACTTCTTTAACAAAATCCAATATATCTAAATCCAAAGGCAAAAACTGATAAATTAGGGGAATGGTACTTTTTACTACAACAGGACTCTCTATTTCACAAAGGGAATAATTGCCAACAGGATTCCTTGTTTACCTGAGTCAGAATTTTGAGGCAAGAAAATTTGTTGCCTATTGCTATTGTGACAGATATCTTCTAGAACAGTGTCTCCCAAACTAAATGATACTACAGACGATCAATGTATCTAAATTCTCTACCATGAATGATCAAAATTGTGCATTTCCATATTAAGTTTCCCAACAAACAGAAGAAATGTTCATTTGAATCAATTTTTCCATCTATTGCGAAGCTCTGAAAACACAAATCATGTTGACTATATTGAATTTTGGTGTAATTCACCTTGACCGTCAAGACTAGGCCTTTCAAGGTTGTAGGTTTTAAGAAGTGAAAAATGTAGTGAAAATATTGTGGACAAGAAAAAATATGCCACAAATGATCAGCAGTAGCTCACCAAACTAGAATACTCAGACCATAAGATGTTCCAGAAGAACAGATCAAAGGCTGAGTGTCATTGAGATGCTTAATTGACTTATTGTTATGCTCCCAAGCACAGCAAAGCTGCTGTGCCTGTGTAGTAAAAACAGAATGATCAGTGTAGCAATTTCTAAAAGTCACTGACATTGACTGAGTAACCAAATAACACATTTCTTCTAACCAAATAACACATTTTTCAAGAACAGAAAGTACTTCTCCCTCTTGTGTTGTAACCACTTCCCATGTCCCAGGACACAGAGGCATATATGCCTGACTTACGTTGTTGGTAGAAGAGGAAGGGAGGAGGCTTACGTCACCCGCACAATTACGTTCTGCGCCCTTGCTGTGTGAGGAGTGGGCTGGTTTTGGAAACAGTCTTGGTAATGGCTTTACTAAGTGACTCTTGGCGCCACAGGTGGCCCTGACCTGCACTCAGATCTGGTGGACCACAGAGGTGGGCATTGCATTTGCCAGACTGGAGGAAGGCTATGAGAATGCCATGAAGGATTATTACAAGAAGCAAGTGGCCCAGCTCAGGACCCTCATCACCATGCTGATTGGCCAGCTCTCCAAGGGGGATCGGCAGAAGATCATGACCATATGCACCATTGATGTGCATGCCCGGGATGTGGTGGCCAAAATGATTGCT
The DNA here is from genome assembly GCF_041296235.1 of Equus asinus. NCBI lineage: Eukaryota > Metazoa > Chordata > Mammalia > Perissodactyla > Equidae > Equus > Equus asinus. The sequence continues at coordinate 8,250,468 of NC_091802.1, read as the reverse complement.
CAGAAGGTGGGTCCCAAACATCCAGGATTGTCCTTCTTTGTGAGCAGCTACACCACAAATAATGGGGTTAGGGAGAAGTTCACATACAACCAAAACATGGGGACCCCAGGCTCTGCACTGGCCAGGGAGCTGGGGGAAGATCATGGTGGCTGCTCCCAACTTTTAAGATCCCCTGCAAAACAGTGTAATCAGGGCAGCCCATGCTTTTCATGCTGTGGTGGGCTCAGCGAGCTGGGCTCTTGACTGGTGGACAATATTCAAGTTATCTAGAGCCCTGTGTGTCCTGAGGCCAAGGGGCCATCTGCTACCTGTTGAACACTGTGATTCACCCACCTACTCTGCCTCTCTTTTTTTAGGTAGACAATGCCCAGGCCTTCCTCTGGCTGTCACAGCTGCGGCATCGTTGGGATGATGAGGCCAAACACTGCTTTGCCAACATTTGTGATGCCCAGTTTCTATATTCCTATGAGTACCTGGGAAATACACCTCGCCTGGTGATCACACCTTTGACTGACAGGTGAGCGCTGCTGTCAGCCACTGACAAGAACCCTACTGTTGTCAGGCTCAGGCCATCCAATGGCCATCCAGGGTCAAGGCCACTGCCACTTTCTATTTGTCCACAGCTGCAGGAGGAGGGCCTGAATTAACACAACAGATGTAAAATAAAACTGAAAGGATGTAGGGCACAGCTCTTCTCAGAATGAACCCCAGAGCGAATCAATGAGCTGTGACCTTTTAAGGAATTACTAGGCTGTCATACACACCTAGATTCTAACACCAGCCGTAACACATACCAGCTGTTTGACCATGAGCAACTTGACCTAGGTCTTGGTTTCTTCATCTGTGAAATGGAGGTAGTTACTCACTTCACATGAGTTTTGTAAGGATAAAAGACGGTAATGCTTGTAAAAAGTTTGGTGTATAATAAGTGCTCAGAAAATGATCCCAATTACTTGTTTCTTATCGATAAGTTGACGCTTTTATTCAGCACCTCTCACTCTGGGAATGCAAAGATAAAAGCAAGATCACCCCTACCATTAAGGAGCTTACGATTTTTTAGGGAGCCATATTTTCTGCCATTCGTATTAATTCACTCATGAATGAAATCATACCAGACACTGAACTAGTCACTGGGAATACAAAGATGACTAAAACATTTCCTGCCCTTGAACTCCAATTCTAGTAAGGGAAATAAGACATATGTAGATGAAAGATTTAAATAACATAAGGGTAAAAAGTGCAAGGCCATAGTATAAAATAGGGCTACAGCCATAGGCTACAAATTTCTAAGCAAGTGACTCCGCAGCAAGCCCTCTGAGCACAGATGATCCCCCCCACGGTGAGAAGAAGACTGGGAACATTTCAGGGCAAAGATGGTATCTGACCTGGACCTTAAAGAAAGTGTAGGATTCCAATAGGATTTCAGTACATTGTAGGATGGCTGTCCATGAAATTGTACAGAAATCTGCACACGTGTCACTTTTTCTACTGAGAGGATCTATAGCATTCATTAATTGTTAAAGTGGTCTAGGATTCCCAAAAGTTAAAGAACTTCTGATAAGCATTCTGAAAAATGGAATTTTTGCAAAGGCATGGGAATGGGCAAACTCAAGACATGTTCCTAGAAGGGGGAGTGGAGTCTTGACTTTAGGGGAGGCAGTGGTCATAAGGCTAGGAAGATGGCTAAGTGTTAGACTAGAAAGTTTAAAGTGTATATTCTTTTTTTATTCAGTGAGTCATGATAAACTATTGAAAATTTTCCATCAGAAGAGTAAAACGATGAAAACTGTATTTTATGAAGATTTATCTGACAGCAGAACACAGGCAAAGGAGGGAAAAGACAGGGGAGTAAGGGCATGGTCCATGTGAGAAATGATATTTTAATTCTGCTGAGATTTCTCTAAGTTCTGCTCAGAGCTGGTGCCCTTTCCCCTTGTAATTCCATTGAACACTAAATCTCTTCTTCTCTAGAAAGAATTGCATATCTGAATGACTGGCTCACCCTAAATAAGTGACTCGTAGGTAATGAAGAGATTGTCATAAATTGTGCAGGTTAAAATGGACAAATCTGTGCCACCTTTTGCTTAATTTTCTCTCTGCCTATTTTAAGTGCTTGTATTTTGGTTAAATCCTAAGATATATTTCCAAATAATGCTTAGCTAAATTTGTAGTCGCTATGCTCGTGGAATGAATAGGGACATGGGAAATCCAAAGTAATTGAAAATCCCAATATCATCCGTAGAGTAAGCCCTCATGGTTCATCTCCCCCCGTGCTTTCCATTTCTTTCATTCATTTTCCTGCCCAGTCTGGAAAGACGTTCCAGCCAGAGTCCCACTCAAACCACTCCTTGTTTACTCTTATATCTCTCTTTTTTTCTGGGAGCCTGTAGAGGTCACGTCACTATTTCCAGTCTCTCCCCACTGCACTTAGACTAAAATCTGAATTCCTCATGGGACCTAGTAATTCCTGCCAGCCACCCTGATGCCTCACTCCCTGCCTTCCAGCCACATTGGCCTCTCTTCTGTTCCTTGATCCCTTTAAGTGCATTCTGACTTACAGCCTTTTACATGTGTGGTTCCCTTTGCCTGGAATGCCCTTCTCCATGCTCTCTGTTCCCTTGTCCCCTTCTCATCCTTTCATTCCACTCTGAGTTCTGAAGACAACCTCTCCCACCTCACACACACACACACACACACACACGCACACACACACACACACACACACACACACACACAGCGAAAACCCTGATGGATCCCTCTGTTTATCTTTTCCCTAACATTTCCCAGATTCTGAAATGATCTTCCTTGCTTGCTTGTTGTCTGCATTCCCCTTTGGAATGTACCCTGTTTGTGATCCTTTGCCTGTCTTGTTTGTTACCATATCACCAGCGCCTGGTGGATTTTGAATTAATATCTGTCAAATGAATGAATGGTGGTTGAATATTGAAGACCTAGATCATAAGAACAGACAGAATCAAGAAGTGGAGGTTCGCTCGGGGGAGGGGTCTACCCAGGACTCTGTGTCTTGGCTCCCAAAGAAGGAGCAGCTACTCTGTCTTCTGCTTGAACTGGGGACCGACCCTCCTCCCCTCCCCAGCTCAGGAAAAAGGCAGATTACGTCTGTTCAGAGGGAGATGCAGATTTCCCCGCAGCTGGGACAGTAAAGGCAGCAGCAGCTGTGGGGGTTTTGGCATCTTAAGGGTATTACTTGGGCTTAATCAGTTGGAGGAGCTCATTCAGTGTGAGTTAAAGGAAAAGTTTTCCCACCTCAAGCTTCATTCCAAGTGGACCCTCTCATGTGTCTTTTTCTTTATAGTGAGTCTCAGCAAGACAACTACCCAAAACAGGAAGGAAATATGGTACAGTTTTCCCTATTGCAATGAATTTTTCTGTCTACTTTGGTATATGAGCGAATAGTTTGGCAATTTATATCACTCCCAACAGAACAATGAAGCCATTATGTAGTTGAGCGATTTCATGAGTATCTCTCTCCCACTCTGGACTGCATGCTCCATGGTAGTCTTCACTTTGATTTGCTCACTATTCTACCTGCAGGACCCAGCACTCTGTGTAGCACATAACAGGCATTCAAGAAATACCCCTTAGTGAATGCAGAAAAATTATTTCTGAGACTCTGGGTATGTGCTCTGCTTCCCCCTACCATTCAGAATATTTTCTTCCTTTCCACTGACAGATCACACATCATCATTCCAAGTGATAAAAGTACAAGACTTTTCTTTTCCCTGGGTCTTCACACCTACCCAGGAGTTGAAGAAGATAATTACCTCTTTTGGATTTAGAGGTCTCTAGTATGCTAATGTTGAACACCTTATCAAGGGAGAGAGTAAAGTTTTGACAATGAATTATTTCTAAAATAGGAATTTATCACCTCTTCTATGAAATGATGCAAATAAGAATTTGAAAAGAAGATTTGCTGTAAATAATGGTGAATACTATATAGACCTTGACCTTGTTTTGCACATTAGATGCTTTTCTGACAAAGTAGTATGTAGTTGAATATTTATATGGGAAATTCCATTTTCTCATTGACTTCTTTTATTATCTCAAGAAATGTTTTGCCCAGAAAAAAATTGGCCTCAATGCAGAAAATCGCATTTTAAAGAGCATTCAGTTCTTGCCGGTGTGTAGCTTAAGTCCTTTTAATTCTCTCCTGCCAGAGGAATTAATCAAATGGACAATTGATCCGTACAACCTTTGCACATTCATTAAAAGCACACCCGCATTACAGTACATTCCACTGATTACGCCTGTTTCTTTGGAATTTCCCACTGCCTGGATGGGACTTGAATATATAAGTAAGTACAATGGTTTGGCCGTTGTCGCAAGACTTTGGCACAATGCTAAGTTCAAGAACTAAATGGAAATGTTTTTTCAGGCTGAAAAAAAGTAATTCTCAAAAATTGTTTCTTAACCTTTGGATCGTCTCGTCCCCCTTTGCTCCCCTTCCCTCACCTTCACACACAAATGCGCTTTCAGCCCTGTGCTGTAGTAAGTACTGTTTTAATCAACTGCCTATCAATTTCAAGTACCTCTTAATTTCCCAAGCATACTGCAAGTAGGCACGATATAATTGATGCAAGAGTCTTTGAAGGTGATTTACTGGATAAGGACACAACTAGCAAAAGTCATACACTTTCTTTTTTAGGTTTTTATCTGATATTGTTATTGAAAAACTTAATAATCTGTAAAAAAAAAAAAAGTAAAAGTCGCCTAGAAATAGCCATTGTTAATATTTAGTCTGTTTCCTTCTGCATGTAGATTTAAAAAAAATAAAATTACAATCATGTGAATGTAACATAACCATATTATGGAATATTTAAATTAAATCTAAGCTTTTACTATTAAAAGTAAAGCTGCCATGGACTTGCTTATCTATAAATTTTTACTATATTTCTCATTATTTCCCCAGGAGAGATTCCAAGAAGCAAGACAATTAGGTGATACATACTTTCAAATTATTCTTGAAAAAAATATTGTTCCCACTCTCACTAGTAGATTACGAGTGTTCATCTCACAAAATCCTCACCAGCATTAAGTATTATTTTTAAAAATATCACTGATTTTATTAGTCAAAATGTTATCTCATTTGGATTTGAATGCCCTTAATTACTCACAGGCTTGAGCATTTTTATGTGTTTATTGAATATTAGATTTTCTTCTCCTGTGAATTCTTATTGTCATTGCCCATTGTATTACTGTTATGCTTAAAAAGTCCCTGCTCATTTCAAGATCAGATTCAGCCATATTTTATTATAGTTAATTTTATTTTACATTTTCCTTTAACCTTTTTAAATTATTTGGTAAACTTTTTCACTTCGGGTAACGTAAGTGTTTTCATCAAAACATTTTCGGTTATGAATGATAGAAGCCAAATTCAAACTAACAAACAGAAGGAGGACTTGTTAGCTCACATACCTGGGAACTGAGTCCAGCTTGGTGCAGTGTAACCAGCTCCAAGGTGTAAACAGGGAGATCTCAGGGCTTGAACTCTCTCACACACATCATGGCTTTGCTTTCCCCTGAGTGTTGATTTCGTTCTCGCATAGGTTTTCCTTGTATGGCTGGGAAGATGGTCTCCATGCCCTCCTTCTATGACTCCTGATCCAGGAGGTAGAAACCCTCCCTTTCTCAGCACCAGGTATCAGATTCCTTGAAGGGACCCAGCTTGGTCCTGTTTGGATCATGTACCCATTTGTAAGCCAGTCACTGTGACCAATGAGATTGAGTACTTTGCCCAGCCTAAGTCCTGGGCCCATCCACCCCTGGGAGGGTAGGAAATACTTTGATTGACAGCCCCATAGAAATACAAGGTGTGGAGGGGTGACGGCTTTCCAAGGTGTGGGATCCTGGGCAGGGGAAACCCAAGAAATTATGGTAGGGAGTATATAATTTTATTTATTTTTGTTGTTTCCAAGTAACAAGTGGTCCCAACATTTTTTAGTGAGTAATGAGTCCTTTCCCTCATTGATTTTGGATGTTTGCTCTACCATGTTCAAAGTTATGAGTCTATCAGACTACCTCAAAGGTATCTATTGTGTTTCATCAGTATATCAATCCGTCTATATGCCACACTATTTATGGATTGTAACTTTATCAGGAGCTGTAATATTTTTAGAGTAAAGGTCTGCATCATCTATCTTTATTTTCCATTTTTTTTAGCTCTTCTCTTTCTTCTTTCAAATGAACTAATCATTTTGTCAAATTCCAAGATATAAACAATTAGGGTTTTGATTGGTGAAACTTAATACCTTCAACTTAATTTTGGAGAAACAGCCATCTTTATAAAATGTGATATATTTCTATTTATTCATTTCTTCAATTGTGTGTCTCAGAAAAGTTTATAAGTATCTTTGAGTATTTTTTTTTTTTTGAGTTTTTGAGTTTGAGGTTTTGAGTATTTCCTGTTATTTCTGGGTCTTTTAAAAAATTTTGTCGCTATATAACATTATTTTTTCATTATATATCTTTTAAAGCAACTTTACTGAGGTATATTTGACATATCAAAAATTTCACCCATTCCAGGTGTCCAATTCAGCGATTTTTAGCAACCATCGAGTGGTGTAACTGTCACCATAAATCAACTTTACAACATTTCCATCCTCCTCGATAGGATCCCTCATGCCCATTTAGTTAATCCTTTTTCTCACCTCCAGACTCACGCAACCACGAATTTGCTTTTGGCCTCTATAGATTTGCCTATTATGGACATTTCTTATAAATGGAGCCAAACAACATGTGGTCTTTTGCGTCTGGCGTCTTTTCACTTCACATAATGTTTTAGGGGTTCATCCATGATGGAACATGTGTCAGTAGTTTGCTCCTTTTTATTTCTGAACAGTATTCCATTTTACAGATATAGCATATTTTGCCTCTTCATTTGCCAGTTAATGGGCATTTAGGCTGTTTCCAGTTTGGGGCTATTATAAATACTGCTGCCGTGAACATTTGCCTGCAAGTCTTTGTATAGACGTGTGTTCTCATTTCTCTTGAGTGTATACCTAGGAGGGGAATTGCTAGGTCATTGGCAGTGTTATGTTTAACTTTTTGAGAAACTGCCAAACTATTTTCCAAAATGACTGGCTCATTTTACATCCCACCAGCAAAGTTGAGGGTTCTTGGTTTTCCACATCTTTCACAACATTTGTTATTGTCTGTCTTATTTATTATAGCCATTCTAGTGGATGTGAAGTGGTATCTCATTTGGGTTTTATTTCGTATTTCCTTAATAATTAATCATGTTGAGCATCTTTTCATGTGCTCATTAGCCATTTGTATATCTTCTTTGACATAATGTCTGTTCACATCTTTTACCTGCTGTATGATTGCTCTGTTTGTTTTCTTATTATTGAGTTGTAAGGGTTCTTTGTATATTCCGGATATATGACATGTGTTTGCAAATGTTTTATCCCAGTCTGTTGCTTATCTTTTCATTTTCTCAATGATATGTTTTGAAGTTCAAAAGTTTTGAATTTCGATGAGGTCCAATTTGTCAATTTTTTCTTTCATGGACCATGCTGTTGGTCTTGTAGCTAAGAAATCTTTGTTTAATTTCATTATATCTTTAACCTTCTTTTCAGTTGTGTATAGGAGAAAATTGATTTTTGTAAATTTATCTTCTATTCTGTCGGTTTAGTACTCTGTATTAAAAATTCTATGAATTTTACTGTTGATTCTCTTGGGTTTTCTAAGTTGCTTCTAGAGTTTCTAATCATATTTAAGACATACACATAATATGAAGCACAATTATAAATACTCAAGTTTAATTATTAGGCATGCTGTTATTTTTGCTAGAGAGATTATGTATCAGTCATTGCCCTCAGTTCTTTGTGACACATTTTAAGAAAGACATTTACCAACTATCGTGGGTAAAGAGAAAGATGAACACTACGTGACAAAGGATCTCATAACCAAATGGCTTTAGGAATAGATCCTAGAATTGGGGGCATGTATGCTGAGGACAGATAATTTTCAAAATTTAAATATTAAAATGTTGTAAAAGGAAGAGATTTGTTTTAGGTTAATGCTGAGGATATTTTTCTTCTATTAATATTGTTTCTCATGTTGAGCTTGGAACCTGTTACAAGCCCTGGGTCTTTTTCATGTGAACTACCATCTAGCCACGTCACCTACCATCTCTATATGCAACTACTTGGAGGATTACTTTGCATTCTTCCCTGTTAAATTTCACTTTCTTAAGTCTATTCCATCATTTTCAGTTGTTAAAATTATTTAGAATTTTGGTCTATCTTCTAGCTGATCCATTCTTTCTCTCCTTGTTTCTTTGTTTGTTTGTTTCTTTCTTTCTTTTTATTGCAGTAACATTGGATAATAACATTATATAACTTTTAGGCGCACATGTAATACATTTCAAATTCTGTGTAGATTACATCATGCTCACCACCCCAAGACTAACTACAATCCCTCACCACACATGTGCTCCTAATCACCCCTTTTGCCCCCCTCCCTCTCCACTTCCCCTCTGGTAACCACCAATCCAATCCCTCTTCCTATGTGTTTGTTTGTTGTTATTTTTGTCCTCGACGTATGAGTGAGATCATACGGTATTTGGCTTTCTCCCTCTGACTTATTTCACTTAGCATAATACCCTCAAGGTCCATCCACGTTGTCACAAATGGCCGGATTTCATCATTTCTTACGGCTGAGTAATATTCCATTGTGTATATATACCACATCTTCTGTATCCATTCATCCCTTGATAGGCACCTAGGTTGCTTTCAAGTCTTGGCTATTGTGAATAATGCTGCAATGAACATAGGGGTGCATCTATCTTTATGCCTTTGTGTTTTCAAGTTCTTTGGATAAATACCCAGCAGTGGTATACCTGGATCATATGGTAGATCTATTCTTAATTTTCTGGGGATACTCTATACTGTTTTCTATAGTGGCTGCACCAGTTTAAACTCCCACCAGCAGTGTACAAGGGTTCCCTTCTCCCCACATCCTCTCCAACATCTGTTGTTTCCTGTCTTGTTAATTATAGCCATTCTCACCAGAGCAAGGTGATATCTCATTATAGTTTTGATTTACATTTCCCTGATAGTTAATGATGTTGAACATCTTTTCATGTACCTCTTGACCATCCATATATTTTCTTTGGAGAAATCTCTGTTCAGATCTTTTGCCCATTTTTAATTGTGTTGTTGATTTTTTTTGTTGTTGAGACATATGAGTTCTTTGCATATTTTGGATGTTAACCCCTTATCTGATATATGGGTTGCAAATAACTTCTCCCAATTGTTAGATTGTCTTTTCGTTTTGTTGATGGTTTCCTTTGCTGTACAGAAGCTTTTTAGTTTGATGTAGTCCCATTTGTTTATTTTTTCTATTGTTTCCCTTGCCTGGTCAGACATGGTACTTGAAAATATGATGCTAAGACCAGTGTCAAAGAGTGTGCTGCCTATGTTTTCTTCTAGAAGTTTCATGGTTTCAGGTCATACATTCAAGTCTTTAGTCCATTTTGAGTTGATTTTTGTCCACAGTGTAAGATAATGGTCTACTTTTATTCTTTTGCGTGTGGGTCCAGTTTTCCCAACACCATTTATTGAAGAGCCTCTCTTTTCTCCATTGTATGCTCTTGGCTCCCTTGCTGAAAATTAGCTGTCCATAGATGTGTGAGTTTATTTCTGGACTCTTGATTCTGTTCCATTGATCTGTGTGTCTGTTTTTGTGCCAGTACCATGCTGTTTTGGTTACTATGTCTTTGTAGTGTATTTTGAAATCAGGGAGTGTGATACCTCTAGCTTTGTTCTGTTTCCTCAGGATTCCTTTGGCTATTTGGGGTCTTTTGTTGTTCCATATAAATTTTAGGATTCTTTGTTCTATTTCTGTGAAAAGTGTTGTTGGAACTTTGATAGGGTTTGCATTGAATCTGTAGATTGCTTTGGGAAATATGGACATTTTAACTATGTTAATTCTTCCAAACTAAGGGCATGGAATATCTTTCCATTTCTTTGCGTCTTCTTCAATTTGTTTCAATGATGTTTTATAGTTTTTGGTATACAGATCTTTCACTTCTTTGGTTAAGTTTATTCCTAGGTATTTTATTATTTTTGTTGCAATTGTAAATGGGATTGTATTCTTAATTACTCTGGCTGCTACTTTGTTTTTAGTGTATAGAAATGCAACTGATGTTTGTATGTTGATTTTGTATATTGCAACTTGACTTGATATCACATATTTGGCCACAAAACAAGTCTCAATAAATTTAAGAAAATTGAAATAATACCAAGCATCTTTCTGACCACAAAGTATGAAACTAGGAATCAACTACAGGAAGAAAACCAGAAAACCTACAAAAATGTGGAGATTAAACAAAATGCTACTGAACAACAATTGGGTCAATGAAGAAATCAAAGGAGAAATCAAAAAATACCTGGAGACAAATGAAAATGAAAATATGACATGCCAAAATCTATGGGAGACAGCAAAAATCGTTCTAAGAAAGAAGTTTAAAGCATTCATAAATTGGGTTTGGGGAGCCCCAGCACCATTGGCTGTAAGGTCTAATAGCACACTTCTGTTGCAGTTTTCCTGTTAAATGAGTAGGCACCCGTGTAGATGGTTGCTAGGCTCAGGGGCTTACAGTTGCTGTAGACCTCAGGCCTGCAAGGCTGTTGTCACCTCTCTTAGGATTGCAGCTGAGTGGGGCTGGCCCTAGGCATGGGAGCACCCAATTGTTTCAGGCTTTGGAAGGTGGGGCCAATTTCCTTTGTGGCTGTTTGTAAAGCACAGGTCTTCTGCCACTGATAAGGCCCACCCCTATAGATCCACACACACTGTAAACACAGTCCTGGCCCATGCACACTTCCCAACCCCCTGGAACATACCCAGTCGCCCCACTGTGGAGGCCCCCACCTCTCCACCAGTGCCTCCCACAGTTCACCTGGTCCTCACACGGGTGCTGCCCCACAGAGGCAGACACACTCACCTGCCTGTAGAGGATCCAGGCACCCAGTCTATGCAGTCTGAAAATTTGCCCAAGGGCTTGCTGTTGGGTGGGGCCAGTCCCTAGGGTGGGCTGCCTATCCTGGCTGAACTGGATTAAATCTGTGCTCTAGTGGGTGTGGCAGACCCCTAGGCTAACAGGCCAGAGGAAGAACTCCAATGGCGTCTGCCAGCATCTGTGTCAGCATGCCTGTTCTAGGTCATAGCAATGGCTGCCACCAATGTTTCAGTCTCCAGAGAGGTCCTACCTCTCACTGAGATGCACTCAGAGCCTATCAGGTGAGTCTCTTTTCATCAAATGGCTGTGCAGCTTTCTTTCTGGTGATTTTAGGTTAGTCTCTGAAGTGGGTGAATTTGTCTGTGGGCCCTTTAAGAGCAGGCTTTATTCCGCTTATGTCAATAGCTTTTCTGAGGGTATCCCCATTGTAGTTAGTAGCCAGTGAAGCCAGATAGCCTGACACTTGTCTCAGTTTTGCTGAGTCTGAAGGATACTTATAGCGATGTCGTGCCCCAGCTCAGGTCCCCACTCCTCCAGGGAGGGCTGCATACCTTAGGGTGGCTCCCTCCCGGCTGGCTTTTTTTTCACACAAAGGTGGCTTTTTGCTCTCCAGAATGAATTTCTGTCTCTTCCACCTCAGTCAGGACTGTCCCTTGTGGTGGGGGTTCTTTTTATCCAGTTTTCAGTTCTCTCTCCAGGGTAACTTTTCCAAGAATAGTTGTAACCTGATTGTGTTCATGAGAGGACATGAGTTCAGAGTCTGTCTATGCTGCCATCTTGACAAGATCTCTAATCAATTATTTCTTAATTCAAGTTATTGATAAAGATATTGAACATCAGGGACATGAGTCCTGGTGATGCCACTAGAGGCCTCCCTTCGGGCAGATATTGTTGTAATCGTGTTCATATGATTATTGAAACGTGTGGTAGGTAGAATCCTAAGAATGATCCCCAATGACCTTTCCCTTATATAATCTCCTCCCCTTTGAGTATGGGTAAAAATTATAAATATGATTATGTCTGTCCCATGATTATGTTTTGCTTTATGGCAAAAGGGAAATGATTCAAGTGGACCCGATATAATCATATGAGCCCTTAAAAGCAGAGCTTTCTCCTGCCTGAAGGCAGAAGGGGAAATCAGAGAGATTTGAAGCATGAGAAGAATTTGGCACGCCATTGCTGGTTTTGAAGATGGAGGGAGCCATGTGCAAGGATGGTAGAATGGCTTCTAGTAGCTGAGAGATCCTCTGGCTAACAGCAACCAATGGGGCCCTCAATCCTACAGCTCATAGGAATTGAATTTGGCCAAGAGCTTGAATAAACTTGGAATCAGGCTCTTCTCCAGTGTCCAGATGAGAGTCCAGCCCAGCTGACACCTTGGTTTTGGCCTTGTGAGAACCTAAGTAGAGAATTCACCTGGACTTCTGACATACAGAAGTAGGATAATAAATGAGTGTTGTTTTAAGTCACTAAATGTATGGTAATGCCTTACATAGGAATAGAAAATGAATACAAACCAACTATGATCTCACAAATTCTTTGACTAGCTAGACCATATTTATTTATTTATTTGTGTTCATTGCTGAAATCAAGATACAGAATCTTTTGATATTTTATTTATCTGCCAGTTGAATAACTATGTCAAAAAAAGAAAAGCTACATTTCATATATTTAATGCCTTAAAAAATAATACCTTGAAAGTGGACTGGCTTTCTGCTTTTCAGGTTACTTTCATATCTCTTGTCTCATCTTATCCTCCCTCATAAGAGCCTGGTGGGGCAGATAAGAAGAAATCCTATAGAAGTCATTTGCCCAAAGAAAACAAGACCGACTTTAGCTTGATAATAGGAAAGCCTTTCAAACAATTAGAACTGGCCCACTGTGGAAGGGGCCGCCTTCTAAAATAATAAACTGCCTTACTGGAAGAAAAGAGTACATGATCGTATCTGAAGGATTCAATGGGAGAGAGCCTCGTGTGGTTAAAGAGCCAAATCCCTGAGGTCTCCTCCAACACTAAACATTTTGTGTTTCCAATAAGCAACAAAACTAAATTGATCCATATCTGTGTTGGGGTTAGTTGGCTAGGCAAGAGGTTTTCTTAAAGGATTCCTTGCCATTTTCGCAATTGCTATTCTTTTTGAAGCAGCAAATTTATCTAAATTCCTTTGTACAAAGAAAATACTGCATGATGGGCCTCAATAACATATGTTTTTTAAGGCCCCAACTTTTAATAAGTTGACCAAGTCTCACAGACACTTTGTAGTAGAGGCAAGATTTGAACCCAGTCTGTCTGACTCCAGAATCCTTGCCTGAACTCACTATAGTGTGATCTGCCTCCCTCACTAGGAAACAGGAGCACATTGAAGCAGCTGGCTTGGGTGATTAAAGGGATGGACACTAACAAGACCACAGATGGAATCTTAGAACAGGAGCATGTGTCCCAAAGGACTGAGACATCCTGCCAATTCAGTAGCCCAAGCATAATGGCAACCCCTGATGTGAAAGAGAGAAATGCTATTTCTTTCTTTCCTTTGTGTTTTTCTCATGGTCCAAGTTAAAGCCCCACTGGCCCTGTGTTAGTTATTAGAGCTTATTAGATAGCCCACTTTCCCCCGCTGAACCTCAGTCTACACATCTATAAAATAGAGGCATTGGATTAGTTGATCACGGAAGTCCCGTCCAGCTCTAGAGTATGATTACAGGAAAAACATACACATTTTGGCATTCCCCCCAGTGCTTCTTCTACAATAATCAGAAGCTCAGTAGATACCCAAAAAGAGATTGACACCCAGTTCTGAGGATTTCTTTCAGAGATTCTTGAGTTTTCTATGAGAATTCTATGTTTGTGAAGCCTTGTGCTTTTGGGCTCCCAGATTCGTTGAGAGCCCTGCAGCTCCAGTGAGAAGAGGCCGGGCACTGCTCTCTAGCCAGCAGAGGGAACAGCCCTGGGGCAGAAAGGGGGTGGCAGGGAGGATGGGGAGGAGAGTCAGCTGCAGGCTGGGATGCCACTGGTCCAGGCAGCTGCATTTCCTCCTGGGAAGTACAGGGCTGGGCAGCAACAGGCCCCACTAGTTCAAGAAGAAACCTGAGGCTAGGAGAAGTGGAAGGCATGGGGCCAATCTGCAGCCGGAAACTCAGAGCCAGGGAGGGCACGTATGATTAGGCTGCACATAGGACTCTGTGAAGATCTGGCTATGAGTATTTGAAAGAGGAAAGAATCTTTGCCAAATGGTAACAGTGACCGAGCAAGGTGACACGGGATCCAGCTTTTCACCTTAACCCCAGGTCACTTCTCCTCGGGGCCTGCCTGACAGATCAACTCTAATGTGAGCTTTGTCCACAGGGAAAAGTGAGGCGGCTGCATGAGCCTGGCTCACCAGGGGTTAAATGCAGCCTGGGTCCCCTGATCAACTGAGTAAACATATTCCATCACACCGGAAAACTCCAGTGGAATAGTAATCCCACACGCCTCTCCTCTCTGCCTGAGGGATCTGCCTTCCTGGGTATCACTTCCAAAGGCCAGAGTAGATATGGGAATCTGCACTTATTTAAAGCAGAATTCGAGAACTTACTTCAAGTCTATTCAAAAGCATTTTGGTTCTAGGCTTAGTAGGATCAGTGGGGACTCAGTCACCACCTGGCACGAAAGGTGGTAACTTGGAGTCTCTGGTCAACTCTAGACATCAGATTCAGAAATAAAGAGAATTCATTTCGGAGGTCCCTTCAGATGTTCCCTCCCCGTCCAGACTGCACGTTGAGCGCCTATGTATTGATTTGCTAGGTATTAAAAACTTAGCCAATGGCACATTTTTAACAGCTTTATTGAGTTACACTTTTCCTCCCTTCAAGTTCACCCATTACAAGAGTTCAATTCAACGATGTTTAGTAAATTCACCGAGTTGTGCAAGCATTATCACAAGCCCGTTTTAGAACATTGCCATCACCCTATTTGCAGTCAATCCCCACTCTCGCCGCCGTTCCCAGGCAGCCACTCATCTGCTGTCTATCTCTATTTGTGTTTTGTGGACATTTCATAAATGAAATGATATAATATGTGATCTTTGGCATCTGAATTCGTTCACTTAGATTGTTTAAGGTTTATCCATGTTATAACATATATCAGTACTTCATCGCCTTATATTGCTGAATAGTATTCCATTGCCTGGATATATGACATTTTGTTTATCCATTCGCTGTGGTGGACATTTGTGTTGTGTTCAGTTTCTTAGTGTTATGAATATTGCTCTGAACATACCTGTGTCAGTCTTTGTGTGAACAAGTGCTCTTATGTCCCTTGGGTAAATTCTTAGGAGAGGAATTATTGAATCATATGGTGGGCTGTACTTTTAAAGAAATTGCCAAACTGTCTTCCAAAGTGACTGTACCATTTTACATTCCCACCAGCAATGTGCGAAGTTTCCAATCTTTCCACATCCTCGCCAACACTCGTTACTGTGTCTTTTTGATTATAGCCATCCTAGTGGATGTGTAGTGGTATCTCATTGTGGATTTAATTTGAATTTCCTTAATGACCAATGATGTTGAACATCTTTTCATGTGCTTAGTATGCAAAGGCACATTTCAAAGTGAGTCTAATTGGAAATTTAAGTCTCCTTTAAAAAGTACTAGAAATAAATTTAAAGACAAGTTTATTTTATTGTCAGTAAAAATAGTGACAGGAGGATTAAACAGATTGAATGATTGATCCGTTCATTCACGAATTCATTTGCTTGTTTCATAAATAATTATTGAGTGTCTATATGTGCCTGGAGCTGTGCTAGGTTCTGGAGAAGAAACAATGAATAAGACATAGCCCCACCTCCATGTATCTTATGAAGATGTATATGGAAGATGTGTATTATATACATGTATCATACATTTTGTTGGAATTTAAAGTGGAGTACAGCAGAGTAGGAGCTCAACTGAGGTGTGTCTTCTCACTCCATGTTGAGGGGTGAAATAATACTTAGTGGGTGAAGTAACATCAAATATGAGCCCCAAGGGGTTAGTAGCAATCAACTGGCAAAGACTGAAGAGGAACGTCATCCAGGTAGACTCCTTGAAGGGTTGGGGGCTGGATGGGAAAGGAGAGAGGGACAAGCACGGTCCTGGTGTGTCTAGATGTCTTAGCCCGTTCGGGCTGCTGTAACAAAATACCACAGACAAGGTAGCTTATGAACAACAGAAGTTTATTGCTCGCAGTTCAGGAGGCTGGGAAGCCCAAGATCAAGGTGACAGCATGTCAGTTTCTGGTGAGGGCCTCCTTTCTGACTCCTGAGCTGGTGCCTTCTCACTGTGTCCTCACGTGGTGAAAAGGGCAAGGGATCCCTCTGGAGCTTCATTCACAAGGTGCTAATCCCATTCCTAAGCACTCCACCTTTGCGACCTAATCACCTTCCAAAGTCCCCACCTCCTACTACCGTCATCTTTAGGGGTTAGGATTTCAACATATGAATTTTGGGAGGACACAAACATTCAGACCATAGCACCAGGCAAGTGAAAATAGCTCCTCATGAATAGGCTTTGGAGTACTGGGGCCTGGAGAGAGAGGAGCAGTGAGAAGTGAAGCTGGGGAAGTAGGCAGGGGCACGATGAGGAAAGGCCTAGCAGAGAGCCACTGATGTCCTTCAGGGAGGGAGCATCATGATCAGATGGTCCT
The DNA here is from genome assembly GCF_041296235.1 of Equus asinus. NCBI lineage: Eukaryota > Metazoa > Chordata > Mammalia > Perissodactyla > Equidae > Equus > Equus asinus. The sequence continues at coordinate 8,233,825 of NC_091802.1, read as the reverse complement.
TTAGAAAGTTCTCTCCACAGCACTGTGGGCAGCAGACAGGAGTCGGGGTCTCTGTGCTTTCCTTTACAGAAGTTGTGTCAGGCCTCCTATGGCCTTGAACCTCAGCTCTATCTCACTGGGGACCAGCAGGGCCTGAGCTATTCATCTGGCCACCTGTGGCACCGAGAATGACCTATGATCTCCTGTGTTTGGCAGGTGCTACATCACCCTCACCCAGTCTCTGCACCTGACCATGAGTGGGGCTCCAGCAGGACCTGCAGGCACAGGCAAGACGGAGACAACCAAGGACCTGGGCCGAGCACTGGGCATCATGGTCTACGTGTTTAACTGCTCAGAGCAGATGGACTACAAGGTACAGCCCCAGCTTCAGAAGGGCCTAGGTACTGGGTGGCAGTCCAAACCAGGGATCAGGTCTAACCACACCACCCTAGTCCAGCTCAGAGGCCCAGACAAGGAGGTCTCTCCTCCCTCCTTCACAGGAGACCTCAGGACCCTTGACCCCTGGAGCTTGTGGACCTCCCTGTAAACCTTAGCACCGGGAATCTGCTTCCACTGATGAGATTTGCAACCACAGATGAGTTACTTCACCTTTGGGGTCTTCCACTTGTCATGTCAAATGAAGAAGTTGAACCTATATTCAAAGGCCTAAGTTTGCTATTTGACCTAGAATCACAGAAGGGCTCGTAAGTGGCTAACATAAAGTCTTCACATAAAAATCATATTTGGGCTCTGCGGTAAAAGGGGGCATTTCCCCTGGAATATCTACAAGGGCAAACTGTTCTACAAGGGCATGTGTCACTTCTGAAGACAGCATAGATTAACCCCTACTCCTTGCAAGAGATGCCCAAAAAAGACAAGTGCAAGGAGTGCAAGGCTAATGTTCTTCATTCAGGCACTCATTTTTACATTTTTTTTAGTGTATCCCAGGTTCTGTGTCATAGAGGAAAGCAAGAGAAACAAAAGGCCCATGAGGTTACCTCTTAGCAGCATTCTGCTCACAACTAGACCTTATATAGATTCCTTTTTAAAGAAGTGTAATAACAGATTATCTCACTGTCTGACTATTTTTATTTTGTTTTATTGTATGTATTTTTGTAAACTGCCTTCAGTCCGTTTTGAAAACAAGATGGCATGTAAATAAATTTAGAATTGAAAAAATAAAACCATTTCATTAAATGGATTAAATATTTTTTATGTAAATCATATGATATATTAATTGTAAAATAAATTTAATTTAAAAATAATTTTAGAGACTGCAAGATAATACTTGCAGTTACCACATATAGAACTCTTTAAATGAGATTCATCTTCTATAACTTTAATAAGTTCTCATATATAAAATTTTACTGTGCAAAGGTTTGCAGAGTGCTATAGCACTGTGTTTTTTCCTAGCAAGCAGACAAAATGAGGATTCAAACCCAAAATAGCTGTCCTCCCCATAGTCTACATGCTCTAAATTTTAACATGGTTGCTTTTATTGATGAACACATTAAGATAATGTTTCTCTTTAAGTCAGGCTGGAAGAAGAAAGATTTTTTTCCCCCTTTAAAGAAATAAACTCAGCCTTCAGGATTGTTTTGTTTCTAGATTCTTCTATAGTTGAACAATGGTGGTATAGCTTCCCGAGAGGAACATTCTGGAGTATGCACTCATTTAGATGTAGAAGTCCTGGTGATTGACTGGAAATTGATTGAAGACAATCACCCAGATTTCTTCAAAGTCAAGCCCAACATAGCAAACAGAAGGAGATGGGTTGGCCCATGGCCAGGGGTCACTAAGGTCATTTTACCTAATCCTTTCAAAACACATCACTGAACCCCGACCCCACTGATTCCTCTAAGAGTACAGGGTGAAAGGAGGAGTCTATCCTTTGTTTTAACTGTGAGTGAAGCTTCAGTCATGTGACTTTAGGCTAGAGACTGATCAGAGTAACATCAATAGGTATAGCCATAGTGAAACCCTAAAGGGGTTTGGTGCCCTAGACATCAAACATCCTTTGTGACTAAGCTGGTAAACCTCCTCTTCCCTTTGTTGTCCAGCTATTCAGAATTATTTTTATCACAAAGCACATCCAGCAATCAAGTTACTTTATTGAGTATCACCATTGCTCAGCATGTTTTGGGCATGATGGAAGGGTATCAAAAGTAGATATAGGTACATAGATAGATAGGCAGATAGATAGTCAGATGATAACTAGATAGATGATAGATAAAGTACAACCCAGTCCATTTAGAGAGACAAGAAAGATATATTAAATAATTAGGGGGGATACCAGACAGTATTACCCTGAATGCTAATGTGTGTCCTACAAACTCTAAGCTGTGGAATATTCCAGTGTAGGGGGAGGGCCACAGAGTGCACTGGTCAGGAAAGACATCATGGAGGGTGTGAGACCCGAGCTGTTTAAGGTTTGAGTGAGTGCAAAATAAGGCATGTGACATTCTAGCAAGGCTAACCCATTAAAATACCAGCTTTAAAGACATGACCAAGTCTTAGGTGCAGTTGATGTCCTACCCCTCATTCTGACTTCACCCCTGAGCTCTCCTCATAGGGCTTGGCTGGGAAGAGGAGAGGAATGGAGTGAGGGTCAGGAAGACCTGTCATGGACTTCACCAGGCATCATTTTGATGTATTATTTATGACACAGCAACATATTCTGTTTCTGTATCTCTAGAGAAAAAGCTAGAAATAAACATGGAATGATGACTGAGTACATTAAAGCAGACTGGGGAACAGGAGTAGATAAGAGATGGGGTTGAAAAGGAAAGGAGGGACACAAAGCCACTGAGAGACTCTGACTTTGAAGTGGTGGGCTACAGAAAGACCCTGCAGCCTTCAGGAAAGAAGTAGGAGCATGATGAAAACAAATGGTATTTAAGGAAGAATCTTTGAGCAGCCAGATGAATCAAGATAGGAAGAGACTGGAAGGAAGGAAAGTATTTGGCGAGAACATTGAAGTCATTCAAACCAGAGAAGGTGAGGAGCCAGATGATGAGGTAGTAGGAATGGAAAACAAAGAACTAGAGGCTTAAAATATGTTAAAATAAAAATGATACCTGGGGGGCCGGCCCCGTGACCGAGTGGTTAAGTTGGCATGCTCTGCTTCGGCGGCCCAGGGTTTCGCTGGCTCGGATCCTGGGTGCAGACATGGCACCCCTCATCAGGCCATACTGGGGCAGCGTCCCACATGCCACAACTGGAAGGACCCACAGCTAGAATATATGGCTATGTACTGGGGGATTTGGGGAGAAAGAGCAATTAAAAAAAAAAAAAAAGATTGGCAACAGTTGTTAGCTCAGGTGCCAATCTTTAAAAAAAAAAAATGATACCTGGGGAACCCGGGGATGGGGTGGGTGGTGAAACAGAGGGAGGAGCTAAAGTGGAGAGTTTGGGCTGTAGTCAAGGACCTTTACAATCCCTTCCGCCTCAGGAAGTCTGTAAGGGGGCATCGGGTAATGAGGTGGGCATGAGAACAGTGTGGAACATGGGGAAAAGGGAAAGTTCTTGCTTTCCTCTAGTAGTGCTGGTTGGAAAACCCATAAAGCCAGCCACTTTCTCTGGAAATGGTTGCATTTTAGTGCTAAGATGTTCTTTATATGATAGCAGCAATACTTCCTCCCTTGACCTCAAGTTGGAGAGGCTGTTGATGAAACATCAAATGGGTTTGAACCCAAAAGTATCTGGAATTCTTTTGACCTCTCTGTAGCACCAACACTATAGAACACCCACTCTTTCTTGAGATTCCCTCCTCTCTTGGCATCTGAAACATTATGCTTCCACAATTCTCCCAACTCTCTGATCTTGCCTTCTCCATCTCATTTTCTGATCCTCTTCTATAATTTCAAGTTTTGGCTGTATATTGATGACTCCCAAATCTACCTTCCAGCTTTACCCAAGTTCTATTCCTTTACCTGCTTTATGTGTATACATTCTCTCCACAACCTAACTAGTAGTTCGTCGAGGGACTAGCCCTCTGTGTCTAGCACACGAGCTATGCACAGAGCTGATAGTTGAAAAATGTCCACTGAGTAAATGAATGGGACTTTTCCATTATTTACAGTTTCCAACGCTCTAATGATGTCTCCTTGCCAGTGGCCTTGAGAGTGTCTCCCAGTAACCTATTCTTTTATATTGCTTCATGGTTTACTGGTTTACATTGAATGCCCAGAATGGTTTTTATTTTTAGGACAGATATACCATCTTCCCTTTGAAATTCCTTCCTTGCTTTCTTTTGAAAAAATTTACCTATAATTTATTTTCTCTAGATGTTATCACTTCCCACTCCCATCTCCCGCTTTCTATCACTCTGGGAAGCCTGGGTATTTGGGCATGGATTTAAAGATACAGACATAAACTTTTTCATCAGCACACGCCAAGGGCTGAGTGGGAGGCTTTTTGTCTGTATGGTGAAGGAAAAATAATCTTTTATTCATTTCCTGGGATTTTGAAAGCTAGAGAATCAACAGTAATGCAAGCCTGATGACATTTTAAAGGGATTTTGGTCCAAGTATCTTGAAAAGGTTCTGTTTGATCCCGTGGCTTATGTTAGCACCTACAACCATCAAAAATTTAATTGTTCTTGAAATTTTAATACACGTTTCTAACCAGTGGTCCTTAGGGGACTGGAAGTATCTGTAATAAAGAGGATAGAAAATGACTTAGACGTGTATGATATGCCCAGCACTGTTAGTAATTTAATCTTTGTACATTTTGTTGCAGTCTTGTGGCAACATCTACAAGGGCCTGGCACAGACTGGTGCCTGGGGCTGTTTTGATGAGTTCAATAGAATCTCCGTGGAGGTCTTGTCAGTGGTGGCAGTGCAGGTAAGGGGGCCAGAAGTTGGTGGGAGCCCCAAAGCCTTCATGCCAAGCGTTGTAGAAGTCTACATCCTGTTTTCAACCTCTCCTCATCTACTTCCCTGACCCCCTGCCTCCTCCCTCTGAAATCAGGTCCAAGTGCAGGATATGGGGATCCTGCAGGTCCCTACCAGGGTGGATCCATTTACTGACTGTGGCACTCCATTTTCTCTGCCTAAAATGGGCATAAAGAGCATCTGTGCCCCCTGCTTCATAAGGGTGAGGGGAGGATCAGACCAGATGGCAGAGCCCAGCTCCTTGGAATGGGCACGGACTTTGGAAATTGTCGGACTGGGGCTTAAAATTCAGCTCTTCCCTTGCCTGAAAGTCTGGGCAAGTTACTCCACTTCTCTCAGCCTAATTCACTTAATTATACAGTCATGTGATGCATAATGATGTTTCAGTCAACAACAGACTGCATATGTGACAGTGGTCCCACAAGACTGGTACCGTGTGGTCTAGGCATGTAGCCTGTACCATCTAGGTTTATGTAAGTACACTCTACAAGGTGCACACAATGATGAAATCACCTAAGGACACCTTTCTCAGAACATATCCCCCTTGTTAGGTGACACACGACAGTATATAAAGTGAGGATTACTATGTGAATGTTATTGAAAGAAGAAAGACATTTTTGGGTCAGATTTTATGTAAGCATGCCACTTGTCTTTCAATTCACCTAAAAAGCACTTGTTGAACACCCTCAACATAGTAAGTGCTGTGCTCAAGATTAGGGTGAAGGGTCCCCAGTTGAATAGGACATGATCCCTAACTTCAAAAGATGAGTTCTTGATGGGGCTGACCTGGTGGCATAGTGATTGGGTTTGTGCACTCCACTTTGATGGCCTGAGTTTTGTAGGTTCAGATCCCAGGCATGGACCTACACACCGCTCATCAAGCCATGCTACGGCAACGTCCCACATACAAAATAGAGGAAGACTGGCACAGATGTTAGCTCAGGGACAATCTTCCTCAAGCAACAAGAGGAAGACAGGGTGGGGCTGGCCCGGTGGCATAGTGGTTAAGATCGTGCACTCCACTTTGGTGGTCCAGGGTTCACAGATTTGGATCCCAGGCACGGACCTATACATTGCTCATCAAGCCACACTGTGGTGGCGTCCCACATAAAGTAGATGTAGATTGGCAACAGATGTCAGTTCAGGGCCAATCTTCCTCACCAAAAAAAAGAGAGAGTTCTTGAGACAGAGATGAGCACTGTTCAGTGTTCTAGAAGTGATTTGAATTCTGACTGTCAGTATGGGACAAGACTGCTAGATATGTTATCTTGAAGCCAGGCCTTAAGAAGATGGAGAGGATTTGGATTAGGATAAGCATCTCATAGACAGTGGGAGCAGTGGACAGGGGGCGGGGGTAGGGAAAGTGAACAAACCTTTTTTGAAAGTCTGTTCTGCACCAGGTACATCTCATATATCATCTCTTATACCTTGTATCTTATGTGTCTCTCTTATCCCCACAACAGCCCTATAAGCCGTCATTATTAACGTATATATAGAATGGAGAGAGGGACTGAAGATCAGAGGGGAAAGGGCACACCATTAGCAAGTGGCAAGGTTAGTATTTGAAGCCAACACTGCCACCCATGGGATCGAGCACAGATTTGGTGTATATGGGGTAAAAGTCTAGAGGAGAAAATGAGATGAGAGAGACAGGTTTGAACCAAATAGTAGACAGACTTAAATGCCATGTTGTGGATTCTGCTTTCTTCAGTGGGCCGCAGGGCAGCCCGGGAGGTTTCAGAAAGGGAAATTACCCTCCACTTGGCAGCAGTCGTGGCAGGGGCTGGGCAGGAGGAGAATCAGTGGCTGCAATCAAGTCACGGGTCTCTCACGGGGGTCCTGATTGGAGCTGCAAAGGCCTAAATGGGAGCCTGCTGCCCCCAAGGCCTGCAGTCAGCATAGTGAGCTGTGTCCTTTGCCAGCACTAAGCTGAGCGCCCCCATTTCCCACTAGAAGAAACTGTGGTTTCGGAGCCTCCCCCTGGCTCTTGTCTCAACAAGGCAAAGCCAATGTCAAGGTCCCATACAGTGATCAAAGCTCTGGCGAGGTCCTTGGGGCGGGTGCTCCTAGTTTGTACCCATATACCATATGATCAAAAATGTTTAATTTTCCTCTTATCAATTGCTTTTATTTTCAAAGCAATATGTATACAGTACCAAAAAAGAAAACTGGAGCTATGAGGGACTCTTTGGTCCCTATAGGGCTCTGTTTAATTCTTTCAGCTCTAAACAAAGGAGCAAGGACGAAGTTTAGCTGAACTGACATTTTTCTTAAGTGTGCAGAGTTGAGGGAAAGGGCACCAGAAGCGGAGTGGGATGATCTGCAGACGGAAGGTTGTCCATGGTGGAGGAAGCCAGCGGGGGAGCATCCTACCCCTCCAACTGGCCTGTCTGCCCTGGCAGGAGCCAGCCTCTATCCATATAACCCCCACATGCTGTCACCTCTCTCATCCAGGCGTCTGTTGCTGTCACAGGTAGGCTGGACTTGGAGCCGTGGGCAGGTGCTGAGGTCACCACATGGCTGAACAGTGGTGGAACTCATACCATCAGCTAGTTCCATCACTAACCCTTGTCTCCAGCTGCCACTGGAAGGCATAGGTGGTCAAGGGCTCTGCAAGGTGCCTTCACTTCCTCCTTTCCTAAAAGTGGTCAGGCTTTCCATCTCTTGCATGTGACAGCCAGTTGGTGCTCCCACCCACTGACTCTTGCCTGAACTATTTCTTGGTGAAGCTCCTGAAAGTTGCAAAAATGTGGAGCTCTTCTCTCATTCCCAGCAGTGATTAATGGTTTTCCCTTTCCTTATGTTTATTCGACTCAGTAGGGGCTAGTAGAGGAAGGAAGTCAAATGGTTAGCCTGAACATTCTCTTGGACTGAAATCTTTGACAAGCTCAGTTCGTGTTTCAGGCTGTCACATTGGTAGCTGAAACTGGCTATGGTGGCAGAATTTTCACTGTGGAAACTGGCACATTCTACAAATTAGGGGCATTTTTGCTTTCCTGGAGAACTTGTTGTTAAACATATACCAGCACACCTCTGCCTTGCAAGATTGTGAAGTCAGTGTCGCCACATCTTTTCAATCTTAAAGAGAAGCTAAAAGTCCAGATTTTTATTTAAAAATCTCTGGATTTCTAAAAGTTGTCAACTCATTCAATTTAAAAAAAACCCTGGGCTGGACAAAGAAAGCACATTAGCTGGCTGCATTCACCTTTGCACGGTCACTTCACAACTTGGAACCAAAAATGATGCACCTGTAAGGTCTCTTTGAAATTTGGGTATAATCTATTTTCAGGCAGAAGATGTGGAGCCAAAAACTCCCATAAACCTTTCTCAGAGAACTAACTCTAGGCTGGAAAGGTTCTGAAAATCAGCAGAGAAGCGTAGGCTTTTGATTGATAAGCCATAATTCCACCGCGTACCTCAAATTTTTCTCCTTACGTCTTCCACTGCAGATATCTAGTGGCTGATGTCTTCCTCCATCTTTTTATTCTCTTGCCCACTATCCTCTGGTATTTCTACCCACCTTCATGTCCACCTCTCTCATCTTTGCTTTTATAATTTTCTGCACCCTCTCTTCTGCACCCTCGCTGCTTGCCACAGATTTCAGAGGGCATTTCCTCTTCTCACTAGCCAAGTTGCACTCCTGTGACTGCACTCACTCACACCCAGGACCATTCATCATGAATAGTTACACCTATAGTGCCCCGACGCAGCACTCAGTGCTGGGGGGCGGGGGGGTGCCAAAGGGCTCTCTTAGTGTGCCCCCCCCCCCAAGGAGCCGAGGGCAAGAGCAAAGGGAAAGCAGTAAGAACCAGACCAGGGTCAAAATAAAGCCCATCTTGGGATCCAGAGATTGTGTGAGCAAGTTCCACGTGCGCTTGGGATTTTAAAAGAAAGGTTCCTGCAGAGTGGAATTAGCCAGGCAAGTGGGCAGGGAAGTGGTTATGTGTGTAGGCTCCGAAACCACACTGCAGTGTTCAATTCTGGTTCAGCCACTTACTAGCTGTATGACCCTGGGCAAGTCCATGTCTCAAGTTCCACATTTGTAAAGGGGGGTAATAATAATACCTACTTGGTGCAGTTGTAATAAATATTAAATGCGTTAATATGTGTGAGGCACTTAAAACAAAGCCCTACAGATAGTAGGCACTCAATAAATTTTAGTCTCTGTTATGATGACACTGGTAGTGGTGGTGGTGGTGATGATGATGATGGTGGTGATGAAGGTGGTGATGGTAGTGGTGATGATGATGGTGGCGATGATGATGATGGTGGTGGTAGTAATGTTGGTGGTGATGATGGTGGCGATGATGATGGTGGTAATCATAATGATGATGGTGGTGATGGTGATGGTGGTGATGATGATGGTGGTGGTGATGATGATGATGGTGGTGGTAGTAATGTTGGTGGTGATGATGGTGGCGATGATGATGGTGGTAATCATAATGATGATGGTGGTGATGGTGTTGGTGGTGATGATGATGGTGGTGGTGATGATGATTACTATCGTTATTATCTGAACATTGCAGGAAATGGGTACACACACAGGGCAGGGAAGGAGGATCCACATCCTTGTCACGCCTGTCTCCTCTACACACTTCACTCCTTCTTAGCTCACCCTCAGCTATCTCACTAAAATAAATAGTGTCCTAACAGATGAAGCAGTGCCCAACAGCCATTGTCCCCAATGCATAATAGATAGACACTTTGAATTTGCCTTATTTTGAAATTGCCCAACGCAAGGTCAGTAATGGGTTCTCCAAGATCAGTTTCCTTTACTTCTGGAATTAAATAAATTTAACCTGGAATTCCCTGATGCTTTCCTACTCCAGTCTAAGAACATACCCATAGAAGATATTCTCAAGAAGGTGGTCAAAAAACAGCCTGGGCAAAATCTGAGCTGGTAACATTTAAAATCATGTACCCATCCAAGGAGAAAATTGCACTTAATTATTGACAAGGTAATCGAGGCTGGCATATTGGTTCAGAAGCCACACCAGCTGTGACACTTCTTCTCCCCCATCCTCCTCTCCCCTCGTCTGCCTTTCCTCCTCCCCCCTCTTTGCCTGTCTGTGCTCCTCTTCCCAGTAACTTCTCCAAAAGTGAGTATGCTTCAGTCTTCTTGCAGGTGGGTATTTTCATGTCTCTGTCAGATTGGTCAAGTGGAATTGCATATCCAATTAGGGAAAAGTGTGGCAGTTCCAAGAGAAATTACTCTGCTATTTTTTACATATATAAGATATTACTTTTTAAAAATTTTTTCCATTACTGTTGCAATTGGCTCACTAAGCCTTGGGTTATCTGGGCCCAGGGACACATACCACCGGGGACACTCCACCACCCTGTACCTCCAGCCCTTTGTCCACCTCCACACTCCCTAGCCAGGTGTTCCTGCCACTTCCTTCCCTTCCCTACAGTATAGGCACCAACAGTGGGCTGGGCCGGGGCAGGAAATAGCTAGAAGCAGCAGATCAGTTAGCAAGGACTTGGGAGCCCACCACATTAGCGCTCCAGGTACTCAAGGCGCTGAACAAATGCTAGAGTCTCAGAGCCACAGGAGCTTCCCATGTAACACGCTTTATAGAGGAGCTTAAGGTCTAAGGTGAAAACACAGAAATATAAAAAACTGTAAAAAGTGATGAGTGGCTTGCACTTCTGAAGGCAGCAGACTCTAATCTGCCATTGCAGGAGAAGCTTGGAGTGAGCCAGGCAGGATTTTAATAACACATGGCATTTGGGGGCAGAGGCTGGAAAAGAGCATGACCACAGGGGACCACAGAATGGGCCACCTGCCTGGAATGAAAGGGGCAAGGTGGAGAAGTGTGGAGAAAGGCTGAGAGTACTCGTTTAGCACAGAGCTAGCCAATGAGCTCCTTAAAACGTATCACCTGCAGGGAGAGTGTGATTTTTTTTTTTTTAATACTTCGACGCAAAGCCCTGGCCTGGATGGGAGGATATAGAGGCAGAACCTTCTGTACTCACCAACTTCTAGCCTTTAAAGAGAAATATATCACTCTTAAGATGTCCAGTCAAACCGCGAACATCAGACGAGAACACACTGCTTGTGCAGATAACAGGACTGATCATTTGAAATCAGGGCTGGCCTGTGATATAGAGAAATAAAACCTATACATATGTCTACAAGATAAAGCAGAAAGTGAGTTCCACCAGAGAGGTGCAATTAAAGGCTGCAGAGGCTGGAAAGAGAAATCGAGGGGCAGCGGTGGGTCATGAAATTGGTATAGGGCTGTCATCCAGTGGCAAGGATGCTTAATTGGCTACAAGGTGTCCTGAAGAGTGGACATTCGAGTGGTGCCATCTAGCTCCATGCTACTCAACCTGTGGACCAGCAGCGTCAGCATCCCCTGGAAACTTGTTAGAAATGCAGGCTCTCAGATCCACCCAAGCCCTGCTCCTACAGAATCTGCGTTTTCACAAGATCCCCAGTGATTCGTATGCACCACGAAGCTGGAGGTGTGCTGCTCTGGCACAGAATTCTCAACCATGGCTGCACATTAGAATTACCCGGGCAATTCTGAAACGTAGTAATGCACAAATGCAAAGTCTCCACCCCCATAGATTCTGATTTCATTGGTCTAGGCAGGACATGGGCGTTGGGGTTTTTTAAAAAACCTCAATGTGGTTCCACTGTTAGTCAAACTTTGAGAACCAGAGCTGAGAGGGAGACTATCAAGCAGGGAGAACATCCCTGAGGACCATGGAGCTTGGGTTTACATCAAGACCGACAAGATCGAGCCGGGCTGATCCAGGTCAGTGGCTGCAGGGGCAGGTCCTCTCCACAGCAAGTGGGCAGAGGGAAACAGAGGACTCAGGCTCACCGGAGAGGGGGAGAGGGTCAGTCTGCAGCTTTGATTGGGGACAACTGGGCAGAGCAGGCAGGAGTAGAAATCCAGGCATTGACTGGACCCCAGTGGTTCTTGAACTTTAGCCTGCATCAGGATCACCTGGAGGGCTTGTTAAACCTCGCCTTGTTGGTCCCACTCCCAGAATTTCTGATTTGGCCAATCTGAGATGAGGCTAAGAATCTGCGTGGGAATTTGGTGGGACCCAGGGATACAAGCTGGGGGATGGTGGACAAGTCACTTATATCTTCTTGGCCTCAATTTCCTTACTGGGAAAATGTTTGGTCCAGGTCATGGTTTCCTCACCTTTGGCACCATTGATGCCTGGGGCTTGATAATTCCTTCTTGCGAGCATCGGCCCTGCGTGTTGTGAGGTGTGGAGCAGCACCCCTGGCCTCTGCCCGCTAAATGCCAGCACAACCTCCTCCCTAGTTGTGACGACAAGAATGTCTCCAGACATTGTCGTGTCCCCTGAGGAGAGCAGGTGCAAAATCACCTCCCGCTGAGAACACTGGTTTCAACATAGCTTTCCATTTTTGTTGGTTTTCTTTAATGGGCAGCAAAAGCACCTTTTCTTATTTCGTGGAAACCAGTGTCTCTCAATTATAACAAATGTGATTATTTTCAGAGCAAAACAAATCACTCTGGGAGTGTATACATTTGATGAGGAGCTGTGAGTGGCTGGCACAGCGCTCCTTTGGCAGCAGGTGGTTTGGGGAAGTGGCTAAAAGTAAGTGCTTTGGCACCAGATTGCCTGGTTTTTAACTCGCGTTGCCCCACTTAGCAACTGTTAGACATCTGGCAAGTTTCCCTTTTTCTTTTAACTTTTTATTTTGAACCAGTTTTAGATTTACAGGAAACTTGCAAAAACAGTATAGAGAGTTCCCACACATCCCTCCTCTCGCCTCCCCTAAGGGCAACATCTTAACTAACTGCAATCGACCGTCTTAACTGCCTTCTGCCTCAGTTTCCTCTTCCAAAAATCTACTCATTTCATACAGCTGTTGAGAGGACTGAATGGGATAATTCATGCAAAATACTCAGAATAGTTCCTGGTACTTATCAAGTGCTCAATAAATGTCAGTTATTATTTTGTTGTTATTCCTTGTAGCTTTAAAATATCCCCAAACGGTGAGTCTTTAGTGGAGAAACAAACCCCCATGAGCGAGGAGTGTGGCAGCCTTAGGTATCAGTCTGTGCCCGCCTGTGTGTGCACCTTGCAGTTTAATCCACACGACCCCAGTCCACCTGCTTCTCCCACTGGCATACTGAAGTACTCCTGGACTTTTCCAGGCCCTGGACTGTGTCAGGACCTCCTGGACACCGACCATGGTTACACTCTAATGTCTTGTTCCATGGACCTCAGTTGCTGTGAAGGTGGTGAGGAAATGCCAGGCAGGCGGGCTCCTGCCCTGTCCAACCCAGGCTACCAGCACCCGTTATTAGCGCTGATGCTGCCATGTTAACTGCATCCTCGCGTCTGTTCAACACTCTCCCTCAAGGGCCCCTTATAGAATTTTACACAAAAGCACAGATGCCGCCAATCCTACGGTGCATCAGAAATTCTCGCTGAGCCTGAGGTTTCTGGTCCTTGATGTTGCAGGAGGGAATGCTGAGTCAGAACGAACAGCAGAAGGGGGCCTGGGCTCTCGCCCTAGCCTTCACCCAGAGGTAACAGAGCAATTTGTAAATGGAAATTTAACCCCCCTCACCACCCCATAGCAAGGTGAGAGCTCGTGTATTTTATAGATGAGAAGACTGGGGCCGAAGGGGAGAACACAGCCTCTCTGACACACATAACCTGCAGGGCGACAAGGGTGGTGAGGGGCTCCGTGGCCGAGCTGTGCTATGAGTGCCTGGGAAGCAGCAGAGCTGGCGCTGTCTGACCAGCATGCTGGGTGCTGGAGACCACCTGCCAGAATGGTATTGCTATTCTGCATGTAGGAAGAAGTTTCCGTCTCAAACTAATTGCTGCAAGCTCAAATGCATTCAGTCATTAGAGCTGCACTCTGGGAAAGGAGATGAATCCTAATGGTAGAACCGGCATGCAGTCTGGCCAGCACTGCCCTGCCAGGCACTGGAGAGAGGCCTGCCCGGTGGTCTGCGGTCCAGCTGCCTCTCTTCTCTGTCTCTGCCCCTCTCTTACTTTTGGTCCAGCAGCCTCTCTCTCTCTGTGTCTCTGTCTTTGTGTCTCTCTCCTAAATGCTTCAGTTCTCTGTGTCTGCCTCTCTCTGTCGCTCTGTCTCTCTCTTGTTTATGGTCCAGCTGTCTTCTGCCTTTCTCATATATGCTCCAGCTGTCTCTGTCTCTCTATATCTCACTCTCTGGTACATCGTCCAGCTGTCTCTCTGTCTCTCTCTCTCATGTATGTTCCAGCTGTCTCTCTTTCTCTCTCTTACACAGCCCCTCCAGCCCCCCGCAGCCCCATCTCCATGGAATCCCTGGCTGTTCTAAACACCCAGAACATCGCCGGCATGCTTGGGGCTCATTCTAACCTTGTGCTGGCCCCAGCTTTCAGGCTTTCTTTCAAGAACCCCGAGAGGCGGGAAATACCCAGAGGCATTCTGCGGGCCGCCCGAACAAGTGGACCCCTTTTTGTCTTCCCTCCTTCTGCTGTTGATCATTTTTGTATATCTTTCCAAAGCACCAGGTGTGAAAATAAATGGGTGACTTTCATTTCTGTCTCTCCTCCCACCTACAACACTGATCTAGAACGTAGATCTGACCAGGTCAAACTGCAGTTGACCACATTTAAGAAAAAGTCTCATCTCTTTGAAAAGGCACCAATAACCCCGGGGTCCAGCCCCAGCCTGCCTTTGCCACTGTGGCTCTTTTCCCTCCTCCATGGACGAGAGACTCCTCCCTAACAGGGTCGCCTGTGCTGACACAGTCTGTTCTAGAGGTGTAGTCTGGGGGCGGCTATGAGGGGTTAAACCAAGACTGAGGCCACAACTGCCATGATGATGTCACATTAACAATCTCCATGTTAGCTGCTATTTTAAGCATTTTCTGTATGTGAAGCTTTTTACCGACCTTCTTTCATTTAATCCTCAGAAGAAGCCCGGGAGAGAGGGGCTGATGTTCTCTCCATCATGCAGTGCCTGAGAGCCCGGGCTCCAGATTCCATTTGCCTGGGCTCCACCGCTTAGTAGCTGTGTAACTTTGGGCAAAGCACTCCGCCTCTTAGGGCTTCCATTTCATCGTAGAAAAAGTGGGGATGATGGCATTCAAGTGCCCCCTCAAAGGATGGTGGTGAGGCCCAAATGAGTTAATACATAAAAAGTGCTCAGAACAGTGTCCAGTATGTGGTCAGTGCCCATACATTTTTAACTGTTACTACAGAAGGAACCAACGTTCAGAGAGAGTTAAACACCTGTTTGGTGTTCGCTCCCAACCTCTTAGCCACCGTGTTATAAATATGGCCATGAACAGCCAGACTGCTTTTATACGTGCACCCAGTGCCCAGCCGTAAAAGGTCTGGGTGCAGTCACTGTGCATGTCCTTCAGGGAAAGGGGCCACAGAAGAAGTGTTTGTGTTGTGTGGAACCATGAGCTCTCCCCGGCCGTGGCTACCACCCCGCCAGTGAAAGGCACTGGAGGTATTTTCCACTGACTTGTTTGCCAGGTAAAAAGCATTCAAGATGCAATTCGAGATAAGAAGCAGCGGTTCAACTTCCTTGGGGAGGAGATCAGCCTGAATCCTTCTGTGGGAATCTTCATCACCATGAACCCAGGCTACGCGGGCCGCACGGAGCTGCCTGAGAACCTCAAGGCTCTGTTCAGGTGAGCTTAGCTCTGCTCCTTGTGACGGCCCATAGAGAAGTTTCTTGTATTTCTTCTGAATGTGTATGACATATATGTTAGAGGAAACTTGGAACTTACGGAAAAGTAGATTTGAAAAAGCCACCTGTAATGCCATCACCAGTAAAATTATTTTTTGCTTAATTGTTCTTCGTTTATGCATATTTTAAAGTCACACGTTTATAGTCTACATTTGTGGTCTACACACTGTTTTGTTTGTTTTTTCATTTCATAGTCTATCATAATCCTATCAGCATAGTTTCTTCTTTTGTAAGATATTCTCAATAAATCTCATTTGGTGACTGCATTTTATTGTATCAAGTGTATAGTCCACAGTGTAATTAACTAGTCCCCCATAGTTAAATATTAAGACTGTTTCTAACGTTTAAGATACATTTATGCATAATGCTGTAATACACATCTGTGTACATAAGTCTTTTTTTCTGTATGCATGATTATTTTTTTTTGGCCAGCTTCCCAGAAGTGCAATCACTGAGTTAACAGGGAGGAACATTTTTAAGGCTCTTGATGCATGTTGTCAAATTGCTCTCTAAAAAGAGTGATGCCAAATTACCTTTCTAGTAGCGATGCTTGAGGGCACCTCCTTTATTTTACCTTTGCCACTGGTGGATATTGCCATGCTTTCAAATCATCTTCATTTTGACAAGAAAACACAAATGCATTTCCTAGCAAGGGGCTGGAGTCTCTGGAAAGAGAAGTCAGCCCAACAAGGGGAACGCTGAAAGATGCCTCCTGGCTTCTGATTTTCTGCCTACTGAACTGTTGCTTCAGGGAGATAGACTGTGGGAGCTATGACAAAGCTGTTGGTCTCGTCTCCAGACCAAGAGACCCAGTGCTCTCTGTCTGGGGACATGAAAGCCTAGGAGACCACTGGAAAGCTCCCTGTGTCCTTACGTTCCTCACTGTTAAACTGCTCCAGGACGGCAAATTCCTGTATCACGGGAGTGGTGTGGGTGTCTCCTCCTTCAGTCAGGTCCTCACTTTAACCAAGAGCTTGTTGGAATGTCAACAGGTAGTGTAATCTGGGGCCACAGAATACTGTATTGTTTTCTATTTGTTTACACAAAGTGTTTATTAAATAAACCTTATGTTACAAATGATAATGGAGGCGGGTTATCACCCTGATAAGAATTATTCTTTACATTTTTTTCCCTAAATTTAAAGGGAACATATATCCATGGGGAAAAAAATGGGAGGAGAAAAACATTTGTAAAACAATAAATACAAATATCTAGTTTTACATTTAACTCTCGCAAAAATCATATGAGGTGGATACTGTTGGAATCCACCTTGTACAGTGAGAAAACAGATGGAGTCAGCAAATTGCCTAGGGTAGTAACCCAAGTTACTAGGGTTAGCTAGTAGCCCAATAGAAAGCTGCAGGGCTGAGTTTGAACCCAGGCAGTCTGCCTCCGGACTCTCTGCTTCTCCCCATCCCAGTCCTGTCATCCAGACATAGTCAATGTGACCACTTGGCATTCTTCTCTCCAATAGTGTGTGGGCAGGGTATTCCTTTTTCAAACTTGGGATCAGACCCTATTTAGTTTAGTATCCTGCCTTCATTAGTTAATTTTTTCTCATGTCATTAAATGGTTTTTCTTCTACAGCATTATTTTTCATGGCCACATTGCATTCTATTGTACAAATGCATTTTTCACCTTATTTCAGGTTGCACAATAACTATGAGAATCTAATATTTGGTTGCTTCTTTGAATTTGAATGTAATGTAAAATAATTTAAAGGAAAAACATACTTGAATGAAATGTTTCTGAAAATTTTGTATCAGTGTAGGGAAAATGCCATTAAAGAAATGTAACAACCTTAGGCTCCTATTACATACCTAATAAGTTAATCTTAAAATCATATGTTTCTAGAACCAGAGGAAAAAATCACAGTAAGTCCTTACATCTAGACATAAATCCCCTTCTATATTCTCATATATGCCATTTCGTGAAAAGATGGGTTAGGCATCTACTTTAGACCTCAGCGTTAGATATTTACATTGGTTTGCGAGTAAGTGCAGAAAAAGCCCTGAACAGCTAGGCTTGGGAAGATACAAGTCTTGAGGAGGAGGAATAGAGAGATTCTCCATTTCTTGTAGACACCAAAAGAGACTCAATTCCTCTCCCTTAGCCTCTAATGTGTTCTAGACAACTTGCTTTACTAATCTGTGCCTTGTGCAAGGCGCACTGGACTCAAGTGACAAGACTTGAGTTGTAGCCCCAGCTCTGCCCCTGTCTGCTAACACCACGTATCCCCTTGGGTGGGAGAGCTCACTTCCTTTGTCTTTAGTTAGGTCATCTTTAAATTTTGAAAGCCTTAGATGAAATCATTGCTGAGGTCTAAGTTTTACACTCACAGATGCCTCTGTCCGTGATCTCAGCCAGTGTCTCTTGCTGACAAGCTCCCCTTCGACTGTGTGGTTGGGAAACTGCCTCACCCCTCTTTCTCCCTGTACACAGGCCTTGTGCAATGGTCGTTCCAGACTTCGAGTTGATCTGTGAAATCATGCTGGTGGCGGAAGGATTCATCGAAGCCCGGTTGTTAGCCAGAAAGTTTATTACCCTTTACCAGCTGTGCAAAGAGCTTCTCTCCAAACAGGTACACTCCTTAGTTAGACTGGACGACCAATTGTGTGATTACCCCGGCTCTGGATGGGCTCTGGGGCTAAGGTATTAGGGAAATCCATTAGAGCTTTCTTACAGAAAGCCCCTGTGACCATAAACGTATTGAAGCGCTGAGCACTTCTACAATAAAGATTTGTGTCCTCTTTTATAGCCTAGCATTTAAAAAAAATTATTTGACCAGAGAACTCTGTTTTTTAATAGAATATTTAGCAACACCTCATAGATCAGCGGTATACCATTAGAAACCCTGCCACAGCTAACGAGAACTCTTAGAGGGAATGGTCTTTACCTGAAGGGACATGAGATGGGGACAGGGTTGGGTAGAGAGATAGGCATTAAGGAGCCCCTTGCATGTCATTGCTACTTGTCCTTAAATGTGGCTTCTGCCTAGGGCAGTTCCCTCACAGGAATAGCACCTTAAAACATGGCTGAGAATCTCCAAGGTTTATGCCTTGGATGAAGAATTTCTTTGGGGGCAAGGACAGCCAATCCAGCTACCCTAGGCTGTTTCCAATGAGTTTCTCTTCCCTTTGGGGTTCTCTTACTTGGATCACCTCTGCTGCCATGATACAGGTTCTCTCAGCCCTGCGAAATCTGTTGAAGACAGGTTTTAAAAACCCTCTCCTGTTTCTTCATACTCCCCAGGCCCCTTTCTCATTGTATCCTCTCTCTAGGTTCTCTACCACTCTTTACTTCCAGGCCAGTGACTTACTTTCAGGACTCTATCCCAGACCTCTCCTTTGAACTCTAATCCTGTGTATTCAGTAGTCTACACCCATGCTCCCCTTGAGTATCTAAAATGTTCCTTCAGCTCAGCTTCTAAAGCTCATCTTCATGCCAGGCCCCACCCCAAGCCCACTTCTCCTACGTTCTTTGCTTCAGTACGCAGAACCATTTACTCACTCGTTAATTCTGGAAGCCTGGGAGTTATCCGTGACACTTTCTTCTTCCTCAGCCTTCCGTCTAATCATTAAGGAACTGTTCTTCATTCTACCCTCTGGATATTTCTCAGCTACAGCTCATTTGCTTTCCATACTTGCTGCTACCACTTTGGTTCCAAGCACCCATATCTCTTGCTTAAACTATTGGAATCCCCTCTCTGACTAGTTTCTCCACCTCTACTCTGGTTCCTCTACTCCATTCTTTAGCCACTAGCTAGAGCGATCATTTAAAAATGCTCCTCACTCCTCTTGGGATAAAGACTGATATCCTTAACACTCTCTGTGAAAGACTGTGGGAGTCTATCTCCTGCCTCCTTCCACCACTTGGTTCATAGTCCTCTTCATATTGTGCTGTGCTGCACCTACGCTAGTCTTCTTTGACTTCATTGTGCAATGAAGACAAAGGACATGATGGCTGTACCCAGGCTAAGGATCAGACTCGCTGAGCAAACAATATTAAAGAAGACCTGAGGGAGTAGAATTCAGTCAAGCACAGATGAAAAAGAAGTGCAGTCCAGGTCAGAAGGAAAAGGATGTCCACACGTTCAGGGGAGGGAAGACACTCAATTTCAGGCATCGCCGCCATAGCCACCGTCTTCACTGCACACTGAATTGCCCTTTGTGGCATGTATCACAGCTCTAATTAAACAACAATCTGCTGTGAAGCAAGTAGCAGAGCTGGGACTTGAACCTAGGTCTGTCTGAGTTCAGACTCTGCACTCTGAACCTCACACTGCACCACTTACCCCACCATGCTGCTCTGACACCTGGTCCAGCAGTATGGTCCACTCTCCAATGGAATCTACCATCAGAACTTGTGACCGTGGGTTCTGTCTTTGACAACATTTATAAGGAACTATTTTTATAAGAAACTACTTTTCTTAGAGAGTTTGAAGAACTCCAAGGTGGAGCATGTAAGCTCAAGGTACATTTTAGACACACAGGGAGAGTGGGGGTGTAGACCATTGAATGCACAGAATTAGAGTTCAAAAAAGAGGTCTGGGATAGAGTCGTGAAAATAAGTCACTGGCCTGGAAGTCAATAGTGATAGAGAACCTAGAGAGAGGATACGATGAGAAAGGGGCCTGGGGAGTATGAAGAAACAGGAGAGGGTTTTTTATCCATCTTGGAGCTCAAACTGTCTCTAAGAGCTGACAAGCCTCCCTTCCATCCTCTGAATGCACCAGGAGTAGTCAGATAAGTTTGGACATCGTTCTGTTTAATCTCCCTGACCCCAAGCCCCCATTTGTTCGGTGTCATCCCCGCCAGAAAAGTAGCTAATGCTAGACCAGGAACTAGGATCCCATGATCATGACCTTCTATGTCATTAATCCTCTCCTATGCCTCTGCCTTGGCCTCAGAAGTAAACTAACACTGACGTGATGATACCTGTAATTTTGCAGACGCTAGCTTGAGCGTATGGTGTTCTGCATCCCAGCAACTCTAGTCTAACCCGTGCTGCCTCCCTGCAGGATCACTATGACTGGGGACTGCGGGCCATCAAGTCTGTGCTGGTGGTGGCAGGATCCCTGAAACGAGGAGACCCCGACCGGCCTGAGGACCAAGTCCTAATGCGTTCTTTGCGAGACTTCAACATCCCCAAGATTGTGACTGATGACATGCCAGTGTTCATTGGCCTGATTGGGGACCTCTTTCCCACCCTGGATGTCCCTCGGAGGAGAGACCCCAACTTTGAAGCTTTGGTTAGGAAGGCGGTAGTGGATCTGAAGCTTCAGGCTGAGGACAACTTTGTGCTCAAGGTACATGGGATTTTCCCTCCCAAGATTTCTTTGTCTCTTAATCCTTTGCTTGGACAATGGGTTACACTTTGGCCTTAATCCAAAGGGTTGCTTTAGGTGTACAGATATTTATCTACTTTGTAATAACTTGATTCATTTCATTGCTCTTTATTGGGGAACCCACAATGTGGAATGCGTGGTAGGGATACTAAAGAAAGACAGAGAGGGGCCAGCCTGGTGGTACAGCAGTTAAGTTTGCACGTTCCACTTTGGTGGCCCGGGGTTTGCCGATTCAGATCCTGCGTGTGGACATGGCACTGCGTGGCAAGCCATGCTGTGGTAGGCATCCCACATATAAAGTAGAGGAAAATGGCCACAGATGTTAGCTCAGGGCCAGTCTTCCTCAGCAAAAAAGAGGAGGATTAGCAGCAGATGTTAGCTCAGGGCTAATCTTCCTCAAAAAAGAAAAAAAGAAAAAAAAAGATGGAGCCCCTCTCATCAGGGAGCTCACGATCTAATAAGAAGAATAAGACACAGTCTGCTCCGCTACAGCATGTGTTCCTTTCATGCGAATTACTTCAGACACGATTATAAAGGAATGATAGTGGTATAAAGTGGAAGCCATGTTGGTTCCTGTGCATTTTTCTGAGCTTGTAATGTTTTGGAGCAGTCAAGGGCAGGCTTTCTTACAATAAAAAAAGAGCCTTAGGGTGGTCGGCAGAATAATGCCTCCTTCCAAAGATGCCCACATCCTAACCCATGGAGCCTGTGAGTATGTTCTGTTATATAGCAAGGGGTGGATTGAGGCTGCAGATGGAACTAAGGTTGCCAATCAGCTGACTCTGAGATGGATAATGATCCTGGGTTATCCAGGTGGCCCAGTGTGATCACAACGATCTTAGTAAGGGAATTAGAAGGAGGCAGGAGAGTCAGAGTCAGAGCAACACCATAGGAGAAAGACTCAACCAGCCATTGCTGGCTTTCAAAATGGAGGAAGGGGCCATGAGCCCAGGAATGCAGGCAGCCTCTAGAAACTGGAAAAGGCAAGAAAACAGATTCTCCCCTAGAGCTTCCAGAAGAAACCTACCTTGTCAACACCTTGATTTTAGCCCAGAGAGACCCATTTTGGACTTCTGCCCACCAAAACTATAAGATAATCAGATTGCGTTACTGGAAGCCATTAAGTTTGCAGTAATTTGTTACACCAGCCGTAGGAAAGAAACAGATTTAGCAATAAATACAGACCTTAAGAAAAAACCCTGAAACTTTAGGTCAAGTATATCTAGTTTCATGGCTGTAGGAACCGTGGTGGTTTGTACTGTTTTCTGAGGAGGCTCAGGGCAAGTGAAGACATTTCCCCTTGTGTTAAAACAATGAATTAATGAAGAACACCCCATCTGGATGGAATCTTTAGTTGTAGTTAAAATGGTCCTTACTAAGGGGCTGGCCCCATGGCCGAGTGGTTAAAGTTCCACGTGCTCTGCTTCAGTGGCCTGGGTTTGCAGGTTCGGATCTCGGGCACAGACCTAATCTACTCACCAACCATGCTGTGGAGGCCTCCCACATACATAAAATAGAGGAAGAAAAGAAAAGGTCCTTACCAGAAGTGAATATGTCTGTGACCTAACACTTGAAAAGGGAAGCACAGGGCCCCAGATTCAAGGCTACAAAGGACTGACCAACATGAGGCAAGGCGTAAATTCTCCAGTGACTTAACTGTGCTGGCATTCTTATTGGGATTAGGATGCATTGGTGGGTTTTTAGAGCTCTGGATACAAAGTTCTGTACATTTTGAGTGGTCTGCCCCAATCCCATTTTTCCCTAAGTCTGTTGTTTTTCCTGAGCAGTTTTGCAGAAGGTAACGTTTTCAGGATGCATACGTGTTGTTACAGGAGGAGTGCCTGCACACAAATAACTATGCCTTGGAGCAGGATGTGACAAGTGCCACAAAAGAGGGTTCTGGGTTACAGGGGCATGGATAGAATTTTTTTTCCCTACACAATAGTATCTTTAGGAATCACATGAACATCACTTTAGAGTTCACAAGTGGTTTTATATTTGGTGTCACCTTGGAACCCCCACCACCCCTGAGGCCAATGACACAGATGCGTCACTTTATAGATGAGGAAACTGGAATGCTGTTACTTCTCCAAGATTTTGCACTAGGCTGCTTCACGGGATGGAACACGCTCCCCCGTGAGGACCTTATAGCCCTGGGGGGCAGCGTACTCCTACTCCACTCCAGGAGGTGTTTCTAACATGCAATACTTTCATTGGTAGAGATTAAGTTCTGGCTACATATAAATAGAATTGCAAGTCGGTGTCTGCTTTCACTTCTGAGATTACATTTTACAGAAGAAAGCAAAGCATCACCTGGCCCTTTGCAGCTGTGCTTGTTTTCGCCAGTCAGCCCATCCCCACTCCCAGCCTCTGTCCTCCCAAGTTCATGGATAGACTTTGTAAAGGTAGAGATGGGCAGGAGGGCCTTCCAGGTGGAGAGAAAGGGTCAGCAAAAGGGTAGATAGGGAAACAGAGAGGTTGTAAAGCAGCAAGTCCAGTATTTCTAGAGAAAAAGGTATTGAGGTGGGGGTCAGGGGCCAGTGATCAATAGGACTCAAATGATAACATGAGACCGTGATATAGAGGGCCTTGAATGCCAGATGGAGGAATCTTCTCTTGAAGAGTCTGATCCTAAGAGGCGCCCCACCCCAGAGATGAGTTAAACCCAATGAGGCTTCTAAGATGCAGTGCATGGGGGCTGATGTCTTAGAACCAAACAGTCCCATCTTCCCAGACTCTGGGAGTCTGCTGAGGAGCATGACCCTCCTGCCCTGTCCTCTGTATTTCTTTCCTACTCAGAATCTTTGTCTTCCTTTCTATTTGTTTGTTGGTTGGCCCACATTCTTCTTTTTTTCTCCTCTGCTTTTTCATAACTGCTTTCTGGATAAGACAGATGCTCTCCTTAAAGACTCTTGGAACAGATGATGTTTTCTGCCCACTTTTCATCTGCACTGTCCACTTAAACTTCTGAAAGTTAATTAATCCAAACCCCCTAGTGGGGCTCTGGTTTGAGATGGCATCCTGAGATCCGTTAAAAGTGATGATATAAATTTACTTTTTAAGGAAAAAGAATCAACCCATAGAAGTGTGGAAACTGAAAAGTGTGGATTTCTGGAAAGACGGAAAGAGGATGAAAACAAGTTGACAGATTAGGCAGAGCAGGGGGGCTGCAGGCCGGAATCCATGTAGAAAGGGCTTCTGGGGTAGAGGGACGAGGAGGCAGCCAGCCTGCCATCAGAGCCCTGGCGAAGCTCTGGGCTTAGAATTGGAAGTTAAGGAGAGCAGGGGTGAGAAAGAACTGAAAACAGTCAGAGGGGGGATCATTAAGTCTGTTTACCCCATAATTTGGCAACTTGGCTCCCCACACTCTTCTGCCAGCTCCCCATTCTAGTCCCCAGTTCCCAAGAATGCAGACCATGTGCAGCCAGGCATTTAGCACACAGCCAAGAAGAAGAGTCTAAGGGATTTAATAAACTCTTTGAGGAAAACTCTTGGGGTATTAATGTCCCCCCTTTTAAGCCCTTACCTTCTGTTTGTGGCCCCTGAAGGCCAACCATCTGCTCACTTGCCCACAAGTGAAAGGACAAAGAAAAGGCGGAGATCTGACCATGTGCACAGAGCTGCCGCTCCGTCCTCCCACCCTGGAAAGAGAGCCACCCATCCAGCAGATGGAAGAAAGAACTCTTAGAGAATTGTAGAAAACCTTTTGGAATAAATAATTGTATCATTGATGACACAAAATTCAGTGAGAGGATTGGAAAATAAAGTCAAGGAAATCTTCTAGGATGAAAATATATGCATGCATGTGTATAATAAAATATAATATATATGATACACACTCACACACAAAGAGATAGAAAGCACAAGAGGCAAGATGACTTATAGAGGATCAATCTAGCATGATGCCAATGGAGATTCTAGAAAGAAAGAACAGAGGGAACTTGCTAGAGCTGAAGACACGTGTCCAGATTGGATGGGCTCAGTCGGTACTGAATGGGGTGGATTTAAATGGACTTATACAAAGACATATCATATGCAATTTCAGAATTTGAAAGACAAGAGAAAAAAATTAAAGTTTCCTGGTTGGGTGACAGAGTGGCATGGTAATACAGGTGACCCAGGGAAGGGATGAAATTCAGGATGACATCTGAACTTCTCCTTAGCAACATTGGGTACTAGAGGACAAGAAAACCATTACTTCAAAGTTCTGAGGGGAAATTATTTCAGGATTAGAATTCTATACCAACCAAATTATCAAGATATTTTCAAAGAGTCATAAGTTTTCCTTTGTATGCAACCTGTTTGAATAAGTTACTTAAGGACATACTGCAGCAAAATGAGGACGAAAAGCAGTAAAAATGTCATGAGATTCAAAAAAATCGGGAATCAAAACAGAATCCTGGAATGATAGCTTAGCTGTCGGTAGACCTAAAAAGCAATCAATTCCTATTAGAGCAGGAAGTCTGTGGTCTCCAAGAAAAAGGACTTCAAAACTGGAGATATTCAAAGCAAGAACAGATTAACAAGATGAAAGTTCTGATATGTTTTGTTCAACTTCTAAGTTATGGGAACTAAGGCTTATGTCCTTTCTCTTAACAAAGAGAACAGAAAGCAATTAAAAACATCAAGAGAAAGAAATCATGGTCTAAATTTTTTTTTAAGTAAATATGACCTGATATTGATCAGTTATGGAGTGTAAGAAAAGAGTGTCCATTTGACCTTGGATTGGTGCTTAGAATATCCTCTGCAAGTCACGACACCAGGCCCATAGAGAACACAATATATTCCAGGTAACTACTTTCTTCTGTAGTGAAAAATATCTACAATCATAAAAATGTAAGCCACTATTGGTCTCCAACTCTTAGAATCATGGAAAATAGAAAATTTCTGAATATAAATATAGAACAGAATGTAAATACTATCAAACATGGCAATGTAAAAGTATAATGTATCTGAAAGAAGATAGGAGATACACAGAAAAAGGAAAGACAGAAGGAAGGGTGGGGATACTCATATATTTATCTTACAAAAGATACTGTCAAAAGTTAATGGATTCATAACAGTCAGAGAGTAGAAACAGATAAACAAATGTGGTATACCTATACAATGGAATTTTATTCAGCTATAAAGAGTAATGAAGAACTGGTACATGTTACAGCATGGATGAGCCCTGGAAACATCATAAGCAAAAGAAGTAAGTCACAAAATACCACATATTTCATGAATCTATTTATGTGAAATGTCCAAAATAGGCAAATCTATAGAGTCAGAATGTCTATCAGGGTAACATAGGCTGAAGTACGGGTTGGGGGATATATACGGACTGCTAATGGGTATGGTTTTTCCTTTTGGGGTGATGAAATGTTCTAAAATTTGATAGTGGTGATGGTTGTACAGTTCTGTGAATATGCTAAAAACCATTGGATTGTACACTTTAAAAAGGTGAATTTCATGGTATATAAATTATATCTCCATAAAGCTGTTGAAACAAATAAAAGGAAGTTGATGGAAGTGGAAAGCAATTTTAAGTCTTTCCAGTATCAGGGAATCAGTTGTTCATGAAAAAAACAAAAGATCTAGGCATATAATACAGTCTCCATTCAATGGCCAGAGCACCACCGCCACCACCTCTTCTGTTCCCTCCCCCTCCTCCTCCTCCTCCATTTTTTTTAATGCAGTGACCTCAGGTCAATTTCATGCCTAACATCCTCCAAAAACTTCCTCTATTAGAATAAAATTCCAGCTACCAATCCTGAATATCTAACCCCTGCTTACCTCTTTTTATCTCATCTGATAGCACTCTCCCCTTTTTTCCTGTTCTTCGAGCCCTCCAAACTTACTGCCGGATGTAAGGGTTTTGCACTCATTGCCACTCTACTTGGAATGCGCTTCCCACTGGTCCTCACAGGGCTGACTCGTCTTCATTCATATATTGGCTTAGATGTCAGCCCCTCAGAGACCCTTCCCAACCACTCTCCTCATCCTTATCTGGGAAGATCCTGCATTAAGGCCCAGAAGAACAGAACAAGAGCCAGGATTGAGACTCTCCTCTGGGTGCTTTTGGATTCTAAATCAGAGAAACAGCAATGGCTTGGGATAGAGAAGAGGAAAATATTGATACTGTGGAAAACAAAACTTAAATTAATATCAATAATTTATCCTACCACAATGGAAGCTAACGATCTTGCTCCCCAAACAGTCATTTATCTGCTACCTTCATAATGAGCTTCACAGTACCCCTGTCCTTCTGATTCCATGGTTGTATGAGTCTAGAATTTTTTTTAATACCCGTGTCACTTAAATTTTTTAAAATATAGGAATTATTATCTATCATTTTAAAAAATGTAGAATAAATAAAATATATGGGGAAAAAACTTTCATTATGCCACTACCCTGTCAATATTTCAGCGCATTTCCTCTTCAGTTCACATCCCTCTGCTATCAAGGATCTTACAGCACAAAATATGAAGAAATCTGATCTACAATTAAGTTCACATGTAGCTCATGACGTACAAGGCCTTTCATGATAGGGCCCATCAAACCTTCCCAATCATCCTTCATATTTTCAGCAAATATTTGTTCAGCACTTGGTATATGCCAGATTCTCTGCTAGACACTGGCAATGAGTGATCAGAAGCCCAGTCCTGCTGCCTTCAAGAGCTGATAATCTAATAGGAAGACAGAAAAGTAACCATTGCCATAGTGATAAGGACTAAGAGGTAGGATGTAGGTATGGGGCACCTACCCCAGACTAAGGGATGCATAGGGTCTGCTGAGGAAGGGAGGAAAAGAATAACTTCTGAACACAAGGCACAGTATGTTGAAAGCCATAGACACGGGAAAGAGCATCATTAAAGCACTCCAAGTAATTGTCTACCTGGAATGTGCATGTTGGAGGATGAGAGATAAGATGGAGGCATGTTTGGATCAGACCGAAAAAGGGTCTTGTAAACCAGTGTAAGGATTTGGGATTTCATCACCAAAAGCTGTGGAGAACCACTGAAGGGACAGAGTGATAGCAGTGACATGATCAGATTTTCATTCCAGTAAGTGTACTCCTACAACAGGGTGACAAGGTGAGCCTGGAGGCAAGCTAGAACAAGAGTGATGAGACCTCCAATGCCATCATTGTCCCCAAGGGACTCTTTGACTTTAGCCTCATCAAACCATCAGGCCAACCACATAATACTCTGTCACACCACAGGCCTCTTTTCTGCTGTTACGTCTGCCTGGAATATCTTTCCTGTTCTTCTTCTAAGCAAACTCCTACTCATCCCTGAAGCCCCAGTTCAAATGCCTGCTCCTCTGTGAAGCCGTTCTTGTTCCCTTTGTCTTTACAAAATCAATTGTTTCCCCCCCATCTGTTCCCATAGCACTTTACGAATACCTTGACTATAGCACTTATCACCTTACTTTATAATAATTTTCAACTTGACTTGCTTCTCCATCAGACTATGAGATCGTGGAGGGCAGAAGAGTCATCTCTGGATCCCCCTCAATTGGTATACTCTCTAGCACTCAGTTGGTAACTAATAATTATACCCCTGAATGATGAATAAGTGAATAAATGGATCATGTTGCCCCTACATTTAGGACGCCATCACATCTTGAGGTGAATAACCCTTCCTCTGTTGACACCAGGTCTCACTTCAGACACCAGCTTGTCTCTCCAAAGAGCAGTTGGGATGTAGATAAGCAACAGGTTGGTCTCTCTGCTGAATTTTGTCTCCCCAGGTGGTCCAGCTGGAGGAGCTTCTGGCGGTGCGGCACTCTGTGTTCGTGGTGGGCAGTGCTGGTACCGGCAAGTCTCAGGTGCTGAGGTCCTTGCACAAGACCTATCAGGTCATGAAACGCCGCCCCGTCTGGACTGACCTCAACCCCAAAGCAGTCACAAACGATGAACTCTTTGGCATCATCAATCCAGCCACACGAGAATGGAAGGACGGTGAGCGTGGGATACCCCTAGGATGTCCCGCATTCTCAGAGCCCCTTGGGCAGGCTTGACTGTAGTGGGGTGAACTGCAGAGGAAAGAACACTGGCTTGATCTGTTTGGGATGGGAGAAGGAGGTGAAAAGAATCAAAGAAAGGAAGAAACCGATGTCAGCTTAGAAGGGAACCTCAGCCCTTCAGATGTTCTCTTTCCTTGGAGACCTCTTCCAGCTGCCCCTTGACAGAGGGCACTTGATGAGGGTAAGGCAAAGCAGGCATTCAGCCATAGTTTAGTGGTTCTGGAGCACAAATCATGGAGTCTCTACCCTGCCTGGCAGTGGGTTTAAGGCATGGGGAGGGTAGGGAAGAACACAGCTCATTCCCAAAGGAGTGATGCAGTCTAGCATTCCATGGAGGGCACCTCTGCCTGTGAGCACTGTCCCAGGAGTAGTGGAGAAGCTGCCACAGAAGACGGTGCCTGGGCCAGTCCTGGTGATGCTGAAGACATCACTCATCTCAGGAGGGCCCTAGAGCCATGGGCCCCTCTATAGCTATTCAAAGGGTCCCAAACCTGTGTTCACTAACTACAGACCTCAGAGTCACCATCAAAGATTTAAAAATCACAGGTGCAGGTTGGAAAGGGTCTCCTGTCACTAGGAGAGAGCAGAAAAGAAAATACAGAAAACTTTCTATGAGCTGATAGGACCTCGTCTAAAACTTCTGTGGCTTCTGGAATGAGGAAATCTCATCTCCCTCCTAATGTTTGAAAGGCTGATTACATCGGGGTCAAGCTGCCTGGATTCCTCTAATTTAGGGCCTTCGTCAGAGGCCTGGAACAAGGAGATCTAAGGAGCAGCCTCTCTAATTTTTATTTCACTGACAATTAATGAGGCTTAGCATCTTTTCCTTTTTATTGGTCTTAAGACTTGGCTCTTTTGTGATTTTATTTCCCCTTATTATTTTCTTAACAGTTTGTAAGAATTCTTTATAT
Organism: Equus asinus; assembly: GCF_041296235.1. Classification (NCBI taxonomy): domain Eukaryota; kingdom Metazoa; phylum Chordata; class Mammalia; order Perissodactyla; family Equidae; genus Equus; species Equus asinus. Next base: position 8,203,981 of record NC_091802.1, on the reverse strand, counting down.
ATCAAAGATGTTAACTCTTTGTTATATGCATCGCTAATGGTTTTTCCCTGTCTACCGTTTGTTATAGACACTTCATGGCACGTTTACCATGCCATGGTAAATTTTTTATCCGTATGAAATTTATTTTTCGGCTTAATATGAAGTAAGGTAGAGAATCAACTTTATTTCCTCCCAGATGGATAATTGAATGTGCCAGCGCCATTTATTATGTAAACCGTCCTTTCCCTCTGATTTAAACACCAGCTTGTCACATATACTGAGATCTGATTCTGGGTTTTCTAGTTTGTTCTATTTATCACATCCAATACTGGTGTCATTTTATTTTGCTTACAATCATTTTATAATGTATTTTAATATCTGATGGGGTAGGTCCTTCCTCAATATTCTTTTGTCATTTTCTTGGCTAGTCTCAGGCACTTCTTATTCCATATTAAATTTAATTTCACACAATATAATTAAAACTTCAAACTCTCTTGGAATTTTAATTAAAGTTTTATTAAATATATACACAAAATTTGGAGAAGTTGACAAAGGAGATATAATAATCATAAATCTGTATTCACTAAACAAGAGAGCTTCCAAGTAAATGGAATATAGCCTTTTAAAATTTTTTAGAAGAACTTGATAAAAATAGAAATATAGTGAGTTATAATAATACACCTTTTTCAAAATTAGACAGGTCCCATAGTGAGAAAAATAAGTATAGATATTAGAGGACCTGGGAAATACATCATCAACGTCAATGTAACACATGACTGTAGAACTTTGCATCTTATAAAGAGAAAATATTCCTTCTTGGCTTGTTCATGGGACGTTTCCAAAAATTAAAAATTTAGTTGGCTACAGAAGAAGCCACGATGAATTCAAAAGTATCAATTTATAGGCCACATTCTCTGATAATAATCCAATAGAATTAAAATCAAATAGTAGGAAAATGACGGAAAATAATTTTACACTTGCAAATCAAGAATTGCTCACTTAACCCCTGGATTAAGGAAAAAATTAAATTGCAACCCCTCTGGGAAGAAATATGAAGAAGAACACTTCATACAAAAACCTATGGGACACAACTGACGTCTATAAGGAAAACTCTAAACAGTCTTTATTACAGAAAGTAGGTTAGAAATAAAGGTAGTCAGTATTCATCCTTAGAAATTAGAGTAATAAACTAAACCTGAAGGAAATTGGGAAGAAGAAACTAATAAAGATAAAAGCTGAAATTAGTGGGAAGGAGCAAAAAAAAAATCATAGGAATGTTAAATAAATATAAATATTCTCCTTATAAAGACCAATAAGTCCACTGTGAGCATAATTAATGGGGAAGGGGAAGAGTAAAAATATATAAGATTAGGAATTAGAAAGAATATATGATAGTAGATATAGATAATTAAAATAGAAGAGAACATTTAATTAGATGACATATATTTGAAAAACTAGAGGAAACAGATAGTCCTCTAGCAAAACATATTAACAAAACTTAATAAGAAGTAGAAAAGGGGTAAACTAATGAAAAGGAAAATTTAAAAATCATAGGAGAACAAAAAAAGATAATTCCAAAAAATCAAAAAAGGACACCTCTCAAATAATTTTATGAAGCCAGAATAATCTTGATAACCTTTATGTAGAACCAAAAACAATACCCCAATTTCATTTATTAATATGGATTCAGAAATTCTGAATAAAATATCAGTAAATAAAATCCAACAGGGAAGATCCAAGATGGCGCCGTGAGTAGTCCTCTTTGTCTCTCCCCCTTCGAGTCTACAATTATTTGGACACTTATCGCTTGACAAAGGATATCCAGACAGCATCTCAGGACGTCTGAGATACCCACGCGACTATACATCGGAAGGCGGATGGACTTTCCTCCGGGAGGATGTGGAAATAGGTGAAAACTCTCCGACCCCGACCGAGCAGCCTAGTACCCGCAAGCAGCTTTCGTCCAACGGATGCCCCCAGAGGATCTACACACATCTAGAGCAGGAGCGAGCACACAACAGAGGAGCGACGGTGGAAACAGGTGACCAGAACCCTATCTAAACCCCCCGCAATTACTCCTAAACGCAGAGGGAAACTTTGGAGTTGCACACCTGAGCCCGCGGGGAGAGTCTCTCCCCGCCATTGGCGGGGAGACCCCGCCTGGTGTTCGCGGCGCCCGGAGGGTCCCAGAGAGAGTCGCTGAGGGTACGGAGGTCTCCCAGCTGCCGTTGCCCGCCCCGTGGGACTAGGGATTGCCGGAGATCTCGGAGAGGACCGGGGCTGGGGGAACTTTCAAAGGCCGGCTCTGCGACCCGGACGGGAAGCGCCGGAGTTCCGCCCGGGCAGCAGACAAAACTCTCTGTCTGCCATTAGCAGAGGGGCCACGCCGAGCATTCACGGCTCCGGGAGAGGCCCGGAGAGAATCCCAGAGGGCAGGGCGACCCCCAGCTGCCGTTGCCCGCCCTGTGGGACTAAGGATTGCCGGAGATCTCGGAGAGGACCGGGGCTGGGGGAACTTTCAAAGGCCGGCTCTGCGACCCGGATGGGAAGCGCCGGAGTTCCGCCCGGGCAGCAGACAAAGCTCTCTGTCTGCCATTAGCAGAGGGGCCACGCCGAGCATTCACGGCTCCGGGAGAGGCCCGGAGAGAATCCCAGAGGGCGGGGCGACCCCCAGCTGCTGTTGCCCGCCCCGTGGGACTAGGGATAGCCAGAGATCTCGGAGAGGACTGGGGCTGGGGGGAGTTCCAGAGACCCAGCTTCGTAGCCTAGGGGGAAACCCTACAGGCTCACAGCAGCCTTAGGGAAAGCCTCTGCACAGCACCAGTAGAAGGCACCCAGCCACCAGCCACAAGGCTGGAAGACCCCAGGGCAAAAGCAGCATAGCTAGGTGAGGCACAAATCAACAGCATCAAGCAATATGAAAAAATACATTAAATCTCCAGAACAGAAAGAAAGTAACAAATACACAGAAAACAATCCCAAAGAAAATGAGATATATAACCTAAATGATGATGACTTCAAAACAGCCATCATTAAAATTCTCAATGAGTTAAGAGAGAGTTCTGACCGTCAACTCAACGAGTTCAGGAGCTATGTCACAAAAGAGTTTGATACGATAAAGAAGAACCAAACAGAAATATTGGAAATGAAGAACACAATAGAGGAGATTAAGAAAAATCTAGATGCTCTGAACAGTAGGGCCGATAAAATGGAGGAAAGAATTAGCAATTTGGAAGATGGCAATATAGAATTGCTGCAGGCAGAGGAGGAGAGAGAAGCAAGACTAAAAAGAAATGAAGAAACTCTCCGAGAATTATCAGACACAATTAGGAGATGCAATGTAAGGATTATAGGTATACCAGAGGGAGAAGAGAAGGAGAAAGGGGCAGAAAGCCTATTCAAAGAAATAATGGCTGAGAACTTCCCAAATCTGGTGAGGGAGATGGATCTTCAGGTGACAGAAGCCAATAGATCTCCAAACTTTATCAATGCAAGAAGACCAACTCCACGCCATATAGTAGTGAAGCTAGCAAAAGTCAACGACAAGGAGAAAATACTAAGGACAGCCAGGCAAAAGAAACTAACCTACAAAGGAACCCCCATCAGGCTATCAGCAGATTTCTCAGCAGAAACCTTACAGGCTAGAGGGGGTGGAATGATATATTCAAAAATCTGAAGGACAAAAATCTACAGCCGAGAATTCTCTACCCAGCGAAAATATCCTTCAAATACGATGGAGAAATAAAAACTTTCACAGATAGACAAAAATTAAGGGAGTTCATTGCCACAAAACCTCCTCTTCAGGAAATCCTCAGGAAAACCGTCATTCCTGAAAAATCCAAAAAAGGAAAGGAGCTACAAAACCAAGAGCAGAGGAGATAAGTAGAAGGACAACAACAGAGAGTAGCAGCTCTACATCAGAACAGATTAAACCATGGGACGAGAAACAAAGGAAACTGAAGAAAACCGGAAAACAAGACACAAAATGGTAGTGGTAGGCCCCCACATCTCAATAATCACTCTAAATGTAAATGGATTGAACTCCCCAATCAAAAGACACAGAGTGGCAGGATGGATCAAAGAACAAGATCCAACAATATGCTGCCTCCAGGAAACACACCTCAGCCCCAAAGACAAACACAGACTCAGAGTGAAGGGATGGAGAACAATACTCCAAGCTAATAATGAACAAAAGAAAGCAGGTGTCGCTATACTAATATCAGACAAGGTAGATTTCAAAGCAAAACAGATAAAGAAAGATAAAGAGGGGCAGTATATAATGATAAAAGGGACTCTCCACCAAGAAGACATAACACTTATAAATATATACGCACCCAACACAGGAGCACCAAAATTTGTAAAGCAACTCTTAATAGAACTAAAAGAAGACATCAACAACAATACAATAATAGTAGGGGACCTCAACACACCATTAACACCAATGGACAGAACATCCAGACAGAAAATCAACAAGGAAATAATAGAATTAAATGAAAAATTAGACCGGATGGACTTAATAGATATATATAGAACACTTCATCCAAAAACAGCAGGTTACACATTCTTCTCAAGTGCACATGGAACATTCTCAAGGATTGACCATATTTTGGGAACCAAAGCAAACATCAATAAATACAAGAGAGTTGAAATAATATCAAGCATCTTTTCTGATCATAATGCTATTAAACTAGAAATCAACTACAAGAAAAAAGCAGAGAAAGGTGCAAAAATGTGGAGACTAAACAACACGCTTCTCAACAAACAATGGATCATTGAAGAAATTAAAGAAGAAATCAGATTTTATCTGGAGACTAATGAAAATGAGAACACGACATACCAAATCATTTGGGATGCAGCAAAAGCAGTCCTAAGAGGGAAATTCATCGCAATACAGGCTCACCTCACTAAACAAGAAAAAGCTCACATAAGCAACCTCAAACGACACCTAACAGAACTAGAAAAAGAAGAACAAACAAAGCCCAGAGTCAGTAGAAGGAGGGAAATAATAAAAATAAGAGCAGAAATAAACGATATTGAAACAAAAAAGACAATAGAAAGGATCAATGAAACAAAGAGTTGGTTCTTCGAAAGAATTAACAAAATTGACAAACCCCTAGCCAGACTCACCAAGAAAAGAAGAGAGAAATCGCAAATTAATAAAATTAGGAATGACAGAGGAGAAATCACAACAGATACCAATGAAATACAAGAGATCATAAGAGAATACTATGAAAAACTATATGCCAACAAATTGAACAACCTGGAAGAAATGGACAAATTCCTAGACTCCTACAATCTCCCCAAACTGAATCAGGAAGAAATGGAGAATCTGAATAGGCCAATCACAAGTAAGGAAATAGAAACGGTAATCAAAAACCTCCCCAAAAATAAGAGTCCAGGACCAGACAGCTTCTCTGGAGAATTCTACCAAACATTCAAAGAAGACTTAATACCTATTCTCCTCAAACTGTTCCAGAAAATTGAGAAAGATGGAGAACTCCCTAACACATTCTATGAAGCCAACATCACCCTGATCCCCAAACCTGACAAGGACAACACAAAGAAGGAGAACTACAGGCCGATATCACTGATGAACATAGATGCAAAAATCCTCAACAAAATTTTGGCAAACCGATTACAGCAATACATCAAAAAGATTATACACCATGATCAAGTGGGATTTATACCAGGGACACAGGGATGGTTCAACATCCGCAAGTCAATCAACGTGATACACTACATCAACAAAATGAAAAACAAAAACCACATGATCATCTCAATAGATGCAGAGAAAGCATTCGACAAGATCCAACACCCATTTATGATAAAAACTCTCAGTAAAATGGGTATAGAAGGAAAGTACCTCAACATAATAAAGGCCATATATGATAGACCCACAGCCAACATCATACTCAATGGACAAAAACTGAAAGCCATCCCTCTGAGGACAGGAACAAGACAAGGGTGCCCACTTTCACCACTCCTATTCAACATAGTACTGGAGGTGCTGGCCAGAGCAATTCGGCAGGAAAAAGAAATAAAAGGAATCCAAATAGGTAACGAAGAAGTAAAACTCTCATTGTTTGCAGACGACATGATCTTATATATAGAAAACCCCAAAGAATCCACCGAAAAACTATTAGAAATAATCAACAACTACAGCAAAGTAGCAGGGTATAAAATTAATGTGCATAAATCAGTAGCATTTCTATACACTAACAATGAACTAACAGAAAAAGAACTCAAGAACTCAATCCCATTCACAATCACAACGAAAAGAATAAAATACCTTGGGATAAACTTAACCAAGGAAGTGAAGGATCTATACAATGAAAACTACAAGACTTTCTTGAAAGAAATTGACGATGACGTAAAGAGATGGAAAGACATTCCTTGCACATGGATTGGAAGAATAAACATAGTTAAAATGTCCATACTACCTAAAGCAATATACAGATTCAATGCTATCCCAATCAGAATCCCAAGAACATTCTTCACAGATATTGAACAAAAAATCCTAAAATTCATATGGGGCAACAAAAGACCGCAAATTGCTAAAGCAATCCTGAGCAAGAAAAACAAAGCCGGCGGAATCACAATCCCCGATTTCAAAACATACTACAAAGCTACAGTGATCAAAACAGCATGGTACTGGTACAAAAACAGGTCCACAGATCAATGGAACAGAATTGAAAGCCCAGAGATAAAACCACACATCTATGGACAGCTAATCTTCGACAAAGGAGCAGAGGGCCTACAATGGAGAAAAGAAAGTCTCTTCAACAAATGGTGCTGGGAAAACTGGACAGCCACATGCAAAAGATTGAAAATTGACCAGTCTTTTTCACCACACACCAAAATAAACTCAAAATGGATCAAAGACCTAAAGATTAGGCCTGAGACAATAAGTCTTTTGGAAGAGAATATAGGCAGTACGCTCTTTGACATCAGTTTCAAAAGAATCTTTTTGGACACTGTAACTCCTCAGTTGAGGGAAACAATAGAAAAAATAAACAAATGGGACTTCATCAGACTAAAGAGCTTCTTCAAGGCAAGGGAAAACAGGATTGAAACAAAAAAACAGCTCACTAATTGGGAAAAAATATTCACAAGCCACTTATCCGACAAAGGGTTAATCTCCATAATATACAAAGAACTCACACTGCTTAACAACAAAAAAACAAACAACCCGATCAAAAAATGGGCAGAGGACATGAACAGACATTTCTCAAAAGAAGATATGAATATGGCCAATAGACACATGAAAAGATGTTCATCATCGCTAATCATCAGGGAAATGCAAATCAAAACTACACTAAGATATCACCTTACACCCGTTAGATTGGCAAAAACATCCAAAACCAAGAGTGACAAATGTTGGAGAGGTTGTGGAGAAAAAGGAACCCTCATACACTGTTGGTGGGAATGCAAACTGGTACAGCCACTATGGAAAACAGTATGGAGATTTCTCAAAAAGTTAAAAATAGAAATACCCTATGACCCAGCCATCCCATTACTGGGTATCTATCCTAAGAACCTGATATCAGAAATCTCAAGAGTCCGTTGCACCCCTATGTTCATCGCAGCATTATTTACAATAGCCAAGATGTGGAACCAGCCTACATGCCCAGAAACTGATGATTGGATAAAGAAGATGTGGTATATATACACAATGGAATACTACTCAGCCATAAAAAAAGACAAAATTGGCCCATTCACAACAATGTGGACGGACCTTGAGGGTATTATGTTAAGCGAAATAAGCCAGTCAGAGAAAGACGAACTCTATATGACTCCACTCATAGGTGGAATTTATTATATTGATAAGGAGATCTGATCGGTGGTTACCAGGGAAAAGGGGGGGTGGGGGGAGGGCACAGAGGGGGAAGTGGTGTACCCACAACATGACTAACAAAAATGTACAACTGAAATCTCACAAGGTTGTAATCTATCATAACATTAATAAAAAAAAAATGAAAAAAAAAAAATCCAACAGTGTCTCAAAAGAATAATACACTTTGACTAAGTAGAATCTACTCCAGGAATGTACAGATAGATCAATTACTTTTTAAGTATTAAAATGAAGGATTTGACAACTTTAAGTAGAAAATCACTTGCTCAATGAATAGATACTAAAAACTCAGTAGCCATTCCTAGTAAAAAAATTCAAAGTAAAATAGGAGTAGAAGAAAATCTCTTAAATATAATGAATACTCGTTACATAAAGCCAAAAGGAAAAAGAAGTCATTCTGAATGATGAGAAACTAAAGCCACCTCCATTAAAATCGGGAATAAGTCAGGGAGACCTATTATTAACATTATTAGTCAGTGTTGCTTGGTAGGGTTCTAGAAAATGCAGCAAGACAAGAAAATGGAATACATGGTATAAATTGGAGGGAAGGAGAAAAATTATTTTGCTGATTATAGAACTTTATACCTAGAAAACTTGAGACATTATTGAAAAATCACTAGAATTAACTAAAAATGGAAATACAGAAAATAAATCTCATTCACAGTAGCAATAAAAACTATGAAATGTTTAGGAATACATCCAGCCAAAGAGATGCAGTGAAAACGCTGCAAAAATTTATTAAGGAACATAAAACAATATTTGAATAAATGAAAAGACATGCCATATTATTGATGAGGAAAGCTTAGTATCATAAAAATAAATTCTATCCAAATTAAGATATAAATTCCTTTTTGTGATGCCAATTAGAATCATTCCGTGCCTTCTCTCAAAGCCTGCGTTTGACAAGATTTACCTGGGCTGCAGGGACAAAGAATGAAAACCTTAGCTAAAAGGTTTTATGTAATTCCATCGTGTCACAGTTACCTGTTGAAATGATTCACTGGGTCCCTTGTCACTTAAGAAGCTTAGTACTAACAGAGTTTGCTATTGTTGTCCTTAGAAAAAGTCAGACTGAAGCTCGGAGAGACTGGCCCCTTGGACATCGTCAGGTTTTTGGTAGAGCAGGCTACAAAGCCACTTCTGACCTGCCTTTTTTATTTATACCTCCTTCCGAGTGTGGTAGCTAACAGACAAAGGCTGCGTTAAGAGACAGAAGATTGACGGTGAAATGGAAAATAAGATATCCGTGGTTCCTTTTAGGATTGTTCTCTTCCATCATGCGGGAGCTTGCCAACATCACTCATGACGGGCCCAAGTGGATTTTACTGGATGGTGACATAGATCCAATGTGGATTGAATCTCTCAACACTGTCATGGATGATAACAAGGTATCAAGGGGGAAGGGAAATCCCTACATCATCCCTAATCGTCTATGAAACCAGTCCCCCAGCGTGGCAGGCACGTTTGGAAATCTCCACTCTACACAAGAGCTGGCCCCAAGTAAAGAATCATTACTAATGTCTTTATTTTTAAATTTTTTTCCAGCTTTATTGAGAAATAATTGACACACAACATTATGTAAGTTTAAGGTGTACAGTGTGGCAATCTGAAATACATGTATATTGTGAAATGATTACCACAATAAGGTTGGTTAACACCCATCACCTCACATAATTACCTTTTTTTATGTGTTGTGAGAACTTTTAAGGTCTACTCTGTTAGCAACTTTCACATATACAATGTGGTATTGTTAACTACAGTCACCCTGCTGTACATTAGATCCCCAGAATAACTCATCTTATAAGTAGAAGTTTGTACCCTTTGACCACCTTCACCCATTTCCTCCCCACTTCCCACTCCCCCCTCCCTGGCAACCACCAATCTGCTCTCTCTTTCTATGAGTTTAGCTTTTTTAGATTTCACATGTTGGGGAGATCTTACAATATTTTTCTGTCTCTGTCTGGCTTATTTCACTTAACATAATGCTCTCCAAGTCCATCCATAGCAGGATTTCCTTCTTTTTTATGGCGGAATAATATTCTGTTATCTAGACATACCACATTTTCTTTATCTAATCATCCATTGACAGACACTTAGGTTGTTTCCATGTCTTGGTTATAGTAAATAACGCTCCACTGAAAATGGGGGTTCAGATCTCTCTTCAAGATCCTAGTTGTATTTATTGCCTGCGTCTTTAACAGACATCTCAGATTCATCCGAACAAGCAACTTTCGCTTACTTCAATAGCACTGCATTGTTTATGCTGTTTTTAGCATAGTTTTAACTTTGTTCAGAATCTTCTGCATGTAGATTAATTTAATATTTAGAGCTGAAAGGAATCCTAAATCATGTATTCAAATCTTTTATTTTTTTCCTATTCTATAAATAAGGAAATTGAGGATCAGCAATATCCTGAGCCTGTCAGGCATCCTGAATGGTAGTGAATCTTTATCCATTGAGTGACAGTATATTATTTTTAATAAACAACGAAAACTAAATGAATGCCAATAAAATTGCTGTTAAGCTGGTAGCTGCTCCTGAACTTGTTCAGAAAGCACATCCAGATTAGAAGTTTTACGATGATTTCCACAGTTACAGGATCGTTAGAATAAATGTATGCTCTCCCAGAGGGACTGCTTTAAAAGAAACAGTAGTAATATGAAGCCTCTGCTTTTTTCCTTTAGTAATCCTATTATTCCAATATGGTCTAGTTTAGTCAAATCATTGACATCAATTGAAACTTTTTAGATAACTTGTTTGCTGATGCATTACACACACGCACAGGGATGGGGGAGGGGGAGTACAAGAGGAGGAAGAGAGGATTGGTGTAGACCATTAGAAAATACTTACAATCATAAATAAGAAAATAATCATCCATAATCCCTCGCAGCAGTAATCAAACAAATCCCCCCAGCTGGCCACGTGCCCAGCTCTGTACCACCTGGCGTCCCCCTCTGTTGTTTCCAGGTGCTGACCCTCGCGAGCAATGAGAGGATCCCTCTGAATCCCACGATGAGGCTCCTCTTTGAGATCAGCCACCTGCGCACAGCCACACCGGCAACTGTCTCCAGAGCAGGTATGGCCCAAGAAAAGAAAGCAACAGATGCCTTTAGCATTAGATAGGATGTTGCTGGCTCAGAAGGAAGCTCCAAACAGGAGTCGAACATCGATCATCCAAAACTCTGGCCTAAACTCAGCCCTAATCCACCTCTGAGGGGCTGAGCAAGTGCTCTAAGGCCAGAGCCATGTGATTTTCTTAATTCAGAAATGTTACGGTAATGGGAAGAGAAATGGCCCCTGGGCTGGACACTTCTATCCCTCTGCATAGAAGGGCCTCGAATTAGGCTGCGTGTAGGCCAGCTCTAGCCTCCATGTTAATGGAGATGACCAAGCATTGCAATTTCTCACTACATCCTGGTGGAAAATAGCAACTTTATACCTTAACTTTCTTCTGTCTCCACTGGGCAAATTGATCAGCAGAGACTAGAGGATGAACAGAATGTGTTTGTTCTCCTCCATAGTATCAGATTCTCTTTCAAGGATCTGTGCTGAGACTGGGAACACGGGCCAGGAGACTGGTCTCTCTTACTCTGTATCTGTTTCCTAGGGCTACTCTAACAAATCACCATGAACTTGGCTTTTAAAACAACAGCAATTTATTCTTTCACAGTTCCAGAAGTCAGACATCTGAAATGAAGGTGTCAGACCAGCTGTGCTCCCTCTGAAGGCTCTAGGAAAGAATCGTCCCTTCCATCTTCCAGCTTTGGTGTTCCTTGGCTTGTGGCCTGTGACTCCAATCTCTACCTCCATCTTCACATGGCCTTCTTCTCTGTGTGTCTTTCCTTTTCTGTCTCTTGTAAGGACACTTGTAAGTGCCCCACCCAGATAACCCAGGATGATCTCATCTCAAGATAGTCAACTTGATAATAAATGCGAAGCCCCTTTTTCTAAATAAGCTCGCATTCACAGGTTCCAGGGGTTAGGACGTGGACATTTTCTTTTGGGGGCCACATTTCAACCTGCTACACACTTGCATACTATGATAACTATTGCTAATCAATCACAGCTTTCTTTCCTCCTGAGCCTGGACTTGACCTTAGGATCCTTTTCAACACTGCTTTCCATCGGCTATTATCAGTCCATCACAGTGGATCCCAATAGCAAACCCATTTGCCCTCTCAGACCTCAGCCAGATCGCTCTTCTTTCTAAGTCCAGTCTTCTATATATTTTCTAAACGAGAAAATAGCTCTCTGGGGTGAAGAATATACTGACATCTATGGAAAATTCACTCAACAGTATTCTCTGTGCTCCAGGGATCCTGTACATCAACCCAGCAGACCTGGGATGGAATCCTCCGGTGAGCAGCTGGATTGACAGGAGGGAAATCCAGACAGAGAGAGCCAACTTAACCATTCTGTTTGACAAGTATCTTCCAACCTGCTTAGACACACTGAGAACCAGGTGGGCCAAGAAAGAAGGAAGGTCACAAGTTAAAGCAGCAGCTCACACCTGATGTCCCACTGATGTTCTGTCCTGTCCCCAAAGTCAGATGTCCCTAGAGCATTCCCTCTGGGCATGGCAGATGGCAGAGGGGAACACACATTAGGATGGCCATGGGATGCCTATTGTCAGTTCAGGCCAGAAGTGAGATGAATGAAGAGGAGGAAAATTTAAAGTGCCATCCATCAGTGCCACATGGGTGTTTTAGAAGGAGGCTGTGGGCTGTAATATCAGATAACAATCCTGAGATCCTTCAGTTTGCAGGCCACACAGCTGGCCCTCCTACAAATGATACACAGGCCAGATCCACAGACCTAGAGGTGAAGATGACAGCTGTCGGTGACATGTGGGGCATACTTCCTGTTCCTGGCTGTGTATGTTCATGGCCCAGATAATGTGAGATTAGGTATAATGCATCATTTGACTGTCCTGCCCCTCTGGACACCATGAGTCACTGTTCCTCTTATGGGTTTGCAAAAGTAAAAGCAACAAGTCTTGACCATTTATCACATAAACGAGATTAATCCTCTTAACCAAAAGGACACTTATTACAGCAAGAATATTATATGTGTCTGCAGAGAACGGTTCCAGTGTTTGGAATCTGCTGTTGGTTTACATTCTCTTCTTTTGCCATTGGATACATCATTCTATGAATTGGGTACCAACCTTGTAGTTTAGTCCAATTCAACCGTCAGAAGCTGGTCCTGCGAAGGCCACGTGCCGCAGAAATCCATAGTCCCTAAGGATTCAACAAGTTAGGGTCAGGATTGTGTTTCCCAGAAGTTAAGTCCATCACTAAAAGTCATCCTCACCTCCTTCTTCGTTGGTCTGTCAAGCACAAGGTGGGGAATTGCTCGCAAGTGTGGAGGCAGAGGTGAAGGGAGAACTTCCTACTGCAAGAGGGCCTGAGGTGGTCTCATTTCATGTGCCCCACCCCCACTCTATCAAAATTTACCCATGTTAAGAATGAATTTTAGCACCAGTCCCGGTGGGCTTGTGGTGAAGTTTGGCGTGCTCCACTTCAGTAGCCTGGGTTCAGTTCCCAGGCATGGACCTACACCACGCATCTGTCAGTGGCCGTGCTGTGGTGGCAGCTCACGTACAGAAAGAGGAAGAATGACAGTGGATGTTAGCTCAGGGAATCTTCCTCAGCCAAAAAGAAAAAAAAAAGACTGACTTTTATATAACAAAAACCTGAGTTGCTGCCAAGTAGTTGCCATAGTGGTGTATTTTTAGATATTTAATTAGACATTTATTAATTTGGATTTTGTAATTTTTATATTTCAAGGTCAATAATTATTTTTCAAGTTGACTAAAAGTTAGGCCATTTCCCACTCTGGGAATTTAGAACAAGAGAAGCCAAACTCTTGTCTGTTTGTGTGTGAGTGTGTGTGTGTACACATGTGTGCTCATGTTCATGCACAAGCCTTTGAGACAAGCTTTGAAGACTCTGTGTTAAGTCTGTCCAGAGACAATTCCCCCACAATCTCTGAACCCTATGGTTATCAAGGAAAAAAAAATAGTTGTCATGTGTGGTGCCTGCTCTGGGTGTTATTTCATTTAATTCTCACAACACTCCTAAGACAGCTGACAATCCTGGAGATCAGGGAGCTAAGGTTCCCCGATGCTCCCTTGGCATCAGAGCTAGCTAGTAACAAGGCACTTACTTCAAAGTCTTACTTGGATTTTATTCATCACAGCCTTGTAATGCTGGCTTTACGTGGCCCTGTTCTCATGAATCTGTGCGATGTCGACACATAGTTTTATGAACAAGCAGACATCGTAAGGGGTGATTTTTATAATTTTGCAACTTTATTTTGTTTCCCACTGCTCCTTCAAGACCATTTTATGTGGCTGTTCTCCTCCTGGCCCTGGATGAAATCTAGGTCAACGTCCATGAATTTTCTCATCATTCTTCAGTAATGAAAAGCCATTGGATCAATTCTGGTCACACAATCACACATACAAACACACGAAAATTTTTAAAAACACACAGTGAAAATTTTAATAAGCAAACTCCATTTAAAATGAAAGCTGCTCCCCCTGCCCGCACAGCTCAGGTCTGCTTCCAGCTCTCCGCCTGCACTGGGAAATGCGAGTGTCCTTGACTTCTCTTCTCACTCTACCAGTCGCCCCCGCACCAGCTGTAGCTTCTGACCCATCATGGTTGAAGGGGGACAGAGAGAAGAGCGTAAGAGGCAGGAACAGTCTTAACGACTGCAGTGAGCATGGCCTTAGTGACCCTCTAACTGTGGCAGGTTTGAAATCGGATTCTTTCTCTTTGGAAGTTTTTGTGAGTTCCTTGGACCTCTCACCATCACTGGAGATCTCCTATATGCCTTTCCTTGAATCAAGTAAATGCCTCTCCCTCAGCCAATCATGGACAACTCCTCATGCAAACCCCTCTGGGTGGCTCCCTTAGCCAGCTTTTAAAACAAGCCCACATGCTCATAGCCCACAATGGACCCCAGAAAACACTCACCCCTCCTTTGCTTTGACAAACTGAAGCACAGGCTGCCCCAGCAAGCCACCTCTCTAAACTCCCCTGTGAGGTTAGCAAGTCTCTGCAGGGTTTTCTAGCCGTGGGTCCTTTGCCAGCTCAGAGAAGTCCTATTGAAGCCCATTTCTCTGTCTTTCTAGTTGAGGCAAGCACTTGCCTTCCCTACGGGAGAGGGGGTACTCATTGAACACTAAGAGCTCTCCCCAAAATTCTGTATGCTAATTTCTAGCCCTTTCAGATCTCCTACTTTGATCCTCTATACCCTTGAGAGGACCAGAGGCCAGGGTTGCAAAACCCTTTGCAAGTCTCCCCTAGGCTGTCTGGAATCTCAGTTTGGAATTGTCAGAGTAGTCGGCCCCTGCGGTCTTGGTGCCTCATCCAGAACTGAGCCTGAGATGGTTCCATTTTACATTCTGTTACAAAGATGTGTCAGAGAAGTGAAGGAAAGCCCTTCAAGCACTCGGTTTTCTCATTACTCGTAGAAGTAATGCCTAAACTACTAGACCACTTGTGAGGATTGCAACTGGTTTATAAACAGGGGCAAACACAAAACACTAAAGAGAATGGGTTGCTGTGACACTCTGAGGCCCTGTGCTGGTAAATGACTTTTAAGGTGTCACTTGACGGTATTGCTCATCTTATAACAACAGACTGCCTCTCCGCAGCCTGTGAGCTCATCTTCCCATGGGAGATGGCAACGTGGGCAGGTGTACAGGAGGGGTTAGTGTGTGGGTACGTGGTGTACCCTGTGTCCAGTTGGTGCAATGAGAGCGCCCATGTGTGTGCATGTGTGTGTGTGCACGCACCACATGTTCTTGCTCCCTTGGGTGTAGATTCATCCTTATGCCTCTCTTGATATCTGCCTTGCAGTCAAGACCTCCAAAGCCAAGATTAAAGATAGAAAAGCCAGGCCGGGACAAAGTCACAGAGGTATTTTTTCAGAAGAGGAACTCCATCAAGTGAATCATGATTGTATAAAATAACCATCTGTCCTGGCCCACTCTGCCCCCTAGAGAAGACTCTGGCCCCAGAGAAAATGTTTTCAATATATTTTAATTGAGGGAACTCCTCCGAGCTGGAGGAGTAGAAGGACCAACTTCAGAATTGCAGCCACCTTGACTCTTGTAGGTGCTTTTTGACAACTGAGGAAACTGTGAAAGGAGTGAAATTGAGATATTTACTCTTTTAGTTGCAGCTGCCTACATTCCCCAAGGACTGAGAGAGGACCATCAATGTTCAGAGAAGGGAAGAGGAGAGGGGAAGGGCATCAGAGGAAAGGAAGATGAGAAAAGGAACCTTCTTAGGTGTGCTCCAGGCCCTTACTTCTTTGCAAAGGGAGCTGACCCAAAAATAACTGATGAGAACACGGTAGCAACATGGTCCTCTGTAATCCCAAAGTTTTTGCTGCTGCAAAACAGCATGACAAATGATGAGTCCACAGAAACCAACTAGGTTCCATGGCTGTCCAGCAACACCTCTGGGATGGAAAATCCAGTGTTTTAGAGCACACCTGGGTCTCTCTTTGCAGATTTAAGAAGATAATTCCAATCCCAGAGCAGAGCATGGTTCAGACGCTGTGCTACCTTCTTGAGTGTCTGCTGACTAAGGAGGACATCCCTGCAGACTGCCCCAAGGAAACCTATGAGCTTTATTTTGTGTTTGCTGCCATCTGGGCTTTTGGTGGAGCAATGGTCCAAGATCAGGTAAGAGGACGCGCTGAGGTTAACACCCATGTACAAGTCCACAGCAGCAAAAACTGACCTACCAGCAAAGATTTGGAAGACAGGATGGCTAAATGTCAGAATCAATATGAAAGCGTCAAACTATTTGTTTTACCCACTGCTCTGCTAAAGACATCAGTCCCCACAGAGGGCCTCATGGGGTCAGACAGATGAGATTGGGCTGTATTTTGAGCTGTTGCTTTTTGAGTTAGTGAATGTATCCCTGATTTCCTGGAGAATTGCAGTGTTTGAGTTTGAACAACTGGAGCTATAAGTATACCACATTGCAAGGTGATATGCTTCTTATATGTGGAATGATGCTGTGCTGTTGAAGCTTGAGTGAAAGGAACCCCTTTAGCCTTCTAAAAATCTTCCAGAACAAGCAGGTACCACTCCGTACCAGACCAGAGTTAACTGTCACATCTCCATACTCCTGAAATGCAGAGCTATCCATAGAAGTTTGGGCTGAAAGTTAATTGACATCTGGAGGTGGGAAACCAAAGTAGTATTTATCTCGTAGTGTTGGCTGCTGTAGCCCCCTGCTGTTTGGGGTAGGGATGTTGGCTTGGAGTATCTTGGCATCCTATTCCCTAACCCTTCCTATATTCCCAGCCTTTTTCTTTACTTAGTGGCCTCCAGATAAAAGGTATTTTTTCTAGAAACAACATATTCAAGCTTACGCAGACCAGTTGTTAACAACTTTATCTATCAGGCAATGTCATATAGAAGTTAAGAATATGGACTCGGCATTTGAATTGTAACTCTGCCGCTTATTATCTAGAGGACCCTGAACGAGTAACTTAACCTCTCTCTACCTTACTTTCCCTGTGTGTACAAAGGAGATGAGAGTGATGAGTGTGGTACCTAGTTCCTAGGATGTTTGTAAGGATTAAACGAAGGGATACTGTTCTAATTGCCCAGCATGAATATGTGCAAGGCACTTAGAATAGTGCCGGCACACGTGTGCTTATTATTAATATTCTCCCACCATAAATGTTCAGTTTCATAGCAAATACCTGCCTCTCTCCAACAGGAGATCAAACCCAGCTGTAATTGTTGGAGACTTATGATTTTCTCTTTCTGGTCTGGGTTGATTATGGGCCCTTTCAAGGAAAGAGATAAAAAATTTCAGCCTCCCAGAGCAAACCATGTTCTAAGAATCCAAAATGGAGGTGAGCTGGGAGAATTAACAATTAATTTAGAATTAACAATTAATTTCTTTTCCATTTTCCCAGGCTCTGGATGTATCCATCCTACCTCCCATCACTCCCTAACATGTTCTTTGGTGCTCAAAATTCAGAAAGCAGCTCTCGCAAGTCCTTGGGATGTGTGCTTCCTCCATCTCCCTCTCTAGAGCTAGAGGCTGGTGAGGACGGGGACTCTCCAAGGGCAGCAGGATGCCTGGATGGATGGGAGCTTGACATCTGAGAATATCATGCTGTCTCTTCTGCAGGCCTTGGAGCTCCTCCGTGGACTGTTCTTTGACAGCTTTACATTTCCCCTTTGAGGCAAGGAGGCAATGAGTCCAGCAGGATGGATGAGACCTGGCTGAAATGCACAGACGTCCAGAATGCATAGCTTATTGCTTTCCATCAAATGCAGTCTCTGACCTTTCGGCTTCTGAAATGTCAGAAAGCAACCACTACCGAGCTTCTCTCTTATGCTGGTGCCCAGCAGGCAGTGGGGTAGGAGGATGAAGATACTTGGTCAATTTTTCTATCTCTGTATAGAAAAAATTAAATCCACTCAACTCTTTTTAAAAGCCCAGCGGAAAGCACCCCTCCAGGCATCCTGGGCTCTGGAGCACTTGGAGCTGCAGGCAGCCAGGCTGGTACATGGGGAGAGGACAAGAGAGAGAGCTTTTAGCAGCAGGGAATGTCCAAGACCCCACACAGTCCGCATTCAAGCCAAACACCAAAATAATGCTGTAAATTGAAAAGTAGAGAGTTGGCCAAAGTATTCACATCAGGAACACCAATGGTGTTTACGTTTAAAAAGCTGTCAGTAAAGCAAAGCAAAAGTGCAAAGTACAGCCTCTGCTTGAGTAGAAGGCCCGGTAATAAAAGGGGGGAAGGGGCCTGGCTAAATAGTTTGCAGCAATCGATCACAGGAAATGATCTCTGAGGGAGCACCGGATTGGGAGACTAAAACCCTGAGTGCAACTGCCAGGTCTAAAAGTGGAAACTTTTAAGCTATTGTCTTTTCATATATAAAATAGAAATAATTTTCAGTAGCCAGGATAACTTAGAGCAATGTGAGGATCAGATGAGGTGATCTTGCCTTCCACACTCGGCTGCTGTATACCGGTAGAGCCTTAGTGTTGCCAAGTTCAAAGGGCAGGAAGGGGACCAGAGATTTGTCGGAAGCCAAAAGAGACGAGGATTTCAGAAGCGGCCTCTTCATTAAGGCCATTACTGAAGAGACACCCAAAGAGTTGAACTGAGAAAGGGCCACCGGATGAATCAGCAGAGGTGACCTTGTCTTTACAGTGTTCAGCGGCAGTGGAAGGCGAGGTCAAGGGCCAGCCTACAGGAGGGCGAGACAGTGATGGCACAGCCCAGCTAACGGCTTGGCTAAGAAGCTGACCGGGTGGCTCAAGGTGGAACTGGGAGTGAGGAAAGAAGATCCACCCGACCTCCTTCTTTCTAAAGCTGGCCCTTGTCTCGGATTTTCCATGGAAACCTAAAATCTGGTTTACATAGGAAGTTAAAGGCCGTCAAGAATTTATTCATCAGTTAAAAATGGAAACTTTTTCTAAGGCTTCTGATTGCACAGAACAGTATTGAGAAGACACAGTGTCCTCCCCTTAATCTGATTTCAGATCAGAAGAAGAACAGCAAACAAATTGGTCCTTACCTTAGGGCCTGTTTCCGTTCTCACTTTAAGGCAAAAGAATTCAATCTCACTTACCTAGTAGACAGCCAAACGAGGAGTACCATTTCCTCCAGGGCCAGGTCCATTGCCGTGTGCCCACTCCCCGGTCTGTCCTGCCTTTGGACTCCATCTTTGTCCTACCCTCCAGGAACGTTTCCTGAAATGCCCAGTGTGGGCCTCTTTGCGGGATCTTTGCTGGGTCTGTGTGTTCGAAGAGCAGGTTTGCTCCCCCAGAGGGTTGCCAGCGGCAGCAGGTATGTCGAGGGGGAGGCGTACACGCACTGGCGCGTTCAGCTTGGACACAGGAAGGCAGTTTGAGTACACTGGGCACACAGCCCTGTCCTCCAGAGCTCGGATCTAATATGGATGCATGTAAATTATGTCTCTACCTACTTCTGTCAGAAAGAGCACTGTAGGTTTTTCTCGGCTGCTCCTAGATTTTAGAATTTTAGTTCTTAAAGGAAACTTAGAAATCCTCTTTTCTAGAATCTTCATTTTTACAGATGAGGAAACTAAACCACAGAAAGAAATGATTTGCCAGTGTTGTGTGCCTGCCTCCCCTTCTGAGGCTCTTCTCACTCAACCGCCCTGTGCCCCCAGGTGTCAACAGTCACCATTTCATTCATTCCGTCCCTGACTGCCGTCCTGGACATTGCTCAGAGTCTCGGCAGTCTACCAGGATAGGGTCCGATGTGTCTTTCCAGGAGTTTTGGCCACGCTCCCCCATCTTGTGGTTGCAGGCTCCCTCTGTCCTCCGTGTTCTTACGCCTCCCTCCCACCCCCTCCCCCCGCCATGGCTCTGACATGTGCCAGTGCCACAGAGGCACAGTGAGGGTCAAGCAGGGACACTCATACATGTTCAAGGGAGGCCCTTGGGTGGCTGGGCCTGGTTGGGGTTGATCCTCGGGAGACCAGCGTCCTTCCTGGAGGAGCTGGTCCGTTAGGCCAGCCTGCACGGGCAGGAGCACTTCGTGTTCCGCCTCCTGCCCTTCTGCCTGATGCAAGGGCAGCGTGTCCAGGCTTCTCAAGCTCTGGAGAGCCTTGCCCCTGACCTGCTTTGTTTTGGCAGCTTGTGGACTACCAGGCAGAGTTCAGCAAATGGTGGCTGACCGAGTTCAAGACAGTCAAGTTTCCTTCCCAGGGAACCGTCTTTGACTATTACATAGACCCGGAGACCAAGAAGTTCGAGCCGTGGTCCACACTCATCCCGCAGTTTGAATTTGACCCTGAGTTGCCTTTGCAGGTGAGTGTGGCTGAGTGACCGACAACATGCAGTCACCCCAAGGATATGCAGCAGCTCTAGCTGAAGCCTCTTGTTGGTCTTCAAGTATTTTGACCTTGCCAGGAACTAGTCATCTCCTTTTCCTTTTCAGAGGAAATCATAGTCCAGTGAAGTCACGACATCCCCTAAAGGCTAGATAACTTAATTACCAGGCCCCACTGGCATCCTGGGGAAAGAGGGGGGAAGATGGCAGGGGCAGAAGGTTCTAAAGTGCGTCAGCGAGACCATAGGGATGCAGGCAGAGCTGGTCGAGGAGGGAGGGGATGCTCTCTACCCAGAGAATGTGTGTATAGGATGGTCTTACTGTGGATACTGAGGCGGGCACTCCTGCCCAAGGCGGTGAGCTGGCTCCACCGTGACAGCAGAACTCCCTCTTCTGAAATGCTCCAGAACATTTTGCAATGCATCTGTTTCTCCCACGAGCCCCTGGCACGCTCATCGTGTTCCCATTCCAGGCCTGTTTGGTGCACACGAGCGAGACGATCCGAGTGTGCTACTTCTTGGAGCGGCTGATGGAGCGGCAGCGGCCGGTCATGCTGGTGGGGACCGCCGGCACTGGCAAGTCCGTGCTGGTGGGAGCTAAGCTGGCCAGCCTCAGTGCCGAAGAATACCTGGTGAAAAACGTGCCCTTCAACTACTACACCACATCGGCGATGCTGCAGGGTAAGGGGCCCAGAGGACATGGAGGAGAGGGTGGGGTGTCTGAGTGTCTGGGTCACCTGACATGGAGCTGGAGCAGAGGTGAGGCACCTACTTGGTTTGATGTCCCCCGTGCCCAGCACTGTGCATCTCCTCTCACATTCTCCTTCTCTCTCCTACTTTCTCGCCTACAGCACCTCTGTCCCACTTCTCCAGCACCCTTAGCACTGCCCCCTTTCCCCATCCTCTCTCCCTACTTTCCTCCCTGGACTGCAGGTTCCTCCAGGGCTGGGAGTTCAACACAGAGCAGGTCAGCACCTTGAGGACGGAGAAAGCTGAGAACCCACTGAGAGATTCGCGTGGACTTGTAGACTTTTGACAGCAGATGTGTCTCTCGAGATCATTTCATTCTTACAGACATCTTAGAGATGGGGAAACTGAGGCTCAGGTGAAAGTACATGATTGCCCAAGGTCACCACTGAGCGGCAAGGCTGCCGTGGCACATCCAGCTTCCTGACCACGTGGGGCGTGCTTTTCACTGGGAGTTTATGCGCCCGGGTCCCGAGTGGACAGGAGCCCTCTAGGGTGTGGCTTCAGGTCAGAGGCTCACTACAGAAGGTGTTTTCCCCTCTTCCTTGACCCTTACCTACAGTAGAGTCCCCTTTTTAATAGAAACACTCAACACATTAACCCTAGAAACAGCTTCATTTAGAGGAAGCGGCCAAGCCACCCTCCCAACAGGAGGAGGAGAGTGGCAGAGCTGGGGAGACTGCCTGCTCTTGCGTCTCATGCTGTCACAGCCCTGCTCCACTCTCTCAGACTTGGCCCAGGCTTTCCCAGGTGAGACCACTGCATCCTCCCCCCCAGTAGGCACGCTCTACCATAGTGAGGATTCCCTATGAGTGCTTGCCGATTGGTAAGTTACAAGCCACAGCTTCTAACATGAGAAGGGAGTCTGGTCCTTTTCCTCTCCACCTACCTCATCCAGGCCTCAGGCTGGCAGGCTTGCAAAACAGACTTCCTTTGATCACCTCTTGCAGTCTGAACCATTTTACCTTCTCTGGTCCTTCTGTGGCCCCTGCCCACTGTGAACCCCAGGGTCAACAAGCGTGGTGTTACCAGCGCTCTACTTTCTCCAATTCCCATGTGAGAGAACAGCTCACTTCCCACCTTCTTTCGACACCATTTTGCCAGCTTTTTCAGTGTGAGAGGCAAATGAGGAGCGGCACTGTCTCTGATCTCTACCTCACGTAGCAGTTAAGCACCTGATACTTGTTGACGGAAGTCTGCACTGTGCCCTGTCTCCCACTCAGTGACAGAGAGACTTTTCCACCTTGGTCAAATTAGCATCTGGGCTTCATCCCCTGCTGGGCTGGTAAATGGTTCACACCTCAGTCCCAATCCAGCAATTGACAGTAGTTCCCACCGGAATCTTAACAGGTAAAACCAAGTGAAATGATAAAGACTTGTGTCAGAACTCCACTGGTTTGTCAGTGATGGGAACATCTTCTATTTGAATACTGAAAGAAGACATCAATTTTTTTGTGCTCTGTGCAATGTTGACAGCTACAGGCATGATACCCTTTTAAGTTGAGTCTGTATTATTAAATTTTTCTCAGCATTTTCTTACGTCTACACAATCAACAAAACAAACAAGCCCTGGTCCATATGTTTGCCAGTTTCTGCAGTGTAAGTACTCCCACCATGACCAATTTCGAGGACCGCTGCAATGTCGGTGAACATGGAGTCAGGAAGAGCTGCCCAGCAGCCCATCACTAATGGTACTTCCACTTTCCAGAGGCAACAGATGACAACCTCATGAGCAAAGATAATGTAAAATGTGGTAGAATAATTTGGATATGATGAGTTTTGAATATTTATCACCTTTGCTTTTAAGATAATTTTCTTAACTGTAGGTTTATCTAATTTATTTTTTAAATAATGGCTGTGTTAGCAACCAGCTTTCAAAACTTTGTCAGTTTTAGCAGTCAGCTCTGAAGAGGCAGCTCCAGTAAACCGCTGGCTGCATCTTTACTCTGAGACCTCAAATACCATCGTGCCATGCAATGTCGTAACCTTCCATCATGGCCTGGCACCATCGCATTAGTGCCCAGCAGTGGCTGTAAACAGACTTCACATGCCTGGCTGGTTCACATCTTAACACTGGTCTGCCTGACATAGCTTCTCTTTCTTGTTCGTGGAAAGATATCCCTCCACACTGATTTACAAGCCTTGAGTCCAATGACTGATCTGATTACCAACTCTGTGCCCATTTACTCCAATTCTTAATACTGCTACAACTGCAATAATAATATTAATAATAATAATAACTGACATTTATCAAGCATTCACTAAGTACGTATCAGGCACTCACCTCAAATTGGACTTTTACACATTTTTTAATCCTTTAATCTTGTACAGCCCTGGGAAGTGAGTAGTCGTATCATCCCCGTGTTATAGATGAGAACACCAGGGCACAGAGGAGTTAAATAAGCTCCCCTCAGCCACACAGTACGTGGTGGAGCCAGGGTTTGAACCCAGACAGTCTGACTTCAGAGCCTGTGCTCTTAACCACTAGACTACCCTTCTCTCTCGTAAGAAAATACTTCTGAAACGGCAGTAAATATTTGATATTATTACTATTATCGCTAGTATTCTAGATACTGAGTATTCTAGAGAAATTCTTCTCTAAAATCCTATTGTAATGTAAAATATACTTTCAGTAGAGAGTAAAACCTCATAGCCGAAGAGAAGGAGGTGAGCTTCCTACACTGCCCAGACCTCCGGCTCTGACTCAAGGCCCCTCACCTGGAGGACTTTCTCCATCCTTCCTGTAGGAACACAGAGAATTATTCAAAAAAGTCACAGAATGCTGTCAAACAGAGCCAGGATGAACGCTGGCTCCTCACTGCAGCTGGACATATACCAAAACACAGCAGTTTCTGCCTCTTGTTAACTCCCTAGTGGCCTCTGGGTCCCGTCCCTCCTCCAACACCAGGTGATGGATGAAGCAGCTGTCCTATATAGTCGCCCGTCCAGAATCGACTAGGAACTGGGGAGTAACCCAAAGCCCCAGAGTCGCCGGCCAGTATGTAGCAACATCCACGCAGCAAAGCTCATACCCTTGACTCTGAAAACTGCTGAGTCCTCTTACTTTAGTCACAGTCCAAACAACTTTGATTATTTGGCTCCTTGGCCTAAAACATTTTAGAAGCAGCAAAATGGCAGGAGAAAGATCACTACCAAAAATTAGAAAGTGGGAGCCGGAAACCCAATATCCAAGAAATAGAAAACCTAAAAAAGGAATACAGGAGCTCAAAGGGTAGCTACTCCGATATCACTGTCCCATCCAACTCACGAGCCCATTGCTCTTTCTGCAGCCCAGCATTTTCATTGCTCTTTGTGCTTAAGACCCTACGTAATTAAGAAAGATTGAATGCGTTGTGGTGTAGTCTGCTTTAAATGGCAGGTAGTACACCCAGACAGATGTGCAAAATGTGTGCTTATAATGTGTCTGTACTGGCAAAAGATGGGAAATAGCCTAATTATCCATATGACGGAATGCTGAGCATTACAAAGAATGAGGAAATTCTGTATGAATTGAGTTGGAACTATTTCCAAAGCTTTGTTGAGTGAGAAAAGCAAGATACATAAACATGTATATAGTGTGTTCTAAATTGTGTCTTTTTAAAAAAGACATATATAAAAATTTACATATATATACACTCACACATCTGTGCTTTTATATATTTAGAAAATCTCCAGAAGGACACACAAGAAACTGATAACAGCAGTTGCCCCTGGCAAGGGGAACTGGATGCTAAGAGTGGAATGGAGAATTACTTAAACTTTTTTTTTTAATTATGAAATATTTCAAGCGTGCAGAAAAGTACAGAAAATAACATAACAGATGCCCTTGTACCCACCACCCAGATTTCACAGATGTTAACATTTTGTCATTTTGCTATGGATCTTAGCATTATAAGTACAGCCAACACACCACCCCCATCCCTTCCTCCTTCTTGCCCCTCACTAACCTGACTGCTAAAGTTAGTTTGTATCTTTCCAAGTTTACACTTTTGATGCATGTGTGTACTCATAAGAATGCACAATGTTATTGTGTGTATTTAAATTTTAAATATACATCATACTGTAACTTCCTTTGGTAACTTACTTTTGTAATCATTGGCTGTTTCAATACATGCAGATCTGTTTCATTGGTTTTCACTACTGCGTAGAATTCCATTGTGTGAGTAAATCACAGCTCGTTTATCCCTTTTCCTCTAAGAGGCAGCATAATGTTTTAATATTTTCCCTTTAAAAACATTTTTGAGTTATAATTGACATACAATACACAATACATGTTAAAGTATATAATTTGATAAGTTTTGAAATGTTTACCCATCCATGAAACCATCACTATAATTGAAATAATGAACACATCCTTCACCTCCGAAAGCTCCTCGCATCCCTCGGGAATCCCCTCTCCGTGCCGTCCCTCCCCACCGTGCCCTGTGCCTAGGCGACAGCTGATCTCTTTCTCTCCCAACAGGCTAGTTGGCATTTCCTAGAATTTTATATAGTAGTATCATACAGTATGCACTCTTCTTTGTCTGTCTTCTTTCACTCAGCATAATTTTGAGATTTATCCATGGTGTTGAGTGTATCAATAGGCCATTCTTTTCATTCCTGAATAGCAAAATAAAATAGGTAAAACACTCGAATGATTCCCAGCACACAGTAAGTGCTTAGTAAATGGAAGCTGTTCTTATAACCATATTAAAATCCTTCTCAAATTTAAGAATCTATAAACATTATACAATAATTTCTAAGCCCCAACTGCCAAAACAAAAGGAACAGAAGCAAACCTCTTTTGCTTGAAAAGGGAATTTAACATAAACTATGCTAAACAACAAAAATAATATTTTTGGAAGAAATGTTCCGACTTTCAAATGGGCAATAACTCCACCCAGCAGGTCAATTCATCGAGGTCTCCAGGGGGCTATCTTGCAGCTCACTCATCCTGCTAGTCCACCAAATGCCATGTTTCTCAACATCAGATGTTGTTTTACAGAGGAGGCAGCTGCTTGATGGCCCCTGCATCTCTCCTCTCTCCCATTACATCCAGCTCTGGGGTCTCCATTGCGTACTTTCCTAACACAGATTCAGAAATCCTTTCAATACAAATGGGGTTGTGTTTTAAGGCGTTCGTGTTGCTCACTAGTATAAATAACACATTCCCTTTACTTAGTGCTTATAATGTGCCGAACTTTGTGCTATAGTTCATTTAGTCCTCCCCACCCAACGAGACATGTGTCAGTAATGCTTTTGACTGCAATGAGAAGAAAGTCTGATGACAGCAACATAAACAGAGATTTTTTTTTTCGTGCAACAAGAATTCATGAGGTAGGCAGTTGTTAGATCTATGGCTCAATGATATCAATGCTATAATCTTTGTTCTTTTAACTGCTCCCTCAGGGTGGCAGAAGGGCTGCTGCTCCAGCCATCAAATCTGCATTCCAAATGGAAAAAAAAGATGAAGGGGAGAGTTAGTGCCCATGTCAGGAAATGATAGCTCTCCAGGAGCTCCATGGACTTATGTCTGTGTCCTGCTGTTCAGAACTGTGTCACATGACCACCCCAGCTGGAAAGTGACTAAAGAGAAGGAGGTTGGAAATGGTGTCCATCACAGATCTAATGATAGTCTTTCCTTTTACAAGATGAGAAAATGAGGCTTAGGGGTGTTAAGCGACTTTCCTCAAACTCACACAATGAGTTAATGGCCAGGCTGTCCTATTTCATCAAGCTATAGTGGCCTTCCACTTTGATAAGACTGTAAGTCATGCATCTTAATTTCCATCAAAGAATGCCAACATTGCTTCTGTTCCTCTGATATTTAGGGTCTATGGATATCTTTCCCTTTGATAGTAAATAAAATAGGCACTTCGGTTGGTCATTGAAACACTCAGCGTTCAATTGACTACTCTCCAGCAGCCGCACAAAGCACAGATTAATAACACCAGCATCTCAAGTTGAGGCAGGCAGAGATCTGTGCTCATTCTCTGTTCCTCCAGCTTCTCTAAACTCCACAAACCCAGCTGCATTGCTTTCGTTCTCTTCACTGAGTTACAATTTAATGACCCATCCTTGGATATTGTTGAGGATTAGGGTGACAAAAGATAATTTTAAGTTCTTTTTGTATCTTCTGCAAAATCCCAGCTAAAAACCATGCCCATTTTGCAGCCTGATATACCTTTTATAAGTATCCATGATATATGCCTTTTAGAATTTAGTGGCTGGAAAACTTTTTCCATACATAAATAGAAATGGATTTGTACCAGTAATTCAGGGTGAAATGGCTACGATAATTACACACAGATTTAGTTCTGAGCTTTCAATGGGCAGTTCATAGAGGACAATGGGAGATAGATTTTTATTTGGTTACAGTAACTGTGTTGTCCCAGCTCACTGGTGCAAATAAGTTTCTTCTATATTATTTTGGAACCCCTTTTTAGTCCTTATTTTAGTTGGTCTGTTTTATGTCTATTCAAATACCTTAAGCGTCTTCTCATTCTTTTGAAAATATAAGTAACTTTTTAAAATAAGAGAATTTGCAATGACGCATAGTCAGAATAGTTTAGAAAGAGAAAAGGAGAAGCCAAGAACTTGGTCAAGGGATCGATGGGCTTACATTTGCAGTGTAAAGAGAGTGTGCCCAACATGATGCTCTTCACAATTCTGAATTCTCTTGCCATCAAACTGCGATTCGAATTATTAGGTCAACAAATATTTGAGTGCTTAATTACACTAATTAGATAGAAGCTCAGATGTCTGAGTCTTTGTGTAAAACCAATCTCTGTAACCTGTTCATTAAAGGTTTAAGGTTGAACAGGACCTTAAAAGAGCTGATCAAACTCTCAGCCTCAAAGGAGCATCGAGCTTGTGTTGTTAGAGACACAGTGCTCATGCACATGCCTTCATGTCTTCCTAAAAGGAGATCACACGAAATTAAATCATCAAAGATTTATCACCTAGTGAGCGAGACACTCTGCTTCAAATGGGGGAAGGGAGTTTCAAAGTATACAAGCAAATTGAAAACAACACAGCTTTCAGACAATAGAGAAACCATTCCAGAAATGTGGGTACCTCTAAATTAGGGAACACAATGCAGCAATTAAAATCATGTTTTAGGGAGCTATGTATTATCATATAAAGGTGTTTACAATATGTGAAATGAAAAAATATATATCAGCAGAATATGCAGTATAATTCTGATTTTGTAAAGGAAAAATCTAACAGAACAAATAGACTAGGATGAAATACACCTAAATATTGAAAGTAATGCTTACTGGTAGGTGATAGAATTATGGGCAATTTTCGTTTTCATCATTATGATTTTCTATGCTTTTTAATCTTTATATAATGAATATGTATTATTTTTATAATCGTGCAAAGCATGTTAGTTTTTTAAAGAATAAATGTAAAGCCCTTCCAATATAACTGAAACATCTTAACACATGACAAATTAGATAATGTAGAAGGAAAATAGCTCAAACACAGGTACACAAATCATGTCGGTACAAAGTAAGACATGATGGATTACTAATGATCTCTGTAAAAAAAAAAGGTCAGGCAATAAGTTAACTAAACTGGGCATTTCTCAAGAGCGGAAGCCATGTTGTAGTGATGTTTAAGAAGTAGTTTGCAGTACTGGTTACCTGAGGTAGCCCAGGTTAGAATCCTGGCTTTGCCCTCCGTAGCTGTATGACCTCAGATAACGTCCCTTAATTTCTCTAAGCCTCAATTTTCTCACTTGTTAGGTTTTTTTTTAAGGTGATGACAGTATGTGATAGGGCCGCCCTTTGGGGTCAATGCTCTAGTGCATGCGAAGTCCTCCATACAGAGCGGGCTCCTAGTAACGCTCCTTGGATGCGTGAATGTGCTGCTCTGGAGCTCAGAGGCCAGAGGGATCAGCGGGACAGGAGGGCCAGAGACCACCGTAGAGAGGGGCAGGAGTGTGAGGACTACAAGGACCCTCTCCCCAAGGGATGTGAAAGAAGCATTGGAATCAGGATCCACAGACCTGGATTCTAACTCCAGCAGAGCCTTTACCCGCTGAGCTTCTATTTCCTTAGTCACAAAGTGGGGATATAAGTCCTCATTTGCCTATTCCTGGGGTTTGTTGTAATAATAAAATTCATTGTTATTCCTTAATTTAATAAACGTCTTTTGAGCACCCCACTTTGTGCTAGATAATGTTCTAGATGCTGGGGTTATGACAATGAGGAAAACAGAGAAAGTTTCCTGGCCTCATGGAGTTTAGAGTGTGGAGAGGTGATGAAACAAACAAGATAAATTAGTCAAATATATAGGATATTAAGTGGTAATAAGTGTTTGGAGAAAAATGAAGCAGGGACAAAGAATAGAAGGCGGGGGTTTTAATTTGGGGGAGCATGCTAGGGAAGGGCTTCCTGAGAAACTGGCATTTGAGTAAATAAATGCCTGATGGGAGTGAGGGAGCAAACTGTGCTGGCAGGAGGGAGAAAAGGATTCCAGGCAGAGGGAACAGCCAGCGCAAAGGCCCTGAGGCAGCGAGTGACCAGTGTGTCAGAAGCAGGATGGCGGGAGCAGAGGGAGTGAAGAGGGGACCAGTAGGAGGGAAAAATCGAGATGCAAGTTTTGTGGAGGTAACCAGACTGGCTTTTGTCCCAAGTTAGATTGGATGCCCCTGGAGAGCTTTAAGCAAGGGACTGGCACTATCTGATTTACATCTTACAAGGATAACTTTGCTGTTTTGAGAATATAGGGAAGGGATCTAGGGCGAAAGCAGGAAGACCATTTGGGAGGATTTCGTAGTTCCCAGGTGAGAGCCTACTGACAAGGATGGAAGCAGTGGAGGCGGTGAAATGACATAAGAAATGGGAACCAGCTTTGAAAATGAAATTGCTTTTCAAATGTACGATGGTGGTGGAACAGTGCAGGAGAAGCGGTGTGAATAAAAACCGAGGGCAGCCAGAGCTGCTGCACGCAGCTACAAGCTGAAGGCCAAGCTGTTCCGCATGGAGAAATTCAGTAAGATGGTGCAGAGAAGCTACAGGCCTGGCTGCGGGCTTGACTCTCAGGAC
This sequence comes from Equus asinus, assembly GCF_041296235.1. Classification (NCBI taxonomy): domain Eukaryota; kingdom Metazoa; phylum Chordata; class Mammalia; order Perissodactyla; family Equidae; genus Equus; species Equus asinus. The sequence continues at coordinate 8,173,508 of NC_091802.1, read as the reverse complement.
TTGTTTGCAACAATGCAGAACCCAGAAATGTGGTGGGAAGGTCACGTTTCTTTATGTGTCTCATGTGTTCAGCACCTTCGATATCAACGTCTTTGCTGAAACTTAAACCCGCTTATGCTCCTCCAGTTCTGGCTGGAAACAGAGTAACGTACTACCACGCCATCCTGGATGTGAGTCAGAGCAGAACTTGGCCAAGAAGGGATCAAAAGTGTGTGTGCCTTTCCCAGGGGAGTCCTCTCTTTCTCTGGAGTAAACATCATCCTTTTGAGATAATCTGGCGCATTCCAAGGCCACTTCTTGCTAACTGACATGCTTTTCTCCTCAACAATCCTTTAGAAGCATAAAGAGCTTAATCAACCCAAATTATAGGGTCTGCTTAATCCAGGGGTTTATTTGAATATCACTGCTTTGAGGGGAGGAGGAGAAACAAGTCTTCCTAAGGAGAAAATTTCCTACTGGAAGCACTGTTCTCAAAAACATGTCCTTGGCATCCCATTAATTATATTTCACTTTGACAGATCTCGTATATAGTTGTTATATCTTTAGGGGGAAGAAGGTGTTGGATGATTAATTGGTTGATAGTGTATGTTAATTGGATGCTAATTAAATTTAAATTTAATTCATATTTGAAACACTTAATTTAACTCAGGACCAGAAAATTAGAATATTCAAGCTTCTTGAAGAAACTTGTCTTTCTATCTGTCACCTTCATATGTCTATTGACACTTTCTCCTTGTTTACAAACTTGTTTTTCAAGAAAAGGAATCAGATGATCCTTAGAGCTTCCAGCCATAATAGAAAGTGTTGGTTCTTGCAATACATAAATATTTAATTGCTTTATTGAAAAAAGTACACATATCTTCATTCTATTACTTAAGTTTGTTCTAGACAAGTCCTGTCAGGCTGGAGACGGTGCTGTTTGATTCCTTCCTTCCGGCTGGATAACGGAAGAAACAGCTCCAGAAGAGAGTCTGAACCTAGTCTCCAGAAAGGCACTGCGATGCTCTGATAGGTGCCTGAAACCCGAGGGCAGAAGGGGAGCTGTTTGCGATATTGGAAACTTCTGGGAAATTCTCTGAGGCTGTTGTTTCTACTCTCCCTCAGGGAAAACCCCAAGAGATGAACTCTCTGAGAACTGTTGACAAAATATCCAATAATTCCTCTCTTATAGCCCAGGGGTGGAAGGGGCCTCTACCCAGCCCTGGGATGGGAGCCACAGGCTTCAGGCTCCTCTGCTGTCCAGGGTGGAGAGGACAGCTCTCCCCAGGATCTGGTTATTTGTAGATTTTCTTGGAGGGTAGAGTACCAGGCCTTGGGACTGTAAAGGTATCTTCCATTTCTAGTCTTTAAACAAAGAAAACTGGGGACCACGAGTTTGATGGAAGGAGTATGGGCTTTGAGGTTTAACTGCTTTGGATTTGTATCCTGGCTCAACTCTAGAAAAGTTGCTTCCCTTTGCTGAGCCTCAGTTCCCTCATCTGTAAAATGGGATGATAAAACTAATCTTGCGATGATGTTGTAAGGATTAAATGAGATCATAAGTGCTTGTGAAAACCTAACACAGTGCACACAGGAAGATGTGCAATGCCTGGTCGATTCCGTCCTCCTCACTGCCTAGTAATTTCCAGCTTCACCTTCTGGTCCTGTAGAATGCCTGGATCTAGTAGCAGCTGCAGCTGCTGTTTGCACACACACGCACGCTGTACCGTGGCTTGTCCTTGACATCTATACTGTCTTAGTACTGGCATCTGAGGTTGGAACCTCCTTCCCTCACTGACTGGCTCTCTCCTCAGCTGTCCTGGAGAAGCCTCTAGAAAAGAAGGCTGGCAGAAATTATGGCCCTCCAGGCAACAAGAAGCTTGTCTACTTCATTGATGACATGAACATGCCCGAGGTGGATGCCTACGGGACCGTGCAGCCCCACACCATCATCAGGCAGCATCTGGACTATGGCCACTGGTAAGAGCACACACACCGAGGGGCTGGGCTGGCAGGAGCAGGCCTAAAGCTGGGCTGACGGCTAAGCTTTTTTCTGCTGGAGGTGCAGACTACCATTTAGCTCTGGTGCCAGATGAGAATCCCATGGCAAACCGCAGTCATCATGGGGTCCTGTCTGCTGGAGTCCTCTTTCAGACAGGGTGTTAATACCCACGCCAAGAGTTTCCTCAGAGAAGGTACTGAGCTCATCTCAAAAGTTGCCTTCTCCAAGCCCCCAAAGCAAAATTAACCTCTCACCACCCGCCACCCGCGGTCCCATAGCGCTGAGCATATACTTCAATGATAACACACTGTTCAGTACACAAGTGTCTGTGGGTCTTAACAGCCTTTGTCTTTTCAGAGCAACTCACAGAATCTGGTATTTTCTCTTGCAACAATGTAGTTTTTAATGGCAACAGGCCGGAACTTGCCAGAAAAACAAAAAAGCAAATCAGTGATTTAAGACCATTCTGGCTTACCTACCTCATATTGAATCAGCTGCTGAGAAAGAGAGGGGAGTACAAAAAAGGAATTCAGAGACAAGAATTGTAATTAGCATGGTAACCTGAGTCTCCTTTCATTCATTCCTAGTGTCTTTGTTGGGTGCCTGCCACATACAACCATCCACAATCTCCACACTGTGTTTGAGCAGCTGGACGACACTGGAAAAAGTCAGGCTAATTAGCTTCACTTTAGATTCATGGCAGAAACCTTAAATGGGCAGTAGAAACTTCCTGGAAATTCTACCGTATTGCCTTAGTGTGTTTACATTTCCACTCCCAGAAATGTCTATTTCATATCTTCTCTCTTTTCAAACTCCCCACCCCACCTCAGCTGATGATCTTTTCTTCACAAGAACACAGACGCCATCTCTGTTTCTTGCTTCCATGTCTACACAACTTATTTGCATCCCACTGCATCCTTTTCTCCCTCCTCCTGTTGCATCTTCTCTAAGGGTTAATGATCCACCAGCACCTTGATTCCACTCCCTCCCACCTCCGGAAATCCTTACTTCATCAACTAGTCCCCCTATCTCCAAAGTGGTTCCTTCACTTCAGTATCTAAACTTGCATAACTTTCTTCTATTGTGTTCAAAAAAATCATTACTGTTTTGTCTCTCTCTCTACATATTGTCTTTACTCTTTCCACTTCCTCATCTCCCGCTCACTCCTCAGTCCACTATTATTATTACCGCCCAAGGGGGTTCCTCTGCTCACCACAAGTCTTGCCAATAGTCAGGAGGCAAGGTGGTAGAAGAGAAAATACTTTATTACAGCTTGCTAGCAAGAGGGGAGATGGCCGACTAAAGTCCAAAAGAACCATCTTACAGAACAAAGACTACAGGCCAGTTATATACGGGGCTGGCCTCCAGCTCAGGGAGGCGTCTGGTCTCCAGGTGGGGCAGACACCTGGTCTTAGTTCCTGATAGTCCTTTGTTTTACTGGATCGGAGAACGGAGCAATGCCCTGTACCCTGATCTCTCAGTTGTCATTGATGACGGCTACCAGCGTAGGCTCTCTGCCTGGGGGATCGTCACATTCCTAAGGAACTCAAAAGGACAAAGTTATTGACTTATAGCAGCTGGGAGGGGCCACAAAATCTACAGAGCATGTCTGGGTTAGTTAGTCAGAGGTCATTCAAAGTTACAATATGGTTTCTTTTCTACAATATGGCTTCCCTTGTGTCAACCTTGTGTTGAGCTGGTATCATTATTTGGTTTCTAGTTCCTTCACTTTACTGAACTGTTCTTGCTCAGCTTCTAACTGTGTCTATATTGTGAAGTCAACAGACCCCGTTGGGTCACCATCTTTCTCATTCTTTCTGCAGCACTTGATGTGGTTGACTCTTCCTTCCTTTTGGAGATACAGGCTTCCTCTGCTTGCTCAGGTGCCACATGCCCCTGATTTTCCTCCCATGATAGGGCACATCCCACCTCACCCTGACAAGGCACTCACTTGCCTGGGCCCTCACACAACTCTCACCTGTGGTCTCTGACCATTCCAGGTATGACCGGAACAAGCTCTCCCTAAAGGAGGTCATGAATGTACAATACGTTTCCTGTATGAACCCCACAGCAGGCAGCTTCACCATCAACCCACGACTTCAGGTATGGGGGAGCCATGGTACCAGAGTCCTAAATTCTACCTCACCAGGGCTGATGTTGCTTGATTATAAGTAATAATTGGCCCTTCCCTGTCCAGCCTCTTAAAGTGGTAAATCATACAGGATGCTGACTTGCATTTCTAGGGGACAGAAAAACTCCTAGACACAGAGTCATGAAGCTTTTAGAGCTGGAAAGGGCCATAGAGGTCATCTGATTCAACTCATTCTTCAGAATGAGAAACCTCGGGGAGAGGAAATGACTCTCCCAAGGTCATATGGATACTCAGTGTCATATTCAAATTTGGACTCAGATTCACTGAGTTCATGTTCAGCTCTCCTGCTACTGCACCTTGCTGACATCTTTGACCAAAGATCCAAAGCCCATTATTCCTCCAGTCATTTTAGGTTCAACCTAAGTTTAGGTTTAGTGTGAGATATGTGACCAGAATGTAGAATTCAAAGCCCGTATAAGAATCCTTCGTTGTTTTATCCAAATCCAGAAAAGATGATTTTTATTCTGTGATAAGGGATGTCTAGCTCATGGCCTCCTCCACATGCCTCTGTTTCCTTGTGCAGCGTCACTTCAGTGTGTTCGTCCTTTCCTTTCCGGGAGCAGATGCCCTGTCCTCCATCTACAGCACCATCCTGACTCAGCATCTAAAGCTTGGAAACTTCCCAGCGTTGTTGCAGAAATCCATCCCCCAGCTGATCAATCTGGCCCTCACCTTCCACCAGAAAGTCGCCACCACATTCCTGCCCACAGCGATCAAATTCCACTACACCTTCAATCTCAGAGACTTCGCCAACATCTTCCAGGTGAGTCCATCTGCTCCGAATCACCTTAGAAGGCTTAGTCATCATCCAGTTCCTTCCATTCTTAGTAAAATAATCGTTAACACAAAACTCTTAGGCAAAGGCACAGCTCATGTGGAGTCATGAACATAAACAGGTAGACAGAGTGCCGTGGACTCCACGAGGAAGGAGTTCAACAAAAGTTCTGTTTGTGGATTAAATTATTTCCCAGTAAGCAGAATGCATTTCTGAGTTGGTTCCTTTGGGCAGGAGAAGGCTCAGCATCTTGGAGATAACATTGTATAATGATTGTAGCATGCCTAGGAAAGAAAATGGCGCAGAAGAAAGAAAAACTATTTTGCAGCCTCTGGTGGTACACCCATTGTTCTTGGGGTGAAAAAGAATATCCCCCAAACCGTGTAGGATAGGTCTACTTCCTGAAGAAGTCATGTCATAATAATCCTAAGACACCATCTGCCATCCCCTGGGATGCCTCAGTCCTAAAAATTCCAGGTCCTTTTCCAGGCCAAAGCCATTTTAGATCATTCCAGCTGCTCGTCTGAATAGTGATGGCCTGTCTCTGCCCGTTTCTTCTGGTAGCTTGGCCCTTTACTATCAAACTTCAAGACGGTAATGCAGCAAACCTGGCCCTGTCTTCCCCTTGGTCTGATACAGCATCCTGACATGATGGAGTCCACAACTCCCCCGTCCTGGACAAGAATCTGCAGAAACAGCTTTTCAGAGACGCCCCTCCCCAAGATAGCACTGAGCCATTAGTGAGGGAAGGATGCCGTTTACGCCAAGCAGAGGCCACAGCTGTAGGGAAGTGTCAGTGTGACCAGGGAGTGAGGCACAACCTTCCACAGGGAGCGCATGTGTTTGGAATTAATTACTCAGGGCACCACCTGTGCAGGTAAGACTCTGGGGAACCTCAGATCTCAGCAAAGTTCAAGACCCTGAGGACATAGGGCCTGCATGTTCCAGCCAGGACTCTGGGTTGGAAAGAGCAGAAACCTACTAAACATTAGTTCAAAGACCTAAGAGCTGTACTCCAGAAAGGCTTAGGCTGAAGGTGGAGCTGCTGAGCCCCACAGCAGGGCTGTCTCTGAGAACACATCTAAACTGGCTTGGGACAGCACTCCTGGATCGTGCAGCTCCCAAACATTAACTCAGCTAAAAATGGGGAAACAGAGATTATATAGATTTGCCTAAGAGCACACAGCGAGCCAGTGAAGGAAACGGAACTAGAATCTGTGTCTTCAGGTTTCTGGCCTGGAGCCCTTCCCACCACACCGTTCTGTCCTTCTTGTCCTTGCTTGTGATGAAGAGAACAAGCATAAGACAGTTAAGGCAGTGAGAAAGACTCAGCTCCAAGCCTGTAAAGCCTGCAGCTCTGTGGCCCTCAGGCCCGGACAATGGCAGAGTTTGTGCTTACCCTCTATTGTCTCCCATTTGTTGAGCATTAATTGAGAAAGACATTTTTTATCACACAAACCCTCTCTTCAATCTCACTGCAGCCCCATGAGGTAGAGGTGTTGCCATCCGCATTTTCCAAATGAAGAAAAAGGAGTTAAAGTCATTTGATCAAATTCACCTTGCTCATGGTGGCAGAACTAAAAGGAGAAGAGGCGATTAAGTCTTTTACCAGAAGCTCGCAGCCCTAGCTGCTGCTTGGACAGGCGCCTTGTCACCTGTACAGCCTGAAATTTGTCTTCACGACAACCCTTTGGGTGGGATACACATTATTATGCCAATTTAACAGAGGCTCGAAGTTCCCAGTTAGTAGATGACAGTGTCAATGGTCATAGAGGTAGAAAAGCATAAACGATGTTGCTGGAATAACAAGTATTCCAGCCCAGTGGGAATGGAGAGTGATATGGAGGGACTGGTGAGAGAGGAGACTGGGAAGATAATCTGAGACCAGAGTGGGCCCTCATAGAGAGTCTGACTTTAGTCTGTAAAAATAGCTGCATTTATTGAACACAGTCATAAGCCCTGTACATCTATTAGTTCATAATTTAATCCTCACAGCAACCACAAAGGGCAAAATCCTCATTATTTCCAATTTAGAGTTGACAGAACTGTGCTACAGACAAATCAGATACCTTGAGCATGATCACGTAATGGTAAGCAGCAGAGCTGGCATCCAAAACGTAGAATGTTCAGCCTCACTGTGCAGGTGATTAAGGGTGACAAAGGCTCCTTGAGGAAGGACGGTTCTATTCCAGCCTTGTTTTAGTGGCAACTGGTGCAGTGTCAGGGAAGAACCAAGGAGACGAGATAGCGAGCGAGGTGGGGTCTACGTCGCTTGTTCCCTGTGGCCTATTTCTTTGACTGACTCAGGCAGCCTGAGTGGCAACCCCCTGGGCTCTGTATCCCGGCCAGGCCTCTCTGCAGCCTGCCAGCTGTCAGCCACCTGCCGCAAGCATGGGAAACTGCCTCTGCCATCGGAATGCCTGCCTGCCTTCAACCACACAGCCCCTCGCCCTCCCCCTCCAGAGGGGAGTGTCAAGCTCAGAGCTTGATAACAACCTCCCCCTGCCTCCCTCCCTTCCTGCCTGTTTGTCTAGAGGCCTGATGTAAGAGATGAAGGGGATGCTTGAATGCCCACTAGGAGACAGGCATTGCCTAAAGAACACACTGTTTTCCTCCATCCAGCTTGATTCAAGGCTCAATAATTCAGACCTTCCTTGCGCTTCCCTCACTCGGCCCCAGTCAGGACAGAACATGATAGTGCTGGAGTAGCAGAAACCATTAACCTTTCCCGTCTCAGTGCTACACGTAACTATCTAAGATGCCACAAAGTTTGTGCTTGACACACTCCCATTGACTCAGCCCTTAATTGTCCATCAGCCTGAGTGTGTGGCTGTAACAGGGCTTATAAACTCCAATGGATGGCTCATCTCGCTATAGATCACAAAGTCCTAGAAGCAAGATTTCTGCTTGGTGTTTCTCCTCCCCTCTGTGTCTTGTACGCGGCTGATACCAGGAAAGCAGAGAAGGAGAGAGAGGCTGAGATATGCGTGTGGGTGGCGCTAAGGGGCCCTGATGGAATTTCTTTTTATAAAAAAAAACATATTAAAATATAATAGGCAAGAAGAAAAGCACACAAGACATAAGCATACAGCTTGGTTAATTGTCACAAAGTCATCACACCTGTGTAACCACAATTCAGGTCAAGAAGTAGCATGTTCCCAGCAACCCTGAAACTCTTCCTTTCTCTTCCTTCCGTTCACTCTTTCCTCCACCTCCCAGAGGTAAATACTGTCTGGACTTCTAATACCAGATGTTATTTTGGCCTAGTTTTAGACTTTATATAAATAGAATCATATGGTAAATATTCTTTTGCATCTTTGTTCGATAACCTGTTTGTACATAAATATATAATCATGTTGTTGGTAAATAATAATAACAATTTCTCTTTTTCCAATCCTTAAATCTTCTAATTTCTTTTTCTTGTCTTACTGTGCTGGCTGCAACTGCCAATACAATGTTGAAGAGAAGTGATGGGAGAGGCATCTTGTTGCATTCCTAATTTTAGGGTGAAAAGCTTTTAATAGTTGATCGTTAAATATGATGCTTACTATAGATTTTTGTGGATGGTCCTTGCCAGATTAAGAAAATTTCTTCCTGCTTGTAGTTTACTAAGAGTTTAAATCATGAATGTATATTGAAACTTAACAAATAATTTTTCTGTATATGTTGAAATAATTATATTGATTTTTTTTCTCCTTTGTTCTGGAAATGTGATGAATTACACTGATTGGTTTTGAATGTTAAATCAACCTTGCTTTTCTGAAATCAATCCAACTTGGTTGTTACATGTTGAACTTTTTATATTTTGCTGGATTACATTTGCTATCTTTTTCTATATAATTTTTGCATCTATATTAATAATATTATCCTGTAATTTTCCTTTTTCTAGTATTCTAAGGTTATAAAGTCCTCATAAAATGCATTAGGAAGTATTCTCTCTTTTTCAACTTTCTGAAAGATTTTGTAAAACATTGTATTTTGCCTTCCTTAAATATCGGAAGAATTTACTAGTGAAACCTTCTGGAGTTTTCTTTGTGGAAGATTTTAAATTGTGAATTCAATTTCTTTAACACATATTAGACAGTTCAGATTTTCTATTCATGTATCAGTTGTGGTAAGATGTCAAAGTCATCACCAGTTTCTAATTTATTGGCATAAAATTGTTTATAAAACCCTATTATCTTTTAAATATCTGTAGTATTTGACATTATGTCCTCTTTCTTATTCTGGATGTTGATTATGTGTGCCTTTTCTGTTTTTCTCTTTTTCTCGTCTAACAGCCTTACTAGGGAATTCTCAGTTGTGCTAGTCTTTTAAAAGAAACTGAAAAGTAGATCAATATTATGTTTTTTACTTTATTGACTATCTCTATTGATATCTGTTTTTTATATTATTAATATTTACTCTTTTCTTTATAATCTCCTACTTCCTTGGGTTTGGGGCTAGTTTATTCTTTTTCTAACTTCTTGACGTGGTTACTTAGATCATTAATTGTCAGCCTTTCATCTCTTCTAAAACATTCATTTTAAGGCTATAAATTTATTTCTAATTATACCATTCACTGCATCATGCAAGCTTTTATATGTTATACTTTTATTATCATTAATTTCATAATATTTCTTAATTTCCCCTATGATTTCTTCTTTAACTCATTGGATATTTAGAACTATATTACTTTATTTTCCAAAATTTAGAGATTTTTTAGTTATATTTCTTTTATTGATGCCTAGCTTGATTTCAATGTTATCAGAAAATATACTCATATGATATGATTTTAATAACATATTATATATAATAAACTATAATATGACTTAAATAAAATATGATTTTATTTCTTTGAAATTTCTTGAGATTTACTTTATGTCCCAAGATAGGACAAATGTGCACTTTTAAAGTGATGCATTCTGCCTGTGTCAGGTGTAGTTTTATCAATATGTCAATTAGGTCAAGCTTGTAAATCATATTGTTTAAGTTTTCTATATCCTTACTGATTTTCTTTGTCTGCTTGTTCTGTCAGTTTCTAAAAAAGATATGTTAAAATCTCCCACTGTGATTGTGGACATATCAATTCCTCCTTTTATTTCCGTCATACGTGCTTTATATATTTTGAACCTATGTTATTAGGTGCATACAAATTTAGAGTTACTATATCTTTGTACTGAATTTACCCTTTTCCTATTATTAAATGGACTTCTTTATTTCTAAAAATAGCCCTTGCTTTAAAGTCAACTTTGTATGATATTAGTATGGTTACTCCATATTATTTTAGTCAGTATCTTCATGATATGTTGTTTTCCCATTTCTTATCCCACCTTTTTTGTATTCTTATATTTAATTTATATCTCCTATAAGCAGCATATAGATGGGATTTTTTTTAAATCGACTGTGATAATCATAGTCTTTTAATTAAAATGTTTAGTTCATTTAGATTTTATGTTATTTTATATAATAATATATTTAGGATTAAATCTAATTTATACCATTTGTTTTCAATATGTGCTACCTATTCCGTTTTCTTTCCTCTCATTCCTTGTATTCTATTGAATATAGTTTTATTCTTTTGTTTTCTCCCTCCTTTAGCATGCTATACATCATTTTACTATTCATCTAATGGTTACAAAATGCATCATTTTATCCTCTTTTTCTTTTATAAATTAGTGCTTTTATCAATTGCTGTACATGCAATGATCTCAGAACAATTTACTTCTCTCCAATTCTTATTTTATTCTTATTTATTTTAATTCATTTGTATTGAAAACCCATAATACACTAATGTTTTTATGTTAGTAAGTCAACATTTATCTAGGCATTCACGTGTTACTAATCCCATTGCTCTTTATTCCTGCTGCATTTCTGTTCTTGAATTTGGAATCTTTTTTAAAATTCTGGGCCTTTTTTTTTTTTAAGTATGCTTTTTGGTGAAGAAGATTGGCCATGAGCTAACATCTGTTGCCAATCTTCCTTTTTTTTCCTCCTCAAAACCCCGGTACATAGTTGTATTTCCTAGTTGTAGGTCATTCTAGTTCTTCTATGTGGTATGCCTGCCACTGCATGGCTTGATGAGCGATGCATAGGTTCATGCCCAGGATCCAAACTGGTGAACCCTGGACTTCCAAAGTAGGACACACAAATGTAAACACTCAGCCGTGGGGCTGGCCCCTGGAATAATTTTTATTCTGCCTGAAGAATTCCTTTGGTATTTACTTAGTTTATATCTGCTAGAGAAGAATCTCTCAGTTTTTATTTGACTGAAATGTATTTGTTTCTTATTTTTCAAGAATTTTAGGAGGGCATTTAGAATTCTAGGTTGGAAGCTATTTTCTTTTAGCACTTTGAAGGTGTCATTCCATTCTATTCTGGTTTCCATTGTTTCTGTTGAGAAAGTATCTCTGTTTTATTGTTTCTTTGAGGGTACACATATTTTCTTCACTTGCCAGCTTTTAGGATTTTCTCTTTGTCTTTGATTTTCCAAAAATTTCACAATTATGCCTAAGTTGTCCAAGGTGGTATTTTTTGTGTTTATCCTTCTTAATGTTCGTAGCATTTTTGAATCTGGTTTGATGTCTTTTTTCAGTGTTAGAGAAGTTGCAGTCCATGTCTCTTCAAATATTGATTCTGCTTCCCTCTCTTTTCTTCTTCTTTTATTCCAATGCACGTATATGGACCTTTTCACTATATCCCATATGTCCTGTATGCTCTTTTCCTTTTTTTTTTTTCCTGTTTGTGATTCAATCTGAATATTTTGTGCTAATCTCTTTTCTTGTTCCTTAATTCTCTTTCCAGCTGTGTCTGTTCTGCTATTAATCCCGTTTGTCAAGTTCTTAGTTTCAGTTTGGTCTATGATCAGCTATTCTGCAATTACAAAAACCAGAAGTCTTGATGGAGGTTTTTGCTATGTTTTAGGAGTTGAAGAATTCAATATTAGTCCATTCATTTTTTCAACAAGCATTCGTTGAGAATCTAGTTTATGTCAGGCTCCATGTGAGATGCTAGTAATACAATGATAAAAATAAACCACATCCAAGATGAAGTCTCTCAATTTCCCTGCCTTTGAAACACTCACCATGACCTGGAAGAAGCAAACCTGTACAAAGAAAATTAAATTTAGAACTAATAATTCTTCTATAATAAAGATTTATATATAAAGGGTTATGTGGAGCACATCAGAAGGAATGCTATTGAACAGGAAAGGAGATGTCGTGGAAGACTTCAACAAAGAGGTATCAATTGACCTAGATCTTGAAACATGAGTATAGCAAGCAAAGCAGAAGACCTGATGGCACAGAAAGTATATAGGGTGAGAAAATAATTTGAATTTTGTGAAACTGAAATCTAAATTTTATGGAAAGTGGTGGTGAGATTGATCACGAGGAAACAGACTGGTAGGCATATGACAACCAGCCCTTTATGCCATGCTGATGAATCTGAGCATTATTCTGTCAGTCATAAGGAGCCATTAAATAACCCCTTTTCCTTTAAGGCAAGAAAGAAAGCAGTGAGGGCAAACAGAGATATAGATGTGTTTGAAGTTATAGAACTTGTTGAGGTTGTTAAGGGGTTCTAATCTTGGTGGTCTCCATTTTCAATAAAAAAGAAGGCTAAGACATTGACTTTGTAACAGAGAGAGGTAACAGAGAAATTTGGAAAGAATAGTAAATGTTTGGAATAATCTTATGGCATGTAAGAAGGAGAACCTACTAGAGATGAATAAATGGATTGCTGACCTGCAAAGGAAACTATAGTCCTTTGTCATCATTCTGATTTTACATAAGCAATTGTCTCCTAGACTAGTTTTCAAATGGCACTTGTGGAATTGAATACAGCAGAGAAGCCACCTCCGCCATCATCGTGGTGATTTAGAATGTAGAGGTTAAAATTCCAGGTTCTAAGTTCAGGCAGACCTTGTAGGTTTGAACTAAGGTTACTTAAGTGTATGACATTGGGCATGCTTCCAGTCTGTCTGAATCCCAATCTCCACATTATACAAAACGGATGCAGTAAAAATTACTTTGTGGGATCATCATGATGGTTAAATGAGCTCTGTCTGGCAAAACATGTAGTCCAGTGCCTGTCATATAACTGACTTCAATGAACTGTAGCTGTTGTAGCTATAAGTTGTTATTCATGTATTTTAGTCTTTCTGTTTGTTTTTTGTCTGTTCTTAAAGGGCCTTCTCTTCTCCTCAGTGGAATGTGTAAAATCCTCACAGGACCTAGTAAAGCTCTATCTGCATGAATCAAATCGGGTTTATCGTGATAAGATGGTAGAAGAAAAGGACTTTGATCTTTTTGATAAAATCCAGACAGAAGTGGTGAAGAAAATATTTGATGTGAGTATTGCCCTGTGAATTTTTTTACTTTTGAAAAATAATGTTAATTATGCAGATGATTGCCCAAATGATAAAATCTAGCCCATAAATTAGAGAAAATCAGAGATTAGATAAGCAAAAAAATTCTATTATTTTCCCAAGGTAAAAATTGCTGGAGCAAGAAGAGACACAAATTATTGAAAGAATCTCAGTGTTGAGAAAGTCTATGGAGACCATCTGATCCAAATCCTCATCCTGTACTAACTCCTTTCTGTAGCATTTCCCAGATTGGTCATCCCAGTTGACACTCCAGCATCCTTGGAAATGCACAATCTCGTGTTTCCAAAGGAAACCATTTTGGAACTGCTAATGACTGGAAATTTAGAACAATTTTGAAATTTGGAACAATTTTAAAGACTGGAAATTTATTCTAATAATGACCTAAAATTTATTTCCCTGTCCACTAATCCTAGGTCTACATGACAACCCTTCGACTATCTTAAGACCATTTATCTTGTCCTTCCTGAGTCTTCTCTTCTCCAGGTCAGATAGCCTCTGTCCTCTTAGCCATTTCTGACATGGCTTGTTTTCAAAGCCAGAGAAATTTGACATCATCTTGGTTACTGTCCCATCAGTTCTCCCCTCTGAAATTGTGGTGCCCAACTTTCATCACACCATCTCAGTGGAGTCTGCCCAAAAGTAAGAGCATCATTCTGCTGTTCTCATATGCTATAGTTCTGTTACTGTGTTTCCCAAAACGTGTCCTGCTAAACAGTATTACTACAATATACTCTTGAGAAACAAGACATCTATGATAAAATAAGTTGAGAAAGTACTTCATATTATATTCCCCTCTCAGAAATTCACAGCGCATTTAGCATATTAAAGCCCTGAAAATCCTGAATAACCCTGATTCACATATCATTTCCCAAACATATTGGACCCTAATACTATTTTCCCTCCATAAAACCTATTAATAATTTGCAAAATGAGTGGTCCATGGAATATGCTTTGGGAAACACTGACACATTGACACAGCCTGAGATCATATTACGTTCTTAGTGTCAAAATTACCACACAACTAACACTGAGCCTTCTGTTGATCAAAGCACCATATTTTCCACACGTACTGCTATCTGTCATCTCTCGAACTTATAAAGAATTAAATCTTGTATTTAAATGTACCTTGTTATCCCTATGTTCACCTTGTTAGGTTTAGCTTCATATTTTTTTCCTGGTGACACCCTGGGTCTACCTCTGAAGATATTTACAGTCCATCCCAACCTACATGGCAGTCTTTTGAATGTTTGGACAGCCTTTTAAGTAACTTATTTCAATCTGCTCTTTACTAGGCCAGACACCTTGAATTCCTCCACTTAACCCATCATTTTTATATGGCCTGATGTTCAGCACTCTCACATCTTAGATGCCCCTCTCTGAGCAATGCAGAGTTTGCCAACTTATGTATTCACTGTTAGTTCTGCAAACGAGCCTTAACTGTCTTCTTAACTTGGTCTGAGCTAGCACTTTAGAGTAAGAACACTCAGTCTTTGAAAGAGAGGTTCCTATGTGGGTCTGTAGACTAAGGACACATCCTTTTGATCATTGACCCAGATATAATTAGTACTGCCATTATCCTTCTCCCAAGAACGTTATGAAATGCCAACCTGAAGCAGCTTTGGTTGTACCAAATCCTAATTAGTACCGGTATCAAAGAAAAATTGCCAAATTTCTACCTAGGAAGAGATACAGTCCTGTTTCACCATAAAAGCTTAAACTTCTCTGATTCATGGCCCTTGTGTGAAATGGTGTCACTATTAAGAAATCTTTGGTTCAATGTGTGCATTGGTTTTCTCTCTCCCTTCTACACAGCATGGCTCTGATCATAAAATCGGCGACTTGTTTTGTTCATCAAAGAGTCTTTGTAGGCCAGGCTTTTCAGAACTGCACTTCAGTTGTCCTCTGCTAGATCATTAGTGTAAACTGACTGACATCAGGATTGATTCCCAGTGTATTAGCCCGTTTTCAAACTGGGTGAAGGTACTCCCATATCATTTTCCATGTGTTTTCCTCAACTAGCAAGAACAGCTCTCCTGCATTGCGTTAACATCTTATCCCAATGACTGGCATTTATTGTTACTGTCTGGCAAAGCCAGAATAGTTCAGGGGTTTCCTATGGCCCTAAGCCATCTTCAAAATGTGATAACTCTTTGCCATTTAACTCTTTCCCCTTCTTTCTGCCTATCACCGGGCAGCTGTCCTGGTTCCTCTGTAGTTGTCACTGTCATCCTCACTTTCCCTCCTATGGGTTTACAAGGCTAACCCTACAGTGACTAATGCCCTGGGCAATGCCCCCCCTGGTGAATAGCATGCTGTTTACCTCTTTCCCAGGTGGATCTCCCAGTCTGAACTTTAGAAGAGAAAGATGACAGAAGGGGACAATTGCTCATGCTGGTATAAATTCCTACTTATGCATTAGAAAACCTATTCTTTCTTGGACCTACTTCCCCTATAGCTTTTCTTTCTCTTGAAGTCTCAGGATTTGGGTTTTGATAAGTAAATAATTCCTTTCTGAATTAAAAAATAAAGATAGCTGCCTCTTTGATACTTTGAGGATAGGTTGGTGGTGAAGAGACCTAGACTTCATATCTTTTAAGTTTATTGAGTTGTACTAGATATTTATTAAACATAGTAAGGTTTGCCCTGTGGGCAAGAGTTGACACACAATAAGCCCAAATCTTTATGGAAGTTTTATAAATAGAGGTTCTCCTGAAAATCTTTTAAGATTGTCAATGTTCCCATTAAACAAACCAGTCGCCTAAGGATGGCTTATTTTTGATGTGCCTAAGATGGTACATTTTTCAGAAGCCAGGCCCTCTCCGCTGAGGCTATGAAGTTGGGGCTGCCAACCTGTAGCATGTAATCCCACAGGAAACAGGAAAGGGTGTTTGATGGCACTGCTGTGGATTGAGGAACAACCCTGTTGGAATGGGTATGGGAGAGATGAGGCCATTGAGCCATGATCCCCTTCACCCAACACTGGTGAAAGAGCCCCTGCTTTGGGAAATCCACCCTGTGTCCCCCTCCACTCCTCTGCTTGGACATGGGCTCTCATTGTGCACATGTGAAGGGTACCTCCCACCTTCCACTTCCCATCCTCAGCCCTCAAGGAATAAGAAACATCATCCATGACTTCATGGAGCAGGTAAATGAATGTTAAACATCCACTTTATAAGGGCTTCTCAAGAGGAAGGAAGTGTTGGAATCAGCACTGATACTTAGTTTTTAAGGAATGTGCCTAGAGAAAAGGCAAATCAGATGTCTCCACTCTGTGTGGAATCAGAATTGAGAGCCACTAAGGAGGGTCTTGTCCCTGTGTCTCATTGCCAGGATATTGAAGAGACTATGGAGCAGACCCGAAGCCTGAACATGTATTGCCACTTTGCAAATGGCATAGGGGAGCCCAAGTACATGCCTGTACAATCGTGGGAGCTTTTGACCCAGACTCTGCTGGAAGCCTTGGAGAACCACAATGAAGTGAACACAGTGATGGACTTGGTTCTCTTTGAGGATGCCATGCGCCATGTGTAAGTGTGCTTCTCTTGTTGCCCTTTCTCAGTTCCCTCCTCTTCCCAATGTCACGGATTTCGTTTGGGCATTTGAGGACACTTTGATAAAACCAGGAAAGCAGCTACTTCTTCTGCCATGAAGGTCAAGATAGGAGCTGGTAGAGCAGCAGCTGCAGCTTCTGCCACTGGCCCTAGGGGGCAGCATAGTGCTGAACTGGGGCAGAAGTGGATTTACTTCCTTGTCTGCTATTTACAATCCCGGGTCATGATCACGGTGATACAAAGGGAGAATTTGAGAGCCCAAAAGAGGCACCAGGACAACTCAGACCTGCATCCCCATCCCATACTAGTCCAAGGGCTAATATTAAAAAAAGGAGATTGAAGGTTTTTGTTTAAGTGCACGCATATTTAAAAAGGTAAATATCCTTTCAAGTGTTGTTGCTATGAAATGAATCATTGACAGTAGTCACCAAGACTCCCAGATCATTTATACTCACACCAATGCTATCCCTATACTGCTCCTTACATTCCCCAATCTGGGTCCCATTTACCACCCCTCCCTGCCAGTCCAAATCCTTCCACCCTGCCTCCAGTATTTACAATCTTCAACAGCAAAATCTACTTCATCTTCAACTTTTCTGAACTATCCCTTCACTGATAAATTCTAACTGAAATCTGGCTGGCTTTGAGTTGAAGAAAGCTGTTTTTTCTTCTCATTCTATGCACCCCAGAGCCCAGAGAGAGGTAAGCACCCTCCTCACCCCCAATGGCATATTTAAACCATTTCTCCTTTTATCCTTCACAAAGCCCAGTTCTTTTGAAGCACAAGTAATTGGACTTTCATACTCATTACCACTCCTTGTTACTGCCACCTGCTAACATCCAGTTACTCCTCATCCTTTACCAATGACCTTTGTGTTGGGACCATCCTTCTCTCCTCAGTCATACCTTTCTTCGTTCCCTGCATCTGGCTAACACCTAGTCTTTCTCTTCCTTGATCTCCTTAGCTCCAGTGATCTTTCTTCTATTCCACCTGAGCCATTTACGTGTTCTTATCCTAGAATTTCTATCATCAGCGATGAACCCACCTCCAAAATCTCTATTTCAAACATCCCACTCTCTGACTTGTACCTCCTACCCTTCCAGTCACCTGCTCTAGTTTTTATTCTGGCTATTCTTAAACTTCATCAAGACTTCATTTCATGGAGACAACTACTTTCTCAAACTCTTTCATCCCTCCACCTACCATGTCTTTACTTTCCTCAACCACCATAGACCCCATCATCCCAGTATGCAAGCACCCCTAACTTTCCTGTCACTGTATCCCTGTGACAAAACTCCACTCTAGTTAAGCCTACTGTCTTCTTATTCCACACCTGCCTGTAAGCATCTGAAGAAGAAAAATCCCCCACCACGTGACTTGGTTTGCTTCAGATTTTCAGCCACAAATATCAAATGGGCCCTCAACTTTGCTAGAAATCCTCCTCCACTACCCTGGGAAGTTTGCTCTCTTCCCTTCCTGTGATGGCTGCATCATACATTTTTCTTCTCTTCTCAAGTTCCTGAAGTCTCTTCCTTCTCTTTCTTTGTAGTTAATAAACACATCTCTTGTTTTGCTGAGATGAAAGTAACCAGAAGAGAATTCTCTTATCTCCCAGCCATCAAATCTAACAGCCTATCTGTAACCCACCTGCATCCCACCCACAAATCTGGCCTTCCCTACTATTTCAGTTAATGAGCTGTCCCTGTTCTTACCCAACACAATCCCTCCATGTGCACACTGGACCCCATCTCCTCTCACCTTCTCAGGGACTTTACTCCTTCCTGAAATTATCTCTTCTCTCCTTTCCTCTCCTCCCCTGCCCTCTTCTCTCTCTCTATTTTGCTCTCTTTTTTTCCTCTCTCTCTCTCCCTCTTCCTTCTTACCCCATCATCATTAATTCATTAATTTCTGGGTCGTATGCATCACATACAAACACGCCATGCTAGCATTTATCAAAAAATAATAAACTATTCTTGACTCTTCTATCCCTTTCCATCTACTGCCCCTTTCTCCGCTGTGTTCACAACAAAAGTCATTAAAACAGTTGTCTGTACTTGTCAAACGTTCTCACTTCTCATTCTCTCCTCAGTCCACTTACTATCACTTGAACAAAGAAGCTTTTATCCAAGTTGCCACGGACCTACCTCTTGCTAAAGTCAGTTGTCACTGCTGGGTCCTCACTTTATGCTACTTAAGTGCCCTGCTGCATTTGTCATGATTAACCACTCTATTTGTTTACATACATCCATCCAACACATATTTATTGATTAGACCATCTCAGTATGAGTTCAAGGATCTTTTTTTATTCATTGCTAGATCCCCAGTACCTAGAACATAGCAAGTACTCAATAAAAATTCTTAGCATGTCATATGGGAATGAATGATGTAGAGAAAAACAGGAGGAAGGGGGATAGAGAGTGCTGGGGGTGATTTTAAGTAGGGCGATCAGAACGCCTCATGGAGAAGGCACCTGCTGGTACAACCGGTAAGAGCTACACTTAACATAGAACCCACCACAGGGCTGGTGCATAGTGCTTTGCGTACATCAATTCATTTAGTCTTCACAAAAACCCTGAAGAAAGTAAGGTCTACTATTATTCCTATTTTATTAATGTGGAAGCTGATACCCAGAGAGATGAAGGAAGTTGCCTATCATTACACACCCCAGAAATACAGCCATGAAGTCTGGCTCCAGTGTGTTTGCTCTCAACCATCACACTATGAAGCTCCTTCAGATGCTTCTTTGTCTCCCCCTGTTCCAGTGGAAGCTCCTTGAGCACATGGACTGTCTTGCTCACCGCGGAATCCCCAGTACCTTGGACAGTATCTGGTGCATAGTAGGTGGTCAGTAAATAAGGGTTTTAAAAAGTCTGTTGACTAACCTTGAGAAGCCTCAGTGAGTATTTTCCCTCTTCTTTAAGAGCTACAGAAGCCTGTGTCATAGACTTGGAATTGAGGCAAATCTTTGTCCTTTAAGCGTGGATTTAATTTGGGAGAATAGCAAGTGATGGAGTCAATGTGGTTTCCAACATGGTCGATCAAACCGACTAATATTGTTTTTAGGAAAAAATAAAGCTATGAAAGTTACCTTTTCTTCTGAGGATCCTGAACAGACTCTGAAGATAGTTTCCAAAGAGAAGCCTGTGCTGCATTAGCAGTGGCAAAATAACTGGAATAGTGAACTGCCCTGAGGGGGGCAATTCTGAAGAATAAAGTGTATTTGGATGTATAATTTCCTGTACGTTTGTTTAAAAATATCACTGTGCCAAGATTTCATCTTCACACTGTCCTCTCCTCCCCTCCCCTCCCTGGGCTCCTAAACCCTCTTTGCTGCCTCTACCAGCCAGGTAGAGCAGAAGCTTCTTATACCAGAAAAAGGAATGCCAAGCAATACAGTGAGAAACCTGAGAATGTCAGAAGATCCTATGGCCTCGCATCACTCCATACCGTGCCCAAGGCCGAGGGTTTTAACTCGCCCCAGGAAGGTCCCACTTTCTGATACACAAGGTGGGAGTAGGCCAGGGCAGAGAAGGACAGTGTGTATGCACTTTCCCAGGAGCCCACAGGGCCAGACCAGGGGCCAATGTAAGGGACTTTATTTACAGGTGCAATGAAATTTGTGCTCATTTTGATTGTATTATCTGGCTATTTGTTCTCACAACTTGAGTTCTTAGCATTTTCTTCTGTTTGATTCTCCTACGCCTTTCCCAACCATCGCTGCTTTCCTTCCACTGCTTTTATGCTGAACCCAATAATGGAGCACGCTGTAGTGGTTACGCGCACAGGTTCTGGAGATAGAGCCGCACCCAAGTTCAAATCCTGGTTCTGCCACTAATAGGCTGTGGTGCTTTGCAAAGGATACTTAACATCCCCAAGCTTCAATTTCCTCCTCTGGGAAAGGAAGATAATAAGGTTGTCACTGTCTGTGTGAAGCGCTTTGCAGTCCGTTAATGTTAGAGGCTTGTTCTCTTGCTTAGCAGTACCATTTTGCTCTCTTACTGACTTTCTTCACCATTTCAGCAGATTCTTGTTCTTTTTCTTAAAGCTTTACACTAGATCTTTTTCCCCTGCTCTTGGCATAATCTTAATCTATCTTTTTATTTGTTTCCCCACTCCCATATATGTTTCTCTGCCTTCTCTTTTTTTCTCTGAGAATCACTACTTAATCATTAACCAAAAAAAAATGTCCGACACACTTCTCTTGTGCCCCTTCTTTTGTGTATCCTATCACTTCTCCAGGGTGTGTGTGCATGTATCTGTGTGTGTGTGTGTGTTCAGTCTTCAATAAGCCAGCCTCCTCCAGCTGTGCTGTGGTACACCTTCAGCTTTTGTTTTTAATCTCCCAGAAATTCGGTAATGGGCTTAACTTAGACTGCCTTGGTTTTCTGGCCCAGGAGCCCTTTAGAATATTGATCTTCTTTTTAAATTTTGTAATTTAAATGCAAAGTCCTTTGCCCTCGTCAGAGGTTGTTAATGAGTCCCCAGCTGGAGTCTAATGCTGACAGTTGCAGACATAGCCATTCTTCTTTGGAAACTTCATCGCTAATGATGCATTTCCCATTTAGATATTGAATAGCATGGACCATGCAAAGCTGAGCTCAGGCCTTCCAGAATAGAGCTGGGTGTCAGGCAGCCCAGACAGCCCAGTTGGGCTTCTCCTGCATGCTTGCCTCTCTCCTCCGTTAATCCATCCCTGCCCCCTCCTTTTAAGACCAAAACAGATTATTCCTTGCACTTAGCATAAAGAATGATTGCTTACAGCACCCCAAATGTGATGCCGAGTATAAGGAATGGGTTCTTCTGTTAATTTAAGAAAAATTTATTGAATATCTTCAGTGTGCTGGCACTGTGCAAGACGAGTATACACACTCTTCAGATGTCTAGAAACTATGTTTTAATAAGAGAGCTAGAGAAGTGTGAATCTGATACAAGACAGAGTATAAGCATCACAATCAAATAATTATAAAGTGAAAAAGTAAAATCATAAAAGAACTACATATAGGTCACCAAATAACTCCTTAATATTTACAAAGATAAATTTTAACTACATAAATTTAGTGACCCACAAGTTTAAGTCCAAAAAGCTAAAAATTTCTATACATCTGAAACACATTAAAACTAAATGATAAAAGCAACAAATTAGGGGGATATTTTGAAACATACATAAAGGAGTCTTACAAATCTAGAAGAACACTTCAATTGAGAAGTAAGCAATGGACATGACAAGGAAATCCACAAAAGAAAAAATATATAATGATTAATAAGAAAAATGTTCAATTGCCTAGAAATCAAAGAAATAAAATTTAAAACCATAATATTTTCAATCATTAAATTGGCAAAGAATTTTTAAGAATATATTAAGATCCAGTGTCAACAAGGGTGGGGGCCAGACTCTCCTAGCCGCTGGCGGTGGGCCTTGTTGACTCACCTACGTTTCTGCTGGGGTTTCCTTTCAAGTACCAAACACATCCCTTAGGAGAGAAGAGTCAAGAAGGACCCATAAACATTTAGTTTATTGATGGTAATTATGACCAAATCATCAGTATATGCAAGAAATTTGCAGTAATAAGAAAATTCGAACCACAGAAACTCATGAACCCTTTAAACTCATACGTGCTCGTATTTTGTTGACATGTCAAACCCCACCCACCAAAACTTCCCCAGCCCTTCCTGCAAATTGAGGTTAGCTACTTGCTCCACCCATAACTACCATTACTTAATTTGAATATGGCATTTCTCGTTATAATATCGGTAACACAAGACAGGAACACAGGATTGTAGCCTGTGCAATTCAGTCTCGGATGTATCCTCTGCTCTCTTTGGTTGGACTTTACCTGAGCTCGTGTTCTACACATTCTTTGGATCCCAAGATCACCAACACCTGTTGTCTCTCCCTCCTTATCCCATCCATTTCTCCACAGTGGCTTGATCACTGTGTTATGTGCCCCCAAATTCACTGACAACACATTCTAATTCAACTAATATAATCTAACATATTCTCATCCTACAATATAATAGATTCACTTTTTGATCAATTCTACCCAATAAGAGTACAAATTGGT
Organism: Equus asinus; assembly: GCF_041296235.1. Taxonomy (NCBI): domain Eukaryota; kingdom Metazoa; phylum Chordata; class Mammalia; order Perissodactyla; family Equidae; genus Equus; species Equus asinus. The sequence goes on along the minus strand of NC_091802.1, from coordinate 8,150,618 downwards.
GCCACCAATCTGGGGACTAATTTTTCAGTCTGTATCAATAGCCGTAAAAATTGTCTTACTGTTTGACTCAGCAATTTAATTTTACTTCTAGGAACCTATCCTATGGATATAATTAGAGATATAAACTAAAAATATTTATATGGAATTATTTATGACTAGAAAGTGTTGAGAACAACCTAAATATCCAACAGTAGGCTATTGCAGATGAGGAACTTACTTCTATACAATGGAATATCATTCCACCATTAAAGACATGGTTTAGCAGATTACTGAGTGGCATAGGGAAACAATCACAGTATATTGCTACATGAAAAATGGTTTCAAAGCATAATGTTCAGTATACAAGGTGAACCCAATTTTGAAAATTTACGGGATAGAAATATATTGTTTTTAGATGTACTAAATGTATATACACATAAATACATACTTATCCAGACAGACACCAGAAAAAAGTCCAGAAAGACATATAATTAATGTCAGTCGCGTTTATTGCTAGATAGTAGAATTGTTTTTTTTTTCTGTATTTTATGCATTTCGTACAATGAGTAGTCATTGTTTTTAGGATGAGAAAAGAAAAGGAAGTAGGAGTTATTTTTATAAAGAATGTAGGTACCTTACATAGGGTATATACATAGTGCTGATGGGAACTCAGAAAAGATTGGCTGTGTATCCTGGAGAGGGGCCGTGAACAGCTTGATGGAAGGGCAGCATTTGAGGAAGGCCTGGAGGGGCGGGAGGAGCGGGGTCCTCTGGAGGGCGTGGTCTAAGCCCAGGGCCCGGGAATCTTCCCCCATTTCTGGGGTGGGAGTGTGGGTATTGAGAGTGGTAAGTACAGCTGCAAAGGGAAGAATCCAGAAGCCAAGGAAGTGGGAGTCCTGTAGGTTGACACTAAGGATCCACAAATATTCATTACGAGGGCATCAACATCCAGGAAAGATAAAAGAGGAGAGACAAGAGCTGTGTCAGGGCTCTCTGCTATTCTGCTGACTCTAATTTTGCTACTTCTTTCCTGAGAACGAGCTGTTCTGTTCCTGCTTGTCCTCTAGCCTTCCCTGGATTTTTTTTTTTTTCTAATTGTATGCTTTCTACTTTTCTCTTTTTTCTGTCCCTTCCTCTTGCCTAAAACCACAAATATGTGAGGCAAAGTGAAGTGGGGAGATGCGGCAGAGTCAAGCTTGGCTGGGGAGGAGACAGAGGGTAGGCCCTGTGCCCTTCCCCTGGCCACCACGCGCCCTCTCCAATCCTGCCTGGCTGCCGCGAGCTCTTCCTCCACTGCCGCCAATTCACCAGAGAATTCGGCTTACAGCAAAGCAGCAGTGACTTCAATCTACTTGGGCAAGAAGCTGAGGCCAGGTTTGGGTACAATTTAATTCAAGTTTCCCACAGCTGAGCCCAAGATGTGCCTCCAAGGAGGGCGTTCGTTCTCACTTGAACCATTATGCATACTCCTCACAGAGGAAAGTCTGACCGAAGCCATGTGCTCCGCCTCCTTCTCTGTAGCTGCCATATCAATCGCATCTTGGAGTCCCCGCGGGGAAACGCTTTGCTGGTTGGTGTAGGTGGGAGCGGCAAGCAGAGTCTGACAAGGCTGGCGGCTTTCATCAGCTCCATGGATGTATTCCAGATCACTCTGCGGAAGGGCTACCAGATCCCTGACTTCAAGGTAAGAAGGCTGGCGGCTGTGGGAGGAGACTCAGCCTCTCTCCAGCTACCCACAACTCCCTGTCACCCTTCATCAGCTCTTCAATTCCCTTGCCCAGAACTTCCCCTTAATTGTCCCTCCATTTTCTTCTTAGATTCTGGGCTGGCAACATGAGGGGCTGTTTTCTCATTAGACTCAGGCTGAGGACAGGGTCCTTCCCAAGGTCTGCATTTGTGAGACGTCAGCTGCTTTAGTTACGTCTCTGGAGCCTCAGCTCTCACCCACATTGGAAGCACGTCTATCTCCAATTCAGCACCCTCCTCTCCAGCAGCTCTAGTAAACTTAGGAGGAATTTGGGCAGTCTGCCCAAGTTTTATAAGGAATTCATATTTTAAAAGATAATGCACATTCTGGAAAGTGGAGAAAGGCATTATATACACTTTCCAAAGGTCACTTTGTCCAACTTCCTCTCTTTTCTCCGTGGCCATGATAGAGGCATGGTAGGGAGTTATGATGTAGTTTCCGTCAGGAGGCTGCGCTTACTGTCTCTCAGAGAATTCCAGCCAGCACTGAGCCAGACGTACCCACCACCTTCCTAATCTCTCAGCCAGTGATGCTCACTGTTGCTCTGAAGCCACAGCTTAGCCTCTTGGTGATTGGCTGAATCCAGGGTCTTACATCAGGTTCACAGTCGGTCAATCTTTAGCATTTCCAAAAAAGGAGAAGACAAGATAGTGCAGATGAGAATTATGCATTTACAGAATGATCCAAGACAGTGGTTCTCGACCTTGGCTATATACTGGAAGCGCTTTCCAATATGCTGATGCCTGTATCCCACCCCCTAGAAATTCTGACTTAAAAGTCTGGGGAGTGGCCTGAGCATCAGGACATTTCAAAGCATCCCCCAGATGATTCTAATGAGAGTTGAAAAACATTGTCTTAGGTAATTCTGTAAATGCATAAGGTTGAGAACCATTGATCTCAAAGGAAGTTTATTAACTTTAAAAGGGAATTATCTGGACACGAAGGAAGCTCTGCTCTAAGGAAAAGCATGAGGCTGTTAGAGAATGAGCTTTGAGTGGTGCGAGAGAGAGAGAAGAGCAAGACTGAGGACTGATGGCTGAGCTCTGCAAAGGATACAACAAAAGAACCAAGACTGACTAAGCTGGAAAAATTCAGGGCTTGGCATCCTAGCCCAAAACTTCATCCACTTGCAGTTTTGAATGGATGTAATTTCCTACCAGGTGATTGTGTGCACACGTGTGTGTGTGTGTGTGTGTGTGTGTGTGTGTGTGTTTTCCCCAATGTATTTTTTTTCCAACACAAGTCTTTTGCTAGAGCTAGTCATAACAACACAAGACACTGCTGGCATAAGATGTATTCATCCCCTAGGCCGGTAGCCCCAAGTACATGACTCTTCTGTCAAGATTAAGAGCAATCGCTTGCCTCCTGGGGCAAGTCATTCACTTCTATGATGATATAGGTAGCACAGATAAACAGGAGACCACCTCTGTCCTTTGGAAAGCTATTGCCTCTTTGCACAAAGCAGGAGTTCTAGAAGCTAATACAAGGGCCACAGTGGTTGTATGAATTAAAGATCATCACTATTTAATTTTACTTGCCCACCACTATTAAGATCGAAGCCTGAAGGAGGCATATTTTCCTGCCTGTCAGTGCAAGATAGCACTCTTCACTACCTCCTATTACTGTCTTGCTTTGTTTCCCATGCAAGTAGATAAGAAAATGGTCCCATTCCTAAGGAGTGTGTGAAGATCTCTTTCAAGAAGGCCCTCTTCTCAAAGATCTCTAATATTGATTGCTTGTGCAGGTGGACCTGGCCAGCTTGTGCCTAAAAGCCGGGGTAAAGAACCTCAGCACGGTGTTTCTCATGACTGATGCCCAAGTGGCTGATGAAAAGTTCCTTGTGCTCATCAATGATCTCTTGGCATCTGGTAAGAGACTCTTTGCACTTGGATGTCTCTAATAGATTCCCCCTGGAGTCAGAGTCATTCCAAGATGGAGATTTGGTCCAAGGTCAGAAGAGCTAGGTCACAGAAATGAGGGTAAAAACTGATACAGTGGAGAACTGGTTCATCAAGGTCCTTCTTGGGCTGGTGCTGGGCTTGCTATCCTAGCTCTTTTGTTCTCCTTTCATTGCAAAACAGACAATAATCTTGAGGCTTTCTTGGTGGGACTAGATCTGATAATAGGAGCAAGAGCAGGTTAAGGACCTGCTTCTTCTGAGCCCAGAGAGAAGGGGCTGCTCCCTTCCCATAACCAAGATGGAGAGAAACTAGAATGTGTGCAGTATTTCAGGTAGGTTAGGTGTTAGCAGGAAGATAGACAGAGAACGTGCATACACAAAACTTACACAATAGGGAAAGTCTAGGTTGCCAATTTAATTGATGAAGGATTCAGAACTTTATGGAAGCAAAGTGGAAACAGGAACAGATGTAGAATACCTCCACATGGTTTTCCTTGGTTTCCAAGGAACTTTACAGGGGCTGTCCACAGCCCTGTGACACTCTCGGTGCAAGATAGGACTTCAGTGGAAAGTTCAACTCTTCATGCTTTACTATCCTTATTTATTTAGGGATTCAGGACTTATGTCAACCATTCTAGAAAAAAGTTTTATATATATATAAACATAGCCAAAATATATATAAATATATATACCCAAGAAGACAAGACAATATGGTACATAAATTGTGCATCTTCAAAAATGTGGGGTGTGTGTATCTATTTATATTTATATTAGTTAAAAAAAGTTATGCTTTCCTGGCTCTTAAACCAAATTCAGCATCTGCAAAACCACCTTTTCATCTGGGTTAAGAAAATAGTCAGTGAACAGATGTTCCTGAGCAAGATTTCTGCCTTCAGCTTTTCGTCATTTCAGAAAGCATAATTTTCCACCCCCTGGCTCCTTGACTAAACACCTTTTCGTTTGTAAAGTTCAAGGACCATGATCACCAAATACTTCATAGTCTATTCCATGTCATATAAAATACATTTCAGGATGGCTCCTGCCGTGCAATCCCTAGGAACTTCACTGCTTTGGAATCATCTTCTGCTTCAAATTGTGTGCCCTTCTGCTCCAGGCCATTTTACTATCCCTTCCATGAAGAGCCACTGGTCCCTGGTCCAGATCATGCACTAGCAGGCTCTGTGAACAAACTTTGATTTGCTTCTGATGAAGACCAGAGTCCCAGGTTCCTTACTGTGCTGGCTTCAAGCATTAGACTAATCCCACACTCTCAATTTTTTCCCAACATGCCCTATTTAAGTTATCCAGGAGTTTGCCTATTAACTCTTATAGCTTTTCTCCTCCAATCCAATACATTTTTCCCCTCCTAAATACTGTCTTTTTAACAGCACACCACCTTCTACAACAGTATTTCACCTACAACATTGCCTCATCTTTTATTATTTTACTAAATAAGGAGAGAGTGGTCCAACTGCCCTCCCACCCTGTAACTGTGCCCTAAAGTCTATTTCCTAAAACCATCAAAAATGGTAAAATTGTGCTCCCAAAGACTTATAGCTTTGTAGATGCCAGGCATATTGCCAGCCTCATCCTGTATATCAATTGGCTCCAATCCAGCCAGGTCACCTTCTCCTAAAATAATGTCTGAGACACAGAAGATGTTATACTTTTACCAATTGAAGTTTTATTCCTCTATTAAGTATTTTAAATCTTTCATTTAGAAAACAATGTTTTTGAAGTTCAGATGAATTTCTGAAGCCCTGCCCAGTGAAAACTTAATGCAATCAATCTGCTCCAAAATCATGGAGTTTCAAGCTCATATTTCCCTTTTAAGCTTTTATATAAAAACAAGATTTACATGCACATGTTAAAATAGAGATACAATTATAAGTAATACTTTTCTAATTTTCCTCCCCTTTTTTCTCAACCATTTTGACAGGGAGAATACAGCATATCTTAGTTCTAATTTTCCCTGTCAAATAAGTAATTTCTGTCTAGAGGTTAACTGACTGCCAGTCTAGGCAGAGCTACAGGGGTTCCTTATAACCTTCCTTAGTTTTTCAATTTTATGGGGTTGTGCAATCACTCCATTCTTGGATAACACAGTAGAGGCTATGAAACTGTACATCAGGCTATCTTGCCATCAGTTCACCCCTCTCTAGTTATCTACAAGTCCTGTTAGGTTGGAGATAAGGGTACAGTGAGTGAATTCCACTGATTCAACTCTCCCCCAAAAACATCTTCCTCAATGACCTAATGATCTCACACCATAGGTTATCTGGTTTCCTCCCACACTTCTTTAGTTCACTGTTTTATCCCTTGGATTCCTGACACCATTTCCAAAATCAAAACATGATGGTAATTCATCTCATAAATCCCACTTCTGACACCAACCAAATGTTTCCGAACCCATCATTATGCCAATTGCATTTCAGGTGGGTTACAGATTGATAGGAAGAAATCCTACACATGAAGTTGAAAAGTTAAATTCCCAGCTTAATTAGCAAAGATACATAATTGTATAAGAAGCAGAATCGCTACCGAGATCAGAGCAAATAAAGCATATCTTTGAGTCAATTCTCTTTGCTGCCAGAGTCCTTAATGGGGGGCCATGCAGCTGCCAGTGAAGCTATGCATGAAATGTTGGCCCTTGCTGTATCTGAAAAGTTTAATTCTTGCTTTCTCCTTATTGCCTGTGTAATAATTCCTGGAGAATGTACACTGGCCATTAAACCCAGGTATTTTAAAAATTCTTACAAAATTTGTTCTCTCTTGGTCCTTAAACCAAAATCAGCATCATCAAGGCCCCATCCTACTCTAGAGGGAGAAAATAGAATCATTCCCTGGCTTTCTGGTACTGGACACCTGTCTCCAGCTTTCCAGCATTCCAGAAAGCCCATTTTACTGCAGTCCCAGCTAAGAAGTCTGTGCCAGGTGTGGCATCTCTTTCTCATCTAACTCTGCCAGATTTCATACTTCATTTTACTTTAAAATCTTCCTTTTGCTTTCTTTTTGGGATTTTCCTTTTGCTTCTCCCTTGCCCAGGCCAGACCATTTTCCATCTGTTCATATATTTAAAACCTTATTAAACTCCCATGTTCCAGTCAGTAGGTGCTGTGCTCAAAAATGAGTATCACATAGCCTCTATGTAGTCTACTGGAATAGTTTATTGGGTCCCCTCTCTTGTAAAGTCATATGCCCCTCCAACTCTGCACCAGAGTATCCTTTATATATTTAGACCAAATCTCTTCTTGGTATATAGAACATTAAAAGATAACCTCATCTTCCAGTTGTTTTAGGCTTCGATCCAGGATTGACATGTTAGTGATCTGCACATATCACATGAGAATGTGGAGTCCAGAAATATTTGTAACCAGCCTGGATTCTGGAGCATCTGGAACTGGATTTCCTGATGGGACATCTATGCTTTACATATGCTGAGTTCTGGCTCAGTTTCCCTGAAAGGAAAAATGACAAAGTGTGGGGCAAAAGAGAACCTGTCATGCAGGCACTAGATCTAAGCATACTTCGTGGTCTCAGTGGATCTGTTTGCTAGATGTGTTCTCAAACCACAGACAGTGGAAATTTAAACCAGCACCTCATTGGTTTTCCAGCTGCCAAAAAGAAATGCCAAAAGGGTAATTCAAAAAGATGCTTAAGTAATCAGCCTTTTCTTTTCTTCATGGGGTACTAAATTCTCACACAAGTAGTTTGAGACTATGTCTCTTTACATTCTCCTACGTTGCTAAGCTCTCCCTCACCACCTATTGCCAAGAGATAATCAATTGCTACCAATTTTACCCCTTAACCATTTCCAAATTATTTATTATGGCTACCACTGATCTTTTCATCTTTTGCTTCAAAAAATGTAGATACTTCTTAACTCATCGCCCTACCTCCCAGGCAACTGCCCCTCTAATCCATTCTCCTCACTGCTTCCAAAAGAGTCTATCGAAACTATAATTTCTTCATTAGTTCTAACTGAGTGCAGGATAAAATCCTTTTGTACAGAAAAAAAGTGTCTTTGGCCTGCTTCCTTCCCTTCTTGCTAACCTCACTCCCCTCACTGTGATCTAGTAATTCCTAACTCCTTGAGATAACATGCTGTGCTGTTTCCTGACATCCTTACTTACTCACGGTTTCTTTTAAACCTCATGCTCTTCTCCTTCTTTGTCTAGATTAACTTTTACCCATATTAAAAGACTTATTTTGGGTGTTATGTCTCTAGGAAATCTTTATTGATCTACTGTCACCCCGAGGAATGAGAAACATCCCTCCATGTTTCTATAGCACTCAGTGGTTGCACACACCACCATTGTATTGAAACAACATCGTAAACTTAAGAAAGGCAGAGACTAAGTTGTCTGTTGTTGGTTAACTTTTTGTTATTAAGTAATCCAGAGGTGCAAAAAACAAGGGTTAAATACCTACCACCCAACTTATAAAACAAAACAATACTGATATAATTATAACCCTCTGGTAGAGACTGTGTTGTTTTCATCATTTATACTGTCAGCACTTAATGCATCTCCTGGCCCATAATTAGCATTCAGGAGGTATTCATTGAACTAACGGGCGTAATATCATGAGAATGATGTGCTATGTTGCATGTTAGGTATTGCTATTGGACATGAACTTTGAGGTTTCCTGCCGTGTGGAGAGAGGGGCAGGGATACTGAGAAAGTCACCACACTCCCTTGTTTTTTCTCCCTTGAGACCAGGGAAATGTTTTTGAAAAATGTTAGACCTTGATGGGGTCAAAGCCCTTCAGCCAGTGTGAAGCCAGCTGGTTCATGGAAAATCTAACCCTTAGTTTTGCCCTTTTTATCACCAAACTCCAACTAACCAAACCATCTAAAACCATCAGGATCTCCTCCCCCAAAAGCAGCTGTAGCCTCTGAGAATCCCAGACTAACAGAGAAGATGATGACTAGTCTGAGGTACAAAATATTAGGACATGTTAATGGCCACATGAAGCCTGCAAGTGCTCGGAGGCAGAAATAGGGTTTCCCAGCTTTAGGCCTCAGGAAGAAACTTCAAATATTGAAGTAGCCTCTGCCTCTGTTCACATCACAAAATCCCCTCGGCAGTTCGGTCTCCTGCTTCCAGTGTGACTACCTGCATCACGCAGTAAGTGACAGGAAGATCGTCATGAGAAATTGGGAGAACAAATCTGAAAATGCAAACTTTGCTCCCACTTCAGAGGTGTTTATCCGTAAATGTTCCATCTGATGATCTTCCTCTGCTGAGTTCTTGGGATCTTGTGACAAACACCACCATCATAAGAATATGGAAAAAGTCTCTAAAATGTTCTGGAGACTTTCAACATCTTGGCACTAAGGGTAACCACGGTCAGCAAACTTTTTCTATAAAGGGTCAGAAACTAAATATCTTCAACTTTGCAGACCATAGAGTTTCTGTCACGACCACTCAACTCTGTCATTGTAGGGTGAAAATAGCCAGACGATGCCTAAATGAATGAATGTGACCGTGGCCAATAAAAATTTATGTATGGACAATAATATTTCAACTTCATAATTTTCACGTGTCATTAAATATTATTATTTTAACTTTTTTCAACCATTAAAAGTTGTGAAAACCATGCTTAGCTTGCAGGCTACACAAAAAGAGGCAGCCAGATTTAGCCTGTAGACCAGTTCGCCTCCTCAATATCCAGCTTTTCTATGCAGAACACTGAAAGGACATAAATCCTACATATCTCAAACAAGAAAAAGGTGACTTTATTATTACAGATAATGAAACCAAAGGAAATCAAAGTTCTCACTTCGGGGCTCTAAGATATTACTAGATTAGGAAGTGCTGATTATCAGAGAGGCGAAGGAGAAAGGAACACAGACCACTAGAGGCAGTCAACCCCTTAAGCTGGACGAGTATGGCTCATACCAATTCTATTGGAGTGTTTCTCTTTTTAAGATTGCCCTGAATTCCTTAACTCCCAACACATGCTAAATACCATTTCATTGTCCTAGCAGTCTTCTCTGATCCCTATTTTTTATCGAATGAAGCTGAAATGGGTTATTCCATTAATAAGACCTTGCTTTTGCCAAGTTATAGCACAGGATATTTTATATGCATGCTATGAAGTATCTTAATGAATGGAAATTAAATCAAGTTTGCCCAATTAAAGGAAAAAAGTAAATGATCATTTTCATGATAATCTCTTTTTTTTATTTTGACCTTTTAAATGAGTAACTCTAATTAGTATAAAACTCTTCATAAACTCTTGGCTGGATTAGTGTTGTCAAACTATGAAGGCCAGAATTTGTTGGAAATTTGGCATGGTTTCCTCCAGATACAGTAGTTCTAAGAAGTGTGGCGATTTCAATAACAAATAGAATCATAATTCCCATCACTGTGATTAGTTACAGACCATTTGCCAAACCACCCATCTGTGAGGACCTCACCCAAGTCCGCAAAAAAGTAGCATGGGTAGGGTGGCCCCATGGCTTCTTCCATCTTGAACATTTCTATGACATGTTGGTTACGGAACATGTGGGTGCAGAGAACTTTGCTGGGGAGCTTGTATGTGATTCCAGGTCCACACAGCTTCAATAGCTACCTCAAGCCTTGTTCTGGAAATATGAGGGAGCTTTTCTGATACCCATAGAATATCCTGGGGTGAACCACATTCACTTTACATCATATCCAGTGTTTTCAAGATTTTAACTCTACCCATGCTTCCTTCATGCTTACCTCCCTCAATCTCATCTCTCTCATTGAGAAAACTTGTGTCGTTAGTATTAGCCTCACAACTACGTTTCTACCTCCCAGTCTGTCTCCATTTCTTTAAGTCAGCTCCTTTCCTCTCGCATTACCATCCCTCCTTTACAAGGCCAACTCTTCCAGCCAAGCTAGAAGCCCACTCCCTGGTTCCTAATTCAGTATTTTTGCTCTTGTCCATCTCTTCTTTCCCTTTCTGATTCTCCCTCACAGTTTTCACATTCTCACCACCTACATTACTTCTTCCCCTTTATGTTTTTCTATATTTCTTTCCAAAATATTTTGGATATGCAGAAAGCAATCAAAGAAACACCCATGCAATTATGAACAATGTTGCCAAATAGAAATTTCTGGTGTGCATGTGCAAGAGTTTCTTTACAATTTTTAACATAGATTACTAAACTGTCTGGTATGTGCATTTCAACTTTATTAAAAAGTGCCAAGTTGCTCTCCAGAGTACTTGTACAAATTCACTCTCTATGTGATTACCTGTTTCCTCATAATCTCACCAACACTTGGTTTATCTGACATATTAACTTTCTTTTTTGAGGAATATTAGCCCTGAGCTAACATCCACCACCAATCCTCCTCTTTTTTTTTTTTTTTTTTTTTTTTTGCTGAGGAAGATCAGCCCTGAGCTAAAATCTATGCCCATCTTCCTCCACTTTATATGTGGGATGCCTCCCACAGCATGGCTTGATAAGCAGTGCATAGGTCTGTGCCCAGGATCCAAACTGGTGAACCCCGGGCTGCTGAAGTGGGGTGCATGAACTTAACCACTACACCATCAGGCCAGCCCCTGACATATTGACTTTTGCCAATGAGCATGAAATGGAATCTCATTGTTGCCCTTTCCCTTATTACTTGTGACATTGGAGCATCTTTTCAAAAGTGTATGAGCTATTTGTCTTCTGTTAGTTGCCTATTTTTTTAATTTTATTTTTTTATTGCAGTAACATTAGTTTATAACATTATATAAATTTCAGGTATGCATCATTGTATTTTGATTTCTGTGTAGATTACATCATGTTTACCAGCCAAAGACCAATTACAATCCATCACCACACACATGTGCCTTTTCACTCCTTTTGCCCTCCTCCCTCCCCCCTTCCCCTCTGGTAACCACCGATTCAATCTCTGTCTCTATGTGATTGTTTGTTGTTGTCTTAATCTTCTGCTTATGAGTGAGATAATACAGTATTTGACTTTCTCCCTCTGACTTATTTTGCTTGGCATAGTACCCTCAACGTCCATCCGTGTTGTCACAAACGGCCGGATTTCATTGTTTCTTATGGCTGAGAAGTATTCCATTGTGCATATATACCACATCTTCTTTATCCATTCGTCCCTTGCTGGGCACCTAGGTTGCTTCCAAGTCTCACCTATTGTGAATAATGCTGCAATGAACATAGGGGTGCATGTATCTTCATGCATTCGTGTTCTCATGTTCTTTGGATAAATACCCAGCAGTGGAATAGCTGGGTCATATGGTAGCTCTACTCTAAATTTTTGAGGAAACTCCATACTGTTTTCCATAGTGGCTGCACCAGTTTGCACTCCCACCAGCAGTGTATGAGAGTTCCCTTCTCTCCACATCCTCTCCAACACTTGTTATTTCCTGTTTTGTTAATCGTAGCCATTCTGATGGGCATGAGGAGATATCTCATTGTAGTTTTGATTTGCAGTTCCCTGATAATTAGTAATATTAAACATCTTTTCATGTGCCTGTTGGCCATCTGTGTATCTTTTTGGAGAAATGTCTGTTCAGATCTTTTGCCCATTTTTTAATTGGGTTGTTAGTTTTTTTGTTGTTGAGATGTATGTGTTCTTTATATATTTTGGATATTAACCACTTATCAGATATATGGTTTGCAAATATATTTTCTCAATTGTTAGCTTGTCTTTTCATCTTATTGGTGGTTTCCTTTGCTGTACAGAGGCCTTTTAGTTTGATGTAGTCCCATTTGTTTATTTTTTCTGTTGTTTGCCTTGCCCAGTCAGACGTGGTACTTGAAAATATGCCACTAAGACTGATGTCAAAGAGTATACTGCTATGTTTTCTTATGGAAGTTTCATGGTTTCAGATGTTGCATTCAAGTCTTTAATCCATTTTGAGTTAATTTTTGTGTATAGTGTAAGATAATGGTCTACTTTCATTCTTTTGCATGTGACTGTCCAATTTTCCCAAAACTATTTATTGAAGAGACTTTCCTTTCTCCATTGTATGCTCTTGGCTCCCTTGTCGAAAATTAGTTGTCCATAGATGTGTGGGTTTACTTCTGGGCTCTCGATTCTGTTCCATTGATCTGTGTGTCTGTTTTTGTGCCAGTACCATGCTGTTTTGGTTACTATGGCTTTGTAGTATATTTTGAAATCAGGGAGTGTGATACCTCCAGCTTTGTTCTTTTTTCTCAGCATTCCTTTGGCTATTTGGGGCCCTCTGTTGTTCCACATAAAGTTTAGGATTCTTTGTTCTATTTCTGTGAAAAATGTCACTGTAACTTTGATAGGGATTTCATCGAATCTGTAGATTGCTTTAGGAACTATGGACATTTTAATGATGTTAATTATTCGAATCCAACAGCATGGAATATCTTTCCATTTCTTCATGTCTTCAATTTCTTTTGACAATGTCTTACAGATTTCAACGTACAGATCTTTCGCCTCTTTGGTTAAGTTTATTCCTAGATATTTTATTCTTTTTGTTGCAATTGTAAATGGGATTGTATTCTTAATTTCTCTTTCTGCTACTTCGTAGTTAGTGCATAGAAAGACAACTGATATTTGTATGTTGATTTTATATCCTGCAGCTTTATGGTATTCATTTATTATGTCTAAAAGTTTTTTGGTGGATTCTTTGGGGTTTTATATGTATCAAATCATGTCATCTGAGAACAGTGACAGTTTCACTTCTTCTTTTCCAGTTTGGATCCCTTTTATTTCTTTTTCTTGCATGATTGCTCGCCTAGGACTTCCGATACTATGTTAAATAAGAGTGGTGACAGTGGGCATCCTTGTCTGGTTCCTGTTCTTAGAGGGGTAGCTTTCAGTTTTTCTCCATTGAGAATGATATTGTTGTGTGTTTGTCATGTATGGTCTTTATTGTGTTGAGGTATTTTCATTCTATACCCGTTTTTTTCAGAGTGTTTATCAGATATGAATGCTGTATCTTGTCAAATGCTTTCTCTGCATCTATTGAGACAATGATGTGATTTTTATTCTTCATTTTGTTAACATAGTGTATCATGTTGATCCATTTGTGGGTGTTGAACCATCCCTGCATCCCTGGAATAAATCCCGCTTGGTCATGGCGTATGATCTTTTTAATGTATTGTTTTATTCGATTTGCTAATATTTTGTTGAGGACTTTTGCATCGATCTTCATCAGTAATATTGGCCTATAATTTTCTTTTCTTGTGTTGTCCTTGTCTGGTATTGGTGTCAGGGTAACGTTAACTTCATAGAATGAGTTAGAAAGCCTCCCTTCCTCTTCAATTTTTTGGAAGAGTTTGAGAAGGATAGGTATTAAGTCTTCTTTGAATGTTTGGTAGAATTCACCAGGGAAGCCATCTGGTCCTGGACTTTTATTTTTGGGGAAGTTTTTGATTGCTGTTTCAATCTCCTTACTGGTAATTGATCTATTCAAATTCTCTATTTCGTCTTCTTTTTGTTTTTTGTTTTAGAGATTGGCCCCAAGCTACATCTGTTGCCAATCTTTTGTTTCTTTCTTTCTTTTTCTCCCCAAACCCCCCAGTACACAGTTGTACATTCCAGTTGCAGGTCCTTCCAGCTCTGCCATGTGGGATGCCACCTTAGCATAGCTTGATGAGTGGTGCTAGGTACGCGTCCAGGATCTGAACTAGCGATCCCTTGGCCACCAAAGTGGAGTGTGCAAACCCAACCGCTCGGCCATGGGCCAGCCCCTCTGTTTCTTCTCAATTCAGTTTTGGAAGGTTGTATGATTCTAAGAATTTATCTATTTCTTCTAGATTATCTGATTTGTTGGTGTATAACTTTTCATAGTATTCTCTTATAAGGTTTTGTATTTCTGAGGTGTTCATTGCAATTTTTCTTCTTTCATTTCTGATTTTATTTATTTGAGACTTCTCTCTTTTTTCTTGTTGAGTCTAGCTACAGATTTGTCAATTTTGTTTATCTTTTCAAAGAATGAGTTCTTCATTTCATTCATTTTTGTCCTATTGTTTCTTTATTCTCCATTTCATTTATTTCTGCTCTGATTTTTATTATTTCCTTCCTTCTACTGATTATGGACTTCGTTTGTTCTTCTTTTTCCAGTTCCTTTAGGTGCACTGTTAGATTGTTTATTCGGGATTTTTCTTGTTTGTTGAGGTAGGCCTGTATTGCTATGAACTTCCCTCTTAGAACTGCTTTTGCTGTGTCTCATACATTTTGGCATGTCATGTTTTCATTTTCATTTGTCTCCAGGTATTTTTTTAATTTCTGCTTTCATTTCTTCATTGACCCAATTGTTGTTCCGTAGCATTTTGTTTAATCTGCACGTATTTGTGGCATTTTTTATTTTCTTCCTGTAATTGATTTCTAGTTTCATACCATTGTGGTCAGAAAAGATGCTTGGTATTATTTCAATCTTCTTAAATTTATTGAGACTTGTTTTGTGGCCTAATATGTGATCTATCCTGGAGAATGTTCCATGTGCATTTGAAAGGAATGTGTATTCTGTGGTTTTTGTATGGAATGTTCTGTGTATATCCGCTGATCCATTCTTCTGTATCATCTACTCTGCTATTGAGTCCCTCTAGTGATTTTTTTCATTTCCAGTATTGTGTTCTTCATTTCTGATTGGTTCTTTTTTATATTTTCCAATTCTTTGTTGAGGTTCTCACTGAGTTCATCCATTCTTCTCCCAAGATCAGTGAGCATCCTTATGACTCTTAGTTTGTACTCTTTGTCAAGTAGATTGCTTATCTCTGTTTTGTTTAGTTCTTTTTCTGGGGTTTTGTCCTGTTCTTTTACTTGAAATATATTCCTTTGTCTCCTCATTTTGCCTCTTTCTCTGTGCTTACATCTGTGTATTAGGTAGGTAGGCTACATCTCTCAATCTTAGAGAGGTGGCTTTATGTAAGAGATGCCTTATGAGGCCCAGCAGTGTGCTTCCATCTCATCACCAGTTCCAAGTGTTCCAGGAGTGTCCCCTGTCTGGGCTATGTGTCCTTCTATTGTGGTAGGGTTTCTCTTGCTGCAGGTGCCCAGGAAGGCTGGGCTGTCCCCCTGGCTGGCTGGTTGTAATGTTCAGGTGCGTGTGGATGCTATGGATCCTTCAGTCACTTTATTGGGCGTGGGGAACCCCAGCAGAGTTGGCTGCAAGTCTAATAGCACATTCCTGTTGCAGTTTTTCTGTTGAGTAGGCTCCCAGCTTGGCTGGTTGCTAGGCTCATGGGCTTATAATTGCTTTAGGTCTCTGGCCTGCAAGGTTCTTGTCAGCTCTCTCAGGATTGCAACTGAGTGGGGCTGGCCCCAGGCATGGGAGCACCCAACTGTTTCAGGCTTTGGAAGGTGGGGCCAATCCCTCTGTGACTGTTTGAGAAGCACAAGTCTGCTGCAGCTGTCAGACCCCACCACCCACAGAGCCACACACCCTGTCAACACAGTCCTGCCCCGTGTGTGTGCCCTGACCTACTGAAGTGGACCCAGTTGCCCTACTGCAGAGGTCCCACACACTCCACCAATGCCCCACACACTCCACCTGCCCCTCACACATGCCCTGCCCCGCAGAGATGGACCTACTCATCCAGCTGCAGAGGTTCCAGTCACCCCACCTATGCGGGCACACAAGTTGCCCAAGGGCTTGTGGGGCCAGTCCCTAGGGCAGACTGCCTGTCCTGGCTGAACTGGATTAAATCCATGCTCTAGTGAGTGGGGGAACTAACAGGCCAGGGGAAGAATTTCAATGGCATCTGCCAACATCTGTGTCAGCACATCTGTACTAGGTCACAATAATGGCTGCCACCAATGTCTCAGTCCCTAGAGAGGTCTCACCTCTCACCCAGATGCACCCAGAGCCTATCAAGTGAGTCTCCTTTCACCAAAGGACTGTGCATCTTTCTTTCTGATAATTTTAGGTTGCTTTCTGAAATAGGTAAATTGGTATGTGGGCCCTTTAAGAGCAGGCTCCTTTTCCCCTTATGTCTGATATCTTTTCTGGGGGTAGTCCCCATTGTAGTTAATAGCCAGTGAAGCCTGATATTATGACACTCGTTTCAGTTGTGCTGAGTCTCAAAGGTGCTTATAGTGGTAATTCTCTCCTGCTCAGATCCCCCGCTCTTCCAGGGAAGGCTGTGTACCTCAAGATTGCTCCTGGCCAGCCATGAAATGCTGTGGCTCAAAGGTGGCTCTTTTCTCTCCAGAAAAGAGTTTCTGCTGCGTCTACCTCAGTCAGCACTGTCCCTTGTTGCAGGGGTTCTTTTTATCCAGTTTTCAGTTCTCTCTCAGGGGTCATTGTTCCAAGAACAGTTGTAAATTTGTTGTGACTGTGGGAAGAGGTGAGTTCAGAGTCCACCTATGCCGCCATCTTGACACTGTCTTGGTTGCCTATTTATATAGTTTGCCCTTTGCTCTTGGGTTCTTTGTCATTTTCGTATGGATTTGTAAGAGTTCCTTGTATATTCTTGATACTAACTCTTTTTTCATTGCGTGGGTTGTAAATATATTTTTGAAGTCTCCACCTGACTTTTGTCATGCTGATTTAGTTTAAATGTTGTAAAATGTGGCAGTCTTTTCCTAATGCTTTGTGCTGTTTATACTCTGTTTCAGAAATTTTGTCCTAACTAACACCGTAAAAATAATCTCCTGTATTTTATTTTATTCTATTTATTTATTTATTGGTCAAGAAGACTGGCCCTGAGCTAATATCTGTTGCTGATCTTCCTCTTTTTGCTTGAGGAAGATTGTCCCTGAGCTAACATCTGTGCCAATCTTCCCCTATTTTGTATGTGGGATACCACCACCCCATGGCCCAACCAGCGGTGTGTAGGTCTGTGCCCAGGATCCAAACCCGTGAGCCCTGGGCCACCAAAGCAGAGCATGTGAACTTACCCATTACACCACTGGGCCAGCCCCCGTATTTTATTTTCAAATTATTAATGTTTGCTTTTCATATTTGTGTCTTTAAGCTACCTGGAATGTATTTTTGTATAGTTTTCTAATTTTATTTTTTAATATTAATATTGATTATCCTAACATCACTTACTGATTAGTCTATCCCTTGTCTGCACACTGATTTTTTATATCAATTGCCTGTTTATATTGGGTCTGTTTCTAGGTGTTTCACTCACTGTTCTATTTGTTTATGGTACCAATTTCACATTGTTTTAACTAACATAGCTTTACAAGAAGACTTGATTTCTGGTAGGGCAAATCCCTCCTTCTGGTTCTTCTTCACAAATATCATGGCCAATCTTTACCCTTTGCTCTTCCATATAAATTTTGAATATGCTTATCAAGATCAAAAGAGAATTTCCTTTGATTTTTTTATTGGAATTCCATTTTTGTGTTACTAGTAATACTGTCATCCACCCATGAACACAATATTTCTCTCCATTAATTTAGGGTTTTATTTATGCCCTTCAATAATATGTTATAGCTTTTACATCAAGATCTTTCACATCTTTTTATACATTTATTACTACCTGCCCTATAGTTTTTGTTGGTATTCTAAATAACTTTTAAAATAACGGGTTTTTTTGCTAATGTACAGAAATGCCGTTTTATTTCCCATATTGATTTTGTATCCAGCAAGCTTGTTGTTGAACAAGCTTATGAGTTCTGATTGTTTATGTATATATTCTCCTAGGTTTTCTATGTAGAAAATTAGATTTTGAACAATAGCTTTATTCTTTCCTTAAATATCCTTCTACGCTTTATTTCTTTTCCTGGACTTTTTGCATAGTCTAGCACCTCCACATAATGTTGAATAGAAAATGTGAATAGCAGTCATGCTTGTCTTCTACCTGATTTGAAAGAGAGTCTTTTAGTATTTCACTGTTAGCTATGATGTTTGCTTTGGTTCTGCAATAGATATCTATTACACTTAAGAGATATCTCATTTATTCCTAGTTTGCTAACAAACTAAATTTTTAGAAATTTTATGCATGTATTTTGATAGTCATGTTTTACTTCTTTAGTCTATTAATGTAGTGAGCTATTTTCATAGATTTTTCTAATATTTAACCATCCTTGCATTCCCAGGATAAATTCTACTTGGTTATCACATATTTATTTTTATACATTTAGTTAAGGCTTTTAAAAATTGTATTCATCATATATTGCCTCATTAATACTGTAGTTTATCTAACTTTCAGGATTTTGCCAAACTGGTAGAAAATAATAATTAGGCATTGTTTTAAAGTACGTTTCTATCATTGTGAGTGAGGCTGAGTGTCTGTTCATATGTTTGCCAATGTGATTTGTACAAACAAAAAGGTAAGCACAGTTTCAACGTACATTTCTGTTATTACGGGTGAGGCAAAGCATTTGTTCATATGTTTGAGACATTTCTATTTTCTGTACTGTGAACACTCTTTTCTTATCCTTCACCACATCTTTCTATTGAATTATGGAACTTTTCCTTTATTTGTAGAGAGTTTCTTTACATATTAAGGAGATTAGCTATCTAACTCTAATCTGAGTTAAACATATATATTTTTCTCCCTCCCCTCCTTTTTTTTGGTGAGGACATTTCAGTTCTACTCTTTTAGCAAATTTCATTGTACAATACAGTGTTATCAGCTATAGTCACTATCTTATACATTAGATCTCAGACCTTATTCATCTTATAGTTGAGAATCTGAACCCTTTGACCAACCTCTCTCTATTTTTCCCACCCCTCAGCTCTCTGTTTCTATGAGTTTGACTTTTTCTTTTAGATTCCACATATAAGTGATACCATGTAGTATTTGTCTTTCTTTGTCTGGCTTATTTCACTTAGCATAATACCCTATAGGTTCATCCATGTTGTTTCAAGTGACAAGATTTCCTTCCTTTTTAAGGGTGAAAAATAATCCATTGGAGATATATTTACCATACGTTCTTGATCCACTCATCCATTAAGGGACACTTAGGTTGTTTTCAAACTTTGACTATTATGAATAATGCTGCAATGAACATAGGGGTGCAGATACCTCTTCAAGATGATGGTTTCACTTCTTTGGATATATACCCAGAAGTAGGATTGCTGGATCATATGGCACTTCTATTTTTAATTTCTTGAGGAGCCTCCATGCTGTTTTCCATAGTGATTGTACCAGTTTATATTCCTACCAACAGTGCACCGAGGGTTCCCTTTTCTCCACATCCTTGCCAACACTTGTTATCTCTTGTCTTTTTGATAATAGCCATCCTAACAGGTGTGAGGTGCTATCTCACTGTGATTTTGACTTGCCTTTCCCTGATGATTAGTGATATTAAGCACCTTTTCATGTACCTATTGGCCACTTGCATATCTTTGGAAAAGTCATGTTTTCTTAAGTGATTCTTTGGCTTTTGTTGTTGTTGTTATACTTTGCCTATGATGCTTTCACCATGCAAAATTTTTTATTTTTATATAAAATGCATATTTTGTATAAAATTTATCAGTTTATATGTATCAAATTTATCTTTCTTTTAAAGCATATCTATTGAGTTATAGTTAGAAAGTCCTTCCCCACTCAGAGATTGTGAAAGTACTTCTCGGGGTCAGCCCCGTGGCTAAGTGATCAAGGTTGCACACTCCACTTTGGTGGCCAGTGTTCACTGATTCAGATCCAGGGTGCGGACCTACACACAGATCATCAAGCCATGCTGTGTTGACATCCCACAGAAGAACTAGAAGGACTTACAACTAGGTTACACAACTATGTACTGGGTCTTTGGGAAGAAAAAAAAAGAGGAAGATTGGGAGCAGATGTTAGCTCAGGAGGAATCTTCCTCACCAAAAAGCATACCTTGAAAAAACATTTTTTAAATACAAGAATCAGAATTAGATAACCCTGAAGGCTGTGCTAGACCAGGCTTTAGCAAACTTTAAAAAAGAAGAAAGGACTTCTCTCATTTTTTCTATCATTTTTATGGTTTTATTTTTTTGTAGTTAAATCATTGATCCATTTGTAATTTATCCTAGCGTACAGTGGAATATAAGGATCCAACCATAATTGGTTTTCAGATTTGAGTTTTCTTGATACCATGTATA
The DNA here is from genome assembly GCF_041296235.1 of Equus asinus. NCBI lineage: Eukaryota > Metazoa > Chordata > Mammalia > Perissodactyla > Equidae > Equus > Equus asinus. The sequence continues at coordinate 8,130,047 of NC_091802.1, read as the reverse complement.
GAGTAGTTCATCTTTTTCCTATTTATTTAACATGTCATACTTATCACATAATAAAATCTTTACCTGCTCTCTCTCTTTCTTTCTTCTTGAATAGAAAGTGATAGCTCCTTCTTCTTAGATATGAGGACTTACCCATATGTTTCTCATGGACCTTTTCACTCATGGTCTTGTAGCTGTTTTACATATGTTTTATTTTTTCTGCTAAATATTAAACTCCTTAGGAGCACAATTTCTACTAACAGTAGTTAATGAATAAATTCTCTAAGCAAAAGAAGAAAAGACAATTGAAAGCACTGCGCTACCAACGCTGACCCAGGACAAGAGTGTTCCATACACCCTGTTCCATTCTTTAAAGTATCATTCCCCTGTGCTGGGTTCAGAGTAGTTATGGTGTCTGTCCAGGTTCACCAGCAAGAGTGGTGGAACATGGCCTAAAGAACAAAGGAGCCGTGTCCCAAGGTTGGATAACTTCTCGTGTCCAATTACATCATGCAGAGAGATGCCAAAGCTGCCCATTTGTGCTCCATGTCTTCCCAGGAGAGATCCCAGACCTCTACTCAGATGATGAAGTTGAGAGCATCATAAGCAATGTGAGGAATGAAGTCAAGAGCCAAGGTCTGATTGACAGCAGAGAGAACTGCTGGAAGTTCTTTGTAGATCGAGTCCGCCGACAACTGAAGGTATAGAAGGATTTGCTGCCCAGGGTAGGCAGGACCAGAGGTGGTTCACAAGAGCCCCTGCTGGTATTTTGGACACAGCTGTCTTTATTGGTTGTCTCGGGAGTGGGTGTTGAGGGTGAAGTGCCCTTCTCAGCCTGAGCACCTTTGCAAGGATGCGCTTCTCATCTGCTTCATGGGCAATGGCTTCCATCTTCCTTCGTGCAGTCCCAGCATTTTTAATTTCTTGGCTGGAAAGGCTGGCTAGTATTTACAGATTTTGTACATACATATTTTGTCTCTTTTGATGTGCTTCCCAATTTTCCAGGAAAAAGGGAATCCAAAGCTGTATCTGTCTCTCTTTAACCTTCCTGGTTCTCCTCACCCTTCTGACTTCTCAGGTGACTCTCTGTTTCTCCCCGGTGGGGAACAAGCTGAGGGTCCGTAGCAGGAAGTTCCCAGCCATTGTGAACTGCACGGCCATCGACTGGTTCCATGAGTGGCCTCAGCAGGCACTGGAGTCTGTCAGCCTCCGCTTCCTGCAGAACACGGACAGCATTGAGGTGAGAGGGAAAGGGAGACACTCCGCAAGATCCTCTTCACCTCGGGGTACAGAGAATTCCATGTCCACGATTTTAGGGTTAAAAATCTGGCTTGGATAGAGTTGTCGGAGCACAGCTTCTCGTGTGGGGAAACAATGAGCGGGGGTAGTCAGTCACTTCCAGTCTTCATGACAAGGTATCCTTTATTTCCTGCTCTTTGATTTTAGCCCACAGTCAAGCAGTCCATTAGCAAGTTCATGGCTTTTGTCCACACAAGTGTCAACCAAACCTCCCAGTCTTATCTGAGCAATGAGCAGTGCTACAACTACACAACTCCCAAATCATTTCTGGAGTTCATCAGGCTCTACCAGAGCTTGTTGCACAAGAATGGAAGAGAGCTCAAGTCCAAAATGGAGCGACTTGAGAATGGGCTGCTGAAGCTCCATAGCACCTCTGCCCAGGTGAGTAACACCCTTTCACTCTCTCCTGCCTGTGGGACACTGAGAGGGAGTGGGAGCAGCCCCTTTCCAGAGAACTAGGGGGATCACAATCAAGGTCCGGGGATCACTTATGGTTTTCCAGAGGCCCCAGCGCCATCAGAAACAGTGCCAAAAGTTAGGGCTGAGCTCTCCCAGCAGAAGTGCGCTCTCAGCTTCAGGTCTGGTCTGCTTCCTCTCACTGATGTTGGAAACCCTTGACGCTCCTCTTCTCTTTTCCTCTTTACCATCTCCTTTTCCACTACTTTCCTTTCCTTTCCAGTCCACCTTCCTTCCATCTTCAAAACCAAAAGAGATGAATGGTTGAGAGAAATGGATGCAGGGTTACAGCAATTTTCTTTTGTTTCTTTTGTCTTTCTGTATTATCTGTCAAAGAGCCCTAGAACCTAATTTCTTAAACAAATCCTGTCTCATTTCATGCTTTTGCCCATGTTCCTAAGTGGTTGACCATCAAAAGAAGGTCCCTGTCATCCTGTCCTTGTCATATTTTCTACTTACTCTTCCAAATGGAATGAGTTTATTTCAGTCAACTTACTATTCTTCCCTTGAGAATTGGGGACAACTCTAGCACCTTCTCTACCCTTGCTCATGCCCATCAAACATTGCTAGTCCCTTGATGGCCTCTTTTTGTACCCTGTTTACCAGCAGCACAGCCAGCCTCTCACTAAGGTGGTGAAATTTCATGCATTTGCACAGTTTAACTAAAACTGTCATCAATTTAATTCTTGGACATCACGTGCTCCTGTAGATATCTAACCTTTCATTTACTGTCATTTTCTCAGAACTTTGCCTTTGGAATCGCTCTGTTGAACTTCCTTCCTCTGACTTGTCCTTTCTCCTCACTTCAGTTGCTTGATTCATAGATGTAATCTGTCTAGAGGATTTCAGTTCATTTACTGGGATGCAGTGGGCACTTGCAATCTATACACATAGAGTTTCTTCTGCTCAGGAAATTTTTCCTCTATTATCTGGTTTTGTTCATCTGGTCTGGCTTCTCCTCCAGGAGCAATGATTAGTGGATGGGTTCCTTGTGCCCCATATCTATTATGTTCTCACTCATTGTTTTCATCCCTTTGGCCTTTTTTGCTACGTTCTAGGAGAGCTTTTCAAGTTTATCCTCAGCAGTACTAATCTCCTAGTGCGTAATATTGCTTCTGCTTCTTATGCTTCCATTGAAGACTTTAATTCTGCTATTACATTTTTAATATCCTAATCATCCTTCCTCATCTCATCCTTTTCCCTTTCCAACACATCCTTTCATATTTTTATTTCAGCCTGTTTTTCTACAACTATGCACAGAAACCATTCTACTGATGATGCCAAACAGCTTTCTCCATGTTTTTTCTAGATGCTATAATGGGTCATTTTCAGAGCTGTGTTCTCCTTCTTAGTCTTCTAGATGTCAGTCCTTTTCTTGTTCTGTATTTATATAAAGACTTTTTTTTTCTTTATTTACCTTCAGACATGGTAAGATCTGTTCAAACTCAATGTTTGTCAACAAATGGCATGTAACCATTATTTTGTGATGCTGCTCTCTTTCCATTTGTGTCATGACCAAAACCCCTTCTTAGAGCTACAGTTCAGGGCAGGTTGAGGTGCACAGATCCAAGTCCAGGTCCTAGCAGTTTACCTGGTATACACCTTTGTTGTAGCAAAGTAGCATCTTCTCTCCCAATCACTTTCTAGTTCTCTCAATCTCTGAGTTTCTAGAAAACAGCATAAGATAGAATCCCAGAATGCAGTACTACCAGATTTTTTTTGACATCTTCCACCTCTTCCTCTTCCTGTCTCCCCCCACCTACAGTACCCTGAGAACGTTCTGTACCCCAACCAACCCCTGGTCTATCTCCTACCCACTTATCCTCTGGGAATTGCTGGTCAGTCTGTGTAGAGGACATTTGCTAGGGAGCAAGCAATGGGAAAGGTACTCTGGCACTCCCACAGAGCAGCACCCAGTGTTCTATGTTGTACAGACCCTGGGCCTTTGAGCAGACAATGAAGAAAGCATAGATGTCTATTTTCCTGTTTGAGGTGATCTCTATTTAACAAGGAGAAGCCTGGTTATACCATTAGTAAATCCCGCTCTGTCTGCATGTAGTTAATGGAGAATCCTCTCAAGTCCTAACATCAGTTTCACTTTCTTCTTCTTTATTTTCTGCTTCAGTGAATAAATACTTCTATCTACCCAGTTACCCAGGCTAGAAACTGGGCCTTATCTTAGACTCCTCCCCTTCCCTCACCTCCCATATTTAAGCATCAACAAATTCTATAAGTTTTCTAAATATCTGTCATAGGTACCCCTCTTACTGTAACTCTCTTTTCAATGTCTTAGTTTAGATACTTCTCACCTGGATTACTTCAATAAATTGAGCTCTCCAATCTCTCCCCCATCCCAAACCTGCTTCACCTGTCTCACATCACCCATCAGGCCAAAATCCTTGGGGTCATCCTTGGCTCTTCTCATTCCTCTCTTTGTCTCACAACCTACAGCCAGTCCATCAGAAAATCACTATTGGCTCTAACTTCAGATATGCTCAGAATCCCACCACTTTGCACCTCCTACACTGCTACTACTCTACTCTGAGCCACTGACGTCTTTTACCTGGATATCCACAATACCATTCTAACTAATTTGTCTGCCTCTACTTTGGCCCCTCTATAGTCTAGCATCAACTGAGCAGACAGAGCGACCAGTTTAAAACATAAATCAGATCATGTCCCTTTTTTGCTCAAAACGCTGAGATAACCCCTATTTCCTGCAGTACAGTGGCTTCCAATTTCCTTCCCAGCCCTGCTCCATTAACTCTCAGACCTCATCTCCTATACCCATCCCTGGGACACTCCTCTCCATCCACGCTGCTTCTTTGCTCTTTCCTCAGACACACCAGGCCTTTGCATTGGCTTTTCTGTCTACCTGGGATGTTCTTCCCTCTTATATCCATGGCTCACTCCCTCATCTCCTTCAATTCTTTGCTCAAATTCACCTTCACAATGAATCCTGCCCTGATGACCCCATTTTAAATTGCAACCCCACACCACTCCTGACCCCCTTGTTCTGCTCTACTTTATCTTTTTCCATAGCACTTACCCTTGTCTAACATATTACATAATTTACTTATGATTATTTTTTGCTGTCTATTTCCATCTGTTGGTTCCAAGCTCTTTAAGGATAGGAATCTTTGTCTCTTTTGTTCGCTGTTGTATCCCCAGTGCCTAAAACAGTGCCTGGACAGAGTGAACACTCACTAAATATTTGTTGAATTAATGAATTAATGAATTAATAGCATTCTATTTAGTCTCCTTGACTGTACTCTGACAAGCTATTAGACCAGCTCTATCCAATAGAAATACGCTGCAAGTCATGCATGCAAATTACATTTTTCTAGTAGCTGCATCAAAAAAAGTAAAATGAAGCAAGTGAATTTTATTTATTAATATATTTTAACTGTATATAATTTTATGATATATTCTATTTAACCCAGTATATCCAAAATATTATCATTGTGACATTTATTCAATGTAAAATAGTTATTAATGAAACATTTTCCATTTTTTTCCTACCAGACTTCAAAAACTAGTGTGTATCATTATACCTCCAGCACATCTCAGTGGGAACATGCCACATTCTAAGTGCTCCTTAACCACATGCGACTAGTGGCTACCAAACCAGACAGCACAGCTCTGGCCCAACCTCTGTCCTGCTCTTAGACTGATATTTGCTCAAACCACAAGTCTGAGTATTCTCTTTAATAGGTCTTAATGATTTAGACATTGCAGTTCAGATTCTTTGAACTTTTCTGGAACTTTTTAAATTGTACCCTTGCATATTGCTCCACTCTTTTCTTCCTCTAGTCTACCACAACGTGCCCTGAAGTCCAACAGCACTGAGTCCCCCAAAACTCCACAACTAATTGACATCTCTGTGCCTTCACCTGTGGTCCCACCTTGGCAGCTTTTCATTGTCGAGACCTAAACACTTTGCTACTCCCCTGCCCAGAAGCCTTTCTAAGTCCTGAACAGTTATGTATTCCCTTCTCTGTGGTTCCATCCTTGAATTTCGTTTCTTCTCTTGAGCATATCATGTCATACTGTTATCTGTACTTCAGGGCAGAAACCAGGATTCCTTGGCATGTGGTAGGTATTCTATAAATGGATAGATCGATAGATGATAGATGGGTAGGCAAATAAACAAATGAACTAGTTCTAAAATCACCTACACGCTCAGAGTTGGGGGCAACAATGGGTCTTGGCCATACTGTGTACGTGGTGTATATTCCATACTTACTGATGGTTATAATGATGATTCTTCTTGTTAAAATGGTGTCTGTGGTTCCTAATTCTGATATAAACTCTGCAGCTGGAATTGTCCCTTTGGTAGAAAAGGACTGAAGCACATCATTATAATCTTGGTATAAGGGTGACATATTGAATGATGTTGCATCACTGTCCCACCACCGAGTTATGACAGCTTTTGGTGTACATAATCTGGCAGGAATAGGCTAAATGAATCTCACAGCTCCATCTCAGGCTCCAAATTTATTTAGCCATCACAGTAGCATTAAAAGTAGTGATGATCATGGTAATAATGACAATAATTAACAATTGTATGGTAATGTAGAGTTTATAAATGTTAGATTTATCATTTCATGCTTAGACTCAGCTGGTCATAAAAGTGCTTTATTTTCCTCTAATTGAATTAAACTTACTCTGGATCCGTCTTTTTCATTTAAGAACAGAAAGTTCTTAATCTTATATTTCGGATTGACTCAGTCACTTCAGGATGAAAACTCAGTCTTTGGAGGGCTGTCAGTTCAGAGTGCTAACTCTATCTCTGTGCTGTTTCCCTCCGAAGAATCTTGTCCTCCTTGTCTCTGTGGTGTTGCGTTTCTGGAGCCAGCTGATGAAACATCATAGTGTAGTCCTCCAGTTCTCCTTGGCTCTGATGACAGTGACTGGTCCCGCTGGGTCTTTAGGTGGCATCTTCTGTCTTCGCTTCAGCTTCAGCTGAAGACTTTGCACTTTGTATAACGTGTGTTCTCTCTCTTGACACAGTCAGAGCCCCCAGCCCTGACTTGGGTCTCACTTTGTCTCCCCCTGACATCCTCAGAACCCACAGTCACCCTTGCTTCTGTATCTACCACAGATGTATTTATGAGGAAGAGGGGCTGAGGGTTGAAGAAATGTTCATAAACATTTCCCTGCATATAGGATTTAATCCACAAGTCTGTCAATCTGGAAACTTTTAAATCCAATTTATTTTAGGGTTTCAAATAATCTCAGGCCACCAAACTTAAGTGAAGTTGACAGTTAATAATTTCCGATGATTATTCATCAGGACTGTTTTGGTTGCAAGTAAAGAAAACTAACTCATTCACCTAGCAAGAAGGAAAAAACAAGAATGGAAAGAAGGAAAAGACAGGAGGGAATTGAGGGGGGAAAAGAAGGAGGGGAAGGGAGGGAAGAGGAGGGGAGAGGATAGGAAGGGACAGGAGAGGGGAGGGGAAGGGGAGGGGGAGGCAAAGGGAGGGGAGGGGAAAAGAGGAGAGAAAATTCTGAGATTACATGATATATCTATCAGAACCTTTTTGATGGCAACTAATCAAAATCCAACTAAAGTAGGTTTAGGCAAACAGCAAAACAAAATAAAAGGAAATGAACTGATTCATATGACTGAAAAGTAAGGGATAGAGCTTAATTTGGACAGCGCTGGAGCTAGACACGCCCTAGATATCCTTGTTCAGGCAGGCCACCCCCGTGGCCCTGACAACCTCAGACTTGTATTCTGTCTGCTTTGCAACCCCAGCATAAAAAAGAGTGCCTCTTTTCCAGTATTTTTGGCCAAGTCTCTGCATGAATGCACAATGGCTCTGATTGGCCTCTTCGAGTCATTGGTTTGCCTATAGTTGGACCAATCTCTTTGACTTGGACATTCTCACTGGCCAGGCCAGGATCAAATGCAACCACTGGAGTCAGCCTCACCCAAACTACAAGGACTTGGGAAGGGGGAGTCCTCCAAAGGAAAATCAAACTATGTTACCGGAACAGGAATGAAAACTTGCTGATAGGCAAGCAAACATAACAGATGGCTATAGATGGGAAACGTCTATATCTGAGAGGAAAGCCTGCTTGCAGTCCAAATTCATATCAGAAAGTGTTGGGTGACTCTATGGACTCAGAGCTAAGAAGGAGGATATCCCTGGGCCTCCAGCCCTCAGTGGAGGGTTTTTTGCTATTGATTATCCTGGGTTCCCTCTTCTTCTTCTGGAGCTCTAGGGGGAAGTTCCTGGGAGTCTTGTCCTCGCTGTTTAGCATCATGTGCCTGGTCCTTGAAGAAGGAAGTGTCTCCCGCCACCATCCTGTCATCACTTCACTCAGTCAACATCCCCCCACTTATCACACGTGGTCAGTATTCATGGGGCCAGCAAGACTGCGGGACAGGGTCTCTCCAGTGTTTGTGGCACTCTCCCTCTTAATCTTCCTCTCCAGGTGTGGGGAGTGTCTAAATTAAAAGAGATCCAGAATGTGGCCCGAATTCTTTGACTAAGGGAAAAAGAGAAGAGGACAATTTAAAATAACCATGTTTCAATTTCCGGTTCTATTGCAGAAGAGCCATAAAATGGACCTGAGTCAGGCCTTCTCTCTAGCTTTGTGGGAGCAGCCTAATTCTGACTGGCGAGACCCTCGTATTGCTCCATGTCACAGCTTAAGAGCTATAAAGCTCCCATTCACAGTGCTGGTGATTATGTACCTTGGGCCTGAGGTCATAAGCCATATCTGGAATCAATAAAACAAACAACAATAACAACAACAAAGAAAAACCACTTCAATTTTCTCAAATCTCCCAAGATTTAAAAAGGAACAAAAAGTTACTGGTGTGTTTGCTGACTGGAGTGATTATGTGGCTCAGTCATTTTGATTTACAATTGCATCTTTGTCCTTGTAGAAATAACTCTCTGCAGCTGAACAACGGGAGATGGAAATGGATTAACCTTCCACCATGGGGATATAAGACGCATTCTAGGGAGCAGGCCTCCATCTGAGGTTATGGCAAAGTCTCCAGTTTCTATGAATACACAAAATTAAAGAGCATTCTTTTTTTTTCCCCTTTCCTTTTCTTTCCTTTTGGTCTACCATGAAAAGGAAATTATCAGCAACATCTAAGCCTCTGTTTTATTTTTCTCCTTATGCATTTTGCATCATAAAGCATTTGAATCTGTTTGACGTGTTCCAGGAGCTCTGAAGTAATCTTTGGTTGTTGCGTGAAATAGACTGCGGAAAAATGAGGGACAAGAGGTCATTCTGGAATGTAAAGTTTATGGGCCATATTGCAAATGTAAATGGCTTTTTTATTTTCCAGAAATAAATAGATCTGAGTCTTCTCTTTGCGTGTGAAAGGGCCATAAGACTAGACCAGTGATTCTCAAACCCAGGCGGGCATCAGAATCCCCCAGAGGGTCTGTTAAAACACAGATTGCCAGGCCCCACCTCCAGAATTTCTGATTCAGTAGGTCTGGAGTGGGCCTGAGAATGTGCATTTCCAACAAGTACCCTGATGATGCTGATGCTGCAGTCCAGGGACCACACTCTGAGAACCGCCACACGCTACTGAATCGACTATACATAGCAAACCATTCCTCCCTCTCCAGCTCATCAGAGAAATAGACAATTTCCTAGGTGCTGATATTCCCATGACTTCATTACTGCCTGCAAAATGCATATGAATATGGAGGCTGGATGGGGAACCCAGCTAGTCTCAACCATTGGATTTCTAGCTGTTCCACTTCAACCATGTCATCTATTTCTTGTAAGGATCATGGAAATAAATGAAGACCAACCAAATGAGAACGAGCAAAAGCTCTTTATCCAGAGCTTGCCCTAGCAAGAGAGTCAGCCACCATCACCTGTGTCTTGGCAAAGACACAAAGGCAGGCAGAGGAGTAGGAGGGCTTTCCAGTGGGAAGAAAGGAGAGGCCTCAGTGTACCCTGATGGAGACTGTTGGCCTGGGGAAGCCAGAGGTGAGCTGACTAGAAGTAGGGCATCCTGTGTGATCCTTAGGGGTACGTGTTTGGCTTTCTCTAGTTGGTCCTAAGTTGGAAGCAGAGACAAAAAGTAAAGAAGTTCTCAGTTATTAATCAAGTCCTGGCCATTTGGGACCAATTGTTACAGAAGTTATTGTTTGTCTTTCTAGATTGTTAGCTATACAGGAGTCTGACTTCCTACAAGTCTGACCTACAACAGGCTGGCTTCCTGAGCTGGTTATTATAGATAATGGATTGGTTCCCGGGCAAGTTGTTTGCTGCAGATTGTGAGTCAGAATTCCACTTTTATATATGGTCTGGCCATTGTCTGTTCCTATATTCAGTTTCTCAGGATGCACAATAGACCCTCACTTTTTTCAGCTTGCTAAATCCTTGGTACGCTCCACATTGACCAATTTCAATTAAATAATGACTTATTTTGTAATGGCCTACTATATGTGAAGTGTTATGTTAGGCACGTGAAGTTTTATAAGACATAGGCACCAATGTCAGTGAGAAGGAGCCAAAGTCATTTGGGCATCAAGGGAAAGAAAGGTCAAGGCATGTGTTGCTTAGAATCTTCTACCACATTTACTCGAGAGGAGAGAAGAAGGAGTTCAGTGTTCCTTTCCTTTCCCAGGTCAGGGAGCTTGGTCCAAGCAGAGAGCTTAGCCTTTGCACCTTCACATCAAGAGTTGGCATTCTTTTCTGCTCTGCAGGTCAGATCCCCAGGGCCATGTCCAAAGTCCCACTACTCTTGGTAAGCCTGGTGCTTCTCTCCTACAGGTGGATGATCTGAAAGCCAAGCTGGCCACCCAGGAAGTGGAGCTAAAGCAGAAGAATGAAGATGCAGACAAGCTGATTCAGGTGGTGGGCATAGAGACAGACAAAGTGAGCAGAGAGAAAGCCATCGCAGACGAGGAGGAGCGGAAGGTGGCCCTCATCATGCTGGAGGTGAAGCAGAAGCAGAAGGACTGTGAGGAAGACCTGGCCAAAGCAGAGCCAGCGCTCACGGCAGCCCAGGCAGCTCTCAACACCCTCAACAAGGTAGGAGGAGTCTCTGCGTGCCTGCTTGTCCCTCAGGGGCAGGAACAGACTCCTCCTCTGACCCAAAGACAACTAGGTACCCTGGTGTTCCAAAGAGATACAAGGGCAAAGATGGAAGGGCATAGGGTGGGCTCCAGCTGCCACTGATTTATTCATTAAGCACACAAATATTTTTTTAAACTATCTGCCAGGCTCCACGAGCTACCAATGAAATCCCAGAGACATGAGTCCAAACCAGTCAGGACAGGAGAGGCCAACTGGCCCAGCCTCCTCACTTCACAGATGATAAAGCCGGGGCCCAGAGAGGAGAACTGACTTGCCCGAGTCACAGACCTCAGTATCAGAACTGGACTTAAACTCACATCTTCAGGATCCAACCCACAGATCTGGCTTATACATCCCATGGTCATTTTACCCATTAGATACTATAGGACATGTGAGCTTTTTAAAGCCATATAAAAATGTTTAAGATAGAAGATTAAAATAAGGTGTTGCCTCAAAAATATGGAAAAAAAATCTGCATAGTCAAAATTAGCAAGTATTCAATTGAGTGGCAACAACGTGTAATTTTTTGTCAACTAAATTCAGCTCACATACATAACCATTTGGTGGAACAAACATGACTCTTGAGATGTAGCCATAAGGTGATTTTATTTGGGTTCCTTTTAAATTTATTCCATGCATTGGGGAGAATATGATTAGTTGCTTCTATCATTTTTCACAATTAACCTTCTTTCCCATTTGGGTAACTATGGCTGAGGGGCACAGGAAGGAAGGAGGAAAAAGGGGCAGGCAGCCTCATGTCATCAGGAGATACCATCAGAAAGAGACTGAAAAGCTGACCCTTTCTCCATTGGGATGCCCCATAGGCTCTTTGGAGACCCTCCACCAGTCATTGGGATCTCTCCCCTGCAGGTTGCTTTCTCCTCCTTCTCCTGAGAGTCTAGCAATTTGCTTGCCCCTTCACATAGCCCACTTGGTCAAGGGCTAAGGCAACTTATCCAGCTCTGCCATGCAAGCAGCTCATCTCTGGTCCGTGGGAGACTCCTGTGTCTTCTTTCCCCAAACACACTTTGAGAGTGTTGACCACTCTCTCTACTTCACTATCAGAAGGCTCACCCACTATTCTCACACTCTAGATTCCTGGGGTGTAAGTTAGACCGCAGTCCACTGTGTTGCTTAAAGTACAGGGGGAACATTTAAGCTCTCTGAGTGGTCTGCTCAGGGCCCCTCCTTCTACACTTGATGTGAAAGGTGCAGATGCCCTTTCCTCCCTTAAAGGCAGAGTGGGTGAGACTCACCAACAATTCTTGCTAAAAATTCCCTCTTGATCTTCACCTTGCTGACTCTTTTATACCCTCAATGCAGGTGAAGGGTCTAAGAGTCAAAACAGTGGTCTTCTGGAACCTTGTTTTATTAGTTTTGTGTAGCCATCTCACAGCTCACTTTGGAAGGTAGCGTCAGTTGGCTTAGGGGCTCAGTAAATCTGAAACCAAACTAGGAAGATTGTAAAGTTCTGTTGCATATAGTTATATACAAATTGTATTTAATGTGAGATGTGAATGCATTTTAGCACTTTTTATGATGTAGGGTGGGGGTTCCCTAAAAGTAAGGGTGCCTAGGGCCTACAAAGGCCTCAAATGGGCCTCTACCCTACGTCAATAGAAAATTTAAAATTTCTCCACTAACGACTTTTGAGTATTGTCAGGTAGACCAGCATTGGAGGTGCAGCCCAATTATGCCACCACTTCTTGGCCTGAACCTTTTCATACAGCCAGGCCAGGCTTCTCTCTGACCCCTTGCAGTGGCGTCCACTTCAACCTCTATAGGCCCTTGATTAGACTCTACTACCCCTCCCCCACCTATCATTTAAGACTCCATCTTCTTTCCTCTCATTCTGCCTAAATCCTACCCATACTTCAAAATCAAACTTACGTTCTAGATCAGTCTCTCCCTTTTCTGATTTCCAGACCACAAAGATGGACCACTTTATTTATGCACTCACATGTAGTGGTCACTGATCACTTCTTGCCAAGAAGACTGATGTCTTTCATAAGATCTCTTGACACAGGGGTTATATTTTCTAAGATGAGCTAAGTCCAAATACTGGCTGAACTATTTACTGTGTGTGGCCCTGGGAACGATTTTACCTTCTCTGAGCCTCCCTTTCCTCTTCTGTAAAACAGAGGTAATAGTTGTGTAGTCCCCTTAGGTTGCTATAAGAATTAAATGAGATAATGAATGAAAAGTACCTAACAGATGGCAGTTACTCAGTAAATGTTTGTTGTTGTTGTTGATGTCATTAAAACCAGCATTATCTCTTCTGTTTCCACAAAACTGGAAACGACATGAATACCTATAAATACTTTTGGTTAATTTGTTGGCTGGTTAGTTAGTTGATTGATTATTGGTAGAAATAAACATATAAAGTTGTAACTCACGGAAGTGATGGGATAGGATTCTGAAAATGGCACTGGATCTGAAGTCTAGATATCTCTGCCACAAAGGAAGTGAAACCCATTTTTAATGAGTGCCTACTATGTGCCAGTCAATATGACAGGTGCTTTCTTCTGACTGGCTGTGTAGCCTGGCATAAGTCACTAACATTCTTGATCCCTCAGTTCCTTTTCTCTATTATATACAAAGGGGCAGAATAGGAATTGATGGGCTCTTTATCTCACACTCCCATCCAAGCTACTAGGAAATTCTACCTTCAAAATATACCCAGAATTCAAATGCTTTATAACGTTTCTACTGCTACCACTCTGGTTCAAGCCACCATCCTCTCTTTCCTGGACTTTTACAATAGCCTGTCCATGGCCTCCCTGCTTACACCCTTGCTATGATGATGCTTTTGCCTACTACAGCAGTCTAGGTGATCTCTTTAAAACAGCAGTTTGACCATGTCATCCTTCTGTTCAGAATCTTCATTGGCTTCCCATCATATTCAGAATAAAATCCAAAGTTGTCACCATGGCCTACACCCACACTCACCTTGCTACATCTCAGACACTCCCAGCACAATCCCACCCCAGGGCCTTTGAACGAGAAATTGCCTCTGTGTGAAATTTTCTCCTCCCAAATATCCCCATGGTTCCCTCCCTTTCTTCTTTCAGATGTTTGCCTAAAAGTTACCTTATCAGAAAACAAATAATAAAAGTATTTCTTAATTTCAGAAAAAAACTAAGGTATACAAGAAAGAAAACATAACCCAAGGTAAACAGGATTTATAATCATAATCACATACATACTGAACATTATGTTAACTAAAATTTCAATATAACTGTAATGGGAGAAGGACCATTAGGAGGGAAAGTAGGGCAGTAAAAATGACAAAATAATGCCACTCTGCAATAGGAAGTCACTTGGCAGCATCTAAAATGAAAAACATAGCAGCATAAGCATGTTCTGTATCAATAAGGAGTGAAATCCAGAAGCAGTGATGGAAGAACTGTAAGCAGTGGCCTCTGGAGAGCTGGAGTTAGAGTGTGGTGGGCATGTGTTTGGTCCTCAGCCTTGTAGCTCTATTGGAGTTTGTAAACTCTCTGCGTGTATTACATTATCAGAAATAAAAATTTTCCATTTGCAATGGCTTGAGAGCACAGAAATGGGCATAGCTAACTGCCTGGCCAGGTAGGAACTAGAGAAGAGAAAGCCCATGAAGCAAGCACGGCAAGGATGAGCATTTTACTAGAGGGAGAAGGAGGTAGAAAAGACTACCCCAGAATGGAGCAATGTTTGCTCAGACATGGACACACGAAAGGGTGTGGTGTGTCTGAGCCATGGGTGCACGAGTGGGCGCCTCAGAAGCTGATGTGACGAGTCTCGAAAGGTGGGTTGAGCAAGATCATTAACCCTCCTGTGGCATCACTAAGAGGTTAACTGTGGACTGGTGTTTAATGGGTCTCAAACAGCATTTTTTTCATTGAAATATAATTGACATATAACATTATCTTAGTTTCAAGGGTACAACATATTGATTTGATCTGTGTATGTACTGCGAAATGAGTACCACAATAAGTCTAGTTAACATCTTTCACCACATAGAGCTACAATTTCTTTGCTTGTGATGAGAACTTTTGAGATTTACTCTCTTAGTAACTTTCAAATATACAATACAGTATTATTAACTATAGTCACCATGCTGTACATTACATCCCCAGGACATATTTATCTTATAACTGAAAGATTGTACCTTTTGACACCCTTCACTCATTTCGTGCACCCCCCACACTGCGCCTGATGAAATAGATGAATCAGACTGTGCCCCACAGAATAAGGGAAGTATTGCTCCCAGAACCAGAGGGCCCTTGGACTGTCTTCAAACCCCTCTGCATTCAGGGGACTCTGGTATTTAAGGACCACTTCCTTGTTTCCTCATCGTTTTCAAAGTTAACAATAAATCTTTACTTAACACACAAAGAACACTTGTAAATCAGAGCTTGGTAGTAAGTGTCTGTGCATTTTAAGTCTCTGCTTTGGCAGTTTTATTTCACTTTTATAGCTAAACTGAAATAAATCTGATATAACTTTTCCTGCCTTGGTTGAGGAATAGTTTTGCTTGCAATTTCATGGCTTTTTTTCCCTACAAAGTTATTTGGAATTTTCTGTTTATTTCCTATTCATTTTTTACAGTGAACTTATTTTTTTTATTATACAAATAACATAATGGCATTTTCATTGTTAAAAATACCTCAACTAGTATAGAACATACAGGGTAAAATATAAAGTCCCCTCAGCCCCGGGTCTGTCCCAAGAGAGAATTCCTGTAATAATTTTGTGTGTATCTATTCCAAGCAATTTTTCTATGCATTTATATTTGTACAAATGCACATATAAAATGTATCGTATTTTAAATATAAGTGGATAATGCCAACTTACTTTCTCTCAAGCAACACGACTATTTCACCCTAGTACATACAGTGAAACCATATTTATTTAATGGTTCGTAGAGTTCTGTGCTATAATCATACTCTATTTTCTTTAGCTACTTATCTATTATTGAGTGTTTAATTTTCTTTTCTCCTAATACAGATATTCTTGTGCACACATCTTTATTGCATATGTGCAAATATTTCTCTGTGCCAAATGCGAGGCACCGTTGTCTGATAGAGCAACATGGCGGCTGAGTTAGGCCCTTCTCCATCACAAAGATTCTTGTTCTACTCTTTGGGACTCATGAATTTTACTTCATTTGGCAAAAGTGACTTTGTAGAAGTGATTCAGTTAAGCATCTTGACATGGGGAGATTATCCTGGTGGGCCTTAAATGCGCTCACAATTGTCCTTAGAAAAGAGAGACAAGAAGGTCAAAAAAAGAAGGTGATGTGATGACGGAAGCCCAAGGGGGGAAAATGCTGCTGTATATGTATTTATAATGAAACACACCAAGATATAACTAATGTTTATCTCTTGGTAGTAAAATTATGAGTTCTTCCTGTTTTCAACTTTACTTTTGCTAAAATCTCGTAATAAATATTTATTCTTTTAACAAAAGGACAATATAGTGTTGCCTTATAAAACAGTTAACAATAAGAAAGAAACGAAACTGTAAAAAACCTTGAAAAATTATCATAAGTTCAGGCCAGTTTTAATATATGTGAAAGACCCTTCTAAACATAAAGACAAAGCATGATGTCACCTGGAAAAGGATTATTAACTTTGGCTACATAAAAGCTAAATCTCTCTATATCACAGGATATCATAAACAAATTTTTTAAATTTGAAAAGAAAAGAGTTAATATTTTTAGTATGTAAAGAGCTTTCATGAATTGTGCTGGAAATCTACCATTTGTCTCCCTCCCTGCCCATTTATTCTTTGCCCTTCCCTGCTCTGTTTTTCCATGATGTGGGAGACTGACTTGCATCTATTGCATCAAAGGTCCTCACTCGCCCTCTGGCTTCCAGTCACCTTTGCCAAGATGAGCACCAGCAAGGGATTGGAAGGAGGGAGAGAGCGAGATCCAGGTGTTCATTCCTTTGGCTCCATCCTGCCCTCAGGTGAAGATGATACCTCCTGTCAGGTTCGCTCTCCGCAGGATTCTCTCTCTCACTCTCTCTCTCTCTCTCTCTGTCTCTCTCTCCAGATTCTGCTAACCACATCTTCCTCTTGTCCCTTCAGGCCCAGGGATAGAAATGGAGACACCCCAGCTCCACCCCGCCTAACATTCCTAGCCCATGGTAACACACTATCTCTTAGGTTTCTTCAATCCACACTTTTAGGAATAGTTCCTTGACTTAGCTTTCCTCACATTCGCCAGTGTGTTGTATCATCTTCTTGCCTGCAGGGACGCTGACTAATACAGTAATCAAAAAGAAAAAGACAAATGGCCCAGTATAAATGTAGGCAAAGTTCAACGCCAAGCAATTCACAAAACAAGGAAATTCAAATAGCTTAAAAACATGAACAAAAATGTTTATCATCACTAGTAAATATATTCACACATATGAATTATGCCAATGTTATGATCCCACTTAAGCCTATTAAATTGAAAAAAAAAATTTAAATAATGTTACCAGTTGTTGAAAAGGATGGGAGTATATATAGATTCTCTCAAACACTGATGATGGAAGTGGAATTTCTGGGAAATAATCTGATAGTATGTACAAAGAACACTAAAAATCTTCCTACTCTTTGACCCCGTAAATCCAGATCTAGGAATATTATCCTGAAGAACTAATCTAAGATTTTCACCAGATTTGTGTATACGAATGTCCAGCAAAGCATTATCCATATGGTAAATTTGTGGAAATGACCAAGGTTTACAGAAATTGAATCTGTTTTGCATAAATTGTGATTCATCCATCTGATGGTATACCAACTTTAAAAATAACGAGTGACTTTCTCTCATGCCTCCTCTTAAAATGATCCATAAGTTCTGCCTACACTGTCTCCAAAATATGTCCCAAATCCAATTCACTTCTAATCGTCTCCATGAAGCAAGCCCTGGCCCAAGGGGCCTCAGTCCCCTGCCTGGACAATACCCAGCCTCCTTCACACGTGCTTCGTGTCCGCCCCTGCCCTGCCGCAGTGGGTCCACACCACAGCAAGCTCTCAGAGAAAAACCAGATCATTTCACTCCCTGCTGAAAACCTTCCGATTGCTTCCCACTGAAGTTAGAGTGAAGTCACACTCCTCCCCATGGCTCTGGGTCCCCTGGCGGTCTGGCCCTGACTGCCTCTCCTCTCTCCTCTCCACCACTCTCCTGACCTCCACCCTCTACACAGTGGCCAAGCTGGTTCTGCCTCCCGCCTCTGCATTTGCAGATTCATGCTCCTGGAAGAGCCCCCCTGCAGATCTCTGTAGAGCTGCCTCTTTCCCGTCATTGTCATTGTCATCCCAGCTGAAATGTCACGTTCTTAAAGTAGCCTTCCCAGATCTCCCTCCCTAACTAAAATGGAATCATCACTCCTCAAGAATCCTCTATCCCATTAACCCTGGGGGTTTTTTCAAAGCACTTCTTACTATCCAAACTATCAAAGGTTGACGTCTTTGTTGCCTCTTTCCCCAACCTGAATGAGCAAAAGGACTTTGCCTTTCTTATTTACCAGTGTATCCCCATTTACCTAATGAATGGCTGTGCACACACATTTATTCATTCACTCACTCACTCAACAAAGACTTATCGACTGACCTCTGTGCACCAGGCACTCTTCTGGGTGCATGTGATACATCCATGAACAAAGATTGCTGCCTCTGTGAAAATTATATTCCAGCACAGGTGAGGGGTGAGAGACAAGAAGCATAATGAAAACGTAGTTTATACAATGCATTAGAACAGGACAGATGCTGTGGAAAAAGAAAAAATGTAGAGCAGAGTAAGGAGGACCTCTGGGGCTGGAGCAGCTGGGAGGAGGGTGGGAGGAGGCGGAAGTTGCAGTAGTAAAGGCGGCGATCAGTGTGGGTCTCCTTGAGAAGGAGTTGGAGAGAAACTTGGAGAAGAGCAAATTCATCAGGCAGATGCCTGGGAAGAGCAGTGAAGGCCAAGGCAGCAAGTAGAACTAGAGCCCTAAGGCAGAAGTGGGGTGGAGGGAGCGGAGCGCGCCTGATGTTTGCTAGCTCAAAACCACGTCTGCGTTCTTCTGAGAAATGTTTCTTCCAGCCTTGTGTTCCTGTTCCAGTAATACCATGTCGCCTGCCCCGTGGTGATTGGTTACAGGAGCCCTGCCTAAGGAAACAAGATCATTTCCCAGGACTTTTTTATTTTGACTTGCATTAGAGAAAGTCTCCTTCCCTTCCGGTTGCAAAGTGATGGATGTGAGCCTGGAGCTGCCGGCACCCATTCATTCCTTTCAGTTGTTCAACGTGCATGGTGATGAGTACCTACTGTGTGCCACTTTCTCTTCTAGGCACCGAGGCTACAGTGGTTAGCAAGACAAATGGGGTCCCTGTTCTCATGAAGAAGAGAAATAAAGTAATTTGACAAGGAAAAAGTGGTAATTGTTTCCAATTGCCGTGAGTTCTCTGAAGATCATCAGGGTGCCTGGATAGGAAACAACTAGGAGGGGGAGGCTGGCAGGGAGACTCTTTCTGAGTGGGGACATCTGAATTGAGGTCTTGACAGATGAGAAAGGATCAGCCATGCAAATGGCTTAGGAAGAAGTGTTCCATGCAGAGGTCCTGAGGTGATAATGAGCCTGGCAACTCAGTATACTGGGAGGAGG
Organism: Equus asinus; assembly: GCF_041296235.1. Taxonomy (NCBI): domain Eukaryota; kingdom Metazoa; phylum Chordata; class Mammalia; order Perissodactyla; family Equidae; genus Equus; species Equus asinus. Next base: position 8,110,623 of record NC_091802.1, on the reverse strand, counting down.
AGACTGTGGCTCGAGCTTCGAGAGAGACAGAGAAGGTGGCCCAAGCTGAGGTCAGAGAGGTAGGCAGTATGCCTTGCAACACGAAGAAACTGGAATGCAAAAAAGAAATTCGTGCACAGAAGGAAGAAACAAGAGACGGTCCACAGCATCCTACAAACATCCAAAACGCCCTTCCACTCGTCCTTGCGGCTAGCTCCAAGCCCATCCTCCCAGATGCGTGAGCGAGAAAATCTCCCTTTGTACTTCAGCTGGGTTTTCTGTCACTAATACTAGAAGAGTCATGATTAATTTGTAGATAAATGAATATAAAAAAGACTGGAAGGAATTATGTTACTGCACAAATGGAGTTCTCCTATCCGATGCGCATTTAAAAAGCCAATTGTTACAGCATCAGCTTTCAGCAGAAGAAATGAAGCTTTATTTTGTGAGATCGATCTGCAAGGAGATGGGGGCATATGCTCTCAGGACTGTCTCCCAGATCGAGGCCTTGGTGCACACTTTATGGGATGAAGGGCAGGGCGGTCTGAAGTGTGGAGATAGATGATTGGAGGTAAGGAGAAGTGAGGTGGTTGATGATCTGCGCAAGTGTAGTCAAGCTTTCATGCCTCTTCGTAGGATGCATGTTCACAAAATCATGGCGTTACCATGATCTGAGGGTGGAGTGTTTACCTCCTTGATGTCAAAAAGGCCACTTCTCGAGCATGTGCACAGGCCCATGATGGGTTGATGGTCTCAGTTGGCCTGAACTGAACAAGAGGTCCCAGTTCCTGAAAAACCACTCAATCAGTCTGTTGATAAGATGGGGTCAGTTGAACTGGTCTTGGAGGGCCCACGGTTACAATTACACTGAAATATTAACAATGATGTATCTGGGTTATAAAATTGAATTTCATCTTTACACATTTTTGTAGTTTCTTAATTCAGTACATCGAACATGCTTAACTTAAACTGTCTTTAAATTCTGGGTTTTTTGTTTCTGATTGTATGTTCTCACTTTGCCCTCTCTCACCCAGCGGAGGCCACTCTGAAAGGTACGCTAGCATACCTCCCACACTTGTGCTCCCCTACATTTCTGCCCATGACAGGTTGGTCATGACCAAATGTGAAAACAGTTGCAAAGGCAAATGGAGCATCTTCCTAGGTACTCTGATTGGGTGCTAGAAATAATTCCCCTTGCTTGTAGATTTCTAGGCCCAAGAGCACCCCAAAATTAATTTGACACAATGATCTGATCTTTGAAATTAAGATTTCCTTCCCCCTACTTACAAAATCAGCCCGAAAGCCAGTGCTTCTGAAGTCATAGGCTTCTCATTGACCATCACAACAAAACTTAAGTCAACTCCCTAACACATTTATGACACAATTTAACTTACCAATTAACAGGTCTCCCTGCTACAAATTTACAGATGAAAATGCTGAGACCTGGAAAGTTTAAGTGGCTTGCCTAGGTCACCCTTTTCAGCCATATCCTTCTGGAGCAAGTGAAACTTAGAGCAAAGGACAAACTGACATCTAAGCAGAGGCAGCCACTGCACAGGCTGTGCCTAGCTTTCTGTCTGAATTATTTCTTGGCAGAAAATGCCACTTTGCTATCAGGACAGTCAAGTCTAGTTAGAACAAGCTCATGGAACAAAGCAGTTTAATTAAATAAAAATATATTAGTTGGGTTACAGTGCTATTCTCTTCAGTCTGGATGGAAATTAATTTATAATAACCGTATCTTTTATTCATGGCATGCTACATATTTCACAGTGTGTTAGCATCCTTATATTTTTCAGTTGGTTGTGAAATAATTGTGTGTTTCTAATGGGCCACAAGTCAGTTAAAGTGCAAAAAGAACAGAGCTGGGTCTCAGCTAACATTCGTGGAAGTCAGAAGCTGCTGGGGAGTAGCTTTGGTTTGCTTTTGATGGGTCATGATCTTTAAAATTCAGAGGGCTGCTGCAGGCTTCAAAGCAGCCCTTTCAGATTGATCACCCCAGAGCCTGACTCCATTAGTGGCCGAGAGCAAAGAAAGCCCGTTCATTTTCCTCTAACGACCTGCTTCTCCTTTCCCAGACCAATCTCACAGAGCTGAAGTCCTTTGGCTCTCCACCTCTGGCTGTCAGCAACGTCAGCGCTGCCGTGATGGCGCTCACGGCCCCCGGGGGCAGGGTGCCCAAGGACCGGAGCTGGAAGGCCACTAAGATCATCATGGCCAAAGTGGACAGCTTCCTGGACTCCCTAATCAATTTCGACAAAGAGAACATTCACGAGAACTGCCTCAAGGCCATCAGGCCATATCTGCAGGACCCTGAGTTCAGCCCAGAGTTTGTGGCCACCAAGTCTTATGCAGCTGCGGGCCTCTGTTCTTGGGTCATAAACATTGTGAGGTTCTATGAGGTGTTCTGTGATGTGGAACCCAAGCGCCAAGCTTTGAGCAAAGCCACCGCGGACCTCACTGCTGCCCAGGAGAAGCTGGCAGCCATTAAAGCCAAGATTGCGGTAAGTGAAGCCATAACAGCCCCGTCCCCTCACTAGGCTGCATCTAATACAAACAACTGCCACCTGGCATCCAGAGGCAACTTTTAAAATTTCTTTCTCAAACACTGTAGTCCAAACAAGACAAATCCACTGGACCATTGCCTTATGCTTTGCTCCTAAAAGATTTTCTCCTTTTCCTGTGAGGAAAGAAAAGATGACAGATAGGTGTGTATAATAGATGGACCGTGTTATCCATAGAGCCAATGGTTATCTTATTAGCTGCAAATGAATTTAACATTTTTGCACATCTATGGTGAAGAACAAAAGATCAAAAATTGGAGATCCTTTCTTTTTCCCCTTTGAAATGTAGGTGTTAGCCCCCCATCCCACCTTTTGCACCTCTTATCTTCAGTTCTGGCCAGCTCAGCCATGTGGACATGTGGGCCTGCTGGGCGTGTTTTCTGTTCTCTGCATTGTTGTGTTGAAGCTTTTCAAAGCAAGCAGTATATTGTGGTTTGGGGGCAGTCCCTTGACCGTAAATATAAAACTGTGGTGTCATTAGCTTTTATTAACCTCTCGTTGATATTTTGATTATAGCTGCCTCACCCAGGATTGGAGGATGGGGTGATTTTGGATTCACACCTATTTGAGAGAGATTTCCCTCAAACTCCACCTTTGCCATTAAGATAGATCCTACCAAAGTGAGAGGTAGAAATTGGAACCCCGTAGGGTGGCGTAGTAGCTAAAAATCCATTGGTAGACCTCATTTCCAATCCAAACTGTAATATTTACTGATGTGTGACCTCTAGAAAGGTCTTTAAAATGCCCAAACTTCAGTTTCCTGCAGTAAAATTGGCACAGTAACGTCCCTGCTCCATGAGACTGCTGTGAGGATGAAAAGAGAGAATGTTTTGAAGCACGAGCCCAGAGCCCGGCCAGTAGGAGTGCAGGGAGCTGGGCCACCCCTGTGGTTACCACTGCCTCTGAGGACTGCTTACCTCTACTCTCCTTCTGCTCCCCCTCCTCCTTCCTCAACTGCATGTGCCATCACATGCATGTGCAGGCCCTGGTAATCAGTCACTACTGTGATCAAGCTCAACCCAAAACGTTCCTGGATCTTTCATTTCTACACATGCATTCAAGCAAGTAAGATTTTTGCTGCAAATTTCTCCTGATGATAAAAAGGGTTTTACAAATTGTGAAAAGTAAGATTGTAGAAATTCTGCATGCTTCAAGTTTCATAGGTTTATTGGTTGTTAGATTAAAATCTATGGCTAAAGGCTCTCATTCAAAGGTCCTTGCAACCAATCTCTCTCTAAAGAAAAGATATGTTGGCAAAGCAACTAATCTCCTCTCAATATGTTTGCTTTGTAAACCCAGATGTTCATGGACCAGCTTACTTAAAACCGGCGATGATCACCCTAACAATGGCCCTCTTCAAAGAACACCAAGTACAAAACACCATAACATTCCCCGCGACTGCCTTTTGGGGGAAAAGACCTCCCAATAATTTTCATATCCTTCAGTCTCTCCCAGAAAAGTGTCACGGGAACTGCATTTTCAAAGATCTCTTTTCACAAGTTATTTTAACTAAAGGAACATTTGGTGCAAAAGGAATGTTTTCAAAATGTTTATACTTTTTCAGTAGCCAACATTCGCACGATGGGCCCACTCAACCTGTGAAATAAGAATATTTTTGAAATACTTGGCTACCTTAGGAAGGCGCTTCTTTTCTGCCAAAATATTTTCTGAAAAAATGTATTCTCACTTTTAACAACCTCCTTTCCATCCTTTGCTTATCCACATGCCTATCAACATCCCAAGAGTTGGGGCACTCCCCCCAATAACAGAGGAAATGGGCTAACACCCATCGCTAACATGGAGGCCCACGAGGGTACAGAAATTCTTCCCTCTGTGTCACTGAGACCACTGCCAGCCTTCTCCACTTGCACCACCCTAAGCTTTATTTTTAGGATTTTAGGATCATTCCAAGTAAATTTTATATTCAAGATGCATAAAGTGAAAAAAGCATATTTCAAAACAGATTATACAATATAATTTCAATTTGATTATATATATGATTAAAATACATAAAAATGTAAATAGTGGTGATTATTTCTGGGTGGTAGATTTTAAAATGTTTTTTTGTTTGTTATCTGTATTTTCTTTTTTCTGTTATGAACATATATTAATGTTACAATTTATGAAAATAATAGTAATAAAAACAAGCAAGACGTTTCATCGAGCATATACTCACCGTAAGTAAAATATCCAATAGTAGAGAAGGGCTTCTAATGAGAAACAACAGCCTCCTGCCATTTTAATTCTTTTCTCTGTTTCAACTGGTTATTGGTGCCACTCGGGGCTTGCTACCCAGTGGCATAAATGTGTTTTATTTGACCCGCACGTAGTGTTCAAAACGATTTAATTAATTGCGAACATTTAACACAACAGGAGCTTTTTGTAAAAATCTGATTTCTGGCCAGTCTTAAAATAATCAAAAGACTCCTACATATCATTAACTGATCCTGGAGTTAAGTAATGGCCTGCCATTCAAACAGACGGTTTTGCCATAGTCCCCACTAACTCCTATTTTTTTCAGCACTAGACTCTTCTGACCAGTTTCCGTGATCGTCCTGGCCTCTGCTCATTTGAATTGCTGGCTTCTGTCTATGACCCGTGCTGACATCCTGTTTCTTGATGTATCTTACTCGGGGTGTCTCTCTGCTGGAAGGGGCCCTAAGATGTTCACCTACGTCTTCCCATTATCTTACGGCAACCATTTTTAGTTGATGTAGCCTTTATTTCTTGTTCTGTCACATAGAGCAGCTTCCTTGGAGCCCTCAGTTTGCAAGATGAAGCTGTTACCCTGTCCTTCAGCTTTTCTCACTGCCTTCCACCTCCCAACTCCAGTTATCATTACTTATCGTTACTGTTGCTTTTTAATCACCAAGACTGAAAAATCTACATTCTGTTCTATAACCAAAATGAAGTGTCCCATGCTGTGTCCTTTGACTAATTCAAAAAGTTAAAAAATCAGTAAATTCCACTTATGTTCTGTCAACATGTCTATAGCGTCATAGCAGATCTAAGTGGTACACTGTAATTACATTGCCTTTTTTTATACAACCTTTTTCCCCCTTGAATTTCTACTTTCCTTTGTTTTTTTTTTTCTCCTCCATTAGTTCCTTTTACTTAGCCTCAATTACTTCTAAACTCTTCATCCAATCCAGTATTCTATCAAGTCCTCTTTTGTCCCCAAGACTTTTCTCCCTTGTTCCCGACTCCCAGCTCCAATCAGTGTTGGCGAGTAAACACGTTTCACTACTTTCTTGGGTTGGTTCCAATGACTTCTGGACACCATGCCTTTCCTTTCTTGATTTCTTCTCTTGTTTTGCTAAGGCTCATTCTTAAGTAGCTTTCTCAGAAATATTAAGTAAGAGGTACATTTTCTGAATAGTTCCAGTCTGGAAATGTCTTTATTTTTTAAACTGAACTGACAATTATGCTGAGTTTTGAATTCTGGGTTGTCGATTTTTCCCCTTAGAACTCTCAATGCTTTGTCCTCTCATTAGGTAAGAAGTCTGATGAACGGTCAGGGTCTCATTCCTTTTCTGATGCCCTGTGTTTCTCCCTTTCTGGAAGTCTTTCCATTTTTTCTTTATTCTTGGTGTCTGAAACTTCACATGGATGTGCTTCGCTGCCGGCCTGTTTTTATTTATTGTGCTTGGTATGTAGGGACTTGTTTTCCTCAGCTCTGGAAAATTCTTTTGTATTATTTCTTTAGTAATCTCCCTTCTGTTCCTTTTTTAATCTTATTTTCTGGAACACATATTGGTTGGATGGTGGACGTTCTGCTGGATCCTCTATTTTCTCTCATCTTTTTGTCACTTTATGTTTCCTTATATTTTCTAGATTACCTCAAATTCATCTTTTTACCCTTCCTTTGAATTTATTACTTTTTACATTAATAATAATGATAATTTCCACAACACTTTTTTTACTAGCATCCTCTCCTTGTTTTATAGATGAAACGCCTTGAATCTCTACAAGAAACTACTTCTGAAGGGCTTTAGGCTTTGTTGTTGTTTTTGTAACTGAGGTTCTCTCTTTTTCCCGGGTCATTGTTTTCTTCTTGTTTATCTTAATCTAAGTTTTCTTCAAATGTCTTCTTGTCCTTTCGTGTTTACAAGAGCAGTGATCAAAAGATGATTCTGGCTTTGCAGGCAAGGGCAGAACTGGTTGACTGGCAGAATTTGCTTTCACGATCAGATGAGTTATGCTGGATGCATCCTAAATAGCAGACTATGTTGTCTTTTCTCTGCCCCTGTTGAGTCTCCTGCCTGGTGGCATTGCATGCTGGGCATGGGGATGGAGATATGGGGAGGGGGATCAATAGGCTTCCAATTAACCCTCTTATTTTCAACATCGCCCTCAATCACACCTGACATTTCCAAATCCCCAGTGTATATGGGGTCTGCAGGGCTGATGAGCTTCCCTTTTGGTGAACTGAGGCCAACTCAAGGTTGCAGCTTCCTCTGCCTTGCCCTGGCAGTTTCTACTCCTACCGGTGTGGTCTTCCATAAATCCATTGGAATCCCTCATCCGCCAATGGCCCTCAACAGGTGCTTGGTGTTACGACATTTTAAATTGCTTCATAATCATTAGAGAGAAGTCTCGAGAAGGAGAGGAAGCAAATGAGTCTGGCCAGCCTGCCATTGTTAATTGGATGACTCACCACCTGCTGTCAAACTGCTTGGCTGTGTAAACTTGGCCCTTAATTGATTTCTCTTGTGGCTTGGTAATGACCATCAGAGCTGCTCAAACCCAAGTTATTGCATAGAAATGAGAGTATCTGGAGGTATCTGCCCTGTATCCATGTGTCTTGTGTATGCAAATATGTATTCTGGGGGCAACAAAACTATGTGCTTCAATTCTAAATTCTTAATAAATTTAGAAAAAACCTGAAACCATGACCGTTTCAAAAATGTTCCTCTACTTTGGGATAATGGGAGAGGACAGATCAGGTTAAGCCAAAGTTGTCTTGTACTTCTAGGACCTAAAACAAGGGGAGGACTTAGATTATAGGAAGCCCAATGCCAAAGTCAGACCTGCTGTAGGAGAGACAGTGTGTGTGCCTCTCAGGCCCCCTTGGGACCCTTCTGACCATTTTCAGGGCCTTTGGTTCTAATAACAGCACCTGCACTTTTTTTGGCAGCCTACTGGAACCCATTTGTCCCCAGCACAGGAGAGACAGAATTTGCACACCCTCTCCGAGTCCATCACCCCTCCTGGCCCTGAACCAGTGGCTGAGGTGCTGGACGAGGAAAGCTCAGCTCTCTCCTTTGGGTCAGGACTGCTCTGGACTTCCCCTGGGACTCTTCTGAGATCACCCCTAATTTTTCCCTTCCCTGCCAGCGTCCCCCAGTCCCTGACAGCTTCCCCTGGGGGCCTTGCTTAAGAATCACCTCCTCATGAATCCTCTCTCAGAAGCACTGGGGGCGACTTGGGCTGGAATTACTGAGAGATCTTGTGTTCCTTCCTGAACAGCGCCTCAATGAGAACCTGGGCAAACTCACAGCCAAGTTTGAGAAAGCAACGGCAGACAAACTCAAATGTCAGCAGGAAGCTGAAGTGACCGCAGGCACCATCTCCCTTGCAAATCGCCTGGTGAGTGTGAGCAGCAGTGGCTGAGCTTTAATTATATTAGCAGAGCTTGTCAAGTACCGCAGAGGTGCGAAATAGATGAGCACAGCTTAGCGCCGCTTTGACTTGGGGGGAAATATTAAAATGCGCTAGGATGCAGGGATGAATCCGGAGAAAAGTGGGAATGCACACCCTGGTCTGGTCAAAGGAGTTTTCCTACAGGGATGGTTGGAAGGGTGGGAACAGTGGATCTATCAGGCAGCCGTGCGAGACGTGACATGCTTACCTATGTGTGCATCGACCAGAGGAAGCGTTAAAAGACAAAGCCAGCATTTGAGAGGCGAACTCTGAAGCTCTTTCCTGTGTAATGGTTGATAATGAGCGTGTGGCCAGGACTAAGAACTGAGATAGAAAGAAAAGGATGAGATTGATTGACCCCGAGCCTTTCTGAACATGACCTTGCCCATATGCACATGCGCACACACACACTCACACGGGCGAACAAACATTGATATAGACACACACAGGCTCTGGTCTCCCTGAGAAATAAATCTGAGGGTCAGAGCAGGGGGCTTGTGTTATGGATGTCTGTTGCTGCATAACAGATTACTCCAAAACTTAGTGATTTAACACAATAACCATGTTGTTAAATCTCACAAGTTTGTGGGTCAGGAACTCGGGCGGGGTTCAGCTGGCCAGTCGCTCCATGTGGTGCCAACTGGGGCCACTCAGTGTTGTTCAGCTGGTGGCTGGGCTGGTTTGAGGGTCCAAAACAACTTCTTTCACATGCTCCTTGGCAGGGACAACTGGAAGGGTGGGCTTGGCTGGGCCCCTCTTCCTCTCCACGGAGTCTCAAATCGCTCAAGAAGAGTAATCGGATGTCTTACATGGTGACTCAAAGCTCCAAGAGGAAGTGTTCAAAGAGACAGGAAGTAAAGGTCCCAGTCTGTTGTGTGGTCCCCGAAAACCAGGACAACATCACTTCTGCTGTCTTCTGCTGGTCAAAGCAGGAACAGCTTCAAGGAGAGGGAGCACAGACACCAACTCTTAATGAGAAGAGTGTCAAACAATTTGAGGCCTCTTCGAATCCCTTGGGGCTTGTGTTTCTCATCATAAATCAGCTGGGCTCCTGCAGAGCTGAGTCCACTGGATGTGATTTCTCTTCTGAGAGCCTTGACGGCACTCTCCTCACCAATGAAGGGAAGTGGAGTCGATGCCTCTGTACCTTTATTCCAGCCACTGTTTATTTGTGTAACAAAGTCAGATTTTCTAGTTTAGGGAGAAATGAGTCATAACAATCACTGGACCGAGTCACACTTTAGGGGGGAGAGGCTATTCCACAAGTATGTGTGCAGTGGTGTGTCTAACCTGCTGCTGCATGGCTTTGAGAGGAGAGGTTTAGCTGAAAAGTTTAGTCTGGAGACAGCTCCTCTGAAACCTTCAAGAAGTGCTCCAGACCTACTGGCTGGCCCATCTTCCATCCAGTTCCCTGTTTGGTTTCCAGAACTTAGCGCAGCCTTCTTTGCCCAGCTGGAGCGTTTTCTGAGTTGGTCCTCGTGGAAGGCAGTGTGGTACTCTGCTCTAGGAGTCAGGATGCATGGGCTCTGAAGCCAACCCTGCCTCTACTGACCTGGAGGTCGGCAAGATACTTCAACTTTCTAGTCTTTATCTGTGTAATCTAAAAATGGGCGTGGGAATGGTTGGGTGGGCAAATCCCTATGTTCTCTCCCTGCTCTGACATTCTATGGTACCATCTTTCAAGGAAGGAAAAAGGATAAGTCATAACACAGATACTAAGCTACACCTAGCAGTCCTCTGTGGAAAGGATGTTGCTCCACCACCGAGAAGGTGCCCTCGGAGGGGTGTGCCATGTCAAAGTGGGTTGGCAGAGTCAGGACGTGTTCCACAGCCTTGCTACTCTGTACACACCCACATTTCAGTCCTTCTAACTCTATGTCTTAATTACCATGTCTATCTCCCCGCCCATTGTGAATTATTTATAGCTCATGGAATTGATTTTATTTATTTTCATATCCCCAGCATTTGGAGAGGAGAAGAGAGAGGTGCATAATTTTCTAATACGTTTTGTGGACCAGGCATTGTGCTAAGTGATTAATATACACAGTCATATTTAATTCCCTCAACAGCTCTTGGAGGTGGGTGGTATTCATCTGCATACCGGTAGAGGGCAGAGCCTGGAAGCCTGCATTCCAAACCTGTCTTCTTCCCACAGCCCACATAGTACATAGCACACAGCAGGGGCTTGCTTACTGAAATGTTCGCTGCAGCCAGTACAGATCCCATTGATCAAAAGGGCCACATCAATGGTGTCTGGGTCTTCCTGCTACTAAGCATGCACTGTGCATTCTCTACGACAGAATCCATGGCTCTCTACAGCCTGCGGGATGATGACTCTTCTCTCCTCTCTGGTCTTTGAAATGGTAGGTGGGAGGACTTGCTTCGGAAAATGTGAGGTGGGCAGAAGCTGTGCAGAACTTCAAACAACAGGAAAGGAAATTATGTGGAGACATTTTGCTTATTACGGCTTTCATTTCGTACCTCGGCTTCTTTACAAAGAAATACCGGCAGAGCCTCGTGGATGGGACCTGGAGACCCTACCTGAGCCAGCTGAAGGTACATGCAGCCTGAATTTCTTCTAACCACGTCAGCCTGGGGCTACCAGTGAACCACATGACGATAATAACCCAAATCTTCTAGTCCCTTCTGGCATACTTACCTCCACCTCAGCATCCCCTAGTGATCTCTGGGATCCAGGAATGGGACATATGCAGCCATGTCCTTCCACACTGCCCTACATTGCCATCCACTGCCCTCTAGGCCGCCTGAAGACAGCATCTTTCCTCTTAATGGGGCGGCCTTCCATGGGAAGGCTGGTCCACCGCCCAGCAGGCTGTCTCGCAGCACTTCTCAAACTGTAAAACCTGAGGGACGCCAAAAAGCACCCCGTGTTTCCTCCCAATCTCCCTGCTCTTGGGAAGACATAGTGGCAGTTGGCAAGGCTCCTCTCCCAGGTTCTGCATTGCACCTTGGTCCCGGGCCCATCGCTCACAGACACCCTGATGACAACAGTCTCCTCTACTTTGGTACTTCGGTCATGTGGACTCAGCTTGTCCTCTTAGTGTAAGTGGGTGGATCTTGCTCTCAACTCCTCCCCCTATTCTGAAATGATAAAGTGACAGAAATGCTAGTTCCTGACTGGAGAAGACTCAGGGTTGTGCCTGGAGCCTGTAGTCAGAATAATTCCTAATAGTACCTTCTACTTCCACATCCCTCGTAGTCCTCAGTCCACAAATATTCCCTGAGAGTTCCAGGTGTCCTACAGCTCCGCTAGACAGGAAGTACAAAAGACTTTCAAGACCAGGATGCCTGCCGGAAGTTCATGGTCCAGTGGAGGAGATTAGGTTCATAAAAAGCAGCTATCCTATAGTCAGCACAGAAAATTCACCACAAGCAGTAAGGAATATATTCCAAATTTCATTTGTAGGTGTCTCCTTAGAACACAAAACCCATATTGTCTAGCGATGGTTGGTTTCACGGATCAGCTCACAAAATCTTCCTCGTGTGATGATTTGTTAAATAGTAGTTTAAAAACTGTTGCAGTACTAGGAAATAAGCCTGCTATTTATTGATCTTGAACATATGTGGAAAAGGAAATTGTTGAAAGGACAATCGTTACTGAGTGCATGAAGATGAGGAACTCAGTGGCAGCTTAGCAAGAATTTTGCTGGCTTTGTTTGGGGTTCTCAAGCACCTTGTGCCATGGTAGAACCTAGGACTCCCTTCTCACAATGTTTTTCAGTGCATAAACTAGAATGCATAAGATTACAAAGGAAAACAATTCCTCTGAGATTCCTTTCTGATCCCAGGGCAAGAACCTCCAGGGGCACCTCTCCCTTTCCAGGTTTTCTGGATGGCATAGCACTGGCCATTCGTATCCTTAGTAGGTATGATGGAAGGGACAGGAGATGCATTGGAGAGATTTCCCTGAGGTAACTGGGAAGATAAACTGCAGAGAAGAGAGGGACGGGGGCGTTAAAAGGGCAGATGTGTGAACCTCAAAAACCATACACTAAGTGGAAGTAGCCAGACACAAAAGCTCACGTGTTGTACGATCCCATTTATGTGAAATATCCGGAATAGGCAAATCCATGGGGACAGAAAGCAGGTTAGCGGTTGCTAAGAGCCGGGGTAGGGGGAATGGGGAGTGACTGCTAATGGGTACCAAGTTTCCTTTTGCGAGATGAAAATGTTTTGGAACTGGATACAGCTGATGGTTGCACAACATTGCGAATATACTAAATGCCACTGAATTGTGAACTTTAGTTAATTTAAGTTATGTGAATTTTACCCCAACTTTTAAAAAAAAGCTGTGTCCCCAGTGGAAAAGATTACTTGCAGAAGAATTAAATGAGCTGAGAGAGGTCAACAGAGACAGAAAAGGAAGGATCTGGTGCACACACAGGGACCTTGAAGGGAAGCAGAGGGCGGTGTGGAGGCCTCCTCAGGCCTGGTGGTGTGTTTACTGGCTGCCCAGAGCATTCCAGCAGAGGGTTTGCCGGGCGAAGTCATGCAAGCAACCCTGAGCATGGGATGTCCTGGGCAGGGAGAAAGGCGAGCATCTCCAGCTCTTTGCAAGCTGGGCCTCTGTCAGCAGGTGGTGAAGTGCATGAGAGAAAAGAGTGGTTAGTGTGGTCTGGCACAGGCAGCAGGAAGCCCACTAGGTGTGGAGTCAGCACATGAAGCATGCACGAAAAACACAGAATTGTAGTGAACACGGGTAAGGGCGTATGGGAGGCTATTGATTAAAATACGGATAATCTAGGGGAGAAATTTGATTTGGGTGAATATACTGAAGAACAAAGGGTCACACAGGCTGAATTTCTGCTGTCATTCATCCATCAAGAGACAAGAAGACCATCGGGACTTTAAGAAAACCTACTTCCAGAAATAATCACGCAGCCAGAAAAGCACTCTTCAGGGGGATTTTGATCTTGCTTTGAAAAGAGCTGTGTCATTTTCATGAGCCTCTGTGTGTTCCACCCCCAGCTGAGAAAGCATGTTTCCATTCTGAGTGTACGTGGCATTTCTTCACATCAGGTTCCCATCCCTATCACCCCCACACTGGATCCCCTGAGGATGCTGACGGATGATGCTGACGTGGCTGCCTGGCAGAACGAGGGCCTCCCTGCAGACCGCATGTCCGTGGAGAATGCCACCATCCTCATCAACTGCGAGCGCTGGCCGCTCATGGTTGACCCTCAGCTCCAAGGCATCAAATGGATCAAGAACAAATATGGTGAAGACCTCCGGGTCACCCAGATTGGCCAGAAGGGGTAGGTGGTGGAGCACATGAGTGCCCACTTTTGCCATTTGTGCAGAGAAAAAAACGTTGTTGCATATCTGAAGCCCCACTGGATTTTTTGTACCCTCCTGGTCCCTCCAAGAAGTTTCTCATGTTTTTCCTCCGTTTTTAGGAAACATCTCAACGCAAGATGCCTGGGCACTGAGTCTCTGCTTTTCTTTCTCACTAGAAATCATGTGCATCAGCCTCGACCTCATTCAGGAGTCCTTTCTCCACCATCCCTGGTGTTCATCCTCCCATCTCTCCTTGAACACTTCTTGCCTCCCCAAACATCACATTCCATTGTCAGACAACTCTGTGTTGTACAAAGTCTTGCTCATATTTAACCTAAGCACTCTATCTCCTGGGGGATGATCGGACATTGCAGTAGACATTGCAGCCGAGTCAGTAATGAAATCTTCAGAGCCCTTTGGAGCTGACATGTGGCTTTGTTCACACCTGATGGGGGAGTTACTACACAAAGAGAAGTGAGTGCCAGGGGGGTTGTCTGTCCCGCACCCACTGCACTTCCGAGGCCCAAGCTACCTTAGCATCTCTCACCCCATGGCTTCATTGCCTCTGTGATTGTAACTTAGCTTTGTAGTTTCAGCACTCAATTCTTGTTCTATGCCATTAGGATACATGAGAAAAATAGGATGGGGCAATGGAGGAAAAGGAAAGGGACAAAGATCATTTATTAGTGGTTGATATGTGCCAGTCTTAATGTTAGGGACTTTATCTCAAATGCTTTCCTTAATCCACACAACTGATAAGGTTAGCGCTATTGGTACCATTTCACATCTGAGTAAATTCAGGTTCACAGAAGCAAATTAATTTCCCCAAGAGTATACCATTTTAAAAGCAATGGATATTTGTACACTCATGTTCATAGCAGCATTATTCACAATATCCAAAAGGTGGAAGCAACCGAAGTGCCTATCAACAGATGAGTGGATAAGCCAAATTTGCCATATTCATATGATGAAATATTATTTAGCCTTCAAAAGGAAGGAGATTCTGACACATGTTACAACATGGATGAACCTTGAAGATATTATGCTAAGTAAAGTAAGCCAGTCAGAAATGGACACACACTGTATGGTTCCGCTTATATGAGGTAGTTAGAGTAATCAAAGTTCATAGAGATGGAAAGTAGAATTGTGTTGCCAGGGGCTGGGGAGAGGGAAAGGGGAATTATTGTTTAAGGGGTACAGAGTTTCGATTTTCCAAGGTGAAAAAGTTCTGGAGATGGCGAGTGGTGATAGTAGCACAATAACGTGAATGTACTTGATGTCACTGAGCTGTACAGTTAAAAATGGTTAACAGGGCAGATTTTATGTAATGCATATTTCACACAAGTTTAAATTAATTAATTTTTTAAAAAATTTATGGAAGCGTTATGTAAGCCAAGGTGAGCCTCATTGAGAAACCCAAGGTTTATCCACTCTAACATATAGCCACCAAGGCAACGTTTACTGGTCTGACCAAATGTCCCTAACATAGCTGCCCAGAGGTCCAGATCGCCCAGGGTTGTTTAACTCAAACATGCAGTGTTACGAAAATAGTTAAACAAAGCGAATGTTGAACACCAGAATGGACCCTTTCTCGTGGTGAGGATAAGATGGGAATGGACACCAAGGTATGACACATTGTATTTTTATCTGTGTCATCAGTCAGAGTAATCTAATCCTGGTCTTCTCCCCAAAACTTGATTGAACCATTCCTTTCTAATTGACCAGTAACTGCATTTTCGACAGAAGTGTTTGTCCTTTTTACCCATTCCTATATCCCTAGCACCAAAAACAGTGCCTGATACATACCAGGCCCTCACTAAATATTTGTTCAGTTAATTCTCTGTTCCCATCTATTGGCTATGTTGGATGGTTTTCTAGATTTGTTGTATTTTATCTGAATGCAAATATTATATTATATATAATACATGTTAAGACTATTAAGCATAGTCTCCGTTCGTCATATGAATGCAAATTCGTTTGTGTGTCATTTGCCTTTTAATTGTATTTATGGAGTTTGGCATGCTATAGGTTAGGTTTGGTTATTTTTTTGACCAGATTTTTCACCCATTTCTTCTATAGATCATGCTTAGAAAAGTCTTTTTCTCTCCAGGAGTTATATAAATATTCACTTGGCTATTTGAGGTTTTTTATAGGCTTCCTTTTTACAATGAAATGCAATCACCTGAAAATATATTTTGGGGGCTGTATAAGGTACAGGTCTAATTTTCCTTTTCAAGGGTTGGCCATTGTTCCAATATCATTTATTGAATTCACCATCCTTTCCTCAATTAATTAGAGATGACATTTTACTCCATATTAAATTATTTTATTAAAGAGATTTTATTCTTTTCTATTATGTGATACTATACCAGCTTTTAATATTTAATTTTATATTTAGTAGCATTTATTGTGGCATTTCTCATTACAAAGTAATATATCATCATAGTAAAAAAAAAAAAGGGAGCTACCAAAAAACAAAGAAAGTAATTAAAAACTCCTGTAGTTCATCATTTGGAGAAAAACAATGCTCACTTTTTGGCATCTGATATCCTTTAAGACTTCTCTGCGCACATCTGTGTTGTTGAAGTTAGAGAAAATATTTTAGTATTAGCTGATATGTGTCCCTCCTCTCTTCATTATCATTTTTTTTACCATCCTCATTGTTTTCTTTTAGGTTAACTTTAAGATTTTTTTATCAAGGTCTATAAAGTTATATTGTTATTTGTTGTTTGAATTACAATTACATCAAACTTACATCAAATCCATTTAGGGAATATGAACATTTTTTAACATGTTTATTAAACTACATAACATTGAAAAATTCTAAATAATCTAGATTTTGGTAAATGATTGTTAAATAAATTAACATGTATCTCTACAGTCTAATAGCCAGTCATGTAAAACTGTTATAAGAAGAATATTTAATTACATAGGGAGAGATTTATAATACATTTTACGTACAAAAACCAGGTTATAAAACAAATGTGCTATATGAATCCAATAATAAATAAATATAAATATAAATTCAGATATAAATAACTAATGTAAAATAGTAATAATAAACTTGAAAATATAATATATCCAAACATATACAGTAAAAACAAAAATGTGAATGACAGATGGGAAGGTTACAGTTAATTTTCACACTTTTTTCTATCTTGTACTTTTTCCCTATTTTAAAAAATTTATAAGATGATATATATATCATTTTAAATAAGAAAAATGTGGCCACTGAAATCGTCCCAGATAGCTGTGCCTCCAAGTTTATCACTGTGCTTCAGAGGCCACAGTGGTCTTGTTAAATTGCCTCAGAACCCATCCCTTGCCACAGGCTAATGCTGCCCGACTTTCTCCCCAGCTACCTTCAAACCATAGAGCATGCCCTGGAAGCTGGAGATGTGGTGCTGATTGAAAACCTGGAAGAGTCCATTGATCCTGTTCTGGGGCCCCTGCTTGGGAGAGAAGTCATTAAAAAAGGACGGTAAGACTCGCCTGTGTTGCCGATCCTTTGTGAGGAACCAGTTGGCACCCTGGTAGAACTGTGGACAGATCTGCCCTTTCTAGAACATCCTATCCTCAGATCATGTCAAATAGCTCTCTCCAGCACACGCACTTCTTTCTTTAGAAGAGAAATAATTTAGCTGCCCTCGTCTCCTAAAGAAAGTTTCCTGGAATAACTTTGCTTCCATTAGCCAGTGTCCTCCTTAACTTCCTTCCAGATGGCCACAGTTTAGAGGAACCTTAGAAGGAAAGTGGTTGAAAAGCAGGCTGACTTTTAAGTATGAGCATTTTGTCCAAGCCAGGCCTCTAAGTTCTGAGAACTCGGCTCTTTATCAATTTAATGAGCCCCTGTTGCTTTGGGTGCTGGTAGCTGATCAGGGCTTAGCAAGTATCCGACAGAAGGAGGAGGAAAAGAGAGGAAGGAGAAGGGTGATAGGTATGTAGGAGAGGGAGTGATAATTATCATGAAGGGTTGCTTGACTGGGGAGCCTCACCGACTGCCCAGGCAGTAAATTGACTTTACATGTCCTTAGGATGTGCTCATTTACTTAATTAACCATCTTCACCCTTAGAAGTTATTCTCTATCAGCCATCAGAAAAAGTAAGCCCTACTGCTAGTCTACAAGGCACCTTTGTGCAAACTAAGAAGATGCCCCTTCCTGCAAACGCTTTACTGCCATCTGCTGGAAACGTTTCACAATGTACTAATCTACACTGACTCCCAGTGAATGGCTCTCCCTACAGCTGTGCACACCAAATCAAACATGGCGGCCAGGGGAGAAAGTCCGTCACCTTCCAACCCTCAGTTCCCCACACAAGGCAAGCAAGGATCCTAGGGCTCACACTAGACATACCTGAGAGGAATCCATCTGAGTATGGCAATTTTGTTTAATATGATTTTGCAAATCTCACAGGAGGGCACCCACCTTCACATGAACCTTTATGTTCCAGATTCATTAAAATCGGAGACAAAGAATGTGAATATAATCCCAACTTCCGGCTCATCCTTCACACCAAGCTGGCCAATCCTCACTACCAGCCCGAGCTGCAGGCTCAGACCACCCTGATCAACTTCACCGTGACCAGGGACGGCCTGGAGGACCAGCTGCTGGCTGCTGTGGTCAGCATGGAGAGGCCAGACCTGGAGCAGCTGAAGGTGCGTCCCACCAATGAAGGGAGGAAGAAAATGCTCTGCCACTACATCCTGCCATGCTCCTCACTCTGGGAGAGGTGTGGGAGGCTGTTTTTCCTGGAGCTGAGCAGTGTGGGCTTTGCTAGAGCCTGGAGGCGTGCCAACCTCATCTAGCCACCTTGAACACTACCAAGCTGGGAAATGGAGAAGAGAGAGAGCTAAAGAACAGAGAGGAGAAGATAGTTGGGAGAACAGACACTCTTATTGCCAAGAGCGGGGCCTGGCACAGAGCTTCAAACATGCTCGGGCCAGCACATGAGGGCCTCTCATCATACATGTTCACATACCATGTCCAGAACCACGTGGGGTTCAGTTTTGCAAGGGCAATCGAAATGGGTCAACCACATTAGGATGGTGTCTTAGTCAGCTTGGGCTACCATCACAAAATACCACAGACTAAGTGGCTTAAACAACAGAAATTTATTTTCTCACAGTTCGGAAGCTGGAAGTCCAAGAGAGGGGGCCAGTGTGGTTGATTTCTGGTGAGACCTCTCTTCCTGGATTGTAGGCGGCCACCATCCCCCCCTGTGCTCACAGACGTCTTCTCTGTGAGTGCAGAGAGACAGAGCAAGCTCTCTGGTGTCTCTGCTTATAACGGCACTAATCCCATTGGACCAGGGCCCCACCCTCAAGATCTCATTTAACCTTAATTACCTCCTTAAAGGTCCATCTCTAATAGAGTCACAGGAGGGTTAAGACTTCAACATGGATTTTGGGGGGAGACACAATTCCACAACAAGTAGTGTCCCTTTTTTCCTCTCTTTAGACTTGATTAGATTATAAAATACAAGTCCAGAATTATAGTGCATGTGAGGTTGAGTTCAGGGCTCCCTGGGCCTCTGCTTCCGGCAAGCATTCATTTATTAAACCGTGGAGCACCAGCTCTGTAACAGGCAAGGTTGCAGGTGCTCTTGAGGCTTCAACAGTGAACACGGACAGCCATGTCCTTGCCCACAAGGAGCTTACAGTCTAGAGGAGGAACTCAGAAAATAAGAATGTAAACAAAAAAAAAGAATGTCATTTCAGATAGTGATAAAAATTTTGAGGAAGATAAAGCAGGGTGATATCAGAGAGGCAGGGGGCTAATTTAAACTGGGAAGGGCGTAAAAAGATTCTCTGAGGAGCTATCATTTGAACTAGTTCTTAAATAATTTGAAAGCCTCTGGCACAGAGCACCCTCAGGAGAGAGAACAGTAGATCCTAGTCGTAGGCAGGATTGAGGTATGTGTTTTTAAGAAACAGAAGGTAGGCTGGGGTGGCTGTGGCTGGAGCCTCCAATGACAAGATTGTTCTCTCCATGGATCCAAAAGCAATAATCTCAGGCTGTACAAGGGCAAAGAAGCTACAGCTGCCTGAAGTTACGTGTGCCCCCTGCCCGATAAAGAGCGTGTCCGGTACCTTAGGATATGGAGTCTAACACTCAGGATGGGAAGATAAGGTGAGACCTGCTTGGATACCAGTGCCCGCTTCAGCCTCGAGGAGGGTTCCTGCAATGATCTGTCTCAACTGTGTAAGACAGTTTCTGTTGATTTCTTTTAAAGGTAATCCATTGGAGAGCTATTCATTTAGGGGCAGTACTGTGGACAGAGAGGACCCTCCAGAGAACTAAAACTTGACCTCTAACTATTCACAGAAGTAGGTTCCATTCAGTGAACAGACTGTGTATCAGTGCTGTGCTAAGCATTGCGTAACACTCCTATGAGTAGGGACTGGGGTTAACCCAGCTAAGGTTACTGAGGTATTAAGAGGGCAACATAGTCCAAGATCACACGACTAGTAAACGGTGTAGTTGGGATTCAGCTCAGCTGCTCATCTCATCTGCTCATGGCCTCAAGCACTCCGCTATTCTGCTTCCCCTGTCGCCCCTCTAAAGGAAGTAACTTGACTCCATGGCATTTAATTTATTCAGACCTACTCCAAGAGTAGGATGCTCTGGGCTTCTATACCTGACTCCCCCTTGCTTGATATTTGCAGTCGGATCTCACAAAACAGCAGAATGGGTTCAAGATCACCCTCAAAACATTAGAAGACAACCTGCTCTCTCGCCTCTCCTCAGCATCTGGCAACTTCCTGGGAGAAACGGCCTTGGTGGAGAACCTGGAGATCACCAAGCAGACCGCTGCGGAAGTTGAGAAAAAGGGAAGGCTCCCCTGGGCTGGGAGGCAGGGGCCCTCCTCTTAGGCCCTGAGTCCGACTTTTAGAAAAAAAGAAGTCAGTAAAACAGGTGGCTTTTTCACCTTCCCCAGTTTCTTTTAGAAAATCAAGCTAGGCAGGATTCCTGAAATGACCACCTCACATCCCTCATTATGGAGTTCCCTCTTTCTGGAAAATGCTCTTGACAACTTTACTCTGAAATGTTTGATGAGCACGTAAGTCTGCGGGGCCTCATATTCTGTGCAGGGAATGGTAACTCTAACTTCATATCTCAGAGAGAGTGTGGAATTGCCGTGAAGCTAAAGAAGGGCATTGCTGTAAAAGTTGGCTGCTTCAGGCATGATTGCACCCTGAGAAAACCCGCCAGCTTGTGAAAATCTCCCCAGGGGGATTTTAACGAGAGAAGTTCGACGACTTCCCAGGAAACTCAGCTCTCCAAAACCATGTCATCCTGGGAAATGAGTTAGTAGGTAGCTTCCTTCCTTTATTTCACAATGTTTGGAAGACTTTTATTCCCCCTTGTGGGGACTAGAAGACATGACTTGACGAGGTCAAACTCCTCGCCCTTGCCCAGCAGGCTGCTGAACCTACACAGGCCCTTTCGCATTCTCAGCCTGCTCTTGGATCAGAGGAGTAATTAAGATACTGGTTCTGAGCAGGATGAGCGTGTCGGTAACAGTGTCCAGGAACAGTATACCTTTGAGGGAATACACTTATTGTCAGATTATTGGGATTTCTCCAAACATGACAGACTTTGTTCTGGGTAAAGACAAGGTAGGAAAAATGAAAACTAACGATTGGTGGGGCAGATAAACCAGGTCATACCCACTCAGGGATAACAGAGAGCTAAGGTTGGGGTTGGGGGGTAAGAACCCAACTCACATAGGAAGAGGAGGTCAGAGATGGAATCTACTGTGTTGATCTCTTCTCCCTGTCTCTTTATCCCTCTTTCATCTTTCTCTTTAAAGTCAATGAGCATTTATTGAGTGCCTGCTGTATGCCAAGTGTTGTAGGGATCCATTTTCTTTTTGTCTTCTTTTTCTTTCTCATTCATTCATCCAATGAATATTTACTTGGAGGCTGCTCTATTCCAAATTCTGTGACAAAAATTGGGGGTACAACAATGAACTTGCCAGAATCCCAGGCTTCTAGGACCTGGCCCTCCAAGGAGGAAAGACAAATAAAGAGGCAATTACACTATGATGAGGGCTGTGGTAGAGGGACTACAGGGAGCTATGAACACACAGAGGAGAAGCGCTCAGCCCCTGTTGGGTGAGAGGCTGTTTCTCTTTAGTGTAATCAGAACATAGAGAGATTATAGAGGCAGATGGAAGTAGTCACTGGAGATGAGGCATGAAAGGTAGGCTGTGTTTTCATTGCAAATGGCCTTGTAAACCATACTAAGAAGTTTGGGCTTTAGATGGGAGTTAGGGATCATAAAAGAATTCTTTTTTCCTTTTTAGACAAGAAAGTAACATGATCGGATCTGTGCTTTAGAAAGATCACTCCAGTTACAATCCGGAGGAGAGACTTGGAATGCAGGAGGCATAGAAAAGTGTAGGAGATACAGTAATTCAGATTAGGGATGGTATCCTGAATTAATGTTGGCAGTGGTGGCACAAAGAAGTGAGCAAATTCAAGAGCTATGGGCAAATTCAAGGAGGTAGAATTGAAAAATTTGTTAATTGGTTGGGGTATGATTATATGTGGATAAAAGTATAGTCAAGAAAATGTCCCAGGTTCCAAAGATAAACATCTAGATAGGTACTGGTGCCACTAACTGAAAGAAGAGAGCAGAAGTGGATTTGGGGATGAGAAGAAATGATGGTTTTAGTTTGTGTTGTGTTGAGTTTGGAATGCCTTTGGCCCCTTCACATAAGAATGTCTCATAGGTTTTTGTATATATGAGCTTGGCCGGCAATAGAGTGCTGAGAGTCATCAGCAGTAAGTGATCATTGGAACTTTGGGACTGAATGAAGTCACCTAGGAGACATGTGTGCAATGATAATACTGGGAGTAGAGCATTGAGGAATAATAATACATTTTTAGAGAAGTACAGAAGATGTAAAGCATGGAATAGAGCAGAGAGATGGGAGGAGAAGCAGGTAAATACAGTATTATGAAAGAAAATGTTTCAAGAGGAAGAGATGTCAATGGTATAGAATTATGCTGAGAACTCAAATAAGATATAGCTGAGATGTGTCCACTGAATTCTGCAAAAAAGAATTATCAGTGATCTTGGAGAGAACAGCTTCAGTGAAGTAGTGGAAGTAGAAGCCAGGCTTCATTAGAATGAGAGTAAATGAGGGGCCTACTCCGTGGCTGGGTGGTTATGTTCATGCACTCCACTTCGGTGGCCCAAGGTTTCACTGGTTTGAATCCTGGGTGCAGACCTGGCACCGCTCATCAGGCCATGCTGAGGTGGTGTCCCACATAGCAGAACTAGAATGACCTACAACTAGAATATACAACTATGTACTGGGGGGCTTTGGAGAGAAGAAGAAGGAAAAAAAGAGGAAGATTGGCAAAAGATGTTAGCTCAGGGCCAATCGTTAAGAAAAAAAAAAAGAATGAGAGTAAATGGGAGTTGAGAGAGGGGAAGTGAGTACAGACAACTCTTTAAAGAAGCCAAACTAAGAAATGGTAGAGAGAGAAAGGATTGTAACTTAAGGAGGACATAAGATCTTTGGAGACTTTCCCCTGAGATGGGAGAGACTGAGCATTCTAAGATCCTAGCTGGGGGTAGGAGGAGACATGGATTATAAAGGAAAAGGAGAAGTTGAGAAGAGTTGAATTTACAAGAATAAGAAGGAATGATTAATACAATGGGGTACATAAGAAAGTTAGGGGAAATATAATTCAGGTCACAGAGGAAGAGCTTATCTTTAGAAAGATGAAGAGTTAGTTCCAATGTGATAAATGTGATAAGGGATAGGGGGCAAACATGAATCTAGAAATGGTTTGTGAGTCCATGTGGACAACTGGGGAAGGAGGGAAAAATTAAGGAAATGGAAGGGAAGGCAGAAATTAAGGAAATCCCTTCCTGATGCTCTCTATATAATCTGTGAAAGCTTGAGTCAAGTTCAACTGCTGAGAATGAGGGAACAGTGGTAAGGTAGAGGGTTTGGGGGGAGGAGTAAAGGTTTATAATAGTTGTGAGAAAGGAGAATGAAAGTTGACTTGGGACACACAGATTAATGGACTACATTAAGAACCCAGGGGAGCTTGAAGAGTCTGAATCTGTGATAACACCAGTCTGAGCAATTACGTGATTTTTGTTGTTTCATTCCCTTTTGAGAATCTTTGTCTTTTAACTACTGAATTTAACCAATTTACACTTATTAACATTACTGATATAGTTTAATTTCTTTCTACTGTCTTCATTTGTGTTTTCTACTAATCATGCTTTTTGTTTCTCATTTCTCCTTTCTTGATTTTTTTATCCTTCTCTTTTATCCTTTGCTGATTTTAAAGTTATTTATTTTATTTTATGGATTAGGCTCCATTTTTTTGTTTATATGTGAAAAAATAGATTTCATTTTATATATGACTTAATAACATATATGTATGTTGACTTAACAAAGTCTAAAATTAAGAATATATCCAGCCTCTTCCAAAACAATATAAGGACTTTAGAATACTTTGATCATCCGCTCCCATCTTCTGTTACTGTTTTATAATATTTTACTTCAGCCTTGCTTTTACCAACTAATCCCAAACTGGTTGTGATATCTTTATAGTCTTTGTTATTTAAATTAGCTTTATATTTAAGAAATTATTTCATTTCATTTCAGATTCAGTTTTCTTCTAATTGAAGCAAACAATTATTTCTTCAAGGGCCTGGGGACAGTAAGCTTTCTTTGACCTTGACTACTTCTTCAAAGAAAGAGCTCTGATCTTTCAATAATTTTGGAAAATTCTTAACTATTATAGCTTCAAATATTGCCTCTCCTTCATTCTCTCTATTCTCTACTTATTTCTGTTAGATATATTTTGATTCTTCTCATTCTATCTGCCAAGTCTCATTATCTCTTTTACATATTTTCCATCTTTTTTTCTCTCTGAGCTGCTTTTGTAAAAGTTCCTCAGATCTATCGTCTAGTTTACTTATCCTCTTTTCAGCTCTAGTCCATTGATTTAACCTGTGCACCGAATTTTTTATTTAAATAACAGTATTCTTGTTTTTAGAAGCTCTGATTAGTTATTTTTCAGATAATATCTGTTCCTTTCTATAATATCCTGAATTTATGCTTTCCTCTATCTCTACTGCTTTTAAACAGAATTAGTTAATGGTGAGTTTTAGATTGTTCAATCATCTTCAGCTCTTGGGATGCTAATCCTTCTGGGATTTTGTGGGGTGTGGGGGGGGTCTTCTAATTGTCCCTTTTGGTAACACTTTCTCCTGAAGTTTGTAGTTGTTTATTGCAAGCTCATCTTCAGTAAGGATCATTGTTTCTTCCTATGAGACTCTCATGAATTATCAATAGTTTCACTCTATTCTGGAGCATAAGGCAGGCCGTACTAGGGTTTGTATTTCGTGATATATCCTTATGGAATACCTTTCTCTGATGCTTAGGCCTCCTTTCTTATTTTTACCTCTGATAAGCAATTTGCTGAAAATAGAATATTGCGTTGAAAGAGATCTTCTTCATGAATTAACATATTAACTACTTCATAAAAATTAAGAAAACGGAATTTTAGATTATGCTTCTTTACTGGATTCCCACTACCTGGAATTCTGGTTTATTTTCAGGTTGTATGTATATATTTGTGTTTTCGTGAAATGTTCTTGTTAGAAACGGAGCTTAGGGGCTTACATGGCCCACATTGTCCAACTGGAGGCGCTGATACTTTCACCCTTGTGAAAGACTGGAAGTGTATCATCTCTTTTCTCATGGAGGCTCTGTTGAGGAATGCCACCATAGCTTTCCAGGCCCCAGCCGCTCTCCCCATCCTAATCCACCCTACCCCACACAGACACATGTGTACTTACACGGAGAGGCCAAGCTGGTTGTCAGGAAGCCCTGGTTGGTTTGAACAATGGACCATTATTTATTTTTCTAACAGGTCCAGGAGGCCAAAGTGACTGAAGTGAAAATCAACGAGGCCCGAGAGCACTACCGGCCAGCAGCTGCACGAGCCTCCCTGCTCTACTTCATCATGAATGACCTCAGCAAGATCCACCCGATGTACCGCTTTTCCCTCAAGGTGACATACTCCTGGAGTTTTTTGCATAATCATAATAAAGCATATTATATTTAATATAGCCAGTGCTACTCTCCATGAGATCTTATCCGTGTGCTTCAGTAGCTATGGCAGATCTTTAAGGTCAAATCCAGGAGAGTAGCTACATTGCCTTCAGACCTGTATTACAGGCCTCATCTCTTTAATTGGTTCTTTCATGACTCATTGGTTACTTTGGCTGTAACGGGA
Organism: Equus asinus; assembly: GCF_041296235.1. Taxonomy (NCBI): domain Eukaryota; kingdom Metazoa; phylum Chordata; class Mammalia; order Perissodactyla; family Equidae; genus Equus; species Equus asinus. The sequence continues at coordinate 8,084,859 of NC_091802.1, read as the reverse complement.
GACACCACAGCGAGTCCCAGCCTCACTCATTCAGCAGGCACATCTGATATGGCAGGTACTGTGTTCACTGAATGTGTGGAAGAGGATACCAAGAAATACCAGAAGTGACCCCTGCCCCTAAATAGCTTAAAATATAATAGGGCCCATGAAATGTGCACGTCATTCATATTGGCTAAAGACCAAAGCAGGCAATAATAATAGACCAAACTTAAATTGCTTTTCTTATTGCCCTAATATTCCCAAAGCTACTGCTTTATGGCTGCTGAAATATTTCCAAAACCAAAGATGTTAGCAAACTGTAAGTGCTGACTAAACTCCTCTTGCTCAAGAAAAAATAAAGACCTATACATTTTAAGTTCGTCCTTGAAAGTATATCTTTCTCCCATAGGGCATTCACCAAAAGACCACAATTAAAGAGGCATTAGAGGGTGGTGGAGCATTTCTGAACAAGTTCTTTGGTTTACCAAACAAACAGGGAGGACACACACACAACGAGGGTGAGAGGAGAGCACATACACATGGACACACACACACGCACTCAGAGAACACATCTCTTTCTGTGAAGCTGAACTACCACATGGAGGCCAAGGTGTGGGGTGAAGGTGAGCGGCTGAGAAATCAGAAGGCCTCCAGTACCCGGGACTCATTTAATTGGAGATGGCATTTCACTATTTCCCAATTCTCTTCCCTCAACTCAGAGCCTCTACAAATCAAATGAACTGTGTTTGTAATATATTATGTTTTTAAAAGAAATTCAATACTCAGCCTTGTATTCAGGTCAAAGCAGCATATGAAAGCAGTATAAAGTTAGTCTGATAAGCCTCATAACTACAGGATCACCTCCCTTTCTCAAGAGTGGTTAACATCTACCGCCGTGACTCTTTCTGAAAAAAAGAAAGCAAATGAAGCCAGTGGAAGTATGTGTTCAAAAGCATGTCGTAAGTCGTTTTGCAGCAGTAACGTCCTGATAGATGCTTCTTTTGTCATTGGAAGCACTATTTATGGGGGGAGGGAGGCATTTTGGGTCCCTACGCCGTTATTAAGAATTGCCAAAGGCAACAGTTCATTGACCAGCGTGATCATTGGCAGCAGATTTAAATGCTTAATGAGAAGGAGCTGAAGTAAGTGTCTTCAAAATACCAAAACAACAGTACACTTAGAAGCCTCCTGTGATCTAGAGAAGAAGTAACCACTGAGTTTTCCTGGCCTTGACTTTGACGTTGGATTTTCCAGTTCCTGTTCCAGGCGGAGAAAGGAGAGGCGTTCTCAGAATATGGAAACCACAGATGGGCCAATGGGGCAGGAGCCACTTATCCCAGTTTTCCAAAGTGTTTTGAGCAGGAATATATTAAACTGCGTGCATTTGCTTTTATACAAGCAAAGACTCTTCAAGAGCCAGCTTTGAATGAGCCTGGGGATTCATAACATGGTTAAGATAGAATTTAAGAGATTATAAAGTAATTTTTCTTCAAAACTCAGCCAAAGGCTAGGAGAGTGTTAATGAGACACACTCACAGGGTGCCAGGGTGTCCCTAGTGAGAAGACACCTCACTGGGGTTTCCTGCAGACTGATGGAAGGCCCAGCTCCTTCTGATGTGTGCACTGTGTGGAGGTGCCGCTTGGAGAAATAAGGTTTCTCAGAGAGATGGGAAAGGGGAGGTTCAGACAGGCAGAAGCAAATAGAACATAGAGCGCTGGTCTCCAACTGGATGCCAAAAGGGCCTGTTGACCTGTTTTCTTTGGTCCTCGGAGGGCTTTTCAAATACTTTCTTTGGTTACAAACATTCAAAAACAAGGAGGTTTCACACAAATCTCTATTTCTGGCTTCTCACAAAAGTTTGGAAGATCTGGCAGCACTGAGCGCACATTCCACGCGGCATAAATTCGTTGTAGCTGAGGGATGGCTGCTCCCTAGATGGGCACGTGTCCTCCACGTTGCCACAATCACTGCCTCCTCCCTATTTGGTTTTACACACGTAGCCCCCCAAGGCATTCGAATTTGACATCCTTAATCTATCACATTCCTCCAGCTTTGCCTAAACTCTTTCTGGCATTAACAAGACATAGTCATTCATTTAACAAATGTAGTCAGTGCCTATTATACGTGAAAAGCTCGGCTGGATGCTGGGGAAGGTAAGAAAGTTAGTAAAGCCTGGCCCCCACCCTCAGAGTGGTCATAATCTCGTATAAATGAAAAAGTTAAAAATATCTAAGATATAAGGCAATAGATAAGGGCCCTAAAAAAGCCCAAGAGTAGTTAGAGCCAGCAATAAGACTGTGTGGGCAGGAGAAGAGACCTTCTGGAGGAAGCCAATAGAAGCCGAGATCAGGTCAGCGCCAGGGCTGTTCAGACACCGGAAGGAAGCGGAAGGTCCTTTTTAGGATGAAAGGAAAAGAGAGCCAAAATTAGTTTAGAATAAAGAAAATACTAAATGTATCTAGTCTTTAAAATTTTCTTTAGATCTTTTCCTGAACTGTGAATCACTGTGTTTAAACTTAGTAACTAGAGATTTCCTGCTCACTGTCATTTTGATAAAACTACAGTTTTAGAGAAAGGCTGTAGTAACCATAGAGAACAGGTCTCTATGGACGTGTTCTGCAAACGGAAGCTTCTCAAATCGCTCGGTGTGGGGTGGGGGTCGTTATCAGCCCCTGAGGAGCTATTATTCCAACCTAAAACCTACCAAGTGAGGGAAAACATCACAAGGGGTTGGGTTGAAGGTGGTCAGAAGATTTTGTTAGGATCATCAAAAGTAAATGAAGAAGAAAGGCTGCCAAGTCTTCATTAACAAGAAATACCGTGGAACTATGAAACAGGAATTCACATTTTTCCCCCGTTTTGCAAATAAGGAAATAATGAGACTCACGTTTTATATGGTTTCCACTGAAGTTCACATACCTGGCTTTAGAAAGACCTAATTTTTCTTTTCCTCCTTGAAGCCACAAAAGAAAAATAGAGAAAAGACTAGAAATCTGCATAGCCAATAATTGAAAAAGTCCAATCATATCTTGATTTTTATTTTCTTTAGGGATTCATCTATTCATATCACATTCAAAATGCAGCATTCCTAATATTTATTCTTATAGTCTATATCTAAATTTAAAACAACGGAAAGTTGATTCATGTGATTTTTATCTCATATTATAGTGTTCACAAGATGTAACCAAAGCAGGCTGTGCTCCTACCATTGCAAGAAAAGTGCCTGAGAAAAAAGGGCACATAAGAGGACCCATCAAATGACTGCAGAGTTAATAGGAAGAAAAACAAAGAACACAGGAGATTCTGATCATTACCAAAAGGAAAAATAATTAATTAAAAACATTCTGGGGGCCTGTTATGTACAAGGATCTCTTTCGGACAACAAAGTTGTGCAACACATTGGTTCTACCATCAAGAATTTTATAATCTAGTGGATAGAACCAGTAATCCCAGGTGGTTATTGTTGACTGTGCTTATTTTTTATTCAGACCGTTATCCAACAAAACTTATTGGACTTAATGTAATTATTTGGGCTACTGGACTTTATTTTTCCTGGTCAAAACTGTAGGTTCTTGTCTGTATGCTTCATAGGCTTCCCCACTTCATGACAACGTAATAATTCATATGAGCAAACTAAGAAAAGAGCCAATAGCATGTTTTTTGTTGCCGCTGGGAAAATACTTCTGTGGCCTGTAAATTATAATATTCTTCACAGTTAAGACTACCAGCTATACACAGAGAGCTGTGTAAATTATCAGTGTCCTACCTTCTGCCCCCAGGCCTTCAGTATCGTCTTCCAGAAAGCTGTGGAGAAGGCTGCTCCTGATGAGAGCCTCAAGGAACGGGTAACCAATCTAATAGACAGCATCACCTTCTCTGTGTACCAGTACACCACCCGCGGGCTCTTTGAGTGTGACAAGCTGACCTACCTTGCCCAGCTCACCTTTCAGGTAAAAGTGGATTGAAGAAGTTTCCAGAAAGCAGGTCACTTCCTAGTGCCCAACCAGCAGGTGCAAAGAAACTTTCCTCTTTTAACATCACTTCCCATAGTATGTGCAGACTATTGATCTCTAGGCAGAGGTGTCAGACGAGAAGGTCCAAGATGGCGCATGCATGCTGCCCCCCCCCCCACCACCACCACCATTGTCCTACTCAAAGCAAACATGTTTAATCAATCATTTTACTTTCTTGTTGGCCCAGGATGATCTAAGATCTTCAACATAGCCCTCCAAAAGCCACTACGAATCAATCAAAACTGGCACTGAAGATGAAACTGGATGCCATACCACTAGCTAGATACTTTCTGAGATGCTGTAAGAGCTTTGTTAGAGAATCACTCATTATTTATTTACCTTTAGGGTTGTAAGTTTAACATCCCAACCCTCCCCTGGAATGAGAAATTGAGCATGTCTTCCTATGGCCGTAGCAGCCTTACCCTTAAGAAAGTCCTTAAGAACTCTGATTCCCAAGGGTTTGGGAGCATCAGGGACCTCCAGCATTAATAAGAAACCTTCATCTTCCACTTATTCTCAACATCGAAAAATCATGAAACTTTATTTCCTGGCATTTATCCCTCTAATCTTTGAAGATTGGAAAAATTTTTTGCCATATGTAAACTGGGAGCACAGACTAGATTATCGTGAAGGCCTCTTCCAATTCTAAAAGTCAGACATTCTGTGATCACTTCTGTGCTGTTTGCATGTTCCAGAGCCAGAATTCCTGGGGGAGTGTTAGTGAGGCTTCCCTCTCACCCTCTGTCCCCACTCCAGCCTGGATGACAGCTTGGCCTTCAGGAAAAGAGCTGGGGCCCCAGCATAGGCTAACTTCCCTCCTGCCACTCATTTCCCCCAGACCCCAAGGAAGTTCCACCCCTAGCTTTCACTCTTCTCTCCTCATAAATATTTCAACCTCATTTTACAAGGGCTTCTCCGTGTCATCTGCTATTTCTAGGCTGTTTTCTCCTTAAAGACCTTTTCCTCAAATTGACCAAATTATTTTTTCTTAGTGAGCATTCCCATCTATAACATCTCAGCAGAGAACACCTTTTGACGTGGAGAGAACAATTTCCGAGCACCTCTCAGTGTGGAGCCTTAGCTCCAACCACGCCAAATGCTTTACCCACCCCTGCACACATCTCACAGATTCCCCTTCCCAGAGCCTGCTCTTCGCATCGCCCCCTCCCTGGAAAGCCTTCCCCTCCTGTCTAAATATTCTCATCTCTTAGCTTCTCCAAGACCCAATTCAAGCCACTCACAGAAAGGTTAGTCAAATTAAACCCCCCGACGCTGCTTGCTGGTCACTCCCCTATTCTGGAACCCCGTCAGCATTATTGATTCACACATGCACGTCTATTCTGCATATATTCATATATTACTTTGACACTCTCCTCAAATCGTGTCATTTGTATGTGTCATCTTCTCAATTAGATTGCAGAAATGCACTCTATGGCATTTATGATTGATTACATAAAATGTTTACGAACCAAGATATATAGACACTCCTGATGCGCATTTATGTCATGCTGATATTTGGGCTGAAAATAGATGACCCCACATTAATTTGCACAGATATACACTTTCTTCCACTGCACCCTTTTTCAACAACCAAAGAAGGGCAAGCTTCAGTGTTAGAAGCAGCCATAATTATCCTAAGTGACAGCCCAAAGATCTCCGGGACCCTGTGGCTACCACCCGCTAAAGCCGCACAGTGTTGTTGTCCTTTTGCACTGCAGGTTCTGCTGATGAACCAGGAGGTGGGCGCAGCAGAGCTGGACTTCCTGCTGCGGTCTCCGGTGCAGACAGGTGTCACCAGTCCCGTGGAGTTCCTCTCCCATCAGGCCTGGGGTGGCGTCAAGGTCAGTATTGGCCCCTAGAAAAAAAGGCAAGTTCTCATCTCTCAGAGATTTTCCCTGACCCTTGTCCCCATGAAGTCAGTGGGGCTCTCTTTTGGGGTTCAAGGAGCAGGTGCATGCTGGTGTGAGGGCTCTGCCTCTGGGGTGTGAGGGAACAGTAAGATCCTGCGAGCTTCTCCGACTCCACTGAGCTCCTTTCAGCTACCAGAGCTCAGGACTGGAATATGGTCTCCTCTGTGAGGCCCTGGGGCTGGCATGGAGGTGCTGCCACAGCACGTCCATGAAAGGACAGATGCTGGCTCTCTGTCAGGCCTCTCCATGTGACTCCTAACTCAGACGCAAAGCAGGGGATGCATTCCCGCCTGGGATTCTCAGTGGTTAATGACAGCTCACATTCATCGAGCACCTCAGAAATGCATTGCCCTGTTGCAGTCCCACGTTCACCTGGGCAATGGGTATTATTTGTTCCCATTTAACATATGAGGACACTGAGGTCACACAAGTTTTTTGTTTTGAGATAATGTAGATTCACGTGCAATGATAAGAAATAATAGAGAGATCCCTTGTACCCTGTGTCCCCCAGTGGTAACATCTTGCATTCCTGTAGTACAATATCACATCCGGGAAATTGACGTTGATACAATCCACTACTCTTATTCTGATTTCATCAGTTTTTCATGCACTTGTGTGTGTGTGTCTGTGTGTGTGCGCAAACATGCATATGTATGTATTTAGTTTATCATGTGTAAAGGTTCATGTAATCACCACCCCAGTGAAGATAGAGAAAATTCCATCACTACAGGGATCCTTCATGTTCCCTTTATAACCACAACAACGTCCTCCTTCCTCTAATTCCTAATGCCTGGCAGCCATTAACCTGTTCTCCATTTCTATAATTTTGTCATTCCCAGGATGTTATATAGATGGAATCATACGGTATGTAACCTTTGGGGACTGGCTTGTTCAGGCAGCATAATTCCCTTGAGATTCATCCAAGTTGATTTGCTTTATAACAAAAGCCCAGAACTGAATATTAATGTGCATGCTGTCCTCTTCAAAAGAGGCATCCTAGGAAATTCGAGGCTAATTCCACTCATGCTGCCATTACCCAAAGTTTTTTCTAACTTCTTTTTCAGAGTTTGTAGCTACTCTTTTAATTATCTTTAGGGTTGTGTATAAATCATACAAATTTCTTCTGTACAGGACCACATAGTAAATATTTAGGCTTTGAGAGCCAGATTCTGTCACAACTACTGAACTCTGCTAAAGTCACACACAACGTGTAAGCGAAAGGAAATGGCTGAGTTCCAATAAAACTTTATTTGCAAAGACAGGTGGTGAGCAGATTGGGCCTGCTAGCTGTAGTTTGCTGATCCCTGACCTTAATAATAATCCCTGACTCCTATTTATTAACTTCATGCCAATCTGGCAAATGAGAAATATATTGGGAAAGAAACAAGGAAGAACTCCATTCACCAACCAAAATCACAAAGTTCCAAATGCCTAAGAATAATTATAATAAAAGCAGGGCATATGTGTGGAGAACTGTCAGCTTTCCAGGCTACCAAAGACGTGAATGGGTAGACACGCTCTAGAGCAGCACTGTCCAAAAGAAATATAATGCATGTCACAAATGGAATTTGGAATTTTCTAGTAGTCACATTAAAAAATGCAAAAAAGAAATGAATGAAATTAATTTTAATAATATATTTTCTTTAACCCAATGTAGCCAAAATATTATCATTTTAATATGTAATTGTTATAAAAAATTATTAATGAGATATTTTATATTTTTTTAGTAAATCTTTGAATGCTGGTGTGTATTTTTTACACTTAAAACTCTCTCAATTCAGGTACTAAATTTTCATGAGAAATACTTGATATGTATTTAGATTTCATAAAATTTAGAATTCAAACAGTTGATTTACATACCCAAGTTGTTCCAAACATACTTAAAAGTTTTCTAATTACTAAAGCAAGTTCCAATTTCTAAACCTAAATTTAAAAATAATTAAAATTCAATACAATTAAAAATTCAGTTCTTCAGTCACATTAGTCACATTTCATGTGCTCAATATTCACATATGGCGGGGTCAGACTTGTTGGACAGTATGGCCTAGAGCTTGAGAATAATGACTCACAGTTTGACACTCTTATGGAAATAAATTCTGGAAAGCCGTTCTGAACGAGCCCATTTGCAGAACTAGAACAGCAACAGAGATGGACTAGTTACCACAGGCTCTGGAGTCAGACCTTCCTGGATTCAAGGTCACGTTTGAGTGAGTTTGGCCTCCGGCATTTTATCTAATTCTTCTGAACCTTTGTTTCCTTATCTGCAAAATGGCCGTCATCATACCTCCCTCACAGGGTTATGTCAAACGCATGTTCAGGAAGTGGAAGCTGGTTATGGTTACGCTTATGGTTGTGGTTATAGCTGTTGTATTTGCTTCCTTGAGCTGCCATAACAAAGTACCACAAGCTGTGTGGCTTAAAACAACAGGAACTTATTCTCTCCCAGTTCTGGAGGCCAGAGGTCTGACAGCAAGGTGTCCGCAGGGACATGCTCCCTCCAAAGCCTTAGGGGAGGATTCTTCATTGCCTCTTCCAGCCTCAGGCAGCCCCAGGCATTCCTTGGTTTGTGGCAGCATCACTCCACTCTCTGCCTCTGTCTCCACGGGGGTCTTCACATGGCTGTGTTGCCTCTTTGTGTCTTTGTGTCTCTTCTTCTTTTCTTATAAGAGCACCAGCCATAATGGATTAAGGTCCACCCTAGTGACCTCATCTTACCTTGATTACATCTGCAAAGACCCTATTTCCAAATGTAAGGTCACATTCATGAGTCTGGGAAATTAGTTCTTCAATATATGTTTTTCAGAGGACACAATTCCCCCCATAAATAGTGATGATTATTACCCAGCAATAAGGTGTATACATGCTGTGGTTGATGTGGGTTGTGCCTATAGAATTTATCCATAGAAGGAAAACCTTGGAGGAATTTTGAGTTGTCCAGTTGGGCCAAATGCAGTTCCTGTCTCTATATTATCCTACAAAACCCTCTGCAGCAAGAGTCGTAAAGAATGAGTGACTCAAAAGCTCTCTTTCCTGCTTTCATTTTACGGAGCTCAACTCAAAAGCTACTGTGTAATTTAGTTTCATTCTTCTTTTCACAGAATGGGTTGTTTGCTTTACTTTGCTCACTTTGCTTTTTTGTTTTGTTTTGTGGGCTAAGCTCATCTGGCTGTTCAAAGGCCTTTGCAAATGAGGGAAGCTTTATCTCTCTCTCTGAGGTTTGTTACCTGGAGCAGCGAAGTCCAGCCCCATCAAATTCCAGCACTGTACAGGCTGTGAGCAGGTGAAACACAATGCGCTGTGTAGTGCACGTCTTGAAGCCTTTGATGAAGCCTGTTTTTAAGTGTTCTGTTGGATTTTAGCCTAAAGAAACAAAATAAATATAATTGAATAGGACATGATAAAAAAAATTTTTTAAACATTCCATTTGATGAGAAAGGTTGATTGCCTTGTTTCCCCAGAAGAACTAATAAGCAGGTAATGAATGAAATCTTTGTGATAAAACACTGCTTTTATTATTATCTTTTGTAAGGATTTTGTAAGTCTCATCAAATGCTGAGCTTGAAGGTAATGGGCAAGTTCTGTTCTCCTTTATAAAATCTCCTCCGCAATGCTCGCCTTCCTTAGCCTTTGAAAAGGCCCCGCACCACCACTCTGGGTGCCAATTCAGCACAGTCGTATTTTGCTACACAGTCCAATGTAATTAGGTTAATTAGTCATCTCCATTTAGCTTATTAGAAGGCTAGAAATCCCTTTTCCTCATTTGGAACATTAAATGTTGCAACTGTGTTCAATCCAGAGCTTCAAGAAAAGTGTGTTTCAGATCCAGTCATGGCAGCTGGGAGCACTGATCACAGCGGAATTTGCTCAGTTTTGTGGTGACACCAGAGGGGATAATGGGACTGCAGAAGGGTTAACGGTGGTGCAACCTGGGAGGAGGGCTGATGTGGTTGCCTGAAAGAAGACCAAGGTTAATTCCTCAGCCCAGAGAGAAATAACCACAGCTGCTGCAGCTTTCCGCAGCCTGTCAAGAGCCCGCCTGCGGGCTGCCCAGGTGTCAAACTTTATTAATTGAGCACTTCCTCCGTGCCAAGCGGCCTGCTAGGCCTGAGGCACACAAAGATGCCTAAGTTCTTGCCCGCAGGAAACTCACCATCTTGTGGGAGTAACAGACGAGCAAACCAGCAATTGCAATTCAATAACTATAGGAGCCCAGAGAAAGCACAGGGAGGGCTTCATGTCTTCAGAGCACTTACATCTGCGTTAGATATGAGCTATGCAGACGACCATGACTTGGCCTCATTCTCCAAATGAGAAAATCAAAGCCTGCAAAAGTTTAAAAACAGGCTCCTAAGCCATAAGAGGTGGCACTGGGACGTGAACACCTGGCGCCTCCTCCACCATCCTACACACCGCTCCACACCACTTCTCAGCATGAATGAGGGTGCGTTCCCTGCGCTAAGTGGTCCAGGTGAAGCTGGGAAACCACAGAGGCCATGTCAAAGGGCCTGTGAAGACAGGATGTGTGTTCATCCACACAAGAGAAGAGCCTAGGCAAGCCCAGGTCAAGTGTGTATGTCCCTCTCCAGCTTTACCTTCTCCTTGTCATCTATTAGACATCCCTACTGCAGTCACACTGCTTTCTACCACGGCCCACACTCTCCGCTCCCCAGGCTTCGGCTCTTGTTGATCCTTCCCCATAAAATGCCCTTCCCTTCTCTTGACCTCTATCTCTGCCCAACAGAATTCTACTTACCTCCTAAGCCCTCCCTCGTCTCCTCTTTCTCTTTAGTGTAGGATCCTGAGCTTCTTGAAGGTATGTGTCTTTTTTTGTTCACCCTTGTATTCCCAGGTACCTGGCATGTAGTAGGCATTCAATAAGTATCAAATGAATGGATGAATTCAAATTACAAAATGTATGCGTTCCTTAAAATTCTTAGCATTGTGGTTGGTGCTTGGACACAGTTTGGCTTTTAATCTCATCGGAGAGATGAGATGTACAAGCAGAGTTGAGTAAGAATGGAAAATATCTGCAGGTGGCTAAGTGTCTAAGTGAGTGATGCCCATGAGGGCACACTGAAGAAACAGGATGGAGCCCCACCCAGAATTTGGTTCTGATGTCAAGACTGATGATGCCACACACATACAGAAGAGGGTATGAAAAAGTTTGTTGCTCACATAATGAGACTTTCTAGGAGAGCAGGGGAGCTCCCAAGCAGTCTGAAAATGGCTTGGGACAGCTAGGGAAGGAGTATAGGGGAGGAAACAAATCCTCTACTCTCTGGGTCCTTCTGGCTGGGCTACAAATTAAATTGACATGAGACAGAATAACAGGAGAAAATCAAACAAAGCTTTATAACATGCATACATGGGAGACACAGGAAGACTGAGCCACTAGCCAAAATGTCCAAGCTGCCAGATTAAATATTGTCTTCAGCTAAAGGCAAAGGAGGGTGTTGGGGTAGTGGTTTGGGTCTTCAAAGGGGAGGAAGGCAATTCATGTGGAAATGCAAAAGAAAATGTTTGGTAAACAAAACTTTGACAAGAGTAGGCTTAGCAAGGACCCTCACCGGATACCTAGAGTTATCTATGGTGATGGCCTGTCCTGGGGACAGACGTTCTATCTTAAATTGTTTTAGACAGTTAGGGGGAAGGTCAAAGTCTCTTTCAGAGTCTTTTGTTCTTAAAAATAATAATGCCAAAGAGACACATTTTGAGGTGGCCAATTCTGATCCCCCGCTGGAGACTACCTTGGAGTTTTTATGATAGTTAGAGTGAGGCCAGGGTGAGAGTTCCTGTGCATGGGCAAGGCCTTGCATGGTACAACTTCCTTCCAGCACAATAGGAGGGAGAACCTAAGCTTGCTTATCTGCCTTCCCAGATGTGGAGCCGAAGAGGAAGAGGGAGAGATAAGACTTAAAAGCTATCAGTAGTCAAACATCTAAAAATTAAGTCAGTCTCTTTCTTAAAGATAGCAACTCTGTGAGTAGTTCTAGGTGGTCCTCAAAAGAAGCGTGAGAGGGCTATGTGTTCTAGGTTAGAGAAGATGAACGTGCAAGAAGTTGCTGATTTTGAACTGAACCTTAGCAAATAATAGTCATGACCAGCACAAGAAAAGGAAGAAAAGGAAGGAGTAGAATTTGGTAGAGAAGGGGCCAACCCAGTGGCCAAGAGGTTGAGTTCACGTGCTCTGCTTCGGTGGCCCAGGGTTTCGCCAGTTTGGATCCTGGGCGTGGACATGGCACCACTCATCAAGCCATGCTGGGGTGGCATCCCACATGCCACAACTGGAAATGACCCACAGCTAAAAATACACAACTATGTACCAAGGGGCTTTGGGGAGAAAAAGGAAAGATGAAATCTTTAAAAAAAAAAAAAAAGGAATTTGGGAGAGAAGCAAACAGGCCTTCTCACATGGTGAAAGTGGTGTGCGCAAGGAATTGAGTAGGGAATGAGTCTGGCACATTTCCGAGGTTGGGAGCAGGCATGCTTGGACAGAGTAGGAGGGAAGTAGGCTACCCACCTAACTGAGTAGATTGGAGAGAAGCAGTAAATGAAGAGATCTGGTTACCAAGTTACACATTTGGACTTAATTCTTTTTTTTAATGAACTTACTTATTCTCATTTATTTTTTAAAAGTTTTTGTCATTAATGTTTTTTAATTTAAATTTTACATTATATAAATTTCAGGTGTACATCATTATATATTTTGATTTCTGTGTAGACTACATCATGTTCGCCACCCAAAGACTAATGACAATCTATCCCTACACACAGGTGCCTAATCACCCCTTTCCCCCTTCCCCCTCCCCCCTTCCCCTCTGGTGACCACCAATCCAATCTCTGTCTCTGTGTGTTTGTCTGTCATTGTTTTTATGTCCTGCTTATGAGTGAGATCATACAGTATTTGACTTTCTCCATCTGACTTATTCCACTTAGCATAGTATCCTCAAGGTCCATCCATGTTGTCACAAATGGCCGGATTTCATCGTTTCTTATAGCTAAGTAGTATTCCATTGTCTATATATACCTCATCTTCTTTATCCGTTTGTCCCTTGATGGGCACCTAGGTTGCTTCCAAGTCTTGGCTATTGTGAATAATGCTGCGATGAACATAAGGGTGTATGTATTTTTATGCCTTTGCATTATCAAGTTCTTTGGATAAATACCCAGCAGTGGGATAGCTGGATCATATGGTAGTTCTATTCTTAATCTTTTGAGGAATCTCCATACTGTTTTCCATAGTGGCTGCACCAGTTTGCATTCTCACCAGCACTGTATGAGAGTTCCCTTCTCTCCACATCCTCTCCAACACCTAGTGTTTCCTGTCTTGTTAATTATAGCCATTCTGACGGACTTAATCCTCATGGAAACAGGCAACTCATGGAAATTTTAGAGTTGGCATTAACACAAACTCAGTGATTCTGGAAACATTTTGAGAGAAGAATTAATGGGAGTTGCTGGCAGAGTATGAGGATGAAAGGGAGGAGTCAGAGACTTAAAGTGTCCAGCTCTCCATGACCAGAAAAATCATGGCATCCCTTCTGGTCCCTTTCTCCACATAATACCCTGTAGGCAGGTGCTGCTCAGTCTGTGCTACTAATAATAACTCAAACCCTTTGTTTGCTAAACCCTGCATATTATTGGGGCAATTTGCTGAAGGTGAGATGATCAAAATCCTTCCTCTTCCTTGAGTTTACCTGGGGGCAGATCCAAGGCTCGAGATAAGAGTATAAATGAGACAGAATTCTGTCTATGATATCATCTTGTCCTTCGACCCCCCCAACGCAAGGTGAATGACAGCTTTCTGGAGAAACTGCATTTTAGAGCAAGATTCTCCGAAATTTTCCAGGCACTTTCATCGATGGAAGAATTCTATAATCTGGATCGGGACATTGAGGGATCTGCCAAGAGCTGGAAGAAGTTTGTGGAATCAGAATATCCTGAGAAGGAGAAGTTCCCACAGGAGTGGAAGAACAAGACAGCCCTGCAGCGCCTCTGCATGATGAGAGCCATGCGGCCTGACCGGATGACCTACGCCATGCGGTAGGGAACAGGGGATGGCGGGGAGGCCCAGCACAGGCGTAGGGCAATCTCAGCAGAGCCGAGTACAAAGGTCTCGTGTTTATAGCAGTAGGAGGCTTTGCACCAACATCCAAAATCCCATGAGAACTGTTGCTCTGTTTTGCTGTGTATTTTCTTAATATCGAAGTGGACAGTTTGGAAAGATGTACTCAGCAGTATCAGCATTGAGAAGAATTCTGGTCACCTCTAATGTGGTAGGAGATGATAGGATCCAGAGAACAGAGGGAAGGATCATCCTTAACAGGAACAACATCTCTTTTATCACAAGGAAGGAAGAGAAAGAGAAGTATAGCTGTAGTGAAAGTGGTAGAAAGATGACAGGAAATTGAGCAGGATTTTGTCTGAGGATTTCTAGTTTCTCTGAGAAGGAAGAAGCAAGATCGTCAGTGAAGTTTGTGTGAAAGGGGAGGTGGCAGGGTTAGAGATGTGAGGAGAGTGCGGAAAGTTGGAAATAGTATCTGTGAAAAATGGGAGAGGAGGCTGACCAGGGAAACTCAAAGAATTCCAAGCAGCATTGAGGGCTCACCTAGTTAAGATCCTGCATTTGTATTGGTGCCAGTCTTCACCACTGGATGATTTTCTATAGCAGAATCCAACAGCCGAGGGGTAGACTCAGAGTTATGTTGATCCAGAGCATGCGTCCTTACAAGTTGGTGTGTCAGAACAAGAGTTAGGCAAGGGAGGTGAGGATATTGGCAAGAGAATGATTGGAAGGCATAGGTCATACTATCTATAGAGATGGGAAGTGGATTAGTAGTTGCCTGGGGCTGGAGGCTGGGAATAAGAATTACCTAAGTAGGCGTGTGGAATCTTATTGGCATCATGAAAATGTGCTAAAACTGGATTGTGGTCAAGATTGTACAATTCAGTAAATTTATTAAAAATTCTTGAATAGTATACTTAAAATGGATGAATTTTATGGTATGTCAATTAAACTTCAATACAGTTTTTTGAAAAAAGAAATTATAGGCCATGGAGTCTACACTGGATAGGAAAGAAGTGAAGAGAATAGAGAATGATAAGAAAAAACATAAACAAAAACCCAGAGAGACCACAATACTGCAAATGCTGCATTTGTAGTGGCACCGATAGAGGCAAGGAATAGGCAGAGAAGGGATAAGTTGCTAAATTGCTAATAGAAGGTTTAGTCAGAACGTGGGATGTTTCCATTTATGGTTTCAGGTATAGAAAAAGTTCCTAAGTAATGACAGGGTTGAGAGTGTGGCCATGGAATCAGGTGGCTGAAGTGGGAAAGAAATGAAGATTGCTAAGAATCTGGAGGACTATCCACATGGATGTTGATGTCACTCAGGCCAGTGGAGAGAAAGTCCATGAGCCAAGTGTCCAAGTGTTCGGTGGATGAACAGAGTGACCAAAGGAACAATAGATGACATTGATGTACAATAGTGGTGATACAGCCAGGGGAACTGTCTCAATGGAGCCACAAGAATGGGAAAGTAGTGGTTTGGAAATAGCAGCCATAAGGGAGCAGGATCACTATCCCACCTCCCCATCCTGAGATAGGTCAGATGGAGGAGAAGGAGCCCAGTTGAGAAAGTTACAGAGAAATAATGTCCTTGCAGAAGAGTTAAGGCCAGGAGTTGGGCTGGACAGTCAGTAAGTGGTTGCAGCTGCAAAGTTTTGTTTAGCATAAAATGGGACACTTTGGAAAGGAACGTTGGTAAGTGGAGTGAGATGAAAGGGAACACAAAGAACGACAGAGCATGAGGGAATAGAAGACTGGAGGGCCTTAAATCCTGGGCAGGAAGGGAGCCTCGCAGGAGATGAAGTATGGAGGATTTAGCTGCCTGCAAGCTTTCAGAGACATTGGTCCTGGCGGTCTTCTGATGGATGGTGGTGATGTGACAGGCCACCCAGGCTTCACAGAGGAGTCAGTGGCAGCTAGAATGGATGGGGATTCAGAAGGAACTGTGATCTTGGTGAGCAGGCTGGCAACTCGCAGCAAAGCTTCCAAGTATTGATTTAATCAATAAGTAGCGAACTTGGAGTCGGTCCTAGCTCTGTAACTACCGAGTCCATGACCTTGAGCCCATCCTTCCATTGCTATCGGCCTCCATTTCTCCATTGTTATTATTTTGTGACTGATATACATGTGTACTTTTTTTTCTGGCAGAGACTTTGTTGAGGAGAAGTTAGGAAGCAAATACGTGGTGGGAAGAGCATTAGATTTTGCAACCTCATTCGAGGAATCAGGACCAGCCACTCCCATGTTTTTTATCCTGTCTCCAGGGGTGGACCCACTGAAGGATGTGGAAAATCAAGGTGAGAAAACTTCATCTCGCAGCCAAGGCTGCACCAACCCCAAGAAGTTTCACTCTTTGTGTCTGTTGGTTTCTCTTTTTCTGACTCGAGGCTCATTGTACAATACTCTATATCTGCTAACCGTACGGAAGCCCGGGTCATTGCTGAACCAACACCAGGGGACCATCACCAGAGAAAGGACCACTCTGGGCTACATAAGGTAGAATCCACAGTAGCAGGTTCTTGAGGAGTCCTTGTCCTTCCACCCACCCATCCCCCTTACTGGAACTGGAGCATACTTTTTGAAATGCAAATCCGATCCTTTCACAGCCTCTTCTTGCCCTCAGAATAAAGTCCAAGCGTCTTGTTGTGGCTTAGAGGGAATTTTGTCATCCAGTCCCTCCCTATTTCTCCAGGCTGCTTTCCGTTGTTACTTTCCTATTGCTGCTGTCCCAAATCACCACAAACTTAGAGGCTTAAAATTACACACATTTATTATCATACACCAAAACAACAAAACATTGTTAAAATAAATGAAAGAAATGAAAATGTTAAAAGAATGAAAGAAGATCTAAACAAATGGAAAGACATCCTATGTTCGTGATCAGAAGACTTAATATTGTTAAGACAATACTCCCTAGATTGATCTACATATTCAATGCAATTCCTATTGAAATCCTAGCTCCTTTCTTTTTTAACAGAAATTGACAAGCTTACCCTAAAACTTATATGGAAATGCAAGAGACCTATAGAAGCCCAAACAATCTTGAAAAAGATCAAATTTGGTGGACTCACACTTCCTGATTTCATAAGTTAATACAAGGCTGTAGTAATCAAGACTGTTACTGGCGTACAAATAGACATACAGATCAATGGAATAGAATTGAGTCCAGAAACACTCTTACATTTATTGTCTCTTGACCACAGTTCTGGAGATCAGAAGTCATAAATGGGTCTCACTGCCTCCTTCTTTTACTCATAAGGACGCCCTATGATTCTATTGGGCCCACTCAGATAATCCAGGATAATCTCCCCATCTCAAGGTCCTTAATTTAATCACGCTGCAGAGTCCCTTCTGCCATGTAAAGTCTCATATTCACAGGCTCTGAGGATTAGATCATGGGCATCTTTGGGGGCTCGTTATTCTGCTCACATTTCCCTTCTCCTCTCTTTTGCACTCTACATGGCAGCCATTCCTTTCTCCCCAATATGCTGTTTCCCTTCTCACATCTCCTTCACCAGGCTAGCCTCTACTCATCCTTCAGATACCCATTTCAGTGTTACCACCTCCAGGAAGACCTACCTGACTTCCAAGATGTGAGGGTCCCCTCCCACATGCTCCTAGGGCACCCTTCTTTATGTATATCCCGTTGCAATTGTCTAGTGACTATTGTGTCTTCCTATGTGAGTGAGAGAGCCTTGGGAATAGGTGTTCTTTTCACCATAGTATCCCCAGTTCCTAGCACTGTGTATTTCCTGTGATGGGTACTCAGTAAATATATATGTTAAATGAAAGAATGAGCAAATGGATGACTAATTAATCAAAACTATAAAACTAGCAAAACTACAACATTTTACAAAGTTGAATAAAGACCCAACAGGGTTTTATAGAGCCAGGACTTTATGGGTAAGAACCCAGACCAGGTAATACAATTCCGTGAGCAATCTATTCATTATGTAATGAAAAGACTACATAGCATATGCCTGGTGTTTGTGGGTAGTTGAGATGAAGCTAATTTGGCCCTAAAGAATGGATAAGATCTGTATAAGGGAAAGAATTATCTTATTCACTAACGTAGAGAGTATTTTTGTAGTTTTCTAAAAATTTCAAGTCATACTTGCGCATATTTTTTTAATATAGGTAATAAAGAATTTAAAATGAAAAGCAACAGTTCCCAGCTCCAGCCTCCCCATACTCGGACCCGCTGCTCAGACCCTGTGCTTTTGCCCATTTCTGAATTTAGTCCTCCTGTAGTTACTTCTCTACTTCCTGTTAATAATCTTATATCACTATTTCTGTATTTATCAATTATAGGTATCTATTTATTCCCTGATATGAAAAGTAAGAATTTAGCTCCAATAACTGCCCGCAAAAACTCTCCTCTTTCTCTCAAGTTTTTAAGTGTTTTACTGAGGTATAATTGCCATACAATTCACCCAATTAAAATATACGATTGAATGTTTGTTAATATTTTCACAAGGCGATGCAACTGTCACAATCTAATTTTTGAAAATTTTGTCTACCTCAAAAAAAACACTCTATCTATTAGCAATCACTCCCTATTTCACCCCACCATCTCCCAGCCTAGTCATCACCAGTTTGCTTTATGTCTCTAAAGATATGCCTGTTCTTGAAATTACCTGTAAATGAAATCATACACCATGTGTTCCTTCGTGGCTGGCTTCTATCATTTAGCATAAGGTTTTCAAGGTTCATCCATGTTGTGGCATGTGTCAGAATTTCATTCCTCTTTATGGCTGGATAATAGTCCTTTATGGCTATACCAAAATTTATTTATCTACTCATCAGTTCATGGACTTTGGGGCTCATTCCTCTTTTGGCTATTGAGAATAATACTGCTATGAACATCCATGTAAAAGTGGGCATGTCTTCAAGTCTCTTGAACATATATCTAGGAGTAAAATTTCTGGGTCAAATGGGAACTTTACGTTCAACTTTTTGAGAAATTGCCAAACTGTTTTCCAAAGTAGCTGCACCATTTTACACTTCCTCCTGCAATGTGTGAGGGTTCCTATTTCCATCTTTTCATTATAGCCACTATAATTGGTATGAAGTAGTAGCTCATTGTGGTTTGCGTTTGCATTTCCAAATGATTTTAATCATCTTTCATGTGCTTCTTGGCTATTCATGTATCTTCTTTGGAGAAATGTCTATTCAAACCCTTTGCTCATTTTTTTTTAAATTGAGTTGTCCTTTTATTGTTGAATTGTAAGAGTTCTTTATATATTCTGGATACAAGCTCCTTATCAGATATAAGATTTGCAAATACTTTATCCTACTCTGTGGGTTTTCTTTTCACTTTTCTAATGGTGTCCTTTGAAGCGCAAAAGTTATCAATTTTTTTGAAGTCCAGTTTATCTAATTCTTTCCTTTGATCACTTGTGCTTTGGTATTGCATCTAAAAAACCATTGTCAAATCAAGATCACAAAGATTTACTCTTCTATGCTTTCTTCCAAGACTTTTGTAATTTAACTATTACATTTAGGTCTATGATCCTTTTTTTTTTTTTTTTTTTTGAGGAAGATTAGCCCTGAGCTAACATCTGCTGCCAATCCTCCTCTTTTTGCTGAGGAAGACTGGCCCTGAGCAAACATCTGTGCCCATCTTCCTTTGCTTTATATGTAGGACACCTACCACAGCATGGTTTGCCAAGGGGTGCCATGTCCGCAACAGGGATCAGAACCAGCAAACCACGGGCCGCCAAAGCAGAACGTGCGCACTTAACCGCTGTGCCACCGGGCTGGCCCCTATGATCCATTTTGAGTTAATTTTTGTGTATGGATTAAGGAAGGGGACCAACTTCATCCTTTAGTATGTGGATATCCAGTTTTCTCTGCATCATTTGTTGAAAAGACTATTCTTTCCTGATTAAATTGCCTTGGTACCCTTGTTGGAAATCAATTGACCATAAATGTAAGAGTTTATTTCTGGACTCTTTAATTCTATTCCATTGATCTATATGTCTATTTGTATGCCAGTAACAGTCTTGATTACTATAGCTTTGTATTAACTCCTGAGATCAGGAAGTGTGAGTCCATCAAATTTGATCTTTTTCAAGATTATTTGGGCTACTATAGGTCTCTTGCATTTCCCTGTAAATTTTAGGATAAGATTGTCAATTTCTGTTAAAAAGAAAAGTAGCTAGGATTTCAATAGGAATTGCATTGAATATGTAGATCAATCTAGGGAGTATTGTCTTAACAATATTAAGTCTTCTGATCCATGAACATAGGATGTCTTTCCATTTGTTTAGATCGTCTTTAATTTCTTTTAACAGTGGTTTGTGGTTTTTGATGTACAAGTCTTTCATTTCTTTAGTTAAATTTATTCCTACATATTTTATTTTTTTTTATTCCATTGTAAATGGAATTATTTTAATTTCATTTTTGGAATGTTCATTGCTAGTGATTTTTGTATATTGATCTTCTGTCCTGCAACCTTGCTGAGCTTGTTTATTAGTTTTCATAGTTTTTTAGTGAATTCCTTAGGATTTTATAAATACAAGATCATGTTATCTATGAATAGAGATAGTTTTACTTCTTCCTTTCCAATCTGGATGCCTTTTTATTTCTTTTTCTTGCCTAATTGCCCTTGCTAAAATTTCCAACACAATATTAAATAGAAGTGGCAAGTTTGAACATCCTTGTCTTCTTCCTGATCTTAGGGGAAAACCATTCGGTCTTCACCATTAAGTATGATATTAGCTGTGGGTTTTTTGTAGATTGCCCTTTATTAGATTAAGGAAGTTGCCTTCTATTCCTAGTTTGTTGAATTTTTTCCTTATATCATGATAATGTGTTGGATTTTGTCAAATTCTTTTTCTGCATCCATTGAGATGATAATATTGTTTTGTCCTTTATTCTATTAATATGGTGCATTACATTAATTGATTTTTGGAAGTTAAGCCAACCTTGCATTCCTGGGATCCCACTTGGTCCTGGTGTATAACCCTTTTTATATGTTGCTGGATTAAATTTGCTAATATTTTTTTGAGGATTTTTACTTTTATATTCACAAGGGATACTGACCTGTTGTTTTCTTTCCTTGTGATGTCCTTGTCTGGCTTGGGTATCAGGATAATACTAGTAATCTATACATCAGAATGAGTTTGGAAGTGTTCTTTTCTCTTCTATTTTTTGGAAGATTTTATGAAGAATTAGTATTAGTTCTTCATGAATGTTTTGTGGAATTCAGGAGTGAAGCCCCCTAGGCCTGAGCTGTTGTTAGTGGGAAGTTTTTAAATTACTGGTTCACTTGCTTCACTTACTATAGGTCTATTCAGATTTTTTATTTTTCCTTGAGTCAGTTTTGGTAATTTGTTTCTTTCTAGAAGTTTGTCCATTTCATCTAAATTTTCTAATTTGTTGCAAATACCTCCCAAATTTTGATATCTATATTAAAATGTTTAGCTCCTCTATTGACTTTGTTAACTTAAATATTGTTACTAAAACTCAATTTTTTATTCCATGAATTGTAGATAATTTCTCTTGACTTTCCTCTATGTAGGCTGAGGCTTCTGTTTTCTAACTTGTATCAGCTATGCTTTTATTTTTACACAGTCAAGGATAAATATATATTTATTTACTCTGTTACCATTATTAATTTTATTCATGCCTAGTCTATGAGCTAATTATAATATTTGAAAACCAATAAACAGCATTTACATCATAATTAATATATATATATTATTCACTACAGAGGCAAAAAATGTGCTAGGATTACATTTCCTTCTTTATGGTTCCAATGCCATAATCTTCAGGGGTCTCTCAAAGGTGAATGTTCTCAGGATAAAGATTCAAATTTCAGTTTGCTTCATATTTAGATGATAGTTTTCTTAGATAGTTTTTAGTTTTTCTGGAGTTTCTAAATGCTTTTTTTTTTGTTCTTGGGAGAAGAAACAAATGCCTCCTTTGCTGTCATCACTAATATCTCACACTTCTTATTCATTCTATACGTTGAATGGAATCCACTTTACTCTTTTTGAAAATGTTTACCAAGAGCCCACTTACATTCTGTTCTGAAATAGATAAATTACGCTTTAACCTTCTAGGAAATTATCATCCTGGGACTTCTTTTCTTTATATTCTGGCTTAGTTCTACTATGTTTGTATCTCATGTCTTTTATTTTGAATTTTCACCCTAGTTTTGCTGGCATAACTCATCAGAAAAGAATCACAGGACATAAAATTTCTGAGTCCTTGCGTGTCTAAAAAGGCTTCAATTTTACCCATTTGATAGTTTTGCTAGGTCCAAAATGATTTTTACTTGGAATGTGTCCACATTGTTCAATGGTCTTCTATATATTAGTTTTGTTCATGAGAGGACATGTGCCAGTAGGATGCTATTCTTTCCTTGTTTCTTTACTGGTGACCTATTTTTAACCCTGGAAACTTTAGGATCATCTCTCTACTTTGTATTCTGAAATTTCATGAGCTGTGTGTGTTAGGTGTGGGTCTTTTTCATTCATCTGCTCGGCACTCAGCATGCCACTTCAAGTGGAAGAGTCATACCTTTCTTTATCTCCGGAAATGTTGCTCTATTATTTTTAGTAAATGACACCACCATTCACCAAGTTGCTCATGCCAGAAACCTGGGAAGCAATTGCCCTAGACGCCTCCTCCACCACCAACCACCTTTAGTCCTATTGGTTCTACTTCCTAAGTATGTTTCAAATCAGTCTGTTTCTATCTTCCCTGTTGCCTCCCTACTGTAGTCTGAGTCCCCTGACTCATCCACACTCTTTCCCTGCCTGCAGTCTTTTGCCACTCTGCAGCCAGAGTCATCTTGCTAAATCTCATGTCACTCTCCTATTTAAAACTCTCTAGCAGCTTCCCATTGTTCCTAAGATAAGGTCCAATAACGTTAACATGGTCTATATGGCCTGCTTGGCCCGGCCTTTCTGTCCAGCCCTGGATCTTACCTTCCCCCAAGCTCACTCTCCTCCAGCCACACAGCCCTTTTAGATCCTCAGTCACAGCATGGGCCTTCCTGACCCAAGGCATTTTCACAAGCGGTTGCTTGTATCTGAAATTCTTCTCCCCAACTCTTCAACAATCCGATGCCTACTCATCCTGCAGTTATCAACCTCTCCTGACCTCTCCTCACAAGCCCAGTTGGTCCCCCATATACATATATTTGCTTCAGAGCATTTAGTACAATTCTACTTAAATCCTTCTTTTATAATTTTAACTTATGTTTGCCTACCTGCTTGTCACTAAGATCCTTGAGGTCAGGAACCATGTTATCTTGCTCATCATTTTCTTACCACTGCCTAATAGCCTAACTGGCACAGAGGAGTGCTCAGTAAATATTTGTGGAATGAATTAACAAACAAATGATGAATGAGTATCATCGGAATTGTCATTGCTAAGTTATTCTTGACTTTCACTCTTTTACAGAGTTCTACATTCCTTCTGTCTCCTGGAAGTTTTATTCCTTTCATTTTGACAAATCTAGTTTCCTCATTTTTATTCAATATTTTCTTTTTTGGAAGCTTTTATATACCCTGTTTATGAGCAATTTCCTACTGTTCTTTGCCAATTGACCTCTGACTATTGCATCACGTAGTTTGAAGTTTTCTGTCATTTCGGGCAAGCTTGACCCCTCCCTGACCCATATTGGTTATTTGTCTCTGAATATATTCTCTCAGCCCTGCCCTTGGCTTAATCTTATCGCATATTTCCTTACCAGAGGCAATATTGCTGTTCATCAGCTAGAGATTACTTAGGCACCTGTGCCTCTTTCTCTCTCTCTTCCTCCTTCCCTGCCTTCTTGATGGTTTGATTTATTTTCTAATTCACCCATTTAGAACATATACTCTGGTGACATCCATGTTTTCTGCATCTTGGATCTAATAGTTTGCCTGATGGCTCCTATTCTCAAGTTTGGAATTCGCATGACTGACTCAAACACTTCCCCCTATTTCCCCTAGCCCCAGCTTATTAGGTAAACTAACTGTCTCTGTGTTTGGGCAGAGTCTCTCTATCAGACACTTCACTGTTTTACTCCATTTAGACTCTACGAAGCTTGGTATCCTTTCCCATCTTTGAGTATGTGACTTATGTTCTTAAGAGTTGTGTTCTTAACTCCTTCATTTCTCTATCCCTTTGTTTCATCACGGCAGTTCTTAATATTGGGTAGGGTTTTAAAACTCTGAAAGTCAAAAGAAAGATTTGTTCCCTTGTCCTCATTCCACTACCACAACCCTCAAATGCATGAACCTACAGACAAGCAAAATTCTGTAGATGATTTTGGGAGTTCTCTAAGCCCCTTAAGCTCATCCATTGACCCTTAATTAGGAATCTATGCTTTTCTGGCACTTTTGTGTCTCTTAGTCTCCCCCAGGATTTTCCTTCCTCAACAACTTTGAAGAAGCAGGAGGGGGTGGGAGAGGAGGAGGAAGAGGAAGAGAAGTAAGAAGAAATTCCGTCCACTTTTCTTGGCCTCTGTTTTAACATGAAACCTACCACCACCCACCCACACTGCTTTCCTTTTTGCCTTCCCAGATTAATCCCTTAACAATGCTTTAATTTTACCCTCTTTCTCTCTCTTTTTCTCATCACCTTCTTCCTGAATGAGCCATGCTTCCTTATTTGCACATTTATTTTTGCTTTTGCTTCATCTAAAAGCAATCAGCTATTGTTTCCAATCATCCATAATACCTTCCTCCTGGGGTTACTGAGATGATAAAAATGAAACCTCAGATGTGAGGAGGCTCTGAAACATTAAAGGTACGGTAGCACTGTACAGCATTATAATGATGACGATGATTCGTTTGTGCTTTGAGGCAGCTCAGTTTGCTCCTTCCTTTGCATCCTTTTGTCACATTCTTTCAAAGCATAGCTTCGTCTTTGGCCCTCCCAGCAAAGGACCTCCACTTTCTGCCCTTATGCGGGCATCTCCTCTGGTCTTCTTTCACTTGACTCTAGCATGATCTTGCTTGGTCTCAATCCTCCTTTGTCCAGTGAGCTGGCTTTGACAAAATTAATTCTGTTATTTCCATTTTGTGATCAGAAAGAAGCTGTATGTACCACCTCTACGTTCCACTGCCTCCTTTTTCTCTTTCCAGGTGCCGTCAGAACTACGAGCTTAGATTTTTGTAGGCCTGCTACCTGGTGTGTTCAAAGAAGCAGTTTTCAGTTCAGTGTCTTTGCAGCCAGATTATCAACACTTTGCTTAGAGTCTCTTTTTAATTGTTCCTGGCCCCACTCTTTTTCTTTAAGAGTCAGTTGAAAGTTGGCTAGGTTGGAGCAAGGGCAATCTTCAAGATTGCCTCAGCTTCAAGATTGGCTGAGTATTATGTCTTGTCTTGAGAGAGACTCATTTGTTCATGTGCCAGGGAATGGAATGACTAGAGAGATAAAGGTTGAGGATAGAGAAGAGATGGGATTTAGAGAAGAGATGAGGGATGGGCAGCAGGAGGGCACCTCTTCCATTGAAATGGAGATGTGCGGGGATAGACACATAATAGGGGTGCACAGAGATGCAGATAAAATGACAGCGAATTGAAGGAGTTTCCACCCGATGGCATATGTTTTCTCAGGAAACTAGAGAGTGAAGCAAACTGCTGAGCATAAGAAGGGTCAGGTTCATTAGGAAGTTTGAAGGAAGAAGGGAATGGGCAATGTAGCCAACTTCTGGACACATGGAAAGATTACCAAACAGCATTGAAGCTGAGAATCATAAACTTGTGGTGGCTCCAATTCACCAAATGTATTATTTTTCTCTTCTATTAACACTTAGATTTGTCCAAGACTGAAGATTTATAAAAATTGGGTGATGCAGAAATAGCATGGTCAATGGAGTTGAGGATTTTGTAAGATCATGGCTCAAATTAAGGATTATTGGGTTTATATTAAAATAAGAGAGAAATAAAAGCGAAGATTAGAAAAAATAGAAGAGCTAATGGACTGGACATTTGACGAAAGTAGAATAGGTGAGGAGCGAGTAAGAAAGCAATCAATATAGACAGTAGGAAGTGATAGTCATGGGTAGATATGAATGAGTAACATTTCAGACATGGGGCTGATCTCAGTGATAATGAAGTCCTGGGTGCAGCCATTGGAAATGAGTAACAGAAATAGAGTAGAGTTAAATCCTTTGAAGATGAGGGAGCATGAGGCTAGATGTTGGCTGCATCATCCATAGTGACATTAAAATTTACCAGGATAATGATGAGACAGGAAATATGCGAGATTTTAAACCAAGTTCCAAAGCCCCTAAGAAAAGTTAATCTCACTGGGAAGTTGGTACAAGGCAGACCACCTAAAAGTTGGTAGACAATATAGCCAGATGGCATGTGTTTTTATAAGAGAAAGAGTTTTACATGAGAGTGGAGAATAAATAGCTTGCAAGTAGCAAGAGAAGGCCAGAAAAATGTTCCCCTTCCTCCCAGCCCCGTGGGTATGTGGAACTAGGGAGAGGGCCACAGAAGTTGCATTGTCCTCAGAGAAGCTGGAGGTTGAAGAAGCATGCTGTGAGGATGGTAAAGGCGCATAGATGTTACTATGGCCCATGGTCCAGATGACACACCAGATGGAGAGTTAGAGGGAAGATCAGGAAGGGAAAATGAGTTAAAGGCAGTAGGGCGGAGGGACGGAAGCCATAGCACAAACAGTATAAGGATGAAAACCCAAGAGAACATAGCTGGCTGGAGAGGCTTGCTGATGACCCAGGAAGGCATCTTGAGAGCCTCAGTTGCAAATGGAAGGACTCTGCAAGGTTGCCTCAGCACATCACAAGGCTAAAAGGAGGTGCAGTCATCTTTGGCTGAGTGTTCAGTCTGTGCGAATCCCATCAATTTTTCTGCTTCTCAACATCTCAAGATCCATTTCTTTCTCCTCAGCCTTGTCGTCATGCCTCAAGCCTAGATTAATGCAAACTGATCTAGCTTCTCTGTGCGGGGCTAGACTTTGCCCCCAACACTCCCTCCAGTCTGTAGATTTCAAACTAGTCTTCATTAAGCCCTTCTTTTCCCATATCCTTCTCTTGCTAATAAAAAAAAAAAAATAGGTTCTTTTGTGAGCAGAAATGTCACCAATGATATCTAAAAATCTCAGCACCTTTGTCCTGGTATTTTCTCCAGAATAAGTTGTCTGTATCTCTGGTTCTAAAACTGACATCAAATCTATTGCCAGCTAGGATTTATAGTTTAATAAGGGTATTTCTTGGGTTCATCTCAGTTGAATCTGTAATAACTATTCCTCGCTACAAAAAGTCAGCATCTTGCTTTGTCTTATCCAGTTGAAAGAGAGTTTATACTGTTTTTAGTGTTTAAAAGAAATATCCAATGTCGACAGGTTTTTTAAAATTTTCTTGCACAAGTCTCAAATTGCATCTTCAATTTTAGTTCCCCTGAAAGCCAATTTTTAAGTACATGTTTTTATTCTTTTTCTGTTTTTCAATTTCTTCTGTTTTCTCTTGTGTACTTCACCTTCCTGGAAAGATTGCCCATTGATTCCTTCACAGTATAATACATTTTTATAATCCCTTCATCTAAAGAATATTAGGCAATTTCTCTAAACTTTATCGTATTGCACTAATAGCTGATGTCCAAGCAGAACTGGCTCTCCAGGGGCCGGCCCCGTGGCCGAGTGGTTGAGTTTGCGTGTTTCGCTGTGGCAGCCCAGGGTTTAGCCGGTTTGGATCCTGGGCGCGGACATGGCACTGCTCGTCTGGCCATGCTGAGGCGGCGTCCCACATGCCACAACTAGAAGGACCCATAATTAAGAATATACAACGATGTACCAGGGGGCTTTGGGGAGAAAAAGGAAAAATTTAAAAATCTTTGAAAAAAAAAAAAAGGAAGTGGTTCTGTATATTAAGGTCATTTCTGTGCGTGGTTTTTCTTGGGCTTGGAGAAGAACTCCTGAGCAGTGGCCTTGCTCCAGTGATGTGATCGTGAGATTTATGTTGGTGTGGCTGCTCCCTTACTCCATGCCCAACACCAGCATCATCCAACAGACATTATCGAGATGCGTCCCACAGCACACTCACACCCATGCGCCCAAGCCCCTTCTTGTCTTGCCTCTTGCCTCTCTTCATTCTAATTCATGCAAAATGATGAGATAAAATGTTTCTATGTGTTGGGAATAACAGGGAAGGAGGTTACTATGGAGTAAAGCACAGGAAGCTAAAGTTACCTGAATCCTGCCCCTACTGGCCA
Organism: Equus asinus; assembly: GCF_041296235.1. NCBI lineage: Eukaryota > Metazoa > Chordata > Mammalia > Perissodactyla > Equidae > Equus > Equus asinus. The sequence continues at coordinate 8,056,705 of NC_091802.1, read as the reverse complement.
CGCCTCCCAGTAAAGTTCCAGGGAAAATAGCAATTCAGAGGACGGAGCAAGTCAGAAGGGGCCACAGCCACGTGCTTGCTCCGCTTTGAGCCTTTTCACATCTGCGCTGTCTCGAGTAGCGGACCAATGCCGGGCCTTCAAATGGAAGCTGTACCGAAGAGCAGCAGCACCTCTACCCCTTCCTGGGGATTAAGTGAGGAGCGAGGGGTGAAGCAGCTTGGGTCTAGACAAGTGCTTCCGTTTATTTGGGGACAAAAAGCTGGAAAATGTCGCACACTGCCTGCCCCCCACCACGCTGTGAGGGAAAAGCGTCAGTGTGAGAGGCTTGGGGTCTGGGTTCAGGCATGCCTGTGTTTGAGGAGCGATATGGAAGTGTGCATTTCCCTCTGAACGTCAAACAACACAGATCATTAGACACAGGAGATAATAATGACAACTCCATACTCCTTTTAGGTAAAAAACTCGGGTATACCTTCAACAATCGGAACTTTCACAACGTGTCTCTGGGGCAAGGACAGGAGGTAGTGGCTGAGGCCGCGCTGGACCTAGCTGCCAAGAAAGGTCACTGGGTTATTTTGCAGGTATGTCTCTTCTGCCCTGATTGGGTCACCCTTGATCCCATACCTGTCTGGACCTCAATCACATTTCTGGACTCCCGCGTCCTCTCTTCCTCTCTCTCCTGCCTTTCCCTTCACACTCCTGTCCCTTCACTTCCTAATCTACTCTCCATTTCTCCTGCCTCGTATGTTCTCATCCTCACCCCACCCCCAACAGCTCTTCTTCTCCCCGCTCCTCACAAGCTCCTGCCACTCTCTAGTTTCAATGGCTCTACTTACAAAAGGAAGGCAAGTCCTAGCTTGATGCACGCTCAGGAAGTTGCCATTCAGTTGAAGTCCATGGCGGCTGGATTTTTTCAGCTTCTGTTCTCTTCCCATGCATTTCACAGAACCTTCCTCTTCTGTCCTTTCTTATTGTGTTATGCATTGTATGCTCTTCCTTACATGCGTGACTAGAATGTGACGTGTATAACTAGAACTTAACCTCTTCATGGAGAGCTCATGTTGGTGGTTGGAAATCCAGAACACCTACTGCTGGTAATTTCACTGAATGCTTACAGGACGTAGAGGCTACCCCTCTTCTGTCATGGTCTGTTCTCCGATTCCTGTTTTACGTAACTTGTATGGATGCTGAGGTGGTGGCAGAACCAGTGGCTTACTCCTCTTTTCTCCTATAACACCCTACAACCACCTCTACTAGAGCGTCCGTGGCTGTGTTGAAGTGATTTATTATATGACTGTGTCCGTCACCACATTCCTTAGGGAAAGAGATGTTCCCTATTTACCTTTCAGCACCCCGCATGCTAACTTGAACGTAGTAGACACTCAACAAAATCTGTTGGGTGGAAGAATCAACGAAGGCATCAATGAAAGAAAAAACAAATGAAAAGAACAGCCACTCCCATCCGGTCCCAGCTTTGATTATCGAGACCTTCCTCTGTCCCCTGGCCACTCGCTGAACCACCTCTTGCTGCTGGGTCTTCACCCTTAATTATCCTATTATTTATTCAGAGCCTAGCAGCTGAGGAAGCTGCTGTTCTCTGGGACTTTTTTTCCAGAAACAGTGGGAATCTCAGGAGAAAAGATGATGACAGCTGGGATTTGTGCTTCCTCCCGTGAGGATCCGCTTGTTGCTGGGAAAGTGTGACCTCCCCAACTGTCTCAGGCTCATTTGCCCAAGAGAATGCCTTCTGGGCACTAGCCCCTTAGGGAACCCAGCCACCCAGACAATGAACAGAGGGTGCTTCCTCCCCCAGCACCTACCAGCTGTTCAGGACCCCCACGTCTTGTGCTGCTGTGATTTCTGAGAGCTCTCCAGATTAAACTCAGAATTGGAACTCCTGCAGAAGTAGCAGTTACTCAGCGGTGGGTCACTGGCACTGCCTGGCTGGCAGAACCCTGGCTCTCCAGGCAACCCCTAAATTCTCCACTCCGGTGGAGTGACTATAAATGAATTCTTTAATTGAACAAATTTTCATTACATCAACCACTACTAACTCTTACAGAGCATTTTACAGTTTACAAAGCCCTTTCAAATGTGATACCTTCAGTTGTTTGCAGCAGCTCTGTGAAACAAGTATGGCAAATATCATTGTTGTTTCTCATCCCATAGAGGAGAAAGCAGCATTTGGAGACCTGCTTGCTCGGGCCCAGTTACTGCGCTCTGTGTGTTTAAGGCTCTGTGAGCAGGCTTCCTAAAATATTTATGGAGGAGCTTTTATCTATCCATCATAACGAAACATTGCAATGAAGCAAAGTGACTATTTTTATTAAAGTGAAAGGTGCATTCCACAAAGTAGTGCTAAGACGTAAATGTAGGTTTAGATAGACACACAGACAGATAGGAATCCCATGGCGGGAGGAGAAGGGCTCAAAGACCCACACAGAGGAGCTTGGGCTTGGAGTAAGGAGCCTTCCCACTGCGTGAGCAGCCATGTCTCAGTGTGTTTTAGGAAGATAAATTTGGCATCAATTAGCGGAATAGTTTGGAGAGGGGGAGAGAGGAAGGAAAGCTAGCTGCAATGAGTCTAAATCAGTGCTTTTCAAATTTCAGTGTGCATGCAAATCACTAGAGGATCTTCTTAAAGTGCACTGATTTTGTACGTCTGGGTGGGGTCCAAGAGTCTGCGTGCCTCACCAGCTCCCAGGTCATGCCAACATTGCTGGTCCAAGGGCCCCACGTTTTAGTATCAACAGTTAAGATAAGCCAGGTGTCAGAGAAGGGGATCTGGAGTTGGAATGTCACCATGTAGGGTGTGGCCCCCAGACCAGCAGCATCAGCATCACTGGGGAACTTGTTAGCAATGCAGACTCTCAGGCCCCATCCTAGACCTGGTGAATCGAACTCTCTAGAGTGGAGCCCAAGGACCTTTGTTTTAACAAGCGCTGCATGGGATTCCAATGTGTAGTCAAGTTTGAGAACATGGCGCTAGACAGACTTAAGATGTCAAGGGATAGGATTCAATTATAGGATACTAGGAAGTCCCCATTACTGGGCATCCCAAGAGTCATGCTATGATGTGATTTATTTGAAGCTAAGACCAGGTCCCTGCTCTAGATGGCTTCCTGATAACTGTTTATGCTAACAGAACTGAGCATATGCCTGCATTGGTGGGGGGGTCCTTCCTTCCCACCAGAACATTCACCTGGTGGCCAAGTGGCTCAGCACCCTGGAGAAGAAGCTGGAGGAACACAGCGAGAACAGCCACCCAGAGTTCAGGGTCTTCATCAGTGCAGAGCCTGCGGCCTCCCCTGAGAGCCACATCATCCCCCAGGGCATCCTGGAGAACTCCATTAAGATCACCAATGAGCCTCCCACGGGCATGCATGCCAACCTGCACAAGGCCCTGGACAACTTCACTCAGGTACAGCCCTGGGAGGGAGGGAAGATGAGCACCCCACCTTACAAAGAGCTGATTCAAGCCAGATGGGAGAAGAACCTGCAGTTGGGGGTGGAGTGGGGTGTCACTTGCGCTTTGGAGCAATGCCCAGCCAGTGCCCACTGAGTACAGCTCTCAGCTCTCAATTCCCAGATACACTTGGGGAATCTAAGTTTAGGGCAAGAGTTTCTTTGGCAAGAGTTGTGGGGGAACTTTCTGCAAGTCTATATGCTAACTAAATATTCCAAGATGGAGAAGGACATGTTGCTATGAATCTCATTGATATGATATACTGGTCACACACTTATTGGCCACACAAACTATCTTCAAGCAGGGGGATGATGCCCTTGTTTAGATGATAACGGTTGACATCTGCATGCATCTTGAATATCAAGGATTCAAATAATCCAGGCATCAGATAGTGGGGATCTGGACTGGGAATGTAACCATGTCTTAGACTCTTACGTTGTGGCGCCCAGACCATCAGCAGCAGCATCACCTGAGAACCTGTTAGAAATGCAAACTCTCAGGTCCCACCCTAGACTTCCTGAGTCAGAAACTTGAGGTTGGGGGTGGAGGGGGAGGCCCAGCAATCTGTGTTCTAGCAAGTCTTCTAGGGGATTCTATTGTGCAGTCAACTCTGAGAACACTATGCTACAATGAGATTAAGAATATCAAGGCATAAGTTTCAAATGCAGGCTCCTACATTACTGGAATTTCCATTACTGGGAATTCCAAGACTTGTATTGTAGAAGGCCAACTTCATACATAAAGTAGCACTTGCAAAGTCTGAAGCTCAAGCCTCTTTAATCTTCTCAGGAAGATGTCCCTCTTCATTGCTTCCTCCCTGGGGCCTTCCACTTTCCTGGGAAGGGGAATACACACAGATGTGAACAGCAGAAGAGTGGAGTCCTTAAAATCCATCTGCCACACTGGGCCTTGGCGGAATCCAAGGGGAGGGTTCTGGGATCTGTCCTCTCTGATGCCATCTTATAAGAACACCAGTGGGTCTCTAGCTTTATAGAACCCATGCTAAACTCACCACGGTCCCAGCTGGGTCATCTAGGTAACTCGAAGTAGCCCGTCCAACAGCACAACGTTCCGGCTAACATGACATAAGCCACCAGGACCAGTGGCCCTTTGGGGCCTGGTTTAACTTAAAATCAGATGAAGACCACCTGGCACTCAGTCTCAAGCTTTTACTGAGTGCTTGAGCCCCTTCATAATGTAGGAATCAAGCAGTCCAGCTTGGAGAGGGAAGCAGCCACAAAGATTGGAAAAGCAAACTTACCCAGTCTCCTTCTTTTTCACTCACCTTCCCAAACCAACTCCAAAACCCACGTGTAATCTGGAACGGAGAGTAGGGGGACATTACCAGGAGATTCAGGATATTTTAGTTTGCCGTTTTTGTTAAGAAATACCTGCCAGGGCCAGCCCAGTGGTGTAATGGTTAAGTTCACGTGCTCTGCTTCAGCAGCCCGGGTTTCACAGGTTTGGATCCTGGGTATGGACCTGCGCACTGCTTATCAAGCCATGCTGTGGCAGGCATCGCACATACAAAATAAAGGAAGATGGCACAGATTTAGCTCAGGGCCAATCTTCCTCAAAAAAAAAAAAAAAAAAAGAATTACTTGCCCATTGCAACATGGGGCAGAAGGTAGAGGGCAGTCTCATCCAAGGGCATCTCTTTTTCTTTCTTTTTCTTTTTTTTCCTAAATAGGCCTTGACTAAACTCATAGGTATTCTGTACCAGAGGTCAAAACTTCTAAATTTTCTAGACTTTATATTCCACCTAGGGAAAATACACATTCTTAACTTTGATTCTATACAGGAGGGTGTAGCTGGTTACAGGCAAAGACATTTCTGCCCTAAAAAGGCATTGGGTTGCACAACAATGTAAATGCACGTAATGCCACTGAACTTACTTAAAAATGGTTGTCTGTAAATTTTGTGTTATGTATATTTTGCCACAATTTTTTTTATAACTGGAAATCTGTACCTTTTGATACCTTTCACCCATTTTGCCAACCCCTGGCCCCCGCCTCTAGCAACCACCAATCTGTTCTCTGTATCTAGGAGCTTGATTTTTTGTTTTGTTTTGTGTTTTAGATTCCACATGTAAGTGAGATCATATTTGTGTTTCTCTGTCTGGCTTATTTCACTTGGCATAATACCTTCAACCTCCACTCATGTTGTCACAAATGGCAAGATTTCCTTCTCTTTTAAGGCCGGGTAATATTCCATTGTATGTATATACCACATCTTCTTTACTCATTCATCCGTCAGTGGACACTTAGGTGGTTTCCATATCTTGACTGTTGTAAATAATGCTGCAATGAACACGGGGTGCAGACGTCTTTTCAAGTTAGTATTTTTGTTTTCTTAAGATAAATACCCAGAAGGAAAATTACTGGACCATATGGTAGTTCTATTTTTAATTTCTTGAGGAACCTCCATACTGGTTTCCATAATGGTTGCACCAGTTTACGTTCCTGCCATCAGTGCGCGAGGGTTCCCTTTTCTCCACATCCTCGCCAATACTTGATTTTTCTTGTCTTTTTGATAATGGCCATTCCAACAGGTGTGAAGTGATATCTCATTGTGTTTTTGATTTGCATTTCCCTGATGGTCAGTGATGTTGAGCATCTTTTCATGTACCTGTTAGCCATCTATACCACAATTTTTTTTTAAATGAAAAGTTGAAAACTAGGGCATTGGAATGCAGTTTGCTAGCTCTGTTGAAGGATGCAGGGACAGACCATTTCGAGCTCTTCTGCCTTGAGGGTCTTGGGCAGAGCCAGGGAGGAGGGCAGCAGATGCCTCACATGCTATGTCTCCTGATCATTAACAGTACAATATTATGCCTCAGGAGGAGCGTTATCACCCGTAGCCATACTGGGCTTCATCTTCTCAGCCTCCCTATGGGCTCTTGTTCTTGGGCTTATCCCCCTGCAAGCCGGATGTCCAGGCTGGGTTATCATCAGGCAACTGGGACGTATATCCCAAGAGTTACTGGCTTTTCCTGGTTATTCTGTCCCTTCCACAGTTGGTGTTTTAGCCATTTATAGCCATCTTCAGTAATTCATTCTGAGAAAGAGAGATAGATTTATGAGTATATTTATTGTTCACAGGAGTTTTAATTGTTCCATTCTGCGTTTACGAGCGCCCTGGAGCAGAGGGCTGGTTAATACCCCCTGTTATTCACTCTCTTTCTTCGGAGCCCAATTTTAACCATTTAAGGCACTAATTACAGCACTGAGCTCTTTTTGTCCCTGCTTCCCTGATAGCGGTGCTCTCTGGGGATGGTTATTTTATTCTGACTTTTGCTTGAGTGTGCCACTGTCAACCAGTTTCAGCATTTTAATGTGTGACTTCCTGTCTTTGTGCTTACAGGCATTTTTCAGCAGGACCCAATTTTTTCAAATGTGTCAAAAGTAACAAAGGAAGCATCCTACACATCAATAGAGAACAGCTGTGTCCAGAAAGCTGCTATTAACTTCTTGCTTGCATGGGGCAGCGACTTTGTCCTCTGCACCACCTCTGACCTTTCACATCTAAACCTTTGTGGCAAACATGGTACCCAACAAAGGTACCAGAGTGACCCCCACATATCCAGAGAGAGATAGAGACTGTGTCATGGGTTCTCCCTGGAAAAATAAAGCCTACCAGAAGCTTCATCTGGCCTGTCTCCTCTGCAGCTCCTGCCCATGTGAGCAAGGTCTAAGGACCAGTTCTTAGAAGAAATGCCAGCACTGAACCCGATCCAATTTGCCTGAGCTGTGACAGTGCCTCTCTTGGGCTCCATCTGCAACATCTTACTCCTTCCTGAGCAGAGAAGGTCTCACTCAGAGGAAATTGTTTTTAACTCCAAAAATTCCAGGGGTTCTTGTCCTACCATCTCTTCAAAGTTCAGGCTTTCCCTTCCCCGCCATCGCCACCATCCTCCTTAAAATCGGCCAAGCACGATGGTATTGCCTTTCTCTGGACTATCTCTTGCTTCTCTTTTCTTCTGTCTGTCCCTCCCTTCATCCCCGCTTCATGAGCCTCGTCTTTCCCTGCCTTGTGCTCTGCAGCCAGGCCCCGTCGGCGCTCCTGTTTCTGCAGTGCACGTTGATCCCCCTGCTCAGTATGAGTGGAGCAGTCGGGATGGCGAGGGCACGGAGCTCCTCTGGGCTCTGTGGCTCTGACTGCCCTCGTCTCCCTCCTTTCAGCAGCTCCCCCAGCAGACGAGCCGCGGTTCCTCAGTCTCACAGGCAGTCATTACACCTGTTAAGTTTCCATGACGGGCAAGAAAAGTATGACAGGAAGGGAAGAAATCAGAGATGATGCTGTGGGAGTCCCCACCCACACCCCAACACAAAGGGACATCAGTATGACAAACATGACAGTCCTTTGGCCCACTACCCTGTTTTCTATTAGCTATGCTTGAGAACTTAATTAGCACTTCCATGTGTGCAAACTGTAACCATAAACCAAACCCCATTATAACCTGAATCAACACCTCACCTCAGATTCTAGACTAAACCCAACCCCTCTGCAAGGTCCCTGCAGACCCTCAGCCCACAGCCATCCACGATGCCGTCTATAGTCCCACTGCAGCTCAAACCCTAACCAGGACATTCAGTAACTTTCCAACCCAACCACCCGCCGCCCTAACCCACCCGCGGGCCTGCCCTGCATAACGGCAGCTCTGTGCTAACATTGAAGGCCACACTTTCCTTTCAGGACACCCTGGAGATGTGCTCCCGAGAGACAGAGTTCAAGAGCATCCTCTTTGCTCTTTGTTACTTTCACGCTGTGGTGGCAGAAAGACGAAAGTTTGGGCCGCAGGGATGGAATCGTCCCTACCCCTTCAACACTGGGGACCTCACCATCTCTGTGAACGTGCTGTACAACTTCCTGGAGGCCAATGCAAAGGTACAGGCTCCGGCCAGCGTGGGGTGGGTCGGGAGGGCCACCTCCGACAGGGATGATGCAGCATCTGCACTCGGAAGGAGGGTGCGCACCGGGGAAGGTCTGTGCCCTCCCCAGGTGCAGTGAGGAAGTGCAAGTTTAACCAAGCAGCCAACCCTAGGACCAGGGTGAGGCCAAGAAGAGTCCTATGGAGAGGTTGGAGCCAAGAAAGCTTAGTGAATCAAAGTAGTGCCTCAAGCCTGGTGTGGGTCAGTCCCATGAATGTTTGTCCCAGGGCCCACTGGACCACCCCTGTGCACTCACAGCATTGCAGGGGGCTGTGGATTGGCAGGGAGAGACCCCACACTCACCTGATACAAGTTGCCAATTAAATTAGCCAAGGACACAGAACTTCTCTCGGGACACCCAGCTCCTCACATAGGTGGGGTCTTGCTAAAGTTGAGGAAGTCAAATTCTTTTACACCTCATCTCCTTCCTTCTCTGTCTGATATCTCCGGGTGAAGGAAAACTGACACTAACGATCCATGCCCTTCCATGTAAGGGCGTGTTCACAGCATCAGGCCTCTTCTAGTTCATGGACCAAACATAGAAGCATCAGCAAGGCCACCTCCTCTTCCTGGTGGGGAAGTGGATCAGGCCCAGATGCCCTAAGCAATCCCTCTGCCTCCAGCTCCGGGGACCAGGGAAGCCCACCCCCACAACACCATCCCCTCCTTTGCTGCACTGCCACAGCCTTTCCCCAAGTGGCTTCCCTCCTAACTGTGATACCAGTGAACTTGCCTTCTGTATTTCATTCACTTTGAACTTGGGAAGGAGACGATTCATTAATATGCTCATTAATGGCAGAAAATTAGAAGAGTACCCTGGTCCTCACTTTCTTCCGTTTGGCATTCGCCTATTTAAAGGACTTGTATGGGCCAGCCCAGTAGCGCAGTGGTTAAGTTGGCACATTCCACTTCCGTGGCCCAGGTTCACAGGTTTGGATCCCGGGTGCGGACATGGCACCACTCATCAAGCCATGCTGTGGTAGGCATCCCACATATAAAATAGAGGAAGATGGACACAGATGTTAGCTCAGGGCCAGGCTTCCTCAGCAAAAAGAGGAGGATTGGCAGCAGATGTTAGCTCAGGGCTGATCTTCCTCAAAAATAGATCAATAAATAAATAAATAAAGGACTTGTAGGTAGAGCCTGACTTCATTGCCACAGTCAAGGCCCGTGAAAGCGGGAAGGCATGTATGCTAGGGGGTTGGCGCTCGCCTCTCCTCACCCTTTGACGTGATTCTTCAAGCACTTAATGAGCTCCGCGCGGCACTCGGGGTACGCGGATGAATAGACACTGCTCCTGATCTGGAGAAGCATCTCATTTTGTGGCTTACACTCTGCCCGTCCATCAGGCAGCCCGGCGCCTGCGTGGAGATCTTTCTTCCCTTCCCCTGTCTCTCAGGTCCCCTATGATGATTTGCGCTACCTCTTTGGAGAGATCATGTACGGAGGCCACATCACAGATGACTGGGACAGGAGACTCTGCAGGACCTATCTGGAGGAATTCATCAAACCAGAAATGCTAGAAGGAGAGCTGTCTCTGGCCCCAGGGTTCCCACTCCCAGGAAACATGGACTACAGTGGTTACCATCAGGTAAGTCTCTGCTCTTCCCTCATGCCGGCATGGTGGTCCTCATGTGGGCCCTGGGTCTTGCACCCATGCTGCCTCCACCACTGGGGATGCTCACTCAGGGCCAGGGAAGAATGGCTTAGAGAGCTGAGCTTACATCGAGTGTGGTTCTCAGCCCCAAGTTTGCCCTGCTCAATGTGAGAGCTATAGGATTTCTAGCCTCAAATTAATGATAAAATTGAGCCTCTGGAGATCTTTTTATTCTTGATGTTTGGTTCAATAATTCTATTTGTTTCTCTTTTCTACAAATAACATCTGGGGCAGTCATTTGATTGTTTTCATTCAGAATATTGACAAAGCCATTAAGAGCAAAATTCCAGGTAAGAACTTAGTCAACTTTTGGTCAAGTTCATACTAGCAATGTTAACTGTCCTCAGAGGGACGTGATTCTGTAGGCAGATCGCTCGCCTGCCTCTCCTCTGTTGGTCGCTATGAACACAGGCGCACATACTCACATACATACGCCAAGGAAAACATGCTCGTGGCGCTTTTTCTTACTATCACTTTGGGTTTTCATTTTACTATTGTTTCTGCTATTTTTAAGGTGTTCATCTTTGCCTACTTAGCCTGCCATGGAAAATATATTCAAAGATTATTTTTTTAAAAACCATTTTCATTGCTTGACTTTTGAACATGCCTGAAAGAACCCTTGAATACTGAACCCTTGAATGCTTAACCCTTGAATAACTTAAAGGAAATACTGGTCGTATGAACGTTAACTTCAGCTTTAAAAAAATTTTTAATTCATAAAATTCAAGAGGGTAAGTCGTAAAAGTCATTCGTTCCAGAAAAACTGGACCTATGAAAAGAAATTAAAAACAGTAAGACTCGTTAAAGAAAATAGGAAGCATTTTTTAATAAATTACTTGACTGAAAGGTTTAAAGGCTTTACCCAAGAAAATTGTGCAAGAGCGCCCCCTAGTGTCTATAGAACTATTCAACAAGAGGCTGGAGGCAGTGGTGGGCAACAGTAACACGGTTTGCACACTTCCAAATGACTAAGGCAGCTTTGCTTTTTCTTCATCTCTTTCTTTGACCTGTCCGTTAGTAGATGGTTCTAGGGCGCCCACCAAGAGTCCAAGAGTGTGCTGGAAGAAATACAAAAATAAGCCACAAATTTGCCTTTAAAGATTGAGCAAGGTTTTACTTAGATTGGATTTTACTAACACCAAGAAATCATCAAAGTCACATGAGGAGCTAAACTTGAGGGATGTTTTCTTGCTGTAACAGAGAGAATTGTGACAGAGAACTCAGAGAACATTCAGAGAAGGAAGGGAACCTTAAAAGCCAGGGGGCACTTTTTAGGGATGGCAGACTGTGTGCCCACAGAGATGTGTTGTGTGGGTGACACATTGTTTTAAAAGTTTTTAATTGGAATTTTTTTCATCAGATACAGGAACTTTCAGGTCACAGCAAAATTCCCCTCACCCTACAGCCACATCCATACCTTTATTTTGCATGCATGGTCCCATGTTTGTGTTTAGGTTTGTCATCCCTGATTTAGATAAACAGAGGGAAGAAAATAGGAATTTAAGGGGAAAAGGGCTGGGATCCGAGAAGAGCTTGAGTGAAAATAAAGGTAGGCATTAGTATTTCTAGAAGAATCAGAAGTCCTCCACGTGTGCGGAGGGACAGGTGTCTGACAGGGGGTGGTGGGAGGGGTGAGACAGGCGATGGATAAAGTTGGCTAAGCTTCTTAAAAAAGAGAATGATGTCATGAATGTGGAGGTTCTGGAAAACTGGCCCAGCATACAAAAATGGGTGGTGTCAAGAAAGGATGTACACTAATGGGTGGAGAGCATGCTGACGTCAGCCAGCGTTGGTGAGCAATCTTGGTTTGTGTTTAAGTGAGCTTGCCCTTGACTTTCAGTACATTGATGCTGAGCTGCCCCCAGAGTCACCGTATCTCTATGGCCTCCACCCCAACGCGGAGATTGGCTTCCTGACCCAGAACTCAGAAAAGCTCTTTCGCACCGTGTTGGAGCTGCAGCCCCGGGACAGCAACGCTGGAGATGGAGCTGGGGCCTCGAGAGAAGAAAAGGTATATGGAGGGATTGCCTGAGACCATTCTGGGGAGCCCGAGGATTGCAGAGGGAGAGGCTTCTCCCACTGGCCGTGTTGGCCATACATAGCACAGACCACATGGTGCACACCTTCCCCTTGCACAGAGCCGGTCCAGCCTTGATGGGCTTGCCCTTCACCTCCAGGAGCCCCAGTCCCTCCCCAGTCATGTCACCACTCTGGCCATCGGGTTAAATCATAGGAAGTCCCTGCCATGGGTTTGGCAGTTTGCTTTCCTAGTCCACTTGAAGGCAGTTTTATTCAGTTTGTCTGCCAAACCAAATAAAAGGGCAGCGCCAAACAATGGTGGTTTGGGAAACTTGAGATGACTTCATGACTCTATGGCAAAGTAAGTAATGATGCTCACTCCTTTAAGACAAAATGCCTTCTTCTCTTTGTATGAATGACATTTAATCAGAGTCTTCTAACACTCAGTGACGTGATACCAAACACAGGACTTCCTGAATTTTCAGGAAGGTGGAGGGAAATTATGGATGCAAAGGCAGGCGAGGATGAGGTATGGGTTTTAGAACAACCAGAGGCAATCTGAAGGCTGTGTTCCTGGTGTGGGCGTAGCAGAGGGTAGAAAAGGAATGGGCACCACAGCGAAACTTTTCCCAGGACGAGCTAATTCAGCTTCTAAGAGACGTACCTCCTTCTCCCACCTCCACCCCACAGTCCTGCCTGGATTCCTTTAATTCCTCCATGGAGATTCCACTGGCTTTACAAGGAACACACTTGGAAGATTAAGGCTTAGGAACCCTGGGTGGTCATCAAGCTGTAGGCTCCAGGGATGGATTTCAGGAAACCAAACTGACACTAAAGGAGCTGGACTTTTGTTTAAAGGTATGGAGTGGTGTCATCGAAATAGCAGTTCTCAGATTGCATCATGCCTCTGAGTGAGCTAGGGAGCATGAAATTCTGATTCTGGGGTCTAGGGTCAGGCCCAGGAATTTGCACCCTAGTAATTTTGATGCGGGTGAGCATACTTTGAGAAAGCTGCTCCAAATCACACCTCTCAGCCTGTCCCACTATTTGATGCATAGGATGTAATTTGAGAGCAAAAGGAAAAGAAGAAATTTTATGTTGCTCAGAATCCAAACCACTTAGAATGAAAAACATTCCTGGCTCTAAAAATGAAAAAGGCTGGGACTACACAAGTAATAGATTTAGGATGCTTCAGGTGGGATTCAAAGAAGCTTCTAGTTCTTGTCATTTCCTTATCCCCTTTGTCCAACTCAAGAAATTTTGTGTGTGTGTGTGTGTGTGTGTGTTTGTGTGTGTTTGTGTATGTGTTGCAGAAATGAATGAACCGTGGTCACTTGCTATGCATCACAGTGTACAAGAAGCAACAGGTGTGCAGGCTATTGTGTGTGTGTCAGTTGTGCTATACCTCTGCCCTCAGACTAGTACCTGGTAGACTGCTCGTGTCTCCTCCCCCACTTCCCCACCCCCCTCAGCTTTTGTTTCTCCTTCCTGGGCACATGGCAGCCCAGCTATGCGCTAAACTTCCCAATTTCTCTTTCATATAGATGCAGACATGTCAGTAGATTTGGACCATCTATGATAGGCTGTTTCTCATCTAGCTCACATGTTCTCATGAGCTCTGTTCTTCCACATCCACAGAACAGCTCAAGAGGAGCGGCAAAGAGCCAAAGCAGATGGAGTGTTGTGTTGTTAAGTCGGAAATGACCCGGAGGTTGCACATTCCACATACGCTCATGAACGATCGGCCCAAGTCTACCGACATGTTTACATCTATATGGAAGAGAACTTGGGAAATTTAGTGCATAGCTGGGTTGCCATGTGCCTAGGAAGGAGAGAGAAAAGTCAGGAGTAGGGTCGGGGGGAGAGACATCAGCAATCTACCACAGTCTTCAACCCAAGCTTGGGTTTTCTTTCTAGGGCGCACCATGGGCTCGTTTGATGACCTGAGCCAGAACTCCTGCGTGGCCCCGAATGCCTCTCTTGGGCAGATGGATCTGCCACTAATCATGGGGTTAGTTTGCTAGGCTGCCATACAAAGTACCACGGACTAGGTGTCTTGAACAACAAAAGTTTATTTTCTCACAGTTCTGGAAACTGGAAGTCCGAGATCAGGGTGTCAGCATAGTTGGCTTCTTCTGAGGCCTCTCTCCTTGGCTTGTAGATGGCCATCTTCTCACTGTGTCCTTATGAGGCCTTTCCTCTATGCTCACACGCCTCTGTCATCTCTCTCCGTCTGTCCAAATTTCCTCTTCCTGTAAGGACACCAGTGAGATTGGATTAGGGCCCACCCTAACAGCTTCATTTTAACTCAGTCACCTCTTTAAAGACCCTCTCTCCAAATGCAGTCACATTCTAAGGGTCTAGGGGTTAGGACTTGAACATATGAATTTAGGGGGGACGTGATTTGGCCCATCACGCTGGCCTCCGGTGTGACGTCCACCCTTCCTGCTTCCTTGGTGGTGAGGTAGTCGTCTCTCCCATTTGCCCTTGACTACTGGATTGCCTTAGTGTTGAACGACTGGCTCATTTGGAGAAAAGTGAAGCAGGTTCCCTAACTCCTTATACCAAAGTCTATTTCAGATAGCTAAAATATTTAAATGAAAGAGTACTGAAATAAAAGTTGGGTGAAGGCTTTTATGATCTTACAAAGAGGAAGGAATATAAAACCTTAAAAGAAAAGCAATTCAGAATCTATAAAGAAAAAGATTGACAAATTTGATGGCTTAAAATATGCAAAACATCTGCAAAGCAAAAACACCATGAGCAAAGTCAAAGACAAACCAGGAGAACCTATCTGGTTCTGGGCAGATTCTGCTAACACACACAGACTTCTTACCAATGGAAAAAGAGAGAGGAGAAGAGAGGAGGGGAAAGAAGGACACCAAAGGAATTCACGTAGTAATACAAATGGCCAATAAAAATAGTAAAATATTCTCAATGTCGCTCACAAGTGAAGTTAAGTGAAATATCATTTTTCACCTAATGGTAAGGATTTTAAAATGTGATAACATCCAGTGGTGTGGGCATAAGAAAACCGGCATTGTCATCTCTGCTGGTAGAGGTTTAAATTGTAGGACAATTTGACAACAGCTACTAAAATTAAAAATGTTCACATTTTTTACTCATAATTCTATTTCTAGGAATTCAGCCAGTGGAAACATTCAAAAGTGCACAGATTTTATGACATACATATTTATTTATGGCAAGATTGTTTTAAGTAGTAGAAACGGTAAACAGACCAAATAGCCACCAATAGGGTAATGACGTATTAAATTATGGTATGCCAAAACAGTGAAATAACATATACTGTTAAAAAGAAGAAGGCAAATCCACATGTACTAGCAAGGGAAGGTGTCCAAGATTTATCATAAGGTGAAAAGAAAGCAAGCTGGAAAAGCTATGTGTCATATGATTCCATTAGTGATAAATAGAAAGAAAGAGAAAGCGGGGGCAGGGGGGTGGGGAGGAAGGCAGAAAGGAAGATAGATAGACATGATAGATACATGGATGGATGATGGATGGGTAGGGTTATATGCATTGAAGGACACCTGCAGAATTATAACCCCCCCAAATTAACAGTTAACATTGTTTTTCCCCCTTTGAGGGAAGAGGCAAGATTGTGGGAGGATTTTACTTCTAATATCATAAGTATCCATAATATTTGGATTTTATGCTAAGCACTTATTACTTTCCCCAAAATTTTAAAAAAAGCAGAGGTGTTTGCACGTAAAAATAAAGTAGACCACATCCCTTGGAATCCACTCCTCCCATATGAAGGGGGCTTTGGAGTTCTCTGAGCAAAAGAGGGTCTTGGACGTCTGTGGATCTGCTCCCTTTCCTAGCAGTCCTGCCTCGTCGGGCCGGGTCTCCAAATCCTCCGGCCTGATCAGTGACAGAGTAGAACTCTGTTTCCCCACATTCGACATGTTTTGGAACAATGCCTCCACACTATCTCATCATCTCTTTGTGAATAATGTTCACATGGCAGCTCACTGAGATAGGGCTGTCTCTTCAAATTCAGCTTCAGAGATAGAATGTAATATAATTTTAGCCATTTGTCCTCTACCCCAGCAGCTCCTTTCAGGTACTATTAAAATTCCATTCCAGGTTTTGCTATGACAGCACCAGAGACCCATTTGTGACAGGGTGATGAGCTTTTACTTTCTTTCTTTCTAACATCAGCTCTTTTCCTAGAGAATGTATTGTCTGTTAACAATACAAGGCAAAGTGAATATTAATAATCTCGTACATTTATATAGTTCTTTATAGCTTTCAGAGGCTGCCACATTCATCAACTCCTTTGATTTGATCTTCGCATCAGCCCTGGGAGTGGGGGAGAGGGAGCAGGTGGAGAAAGATGTCCTTAGAAATTCTTATAGATGGAAAAATTGAGGCCTAAGTGACTTGCTTAAATTCACATGGGTGACGCATAACAGAACTGGATTGCCTCAGTCAGGGCTCTTTGGTTGCAAGCAACAGAAAACATTTTCGCTGAAATAGGCAAGAAATAGCTCACTATCTCAAAGGAATCAACCTAAGAAAGGATAGAAACCACAGCGGCTTTAGGGTCTCAGGGAAAAAGAAGAGTGGACAGTCCTTTCAGCACACTTCCATCCTGGCAGTGGCTCCAGCCACTTTCTGTCCTTGAATCCTAGGCTCGAGATTCAAATTGTCATTGCACTGGGAAAGACCATCTGATTGGTCTAATTTGGGTCAAGGGAGGGCTAGGTCCAATGACTGTACCCCCAAAACATGGAGAAGAGGTAATTTCACAAAAGGAGATAGGAACCTGTTACCAGAAGAAGGGAAAAGAGATGAGCAGACAGAAAAACAACCATCCATTGTGGCTGGAGCTCAGCTCTCACGATCCAGGAAGGGCTGGCGCTCTCTCGCAGGCTCCCTTTCTCCCTCCCTCCCTCCATCCTTCTGCGGGCCACATGTTCTATTATGTTTGCACTGGTTTCATTTTTCTTTATCTGCTGACAGACCTCCTGGGCTTGTTTGTTTACTCAAAATGGCAGACAGCCTTGGAGTGCTTACCCCAAAATAACCCGGTATCTCGCTGCCTCGATTCCAATTTCCAGCAGGAGACCCTGGTTGTTTTAGCTCCCCTGGTCTAATTAGCTGACAGTTTGTGTGGTAAAGGCATCATGGGGTGAGGGAGGAGGTTTGCATGATAGATGAGGATGCTTCTTCCATGACCAAGGACAGAAACCACAGTACAGGCTCATGGAAACTCAGAAGAGAGTATATATATATATATATATACACATATTCCTCACTGCTGCTCATTGCTGCAGCTTTACGTGGCCCAGAATGACCACCCTTGGCCAAGTCTATCCTGTGCCTCTCTAGTTTGATTTCCACAGCTAACTAGGTCAGTTCCTGGGTTTTTCCAACTCCCAGTTCCTGGAAAGGCATCTGCATTCATCTTTTAAAGCTGCTCACACAAGTCACAAGGAGCTGGCCAGCCTAGGGAGAGGCCATCTATTGTCGGTCCTCACTCCCTGACCCACTTGACATAAGCAAGTGGGCAAGAGTATGGTGAAGTGATGGATGGCTGCCATCTTCAGTGCCATATTGCCGGAGAAAAGAATCCTTCTGGATAATTAGAACCTCTTCTTAACCCTGTGTTTCCTCTCGTGTGACAGGTCAAGGCTGTCCTGGAAGAAATACTGGAGCGAGTGACAGACGAGTTTAACATCTCAGAGCTGATGGCCAAAGTGGAGGAGCGCACACCCTACATTGTGGTTGCCTTCCAGGAGTGTGAGCGGATGAACATCCTCACCAGAGAGATCCAGCGCTCACTGAGGGAGCTGGACCTTGGCTTAAAGGTGGGTGAGGTCTTGGGGGGAGGGGGACTGCCAAAGGACACAGCTGGACCCCTTGGGGACAGAGGGACACTGAGGGACCTGAGAGCTGGAGAGCAGTTGTCCTACAGCAATCTGAACGACCAAGAAGCTGTCCCTCCCAGAAACCGGAGTCTGGCCGGCTGCAGGGGGCTAAGATACATGGCTCTAAAGCCTGGAGCTGTGCTGAAATGAGAGAGCGAGGAGCGACTGCACGGCCCATGAGCTGCCCCCAGAGGCTACTCTCAGAGGACCAAGCAAGAAAGTCCTGACAAACTGGTGTCTTCCACTGATATGAGTTAAGTTTCTTTCATGGGAGGCAAAAGAGTGAGCTAGAGAAAAGTACGGCTTCTGGAACTAGACTGCCGGGATCAACTCCCAGCTCCTCCATTTCCTCTCTGTGTGGCCTTCAAGTGACTTAACCCTCACTGTGTCTCAGGTTCTTCTCCTGTAAAACAGCGATCATGGTCCTACTTCACAGGGCTTTTGGAAGGATTAAATAAACTGATTTCCGTAGAATAGTTACAGCAATGCTGACACGTGGTAGGTACCCCTAAACCATTAGCTGTCAGTATTATCATCATCCCATCAGGGCAAAGGAAAGAATTTTAATCTTTTACAACCTCAAGGTTGTCTGAAACATCCAAGATACTGCACAAGCTCAGAGGTTTCTCTTGAGCAATGAAAGATTCTACTTTTTCTATCACCAATTACTTAAACGAGTCCGCTTCATCGACTGAAAGATGATTATGTCGAGTGCCCAGCACAGAGCCTAAGAGATAAGCGCCATTATTACCCTTCACCTGGATGACAGGTAAGTGGGAGGGCCTGCTGCCTTTTAGGAGGTGAGGAAGGGGACTGCTGTCAGTTGCAGTGACACATTTATTAAAGGAATTGTGACCCCAGACAGAGGAAGCCTGAGAACCCAGTTCGTAGCTGACCGTGAAAGCTCAGCCAAGCCCTGGCAGCCCAGGGGCGTGGTGTGCTGCCTGCTGCCCTCGTGTCCGGCTCTCAGGTTCTACAGCCACGGTCACGTGTGCACAGGAAAACAATCGTGGGTTTCTTCCCATGTAGTTGCATAGAAACTGAAACAGATGCAAAATCTAGGTTAGTGGGGGTCTTTTAATCTGTTAATTTCTCTTCTCCCCTCAACATGGATGGAGGGAAATAAGGAGAAAGAGGAGACAGAAAGGGCTGCTGAAGACTGACAGTGTTTTACATACCAGCTTGTAATCAAAGGAAATCAAAACTTCATGGAACAATCTCAGATGTAAATAAGGACTTTGCCTGTCACATTATGCAGCTCCGTTACTATGGTGCACAGGTATATATTAGTAATTATCCGGAGTAGGTTTGTTGCAAACTTAGCTTATTGAATTCATGCAATTTGGTGCAGTCTATTTACCCATTCAGCTTCCAATTTATTCGCTCGTTTTTCTTCCCAGAGCCTCTGTGGTGGCTTGGCATTACGAATCACAGAGTGCTCCTGGCCAAGGAGGAAGGGAGGGTGGGGAGAGGCTTGTCTTTTTTTCAGTCTAGTTTGAGCACTGCTGATTGATGACTTCTTTGGGCAAGTCTCGGCCCTCCGTGCTGGAGGATGCATAAGAGGCTGAAAGGGGAGCCTTCCTCTCCAGAGACAGGCTTGGAGAAAAACAAGCACACAAACAGATTATAACCCAATGCAGAAATAATGAAGTGCCACATAGAAAGGTGTGGGAGAAGAAAGGAAGAAACAAGGATGTGGGATCAGGAAGGTCCCGGAGGAGAAGAGGCCTCAAGGGGTCTTTGGAGGAAGGGTGGGGCTACTGCAGGTGGGGACCAGGAGAAGAGTCTTCCAGAGGTTCCAGCAGAGGCAGCCTGAGCCTGCTCTAAGAGTTCCCCTGCTTCGGCCGGAGCAAAGGGTCCACTCCGGCGAGTAAGAGGGATGCAGTGAACCTCCAAAGGCGGCGACGGAACAACGGCCCAGAAGCAGTCAGCACAACTGCATGCTGCCTTTTCCTCCCCATCCCTCTGGGAGCTGGATGGCTAGAGCGATGCCCATGAAAAACTGCCATCATGAAGACCCAGTCACGCTAGGACAGGTCCCCAAACGCTCTGGGGGATTTATCACAATACTTATTCCCGCCTCCACCCTCCAGGCCTACCAACCTCTGGGGTGGGGTCAGGAAACCTGTATTTTTAACCAGCAGCCAGGTAATTCTTGTGATGAGTCAAGTTTGTGAAGCGCAGTGCTAAGGCAAGCAGATAGAAGAAAAAGACAAATGTGTCCCTGGAAAAATGAAGGTGCGAGGTGACGGCAGCAGAGTTCAGAGAAGGGAAAGTGTTGAGGTCTAGGGAAGAGAGAAAGTGGAGCTGGCAAGAAAGGGGAGTAGGAGAGGAAACAGCAGAAGGGAGTGACTTCAATAGGGGGTTCACAGGACAGCCTGGCATGTGAGGAGATGCGAGGGCCCCCTGGACAGGGTCTGATAAATGGAGCCGTGAGGAAGCACTCGGCACCACGCTCCCCCAGGAACGCTGGCGGGAAAGCATGACTGGCAGCCAGCGGGGAGGAAGAGGAACTCTGATGGAGGTTTTCCTTCTTGTCCTTTCCTTTCCTTCTCCTTAACAGTCACTTTAAAGTTCTGGGAGTGTTTTAGGTGGGGCTACCCAGCACAGCAAACAGGTGAACCCAAATGCTCTGCTCAGACTGGGCAGCAAAGCTGAAAAATGTCTAACTTTTGAAGTCATTAGGCCAATATTCTTAGCATCTGTGATAAAGAGATTTTTACTTGTGATCATTCATAACTGACTGGATGGGAAACCATAATGCTACCCAAAAAAGTATTAGTTGAACTGAGAGGTACACTAAGCCCCCAGAACGGTGGGAGCTCAAAGCCTACAGCACACAGACATGGGCAGGGAAGGTCAGCTGGCCACAGCCATGTTCCCACAGACAGAAATTCCCCTGGGATTCACCAGTCAAACTTCTGGCTCTCAGCCTTACACAATGAAGAACAAGGTCCCGTAGTATCCAGAGCTGGTTAGTCAGAGGTACTGACTCTCACCAACCAGACACACAAAAGTCTGATATACAAAACTCCCAAAGGCCAATTTATTCCTTTACAATAACAACTAGGTATAACTTTCAAAGGGCCACCTACTGATGGCAGCCTGCCCAGAAAATTCTCTGCCTATGTAGGAAAACTACATGAGAAGCTAAATTCTCAGACTTGTATTATCCAATTCAGTAGCCACTAATGACAGGTTAGCAGTTGAAATGAGGCTAGTCCAGATTGAGATGTGCTGTAAGTGTAAATTAAACACTAGATTTCAAAGACAGAAGACCAAAAAAGTAAAATATCCTATTAATAATTTTTATGTTGATTAGATATTGAAATGATATTTGACATTTTAAATATATCAAGTTAAATAAAATATAAGTTCATCTGTTTCTTTTTACTTTTTTAAATGTGGCTACTAGAAATTTAAAATTACACATGTGGCTCCATTCGTGGCTTGTGCTCTATTTCATTTGGGCAGTGCTCTCCTCAATGGAGCCACTGCCAGCCTAGAATCTGGGCAGGGCTGGGAACTTTTTTTTTTTTTGAGGAAGATTAGCCCTGAGCTAACTACTGCCAATCCTCCTCTTTTTGCTGAAGAAGACTGGCCCTGAGCTAACATCCATGCCCATCTTCCTCTACTTTATATGTGGGACGCCTACCACAGCATGGCTTTTACCAAGCGGTGCCATATCCGCACCCACAATCCAAACCGGCGAACCCCGGGCCACCGAGAAGCAGAACGTGCAAACTTAACCCCTGCGCCACCCGGCCAGCCCCTAGGAACTGTTTTTTATTATTCAAATGTTTGATGGCATCAGACATTTTTGTTCCTATGCTGTCAGTGGCTGCTTGACAAAATTTGTTTCTGAATATGTGAAAGATGTTCAGCCTTCAAGTCCCGCCAGCTGCACTGCTCTGGCTCTTTACTCTGAGCCATTGTGTGTTGAGAGCGCAAGTCTGTGAGGGGTGCCTTGCTTTGGCCTTCTAACGACCAACAGTCACCCCCCCACCGGACAGCTGCCCCCCCCCCCATCTGCCTTTGGTCTTCCTGCACTCTATCAGAACACCCAGATGAGCTGCTGGCCCCTCAGTCTGGAAGCCAGCCTGGAGGGGACAGAACCCATAGCATTCCCCCTTCCCTTCCCAACTCTTCCCCTCCCGTTTTTCGTACACATGAGAGCTGGGTGCAGAGGCCATCTTCATAGGGAGTGAAAAGTGGACAAGAGTGACCCACAGGACAGGGTGCAGCCCACAGCCCCTGGAGGAGGGAGTATGTGGGTGTCACTAACGCCTTGGATTGAGTGCGGGCTGCGTGCCTGCGAGCCCAGAGCACCAGCTGCTTCGGATGCCCCAGAAGTGCCCTTTCCAAATGGACGTTCCTGGCCCTCCTCAGAGGCTGGCATCCCTAGGTTTGGACTGGAGACTGTGAATCTGCGCTTTTAACCAGCTCACTGAATTAAAGCAATGAAGGCCTGCAGGAAAAATAAGGTTTTATTCTATACTATATCAAAGAAAGGTTATGAAAGCATTTATTTACAGGGATGAATAGAGTGGTCAAGGTCACAGCCAGACAGCCCTCATAGACACCATAAGGTACCCCCCAGCCTTCAGTTCTCTCAGATTTCCCTGCAATGCTGATGTGGAGCAGGCAAGTCACAGGACCCTGAAATGCGACATTTTCTTAAGAGAAGGATTCTGTGTTTTCTTTGTAAGTTTTCTTTGTAAGTTTTCTTTGTGTTGACTCTTGACCTGCAAGCAAATAAGTGCACATGTTGATTGGTTACACGGGAAGCAGAATAAGTGCACATGTTGATTGGTTACACGGGATGCAGAATCAGTGCACATGTTGATTGGTTACACGGGACGCAGAATCAGTGCACATGTTGATTGGTTACACTGGACGCAGAATAAGTGCACATGTTGATTGGTTACACGGGACGCAGAATAAGTGCACATGTTGATTGGTTACACGGGACGCAGAATCAGTGCACATGTTGATTGGTTACACTGGACGCAGAATAAGTGCACATGTTGATTGGTTACACGGGACGCAGAATAAGTGCACATGTTGATTGGTTACACGGGACGCAGAATCAGTGCACATGTTGATTGGTTACACTGGACGCAGAATAAGTGCACATGTTGATTGGTTACACGGGACGCAGAATAAGTGCACATGTTGATTGGTTACACGGGATGCAGAATAAGTGCACATGTTGATTGGTTACATGGGATCCAGGCAGGAGGGGTTTGAGAAACTCAGGCTTGAGCAAACGGAAGGAGATTTCTCCGCTGTAGCACAGCTTGAGTCTGTAAGCAGGGCCTGCTTACCCAGAGCTTGGCCACAGAAACTTCCCGTCTGCCCACCCCAGCCTCCACCAACCCAGGCGCATCTTAGGACACTAATCTTTTCTGAATACCTTTCAGGAAGTGCTGTCTCGAGTCTAGATTTGTTTCTTCTCAGCCCCTTCTCTGAAAATGAATCACTTCTACTTCCACTCAAGGTCATGGGAATATCTTAGTTCAGAAACCTAGCTACAACGTTAATGATTTCTTCATTTCCTAAATTGTTCCTGCTTCACTCTCATAGTGTCAAAACCTAAGAGACAGTACATTCTTTAAGGCTCCATCACTTGCACATTCAATTAGTGAATGCAAAATCGTTGTCAGAATAAGTTATAATCATATTACAAGCAGGCGTGAGAAATGTTTAAGAGAGCCGAGTTACACATTTTATGTTCCTCTGCTATAAAAATGATTTTAGATTCCTGAAGGGTGTTAAAAATTAAGTATTGCATATATATGTTTTATTATCAGATTTTATTTTTAGAGCAATTTTAGTTCATATAAAAATTGAGCAGAAGGTACAGAAAGTTCCAGTATACCCCCTGCCCCCCTCCACACACAGCCTCCCCACTATCAACATCCCCCACCAGAGCGGTCCATTTGTTACAACTGATGAAGCCACACTGACTCATTGTAGTCACCCGAAGTCCGCAGTTTGCATTAGGGTTCTCTCTGGGTGGTGTACACTCTGTGGATTTGGACAGATGCATAATGACATGTATCCACCATTATAGTGTCTTACAGAGTAGTTTCATTGCCCTAAACATCCTCTACTGCATATATTTTAATCTTAAGCACATGATTTCCTCTTACAAGAAAATTCCGAGAAATCGAGGTTGGCGAGCCTTCACTGTTTGCAGAAGTGGCACATCCCCGTATGAGGCATGGTCACGTGGAGTAAGTGGTTGAATTAGCCAGGGGAGATAGCCAGGAAGCAAAGGCCTTCTCTTTACAAGCAAAGGACAGCGGCTGGCAGAGTCCAGAGCTTCTCTCTATTTGTCTTACTGTGCCATGGCCCTCAGAGGATATGCCAAAGGACTGGGACATTTCCATCCCACTTTTTCTGGTACCGCTGACCCTCTTCTGCCCGGTCGTGTTATGGGATGACTCCAGGACGGGGCACTTTACTCCCTGTCAGCTCACATGGCAGATGACATTCACATGGCCACACCCAGATTTAACAAAACCCAAACAATGGTGTGGAAAAGCACATGTACTGCGGTGTATTGTTTATGAAACCATTTTATAATCATGTGAGTAAATTGGCCGCTGAAAACTTCTTAAAATTTTTACTTAAAGGGAAAAATAAATATGGCCTGCATCTTTTTTTTTAAGTCTTTTGGACTTAATTTTTTTGTAACGAGTCTTGCTTTATCTACATATCTTCTTAACCGCAGTTTGGCAAGCAAGCATGTACTATTTATTATATGCCCATAAACACGTTTTATTAAAAAGGCCACATATAGGATTCTTAACATAACCCTGGAAACAACACACATATGACAGTTTCCATTACCAAACAGAAAACTAAGCCTTTCTATTTAGACCGGTGCTGATCCAATGGAACTTCCTGGGATGATGGGAATGTCCCCTATCTGCACTAATAGGGCATGTGTGTTATTGCGCACAGGAAATGTAGCTAATGTGACTGAGCAACTGATGTTTAATTTCATCATTTGAGTTCACTTGCGCATCAATGGCTGCACAGGGCCCACGGTGTCCTATCAGACACTAACATGCTAGGCCTAAAGCATCTGTATGTGGAAACTGCAGGGTTAATTACCTCCTTAAAGTCCCAACCTTCAACACTGGCACACTGGTTAGGGCTTCAACGTACGAACTCTGGTGAGACACAATTCAGTCCATGGCAGGGTCTTTCTCAGTCTGCACTGCCTCCCGTATAGAAGTTGCTGTATCAGTCTGACCAATATGGGCCCAGTGGTTCCACCAATGCACACGCTTTTGGTTCTGCCCAGGCTTTGTGGGCACCAACACGTTATGTCCGTGCCTTTGCCATGCTGTGCCTTCTTTATCACTTCTCACCTGACTCAGATTCTCTCATGAATGGGCGAAGTGACGCAGTGTCAGAGCTGCTGAGTATTGGGATTGTGTCCTGTTTATGGCAAAATCCATCATGTTTGTTAGAAAAGAAGTGCTGAGAACCCCTGGTCTGGGTCTCCCCAACCTCCTGCCTCCCTAGAAGCCACTGTGCTTCAGCCACCGCCTTCTCTGCACGATGCAGGCTCTCCACTCTGTCTCGGCAGCTCAGCCTCCTTGCCTCTGTACGGCTCTTTCCATCTTAAAAACACAGCTGTAAATGTGCCTGATTTATAAGCCTCTCCCTGACCAATGCCCCCAGCTGTGGTCATTTTATCCTTCTGCACCTCTCCAGTACAGAGTGGAGTACAGTATGGGTCCTGGATTAATACGCATATACACATGCATTTCTTTGTAACTGCTCTTAAGTCATCCCTCGAGCCTGCCACAAATACAAACCCTGCTTCCTCAGTTAAACTATAAACTCCTCAAGCAGGCACTCTTGTAATTGTTGAACAGTTCTGGGGAAAAAAACCCCAAAACTAGTAAAGTCCTCTCTGTGTTTGCTGTGAGTCTGAGCGCAAAGCTGCTGCAGGGAGGGAGGAAGGGGGGCCAGAGCTCAGCTCCCCCCTCCCTCCTCAGTATGTGTCTTTCTGTTTAAAGTAATCTCTTCACCTCTGCAAATACTGTGTCACCCCTGAAGAATTCAATGGGCTTGCCTTTATAAATCGGGGATTTGGGAAATTATACACACATACACTATGATCCGTCTATTAAAAAGTCACTGACTTAGATTATTTAAGTCTTTGAATAATTCTTTTTCCACATTTAGAGTTCTTTATTTGGTCCAAACAGAGACAGGCACTGATAACAAAGGGAAATTTTACAACTGTGATAGCAACCTCTGAAAAATACGACTTATGAGGTTTTGTTGCTTATGACCAACAAACCAGATTGACCCTAAACAATTAGAAAATCAGGCGATATGTGAAAAACATCAGTTTTCAGATATTGGACAATAGGCAGCACAGGACTGTGATACTTGAACAAAAGGAAATAAGAAAGGTGAGACCTCCACTCCACAAACTTGCTATGTGGAGGCAGTTTCCAGGCTACAGTTCAGGAAAAAGCCCCAAAGTTCTGCTGAATTGAGGAGACACAGAGCCAAGGCAGCTGGAGTCTGCAGGGCAGAGCACCTATGGCAGAGAGCTGCCCAGAGGAGCGCCCGAGATGTGCAGAGCCATCCCCCTGAGACATTGTCTGGCTACTGCTCTGCACATGAGTGAGAAGAAACTACCAGAGCTGGGAAAGAACCACCGGAAAGGAGCAGAGAAAGTAATCTCAGAGTTCACGTAGAGCTGGGAAGAGTTATTTTGTTCCCACTAGCCAGAGCAGAAAGAGATTAAAAAAACAGGAAGAATCAGGGAGAAGTCTCAGAAGGGTATCAACTTAGTTGTGGGAAAAATTGAACCTAGACTCAGACTGAAGGCTGGTCTGGACTCCCCCCAGCTCCCAATAAAGCTGAAAGGCAAGCCTCCAACAGATCCACTGATTTCAGGTAACATAACTGCAGGCAAAAATAAATTCCAGCACTATTTAAAGAATACAATGAAATCTAGCACTCAGTGATATAAAATTCACAGTGTCTGACATAAACTAAACAAATTACAGGGATGTAAAGAAGCAGGAATATACGAGTCACAGTGAGGAGAAAAGCTGACCAACTGCAGTGCAGCCAGAAATGGCAGGGGGTATGGAATTAGCAGAAAAAGACGTTAAGATAATTATTATAAGTTAAGAAGATAGAAGAAAATAAGGCCATGATGAAGTGGAAATGGAAGATATAAAAAAGACCCCAGTGGAACTTACAGAGATTAAAAATACAATATCTGAATGAAAAATTAACTTTGGAGGTTTTATAGCTGATTGAGCACTGCAGAAGGAAAGATCAGTAATCATGAAAACATCACAATTCTAGAAACTATCCAAAATGAGGGGAAAAGAAAAACTAATGAAAAAAGGAGACAGCACATCAGTGACCTGTGGGATAATATCAAGTGGTCTAACATATGTATAACTGGAGTCCCAGGGGGATGGGGTTGGGGGGAGGACAGAAAAAAATATTTGAAGAAATAAGGGCCACAACTTTGCAAATTTGATGAGAACTATAAACCCATAGGCACAAGAAGCTCAACAAGCCCCATGCAGAATAAGCCTAAGGAAAACTACGTGAAGATACCTCATAAGGAAGTTGCTGAAACCCAAGGATAAAACAGCAGTGAGGGGGTGGAGGTGGGGTTGGGGGGTGACATACAAAGAACCAAAGAAAAGAATGATGGCAGACTTCTTGTGGGGAGCTACGCAAGCTGGAAGACGTGGAGAGATACCATTAAAGTACTAAAAGAAAAGTATCAAAAGTAAAAACTATAAACTTGGAATTCTTTGACCAGCAAAAAAAGTTTCAAAAAATTAAAGATATTTTCAGACAACTGAGAGAATTCATATTCAGCTGAGAGAATTCCTATCCAGTAGGCCTAAAGTACAAGAAATGAAAAGGAATTTCTTCAGCAAGAAGGAAAATGATACCATATAGAAATTTGAATCTACACCAAGAAATGATAGTCTCCATAAATGGTAAGTATGTGAGTCATGTAAAAGACATTTTCTCTCCTTTAAAAATCTTAAAAAATAATTGACTTTTTAAAACAAAAATAATAAGTACGGTGAGCTTTATGAAATATGTAGACCTAAAATGTACGACAAAAATCACATGAAAAATGAGAGGGGAGAAATGGAAGGGTATCGTACACAATTCCTATACTATATGAAATGTGGTATAATATTTGAAGGTAGACTGTGATAAGTTAAAGATATATATTGTAAATCCTAGAATAGGGTTCAGCAGACTATTTGCCTGCAGACAAAATCCAGCACACAAGCTGCTTTTGTAAGGAAACATTTACTGAAACACAGCCACAACCGTCAATTTACGTGTTGTCTACGGCTGCTTTGCTGCTACCATTGCAGAGCTGAGTAGCTGCAACAGAGATCACGTGGCCTGCCAAGCTCATGGTATTTACTATTTGACACTTTACAGAAAAAAACTTTTGCCAACCCTGCCCTAGAGCAACCACTAAAATAAGTGAATAAATGGTAGATTTAAATTCTGCCATATTGGTAATTAGATTAAATAGAAATGGTCAGTGCCCAAAGTGCTGATTAGAATTTTCAGATTGGGTAAAAAAAAAAAAAAAAAGCAAGACCTATCAAGATGCTGTTGTATCAGGGATCCTTTCCCCAGCTCACCCCCACATTTGAAGATTTGCTAGAAGGATTCATGGGTCTCAGCATATAGTTGTACATAGGGCTGAGATTTGTTACAGTGATATGGTAAGAATACACATACAGCCATAAGGGGAAAAGTCACGGGTGGAGTCAGCAGAAATCCATATGCAACTTTCTCATGCTGTCTCCCTGTCGTGAGGTATCACACAGAGTGGGGTCCTATATCCAGAGAAAACGTTGTTAGGAGTGAAGGGGAAATCAAGACATTTTCAGATGAAGGACAATCATAAGAGGTTTGTCACCACCAGACCAACCCTAAAAGAATGTTAAAGGAATGTCTCTAAACAGAAAGGAAATGATAAAGGATTTTGGAAAATCAGAAAGGAAGAAAGAACACAGTAAGTGAAAAATATGAGTAAATACAATATGCTTTCCTTCGCCTCGTGAGTTTTCTAAATCCAGTTTGACAGCTGAAGCAAAATTTATAACACTATTTGATGTGGTGCTAAATGCACGTGGAGGAAATATTTAAGACAATTATATTGTAAATGGGGGAAGGAAAGGGGGTGTGAAGAAAGGTAAGGTTTCTACACATCACTTCACTGGAGAAATGCCAACATAGTAGACTATGATAAATTATGTATATATAGTGTAATATCTAGAGCTACCAGTATAAAACCTATAAAAGGAGATATACCCAAAAATACTCTAGATAAATAAAACCAAAATTCTAAATGCATTCAAGTAATCCACAGGAAGCCAGGAAAAAGAAAACGAAAATTAAAAACAGAAAACAAAAAATAAAATGGCAGATTTAAGCCCTTATATACAATAATTACATTAAATCTAAATGTTCTAATATGCCAATTAAAAGAGACAGATTGGCAACATAGTTTAAAAAACATGAGCCAACTATATGCTGTCTTCAAGAAACTCACTCCAAATATAACATTATAGACAAGATGAATGTAAAAATATAAAAAGATATATCATGAAAATATAATTCAAAAGAAAGAAAGCAGGAATGGCTATATCAATATCAGATACAGTTGACTTAAGAGCAAAGAAAATTACCAGAGACAGAGAGGGGTGTTACACAGTGAGAAAAGAGCCAGTCCACCAGGAGACACGGTGGTCCTCAATGTGTACGCACCGAACAACAGAGCTGCAAAAACAGGTGAAGTAAAACTGATAGAACTGAAAGGAGAACAGACAAATTCTCAATTACAGTTGGAGACTTCAACACCCTTCTCTCAACAATTGATGATAGCGTAACTAGACAAAAAATCAACAAGAATATAGAAGTCAACTACACCATCAACCAACAGGATTTAATGCACTCAAAAAGAGCAGAATACACCTTCTTTCTAAGTGTCCTGGAACATATACCAAGATAGAGCATATCCTGTGCCATGAAACCAACCTCAACAAATTGAAAAGCATTGAAATCATACAGAGTTTGTTCTATAACCACAAGGGAATCAAAGTAGAAATCAGATCAGAAAGTTAACAGAAAAATCTCCAAACATTTGGAAACAAAAAACACACTTCTGTATAATCCATGGGTCCAAGGGGAAGTCTAAAGGGAAATAGAAAATACTTTGAACCAAATGAAAATAAAATATCTAACACAGCTAAAGCAGTGCTGAGAGAGAAATTTATGCTATTAAATGCATACATTAGAAAAGAGGAAAGTCTCACTTCCACAATCTAAGCTCCCATTTCAAGAACCTAGAAGAGAAGAGCAAAATAAACCCAAAGCAAGGAGAAGGAAAGAAATAATAAACATAAGAGCAGAAAGCAATGAAATTGAAAATGGAAAAACAATTGAGAAAATCAATGAAACAAAGAGCTAGCTCTTTGAAAATATCAATAAAATTAACAAATCCCTAGCAACACTGACAAAGAAACAAAGAAGCAAAAAGACATGAATTACCAATATCAGCAAGGAAAGAGGGGATATCGCTTCAGATGCTGCAGACATCCAAAGGATGTCGTGAAACAGTTCTACACACATAAATTTGACAACTTAGATGAAATGGACCAATTCCTTGAAAAACACAAACTACCACAATACCACAATGTGAAAAGAACATTTGAATAGGCCCGTAACTATTAGGGACATTGGATTTGTAGTTTAAAATTTCCAAAAGAAGAAATCTCCATGCCCAGAAAATTTCACTGGGGAATTCTACTAAACATTTAAAGACAAATTAACAACAATTTTATACAATGTATTCCAGAAAATAGAAGAGGAATGAACACTTCCCAGTTCATTTTGTGAAACTACCCAAGCTACCCTGATATCAAAACCAGACAAAGATAGTACAAAAAAATTAAAACTACAGACCAATATTGCTCATAAATATAAATGCAAAAATCCTTAACAAATGATTAGCAAATGGAATTCAGCAATATATAAAAAGGATTATTTACCATGGCCAAATGACTAAGATACAAAACTAGTTCCATATTCAAAAACCAGTCAATATAATCCACCATATTAACAGACTAAAGAAGAAAGATCACATGATCATATCAACTGATACAGAAAAATCATTTGAAACATTCAACACTCATTCATGATAAAACTCTCAGAAAAACAGGAATAGAGGGGGACATCCTCAACTTGATAATAAGCATCTACAAAAACCTATAACGTTATACTTAACATGGTACTTAATGGTGAAAGATTGCATGCTCTCCCCTAACATCAAGAACAAGGCAAGACGTCTGCTCTCACCAGTCTTTTTTTTTTTTTGAGGAAGATTAGCCCTGAGCTAACTACTGCTGTACTACCAATCCTCCTCTTTTTGCTGAGCAAGACAGGCCCTGAGCTAACATCCGTGCCCATCTTCCTCTACTTTGTATGTGGGACGCCTACCACAGCATGGCTTTTGCCAAGCGGTGCCATGTCCGCACCCGGGATCCGAACTGGGGAACCCCAGGCTGCTGAGAAGCAGAACGTGCGAACTTAACCACTGCGCCACCAGGCCGGCCCCCTGCTCTCACCAGTCTTATTCAACATAGTGCTGGAAGTTGTAGCCAGTGCAATAAGGCCAAAAAAAACAAAAAACAAAAGAAAGAAAGAAACAGTATCCAGGTTGGAAAGTAAGAAATAAAACTGTCCCTCTTTGCAGATCACATGATTGTCTACATAGGAAATTGCAAGACTCTACAAAAATACTAGAACGAATAAGCGAATTCAGGAACGTATCGGAATACAAGATAAACACACAAAAATTAATCATATTTCTATATACAAGCAATGAAAACATGGACACCAAAATTAAAAATGTAGTACCATTTATAACTGCTCAAAAAATTGAAATGCTTAGTTGCAAATCTAATAACACATGTACAGGACTTGTATCCTGAAAACTATGAAACACTGAAAAAGAAATTAAAGAATATATAAATAGGGGTCAGCCTCATGGCCAAGTGGTTAAGTTCGCACACTCTGCTTCAGCAGCCTGGGGTTCACCAGTTCAGATCCTGGGCGCAGAACTACACACCGCTCATCAAACCATGTTGTGGTGGCGTCCCACACAGAGGAACTAGAGTGACTGACAACTAGGATATGCAACTATGTACTGGGGCTTTGGTAAAAAAAAAAAAAAAAAAAAGGAAGACTGGCAACAGATGTTAGCTCAGGGCCAATCTTCCTCACCAAAAGAAAAACAAAATATAAATAAATGTAGGGGTATACGGTATTCATGGATTAGAAGACTCAGCGTAGTACACATGTCAATTCTACTCAAATCGATATACAGGTTTAATGCAATTCCAATCAAAATCCCAACAAGAATCTTTTGTAGATATAGAGAAGATTATTCTAAAATTTATGTGGAAAAGCAAAGAAACTAGAATAATGAAAAACCAATTTTGAAAAAGAATAAAGTGGGAGGAAACAGTTACTTAATTTCAAAACTTGTTATATAGCTACAGTAATCCAGACCGTGTGGTAATGGTGGACGGACAGATACACAAAACAGAATAAAGCAGCTGGAAATAGACCTTCCCAAATAGCCCAAATGATTTTTGACAAAGGTGTAAAAGCAAGTCAATGGAGAAAAGAGAGTCTTTTCAACAAACAGTGCTAGAGTAATTTGGCATAACAGGCAAAAATACTAACCTCAAGCTAAGTCTCACACCTTATAAAAAATTAACCCAAAATGGATTGGGGACTTAAGTATAAAACTTAAAACTATAAAGCTTCTAGAAAAAAAAAACAGGAGAAAATCTTCCAGCTCTAGGGGTAGGAAAATAGTTCTTAGACTTGACACCAAAAACACAAGCCACAAAAGGAAAAACTGATAAAATGGACTCCATTAAAATTGAAAACTTTTGCTCTACAAAAAACCCTTTTAAGAGAACGAAGACAAGCTTTAGACTAGATAAAAATATTTGCAATCCACATATCTGAAAAAAGACTAATATCTAAAATATATAACTAACTCCTGAAATTCAATGGGGAAAAAAAATCCAATTATAAAATAGGCAAAAGATATTAAGACATTGCACCAAAGAGAATAGACAGGTGAAAAAGTAGCATATGAAAATAAATTCATCTTCATTAACTATTAGGGAAATGCAAGTTAAAATTACGAGATATTACTACACACCTACCAGAATGACTAAAACAAAAAATAATGATAGCTCCAAGTGCTGACAAAGATGTGAATAAAATGGACCACTCAGACATTGCTGGTGAGAATGCAAAATGGGACAGTCACTTTGAAAACCAGTTTGGCACTTTCCTTAAAAACCAAACATGTAACTACCATACAACCTAGCAATTATATGTGTGGGCATTTATCCCAGAGAAAAGAAAACTTACGTTCACTCAAAAATCTGTACATAAATGTTTATAGCAGCTTCATTCATAATGGCCAAAACCTGGAAACAACCCAGATGTCCTTCAGTGGGTGAAGGGTTGAACAAACCGTGTGCATCCATATTGTATTGGCTGCCTGTCGCTGCTGTAATAAGTTACTACAAACTTAGCGGCTTAAAATAATTTATTATGTTACAGTTTTGGAGGTCATAAGTCTGAGACGGGTCTCATTTAGCTAAAATCAAGATTTGGGCAGAACTGTGTTTATTCTGCAGGCTCTACAGAAGGATCCATTCGCTTCCTTCTCCCAGTTTCTAGAGGCTGCTACGTTCCTTGACCAATGGCTCCTTTCCCCATCTTTAAAGCCAGCAGTGGAGCATCTTCCAATCTGACTCTCACCTTCCTACCTGCCTCCTTCCTACAGTCATGTATTGATTAATGATGGGGATATGTTTTGAGAAATTCATCCTTAGGCGATTGTGTCATTGTGCAAACATGATGGAGTGTACTTGCATAAACTTACATGGTCTAGCCTACTACACACCTAGGCTAGATGGTACTAATCTTATGGGTCCACTGTTGTATATGTGGTCCATCATTGACTAAAACGTTGTTATGAGGTGCACGACGTATAAGGATCTCTGTGATTAAATTAGGCCAACCTTGATAATCCAAGATAATCTCCCCACTTTAAACTCCTTAACTTAATCACATCTGCAAAGTCCCTTTTGCCATGTAAGGTGACATATTCACAGGCTCTAAGGATTAGGATGTAGACATCTTTGGAGAGGTTATTATTCCTTCTACCATACATATCATAGGATACTACTCAGCAATAAAAAGTAATGAACAATTTGGCACATGTAAAAACCTGGATGAATGCTCAGAGTATTATGCTAATTGAAGAGCCAATCCCAAAAGATTAAAGGTTTTATAAATGATTCCATTTATATAATATTCCTGAAATGACAAGCTTATAGAAATGGAGAATAGATCGGTGTTTACCAGGGGTTATGGAAAAGGTGGGGACAAGAGAGAAGTGGTTGTAGCTATAAAAGGGCAACCCAAGGCATGTTGTGGTGGTAGAAATGCTTTGTATCTTGACTGTACCAATGTCAGTATCCTGTTTGTCACATTGTACTATAGTTTTATAAAATGTTACCATTGGGGGAAACTGGATACACAACACACAAGACTTGTCTATATTATTTCTTACAACTGCATGTGTGTCTACAATTATCTCAAAATAAAAAGTTTAATTTAAATAGAAAGCAGAGAGAAAACTTCCCAACAAATTTTATGAAGCCAGAATTAATTCGTTACTAAACCCAAAAACATTACAAGAAAATGAGAGACAAATATGCCTCATAAACACAGATGCAAAAATCCTTAGTAAGACGTTAGTAAGTCAAATCATACAATATAAGAAAAGGATAATACATTGTGGTCACACAGGGCTCATCTCAGGAATGCAAGGTTGGTTTTAACATTCAAAAATCAATCAATAAAGTTCACTGTATTAATGTACTAAATACAAAAGCCATATGATCATCTTTGTAAATGGGAAAAAAGCATTTGAAAAAATTTAACACCAAATCTTTGATTTTAAAATATCAGAAAGAGAAGAATTAAAAGGACTTTCCTTAACCTAATAAAGGACATCTAAGAAAACCTTAACATCATATTTAATGGTGAAAGACAATGTTTTCCCTCTAAGTTTAGAAACAAAGCAAGGATGTCTACCCTTATCACTTTTATTCATCATTGTAATGAAGGTCCTAGACAGTGCAATAAGGCAAGAAAAATTTACACAGATGGAGTCTCATAAAAGAAAAGATTTGATCATCTTTGATCATTTTTTCCTTTGCACTAAATTTAATCTTAATGCTTAATGTTATCTTATTAAATAATCAGCTATATTTAGGGAAACTTCATTATTACATGTTATAAATTGTATATAATAATGAATTATCACATAACTGCAGGCATGAGGAAAACCATATTGTCTCATAAACTTGATTTTGGCTCAAATATACAAGTAGTATTTTATAGCCTCTTTTTAGAAGTCTTCACTGAAGTGGAGAGTCCAAATAAAGAGAGCAATTTTTTCTATTTTAACCCAGTAATAGGATTCATTTCAGCAGACCCTTAAAGAAATCTACCAGAAGAAACTTTTGTTCACCTAATTGGGGTGTAGCTGAAAGTGATAAACTTTGTTGGCAGATACAGGCCATCTAGACTTCCCGTTGAACCTTAAGGTGGCCTCAGAATCCTTCACAACACACTGCTCTGGTCAGCCATGTCAATGCAGCTGAGCAGACACACAGAATGAAATCCATTTTCTATCCCTGTAATAAAGTCCATTTACTGCAAGAAAAAAATCCGTAATTCAGGCTGTACTCATTCAGCCTGGCATATCTGGCACTGGTCTGATGAGAGATGTTTGGCTTTTAAAATATTATGGTATCTTAAAATAGCCCAGTCACTAGAGTCTATGGTATAGAAAATGTATATGTAATAACTACATTCTCTCTGGGAAGTCCATAAAGAAGTTATTAGTCTATTTCCTACAAATTGGGGGTCAGAGTGTTAGTTTCTAGCTGTCATTCAGGACCTGAAATATGTTCATCTTTAAGGGAGGTATGCTGAATGCTTTTCAGCAGTTTCAAGAGTCAAGAGAAAGAGCTGGACCTAGAATTACACGGTCCAGTCTCCCATCCCACAGGCAAGGTACCTCCAGGCCCCAAGGAGGCTCTCTGACATTTTAGCAGTCTGCACTTAACAGGTGAGCCAAGCTGTCTTAATCCATTCGGGCTGCTATAACAGAATACCTTAGACTGGGTGCCTCATAAACAACAGAAACTTATTTCTCACAGTTTTGGAAGTTGGAAGTCAAGATCAAGGCACTGGCAGATTTGGTGTCTGGCAAGAGCTCAATTCCTGATTAATAGACAGCAGACTTCTTACTGTCTCCTCACAAGACAGAAGGGGCAAGGGAGCTCTCTGGGGTCTCTTTTATAAGGGCACTAATCCCATTCACGAGGACTCCGTCTTATGAGCTAATCACCTCCCAGAAGTCCCACCTCCTGATACCATCACATTGGGGGTTAGGATTTCTACATAGGAATTTGGGTGGGGTGGGGGGACACAAACATTCAGTCCATAACATGAGCCTTGTCGGGTACCCTAAGTCCTGTGCAGAAACCACTGCAATAGAGATGGAGTCTTCAAGAAATTGCTAGAGATCCTTGACATAACTAAAGATACAAAGTTTAATTTAAAGATGGTTTTCAATGTAAACTCTTCCTTACAAATTTCATCTAGCAGTTGGAAGAGGGTCCCTTAAAGTTGACTATGTATCTAATAGCTTGATTTCTGACGGAAATCCTTGATTTGGGGGCATATAGAGCTTCTAGGCTTTGACTTCTTGTGTTTCTAAACTGCACGAAGAAGTCTGCAGGGCTGCCGGATAGTGGAACTCAAGCTTTAGGCTGGAGTTGAATCTGCTCAGAACCCACTGGTGGTGTGAGGGCTGCAGTAGACCTTAACTATTGACAGTAGATAGCTGTAGACTCTGATATCACTGGTGCAGGGAGAGTTTTAAAAGGACCAGCCTCTGTGAGACAAACGTTGCAGATCAAGTACCGGACAGGGATAGTCACTGTGTCACCCACTCCTGGAGTCATCTTCCATCTGCCTGCATGCCATGAGCCAGACGTTCCTAAGGCCAGTTTTCTCCAGGGACTTCCTGTCCCCTCACTCTTTCCCCTCTTGTTCTTTGTCTTCAGGGGGAACTGACCATGACGAGCGACATGGAGAACTTACAGAATGCCTTGTACCTAGACACAGTGCCAGAGCCCTGGGCCAGGCTAGCGTACCCTTCCACGGCGGGCCTGGCAGCCTGGTTTTTGGACCTCCTCAACCGAATCAAGGAGTTGGAGATTTGGATAGGAGACTTTGCAATGCCCTCTACTGTGTGGCTGACAGGTTTCTTCAACCCCCAGTCCTTCCTTACTGCCATCATGCAGTCCATGGCCCGCAAGAACGAATGGCCACTGGACCAGATGGCCCTGCAATGTGATGTGACAAAGAAGAACAGAGAGGAATTCAGGAGCCCTCCTCGGGAAGGGGCCTATGTCCATGGCCTCTTCATGGAAGGCGCTCGCTGGGATACACAGGTAAATCCTGGGATGAGCCAAAGGGCATCCTCTGTGGGCTGATTAAATACACATTGCCTCCAATCAAGTGTGATTACTAAAAGGACTGCTCCTGAATCTTTTGACCTAGATAAACTTTCCTTGAAGCTGTCAAGCCATTTTTATGCAGCCAGGGATGGTGCAAAGAGCACAGACTTTGCAGAGTGAGTAGAGTAGGGTGGTTAAAGGCAAAGGCTCTGGAACCAGACTGGCTGGATCTGAATCTGAGCACCACCACTAATTAGCACTCTGACCTTGGGATGTAGTTCCACCTCTCCAGATCTCAGTTTACTCAACTCGTAAGTGGGAAAATAGAAGTTCCTGTGAAAATTAAGTGAGTTAATATGTAAGACAGTTGGAATAGTGCCTGGCACATATGGAGTGCTCAAAAAGTGTTGGAGTCAGCTCCCCCTGCTGCTGTGTGACCTGGGGACATCATTTCGCCTCCCTGGTCCACTTTCCTCATTCATGAGCTCTAGGAGGGCAGGAGTCCCTTCTCCCTTTTACATCACCCCCATCTGCAAAGGGGAGCCAGTAGATATTATTTAAAGTGAAATTCTGAAAGGATTCCTAACGGAAACCTAATAGAAATTTGAGTTACCATAAGATCAGAGATGTTTTTTCACAGATAGGAAACAGGCAAACAAGCACAGGTGGCTGGGAAAAATGACTTGAACAAGGACGGATAACTCTAGAACAACTTTATATTTGTTATACACATGATCTGGAAGGAGTACATAGTTAAATATCCCACTTGGCAAGTGACTCTAAACTATTCCTAGCTGCCAGTACAAAGCTAATGGGGAAAAACTGTTAGAAGATATAGAAGATCCTAGAAGGCCACGTAAATACAGAGAGCAAGCTGTACTGGGTTGAATAGTGTCCTCCTAAAATTCATGTCTACCCAGAATCTCAGAATGTGACCTTATTTGGAAATATGGTCTTTGCAGATATAATTAGTTAAGATGAAGTCATACTAATGTAGCCCTAAATCCAATGACTAGTGTCCTTATAAGAAGACCATGTTGGAGACACAGAAGAGAATGTCCTGTGAAGATGGAGGCAGAGATTGGAGTAATGCATCCATAAGCCAAAGATTGCCAGCAACCACTGGAAGCTAGGAGAAAGGAATGGGACAGTTTCTGCCTCAGAAGCTCCAGAAGGAACCAATCCTACCTACACCTTGATTTAAGACTTCTGACCGGTGGAACTGTGAAAGAATACATTTCTATTGTTTTAAACACCAAGTTTATGGTAATTTGTTACAACATCCCTAGGAAACCAATCAAGAGCCAACAGACAGACAGACAGTAAAGTGGGACAGTGTTCAAACAGCCTGAACCTTGAGAAGGAAGCTGACTCCCCTCTCTCCACCTGAACATTTGTACAAGAGTCTGTCAGTGGAGATCATACGGATCGTATTAGGTTTAGGGTGGCCTAGAGAGAACCAGAGCTAGAATACCAAATGAGAAAAGTACAAAAAAGATAAGTAGGGAAGAAGCTCAGAAGGAAGAGCATTGGCACTGTGGGGAAAAAAGGACATTGATTCCAATTATCTGTCTCAATTTTGCATACCTTATTTCTACATAAGAATAATAAAAACTTTCCAAAAAGCAATACCTGTCCACCAAGAGCTCTTGTTCTCAAAGTTTCTATCCCAGAAAGATTTCATCAAAAACAGAAAAGTAAGTATGTCCAAAAATCCTCTCCTCTGTAAACCAATAAGAACACTGGCCCCAAAATTGTCAGAATCAACTTTTTAAGAAGTCTGGAAACTAACCAAAGGCTTTCACCAATCCAAGGAGTGTTTATTGAAGAAAAATGACTGAATCCCAGTAATAAGAGCAAGCTCTGTGGCCTTTTAATTTGCCTTATTCCCATCCCCTCCCCCAAACTCTACAGTAGCCTTGAAAACCAACAGGCTACATTCATAATGAAAATAGCAGCCTATCAGCCATTGGAGGGGAAAAAATGAAGTTGGAGTACCTTCAAAGCCCCATTCCTAGAAAATTGTTGTTATTTTCCCTGTGTGATGGTTCCCTGGAAGACCCCACTTGCAAGTCTGTCTTTACTTGACCTGACGTGGAGCTCACCCAGGGCAACAGCCTTTTCCCCAGAGGCATTTACTGAAAACAATCAAAGACAACTGTTTAACGCTGCAGCTTGCCTGAGGCAGTAGATAACAGTGGAACAAACAAGAGGCTAACCAAAAAGCTTAAGAGGAAAAGCTGGAGAATGAGATATCCAAAGGGGGCTTTGAAAACCTCCAATATGTTGCTGGAAACCTAAAAGGCCGTGATCACTTGCAGAGCTGTGCACATGCCCATGGCTGTGCACATGGTCACGAAAGACCTGATAAGGCCATACGCTCTCACCTCTAACTAACCTTGAGGCTCTGTGCAAGCAGGAGGTGAAGGGTAAGGTAGAGTTTTAAACTGCCTGGCTGAGCATTGAAGGCATGCCTGAACATGACAGAGCCCCAGAGCAAAGACTCTGTGACTTACAGGTTCCAGGCCTATAAGAAAATTTAAGAAAATCCCTGTCTGATTATTTGCTGGCCACTAAGCTAACTGAGCAGGACACTTCAGAGGCCATACATGACAAAGAATACAGACTTTACAGAATCAATTCAGAAAAGTCACCAAACAAACAACAACAAACCCTATGGTGGGAGAAGATCTGATTTACAGAGCTGCCACATTATATTATTTGAAATGTTCAGTCTTCAACAAAAAATTATCAGACACACAAAGAAACAAAAAGGAATGGTCCATACACGGGGGAAAAAAGCAGTCAACAGAAACAGTCCCTGAGGAAGTTCAGGGACATCCTAGACATCCTAGACAAAGACTTTTAATCAGCTATTTTAAATATGTTCAAAGAACTAAAGGAAACCATGCTTAAATAACTAAAGTATATGAACAATGACTCACTGAATAGAGAATATTAACAAAGAGATTGACATTATTTGTTTTAAAAAACGAATAGTAACTCTGGAGTTGAAAAGTATAATATCTGAAATGAAAATTCAATAGAAGAATTCAACAATAGATATGAGTAGGCAAAAATCACCAAACTTGGAAAAACATCAATTGAGATTATCCAATCTGAGAAACAGAAAGAAAAAAAAACGAGGAAGAATGAACAGTCTAGAGACCTTTGAAATGCCATCAAGCATACCAACATATGCATATGGGAGTCCCAAAAGGAGAGGAAAAAGAGCCAGAAAGAATATTTGAAAAATTTGGAAATATTTGAAGAATTTCCAAATTTGATGAAAAACATTAATCTCCACATCCAAGACACTCAACAAATTCCAAATAGAATAAATTTAGAAATCCATACCTACACATGATATAATCAAACTGTTGAAAGATAAAGACAGCATCTTGAAAGCAGCAAGAGAATAGCAATTCATCACTTACAAGGGGTTCTCAATGAGATTAACAGCTGATTACTCATAAGAAACCATGAAGGCCAGAAGGCAGTGGAATTACACAAAGTGCTGAAAGAAAAAACTGTCAGCCAAGAATTCTATATCCAGCAAAAGTATCTTTCAAAAACTGAAGAAATTAAGACATTCCCAGATTTAAAAAAAAAAAAAAAGTGCAAGAGAGACTTCATCACCAGCAGACCAGCCCTATAAGAAATACTAAAGGGCTTCTATGAGGATGAGAAAGGACACTAGGCAGTAACTCAAGTTCACATGAGAAGACCAGTAAAGGTAATTACATATGTAAATGTAAAAGATAATATAAATGATTTAAAGGACAACTGCATAAAGCAATAATTATAAATCTAGTGTTGACAGGAATAAAATGTACAAAGATGTAATTCGTATGATGAAAACAGTACAAGTTCTTAAGTACAGGAAGGAGAAGCAATGGAACTATTTAGGAGTCAAGTTTTTGTATACTACTGAAATTAAGTTGGTATTAATCTGAAGTAGATTTTTATACATTATTGTAATCCCCAGGGGAATCATTAAGAAAATTTTTTAAAATATAGTAAACATACTTTGGGAAATGCTGATTTAGAGTGATTCACAGATTTCTTGCCTATGTCCAGGCACGGCACTAAAATATATCTATTTAACACAAAAGGAAGCAGGAATGAAGGAACAGAGGAACAAAAAAAAGACATTAGATATATAGAAAACAAATAGCAATGTGGCAGATGTAAATCTTACCTTATCAGTAATTACATTAAATGTAGGATTAAACACTAGATTTAAAAGGCACAGAATGGCAGAATGGATTTTAAAAAATGATCCAACTTTATGCTGTCTACAAGAGACACATTAGATTCAAAGACACAAATAGGCTATAAGTGAACAGATGGAAAAAAATGTGCCATTCAAATAGAGAATTCAACCATAATAATTGGAGTCATCAATACCCCCCACTAGTGATGACTGCTAATGGTTACAGAGTTTCTTTCTTCTTCTTTTTTTTTTTGGGTAAGGAAAATGGTCCCTGAACTAACATCTGTCACCAATCTTCCTCTCTTTGCTTGAGGAACATTGTTGCTGAGCTAACATCTGTGCCAATCTTCCTTTATTTTGTATGTGGGATGCCACCCACAGTGTGGCTTGATGAGTGATGTGTAGGTCTGCACCTGGGACCTGAACCAGCGAACCCCAGGCTGCCCAAGTGGCATGTGGGAACTTAACCGCTATGCCACCAGGCCAGCCCTGAGTTTCTTTTGAGGGTGATGAAAATGTTCTGGAATTAGAAAGTAATGATTGTACATTTAATAACACTGAATTGTACATTTTCAAAGGGTTAGCTTTATGGTATGTGAGGAAAAAAGGTTCTACCCCGGCTCCCACTCCCTGCCATAAACTCAGGTGTAGGGTACAAGGGGGTCCCCACGGTTTACCTAAGTTCTATTACTCATCATGCCTGATAACAGCATCTAACAAAACTGAAGAGGGAACATCTTTCCCTTTAGATAAATTTCATGGGAAAGAAACCAAACTCTATCTATAGCACAAGGGGCACAGTGTCACCTGGACCTAGGCAAGGAATCTGTGAATCACTCTGAATCAGCATTTCCCAAAGTAAGTTCCATAAAACACAAGTGCCATGGGAAACAAATAGGTTGCAAGGAAAAAGGGTCCTGTGGTCAAATAAGTTTGGGAAACACCAAGTTAAAGTTAAATTTTCTTTATTGCTAGGACTTCTCCTTGTCTTCACTGTGTTAAGCTTCAAGCCCAGGGTATGGCAAGTACCATTTCCCAAGCTCAGTTGATGAAAGAAGGCTTTGTTCCCCAGAACATTTCTCAGGACCATTAGGAAAAACTGCCCTAGTAAGCTCTTTTGAGACATCTCAGAAAACTATAGAGAAGCCCTACCTGGAAAGCTACAGCATGGTTAGGTCCCTATTTCATGAGTAAAGACACAACACAGCTCCCTCTGCTCAAAAAGTCAAAATGCTTTAGAGGGTAGATGAGGTCACATAGGAAATGAACAGGACATAAACCAAGCCTTAAAATCTAAAGCTTTTGCTGGCAGGAACTGTATCTTACTCATCTTTAAATCTCCAGCACCTAGCATGACATCTGGCAAATAGCTGCATTCAATATGCTTATGAAATGAACGAATGAAAACAGAAAATTAGGAGAGACTCAAGCTTCAAAGGGATTAATTGTATATGATAAATACAGCTTTTGGAATGCTCCTTCAAAAAGGGATTTAGGCTAGAAGACAGTAGAGATGTGTTTCCACCTATCAGATGCATTCCACTGTGAGTTGTTGAGAGAACCTGTAAGGGGGTAGGCATAAAGGCAGCCAGGCCCTGCTAGTCTCTCATCTACTAGATCAACTGACAGGAGAAGGCTGGCTGGCTGGGCTCTAGGTCTGATCTAAGATGGCTCTTCTCCTGTTCTTGTCCTCAGGCTGGCATCATTACAGAGGCAAAGCTGAAGGATCTGACACCCCCCATGCCTGTGATGTTCATCAAGGCCATTCCTGCAGATAAGCAGGATTGCCGCAGCGTCTATCCTTGTCCTGTGTACAAGACTTGTCAGCGGGGACCCACCTATGTGTGGACTTTCAACCTGAAGACTAAGGAGAACCCATCTAAGTGGGTTCTAGCTGGAGTAGCTTTGCTTCTCCAGATTTAGCTTCTTGCAGAGCCATGAAGACAACAAGGCTGGGCTGGAGGCTGCCCAGAGGGACAAGTGGGTGAGGGGTGACCACAGACACATGGTAAGATGAGAAATCATAAGTACTCACAATTCTGTAGAACTCTTCTAGGGAACTCAGAGAGAAATGCCTAAAGTGAGGCTGAGCTGGAAGAATAGGGGAGAGGCATTTCAAAGCACTGACCCTTTCTTAATAAAGTGATTTAGTCTTCCACTGTGTCTGGTCCAGGCTTTGAGAGTTGCAGAGTCATAAATGATCCTGAAGAGACCAAGAGAAATGAGCCACAAACACTCGAGCCCTGATGTTTCTACACGGCACTATTCTCAGTGCTCTAGCTCCAAGCTACTATGTGAACTAGCAGCATCAGCATCACCCATGAATTAGAGTCCGCATTTTAACAAGTTCCCCAGGTGATTTGTATGCACAATATGACTTGAGAAACATTACTCTGGCTCAGGGGTCACCAAACTTCTTCTGTAAAGGGCCAGATAGTAAATATTTTAGGCTTTGCAAGGCATTTGTCTCTGTTGTAACTACTCAACTCTGCCACTGTAGCCCAAAAGCAGCCATGGAAAATACATAAATGAATAAGTGTAGCCGCATTCCAATAAAACTTTATTTACAAAAACAGATGGTGGGCCATATTTTGCTGATCACCACTCTATAAGATAAGGGAAGTATATATGTGATATTTACCTTCATGAATTCACACATCCATTCAATAAATTTTTATCTAACACCTACTATTTGCTGAGAACACAACTGTGAACAAGGTAGGTTGTTTGCTTGTATCTCTATAATCCTTCAGATCATTTAAGAGAGACCTAAGGAGAAAGCCTTCACCTAGAGCTGTTTAACCTGACAGTTTCCTAGAATTTCCTCTGTGGAACAAATTTTCACTGCAAGTCCAAAGAGTTCCACAATTTTAATGAGTTTTAAAGAGTTCTATGGGGAGGCTTGTTTGGTAAGAAAAGCCTGGAAGGACTCAGTATTCCTTCTAGGATCATTC
Source organism: Equus asinus (assembly GCF_041296235.1). NCBI lineage: Eukaryota > Metazoa > Chordata > Mammalia > Perissodactyla > Equidae > Equus > Equus asinus. The sequence goes on along the minus strand of NC_091802.1, from coordinate 8,011,883 downwards.
CTATTCTTGGATTAATTACTGTTTAGAACAGTGGTTCTTAATCTTGAGCAGGCATTAGAATCCCCGGAGGGCTTGTTAAAACAAAGGTTGCTGGGCCCCACCCTTCAGAATTTATGATTCAATAAGTCTAACAAATTGCCGATGCTGCTGGTCCGGGGACCGCACTTTGAGAACTCCTGATCTAAAACATAAAATTCCTACAAATCTCTGCTATGCAGAATACAGAATCTAATAACAATTCCACTATGATTTTCCTGCTTTCTCCCCTGTGGTTCCTGCATCCCCTGAAGAGGGGCCTTATTCATCTTCATGCTATAAGGAAGATAATAAGTTCCTCTGGAATGCAGGATTTCCAACTTGAGTTTGTCTCTCCTCTCATCAATCAGTAATGTAATTCCCATTGTTTGTCAACACTTTAGAGTTTCTTGCCTACAGGTTAATCTGCTTTCAGAGAGATAGCTCCGTCCTCCCCATTAGCATCATCCCTCCTGATCCTCATCAAGAACAGAACAATAAGAGCAGGCAAGGGGAGGACCAAGGTGGAAGGAAGGTAGAAGTCTCACTAGATGAAAGCAGGACACTCTGGGCCATGTAACTTTTGAAGACAAGGACAAGAGGACAGGTTAGATATATGTGTTAATAAACCTCTAGACACACTACAAGTTAGATCAATACTATTGATTTCTTCCTAACACCTACAAACAAAATGAGATAATAAACATAATTTCAAAGCAGAACACTGGCAAAAATTATAGCCTAAGTGGACGCCAGGAGAAAGAAGGGCAACTTGAGGTGCATGAGCAAATGGGAAGTGGGCTCAGAAAGAGGATACCACGGACAGACTTACCTGAGACAAAGAGTGCCCTGCACTGGCCAAGCTCTCACACCCAGGCACCAGGGTAGCACTTTCCTATCACTGTCCAGATGACTGATAAACTTGACAGGTTTGTACGGGCTGATCTAGGAGCTGGACTCCCATTTAGGGTATTCTATGAGAAAATGCACTGACTTACAGTCAACACACACTGATACTTCAGACACAAATAAGAAAACAAGTGACTCTACTAAGTTTATTTAAAACAAGGGACACTTAAAAGCTAATTTTGCATCCGTATGACAAAGAACACACGTGAGCTCACTGGGCCTCTCTGCTCCCCCTTCTGTAGCAGAAGACCTGATCTAGGACCCCAGTTCTAAAGGGTTGATCTGAGGTTCTTCCCATGAGCAGCAATTGCAGCGAATCCAGTTAAACTTTCCCAGATAGCACTTCCAAAACGGGATCTCCAAGTGATACTTTTTTCCCAAGGGGTCCAAAAGAAGGGATGAGCTGAAAGATGAAGACTATTCTTTCTCAGGATGTAGAAGCAAGAAATAATTAGTGTGAAATCCAATCCAGAGGCCAATACATCCTCTGAGTCCAAAACCATGTTCAAGTCTCTCCTCTCCAATCCATGAAAAAAAGAACAGGAATGTCCTCTAAGAGACGTAATTTCTCTGGATGGAGGTAAGTATTTTTAAATGGACCGGGAAATAGAAATGGGCTAAGAGAGCCTGGCTATTGAAAGGGCTTCTTTCCTAAGTGGGATCTTTGATGTTTATCAAGGCTCGAGCTCCAGCTGAAACTTTTCCCGCAGCGGGAACATTTATAAGGTTTCTCTCCTGTGTGAACCCTCTGATGCCTATTAAAGTTTGATCTTTGAATAAAACTCTTCTCACAGATGGGACATTTATAGGGTTTCTCTCCTGTGTGGATTTTCTCGTGGTGGCGCAACCCTGAGAAGTCACTAAAGCCTTTCCCACAGTAATCACATTTACAGGGCTTCTCTCCTGTGTGAATTCTCTGATGTTTCACAAAGTCTGAACTCCGCAGAAAGGCTTTTTTGCAGGTGGGGCACTGAAAGTATGTCTCTCCAGTGTGAGTCCTCTGGTGAAAAACAAGCTGAGAATTCCTGTAAAAGGTCTTCCCACACTCCCTGCAGGTGGGGAGCTTCTGGGCCATGGGGGCTCGCAGCTGCCCTTTCGGGGAGGCCTCTCTCTTCTCCTCAAGCCACAGCATGGACAGTTCTCCTGGATGTGGACTCGGCAAATGCTGACCCAGCTGTTTCCCAGAAGTCCTTTCTTGGGGAGAGAGCTGGCCCCCTGGCCCCTCACCCTGAAGGTTTTCCTGAGCCTCAGGGAGAGTCTCTCCTTCTCCAAAGCGTCTCGGCTCATCCTCACTGAAGAGGCCACTCAAGCAAGCCTGAGAAGGTGCCTCTCCTGAGGCTTGAGGTTCCTGGTCCCTATAGTTTTCCAAGTTTAGGTTCTCTTTGTCATTCTCCTGTCTGTCTCCTAAAAGAGGAAAGAAGGCTTGAAATAGTTCAATAAATGGTATACCCCATTCTCTAATTCATATGTCAAAGAAAGGGTCATCATAAAACATTAATTCTTTCTACCAAGAGGGCATCAGTGAGTGAGGAAGAGAAATATTATCCAGCCCGAGCTCCTGGCCCTCACTTCACTTCTGTCCAGGCTAAGGGCGTCAGCTCTGGAGCTGAGAACGTCTGATGGCAGAGGAGGGCGCAGACAGGGCTCTGCTGACACCCTATAAATAAGCAGCACGCATTTCTGAAGGCCCAGGAAAAACAAGCGTATTATATGAGAGTACTGCTTTAGAAAATGATTGGTTTTTATCTGATTATAAAATATAAATAGGATCACTAAAAACAATTCGAAAAGTATACAGAAGAAAACCAAATCAACCTCAATCATACTACCCAGAGGTAACAACTATGAGCATCAATTGCCTTCCAGTCTTTAACTTATACATACATGCGTGCTTTTTTCTGACATAATTGATATGATATTGTGTGTACAGTACTATATCTTGTCTTTGTAGCATTGAAATTGTAAATGGTGGTATTTATCAACTTCACATAGATTCTCCCATTCACAAGTAATCCAAAGATTCACGAAATGCACTGTGTCATTTTACTGTGGTTTTAACGTGCAGCGAGGCTGCAGCATAAAAGCGAATCTCTCAGTCTAGGCCTGATTCCAGCGCTCACGTGTGCTTCACTAATTTGTATCACAGTTAACATTCTGTTTGTCTGATCATAACTTGGGTTTTTGGTTATTACCACTTAATGATACATATAGTAAAGATTTTTATTTTGGTGGTAGAATTTATTTTCAACTTTTATAAATTACTTTATTCCTATAGATCTAAAGAAGTTATTTACCTTTCTCTTTCCTATATTAGTGTCTTTGAAATATCTGCTAGAGACCCAGGAATCTGCTAGAGAACTAAACCTGAACTTGTTAATTCACAGTCTGAGAACACATTCCCCACAAATGACAGATATTCTCTTCTTTTTTTAAAAAAAGCCTCATCCATTTTCCTTCTTTCCTTTTTTCCTTCCTTCCTTCCTTCCTCCCTCCTTCCCTCCCTTCCTTCTTTCCTTCTGTTTTTCGTGAGGAAGGTTGGCCCTGAGCGAACATCTATTGCCAATCCTCCTCTTTTTGCTTGAGGAAGATGGTCGCTGAGCTAATATTTGTGCCAGTCTTCCTCTATTTTATGTGGGATGCTGCCACAGAGTGGCTTGACGAGCAGTGCTAGGTCCACACCCAGGATCCAAACCTGTGAACCCTGAGCCACAGAAGTGGAACACACGAACTTAACCATTATCCCACGGGGCCAGCCTCAAAGGTATTCTCTTTTTAAAGAAGGCTTTATAAATAGCATTTTAAAGAGCTGACATCACGGAAGATATCATAAAAAACACATAATAATAAACACATAATTTATTTAAGAATTCTCCTACTGTGAAAATCCGTTTATTGTATTTTTTCCTACTACAAATAATGATGATAAGCATTTTTCTTCATAAATTTTGCACACATTTCTGATGAAAACCTTAAAGGACGTTTCTTAAAGTGGAATTACTGCATCAACAGGCATGAATATTTTACTAAGGCTCTTGACACCTACTAGCAAATGGATGTCCAGAATAACTATGCCATCCTCTGGTATGGGAAGCTGGGCAGAGGGGAGGCAAGTGTTCAAATGAGTTGAATATTGAATATTTTTTAAATATTTGCCATTTGGACAAATGAGGGTGAAAAATGGTTTTTCATTATTATAAATGTTAAGTCTTAGTTATTGAAGGATAAATTTTCTCACATTTATGAGCTATTTTTCATAATCCAAACCTGCTGCCCATTTTTTATTAGGAAAGTCATTTTTTTCTTATCAATTTGCATAAACTCTTTCTATGTTAAGAAAAATAATCATTTACTTGTCATGCTCATGAAAAATGCTTTTCACCAATTCAGTTAACTTAATTTTGTTTGGGATTATATTTATGTATAGGAGTTGTGGTTTTTTTCTTTTTAAATATACTCAAGTCTATTCATCTTTCCCTTAATGATTTTAAATATTGCTTTTATACTTATAAAAATCTTCCCCATCCAGATATGAGTCAAATATTCAGCCACTTTCCTCTGTTATTATTTTATTTCCATATTTTATGTCTTTTTCATCTATTTCGAACTTATTTCGATATATGACATACAACAAATGTAGACAGATTCCTTTTCCCAAAGAGTCTGTGTCCTGATTCTGCTCAGTGAAGAGCAACTCTCTCTGGGACCGTGAGATGCTGCTTCCTTCACTGTCCATTCAACTCTTAGAGACCAGCATCTCTTCCTAGGCCCCCTTTTCTGTTCCATTGGTCTATGCAACTATTTTTATATCAGGATCCCACTATTTTAATGATTTTACCTTTTTAAAATGACAGCCTCAATATCTACACATCTAATCTTAATGAAATATTCTTTTTTCAAAATTTTTTACTGTTCTTGCAGTATTCTTCCAGATAACTACTTAGGAAACATTTTTACAAATATATATTTTTTAATTCCTTGGAATTTTGATCAGAAGTATAAGTATATAGCTTTTTTTTAAAGATTGGCACCTGAGCTAACATCTATGTCAATCTTTTTTTTTTTTCCCCTACTTCTCCCCAAAGCCCCCCAGTACATAGCTGTATATCCTAGTTGCAGGTCCTTCTGGTTGTGCTATGAGGGACATCACCTCAGCAGGGCTTGATGAGTGGTGCCATGTCTGCACCCAGGATCTGAACCAGCAAAATCCTGGGCCACTGAAGCGGAGTGTGTGAACTTAACCACTCGGCCATGGTCTGGCCCCAAGTATTTAGCTTTTTGAGACTTACTTCCCTGCTGCCCTGCTTTAACTGTGAGCTGTTCTTCCACATAGTCAAACAAAATAGCATATACACTCCTTCCTGTCACTTCTGCCCCCTGGTGTGAGTCCAGATCTGGCTGACCGGTTAACTGTTGTGTCTCCTAGATTGAACCAGTCCTTTCCAATCTTGTTATTGCTGTTGCCACACGAGTCCAGGATCTCGTCCCTGCACACCTGGACTCCCACATCGACTTCCCACAGGGCTCCTCTGCTCTAAGCGTCCCCTTCCAGTCTGTCCTGCACATGGCTACTTCCTCAACCTCCGCCCACATATCCTCCCTCTCAAGAACCTACAATGGCATTTCTTTGCCTTATCAAGCCAGGCTGGCTTTGTAGACTCTCCACAGTCTGGCTCAAGGTAAGATCTAATGGGTTCATGTCAGCAGGTGGGAGGAAGGGGAAAAACAAAAGAATGGCGATATGGAGATACAGTGAGCTATATATCACAAATAAAATTCTACTGCAAGTGAGTATAAGGAAAATCTCTGTCCCTTCTGCTCAATTTTGCTGTGAAACTAAAACTGCTGTAAAAAGTCAAGTCTATTAAAATAAAAATCCCACTGCAATGACCTCTAAAGCAGTATTTCCAGACTTTTTTTCTGCTACCCACAGTAAGAAATATATTTGTATTGAATATAGACACACATTTGGAACAAAAATTTCCTGAAACACCATCTACGCCAACATCTCATGTTTTCTATTTGCATTCTGATATTTTCCATTCAATATTATCATTTCCTTTTTCTTTCTCCCCAAAGCCCCAGTACATAGTCGTATATCCTAGTTGTAAGTCCTTCTAGTTCTTCCATGTGGGATGCTGCCACAGCCTGGCTTGATGTAGGTGTGTAGGTCCGCACCCAGGATCCAGGCCGCCGAAGCGGAGTATGTGAACTTAACCACTACGCCACCAGGCCAGCCCCCTCATTTTTTTTTTTTAAAGATTTTATTTTTCCTTTTTCTCCCAAAGCCCCCCAGTACATAGTTGTGTATTTTTAGTTGTGGGTCCTTTTAGTTGTGACCCTCTCATTTTTTTAAATGCTGGTTGCAACCCAATAAAATGATTTCTCAACCGACTAATTGGTCATGAAATGCAGTTTGAAAAATGCTGCTCCAAAGCAATCTTTGTGAAATAGTATTATGATAAATATATTGCTTAAAATTAAAATCAGGGGCCAGCCCCATGGCCGGGTGGTTAAGTTTGCACGTTCTGCTTCGGTGGCCCAGGGTTTCACCAGTTCGGATTCCAGGCACGGACATGACACCGCTCATCAGGCCACCCTGAGGCAGCGTCCCATATAGCACAACTAGAAGGACCTGCAGCTAGAATATACAACTATGTACTGGGGGGCTTTGGGAAGAAGAAGAAGAAAACAAAAAGACTGGCAACAGATGTTAGCTCAGGTGCCAATCCTAAAAAAACAAAATTAAAATCATATGTCTTATCTGATGCTTGCTCTCTCTATGGTATATTAGCAAAGGAAAATAATTAATTAGAGCCCAGTGGGCAGAAAGAATGGCTTGTCATACAATTCTCATCCTTGGTCTTTTTCTTCCTCCACAGTTCTGGGATCTTTGGTATATGTAAAAGTGGGGGGGGGGGTGTGGGGGTGTGTGTGTGTGTGTAGGTAGATTTGATAGTAAGGTTTCACATAACCACAATGTTTTAAAGAGTGTAGAAGGCAAAGGGTAATTGCTATTTTACAACAGAACAAGTGCATATTTCTTCTTCCCTAGTCTTAAAATACATGATTTATATGAAGTATTTGTTGTTGTTGTTCAAGAAAGTTAAGTGCATGGAGATTAGCTAAAACATGTTTTTCTGTTTGTTTTATTTTGTTGAGGGTGGGCTGGTTACTATTCACTCTAACCAGAATAAGAAAAGGAAAACAAAAGAGTTAGGAAGGGGAATAATAGCTGTTACAAAATCTTTTTTTGTAATGGAATTCTACCCATATTTGTATTGGTCTTAATCTGTACTAATCTTAACTCTCTCTGAGAAAGAAAGCTGTCACAGCAGACAAGACTGAAGGCAGCAGATCTGATGTGTAGTCTTTCTTTCATGATTAAATATACACGTCAACAGCCCGATAGCCAGAGATAAGGATAACCTCGGTATTCAAACTGGACTGACCAGATCATGGCTAGTTATAACCAATGAAATAGAAATCAAGTCCTAATACCTCCCCACCACCTCCAATTTAATGACAGGTCAGAAATGGCTCTGGACCAATGAAAGATCACTCACCTGTGCAGGTAGGTCTTGGGATCTTCTCACTGATGTGAAGGTACATTCCTGCCAGCTCTTCCCCACACTCTGTTGAAGTTGGGTCAGGCTTGGAATTGGACATGCCTGATACACAGAGAGAAAGATAAATGGGGAGGACTGGGGACCAAGATGCGTCTTTCAAAGGCACACCCTGTGTGAAGTAGAAATATGAAGGCTTTGGAGCCCACTTAAGGAAACCCATCTGAGATGGATTTGTGGAGCTTCCAAGGCACCAGTACTCACAAGATGGCTAGGATACATGGTAAAGGTCACAAAAAGAAGAATCTGGGCAGACGGCCGGAAGGGCCTGCAGACCACCTGGCAGTCTAGTGCAAGAGTCATGATTGGGACCCCACTAATGGTTGGTTGGGACTGTGTGGTTTAGTAGAAAAGAGCATGGACCGAGTCAGCTACAGAGTTTGGCACTTAGGAGCTACATAACAGTGAGCAAGTGACTTGATCTGACACTCACTTTCATCACCTCTAAAATGGGAATACCATCACCCATTTCATAGATTAAAGGAGTTACTGTAGGCAATGTACCCACAACAGTTCCTGGCACACAGAACACTTTCAATACAAGGAAGTTCTTACTATAACTCTCCTATCTCCAGTTCCCAACTGTATCTCTAACAATTTCCTTCATGCAGAGAACTTCAAGCAGAGCAGCCATCTCTATGAGTACGCAGAAAATGTTTAACAGTCTTTCCAACTCCTTCCCTCAGGCTAACCCTCGCCCTCACCTCCTGAGACCATTTTCCCGTAGGTCTCCAGCATGAGATCCCAGTATTGCTCCTTTTGAGAAGAATCCAGGTGCCTCCACTGCTCCTAGAAAAAACACAATCCCGTGACTCCAATGAAGGTTTTTGAATTCTGCCTTGTCTGCCTATAGGAAAGCTGAGAAGAAAGGAATATGCTTTAGGATCCTGGCCGTCACAAGGTCTAAGAAATCATGGGAGGTGATTCAAGGGAAGAGGCCAAAGAGAAAACTCCAGTCCCTACACCAGTATTTCTTACTCTGGCTAAAAATATTTAGGTTTTAAGTTCTGGATTTTTTTAAGTTGCATCTATTTAAGATTGGAGAACAAAGAGAAGGCAGGAGCCTTTTCTACACTCTCCTTTCTTTAACTCTTTCGGTGCTTTTAATTGTTAGGCCTTTGAACAGTAGGAGCCTGATAGTCTCAATACTTCTTTAAAATCTGGAAATTCAAGGGGGGGGAAGCAAAGAAATTTAAAGGAATTTATTGGAAAAGCAAGTGTGAATCAGCAAAAAGGTGGGAAGAGTCAACAGTGAAGTCAACTGAGTTGTAAGTCTCCCTCTAAAACAGAGCCTGATGGATTCAGAGCAGGAGATGCTGCAGCCAGACACACTGGGAAACTCCCAGGAGTTCTGAGTTTACGGTCTGACATCAAATCACTTTTACTCCCAGGTAGTGGGAAATTGATAGGTTCTCTGGAGCAATTACCGCCAAAAACATGCCCTTCTGTTCCTATGGAACGGGGCACTGGAGACTCAAAACTGAGAAGGCTGTGTAACTAGAGTCTACTTCTGTGAATTCAAATTTCGATCTTCCCAACAAGGAGCTGACTGTTAGAAACTCAGTCTGTATAGCAGAGTGATTAATAGCACAGTCTTTGGAGCCAGACATACAGGGTTTCAAGTCCCAGCTTTGCCACTTTCTAGCTGTGTGATCTTAAGCAAGTAACTTGATCTTTCTGAGCCTCAGTCCTCACCTATTTATAGTACTGCACTCAAAAAATTGCCAGGAAGTTTAACAGAAATAATGCAAGTGTCACTTGTTTTCATAGCATGTTATACTTTTCATTCATAGCATTCATCACAGTTTATTAAATATTTGTGTGCATGTATACACACATAAGCATTTGATTGACAGTTGCCTCTACTAGCATGCAAACTCCATGAGAAAAGGACTCTCCACTGTACCTTCCCAGTCCCCAAGACCCTGCCCAGGACAGAGCAGGCACTCAATCTATGTCGTCTGGGTGAAATAAAGCCCTCAGCAAAGAAGTCCTCAGTAGGTGATATATATTATTATTCCTATCATATGCAGTCTATGGGATACTCAGTCTCCCAGACTCACCCCCAAGGGTTTGCAGAGAGAATTAAGGGATTCCCTGCACTTTCAGGAGCCCCAAAGTTGGTAGCCGTCCATTATTGTCAGGATTAGCCAGGCTACATGGAGCAAAAATGAGGAGAGGAAGAAGGAAAGATGAAGTCATCTTCCTCTCGCACATGGTATACTACTCAGGGAAGCCATTCTCAGTCCTAAATTAAGTCTGCCCTGGAGCACATCCAAGGGAAGTGCAAAGGGCTGAAAATGAATGGAGAGACCAAAAAGTCTTGAACTACCAGATACTAAGCACAAATTTTAAAAAGAAAGAGAGGGTTTAGATTTTTTTAGGGTGAACATGTGAAAAGTGACCTCAATATATTTAACTACATATTTAACTATTAACTATAACCACATTTTTAGTATGAACTTTAATTTTAAATTTTTTATTTTTAAAGTAGGAATTGTTAGCTTATTTTGTTGATCTTCTGTGAATGAAGCTACCTAAATCTCCTAAAAATAACCAGCTTGAGCAAACATTGCATAATAGGGGAGTCCTCAGTTTTCATGGTCAGAACACAGTCTCTTGTTTCAGCACTGGCACAGAAAAGGATGGGCATGCCAACCATAGTAATATCAGCTTGGCCACCTGGTTGCTGGATACAGGGCCTATTCTGTGGGTACCAGAATGGTAGCTACCAAGTACAGTAAAGGCAAAAAAGAAGACAGCCACCAAAACCCCTATGGGCCACAATCAGCCATTTCAAAAACCAGAAAAGATGATTCAGGAGTCTCTAAATAGTGGTTCTCCAGCTTAAAGGAATTGCCAAGCTGGGATGCTTGAATAAAACCACTTACTTAAGGGGCAAGACACCAACTGCAGCCATCTTGTCTTTTTCTCATTTAATCTAAATTCCTATCCTGGAAGGAGGGAAGTATAGCATTTGACAGGGAAATCATCTTGATTTTGTGTGGAAACAGCACCACCATGTGGGTTGAGGAGACAGTGTCACGACTGACTTGCACAAAGAGTTTATTGTATAGTGTTCCTTTCTCAAAGTCTGAAAACGCCAGAATGTGAGTAAATGCATCCTGGAGGCTATGTGAGGTTCTAACACAGTCACCGTTTCTAATAATGAAGTACCACCGAGGAGGGATGCTGCTTCATTACTCTGGCATCATTCACGAAGTTCCTAACTTATGGAAGAGATTAGAGGGAGTGATGACTTATATTTAAAAATTTCCTTCACTTAGAAAATAGTTCCCTTAAATATCAGGGTCCTTCTGATGCAAACAGCTGTTGTTAGTTTGGGGGAGGGATATTGGGATTGGGGAGGGATGACTTTGGTTTGTTTGGGTTGAACGGCTATTAATCAATTATCTGCTAATATAATACAGAGAATTCTATAAATACATACACACAAACATACATATACACACATATGGTGCTGGTGAGTATTTTGAATCTTTTGACTTTAAGCTGTCTGTAACAGGTCATGGTTAATGTTGGTACACGGAGTGAGCGTTTAACTGCACTAGGTGAAATATGTTCATCAAGCGTCCACACCTTTCACACGGATTCTCTGACTTACTGCAGAAGCAACAACAGTCCACCAAGCCTGCTGGGAACATCGGACGGAGTGCTCAACTCTTTTTAACCAAGCAACCTCCTGCCTAGCAATTTGGTTTCTGGGTACCTTAAAAGCAGGAAGAAGGGCACCTTTGAGACACTAAAAAGATATATCCCCCACCCTGCTCCCTCCTAACCCTCTCCCCCAAGGTAAACTGTGACGTTGGTTTTCTGGTGTCTAAATCTTTGAGCCTTGAAAGCTGAAGCTCAGGCCTGGTCTTCAGCAGCACATCAAGCAGCACCTACTGGCTTCCTATCTTCACCTTCCCTCTAAAGTACCTCATGAGCTGAGTCCCAAGAAGAGTGTCCCAAAGGCTGGAAACAAGATTTTGATTAAGGTGTTTAGGTTCCTGAAAAACTCTTTTTATCAAAGCAACTTACAGAGTTGTTATCTACACAATCAAGATAAACCTGTCCCAGAGACTTCTGTTTATAGCCAAGATGGAGTAACAGACTGGATTTACCTTCCTGCCTGAAACAGCTAAAAAAGGGGGCAAAATATACAAAACAATGGTTTGCAGACATTGCACGTTAGGCAGAGAGAACAGAAATTCCTGAAAGCAAGAAAGCAAATTAGATGAGCCCTACAGTTGCCCAAACTTACTGCCTGGAGAAGCATCCAGGCAGCAGCACAGCGAGGGGGAATTTGGCAGAGCCGGGCAGCCCCAGCTGAGCAGGAGGAGGTCAAGGGGGTTATAGAGTTAGCGGAGCAGAAGACCTGAGGGGAGCTGCAGAGAGAGCTCCAGAGATCTGCAGAGGGTCTCCCTCAAGTCCAGGAAAGCTCCCCAAAAGAAGCAGAGGGAACAATCCCCAGAGCTCATACAGTGCTGGAAATACTTCATATTTCCACCAGCCAGATTGGAAAACCTTGTACATCAAGGAGAATCAGGTAGTGTACTCAGAAGGGCATTGCCTCGGTACAGGGGAAAAACTAGCCCTAAACTAAAGACTTCTCTGGTGCCATATAACAAACTATGTTCAAGTAACTTAACCACATCTTAGAGCAAAGCTCGAGAACATTTATAGAAATGCAAAACTATCCAGCACTCAACAAGGTAAAATTCACAATGTCTGACAGCCAATCAAAAATTCCCAGACATGCAAAGAAGCAGGAAAACATCTCATAATGAGGAGACCAATCCATCCATTGGAACTGACTCAGAACTGACATAGGTGATAAATTAGTAGACAAGGATATTACTGCATATATTATAACCATATTCCATATGTTTCAGAAGCTGGAGGACAGATTGAACATGTTAAGTACAGACACGAAAGGTAATAAAGCCCCAATTCAAACTTCTAGAGATGAAAAATACACCTGAGATGAAAAGTACACTGGATGGAATTAATCTCAGATTAGAAACTAGAGAAGAAAACATTAATGAACTTGCAGACATAAAAACAGAAACTATCCAAAATGAAACACAGAGATTGAAAAGAAAGAAAGAGAAAAGAGCATTGGTAAGCTGTGGGACAACTTGAAGAGATCTAATACAGTCAGGTGTCGTTTAACGATGGGAATATGTTCTGAGAAACGCATTACCAGGTAATTTTGTCATTGTGTGAACATCATCGAGGGCACTTACACAAATATAAATTGTATAGCCTACTACACACCTAAGCTATATGGTATAGCCTACTGCTTCCAGGCTACAAACCTGTACAGCATGTTACTGTACTGAATGCTATAGGCAATTGTAACACAATGGTATCTGTGTATAAAAACATAGAAAAGTACAGTAAAAATACACTATAAAAAATCAAAAATGGTACGCCTATAAAGGGCACTTACCATGAATGGAGCTTGCAGAACTGGAAGTTGCTGTGGGTGAGTCAGTGAGTGGTGAGTGAATGTGAAGCCTAGGACATCACTGTACCCTGCTGTAGACTTCATAAACACTGAACACTTAGGCTGCACCAAATTTATTTTTAAAAATTTTTCTTCAATAATAAATTAACCTTAGCTTATTGTAATTTTTTTACTTTATAAACTTTAAAATGTTTTTAACTTTTTGACTTTTTTGTAATAGCTTAAAACACAAACACACTGTACAGCTGTACAAAAATATTTTCTTTCTTTATATCCTTATTCTATAAGCTTTTTTCTGTTTTTAAAACTTATTTTCTTTTACTTTTTAAACTTTTTTGTTAAAAACTAAGACATAAACACACACATTAGCCTAAACCTACACAGGGTCAGGATCATCAATATCACTGTCTTCCTCCTCCACATCTTGTCCCACTGGAAGTTCTTCAGGGGTGATAACATGCATGGAGCTGTCACCTCCTGTGATAACAATGCTTCTTCTGGAACACCTCCTGAAGGACTTGCTTAAGGCTCTTCTTGAGGAGGTGTCACTCTTTTCAGAAATATGTCTTATGGTGGTTTGCTTGGTTTGTTTCTTTTTTTCATCACAGATTTGCTTGTAAGCAGGTAACGTACCATGAACATTCCTCTCTATTAACGAAAACCTTTCAGTGTTGGGGTCCATGTTTTCAAACTTTTTAAGGAGCTTGTTGAGGTCTGCAAAAGCTTCTGTTAAACTCTTCACTGTGAATTTTCTTGGGGGTTATTCTTCTTTTTCTTCTCCTGCAGTTTCCTTTACTCTTGCCTCTTCTTCAGCTATACATTCCTGTTCCAGTTCCAACGACTCATTAGTCAGTTCCTCCGGAACCACTTCTATGACCTCCTCAATGTCACCCTCATCCACACCCAGGTTAAAGTTGTTCGCCATCTGCTTCTTGATTTCTGCAACCTCCTCATCCTAGGCAAATTCTTTGAAGTCATGGACAAACTTCTTGAGTGTCCTCTTCCAGATGCCATTCATACACTCCTTGGTGACATCACTCCAAGCCCAAGCAAGGTTCTTGATGCAGTCATAGATATTTTAATCCTTCCAGAATTGCATCAGTGTCTTCTCAGTGTCTTCTTCAGTTGCAGCAATAGCCTGAGCAAAGGTCCTCCTCAGGTAGTAGGCCTTAAAAACTGTTTTAACACTTTAATCCATTGTTTGGATCAAAGAGGTGGACTTTGGAGGGAGAAACACTGCTTTGGTATTGGGATAAAGAACATCAATAAAAGGAGGCTGCCCAGGAGCACTAACAATAAGTAAAATCTCGAAAGGTATGTTATTCTCCAAACAGTACTTCTCCACTTTGCTGGCACAGCAATTCAGGAGGACATCTTGGAAGAAGAGCTGGGCCTGCCATAACTTCTTATTGCTCCTGTAGTACACCAGCAGTGTGTACTTACTGATATGCTTGAAGGCCCTGGGATTCTCAGTGTGCCAGATCACAAAGGGTTTCCATTTGTAGCCTGCAATACTGCCCCAAAATAAGACTGTTATCCTGTCCTTAAAAGCCTTGAAACCTGGCATTGACTTGGCCTCCTTATGGATGAAAGTCCTTTCAGGCTTCCGTTTCCAGAATAAGGAAATACTGAATATTTGCTCTGGCAAGTAATTTTCCTCCATAATCAGCTCATCTAGAGTTTCCAAAACTTTTTCAGCTGCCTTTTAAACCATCCAGAGCTAGCAGTAAATTCAACATCACAGTCAGGTCCAGCCTTTTCTTTCAACACTGTGAACAAACTTTTTGTTTTGGCCGTGACCGTCATGGTGTTGAGAGGGATGCACTTCTGTGTCCAGGTCATTAGAATTTTCCTCGTGTCTGACAGAGGCCTTTCTCAAATTTTTGTTGGTCTCCTTAACCTAAATGAAGCAGATCCTTTAACAGCTTCCATCACTTTGCTCTTGTTCTTCAAGATTGCAGCTATGGTGTAATGGGACATGCCTGACTGGCAAGCAATAACCATCATTGATTTTCCACCTTTGTAGTCCTTAATCACTTTTAATTTCCAGGTCGATCACTCAATGTGGCCTCTTACTGGCAACATTAGCAATGGATTCTGTATGCTTAGGGGCCGTGATGAACAAAAAACATGAGATTAAATCAAGCAAGAGAGAAAACGATGCAATCAAGAGACACAGTAAACACGGGATGTATGAGGCTGCTGCTGACGTAACAACTGTTTTACCCTAAAATTTTTTTTATGAGTAGAAAGAGTACATTCTAAAATGACAATAAAAAGCATAGCTATAAATACGTAAACCAGTAACATGGTCATTTATTATCAGTACTGTATTATGTACTGTACATAATTGTATTTGCTATACTTTTATATGACTGGCAGTACAGTAGGTCTTTTTACATCAGCAGCATCACACATGAGTAATGCATTGCACTAAGATGTTACAATAGCTATGATGTCACTAGGCCATAGGAATTTTCAGCTCCATTATAATCTTATGGGACCACCAGTCATATATGTAGTCCATCATTGACCAAAATATTGTTATGTGGTACATGACTGTATATGTATACACATTATCATTATTCACATCCCACGTGTATTATTCTCAGAGTCCCCAAAGAAGCAGAGAAGGAAGAGAGACAGAAAAAACACCTGAAGAAATAATGGCCAAAAATTTTCAAATTTGATAAAAACTATGAAAACACAGATCCAAGTTCAATGAGCCCCAAGCAAAAAACACATGAAGAAAATGACTCCAACACTCATCACACACCCATTGTTTAAAGCCAGTGAGAAAATATTAAAAGTAAGCAAGAAATATACACTATATGGAGAAGAACAAAGATAAGAGTACATATGGCATGATTCCACTTTACACAAAATTTTAGATGATGCAAATAATGTATGGTGACAGAAAGCAGACTAGGAGGTGCCTCAGGACTGGAGGAGTGTAGAGTGGCAGGAGGGACAGATTACAAATGGCAAAAGGAAACCTTTGAGGGTGACGGCTAAGTTTATTATCTTGATAGTGATCATGGGTTCATGTGTGTATATAGATGTCAAAAAACTTACCAAACCCTACACTTTAAATACATGCAGTTTACTGTTTGTCGATTATACCTCCAGAAATTTGGGGGAGGATAAGATTCACCTGTCCCCCAGTAAACATAACCATTCTAAACCACAAACTGACTCCTATGTGAGAGGCCTAGACTAGGAAATGAAATACGGTCTTTTCTTAGCACAACCCAAAGATAATAAGAAAACAGAGCCAACTGTATGTGGGATAGAGACAAGATTACCTCTTCACAGCAACTTCCTCCAGGGCCCAGATTTCATTATTCAAGATGACAATTAGGAAACATTCTGCCTTAGAGAAACAGTGAAACTCAGGTTTCATTCCACATATATTATTCTCGTTATCCTTGCAAGGCCCCTCCGCTCCACTTCTGAGAATGCTTCCCTTTTCAATCCTCCTCACTATGGACACACCCTCAAAGCCTGGTTCAGGGGTAAGATAAACAGGGGCACCCAGCTCACCTGAGGTGCTGTGTGGAGAAGTGAGGCTCCGAAGTCCTGGTCTCTCATGAGCCTTCCC
This sequence comes from Equus asinus, assembly GCF_041296235.1. NCBI lineage: Eukaryota > Metazoa > Chordata > Mammalia > Perissodactyla > Equidae > Equus > Equus asinus. Next base: position 7,995,259 of record NC_091802.1, on the reverse strand, counting down.
TCAGGCTGGGCTGGAAGCTGGGAAGCAGCCATCACTGAAATGAGAAGCAGGAGGTCTGAAGAATCTAGATGTCCTCCTCATCCACTCCCCAGAAGGTACAGATAAAAATCCTCACAAATTAGAACTGATACCTGTTCCGCACTCCATTATTTCAAAACTCATGTTTACCCTCTAACAAACTCCAACTCCCTGCATCCTTCCAAACCATGTCACCCATATTTTCTTCCACCTCCTTCCTCACAACCAAAATCCAAATGGTCTGGCCCAGTCATAACATGGTTTAAATTACAGACTTTGAAACTCCAATTCAGAGGGATTCACGTAGTCTACCCTGTCTCCAAACTTTCCCGAGATACCCCAATCTGAGCGGCTCACTCTGGCCTACTAACTACAGTCCCCAAGTTTCTCCAAGAGAGCACCACACTCACCTAATTCTTGTTCCATGTCAGACTCCTCTTTCACAATGTGGCTGAGTGGCTCCTCAGGCCCGGAGGGTGAACTCTGAAGTCCCAGCTCCGGAGGCACCACTTCAAGATGGGGCTCCACTTCCCCCCCTTGGCAGCTTGGAGATTCCACCTTCTCTGATAAGATCTCCTGTCCCAGAACTTGGATGCTGATCTAGAGACCACATGGTACTAATTACTGAAAGATGCAGAGCGAGGTGTTCTGAAAGATCCAAAGCTGACCTTCTATAACAGATCATGTGGCAGGCAGTAGGGACGCAGAGTACGGAAAGAGAAAACCAGCTTTTCTTTCCAGCCCAGCAGCAACCAGTGAGGGAAACATCCTGAGAGAGGCCAAAAGCTGACACGTGAACCAGGCCTGGGAGACCTTCAAGACATGCCACTAATACTGTGTTTCTACTGGACAGTCTCCACCGATTAAACTCAGGAGTCTTCTGAACAACTTCTCAAACATTCTAGTCTAAAGATGGAATGCGATGGGAGACTTTATCTTCAATCTCTAATGGCTAAAAAGTGTTGAGAGTCACAGAGAGTCTTAGAATTAGGTGAGGTATGGGGATCAGTGATGTGGAATAAGAAATACATATTCCGTCTTTGTCCCAGATTCCTGGCACAGAGCTCCTAAAACCGGTGGAATTCCCTGAAGGATAGGAGTGCCTTTTGTTATTCTTAATAACCCTTTTCAACCATACCTGAGTTTATGCTAATGAGATGACTCTGTGGGCCCCTAGAAAGCTTCAAGATGGAGGAACCAACCAAGAGATTAGGTTAGAAGTTTCAGCCCCAGCTCTCACCCTCTGGGGAAGGGAGAGAATTTTCAATTACCACTGGCCAGTGATTAATAATCATGCCTAAGTAATGAAACCTCCATAAAAAACCCTAAACTGTGGGGTTCAGGGAGCTTCTGAGTTGAACACATGGAAGTGCTGGGAGAATGACATGCCCAGAGAGGGCGTGGGAAGCTCTGTGCCACCCCCGTCTCCTCCATTTGTCTGTTCCTGAGTCACATTCTCTATAAAAAACTGGTAAACGTTAAGTATTTTCCTGAGTTCTATGAGTCATCGTAGCAAATTACCGAACCTGAGGATGAGGTTGTGGGAACCTCCAAATTTATAGCCAGTCAGTCATTAGTATGGCGGCCTTGCAACTTATTGATACCAGCTCAATACAAGGTTAACAAAAAGGAAGTCATATTACAGAAAAGAAACCATATCGTAACTTTAAATGATCTCTGACTAACTAGACCAGACATGCTCTGTAGATTAGACTTTGAGGTCCCTCCCAGCTGCTTTAAGATAATAACTTTGTTCTTTTGAGTTTCTTTGGAATGTGATGACCCCTAGCAGAGAGCCCATGCTGATAGCCATCATCTATGACAACTAAAAGATCGGGGTATAGGGTACTGCTCCATTCTCTGATGCAGATCCAGTAAAACAAAGGACTATCAGGAACTGGGACCAGATGTCTGCCCCACTCACAGACCAGCCCCATATATAACTGGCCAGTAGCCTTTGTTCTGTAAGATGGTTCTTTGGGACATGAGTCGGCCATCTTCCCCCTTGTTAGCAAGCTGTTATAAAGTCCTTTCGCTCCTACCACTTTGCCTCCTGATTACTGGCATGTGTTGTAGTGAACAGAGAAGCCCCCTGGGGTGGTAACATTACAACTGATGTCTGAAATGGGGGCAGTCTTCTGAGACGGATTCTTACCCTGTGGGGTCTGAGCCATCCCCAGATAGTGTCAGAACTGAATTGAATTGTAGGATACCCAGCTGGTATCGGAGACCTGGAGAACTGCTTGTTGGTGTGGAAAACCCCATACATTTAGTGTCAAAAAAAAAAAACAAGACACCTGGGAAGACCCCAGAGGAGCCCTGTAGCTCACTCACAGATCATGATACCCTCTGCTTACCCACTGCCACAGTCTCTGGGGGTCTCCCTTCAAGCTCTCCACAAGGGTCACTGCCTCCTCTCCGCTGCCTGGACACTGTTTCCGCACCCACATCTGGATCTCCCCGGGCAGGATGGTCAGGAACTGTTCCAACATGAGGATCTCTAGGATCTGCTCCTTCGTGTGAACGTCTGGCTGCAGCCACTGGAAACAGAGCCTCCGAAGTTGTCTCAGGGTCTCATGGGGCCCAGACATCACCTGGTAACGAAACTGCCTGAAACGCTGGCGTGCTGTCTCAGGGCTGCAGAGCTCCCCTCGAGGGATGGCATCTGGTCCAGAGAATGGGGAGTCCTCAGTCTTCGCCAGTGGCGGCAGCAGGACTAGTGCCTGCTCCAGCTCAACAGGCATCATCTGGCTTGGAAAGTCCTTTGGATGAAGTGCTTCTGGGATGGAGTTGTCTCTGAGGAGAACCACGTCTTCACAGAGTCTCTCACAGGGACACTAGATAGGGAGCGAGAATAAGTGCTATACAGAGGAGAGGGACACATTTTCAGAAAGAACAAATCCACCCGCCCTACCTGGGAAGCCTCGGAGTCAACCACCACACTTCTGAAATCGGTGGATACACTATTCTATTTTGAAAGATTGTAAACTTGAAGCCACAAAGCAAACCACTTATACCATTTCTAAACTGTCACCATCACTGACTATTTTACAACATTCTCTCTTGGTCTTCAAATGTCCAGACCAACTAGAAGAATGAAATATGCCACATGAAGCATTTTCACTATGGGTTTCCAGGTAAACAGCTCATCTTCAAAACACTTTTACGTCTGCATCTATATGTCTGGAGACTAAAAAACAAAGCCAAACAAAGACATTAAAAATGTGATTCAAAATTAAGGAGAAAAAGATGGACGGAAGACTCAAAGGAAAATATAGTCTTAATTAAAGAGATAGAGACTTTACACAGAGAAATAGAAAGTACAAAAAGTCCCACAGCTAATATTGTACTCAATGGAGAAAACCTGAAAGCTATCCCTCTCAGAACAGGAACCACACAAGGATGCCCACTTTCACCACTCTTATTTAACACAGTGCTAGAAGCCCTAGCCAGAGCAATCAGACAAGAAAAAGAAATAACAGGGATCCAAATTGGAAAGGAAGAAGTCAAACTGTCACTGTTTGCATAAGACATGATTTTATATATAGAAAACCCTAAAGAATCCACCAAAAAACTTTTAGAAATAATAAATGAATACAGCAAAGTTGCAGGATACAAAAACAATATATGAAAATCAATTGCGTTTCTATACTCTAACAACAAAGTAGCAGAGGGAGAAATTAAGAATACAATGGCAGGGGCTGGCCCCCTGGCCTAGTGCTTAAGTTTGGCACACTACGCTTTGGGGGCCCAGGCTCAGTCCCCAGGCATGGACCTGCACCACTCATCAGCGGCCATGCTGTGGTGGCAACTCATACACAAAATAGAGGCAGACTGGCACAGATGTTAGCTCAGGGTGAAACTTCCTCAAGCTAAAAGAGGAAGATTGGCAGCAGATGTTAGCTCAGGGAAAATCTTCCTCAGCAAAAAAAAAAACCCCAAAAAATACAATCCCATTTATAATTGTAACAAAAAGAATAAAATACCTAGGAATAAATTTAACCAAAGAGGTGAAAGACTTGTACACTGAAAACTATACAACATTGTTGAAAGAAAATGAAAAAGACACAAAGAAATGGAAAGATATTCCATACTTTTGCATTGGAAGAATTAACGTAGTTAAAATGTCCATACTTCCTAAAGCAATCTACAGATGCAATGCAATCCCTATCAAAGTTCCAATGACATTTTTCACAGAAATAGAACAAAGAATCCCAAAATTTATATGAAACAACAAAAGACCCTGAATAGCCAAAGGAATACTGAGAAAAAGGAACAAAGCTGGAGGTATCACACTCCCTGATTTCAAAATATTCTACAAAGCTATAGAAGCCAAAACAGCATGGTACTGGAACAAAAACAGACACACAGATCAATGGAACAGAATTGAGAGTCCAGAAATAAACCCATACATCTATGGACAACTAATTTTCGACAAGGGAGCCAAGAACATATAATGGAGAAAGGAAAGTCTCCTCAATAAATGATGTTGGAAAAACTGGACAGCCACATGCAAAAGAATGAAAGTAGACCATTATCTTACACCATACACAAAAACTAACTCAAAATGGATTAAAGACTTGAATGTAAGACCTGAAATCATAAAAATTCTAGAAGGAAACATAGGGAGTTTCCTCGACATCAGTCTCAGCAGCATATTTTCAAGTACAATTTCTGAGTGGGCAAGGGAAATAATAGAAAAAATAAATGGGACTATATCAAATTAAAAAGCTTTTTCACAGCAAAGGAAAGCATCAACAAAACAAAAGGACAACCTAAAAATTGGGAGAAGAAATTTGCAAGCCATGTATCTGATAAGGGGTTAATATCCAAGATATATAAAGAACTCATACATCCCACAACAAAGAAACTAACAGCCCAGGTAAAAAATGGGCAAAAGATCTGAACAGACATTTCTCCAAAGAAAATATACAGACAACCAACAGGCACATGAAAAGATATTCAAAATCACTAATTATTAGGGAAATGCAAATCAAAACTACAATAAGATATCACCTCACACCCGTCAGAATGGCTATAATTAACAAGACAAGAAATAACAAGTGTTGGAGAGGATGTAGAGAAAAGGGAATCCCATACACTGCTAGTGGGAGTGTAAACTGGTACAGCCACTATGGAAAACAGTATGGAGATTCCTCAAGAAATTAAGAATAAAACTACCATACGATTCAGCTACTCCACTGCTGAGTATTTATCCAAAGAACATGAAAACATGAATGCATAAAGATATATGCACCCATATGGTCAATGCAGCATTATTCACAATAGCCAAGACTTGGAAACAACCTAGGTGTTCATCAAGGGACAAATGGATAAAGAAGATGTGGTATTTATACACAATAGAATGCTACTCAGCCATAAAAAAAGATGCAATCTTGCCATGTGCAACAATATGGATGGACCTTGAAGGTATTATGCTAAGCAAAATAAGTCAGAGGGAGAAAGTCAAATACCGTACGTTCTCACTCATAAATAAAAGATAAAAACAACAACAAACACATGGAGGCAAAGATTGGATTGGTGGTTACCAGGAGGGAAGAGGGTAGAAAGAAGGGTGAAAGGGGTAATTTAGGGACACATGTGTGGTGATGGATTGTAATTAGTCTTTGGGTGGTGAACATGATGTAATCTGCACACAAATCGAAATATAATGACGTACACCTGAAATTTACATAATGTTATAAACCAATGTTCCCTCAATTAAAAAAAGATCATTCTGAGGCCCCTCGGTTCTGACCGGGCAGAGTAGCATCAAGAATAGTTTCACTGAGGTGACATCAGCATCATGGTGGAGTGAGCTCGCCAGGGACTCTCTCCCCTCTGAATTACAACCATAAGGAACGACCACATTCCAACAAAAAAATCCTAATAGCACAGAAATCATCCCACAGCAGCGAAACAACAGAGGGTGGAGAGGCTGTAGCCCCCCCCATCGGAGGAGGTGGAATGGGGTAAGAGAGAACTTCACTCCCTCCCCTAGAGACTGGGATAGCTGCGGCAGGAGGCTCTGAGAGGGAAGGAGCGGGGTAGGGGCCGCGCATCTGCAGGATCACCCAGGACTCCCACAGACCCGTGCAGCGGAAATCCTCTAACAGGGGAAAGCTTTCGTGTAGGGGTACCCCATCAAGCCAAGGCCCCAGGAGACCAGAGAGTGAGAGCTGATTGGAATCCAGGTGTGCGCATGAGAGAAAGTGCCCCTCCTCCCCCAACCCGCGCTGCACACTGCCATCACAGCTGAAGGCCAAAGGCTCAGAATGCGCAGCTCTCAACCCCCATCTAGTGGTGACAGCCTGTAACTGCAACCAAATGATAGCATTATGTGTAAAAACCGTTTCTCTATCATCCAGCAATTTATAAAAGCTCCAGACCAGAAGGAAAACAATAAAAACACAGAAGTATGTCCTGAGGAATTGGAAATAGGTAAACTAAGTGACAATGAATTCAGAATAGCTATCATCGAAAAACTCAATGAGGTAAAGGGAAATATAGAGAAACAAGTCAACGAGTTCTGGAGTTACTTCACAAAAGAGATTGAAACTATAAAGAAGACTCAATCAGAAATACTAGAAATGAAAAATACAATGGATCAGATAAAACAGAATAGAGATTGCCTGAATGCCCATGTAGACATCATAAAGAAGCAAATTAGCATAATTGAAGATAGACAGGTTGAATGGCTCCAGACAGAGGAAGAAAGAGAACTAAAAATTTAAAAAACTGAAGAAAACCTCCGAGAAATAGCTGACTCAATGAGAAAAGGCAACTTAAGAATCATCGGTATTCTTGAGGGCGTGGAAAAGGAAAATGGAGCAGAAAGTGTGCTCAACAACATAATAGAAGAGAACCTCCCAAATCTAGGGATTGAGAGAGAAATATGTGTGGAGGAAGCTGTTAGATCTCCTAGATTTGTCAATGTAAAAAGACCTACTGCAAGGCATAAAGTAGTAAAAATGGCAAAAATGAATGACAAAGAAAGAATACTCAGGGCAGCAAGGCAGAAGAAAATAATCTACACAGGAACCCCTATCAGACTTTCAGCAGATTTCTCCACAGAAACCTTACAAGCTAGGAAAGATTGGAATGACACATTCAAAACTAAAGGATAAAAAATCTTCAGCCAAGAATACTCTATCCAGCAAAAATATCCTTCAGATATGAGGGAGAAATTAAATCTTTTCCAGACAAACAAATGCTAAGGGACTTCGTAGCCACAAGACCTCCACTACAAGAAATCCTCAAGAAGGCCCTCATACCTGAAAAAAGAAAAAAAGGGAAAAAGGGGTCACGAAACACAGAGTAGGGAGACAGATAGAATCAGAATAGGATAGCAAATATTCAACTACAACATTAGGATAAAGGGAAGGAAATCACCAAAGCAAAGACAATGTTATCACTCTAACCACAAACTCACAACACAAGTTGGAATAAGAGATGAAAATAATAATTTACGAGGGGAGGAGGAAAGGGACTGAATCAGTTTAGGCTAAGGCAGTAAGAGACCACCAGAAAATGGTCTATGGTATGCATGAGATTCTGAATACAAACTTCAGGGTAGCCATTAAACTAAAAAACAGAACAGAGACACAAAACATAAATAAGGAAAAAGCTAAGAAACCCAGCATAAGGAATTGCAGAAGTCAATGGGTAGGCTAAAGCACACAGGACGAGAAACAAAGGAAACACAGGAAAACCAGAAAATGAGTGACAGAATGACAGCATTAAGCCCTCATGCATCAATAATCACCATCAATGTAAACGGATTGAACTCTCCAATAAAATGACACAGAGTGGTAAGATGGATTAAAGAACAAGATCCAACAATTTGTTGCCTCCAGGAAACACATCTCAGCTCCAAAGAGAAACACAGGCTCAGAGTGAAGGGGTGGAAGACAATACTCCAAGCTAATAGCAAACAAAAGAAAGCAGTTGTGGCAATACTTATATCAGACAAAACAGATTTCAAGATAAGGCAAGTAAAGAGAGACATAGAGCGCCAAAATATAATGATCAAAGGGACACTTCATCAAGAAGAAATAACACTTATAAATGTCTATGCACTCAACACAGGAGCACCAAAGTTCATAAAGCAGCTATTAACAAACCTAAAAGAAGACATCAAAAATAGCACAATAATAGTAGGGGACCTCAACATCCCACTCGCATCAATGGACAGATCATTCAGACAGAAAATCAACAAGGAAACAGTGGAGCTAAATGAAAAGCTAAAACAGTTGGACTAAATAGACATATATAGAACACTTCATCCAAAAACAGCAGAATAAACATTCTTCTCAAGCACGCATGGAACATTCTCAAGGATAGACCATATGTTGGGAAACAAGGCAAGCCTCTACAAATTTTAAAAAATTGAAATAATAACAAGCATCTTCTCAGATCATAATGCTATAAGGCTAGAAATTAATTACAAGAGAAAAGCTGAGAAAGGAACAAAGATGTGGAGACTAAACAATATGCTATTGAACAAGCAATGGCTCGTTGAAGAAATTAAAGAAGAAATCCAAAAATACCTGGACACAAATGAAAATGATAGCATGCCATACCAACTCATACGGGATACAGCAAAAGCTGTATTAAGAGGAATATTCATTGCAATACAGGCACATCTTAACAAACAGGAAAAATCCCAAATAAGCAATCTTAAACTACACCTAACTGAATTAGAGAAAGAGTCCAAAGTCCAAAGTCAGCAGAAGGAGAGAAATAATAAAAATCAGAGCAGAAATAGATGCTATTGAAACAAAAAAGGCAGTAGAAAGGATCAATGGAACAACGAGCTGGTTCTTTGATAAGATAAATAAAATTGACAAAGCCCTACCCAGACTTACAAAGAAAAAAGAGAGAACGCTCAAATAAACAAAATCAGAAATGAAAAAGGAGAAATAACAACAGACTCTGCAGAAATACAACGGATTATAAGAGAATACTACGAAAAACTATACACCAACAAAACAGATAACCTCGAGGAAATGGATAAATTCTTGGACTCCTACAATCACCAAAGCTTAGTCAAGAAGAAGCAGACAATCTGAACAAACCAATCACAAGGAAAGAGATTGAAACAGCAATCAAAAGCATCCCAAAGAATAAAACCCCAGGACCAGATGGCTTTCCTGGGGAATTCTACCAAACTTTCAGAGAGGATTTAATACCTATCATTTTTAAGCTATTCCAAAAAATTATAGAGGATGGAACACTTCCTAACACATTCTATGAGGCCAACATCACAGTGATACCAAAGCCTGACAAGGACAGCACGAAAAAGGAGAACTACAGGCCAATATCGCTGATGAACATAGATGCAAAAATTCTCAACAAAATTTTGGCAACCTGAATTCAGCAATTCATCAAAAGGACCATACATCATGACCAAGTGGGATTCATACCAGGGACACAGGGATGGTTCAACATCCGCAAATCAATCAACATGATACACCACATCAACAAACTGACGAATAAAAACCACATGATCATCTCAATAGATGCAGAGAAAGCATTTGACAAGATCCAACAGCCATTTATGACAAAAACTCTGAACAAAATGGGGATAGAAGGGAACTACCTCAACCTAATAAAAGCCATATATGACAAACCCACAGCCAACATCATACTCAGTGGGCAAAAACTGAGCGCCATCCCCCTGAAAACAGGAATGAGACAATGATGCCTTCTATCACCACTCTTATTTAACATAGTACTGGAGGTACTGGCCAGAGTAATCAGGCAAGAAAAAGGAATAAGAGGAATCCAAATAGGGAGGCAGGAAGTGAAACTCTCACTGTTTGCAGACAACATGATCTTATATATAGAAAACCCCAGGGGCTGGTTCCATGGCTGAGTGGTTAAGTTTGCGTGCTCTGCTGCGGCGGCCCAGAGTTCGGATCCTCGGCGCGGACATGGCACCACTCGTCAGGCCACGTTGAGGTGGCGTCCCACATCCCACAACTAGAAGGATGTGCAACTAAGATATACAACTGTGTACAGGGGGGTTTGGGGAGACAAAAAGAAGATTGGCAACAGTTGTTAGCCTAGGTGCCAATCTTTAAAAAAAAAGAAAAGAAAAGAAAACCCCAAAGAATCCATTGGAAAACTTTTAGAAGTAATCAACAACTACAACAAAGTTGCAGGGTATAAAATCAATTTACATAAATCAGTAGTATTTCTATAGTCTAATAAGGAACTAACAGAAAAAGAACTCAAGAACACAATACCATTCACAATCAAAACAAAAAGAATAAAATATCTCAGGGTGAACTTAACTAAGGAAGTGAAAGACCTATGCAACGAAAACTACAAGGCTTTTCTGAAAGAAATGGATGACAAAATAAAGAGATGGAAAGACATTCCATGCACATGGATTGGAAGAATAAACATAGTTAAAATGTCCATTCTAACTAAAACAATCTACAGATTCAACGCTATCTCAATCAGAATCCCAATGACATTCTTTACAGAAATTGAACAAAGAATCCTAAAATTCATATGGGGCAACAAAAGACCCCAAATTGCTAAAGCAATCCTGAGAAAAAAGAACAAACCTAGAGGCATCACAATCCCTGACTTCAAAGCATACTACAAAGCTACAGTAATCAAAACAGCATGGTACTGGTACAAAAACAGGTGCACAGATCAATGGAACAGAATTGAAAGCCCAGAAATAAAACCACACATCTATGGACAGCTAATCTTCGACAAAGGAACTGAGGGCATACAATGGAGAAAAGAAAGTCTTTTCAACAAATGTTGCTGGGAAAACTGGAAAGCCACATGTAAAAGAATGAAAATTGACCATTCTTTTTCAGCATTCACCAAAATAAACTCAAAATGGATCAAGGACCTAAAGGTGAGACCTGAAACCATAAGGCTTCTGGAAGAAAATACAGGCAGGACACTCTTTGACATCAGTATTAAAAGGATCTTTTCGGACACCATGTCTTCTCAGACAAGGGAAACAATAGAAAGAATAAATAAATGGGACTTCATCAGACTAAAGAGCTTCTTCAAGGCAAAGGAAAACAGGATTGAAACAAAAAAACAACCCACTAACTGGGAAGAAATATTTTCAAGTCATACATCCAAGAAAGGGTTAATATCCATAATATATAAAGAACTCACACAACTCAACAACAAAAAATCAAACAACCTGATCAAAAAATGGGCAGGAGACATGAACAGACATTTCCCCAAAGAATATATACGGATGGCCAATAGGCACATGAAAAGATGTTCATCATCGCTGATCATCAGGGAAATACAAATCAAAACTACACTAAGATATCACCTTATACCCATTAGAATGATAAAATAACCAAAACAAAAAGTAACAAATGTTGGAGAGGTTGTGGAGAAAAAGGAACCCTCATACACTGCCGATGGGAATGCAAACTGGTACATCCACTGTGGAAAACAGTATGCAGATTCCTCAAAACATTAAAAATAGAACTACCATACGATCCAGCTATCCCACTACTGGGTATCTATCCAGAGAGCTTGAAGTCAGCAATTCCAAAAGTCCCATGCACCTCAATGTTCATGGCAGCATTATTTACAATAGCCAAGACACGGAAGCAACCTAAGTCCCATCACCAGATGATTGGATAAAGAAGATGTGGTATATATATACAATGGAATACTACTCAGCCGTAAAAAGTAACAAAATCATCCCATTTGCAACAACATGGATGGACCTTGAGGGAATTATGTTAAGGGAAATAAGCCAGATAGAGAAGGACAATCTCTGTATGACTCCACTCATATGAGGAATTTAAAAATGTAGACAAAGAGAACAGATTAGTGGCTACCAGGGAAAGGGGTGCACCTACAACATGACTGACAAACAATAATGTACAAGTGAAATTTCACAAGATAGTAACCTATCATTAACTCAATAAAAATTAAATTTTAAAAAAAAGATCATTCCCACAAAAACAAAAAAGTACAAAAAGAACCAAATGCAAATTCTAGAAAAAGAAGCATCAACCCAGAACTCCACATCCAACAAAAGCATCTTTCAAAAACAAGAATTAAAATAAAGACATTTTTCAGATAAATAAACTCGGAGAATTTTTCACCAGTGACTTATACTGCAAGAAATGCTAAAGGGTATTCTTTCAGGTGAAGGGAAACTCATCTACAAAAAGGAATGAAGATCTCCAAAAACGGTAAATATATGGTGAATAAATATAGAACACTATGCTTTATTTCTTCTAACTTCCTTAAAAGACAACTGATTGTTAAAAGCAAAAATAACAATAGTATAAGTAGAACACAACATCAATAGAAGTAAGAGATATAAAAATAGCATAAAGGAAGGGGTAAATGGAATTAATCTGTTGTTCACTTATTACATTTATGAACTGCTAATTGAGAAGCAGGAAGTGGGAAGTGAGTGGCGGTGTCAGGTGACAAATGGGATGTGTAAAGGTGTTAACTGAGAGGCAGGAAATGAGAAATGTGAATTGTGAAGTATAAAGTGGTACAATATTAAAGCAGACTCTGATAAGTTAAAGTAAACTTTGATCATTTAAGGATGCATACTGCTACCTGTAAAAATATTATACAGAGGTATAGCTGAAAAGCCAATAAAGGAATACTAAAAAATTCAATAACCCAAAATGTGATAGGAAAGGATAAAGAGAAGAAGAAAAACCAGAAAGATCAAATGGAAAAAAAAGAAAATGTAGACTAACATCCAACCATATCAATAATTACATTAAATGTAAATGGACTAAATACTTGTATTATACAGTAGAGATTGTTAGATTTTAAAAAGCAAGACCCAACCATATGCTGTCTACAAGAGAGATTTTGTATATAAAGACACAGAGAGTTCAGAAATAAAATAGTGGGAAAAAGACATTCTGTGCAAACAGCAAGCACATGAAAGCTGGTATGGCTATATTAGCATCTGACCTAGAGAATTCAAGACAAAGAGAAAAAGAGGCACATTTCATTATGATAAATGGGTCAAATCACCTACAACACAAAACAATCCTAAACATACATGCACCTAATATCAGGTCTAAAGGGACAAATCCTCAATCACAGCTAGAGATTTTAACAGCCTTCTCCCAGGAAATGACAGAACAAGTAGACAAGCAAAACATCAGTGAGGATACAGAAAATCTGAATAACACTATCAACCAACTTGACCTAATTGACACAGACCCATCAACTGCAGAATACACATTCATTTCAAGGCATATGAAACATTCACCAAAACAGACTACATGCATAATTAAGTTTCAAAAGACTGGAATCTTAAAGTATATATTCTCTGACTACAGTGCAATTCAATTAGAAATCAATAACGATAAAATATCTAGAAAATGCCAATATACAGAAATTATTAAATAACACTCAAATAACCTAGGCTCAAAGAAAAAAAGATCATGAATTAAAATATATTTTCATATTGAATGATAATGAAAACACAACATATCAAAATTGTAGGAAACCACAAAAGCACTACTGAGACGGAAATGTACAGTTTTAAATAAATATGGTTAAAAATCGAAAAAATATACAAGTATCCTTCACTATGTTAATCTGTTTGGCTTCTGAGTTTCAAACAACAAGTAGAAAGATTTGAGATAGCAAGAGACCGATGGGTAGACTTACTCAAATTTATTTGGTTCCTGAATTAAGACAGCAGTTGCGAGAACATTTAGGGGAAATGACATTTAGGGAAAATTATAAACCTTATAAAATATTTAAATCTGATTTTAGCAAATTATACTTTCACATAAAGGCAAGAAAAATTGCTTATTTATTCAAATAAATTATTCAGTTATTGAAATTTATTCAAAATTAAATTGCTTATAGATGGTTTATGGGTTTATATCACAATGACTTCATGAGAATCTGCTCCTGTTACGAAAAAAATTCTAAGTTATCCTAAATGTATAGTGTTATACTTATTAAAGCTATAACAAATTAGAATGAATTTAAAATGTACATCTAGGTAAGTATACATACTATATATACACATATAAGTAACCATTTGTTGTGCACCTACTATTGACCAAACTTTAGTCAAGCTCCAGAATCTTCTTTTTGACTAGGCCTGGCCCTTGGGCTCTGTCATTGGCCCCTTTGGTCCAGTTATTGCCAGAATCTTCCTGGGTCCCATTTAGGGAAAATCCCCCACCTTTAAAATCTGATCAAATTCTACATTCCCCAACCTTGATATGTGAACACCCTAGACACCTGATCAAATTCCTTATCACCCTGGCCTGCCTTCAGCAAAACTCCTGCCAAGTCGGTTTAGATTGAATCCCTCTTTACCCCACAAGTTTCCTCTTAGTAATTTTCCACTCACCAACCCCTGCGCTGCTCCTTGGCTATAATTCTCCACTTGTCCCTTGCTGTATTCACAGGACAGCCCAATTCCTCTCTGCTACTGCAAAATCCCACTGTAGCAGTCCCCCCGAATAAAGTCTGCCTTACGCCTAACGAGTGTCTGAGTAATTTTTTCTTTAATACTACGTATCAGCTCCATTTGGGCCCTGTTCGTGTCATTTCTAATCCTCACCATCACTCTGCAAGGTAAATATTAAAGTTTATAGATCAGGAACCTCTGAGGCTCACAGAGGCAGCCAAATTCAAACCCAGAAAGCTCTAACGCCTGTGCGTCGGGAAGGAGAGCTGCCAACGTTGGGAAATTTGTGGGGGCGGGTATCACAAACGGCTGGAGGAGGAGGGAGGGGCACCGGGCACTTAGCGCCCCGGAGGCCACCGCTGCTCGAGCCCCGCAAGGCTCTGGGCAATGCTCCCCCGGAGCTATTCTCCACCCTCTGCCCCCACCGCCGACGGCACCCTGGAGAGAGATTCCGGCCATCAGCCCATGCGAGTTCCCTCTTCCCGAGGCTCGTTTCCAGCCTTTGGGGAAAGGCAGGAGGGAGGAGCCCGTCTTGGGTCCCAGTCCAGCGACGTGGCGGGAGAGTCCGGCGGCGCCCACAGGCTCAGGGACGCAGGGCTGGGTCGGGGCACGGGCGTCTCCACCGCCGGAGCCCACTCACAGCCCGCCGCCCCTCCCCCGCACTCGCCGCCGCCCGCGCGCTCCCAGTCGCACAGGCGCGCGCCCGCCCACCCCGCCGCCGCTCCCAGGGACCCAGCCGAGGCCGGCGCGGACGCGGGCGGCGCCAGGCCCGACCCGGGGAGGCCGCGGCCAGGCCCGCCCAGCCCGCGCGCGCTCACCTCGGCCCGCGGCGCCGGCTCCGGGCGCACTTCCGGGAGACGGGCGGCTGCGCGCCTCCGGCGGCCCGCGAGCGGCGGGGGGCGGGTCAGGGGCGGGGCCGGAACTGAGGCGCAGGCTCCGATTGGCCGCTCGGGCCGCCCCGCCCCTTCCCCGGCCGCCCCTCCGCAGCTGTGAGGTCGCGTTCCGAGGTTCGTGCGCTGTTTCTGTTCTCACCCAACAGCCGTTCGTTGAGTTCCTAGTCGGCGCCAAGCCTTGCGAGGGCTACAAAGATAATTCCCTTGTCCATCCCAGACTCCTCTGTCCAGTCCCACACCCAAAGCAGAAACTGCAGTTATTCCCGGTTCTTAACCCAGTCTCTGTCCTCGTTACCATTCTCACTTCACTTGACCTCCCTGGGGCATTTGATTTGCCCCGACTCTTCCCTGTCTTGCTTTTCCAACTCTCACCAACTCTGCATTTCCTTCCACTTCTCCCCTTCCAATGTTGGAGTTCGATGAGGCGCCAACCTCTCCTCCCACCTTCGTTTCTTGTCTGTCTGTCTGTCTCCCTCTGACTCTCTCCCCTTTAAACCCACTCTACTTCAACACAGTTGTCGTCCTTGCCTCCTTCCTCCCCTTGTCCTTCTCTTTCTCACACTCCAACAGTCGCCAAGTCCTGTGATTTTATCTCATCTCAGATACCCTTTTCTCTCTCCATTCTCTACCTCTACTTCGGCTCATTTCCACATCACTTCTAACCCAGATAACGGCCCCAGCCCTCTCACCAGTTTCTGAGTTTCCAGTCTTGCATTTTCAGGCCATCCTGCACTGGGCCACAACAGTCATCTTATAATGCTAAGTTGTGTTAATGCAAGCATCGTGTCCAAATCTGGGAGACTGAAGTGATATGTGTATTCTATATTCAATCTTGGCAAATTGGCAAACTGGAGAGCATTCAAAAAAGGAGTTGCAGTATGGTGAAGTGCCCTGTCCCGTGTTTAGAAGAACTGGAGACAACTCTGATGAAACAAAGCTTTGATGGGTGGAGGAGAGGTGTGAATCATAATATCTTCACATATCTGAAAAACCTACCAGTGAAAAAGAGATTCAACATGTTCTCTAGGTCCCAGTGTGTGAAAACCACTATTTCAGCTTAACCCAGGTGCAAGTTTCTAAAGTTGACTTATATAACAATGTTGCGTTATGATTTCCTGAGCAGAGCATGGGCAACAATTTATCATGAACATTTAGAAGGACACCTGCATTGGACGTTTCTTCCAACACCAAGGTGCTTTGCTTCCAAGAAAATCAAGAGATTGGCTGCTTTGGAGGGGAAAACAATGAGGTTTTATCTTCAATGTCTTATCTTTCAGCTGATCAGCATCTAAGGAAGATAACAGTCATTCAAAACTTTTAATTGGGCTACAGACTACTTTGTGACTCTGATAGAAGCTATAAATCTTTTCCCAAAGAAGATGCACATACACATCTACACACAAAATTTTGCACACAAATTCAGGGAGCTCGCAGAGCCTTGAAGCCCATCCTTGGAACCCATGAACCTCAGGTTGAGAACTCTAACTGGTTGATGTTTCCTGATACGGAAGTGACACTTGGCAGTTTAATAATTCTTTATAAACTGGCAATTTGGGATGAAACATGAAACTTCCCTTCTTTCCAAGCCAATTGAACAACCAAAAAAGATATTTTAAAAGTTAGAAGATACCTACCTCAGCTTAGGAAATAAGGGAAAGGTGTCATCAATTTCCATTTATTTATTCACTCACTCATTCAATAAATATTTATCAGATGCCTCCTCTGTGCCCAGTACTGTTCCAACAGCTGGGTATACAACAGTGAACTAAACAGATAAAGTCCCTGCCTTCATGGGACTTACATTTTGGGAGGGAGCAAGACGATAAATAAATACACAAGTAATAATAAGTATGTTCGATAATGATGAGTGTTGTGGAGAAAATTAAATCAAGGTAAAGGGGGATAGGTAGGGTTAGAGTTGGAGTGTGATTTATATAGGATGGTCAGAGAAGGGCTAACTGACAAAACAACCTTGAACCCAGACTTGAAGTGAGGGAGCAAGGTTTGTGGATATCTGGGGGAGCTTTCCAGGCAGAGGAAATAACAGGGCCCAAGCTCTAAGACAATAAGTGAAAATAAAGAAGACAAGAGGTATGAGGGGTGAGCCCTGGGACATACCAACATGTAGGGTCAGGGAGATAAGGAGGATCCATCAAAGGAGAAAGAAATGGAGGAGCCATTGAGGTAGGAGGAAAACCAAGAAAGAGCAACATCCTGGAAGCCAAATGTACAGAATGTTCAAAGAAGGAGGAGAGAGTAATCAACTGGATCAAATGCTAGTGATCAAATGTATAATGGGGGTTGAGAGTTGACCATTGGTTTTAGCAGCAGGGGAATCATTGGTGACCTTGACAAGAGTAGTTAGGAGTGGAGAAAGTCTGAGTGGAGCAAGTTCAAAAGAGAATGAGAGGAGAAATATTGGAGCAACAAATACAGACAAGTCATTCAAGAAGTTTTATTATAAAAGGAAATGTCAAAACAAGACAAATTAGGAGATATTACGGCATGTTTATATGCTGATTGGAATGATCCAGTAGGGAGCAAAAACTT
The DNA here is from genome assembly GCF_041296235.1 of Equus asinus. NCBI lineage: Eukaryota > Metazoa > Chordata > Mammalia > Perissodactyla > Equidae > Equus > Equus asinus. The sequence continues at coordinate 7,977,379 of NC_091802.1, read as the reverse complement.
GCATTTCATGGGAGGGAAGGGACAACTCCTGAACAGTATCCTTGAGCAGAGGAGAGGTTGATCTTTGAATAACAAGGCTCGAGGGTACTCCTACAATTTACGCCATGTGGGGCACCCACAGAAAACATTCTACATTGAAGAGGAGTTTAAAGTCAAAAATTACAAGGCACACCAAAAACAACCCATCAAAAGGAGCAGTCACCAGTTATAAAAAATAAAAATAAAAAATGAAAGAGATTTCATTCCCAAAGAGATAATAAAGCAACCTGAAAGAGATTTTAAAATAAGTATTCTAGTTGTTCAAAGAGGTCAGAGAAGTAGAAACCATAAAACAAAGAACACTATGGGGAAAAAAGAAGAAAGAAAGGAGGAAACAAAATACAACTATATCAGGCCAAGTATGTGTTTTGCAAACTAAAAGATATTCACTTTTTAAATTAAAAAAAAAAAAAGTCTAATCTTCATGAGACTCAGACATAGCAAATATCCTCTTCCCATGGTAGGGATAAGGAAACTGCCATCCAGAAAGGGTGAGTACCTAACTCAAAGCCACAAAGACATTCAGTTGCTGATCCTGAATTCAAACTCTGTGTTTTCTGACTCCAAGGCTCATGTTCTTCCCCTCTCCGCTGCACGATGCCCCAGGATAGAGCAGGGCAGCCAGGACACGCTGCTCAAAGAGACAGTGGAGGTTTGGGAGAACCTATTGTGAGAGAACTCCTATGAGAAGAATTTAAAATTAATGCAAGGATGAAGTTAAATTGCATGAGATTGTGGTGGGCCAAATCAGTTATTTCACCAACAATTCTCTGAAATGCAGAAGAAGAAGTTTGAAAAGAGTTGTTGAATTGGAGGAGAGATTCAGACATCAAGGTTAATGATACACGAGTGTCAGTGGAGGATGTCAGTGTAGCCTGCATGGAAATGCAACCAACCACATGGACCAGGGAGGGGAGACCAGAACAGAAACCAGTCCCAATACCCTCCCTCTGCCATCAAGGTATGGTTTACATCCTGTTCACTTCACTGGAGCAAGCAGTGATTTAACTCATGGCAGAGGAACCTGCATTGTCTTTTATGGGTTATTTAGAGAACAGAGAATTAAACAAGATGCTAATTCTGTTTTTTCTGGTTAGGAGAAGTCCTGACACATCACTTGTCTTATGTGGGATGTCCTGAAGGAGAGCTTTAAGATGTTCAAAAAGATTCAGGAGGGGCTAGGAAACGTCTTCCTATAGTGCCTCTACGTAGCACAAAGGACCATAAACTTGGCTGGAGAAATCTGAGTCCTACAGTTTTTGTCTCTTAAAAAAACCTGTGACTAACTCTTGATGCTTCTCTAACCAAACCAAATTCCTTCCTGAGGACATAAAATGTCTTCAGACAAAGGGTCCTCGATCTGAGTCTGAAGGATGTCAATGACCAACCCTCCCCTATGCAGATGCTTGTAGATATGGGAACTTTTCTGCGGAGTTTCTCAAATGGATCAATGACTTTTTTTTAATATAACTTAAAAAGTCATTTCCTGCTTAAGCAGACTCCTTTAAACTTCTAAATCCATGGACCTGGAGAGATGAGAAAGAAATTCAGCTCCCCCAGTATTGAATATAAAGGGCTGACTGGTCCCCTCTTTTGTCATATGCTGAGCAGATTTGGGTCACAGTATGGAAGCTGCCATGAGAAGAGGAGGAGGTCCATGCCATGGAGTGGTTGACAATGGGGTCTCACATTTTCATTTGTTTTCAACACATTGAGACGTTGAAGTTGACATGTATTGGATTCAGGGGATTTATGGATTACATTAGCTAGTTTTAACTAAACTAACCCTCACAAAATGGACGCATAGTTTTAAAAGTTCCCTGCAAAGTAATCTCAGTTTGAAGATTACAGTAATAATGCAGGCACAGGTAAACAACAAGAAAACGGCAGAACTACACTTCTAGCTTGAGCCCTTTTTCAGATACACTGGGAAGCAGTGCCAACCTAATCAGATCTGACCAAACTCAGGCAAAATAATTTCAAATATTAAGAAATCTACTAGAAATGTGCACTTAGGCCCCGGCCCCATGGCCGAGTGGTTAAGTTCGTGTGCTCCACTTCAGCGACCCAGGGTTTCGCTGGTTTGGATCCTGGGCGCGGACATGGCACCGCTCATCAGGCCATGCTGGGGCGGCATCCTACATGCCACAACTGGAAGGACCCACAACTGAAAATATACAACTATGTTCCACGGGCCTTTGGGGAGAAAAAGGAAAATTAAAATCTTAAAAAAAAAAAGAAATGTGCACTTATATCTACCATTGTTAATGATGTCGCTTTTATGTATCTATGTATATTTACATATAGTGTTATATACTTATCTATCCAGAAATGTATCTACTTATATATACTATATGCAAATATATGTGTGTGTATGTATGTTTACACTAGTAAATATAAGTATATATACTATACGTAAATATATATGTATGTATATGTGATGTATACATACAAACTATTTAATATATATGAATTATAAACGTAGAGAGATTATATAATACAGATGATATATTTGTGTGTGTGTGTATATACATATATATATCTCTCTAGAACATGAAGATGATCTTTCAGCAATGTTTAAGGTCGTACAATATCCTATCAGGTACCTAATGAAATTTAATTAAATCTAATGAAAAATGCTTGGTAGTCTCTTTTGAGGTCCTTAATGAATGAAAATCAATACACAAAATGTTACATATAAAAAGTTTTAGTGCTTTTAATTTTAAGCCCACAGATTAAAATTATTAAAATGCAACATATCTTCCAATTAGTTTGCAAGAGCTACTGACTTACACCGGGGACTATGGAAATTACTAGCCATATTTCATCAAAAATTTTTGCCTAGGGGCCAGCCCGGTGGCACAGCAGTTATGTTCACACATTCCGCTTCTCGCTGGCCAGGGGTTGGCCGGTTCGGATCCCGGGTGTGGACATGGCACCGCTTGGCAAAAGTCATGCTGTGGTAGGCGCCCCACGTATAAAGTAGAGGAAAATGGGCACGGATGTTAGCTCAGGGCCAGTCTTCCTCAGCAAAAAGAGGAGGATTGGCAGTAGTTAGCTCAGGGCTAATCTTTCTAAAAAAGAAAAAAAAATTTTTTTGCTTAATTAGCAGATGGTATTGAAAAACGAATATGTGCTGCCCATGAAGTACTTTTCCCACTTGGAGGTTTTGTGAGGTTTCCTTTTTTAACTCATACAAATCATTAAAACTAAGTGTCAAAAATAAACTAAACTTAGAACCGGACCCGAGAAATCTCTGTATAGCAGAGTATTAAACCAAGTTTTGCTGAAATAATGAGGCATACTCAGTTTCACTGTTTGTTATATTCTTAGTGAGAACTTTATTCAATAAGAAAAATATTTTTAAATATCATTTTCTCATTCTTACTTCGGGCTTTCTTGACTTTTATTTTTGCATATGTTTTATAATATAGACTATGTAGGCAAAATAATACATATATGTTATTTATAATAAATACACATGCAAATAGTGGCTATCTAGCCCCAAATATTTTTACTAGTGAAGAGTGCTTGATTAACAAAAGGTAGAGCCCACTACTCTAAATCAAGCTCCTCAGACCTGGCTGCACATCAGACTTGCATGGAGAGCACGTTAAACCCAGATTTCTTGCTTTTTCCCTAATCAGATTCTCTGAGAAGTGGGGCCTGGATATATAATTTTTTAACAAACTTACCAAGTAATGGTATTGGTACTGATCTGAAAAGAAGCATTACCATGCACGGTTATAAATGATTGTCTACTGGGGTCGGCCCCGTGGCTGAGTGTTTGGGTTCGCGCGCTCTGCTTTGGTGGTTCAGGGTTTTGCCAGTTCGGATCCTGGGAGCAGACATGGCATCGCTCATCAAGCCATGTTGAGGCATCGTCCCATACAGCACAACCAGAGGGACCTACAACTAGAAGATACAACTATGTACTGGGGAGCTTTAGGAAGGAGAAGAAGAAGAAGAAAAAAAGATTGGCAATAGATGTTAGCTCAGATGCCAATCTTAAAAAAAAAAAATAGTAATTGTCTATTAACTCAAACTTCAAGAGACAAACAGATCCAGTTAGTTGCCAAAACTTATATACACAACACAGGGAGTAACACAGCTGACTCGTAATCAGGATGACTTTGGAAGAAGCTGAAACAGAACAAGCTTTCAGTGCTCACCTTTATCCCTGAACTCTTAGCATAGAAATTCCTTCAGCATGACGGCTCAGCCACCTTTTTCTGCCTCAGTTCTCTCCTTGGTAAAATGAGAGATAATAACACCACTGACTTCTTAGGATTGTGAAGAGAATTAAGTGAGACAATATATACTGCCTGGCATGTAGTAAATTCTAGCTGTTATTAATATTATAATTTTTATACCATCCATTTTAGGATATAGGAGGTTCCTGGAGAGAATGGTAATAAAAAATTATTATACCTAATCATAAACATTGTTTTTGCCACACTGTTTTTGCCACACTATTTCAGCATAAAATGTCCAGATATCCAAGAAGAAAAAACTGATTTGTAACGATTAGAAACATGATAAAAATCTCAACTAAATGAATTCAGTTACATAAAATGTGACACATTCTGCAACAGTGTGATAAATATCACATTTTTCTTCAAGATTAAAAATAAATCCCCCCAAAAAACTGTGGTTGTCATCTCATAGAGATACCTATCTACCACTAATGCAGTGTTCTGTGACAGGCCAACCTTTATTTTATCTTACTTGTCTTTTTAGAATCTGCCTGTGCTTCTGAGCTTAATTTCTGCTCTTGTAGATATCAAGATTCCAGCCTTCCCATCAAGAAGGGGTTAGTGCTTCTGCCAGAGTCTAAAATTCACTGAGTCCTGGGATCTCACCTGGCCAAGACTCTGCTCTCTCCACATGTTGCTCCCCATTTCAAACTTCAGTTCATGTCAGAAAAAGAGCTCCAGCCTTCAGACAAAGATCTGGAAAGCTTCTGACCCTATAGGTGATTCATTATTTCATTAACTGACCAGGGTCCCTTTAAAACTTGAGGAGTTCTAGTCAGGTAACAATTTTAGAGGGATGGAGTAAGAGGTCTGGGACTCCCTGAAACCTTCCACCACCCAGAATTCTTCCCTCTTTGGTCCCTATAAGTGCCTCATCTTGACCCCTTTTAATTGACTTCTTCTTTTGGCATGGTCACTTGTTGCTGCCCGTGGACGGCCTTTGCTATAAACTGCCTAATTCCTTGCTGAGCTGATGATGCTACCGACTTTGGACAACCGGACCTTGCCCTTGCTGGGTCTGTGACATTTACCTTTTCTTGATGGCCCAGACTCCCGAAAACCCCATCAGCACTGAGCAGTGGGAAGCCCCATCTGTCCCTTTGTCTAATGCTAGGGATGGCTGGACATCTGCCCATGTTGAGCTTCATTCCGCACTGGGTTTTTCAGATTGAACTTTTCTCCCTCTGACAGAAGCTTCCAGGAGCATGTGGTGACTCCTGAAGGTCTCCCAGATCAATAAGAGAAGCAAGCTTTTTCTTCCCCAGAGGAGACGGCAAGACGGGTGACTCATCTGTCACTGCTAATTAGCAAAAAGGGCCTGAACACTGGGAAACACACAGAGGGAGAAGGATTGAGATTAACCAGACACCATGGTTTTTTGGGTTTTTTGAAAACTGTTTTCTAGAACATAGCCTATTCATTATGCGGTATTAAGAGAACAGAGAGAAAATAAAGTTAATCAGCAGCAGTAGTCTGTTTTAGAAAGCCTTGAAGAGGGGCACCGCAGAGAGATTTGATTTGCCCAAGGAGACGTGCAGAAGAAAGAGCCTGTAGCCAAAGGCACAACACATAAGCCCCGTCTTGGAAGAAACTGGAAGCTTGGAAGAATTAGACATGGAACGTATTCATTAAAGATTACAGAATTCTAGCCAAGATCCCTTCTTCTCTCTGATGCTGACGTGGACCCTCCAAACCAGGAGTTGGAAACTGGCAGCATGTATTTCATTTGGCAAGCACAGTTTAAGAAATCCTTACTTTGAATGTGAATGCCTTTTATGGTGCATGCAGTTTCCCATTCACCATAACTCTGATCATCCCTTTAAACCAGGTCTTTTACATATTTACAGTAATTTACTACCTGGCCTCTGAAGGCATTTACACAGGATTGCTCAGTAATATTCTCCAGAAGGTAAAGGAGATGTGAGTTAATGATGCTCACCTTGTATTTGGGGTTTTAGAGCTCACTGGAGATGCCTGAGGGCTTTCCTGGCCACAGGGTCTGAGGGATGTTCAGAGAAAGAGGCAAGGCTAACTACTGCAGAGAGCAGGGCACCGCCCTCATCAGAGCCTTATCCCACAGCAGACTCACAGCCTGCCCACCCGTCTGTTGCCTCCTCCAGGCACGAGGCATCTAGGAACTGTTCTTAGGAACTCCTAAGAGAGAAATACCAAGGAATTGGCCGAGGTCAACAGACAAGAACTTAGCCTAGGTGTACTCCAACTCTATTTCCAGAAGCCAAATTCAGATCTCATGGTGCAAAATTGAGAACATAGTATTTGAAATTGTGTCTGTCCTGGAAAATTCATGACATATAAGCACTAGAGTTGTATTGATCTCAGACAGTGTCGATGGGGCTTGCGGGGAGCAGGGGCGGTTAGAATCTCAAGCTCTGTCTGCGAGGAGACAAGTTTTCAGGGTTACACTTGCTTATAAACTGGGATCTGGACTTCTTTCTTAGCGAACGATCCACTGAATAATCTTAGATTTCCTTTACACACTTGAAAACATACATATTCAAAGAGACATGGGCTGGCGTAGACAGCCTTCTTTGTGAGCCTGTGTGTCCCTACAGGGCCACTTCCAGAACTACCCACACCACCAAAGGTTCCAAGAGGATAGCCTTGCTTTCAAGGCAACCACCTACTTTTTACTCCAAATTGCATCATTGAGATCACAGAAAACAATGATGGGAATCATCTTTAGGTCCCTGCAGGTTTCTATGGTCCTCCATGATCAAATTCCACTGTGTTGTACATTCCTGAGTTTTTAAGATCATATCTCCTTGCTCCTGCCTGACTGAGAGGGAAAAGAAACAAGAAATCCCTTAACTTTTCTGTGAAAACCACTAACCACATCAAACTATCTAAAAATATATTCCTCAATTCTAACACACAGACTTGTGAGAGGATAGAAAAAAGATAGCTAAAATATGGCTTATATATGTAACATCAGGAGAGGGTAATTTAAAAATGGCTAAAGGAATATCACTTTCTCTTTGACTGCACATGTGGCCTGGATTTAATAAAGCATACTAGACCAAAAATTGGGTGAAAATGATACCAAACCTCTTAACCTCAAGTCTGTGTGCCTGACGCGCAATAAGCCAAGCTTGTAGATGGAGAAAGGTTTATTTGAATTGGCCAAAACAAGAAGGCAGGAGGATAGGTTCTCTCAAGTATGCCTTAACAAGGGAAGGAAGTGGGGGTTTACAGAGCTAAGGGGCTTGGGAGGAGGAGTTTTGAGGAAACAAAGGAGGAATCCCTGTTTCTTTCACTCCAGGTAAGCCCTTGGGCAATCAGACTCTGGGGGTCAATGGCATCTGGGGGCTGTTTATCTGGTGGTCATAACTTCCTTAAACTCATTCTTTTTCTTCTGCAAAACAAGCTCATATATCTTTGTGACCCTTGAGTCACCCCTCAGGTTAGACAGGAAAATAGCAAATTAAGAAAATTAACTTCTTTTTATCTGTGTCTGTGCTAGGAAAAGGTCAAAGGGTAATCATGTTCTTATTGAATATTTACAATAACCCACAGGTACCTGGCTTCAAAAACTCTACAGTAGCACCTATTGAGAATAGGTTAGAATGCACAGAGAAACAGGAAGGACAGCCTAACAGATTTTTATTCTCAGGCTTAAAAAGAACCAATGAAGACTTTTAAGTAAAAAAGCACAGTCAATGAATTTTACTCTGATAATCTAGTAATAAGTGTTTACTGAATGAATTCTTACAGGACTTCTCTATATATCTAATAATTATTTGCTATTCAAGTAGAATCTGAGCAGAGAATAGAAACCTGGTACATTTATTTCCTGGTTTAATAAAGGCAAAAATAGAAACATTTTGTGTAAGTAGAATAGAATATATTTATAAGGAAAAGACATATCTTTTTATAAAACAGGCTTTTCAAAAATAATTTGTGTTTTTGAGTCATTTTTAAAGGAAACTGTTTAAAAGAATATAAATATATGGTAATAAATATTTTGTAACTGTTTTATAAGGATGCTGGTTGCAACAACAAAAGAAAGAACAGCCATCATTCCTGGTTTAGCTACAGAGTAATTAATTTTCACTAGGTATTACATTCACAATGTTCACAATCCATAAGCTACCAAAGAGTACATAATCAAAAGACTTTCTCCCAATTCTTTTGCCCAATCACCGTGTTTTCTCCTTTGGGATAATAAATATTTTTAGATTTTGGATATCCTTCCAAATATATTTTAAACAAGTACGTGTATATTAAATATACATTTCCCTTCTTTTCATACACATAATAGTATACTAACCATGAAGTTCTTCCTCTCTTTTTTCACCTAACAATACATATTGGCAATCATTCTATATCACTACATAAAGAGCTCCCTTATTTTTACAGCTGCATACTATTCCCTCTGTATTTAATTGTTCACCTGCTAAAAGACATTGAGTTTGATTCTAATACTTTGCTATAAAAATGCTATACTCGATAACCTTATATATATTTCATTTTGCAGGCATATAAGAATACCTGTAGGAATAAACCTCTAGAAGTAAAATTTCTGTGTTAAAGGGCATATGCATTTGTAATTTGTGTGTGTGTGTGTGAGAAAGATTCTCCCTGAGCTAACATCTGTTGCCAATCTTCCTCTTTTTTCGCTTGAGCAAGATTAGTCCCGAGCTAACATCTGTGCCAGTCTTCCTCTATTCCTCTATTCTGTATGTGGGATGTCTCCACAGCATGGCTGATGAGTGCAGTAGGTCCCTGCCTGGGATTTGAACCCACGAACCTGGGTCACCGAAGTGGAGCATGCAGAACTTTAACTGCTCGGTCATGGGGCAGGGCCTTACATTCGTAGTTTTGACAGCCATTGCAAATTGCTCTCCACTGAGTTATACAAATATGATTCCCATTGGCAATGTATAAAAATGCCAGTTTTCCACACTCTCATCAACATATGGTGTATTAAACTTTGCCTGTTAGATAATTGAAAAGTGATATCTCAGTGTGGTTTTAATTTACATTCCATTTATATCAAGTGCAGATGAACGTCTTTGCTTATTTTTTGTGTGGGTGAGGATTTTTTTTTTTTTAAGATTTTATTTTTCCTTTTTCTCCCAAAACCCCTCAGTACATGGTTGTGTATTTTTACTTGTGGGTCCTTCTAGTTGTGGCATGTGGGACGCTGCCTCAGCGTGGCTTGATGAGTGGTGCCATGTCTGCGCCCAGGATCCGAACCGGCAAAACCCTGGGCTGCCAAAGCAGAGAGCACGAACTTAACCACTCGGCCACGGGGCTGGCCCCACCAAGAAGAATTTTTTTTTAATTTTCTTTATTGACTTTGTGTTATCCTTAGAAAGGATGAGTTTATCTTCTATTTTAATAATTTCTTTTTTTTCTTTTACACTAATATCTTTTATTCATTTGGAACTTACTCTCATTTAAAGTTTGAGGTATGAATTGGAATTTACTTTTTCCCAGATTCCTATCTTTGAACTGAGATCCTACTTTTTTTTTTTTTTTGAGGAAGATTAGCCCTGAACTAACATCTGCCAATCTCTCTCTTTTTGCTGAGGAAGACTGGCCCTGAGCTAACATCCATGCCCATCTTCCTCTACTTTATATGTGGGATGCCTGCCACAGCATGGCTTGCTAAGTGGTGCCATGTCCGCACCCGGGACCTGAACCAGTGAACCCCGAGCCGCTGAAGCAGAATGTGTGCACTTAACCGCTGCACCACTGGGCTGACCCCTCAATTTTTTTAAACGTTCCAAAGTAGGGAGACTTTCCTATGTGTCCAGCAATAATTTTTCAGTTGATCTATGTTGCTGATAAAGTGCTTCATCAACTACTAATAGAGTTTATTCACTGATTTCCGATGGTTAGAGTAAGCCAACAACTCTGTGTGTATCTCCTGGAAAAGGGCACAACTTTCTTGACTACTCATTGGTAGACTGAATATGGTCTGATTGTATGTGACTGATCTATGGTCACAAGAGTTCGTGTTCTGGTGGCTCCTCTTGAAATGAATGCATGTTTCATTTTTAGTTTATAAAATATATGACGTCTGCCAATGTCCAGTTCAGTGGGTACTATTGATGAAATGCTGCAAAAAAAAATTACCCACTAGGGTGGTTATAATAAAAAACACAGATAATAATAACGTGTTGACTAAGATGTGGAGATACTGGAACACTTGTACATGGCAGGTGGAAATGTAAAATGGTGCAACCACTTTGGAAAAGCATCTGGTAGTTCCTTAAATGCTTAAACACAGAGTTATCACGTGATCCAACAATTCTACTTCTAGTTATGTACACAAGAGATTTGAAAACATATGTCCACACAAAAACTTGTACACAAATGTTCATAGCAGCCTTATTCATAATAGCCAAAAATTAGAAACAATCCAAAATGTCCATCAATGGACAAGTAAATAAACAAAATGTGGTATATCCATACAATGGGATATTATCCAACCGTGAAAAGGAATGAAGTAGTAACGCATGCTACAACACGGATGAATCTTACAAATACTATGCTACAACATGGATAAATCCTAAAAATATTATGCTAAGTGAAAGAAGTCAGGTACAAAAGGTCACACATTATATGATCCCCTTATATTATATGATTCCATTTCTATGAAATATCTAGAATAGGCAAATCTATGAAGACAGAAAGTTGATTAGTGGTTGCCTAGAGCTGGAGGTAGGGGAGGGTGGGGCCAGTTGGAAGTGACTGCAGAGGGTAGGAAGTTTCTTTTGGGGATGATGAAAATGTTCTAAATTTGATTATCATGATGGTTGCATAACTGAATATACAAAAACTATCTAATTGTATATTTCAAATGGGTGAATTATATGGCACGTGAATTATAGCTCAATAAAGCAGTTACAAAAAACCCCCAGTGAAACAAAAACAATGTTATTAAATTCAAACCAGCTATTGTTACTTAATCTCAAAACAAAAACCACAAATGTCCTCCCCTAAGTAATTATTAAATTCTACAATCTTGAGTTAGCCAGAGATGCCTGTGTGGTCCCATGGAAATCCATAGCTGATATATGCCTTTTGCACACAAGGACCCTGCATGGCTTTACCCTAGGTGATTCCTTTCCTTTAGATGAGAGGTTTCAATAAGTCCTGAGTTTTATAAGATACCTACCCAATTAGATTAAATTAGTCAGACTAATTTATACTTAGTCATTAGAAGTTCTTTTACTTGGTTTGCAATTTTGCTTTGCGGCAATATAATTTAGCAATCTTTGTGTGATTTTTTTTTGTTTTATTGTGTTTTTAATTTCCCCCTAATATTTTACTATAAAAAATTTCAAACATACAGTTGGAAAAATTGTGGTTAACATCAGTCTACCTATCACCTAGATTTTACCATTAACATTTTATTATGCTTGTTTTAGTACATATCTACCCATCAATCCATCCCTCTATCCTTCCATTGACCCATCTTTTCTTTTTTCTTCTTGCTGAGGATGATCAACCCTGAGCTAACATCTATGCCAGTCTTCTTCTATTTTATATGTGAGTCACTGCCACAGCATAGCTGACAAGTGGTGTAGGTCCATGCCAGGGACCTGAACCTGTGAACCTGGGCCGTCAAAGTGGAGTGCACCGAACTCAACGTCTATGCCATGGGGCTGGCTGACCCATTTTTTTTTTTTTAACACGTTTCAAAGTAAATTGTCGATGTCAGTACATGTCCTCTTGAATACTTCAGCATTCATATCATTAGCTAGAGTTCAATATTTGTTTACAGTTTTTTCTTTTGATATATAATTTACATACATTGAAATGCACAAATCTTGAGCATCTATTTACTGCGTTTTGACAAGTGCATATACTTGTGTCTCCCAAACCCCTATTGAGGCACAGAATATGACCATTACCTTAGAAAGTTCCCTCCGGCCCTTCCCCAGTCAATTGTGCTGCATTCCCTCCCCTCCCCAAAAGGTGCCCACTGTTCTCTTTTTTTTTCATTTTAGTTTCATATTGTTTTTTAAAAAATAGTGAGGCTAGATCAACAGAATATAGAATATGAGGACAGGCTCTGGGTGTAGTTCTGGTGGGTGAGAATCACATCCCTTCTACAATATATTTGTATCTGGTCAGACCATGGCTAATACTATCAGTATTACCTTTCACTTAGTGGTAGTGACTCAGAGTGCGGTATTCCCATTTTTTTACTCTTATAAATAACGTGATGAACATTTGCCTATAAATCTTTATATGCATGCATGATTATTAATAGTCAACATAGTAATAACTCCTTTTATCTGAACCAAACTGAACTTTGGTTCTTTTGATGGCATGAACCAGTCAAAGAGTCTAAAATTCCCTTATTTCCAGTTAAATGCAATGTTCTACCAATATCCAGACACCTGCACAGAGGCAACATCAGTCATTGGATGGCCTGGTCTTGAGCCCTCGGTGACTGGGGATGGGGATGGACAGGAGCAGGGTTTTTTGGGTTTTTTTCCTTTTTTTAAAAAAAGATTTTATTTTTCCTTTTTCTCCCCAAAGCCCCCTGGTACATAGTTGTATATTTTTAGTTGTGGGTCCTTCTAGTTGTGGCACGTGGGATGCCGCCTCAGCGTTGCCTGATGAGCGATGCCACGTTGCGTCCAGGATCTGAACTGATGAAACCCTGAGCTGCCAAGGCAAAGTGCATGAACCTAACCACTCAGCCATGGGGCTGGCCCCAGGAGAGGGGTTTTGCTCAAGGCCAACTGCTGAGCCCTTAGAGGGATTATCTGGTGATCGTTACAGCCAAACAGAGGTGTCTGACCCTTCTCATTTTCTCAGAGGCTGAAATTTGGGTCCTAAGGTGAAATCCAATTGTAACTTACCTTTGATTTATTTGGATAATGAAGTGAAAAATGTCCCCTTAATTTAACCATTGGACATGTATCAAAAAGAACAAGCAAGCTGGATTTCTAAACAAAGGTGCTCTAAGCAGAGGATATGCAGATGTCACTCTTCACCCAGCCTCTTTCAGGACAGGTCACCCTGATCTTGTCATACATTGCTCAGAGCAATGGTCTTAATCTCTTATTCCCATCCTCTCTAGGGAGAAGGAAAAGTCATTAGATGGCAGAGCCAAGAGTTTCAGGCCTATCTGGGGATTTTCTCAGGAGCTCTTGTAAATGTGAATTTGCTAGTTATTGATACATATTGCCTAACTGCCTTCCTTCTCCCCCAAAGTATGCCAGCTACTTCTTTTAAGCAATTCATTTTTTTGAACCATGTGTGAGTCTGCTCAGGCTGCCATAATAAAGTACTGCTGACTGGGTGGCTTAACCAACAGAAATTTATTTTCTCACAGGCCTGGATGCTAAAAGTCCCAAAGTGTTGGCAGGGTTGGTTTCTTCTGAGGCCTCTCCCTTTGGCTTGTAGATTTTGGTCTTTGCCTTGTGTCCTCACATAGTCTTCTCCCTGTACATGTCTGTGTCCTATTCTCCTTATAAGGACACCAGTCATCTTGGATTAGGGTCACTCATATGACCTCATTTTACCTTAATTACCTCTTTAAAGGCCTTATCTCCAAAAATAGTCACATTCTGAGGTACTGAGGGTTAGGACTTCAACATATGAATTTTTGGGGGACACAATTCAGTTCATAACAAACCACAAAACATAAATACATAAGAAAAATATGAGCATTAGAACCATAACTTCATCAGTTTGAACAAATCAGGTCCTTTTTCATTTTTGCCCATATGCAGACCTAATGATGGTTCTTACTCTTGGTTCTTATCCACCAGTTTACAATGCTAACAGCAATGCAAGTATACTGTCAGTTTTATCACAAACCCAGCATTAGGTATTATGAGACAAAAAAACCTAATTTATTATATATTACTCTTTTAATTTAACTTTACTGAATGAATTTCCTAGGTTGAATGCTTCCCCTTAGGTTTATTTGTCACATATATTTTTCTCACTTAAGTTCATTTAACTGTATCAGGCTAATGATTTCTTTTTACTTGATAAAACTCCTTTTGAACAATCTTAAATGAAACCTATACATAATTTAAAACAATATTGGAAAATATATGTTTTAAAATTTTTTCTAGTACTTGCCTAATCTCTGATATTGCCTCTAGGATTTCTAGTAAAGAAATAATGGTTTCTATTAAAGAAATATATATAATTGGAAAAGGGGGCAGGTAGCACTCTACATATGACTGTGAATATATTAATTGTCCACATCAAAGAATCAGGGAGGATGCTCACAGTACTTATGGGGGTGAAGAGACTAGAAGTCCTTCAAGCCATTTCTTGGCACCACTCAAATCTCCAAGGAACTAGAAACAAGAAATGAGACCACATACACACACACACACACACACACACACACACACACACAGACACACACACACAGACATACACACAGACACACACCAGTGATGGCCAGGCACAGGAACTGGTTGGGAACCCTACTGGCAGGTACTGGATGAAGTGTCAGAAAATTGCTCTAATAGAACTATTCAGTGTCTGGTCATCTCCCATCTGAAGCCTGATAGTGACAGGATACTACATTTGGTTCATTTGCCAGTCAACTATGAAGCTGTTGATGCCTTTTCTCAGTATGCCAAAGTGGCTAAGCCAATGGAAATGCAAAACTATTGTGGGGTGGGGTCCCTATTTTTCTGCATCAATCTTTTCTAATCGTTGGCAAGTTGTGTTGATGTTCTGAAAGAAGAATTCGATTTTTGATACTTACCCCTCCAGGTACTGAAATATAAACTCCAAAGAAAAGAAAGCCATCTTCTAATCTGTATCTTAGAAGGAGAGAATGTTAGGGAGCCACAGCTCCTCCTTTGTAATTTGTCATTTCTCTTCCCATCGGCACTATGCAGAAGACATAGATGAATATTTAGCCTGTACTCCGGGCTGAACAGCCTGGATTGGAAATTTGTCTTTTGGGTTCTCATAAGATTTCCCCTCTGAGGACTGGACGTTTAGGATGCCCCAGGACCAATAAGAGCAGAGAGGGCTACTGATTCCCAGATGGGGATTTGGCAATGCTTATACTGGCCACACTTGCAGATATTGCTCAGTCGGCCAGGCCCTCAGAGGAGAGTCCTGGCAGACTAGACTGTGAGCCTCTCCACTGAAGTACACCTGCCTGCTCTCACCTTCAATTTGCCTTTATCATCTCCCCAGTTTACTTTCCCTAAGCCCTATCTCTAGCCACTATTAGCATCTGAGCAATCAGGATGATGGCCCAGGTTGGCAATGGAGCAAGAAGGCAGGGCTATTTTGATTGACGACACATTTCCAACATGCTGGGAGGAAGTTCCAGTACAGATAAAGTCTAGGTGGAAGGAGGTTCAAGAAGGAGGTCCTAGTATAGATTGTGCAATGCTTCCAAAGGGCAGGGAACATCAGCTCCTTGGTTTAGACTACTTGGGATGTAGTCTGGCTGGTCATTCTATTACAGGCAAGACATAACCCATGTCTTACCATTCCCATTACATTTCTGTTGGCCCACAAACCCCTAGCCTCACAGAAGACTATTTTTTTTTTGCTTTCAGTTGCTGCCTTCCTAAAATCAAAGTCTCTGTGCAAAGTGCTGAAAGTTTTTTGGGCTGTCATTTTATGTATTTCATAAAAATGACTATGGCTGGTCTTATAAGGCATAGAGGAGGTGGCGGAGGGAATCCAGTGTGTGTTTAGGGGGAGTGGTGATGTAGACAGCATATTTTGGGAGGCCAGGGAGTGCGGGTGCCTAAGATACTGTTTTTCAAATTTAATGTGCATACAAATTACCTGGGGATATGATTAAAATGTAGATTCTGATTCAGTAGCTTTGGGGTGGGTCTATTGACAGTACTTTGAGTAGCACCCCTTACGAGACCCCAGGGCCGTGCAGCGTGTTGGGGTGTTAGGCAGGGCTTAACCGGAGCTCCAGATGGAACCATAGCTAGAGCCAAGTCCCCTCTGGAAGTGCCTTGTCAGAGACCAGACAAGAAGCATGTCCCCCTTTCAGCTTTACTATTCTGATTTTGAGTTCTGAGATTCCAACAGGGGGGTTCTTAAACTTTTGGGGACACATACCTCCGTGGGAATGATGAAAGCTACATATGCGCCCTCTTTTCCTGCAAATGCACACACTCTCCTACTTCTGCAAACCTCTTCAGGCCCCGCTGCCCTGGTGGAGGATTTCTGCCCGCCTTTCGGGTCGAGCACCAGGCACCGGAGCGGCTCCGCAGCCCAGCATCTGGGGCGGCTCCGCGGCAGGCCGGGCGGGCCGGGCTGTGGGCGTGTCCGGGGCGGGACGGGGGCGGGTCCCGACGGCGCAAGCCGCGCCCCTCGGCCGTGCGAGAGGCCGAGCTTGCTGCATTGCAGCCGCCGCGGCGCCGCTCGGCTCCTCACTCCCAACAATGGCGGCTCCGAGCCCGAGCGGCGGCGGCGGCTCCGGGGGCGGCAGCGGCAGCGGCACCCCGGGCCCCGCAGGGTCCCCGGCGCCGGGCCACCCGGCCGTCAGCAGCATGCAGGGTAAGGAGCGCGGCCGCGCCGAGACCCCGGCCCCCCGGCGCGGCCGTCGGCGTCGTCGCGGCCTGTCCCAGCCGCCGCGGACGCCCCCGGACCGGCGGAGGAAGCCACCGGAGCCGCCCGCGCCGGCCTCCCGCCCTCCCTCCGCTTCCCGCGCGTGCCGGCCGCCCCGCGCTCGGCCCGGACCCGGGCTCTGGCGCGCACAGGCCCCGAACGCGGCCTCCGCCTGCGCGCGGCCCCGCGGCCCTGCCGGGCTCCCCGCCGGCCCGCGGGCCCACCTGGCCCGGCCCGCCCCCGCGGCCGTCCGCCCGCCCGCGGCGCCGCTTACCTGGCGCGCGCCCCGCCCGCGTTTCCGGGAACGCGCCGGCTGGCTGCGGGGGGCGGGCGGCGCCGCGGGGCCCGGCTCCCCGGGCGGCCGCTCAGGTAGGCGGCGGCGGCGGCGTCCGGCCCGCGCCCCTCGGCCCGGCGCCCCGGCGCGCTCCCCGCCCCACCGCCGCCGCGGGCCCCGCGCAGGGCCATCTTGGGTCCCTGCGGGGCCCAGCCGGAGCCGACCGCCGAGCTGACCTCGGAGCCCCGGGGGCTGGTTGCACCCCACGTCTCCCAACTTTTGCAGGGCTTCTATGCGCTGGCAGGGGCGGAGGGTCTCTCGGGCCTGTGCCACCTGTAAGGTAGGTAGACAGCCCTTGGCCTGGGAGAGGCGGTTTGTCCCGGGCCAGGGATTTCTGTGTTAGCGTTGCATGCAGAAAAAAATAAGTAAATAAATGAAAAGAGTGAATTCGGTGTGAAAGGAGAGATACAGGAAATAGCCAGGCAGGGGTCACAGTGGGACTGTGCAGTGTCTGGACATCTGAGGCAGCCCTCCTAATTGATGGCTTTCCCCACTGGGAGTGCTTATTAGCTCTGTATGGCTCTTGACAGAGGGTGTTGTGAAAATACCAGGCCCCAGCCTAATGGGGATCATTTCCTTGAGTTTACTGGGGGATTTCGAGTAGTAATGCTATTTTTAAAACCAGAGTTTCAGAATATCTCATGATGACGACTTTAGCGAACTGCTCATATTCAATTAGCAGAATCCGTCGGCGTACCCTTGGTGGTGAGGGTGACGGTGCTGACTCTTTGATTGAACTCTTCCTAAAGGGCCTTGGTCTGTCTTCACCGTATGTCTAGTTAGATTCAACATTTATTGAATATTTCGTGTTTATGAGAGGGTGTGTGATTCCGGAAGCAGAGACAGGATTTTAGTCATTTTTATATCCCTGTCGCTCTCCCTGTGAGATAATTTTAATAGACATACAGAACGGTGATAGATATATGGACAGGATGATGTCAGAACTCAGAGGACACTTTCTGTGCAGACCCTCAGATAATTAATTCAAATTGAATTAGTTCCTGGATGCCACTGTGGTGCACAGCACAGTATACCGGTGAAATACAAGGTGGGTTTCCTCATCTTATGGCTTTCCACTCCTCCTGGTGGTGGTGGGGAAATGAAACAGCAAAATGACAATTTAGGATTGTGTTGCTTATCCAAAACGGGTGACTTAAAAAGTTTATAAAAATAAAGCAAGTTTTTCTGGGGTGGGGCAGGGACTTGATAGTTTGAAAAAGCTGTATAAATTTATTTATTTTTGTTAAAAAAAATATTGAGCACCTGCAGAGTGCCAGGCATAGTACTCTAGTGCTGGGTATACAGAGAGGAGTGAATCGGACAGTCTCACCCCTGAGGGAGCTTACCCTCCTAGCAGGGTCAGGGAGGGAAGACAATGTGCAGGTAAATAAGGAAAATTACTAGTTGAGAACAGTGTGATGAAGGTAAGAAAAGCTGAGTTTTGTGATAGACGATAATAGGGGAGAGGGCAGTGTGCTTTGATAAGATGATCAAAGGATACCTGTCTAGAAGGACGACTCTCAGTATAAAGAAGAGGGAGCAGTGTGTTTGAAGATTCCAAAGTGAGAAAGAGATGGAGAGTTCTAGGAACTCAGAGTGGTTGTGCTTAGGAATTATTCTGATACCTTCCATTCTCCTCCCCCACCCCTCTGCTTTGGCACCAAGTAAACTGAACTTTTTAGTAAGCAGAACCCATTTTAAAAGGGAGAAGGAGGACTTATATAAGACTTTTCTTTGAATTACTGTTGAATTTTCTTTTATCAGTACTGCGTCTAGCCTTGATGGATTTAGGAACCTGCTAGTTATATCTTGTTGTTGAACTCCCCCCTCCCCCCCTTTTTTTTTGATGAGAAAGATTGGCCCTGAGCTAACTGACATCTGTTGCCAATCTTCCTCTGTCTGCTCAAGAAAAACTGTCCTTGAGCTAATATCTGTGGCAGTCTTCCTCTATTTTGTATGTGGGACGCTAACAAAGCGTGGCTTGATGAGCAGTGTGTAGGTCCACCTCTGGGATCCAAACCTGCAAAGGCTGGGCTGCTGAAGTGGAGCTCAAGAGCTTAACCACTATGCCAACCTCTTGAACCTGTTTTGATTACTCAGAATGAAGAGAAGTGTTTGAAATTATCAGGATGTTGTCTAGTGCAATCCAGGTTATAATGCATGAGCTTAAGCAGCAATTTAGGATCTCTCTTTTTTGTTTGTTTTGTAATGTTAGAGCCTAACCTCCCATATTTCATCTACCAAAGACCTTTGGCTTTAGATAAGACTTCAGATCCTTAGATGATAGTGGTATATGCCACCTCTTCCCCCCAGTCTGCTTCCACTTGCCACCCCCAGAACACTGCCTTTCTAGGAGTTGTTAATGATCATGCTCGTTGAAACAGTTGTGGGACATATGGAATACATTTCATCTAAAAGGCATTGGAGGTCCTTCTGTGTGATAGCACTGAGCTGGGCACTTGGATGACCCTGCAACGTTTTCATGGCCTGATATTTGTGGCCCAAGAGTGAACCACGTTGGGGAATACTGTTTTCTTACTATTATAGTGCTTAAGAGCCAAAGCTTTGCAGTCCTGTATTTGAATCTCCTCGTCAGGACATAAGATTTTTGTGACCTTGGGCAAGATATTTAACCTCCCCAAAGCTTCAGTTTCTCAATTGGAAAGTAGGAATAATGCTTTCCTCACAGGTACTTTGAGAATGCGTGTAAAGCATGGGCCTGACATATAGTAAGACATGATACATGTTAGCCAGCATCATTGTTAACAGCAACAATACTGTGATTTGTAATGGTCTCATTAATGGCTTCTTTCATTATTAGTAGATGAGTCCCTGACCCCTCATGATCCCCTGCACAGTTTCTTTAGCTTCATTATTACTTGGTGCTACCCTTCTCTCTAACTTCTTGATTTCCACTTTTCATTATCGAGCATTTCCTTGCAGAATATGCTTGATGGGTCTTTATCCTGCTTGCACTGCCGTGTAGAGCACTACATGCTCTGTGACCTTGGGGAAATTATCCACCTTTTCTCAACTCTGAGTTTCTCATCTGTTAGAATAGAGATAATATGTTACAGGGCTGTTGTGAGAATCACATCATTTAATGCAGTGGAAGTGCTTTGAAAATTACAAAATATCTATAAGTATATAAGGATTGTTATTAGACAGGGTTATTCATCTGCTTTAGTTACTAGTCACTTAAAATGTAATAGATTTAAAAGATCTCATAAACACAAGAAGTTAAATTTTTATGAAAGACTTAAAGCAGGGAAACATAAAACTTTCCCTTAAACTTCACTTGGGTAGCTGAGAAATGTCAGTTTTTAAAAAGTTTTTTAAAAACAGTTCAGTTGGTTAGAATCTATAATTGGTTCTGAAGAACACAGAGGCATTTGTAAAGTACTTGTTACGAAATAGTTACAAAATTTGTATCGTAGGTACTTCTGATTTTCTTGATGTGCTGATCTAGAAGTTTTTCTTTGCTGTTTCTTGAGTCTCAAATATACATGTATCACAGGAAACTTCTGCACTAATCCAGTCCGTAGTTATTTGCCATCAACTGAATCTTTTATAAATATCAATTTAAGTAAAAAAGGATAATCTGATTCTACTTTAAAAAATTATGCAAAACTTTCGAGTGTAACGAAGCATCTCTGTTAAGAAAAGGTGAAGAAAGACTTAAAATCAATATACGTTTTTCTCCCAGTAATATTTGAATATATAAAATATGTATGAAGTGCTCTACTTGTGATAATATTTGACTGTTTTTACCATTTAGTCACAGTTTTTCAAGAACCGTAGGAGGGTTCCTTTATCGTAATTTTAAAGAACTGAATTGTGTGGACAGTGGATATAGTTCCAAACTATAGAATTGCTTGCTTTTTCCAGTGTATTAAATACTTTTTTTTTAGGAAGATTAGCTCTGAGCTAACATCTGCTGCCAATCCTCCTCGTTTTGCTGAGGAAGATTGGCCCTGAGCTAAAATCTGTGCCCATCTTCCTCTACTGTATGTGTGGGATGCCTACCACAGTATGGCTAAGTGGTGCCATGTTTGCACCCGGGATCCAAACTGGTGAACCCTGGGTCGCCAAAGCGGAATGTGCGCTCTTAACCCTGCGCCACTGGCCCAGCCTCCTTTTTTTTTTTTTTTTTTTTTTTTACCTGTTTATTTGAAATAACCTGATAATAGTCCAGCTTAGAAATTAATCCCTGGTCAAAGCACATATTGCATTTCTCTGTGTTCCCTTAAAAATGTGAGAAACCCAGGGCCAGCCTGGTGGCATAGTGGTTAAGTTAACGTGCTCTGCTTAGGTGGCCTGGGGTTTGTGGGCTCAGGTCCTGGGCACAGACCTACACACTGCTCATCAAGCCATGCTGTGGTGGCATCCCACATACAAAATAGAGGAGGATTGGCACAGATGTTAGCTCAGTGACAGTCTTCCTCAAACAAAAAGAGGAAGATTGGCAACAGATGTTAGCTCAGGGCCAGTCTTCCTCACCAAAAAAGAAAAAATAAGAAAAGAAAAAGAGAGCAATCCTAGTATTAAAATTTTAAACATTGGAAAACATATTCCTTTTAGGATACTTATTTTCTCACATTTTCCTCTGGTGTGCCTTATCAGAGTGAATTTATGCTGAAACTTCTTTAAGATGGGATATTAGTTAACCCTCTATTTTTGAGTCATGTTTTCTTTTTTCATAAATTTCTCTTTTTTAATTCCATTTCTTTTACCTATTTGAGAAGCTGGATTGATTTGGGCCCATGGAGTTTTCCTTATTTGTAGGGGTCCGGAGGTCATAATCAACTCCATTATATGTAGCCAGGTTGATCTCCTTTGCACTCTCCGCCTCTAGGAGGTAGAGGCAGCCCAAATGAGACAACCTGAGAATCTTTAATTCAGACTGAAAATTAAGAAAGGGAAACTAATAGTTATCATAGGCCTTTTTCACTGCTTTTGCATAATTTGATGCTTATATGCACCTTTTATGGGTGGCTGGGTACAGGCCCCTGCATGGATTAGGGAACTGACGTTTAAGTAAGTAATTTGCCCCAGTCAAGGTGGGTTTTAATTCACCTGTGTGATGAGTTGCCTTTGCTCTTCTTACTGCGCCACTATGCGGGCTCGCATGGGTTCTCTGAGTCATTTCAGCCGCTCGGGTCTGAGGGAAGAATCTTTGCCAGACGTGATGCAGATTCAGGAGTAGGAGGAAGAGATTATTTTAGATTTTTCCAGGGGGTGGAAGCTCTAAGCGTCCTGCCACCTCTGGGTTGATTTTGGAGCCACCGTGCTTCCTGATGCTCCTTTATGATATAGAGTTCTAAACAGTGACATCTTGAATTTGGAGGCATTTTGATTGGGAATCTACAAGCAAGTAGAAAACTTTAATTAGGCATTGGCCCAGGAGACCAGTGTAGATTTGAAAGGTAATGGAACTCTTTCCATTGTTTATATATTAAAAGGAACCAGTTTCGCGTAAGAGTTAATAACATGTATTGCCATTCTGGCTAAATTTGTCATTACTGTCCCTGCAAATGGGCATGGGTTAGCTTCTAGGCCTTTCCCCTCAACTCCACAAAGTCTTCATGTGTCTCTTCACACTCTTGGCAAGGTCGAGAATTAATGTGTACTCAGAAAGGATTCGAGAGCAAGTAGTGACAATACTGACCTAACTTGTGGCTACACAATGAAAGGGAGCATGGGCCAGCAGGTAACACAACTCAAGATGGGCCTTTTGAAAGAAGATAGCAGTTACATCCTACACAGCTTGATTCCTGAAGAACACCGCATCATTCCCCACCACAGGGAAAAGACGATCGAAGTGGATGCCACGGCAGCTTCTGCAAGCTGTATTGTATTTCATCTTACCAAAAATCACTCAAACAAAATTTACGAAGGGGAAAACAAGAAGAATGTTGCCAGATACATCTCTGATATATATCTGATGTGCCTATGTCTCTTCATTGCCTGACTTTGCTAAAAAATAAGCAACATTAAGTGGCTCCCCTGACGTGCTTGCCAGTATCCCTGAGATCTGGGTTAGGGTCCTGCCAGGGAGAAGCATCCTCTCTTGTGGAGTTGTCGAGTCCTCAGGACGCTGGGCCGGGTCTAGGAAGGGCTGAGGCAGAGGCGGAGAGAGTAGGCTGGGGATCCCCGAGCCGTGTGGAGTTCTTCCCTTGTAACTGTCTCAAGGTGACTGGGAATGAAGGAGAGGGCCTGCTTTTGTGTAGGTTAAGCTGGCCTTGTCAGGAAGGTGCCACAATCATTGCTCACCTGGGGGAGAGATCAGCAATAATAATGACTATGATAATAATAACCTGCTGTATTCCAGATTCCGTGTTGGACGTTTCAGATATATTACCTTATTTAATCATCACAAAACACTTGTGGGTATTATTATTCTATTATACAGATGAGAGAATTGAAGCTTATAGAGGTTAAATACTTGCCCACAGCCACATACTAAGTTGCCCTCCCTGGGTGTACTAGGTAGGCTTCATTGAACAGGCTTGAGATGATCGTACTGTAGCATTTAGTTACATAACCAAAGAGTAAATAAGGTAGTCTTTGGCCACAGGGAGGGGAAAGAACTGGCGTGTGAGGATTGACAAGGTCCTGAATTTAAAAAAAGAGGAGAGGATTTGATTAGTATTTATGAAATCGTGAATGGTTCTGGATGATGCAGACAACCTGGAATTACTAAATTAAGGTGGCTCCCTTTTAAGTTTGAGAAAGATCAAGTAAGGAAAGCTAAAGGAAGTAACACAGCAGGAAATAGATCTTGTGGAACACACTCTAAATACAATGAACATACAAATTTTGGGCAAGCTTAGATCACTCCTTAGATGTTAGGGCTATGATGATGTACTGTGAGTAACTTTGCAGTTTAAGGCACGTGCCAGAATTTGGAGGTCGAAGTTGGAAGGCGGCAAACAGCTAGACTTCATGCTTGTGTCAGGGGAAGACTTGGGAGGTTGGTCTGTGGGCATGGCCGGGTAGGGCAGCTCTGATTTTCTTTACGTTAGTGTGGGTTCCTTCTGTCATTCATATGATCCTATTTCAGCAGTACCAAAATCCCGGATGTCCAGGGAACCAGAAGGAACTACTGAAGAGGTGGGAAAGCACTTATGCCGCTGCTCTGCACCCTCCCTGGATTCTACCATCAGCCCAGAGGAAGGGCATGGGGATGGTTACAACACCTCATGGGGGCCACCGCACATGCAGAATTAGGTGTAGACACACTGTTTTCAAATTCTACGATAAGATTACCTGATATTATTCTTAATTTTATTATATAAAAGAGGAAAACTGGGCCTCAAGTGAAATAACTTGAGTTTCACAGTTGGAACTAGAACCCTGGTCTCCTGACATTCTTCATTTTTGTATTCTACTTTCTCAAATACTGTTTGCCTATTGTTTTGATATACACTTCACGCATCCTGAAGAGCCTTTTAAACTAATATAGACAAGGTTACTTTATTTGGTAAATACAGTATAGACAGTCCTGAACTTACAATGATTTGACGCAATTCTTTGACTTTATGACGGTGCGAAAGCGATACGCATTCCGTAGAAGCCGGCCTGCGAATTTTGAATGTTGTTCTTTTCCCAGGCTAGCCATCTGCAGCACAATCCTCTCTGTGGTGCTGGGCAGGGGCAGCGAGCCGCACCCCCAGTCAGTCCCACGGCCACGAGGGTGACTACAGCCGGCACCCTCACAGCCGCTCTGTACCCGGACAGCCATCCTGTTTTCACTTTCAGGACAGTATTCAATGAATGACGTGAGGTATTCGACACTGTATTATAAGATGGGCTCTGTGTGAGATGATTTTACCCAGCTGGGGGCTAATGTAGGTGTGCTGAGAACGTTGAAGGTGGGCTGGGCTAAGCTATGACATGCAGTAGGTGATGTGGATTAAATGCATTTTCGACTTAGGATATTTTCAACTTACGATGGGTTTATCAGGACCTATCCCCATCGTAAGTCAAGGAAGATCTGTACGTTGTAGGTTTCGAGTTATGGCCAGTTAAGGGTTCTCAAGATTGAGGTAAGAAGGTGAGAAAGGGGGGGAAATGTGGGAAGGAGGGTGGGAGAGGCCTGCTGAGAAAAAGGAGGGAGGGAAAAGCCCCCCGTACTTTTATTTCTTTTCTAGGCTTCCTGGCAGTCTGCCCTATGCATCTTGAGATTTATTTTTGGGGGTCTAAGATTTAGTGACAATAAACTTGCCTGGGCCCAAATCAAATAAAAGAGACTCAAATTTGAAGTAGAGGATTGTGTAAAATTAAGTCCCAGGGGACAGATACCAGGCTAAAAAAGAGTGAGGCGCCGAGGTTTTAAAAGTTAACTGGTTACTAGCAATAGATTCAGCTGATATCTAGTACGCCTGGAGATGCAGGACTTAAAGTATGTGAATGGAAAGACAGAATTTAGACAGAATTTTTGAGACAAGGGAGACCTCAAAAAGTGAACATACGCAAATGAATGTTAATGGACTAATTATAGCATAGCTGCAAACTTGCTTTTCATACAGTTGAGGACATTGGAAGTTTTCCTCACTATTTCTTTCCTACTGTGTTTCTCCTCTTGTATGAGATTGCTGGTGGGCCCCTTGACCCCTCCCTGCCCTTTGAGTAAAATGAGCGAGGGGGGTTATTTGGTACTTTCTCAGATCTGTACAGTAAGTAAGCGCCAGCTTTCTGATTTTGGCAGGTCCTGTTTCATATATATAATCTTTTTCTCCACATAGTCATATATAGAGGCAGGCTGTGTGTGTGTGTGTGTGTGTGTGTGTGTGTATAGTGTTTTAGAGGTCTAGAAAGATTTAGCTAATAGCTTTTTATCTGATGTGATTGATAAGATTAAATGGAGTTCCAAGGAAAAGGTGAGCCATGTTCTAGTTAGTTAGCCCGTGTTCGCTGGTGGACTCTGGGTCAGTTAGCAAGTCTTCTGAGTGAGAAATAATGCAGAGATAGATGTTGGTATGAGGCCTCAGAATCCGTTCACCTGGTCGCTTCAACTATAATTAGATAAAAAGAGCAAGTCTGTAGTTATGCTTTGAGAACTTCACCCCCTTCCGTTTTTAGCCACTTGTATTGATTCTGGACTGATGACAGAACTTCGAGTTTTGAGAATTTTTTAGCACTTAAAGTAGTCTTAACTACTTTAAAATTACTCCTCACTTCCAAGGGCTAATAGCTATTCTTTTTATTGAATAGATGTGGAAAGTAAAGGTAAAGACAGTATACTTAATGTAAGTTAAACTTGATTTCAGTTCCATATAGTACAGGCCATCTATATCAGAAAGAGGTGAACTTTTAAAGAAAGCCCATGTGTTATAGTTATCTCTGGGATAGTCACAGTTATATGATTTGAAATTTCTTGAATTAGTTTTATTCAAAATGAAATATAAAAATGCAATGTCATGTTCTAATTTTGGTTTGTTTGATTTACAGTAAATGAACTGGAACTTATCTCTTTTACTTTAGGCTTTCAGATAAACTTCTGTGAAAAGGCACAAAGTAAGCTACAAATTTTATGATATTATGCTCCTTATTTTTTTTCATATCCGTCTTGGTATTGGGAATGTGTCCACTATTGTTTCAACTAACCAACCATGGCAATTTTACATTAAAAGAGCTTCCATTTTTCATTCTTTTCCCAAATACAAAAAAATTGTGTTATAGTTTCACTTGAAATTGAAATAGGAGAAAGATATATATAAGTATTCAAAGGTATGTAGGTATAGAAAGATGTATATGGATATTAGATGTACATAGATATTCAGATGTATATACCTATAGAAAGACATGCTAGATTTAGATGTATACAGGTATAGAAAGCTACATATAGGTATTCATGTATATACAGTTATAGAAAGATGTATGTAGGTCTTTGGATTTAACCATGATTTAAATTACAAATTGAGGAAAGTTCACTTTTCAGATTGTGGTGCAAAAAGTATATAATGGTACTCAGAGATCGCATGCTTTACAACTGATTTATTTTAAACCATGCATTTAATGCATCTGAACTTTTTTTTCTTTAAAACAAAGCTTGTTTCTTCCTCCTGCCTCCTCCCAACCCCCCAATATAGACTAGTGTTCTATATTAGGACACTAGTCTTCATAGAATACAGAATAGGTTTCTATACAGTAAAATTTATAAAGTTAAATGCATTTTGAACTTAGATATCATTTGTGTAAAATGCACTTTAAAAAATCCTAAGTCAAGGAGGATACTCTCCAGTTAACGTAAAAATATCCCCAAATATAACGTAACTAGTTTGTTGTTCTGCTTATTTGTTTATACAGTGGGGAAGAATGGTGGCCGCTTTTTGATAGATAGCATTCTCCACCCCCCAGCTTTATTGAGATGATTGATGTGTACCATTGTGTAAGTTTAAGGTGAACAAGTGAACAGTGTAGTGATTTGGTACACGTATGTATAGGGAAATGATTACCACAGTGGGATTAGTTAACACCTCCATCACCTCACATAATTATTTCTTTTTTGTGGTGAGAAGGTTTAAGATTTAATCTCTTAGCAACTTTCAAGTATAATATAGTGTTGTTAACTATAGTCGCCATGCTGTACATTTTAGATCCTCTGATATGCATCATTTTTAAGTAAGTAAGTTCAAAGGAAACAAAGTTTAACCTGGAGAAAACATTTTTGCTGTTTTTAAATTTTCTGACAGAATCAAAATACTTAATTTCCATTAGTTGAACATTGTGACTTCCTTTGAAATGTAGTTGGCAACAATTTATATCTTGAATGGTTCACTCATGATATAAATATGTAATGAGTGGTAGAGTAGGGCAGCTAAACCCTAGGATAAAAACTTTTTAATTGGTCCATTATTATCATCCTTTACTTACCTTAAACTAAAAATAGTATATGATTTTCTGCCCTTAATGAACCTCCATATATGATATGTGTCTATATGTAATGAAGTTGCAACTTCTATTTTATGCTGTATTTTAATTTCTCTTTTTTTGGTGAGGAAGATTGGCCCTGAGCTAACATTTGTGGCAGTCTTCATCTCTTTTGTGTATGGGATGCCACCACAGCATGGCTTGATGAGCAGTGCATAGGTCTGTGGTGAGGATCCAAACCTGTGAACCCTGGGCTGCTGACACGGAGTGTGCGAACTTAACAACTATGCCTCTGGGCCGGCCCCTGTATTTTAATTTTAACACATCTACTATGGCAATTTTTAGCTTTCATTTACATTTTAACATAAAATATTTCTATTTAATATTTAATATAATTTTTAGTTTTTCATGTCTATATTGACAAAATCTGATGAAAGAAAACCGCTGACCATTTAAGAAATTTAAAACTGCATTCACGTTGTTGCTCTTTTCTCTAACTTAGTCCTGTTGGGGACACAAAACAAGAGAAATGTATTGATCTTATTAAGTTTACAGTTGTGACTACAGTGTCTATACATAGCTCTGTAGGTAGATTAAAAATGCCTTTAGACTGTCTACATGGTCCTTTCCCTGTCCTGTTGTTACAGAATGATGGGTTTGTGGTGTTGCCTACTTTCGTACATATGGAAGAATCTAACAAGGAAGCATATGTAATCCCACTGTGATGCTCGCTGTTGGTTGTCTTCACTTCGTCTTCCCACTGTGACTGCTTTCTCATGTCTCCCTTTTTATTTCTCCCTCTCTCTTTGGGAGGTCCTCCTCTTTATTTTCCAGCTTTTGGGATTCAACACAGTTTTATACATTCATTCATGAAGCACATATTGGATACCTAGATACTATATAGTGAGGCAGATTATTGGTCTGGAAATGAATCAAATAGGTTCCTGCCCTTAGAGGGCTCTTAGTATAGTGGACTGGAGTTGGTCCTGCGTTGATTCTAAGTGTTCAACTACTGACGCTACAGGTTGATGAGTAGCTGGACCCAGGGTGAAGTGGTGCAGGAGCTGATGTGTGCTGGACACCTCTGTTCTTCGTGTTCTGTCATGAGAGAGAACAAGCATGAGGGGTGCTGTGGTCTCACGATGGATGCTTTCCTGACTGGGGACCGTGGCTCAGAGATCCAGCAATGGGTCTGCCCTACTTTGAAGTTAAGCAGAGCTGTCTGTGCTGGCTTGGACCTCAGTGGGTGACTCGAGGAAAGGGAGCACACGTATCAGGGAGAGTTGGAGCTGGGATGTGGGTAGGGATGGCCAGCTCTAAGTTGACAGCATTTATTTTTGTGCTTTTGGTACCTGTATTTTAGGCTAAGTTTTCAGTTGCTGACATATACTAACACTTTTTTCTAAGACTAGTCCTGTGATTTGCATGACTTAAAAATTAAAAGTGCAATTTTGGAATGTTTGCAGTCTGTCTTCTCTCTTCCAGTTTGCTCTGGAATATAGACATTGACTTTATGTTGAAAGTGGTCACTCATTTCTTTAAAAATAAAGGGCTTGAAATCACCAAAGGAGTGTTTTCTCACCTATCAGGGCATACTGTAGTACCAGAATCTTCAGTTTTATTCTAAGAGTGTTTCAAAATTATCAGAAAAACTTACGTTTAATTCATTAAAAATAATTATATATCATACAATTACTGGAGGAGGGGATGGGGTACTAAGAGAGCAAAATTGGATATTGTTAGAAGTCCAGTAGGTTTGAGGACTACTGCTTCAAATGCTCAATTCTCCGTCACAAATCAGCAAGACTTATTGTAAAAAGATTCTGATGACTAATGGAAGCTCTGAAGGATTAATTTTTTTCCATTGTTTGACTTTCACACAGTTTTTGTTTTTGATGCTGCTGTATCACTATTCCTATCAGTTTGTTACAACTGCCTGTTATAAGTTAGTGGAGTTTTATTGGAGATGTGTGTGTGGGTAGTCACACACATAAACAAATAGTGTGAGATTACACGTTTAATTTTGCAACTAGGTTTTTATAGAAATTCAATAAAAATCCACTTTGCACCTCATGATCCTCCTTTTTATCAGTTATAGTTTGTGCGTTTATTTGCTTTTTGGTTTTCTGAGTATATATGTTTAAGGTAATACATATTTAAGATAATAAGTAAATAAAGTTAGAATTATTTAAGACAACAGTGTTATACTTCTTTTACCAGTGTTGGGCATTGAATTTTTCTGAAGTCTGAATCTAGGACTACTTTAGGGAAAAATACTCTTTTCATTGCAGAGCTCCTACATTAGAAGGTGGATTAATTCATCATTTATCATTTGGAGATAATGATTTTGTACTCGTGAAGATGTTTATGTGATTTATGAACAAATTTGAATTATACATCAATGGCTTTAATGGGCTGGTGCATAAACACGGTTCTTTAGAATATGATTTGCTTTGCTTTATAAAACCATTTTTTTTGGAGGGAGGGGTGAGATTTGCCTAGAAAGAAAGTTTTTGAGAAAAACTTTTATAAATGTCAAATTTACCTTAGTGTATCAACATTCTGGTTTTTTATGTGGATGAGAATTGTGACCCATTAAAGACCTTGGGGCATAGGGATTTTCCTCAGAAAATACCTAACAAAATCCTGTGCTAATCAAAGTGTTAGTAGTCAGAGGTTTGGCAAATACTCTGTTAATAAGTTAGTTTTCTCACAGGGGCACTTTTAGGTCCCCCCCCCCCCCCCCCGCCCCCTCAATGTATTTTCAGGCCATGGCTGTGTAGGGTTCTTGAGTGCTAAAAGTTCGGGTAGTGTTGAGTTTCTGTAGCTTTGCTTACACTTTTGATAGCTTTAAAAACTTTTAGTGGCTTTTAAAAATTGTTTTACTTGGGAATGTTTGTATAGCAATGGGATCTTTATTTAGAAAATTAGATGCTCCAGAGCTGACTGTTACCCTTGAAGTCACTAATAGAAATTAGATCACAGGTAGTGATTGCTTTTGGTAACGCTGCACATCAGAATATTTGGAGAAAAAGTGGAGGTATCCTAATGACAGATTCTCATTGAGTTGTGAACCTATTCTTTTTGAATAAGTATCCCTAATTGTTTTTAAATTGGTAATAATGAAAAGGAAACAATAAAGAAAAGGAAGGATATTTTGTGAATCTTTCCAGAAATTTGAGGAAGTCATTAGTCAGTTTACTGACCTGATAAGAAGTGTCTGTAAAAGATGATGTTTTGCTCGGGAGAGCATTTGACTTTACTGGATGTGGGGTGTAGAAAACCAGGGGCAGTAAGGAGTAGAGGGAGGGTCAAGCTGTTCTGCATGGGGCAAAAATCTACACCCAATAACTACAATTTTATTGTTTGGAATTTATTAAACTCAGCTAAGTTTTTCAGCAACCCTAAGAAACAGAACGACTGCACTTGCTACTATTGGAGTTTAACAAGTTCTATTGAAATTTATATAGATACTGAAGTTAGTTGAAAAATGAGGCTTTTTAGGATTTGCCATAAACCCTACTTGCCTCCAGTATAGATATATATATATTTTTTTACGATTGGCACCTGAGCTAACAAGTGTTGCCAATCTTTTTTTTTTGTCTCCCCAAAGCCCCCCAGTACATAGTTGTGAGTGCCTCTTCTTGTGCTATGTGGGATGCTGCCTCAGCGTGGCCTCATGAGTGGTGCCAGGTCTGCGCCCAGGATCCAAACTGGTGAAACCCTGGGCCGCTGGAGCAGAGCGTGCGAACTTAACCGCTCGGCCATGGGGCCGGCCCCTCCTCCAGGATATTCATCACTATCTTTGTGGCCTGTGATAAACTGCCAGCGGAAAGTCCATCTGCTTGGAAATGGCTTTTATACCAAAGCCCCTGAACGGTAGCAGTGGTATAGGCAGAGTCAAGGTTCACGTATTCTTTATACCTTGTGCTATGTCAAGGGGAATGTTGCCTAATTATCTTGGATCTTGAAAGTGGTGGGAATGTTAATTCCTCCTGAAAAATGGTTTTTGTTGCTAGAAGTAGCAATA
Source organism: Equus asinus (assembly GCF_041296235.1). Taxonomy (NCBI): domain Eukaryota; kingdom Metazoa; phylum Chordata; class Mammalia; order Perissodactyla; family Equidae; genus Equus; species Equus asinus. The sequence goes on along the minus strand of NC_091802.1, from coordinate 7,945,293 downwards.
TTTCCAACAGCTATTGCACCTTAAAAATCATTTAGGAAAGCTTAATGTGTGATATTTTTGAACAATGACAAAATTAGTGATTCTCCCACATTGCAGAAAGTTTCCCTTCATTTGCCAGTTGAACTTTACTACTAGCAATGAAGATATATATATATATATATATATGTTTTTTTTTTTTTTGAGTAAGATTAGCCCTGAGCTAACTACTGCCAATCCTCCTCTTTTTGCTGAGGACGACTGGCCCTGAGCTAACATCCATGCCCATCTTCCTCCCCTTTATACATGGGACGCCCTGCCATAGCATGGCTTTTGCCAAGCCGTGCCATGTCCCCACCCGGGATCTGACCCGGCGAACCCCAAGCCGCCAAAGTGGAGTGTGTGCACTTAACTGCTGCGCCACCAGGCTGGCCCCTATTTTTTTTTTTAATTTTATTGAGATCATACTGGTTTATAACATTGTGTAATTTCAGGTGTACGTTATTATATCTGAGCTTTTGTATAGACTGAATCATGCTCACCGCCAATAGTCTAGCTTTTGTTTTTGTTTGTTTTAAGGATTAGCACCTGAGCTAACATTTGTTGCCAGTCTTCTTTTTTTAATTTTAATTTCTTCTTCTTCCCAAAGCCCCCCAGTACACAGTTGTATATTCTGGTTGTAGGTCCTTCTGGTTGTGCTATGTGGCACACCACCTCAGCATGGCCTGATGAGCGGTGCCATGTCTGTGCCCAGGATGTGAACCGGTGAAACCCTGGGCCGCTGAAGTGGAGCATGTGAACTTAACCACTTGGCCACGGGGCTGGCCCAGTGAAGGGATATTTGACACAACTTTTGTGCTTGAACAGATACAGGGCAGAAATGATGTGGAAAGTTTCCAGAGAGTGTTCCCAACTAAACCTCCAGTTAATCAAAGTGGTTTTCAATTTACTTATCAATTTAGGGTGCTGGTTTTTAAACAAGGTGTAGTAAATACTTGAATTCTCATTACATGATATTATAAGCACTTTCAAAATTCTGACACAAGTGTCTAGATGAAAAGATGTACTGGAAGAAATTTGCAACTCCCATGTTTGTTGTTCATCTACTCATTATGTAGAATTAAGTGAACATTAATCAGAAATGAAGATCAAGTAGATACAAGCATATTCCCTCCCCTTTAGAGAACCTATTATAAGGTGATATAAACAGAGGCCCAAATCTAACATTTAACAGATGTGTGTATACCACTAATGGTAAGAGACACTGAGGTCTATAAAGATGAATTAAATCTGGAACCTAGTACTCTGACGAAGCTTGTGTTCTTTGAGAGACTGAATATGTAGAAACAGACTCTGTGGTACAAACAATAATAGATGACTCTTATTTACTGTGTGCTCAACCTTGTTCTAAGCACTTTATATATATCTAAGTACTTTACTCCTTTAATTTATTTTTAAGATTTTATTTTTCCTTTTTCTCCTCAAAGCCCCCCGGTACATAGTTGTATATTTTTAGTTGTGGGTCCTTTCAGTTGTGGCATGTGGCATGCTGCTTCAGCGTGGCCTGACGAGCTGTGCCATGTCTGCACCCAGGATCTGAACTGGCGAAACCCTGGGCTGCCGAAGTGGAGCGTGTGAACCTAACCACTTGGCCACAGGGCTGGCCCACTCCTTTAATTCTTACAGCAATGCTTTGAAGTAGGTTTAATAATTATTATAGATGAGGAAACAGAAGCACAGAAAGGTTAAGTAAATTTTCCAAAGTAAGACAGCTGATGAGTGGCAGACTGTGCGACCTTGGTCTGGTCATAGGTGAGGACATATTTGTATACAGGCTCTCTTAACAATGAGTTGATTCTTTTAGCAAAAGATTTATGTCCCTCTCACTTTCCTTTAGTTAGAGGTGGAAGGAAGAACATTATGTAATTTTTAAAAACTTTTAATGCAGGCCGGTCCTGTGGACGAGTGGTTAAGTTCACGTGCTCTGCTTCAGAGGCCTGGGGTTTCGCCAGTTCGGATCCTGGGTGCAGACATGTCACCGCTCGTCAGGCCATGCTGAAGCAGTGTCCCACATAGCACAGCCAGAGGCACTCACAACCAGAATATACAACTATGTACTGGGGGGCTTTGGGGAGAAGACGAAGAAGAAGATTGGCAACAGATGTTAGCTCAGGTGCCAATCTTAAAAAAACACAACTTTTAATGATAGAAGTTTTCATACACAAAAACAGAAGAGTATGTAATGAACCCCTGTGTACCCATTACATAGCATCAAAAATTATCAACATGTGGCCAATCTTATGTCATTTGTTCCTCCTCCCTCCACCTGTCTCTACTGAAGTATCTTAAAGCTAATTCTGATTATCATTATTTCATCCACATATATCTCAGTCACATGTCTTCTAAGTGATAAGGACTCTTAAATACATAACCTCAGGATCATCATGTACAGTAATATTATCATTTTGTTAAATAAACAAAATGATATTATCAGCCACTCAATTGTTCAGATTTCCTCATGCCTTACAGATGCCTCATTTACCGTTAATTTAAATTGAGATTTCGACAAGGTCCACATACCTATTGCATTTGGCTGATATGTCTCATAAGTTTCTTTAAATCTGTGGTAGTTCCCTCTTCTCTCCTTTTTTTCTTGCCCTTTTATTCATTGAAAAATTGGGTCGTGTATTTTGTAGCATTTGCACATTTGGATTTGGCTGATTACATCCTTTTAGTAGTCAGTGTTTCACATGTTCCCCTTTGCCTTATATTTCCTCGTAATTGGTGGTTAGATATAGAGGCTTGATCGCATAGAGATTCAAATTTTTGGCGCGAACACTTCATAGGTGGTGCTGTGTGTTGTTGCATTGCATCAAGTGGCATGTGCTTTCTGGTTGTAGCTCTTAGTAAGATCCATCGGTGGGTTTAGGTGCTGTCAGTGTGATTCATGGAGGATAAAGTTCCCCTTCAGTCTTTCACATGGTGGTTTTGGCCACCATCAGTGATTTTTGTCTATTTTGTTGGGGACTGGTTAACTTGTGTTTCCAAATATTTTTGGGCTCTGCAAATAGTAGCTGTGGTCAGCCAAAAAACAAAGTTTGTGTTTGGGGCATACCATCGAATGCAAATTAGAGAGTTAAGCATTGATCATCTCTGACCTAACTGCACCAGTGTTGGTGGATATGACAGTGTGTGCATATATGCACACACATATACACAAACATTTACTGTGCTTTTCTGTACTTTGGGAGAATTAAGGGTGGGCATACATCTATCTGTGCTTCATACCCTGGAACATGAGTTGACCTATTCATTAATCAGCGTTCTTTTTAACTTCTCAACACCTCCTAATCTGTGAAGATAATCAAAAACCATGTCTAATAATACTTCTTGACGTTTTTTGGTGAAGTTGAAGAACCAGTGGGTATGCGAGACCAGTTCTGCTTAAGATGAATCTCAAACCGGAGTGCAGCTTTTTTAATTAATTTATGTTCAGTGCTCAGGTCGTTTAGGGCATTGCCTTCTCTGTACTTAGGAACCAGAATTAGTCATCAAAAGGCAATTTGGTGAGAACAGAAGTAAACAAGAGTCCTCTTCCAGGTTATAGAAAAGCTTGGTGAACTTCTTGTATTGCAGTTAGCAGTTGCCTTCTCAGTGACCTGTTTATTCTTGTCCAACAGGTGTCATTATTCACCCTTCATTATTCATTATTAGTAATAATTTCTTAACCAACTTTCCTTTTTCACTATTCTTGTTCAGTCACCCATCTAGTAACTAAATTATTAAAGTCTTTCCATGATGTTCTAAAACTGATTTGATTTTACAGGAGTTGTAGATAACAAATTAGAGAAAATTCAATGAGGATACTGTCATGTCCTACGTATTCAGGAAGTAGATAGGATGCAACATATCCTCTCTGCGTGCTGTTTACTCTCTTGATTAATCTTACTTTAGTCTAACCTTTTGAAAACCTCAATTTATAGAATACATTTGCAGGCAACAAATAGTACTTAGTTGTGTTCAGTAAGAGATGAAGGTGTTATTCACATCGTGATTTTTTTTTTTTTAAAGATTTTATTGTTTTCCTTTTTCTCCCCAAAGCCCCCCAGTACATAGTTGCGTATTCTTCATTGTGGGTCCTTCTAGTTGTGGCATGTGGACGCTGCCTCAGCGTGGTTTGATGAGCAGTGCCATGTCTGCGCCCAGGATTCGAACCAACGAAACACTGGGCTGCCTGCCGCAGAGCGCGCGAACTTAACCACTCAGCCACGGAGCCAGCCCCTTGATGTTTTTTAAATTGAGAAGTATTCAGTGGGATCCAAGGCTATTCAGATGCTGGTGAGAGGAGTATAATAGTGCTGTAGTTATCGCTTGTACATAGAGGTACAGTATTAGCTTTGTATAGAAGATGTTTATTCATGTTCCACCTCTGTTATTTGCTTTGGTAGTAACACAGTTGGACTTGAATTTAAATTTGGATCAAATTATTACATAAAATTTCTTTAAAAAAATTCATAGTGTAATGCATCACTGAAATGGAAAAAGTCAGTTGAGTATACAAAAGTTGTCACATGTCATGCAATTCAAGGCAGTTAAAAATGTCAGATATCTTTTTTAAAGCCAAAAGATGGCTAATTCATGTGTCAGGAAGTTCTGTCAGTTAGGAGCATTTCTCTAGTTAAAGCTTCTAGCTAACTTTTTCAGAGAACCTACTTGGACATATTTTGATTAATGGAAAAAAAGCAACAAATTAGATCTATCAGGAAATATGGGTAAAACCCTCAATTGAGATGTCTGAAACTATATGTTCTAAAGGTGTTAAATTAAAAACTTGAGCTTGAATAGCTTGAATTATTCGTTTATTCAACAAGTATTTGAGTTCCTGTGTTATGCCAGGTGCTGTTCTGAAAAGCACTGAGTTGCCCGCCTGCTCTCTCTAATTTCCAGCGGTCAGAAGTCATCCAGATGAGTGTTTAGGTTCTGACTGCGAAGAATGCTTATGTTCAAACGTTGACTGTGTTCCCAAAGAAAAAGGGGTTCTTAGATAGATAAACATAGTATATTGTTGATGCTAGTTAAAAATTATATAGTGTGACTTTTTTCCCCCTCCTCTGCAGTTATTAATTATTGCTGATCTGTTGATGGTATTTTAGAAATGGGGAAGTCATCTTACTGCAATACAGCTCTACTTCTGCTTCAGGTAGAGTAAGCTACTGGGAAAACGCTTGTGTTCCACTGCTTCACAGAAGTAAGTAGGTCACGTGTTTGAGTGCAGGTTGTCTCCAACCGTCAATGCAAATGGTCAGTAAAATTTAGCCTTATTGTCCTTTAAAGGTGCCGTTTAGTGGTAAATGGTTACCTGAAGGCTGTCTAAAGGATCTTAATTGATTAAAATGTATGCAAAATTATGCATATAAACAAAATTGATTCCTTCTTTTGTCTTTCTGGATCGCTAAGGACATGGTGAAAAGCAGGGTTACTACAGGTAAAGTTTTATATGCTGGTGTGAATTTTTTGCTTTGGGGATAGGCTATTTGGGCAATAGGGTCAAAAAGTCAAGTATTCCCTGGAGCTTGGACTAAAAAGTTACCTGGGATCCATTGTGGAGTCTAATAGAAAGGAAAAGAAGTAAATAAGACCCTCTATCTGATTTTCCTGAGCTAGTATAATGTGGTCATGTATTTTATTGTTCAGTCTTTGCTCTAAGAAGACCTACATGAAATCAAGAATCTGCCAAGGTGTTTGAAGGACTTTTGACTTGATAATCCTTGATAAGATGTTTTATCATATCAGTTTATAAATCAACTATTGATATGTGATAGAGAAAAATACATTCATAAACCGTATCTTCCCACTTTATCTCTAATTGGACTGGAATATTTTTCACCTCTTTTTAGGCTTGCTTATAGATTTGGATAGCATAAAACATCAATTACAAGTATTAATGGAAATTAGAAAAGATTTATTTCTTGAAACTGACTTTTGTTGCCTTTAGGAAATCTTAATATTCCTCACTTTTCAATGTTTCAAATTTTGACACTCTGAGGTGTTTTCTGACACTAAGCAATTCTCCAGTTCTCTGACACAAACTGGGTGTCCAACAATTCAGTTCAATTCTGAGGTTATCTACCAGAGTTAGTGTCAGATCTCACAAGTTAAAAGGGTTCAGCCCACAAGAAACTGCCCCCACTTTAGATCCAGCTGCAAATGGGGTGCCCAGGCTACCCACACGTCTGCTTGACCCACTACAAATTAGAGGGTTGCCTTGAACCCAAACCCCCCCCCCCCCCCCCCCCCCCGTTTCACTTATTTTCTAGAGTGGCTCACAGAACTCAAGTAAACACTTTGCTTACAACTCGGGAGCAGCCAAATGGAAAAGATGTGTATGGCACAGTATGGAGAGTGAGGCTGTCCATGCCTTCTCTGGGTACATCATCCTCCTAGCAGTTTGATGGATGTGTTCACCAACCAGGAAGCTCCCCAAACTTGTTGTTAGGGCTGTTTATGAAGGCTTCATTACATAGGCATGATTGATTACGTTGTTGGCCTTTGGTGATTGAACTCAATGTCCAGCCCCTCTCACTTCCGTTGGAGGTTAGATGGGGCTGGAAGTTGTAACCCTCTAATCAGTTGATTGGTTTTTCTGGAGACCAGTTCCCATCCTGAAGTTATGTGGGTCATGACTCTGCCTCCTCCAATCTTGTTAGTATAAACTCAGGTATGGTTGAAAGGGGCTTGTTAGGAATAACAGAAGACGCTGCTCTATCACTTAGGAAATTCCAAGGGTTGTAGGAGCTCTGTGCTAGGAACCTGGGACAAATACCAAATATATTTTTATTATACCACAGATACTGTCTGTAGCAAAACTACCTTGCACACAGTAGGCCCATAGCTTTGAATCTGTAAGGTTTTAGAGCTATGGAGGGCTAATCTACAGTTGCCTGGAAAGACGAGTGGGTACCCGATATCATTTTGGCTAGTAGATAGTTGATATTTTTGTTGTGAGATGGATCAACATGCCCCATCTCCTCAGACCAAAGGGGTCCCTTCACTATGATGCTAAATTGCCTGAATTTACTTGCTAATGAAGTTCATATAGGTTTGAGTCTAGAAGAGATTAGTAATATATAATTACTTATATATTTATTTACATATTACATACATATAATTAAATATATAATTACTTATGACTGGTGGCAATCCTTATTGATATTTTGGGCAGATAAGGGAAGAAATTAACGTTTGACAAAAATCTGGCTTTGTTGTGTAGTTAGTAATATTATTCTAAGTAAACTCTTCAAGAAGTCAGATCTGGTTGTTTTGGTAGCTCCTCAGTTTGGATGCTGCTTTGAACACAGCTGAAATACAGCCCTCTTAGCTCTATGGCCTGAGGCAACTCGCTAGAGCTCTCAGTCGTTGGCCTTTAGCCAAGAACAGCCTTGCATTTCCTTCATTGTGTGGTGCAGATATTCTTTTCTTTACATCATGGCACAGATAAAAAAGGTTTGAACACTGATTGAAAAAACACTGATGGTGTGGTTAGAAGATATGGTTAATGTGTTTCTTTCATTTTGGGTGCTTGAAAGTTAAAATGCAACTATAGGATGTTCTGGGGTTTACCAAGCAGGAAAAATAAATATGACCTAAGAACCAGTGGGCACTTTGGTTCCTTGCTAGAGTTCAGGGAAGCCATTCTGAGAATATCTGCTGTGTGTTGAGTGCCTCTGCCTCGACAGGGATGTCATCTGGAAGCCACTGCGTGGGCTCTGGGATACTGATGAAAACCAGAAGAAGCCTTGTGACTTTTCTTGACACAGTTTTCATGAGTATGCGTATTATGTGCTTTGACCCACTAGAAAGATGGCTGTTAAGTAAGTCAGGGGGCTGGCCCCATGGCCGAGTGGTTAAGTTTGTGCGCTCTGCTTCGGCAGCCCAGTGTTTCGGTGGTTGGGATCCTGGGCGCGGACATGGTACCACCCATCAAGCCATGCTGAGGCAGCGTCCCAGATAGCAGAACTAGAAGAAGCTACAACTAGAATATATACAACTATGTACTGGGGGGCTTTGGGGAGAAGGAAGGGAAAAAAAAAAGATTGGCAGTAGATGTTAGCTCAGGTGCCAATCTTTAAAAAAAAAAAAAAAAAAGTCAGTTATGTGGATAGTTTTCCAGAAATCCTAGTATCTTGTTATTGGTGCATGGTGAGACTTCAACTTGAAACTTTAGGGAGCTGATGAGGAGCTTAATTAGAATGTCGACGGGTCACGGTCTGACCTACACATCACAGAAGAAGGGGTCACTTTGACCATTCTGCATAGAAAGTTTTGTTGGAATTGGTTAACACCAGTTTTGTGTCTCACTTGTCTCCATGGGACCCCTCACAAATTTGAGGCTTAAGAACATCAGTGTCCTGTGGATTTGGCTCAGTTTTAGGCGTTATGTGGATTTAAAGTGTTCTGAGTGCCTGGACAAGGTGCTGATATCTTTACCAACTTGCTGTGCTGTAAACATTGCCGTTTCCTGGCCAGGACTCTCAGCACCGTGTATAGCAATAGTGCTTCTGTGTGAATGGAATTAGTGCGAGTGTGCAGCAGGTTAGGCCTTTCTTATTAAGGATTGTGAATGATGATGGTATAAACAGACTGGGGACACTTGAAGAACTCAGAGAATTATTAGCACATTCTTCCTCCTCTCCCCTAAAATGGGGGTGGAAGTGTGCTGACGGTAATGGCTGCCACCTTTTGGGTATCCATTTGGAACCTTCTCAAGGTGGGTGTGTAACTGGAAGTCCAGCTCTTTCAGGTTCCCCTGGAGGGTGGGCCTGCACAATCATTGGAGCATGGAGTTGGGGGGAGGTGCCGGGGGGTGGGATTGTGTTGGATAAGCTTTTCCTGTTTTGTTGGAGATTAAATTATTGTTAAATTTAGCTAATACATATACCTTGAAAAATCCCAAAAGATATCATTTGTGAAGTACTCCAAGATTATAGGGGTATGGGAATGTCCAGGTTGTATTAGCAGGCATATGAAAGTGCCTATAGATGTATTTTTTAAGGCCATTTTTTTACTTGTTCTCTAGGCCTCAGTACGATTGGGCTTAGAGAAGAGATTAATCCCTTTTAGAAAGCTCTGGTATGAGTAGTGAGGAGATTATATTTAAAACAGATATAATAAATGCTTAGTGTAGAAAAACTGAAACACGGAAAAGTAGAAGGAGAAAACAATTACCTATAATTGTAGTACCTTGAATTAATCACCAGTTTTGGAGAATGGCCTGTGTATGTATTATAAATTATCATAAGCACATATGCTTTACTGAAATGATAATTTATTAGACACATTGCCTGATTAAAAAAGGCCCTTACTGTTACTGACGTTTTCTAATGTCAGTAGTCTTTTGTGGTGGTTTTCTTTGGTGGTAATGTAGTATTCCAGTTAGGGATGTCCCATAATTTTTGCAACTAATGTAACATAAATATCACTGCTTTGAATAACTTTCTTTGTATAATCTTTAACTTCCTAAAGCATAAATTCTTAGGAATGGAGTTATTGGGTTAATTGTAAGGACATTTTGAGATGTTTGCTAAATATTACCCTCTAGAAAGTGGACCAATTTATATTCACGGCAGTAATCTGTTCATTTATTTGTTTGTCTGTGTTCATTTGTTTACTGAACAAATGTTAGGGATTTATGTGTCAGGTGTAAATATAGGCATTGAGGCATGTGAAAAATAGAATTTCTGCCTTCCTGGAGCTTAGAGTGTGGTGGGGAAGGTAGACGTCAAATAAAAATAGGTGTAAAAGTACAGCTGTGATAAATTCTGAACAGACTTCTTCATACCCTTTTTAACATTGATATTGGGATTCTTTTTATTTGTGCGTGGTATTAAAGGCAAAAACTGAATTTTAATTTTTTAGATAATCAGAAGAATTTTATAATTTGATGATTTTTTCATGTTAATGGTTTATTTATATTCTATTTGTATCCTTTTGTTAATAAATGATTTGTGTGCTTTGTTGGTATTTTCTTATTTGGGATATTTGCTGTCATCTAGATTAGATGAGGCTCTTTTTTACCCCCCCAGTTTGTCGTTTCAGAAGGTAGTGACTTCAGCTGGGGCTACATCATTCAGACAAAAGTATTTTCTTTTTGCTCCTCAATGAACCTGGGGACCTTACAGAAGAACTTGGAACTATGGAGATCCAAAGCTAAGATCCTGCTCAACAGAATCTGTTTGATTCCATCTGCATGACTGTGTGGGAAGGCATCTCAGGTTCTGTGTATTTTGGTAAAGCCTTGACGTTTATGCTGTGTTGGTAATCCCAGGAGGGTCTTCCTGAATTAACTGGCTCCCTGGGTATCTTTTTTTTTTAAAGATTTTATTTTTTCCTTTTTCTCCCCAAAGCCCCCCGGTACATAGTTGTATATTCTTTGTTGTGGGTCCTTCTAGTTGTGGCATGTGGGATGCTGCCTCAGCATGGCTTGAGGAGCAGTGTCATGTCCGCGCCCAGGATTCGAACCAACGAAACACTGGGCCGCCTGCAGCGGAGCGCGCAAACTTAACCGCTCGGCCACGGGGCCAGCCCCTCCCTGGGTATCTTTGAAGCGTTTAGACTAATCAGGACTTGGCCAGTGTAGTGTGAAGAATTATATTTGTTTGCTGGTAGTAGATATCTTGGCTTAGTCTGATCAAAAGTGACGCTCTTGGTGCCTTTAATTAACTGCTAGCTCAGAGATGTGGCTACCTATAGAAACCCATAATAATGACATTGTACGTAATTGAGGTAAAATTATTGCTGATCACAGAGGGGCTTGTGTAATCAATGTCACAGTTGATGGTTAGCTGAGTCAGAGACTGAGGAATCAATTATAAGTTTCTACTATTAGGTTTGGAAGGATTTCAGGGCATATTGTGAGCTTCATTCCATGAAACTTAATAAACTCTCCATTTTACTATGATAGAAAACTAGTTTAAAGGTTTTTTTTTCCTAGTTGGATGATCAACTTGGGAGCGTGTTTGGGGCTTTTAAGCCTTGAAACTCTCCCTGAAGACTTTCGTCAACCCATCAAGGGCCTTGTAGTTTAATGTAGTCTACAGCAAGCGAAATGCTTCTTTTGCCCTTGTGTGGAGTCTGTAAGAATCTGCTAGAAGCTGATGTGCCTTTGTGTCAAAGCAGTACCCCTTCAGGAACTGATAGAGGAATAACAGAGTCGTTGATATTTCAGGTTAAAAAAAATTTTCTACCCAAGGAGAGGACTGTGAATCATCTGCCAGAGGTCAGGAAAGGTGAGAGTAAATTAATTTGGTTCTTTCTTTGGCACTGGAGCCTCTGAGGCCCAAGCTTGTCAGATGAGGAAAATGTTTAATATTTAGGAGGCAGTGGTGTTGGTGATCTACCATCCTAGTTCAGGACCTTGCCATCATATACCTAGATGTACCAGGTCATAAAGGCTGAGAAAAAATAAGTGATGATGTGGCTGACACTGTTACACATAGTAACATCTTTACTCTTCCCAACGCCCCTGTGAGCAAGGTAATATTAATCCCGTTTGGCAGGAGTGGGACTGAGGCAGAGAGACGAAGTCACTCGCCCAAGAGTAGCTAGTACGTGGCAGAGCTGAGTTTCAAAACTGGGTAGACTGGCTCTACCACTGTGTATTGGTGTCTCTAGTTTCTAATTGAGCACCATTGGGATGCTGGATTTGGATAGGAATGGGATTTTTATGAGAGAGTAGGTTATTTTATTTATGGTACATAGTTGTGTATTTTTAGTTGTGGATCCTTTCCAGTTGTGGCACGTGGGACGCCGCCTCACCATGGCTTGATGAATGGTGCCATGTCCGCGCCCAGGATTCGAACTGGTGAAACCCCGGCCACTGAAGCAGAGTGCGTGAACTTAACCACTCGACCATGGGGCTGGCCCCGACATACCTAGCTTAAATGAAGCTACAGAGCAAGCTGAATTTTTTTTTCTTGTTGCTCATGTATTTTGTTGGTTTAAAACGTATCAAACTTTTTCCAGTTTTTTTCTTTTTTAGAGAATTTAATAATTAACTTTTCAGTTACGTTTTAATACTTATAACTAACATAGTAGTTACCGTTTTTTATAGCTATTTACCAGCCATTGCATTTTTAAGTTATATTAATCCTCACCACAGCAGTGCTTGCCAAGTAAGGGACTGTTTTTATCTTGGTTTTATATATGTGCAAATTACTAGACCACAGAAATATCTCTGTTTTTATCTCCACCCGTATTTCAGTGGTGATGACTTAGCATCTTCAAAAGTAACTTTTTCCTCTACTTCTACCTTTTAGCTTCCTCCTACCACATTCCTTTTTAATTTTGGCAGGATGCCAAACAAAACAGTCTTTGTGGACAGGTCAGCTGCCTTATCTATCTTTTTGTCTCCATTGCCTGGTACAATAGCTTGTGTAAAATTGTGATATTTCTGCACCTACCTGTGGCTGTATAAATTATCACATTGGACTTCCCAGAAATCCATCTTATGCACAAAAGTGTTAAAATGTGCTAAAAGGGACTGTTGGCATGTTTACTTGGTTTCCTAAACAAACTCAGAATAATCCAGCTTCCAAAGTGCTTAGCTGCATGGATGAATAACAGTTTTTATTTTATTGGTGGGAGTTCAAAGTTCGAAGTGAGATTTTATGAATTTTTGGAAATTTCTCTTATGTATCAAAGGCTGGAGGAGAGGGGCAATATAATATTAGCCAATAGTAGCTCAGTCAATACTTGGAATGCCTGAGATTGCAAGTCTAGGATAGAACTGACAAAGTTGCCTGTTTCTTCTAATTCCAAGTCTAACATCCTTCCTCTCTTATTCTCTTGAGCTTATGAAATGAGTTAGGGCACTGGTCACTGTAGTCATTTAGGCAGAAAAGGAATGAAAGTAAGTTCTTGTCTGCCACTTTACTTCCTCATTTCTGAAATTGTTTAAATGTAAAATTGCATAATTGGAGTTGTGTGTTCCTCATTTTATAACCAGTGATTACAGATAATTAAAAAAGTTGTTCTGGATACTCTTTCTGTTTTGAAAATGAGATACTAAGAATTAGAGCTAAGGGAGAAGTGAGAATTTGAGGCAGTCCTTTTTCTCCTACCTCTGGTGGGACGCTCCGAACACTTGTAGGTCAATCACCAGTATTTTTTTTTTTTTAAAGATTTTATTTTTTTCCTTTTTCTCCCCAAAGCCCCCTGGTACATAGTTGTGCATTTTTAGCTGTGGATCCTTTCTAGTTGTGGCATGTGGGACGCCGCCTCAGCATGGCCTGATGAGTGGTGCCATGTCCACGCCCAGAATTTGAACCTGTGAAACTCTGGGCTGCTGAAGCAAAGTGCGAACTTAACCACTCACCCGTGGTGCTTGCCCCCGCCAGTATTCCTGAAGGTACTATATGAGTGACTTGTACATTGTAGTTTTAAATTCTCACTTTTTCCTATGCTTGGTTCTAGGGACCCCCCTGTGGTAGCGGTGGGGGGTTCCTTAAGGAGGACTGATTCTGATTGGTTTTTGATTATTCCTACCTAGCTTCTTTGGCCTGTGAGTAGTGGCTTAAAAGAGCAACTGTTTAATTTTCATGATTCTATTTGTTAGATGGGTGGTAGTTCTCTGGTCTCACCTGAGCTCACTAGTGGGTGTTTGCATTCAGCTAGTAGGTCTCTTGCGGCAGACTCAGCTCAGCTGGGAAGGCTGGGACTTCTGGACCTCTGCTCCACGTGGCCTTTGTCATCTGGGAAGCTGGCCTGAACTGCCTTACATTTAGACTCGGTAGCTTCCCAAGAGGATGAAAGTGGAAGCTGCAAGGCCTCATGAAGCTTAGCTTTGCTCATACAACATCCCTTTGGCTATATTCTTCTGGTCAAGGCAAGTCCCAAAGCCAGTCCAGATTCAAGAGGTAGGGAAATAGACCCCGCTTGTCCATGGCAGGAGCAGCAAAGTCACATGGCAGAGAGTTATGGAAATGGGGAGCTGTAATTCATTGGTAGCTATTTTTGTAACCATCTACCAGATATCCCACAGTGATCCATTAGCGTTATATCAGAAAAGCTGTCCTCTAGAGCCAGCTATTACAGGTCCTTCAGTGATTTTTATTGCCATCAACAATAAGAACTTTGCTATTACTATTTCAAATTAGGTGAAATTACTGCTGTTGAAGATAGGTAGATTGAAGAAATATTTTAGAGATGGTCTCCAATCTTACAGAGTGGGTGGGAAGATTCTGGTTCTCTGATTCTGACCGTGAGGGTAACAGAATCCTTCTTTCCTATGATATAATAAAAGAAAATAAGCCCACTAGGTTGTATGAGAGGATAGTGCAATGTTGATTAAAAAAAAAATCTAATAATTCTAAGTCAATAAATATTTGTTGATCTGTTTTGTTCTAGTTACCTATTACAGGTGATTTGCAGAGTTCAAAGATAAATCAAGATAGTTAAACATTTAGAACAGAAAATTGCTCACAATTTAATGAGAACAGATTTGAGGAGGATGGGAGAGCGTGACAGGGTGGACTCAGTGTAAACAAAGTATCTCTCTGAGGACAGACTGATTTTGATGTTTTTGGAAACGCTAAAAGATGTTGTTGCTTCTTAGTGAATAATGAGGAAATGATCTCTTTTCCTCCTCTGTGGAAGGTGAAGAGAGATGCTGTTGGTAGCCTAGATTGCAGGAACTGGTCATCTTCCGTACTGGAGTGGTGGACTCTCAAGTGCCCTTGGTGGGATCTTCGGCCAAGGTTGAACTCAGCTATTAGGTCAGCTTAGCTGATTGTGGAAAATGATGTTAAAGGTTTGTATTGCTTGAGAAGTTGGTGGAGGGAGAATATTCGGGGCTCTTTATCATCTTGCTTAAGGCCAAAGAAAGCTGAAAGATGTCATCCTTCCAACTTCCATATTCTGAGAGTCTGTGAGTTGCTCTGTGGTCAGAATTAGGGCAAAAGATATTCCTGGGCCTTAGTGAGTATGGCTATGCCTGGACGAATCCTTGTTCTTCAGAATCATAGTTCTGAGTATTCTTGAAGATCTCATGCTGTGGAATGCTTCTCTCAAGAAAACTCTGAGGAAGAAATTGTACATAGATGATATGGAAAAGGTTGTTTAAGAAGAACTGGGCCTTAAGGCAGAGCTTCGAAACCACAGTTTCAAGGGTGATACAGGACATTGATCCTCTCAGTCCTTGGAGTGGCTGAGTGGGGCTTCAGGCTGCTTGAACCACCTAGGCCAGCCTCTGGGCCAGCTGTGATTCTAGTTTTCCTGGTGTGTTGAACAAATGTCCTCATTTTCTGTATAAGCCACATCGTGAAAAGAAATGGGCAGTGTTGCCCTAAAGGATGTAGCAGTGCTTCAGAAATATGATGGCATGAGGACAGATAATATTTTCCTTCTCAGTCAGGGTTCTTGGCTGCAAACAACAGAAACCTTTTCTAGTTAGTTTAACCCACAATTGAGTTGTCTGGGGTTGTCCCTGTCAAGTTTATTCCCAGATCAATAAATATTTGAAAGCGTTTTCTATATCAGGCACTGAACTTAGGTTTTAAGTATACAAAGATGATCTTCTCCAACAGGAAACTTCTTCCGTGTAGATAATTTAAGATGTTTGATCATACCTGCTTTCTGTCCTGCTGTAGATAAAGAGGAGGCTCTTGTCTGTCTCTGTTGACTGGTTAGGAATTGATTATTTGTCACAGTCTCACCAAAGGGGGAATTATAATCACAAAATTATAATCCTCTTGATCAATTACTTTAAACCATGTTATAAATATTTTATTCCTAGTTAGTTTTCTAAAACCTCCACAGGCCGTTTATGGTATCACTTCCTTCCTTATACCCTTTTCTCCCTGTGGAAGTTATTGCAGCTTTTGAAAGAAATCCATATTGATATTGATCTACTGTCCTTTTTGTTTGTAGTTTTTTCATTAAAAATATCTGAATCCGTGGTGACAGGTTGCCTTTAGGGTTTTGTTTTTTTGGGGCCCTTGAGAAGAGAAGTAAAGATGAGAGGGACCAGTCCTACTAGAGAGTCTTCCTTAGAGAAAGTGGATAGGAGGGGAACAGTTGCTAAAACAAACAAACAAACAAAAAACACACATGCCTACAGATAGGCAGAAACAGTCTCTCTAGAGTATTATAAAAGCTGTGTTTTTCTCCCTTTCCCTGAATCTCAGCCTTGATTGACTTTCTGAGGTGTTCCTTCTCCTCAAGACTGCCTTATGATTCATCTTAAACTGATCATCATTTGGAGGGTTGGGGTGCACCAGTGAGAACAGGCCATGTAACTTGCTCTTATCCCAAACCCCTTGGCCCCAGTTTTAGGCTCTGAGTCGTCTCTGCTTGGAGAGTCTT
This sequence comes from Equus asinus, assembly GCF_041296235.1. Taxonomy (NCBI): domain Eukaryota; kingdom Metazoa; phylum Chordata; class Mammalia; order Perissodactyla; family Equidae; genus Equus; species Equus asinus. Next base: position 7,928,958 of record NC_091802.1, on the reverse strand, counting down.
TGAACTTTTATAGAATTATTTAGTATATTTTGTTGGTGAATGATCAGAATATGTGCTTGGATAGTTTTCAAGATACTTGCAGATGTTTCTGAAGTATGGAGTGTGTTTAAATCTAAACCGTGACACTTGTGTGCTTGTTCGTGTATGCAGTATATGTCCTTTAAAGACCTCAGTTTATTTTTTGTTTAAATGTGAATGTGATGTTGAAAAAGAAGCTCTGTGTGTATGTATGTGTGTGTATTTAAATAAATATTTTATTTCCAAGACAAGTTTGTTTTAATTATAATAATATATTTTATTTACCTGCAAAGATTAGCTACTGTCTCCTCAAATTGGGCTTTTGAAGAAAGGGCCAATTTTGGTGTTTTGCTTTGCCTACTTTTCACAATGATTCTTTGTTTTGTTATTGTCCTGCCTTTGATCTTAGTCTTTTATCAGTTTTCACCATCGAGAGGTTATGGGTGATGTACCAGGTGGTTTCAAGCACACACCACATGACAGGCGGTGTTCAGCTTTTGATTTGGGGAATTTGTGGGTGTTGAACTCGTTCAAATTTATGATTGTAAAAATCCTTGACTTTATTTTATCTCCAGAAACTTTGCCATATAAAATAATAGTCATAGGTTCTGGGGATTAGGACCTGGTATCTTCGGGGGCCACTGTTCAGTGCACTATAGTTTGCCTCCTGGCCCCGAAATATTCACATCTGCCCCACATGCAAAATTTGTTCACTCTACTCCAACATCTCTGAAAGTCTTAACTCTCTACAGCATCAGCTCTCATCTCAAAATCCTCTTAATCAGGCGTGGGTGAGCCTGTGAGTATGATCCGTTGTGACACAGAATTCCTCTCCATCTGTGGACCCAGGAACTAGAAGACAACTTATCTGCTTCCAAAATACAGTGGTGGGTCAGGCATTGGATAACAGTTAGAGAGATTCTCAAAAGGAGAGAAAATTGAAGGAAGAAAGGAATCAGCAGTTCCAAGCAAGTTCAGAGTCCAACAGGGCAAATTCCATTAGGTATCAAGGCCTGGGAATAATCTTCGGCTTTTGAATATTTCCTAAAGACGAATTTCTAAGCAGTGAAAGAGCACATTCACTTAAAAATTCTCTGTCTATTGCTGTACCTCTCACCAGAAAGTTAGGTCAGTTTACTTTTCCATCAGCGATGTATTGTACTAATGATTCTTTTACCTCGTCACTCTGATCAACATGTTATCCTTAAAAAACACGTACATGTATATGCATAAAGTAAAACCTCTGAGTTTGCCGGTTTCACATGAACAAAAATTGTAGCTGTTTTTGGTGTTGGTGAGTGCCTTTCATACTTTTTCTCAATTTTCCTTTACTGTTCATACCCTTGCTAATTTTTCTCTTTTTCTTGATTTGCACGATGTCTTTATATGTTTAGAGTTTCTGGTTTTGTATTGTAAGGATTTTTTCCCAAGTTTTCATTTTCATTTTTTAAAGTTTTTGTTGGTAATATACCACAGTTTGCCTTTTAATACAGCCAAATTTGTCATTTTGCATAGAGTACTTTTTGCATGCGTAGTTTGAATGTCTTGTCTCTACTTGCTGTCAGATAAAAACTGCTTTAAAAGAAATGTTTGGTACCTGAAAGGGCAAATTATGTGGAAAATTCACACTGTACTATGATCATTTCTGAAAATGATATGTCTTGTTTTGGGAATTCACATTATCCTCTAGAAAGAAAGATCCGTCCCTGAGAGGTGATCCAGGAGCCGTGGCCAGGAGCTCTGTGCTCTTGTCCTGCAGCCCTGTCCAACTAGTGTGGTACACTCAAACTTTCAGACCTCATTGAAAGCACCAGCCTGAACAGGTTGAGCCCTCCCATGCGTCTTCTGCGTCCACTGAGGTGGGGGAGTGTTTGGATCGCAGAGATGTTTGAATAGGTAGACATATGTGTAATAAACTGGGAAGAGTGAGTGCTAGAAAAAGTGCCTGTAACATGTACATGAAACCAGGATGTGCTACAAATACTTAAAAACCCAACTGTGTTAAAAGTTTCCATATAGGAGAATGCGAAAGGAATGATCTTGTAAGGTTTATTGACATAGAAAGAAATATGGCCAGCGAGTACAGCATGCTACAAAACAGTATTGTGGTCTGATTTTACTTACAGGAAAAAAAACAATGTCTGTATCTTTTTATGGAGAATAGTCTGCAATAGATAATGATTATTTTGGGGTAATTGGACATAAATATTTATGAAATTTTTTAAACCCATATATATTTTATGGATGTATCTAATATTTTGTATATTTTTCTGTTCTTTATTTTTTTCTGAATTTTCTGGCCTTTCTGTAATGGACATGTTTTGTTTGTATGATCTAAAATATTGATACTTTTCCCCTCCCCATCCCAAAGAAATTGCTCCAGAGAAATGATTATTTAGAATACCTGTGTTGTTAACTTGAAGTTGACTGTGCTGTGATGTGTTTTAGCCTGTTATGGTTGCAAAATACTTTAGAATCTTCACTCAACTGTTTATATTACATTTGAGGGAAAATGGTTTTTATTAAACCAAGGCATTAAAGTGTAACACTGGAAAGGTGGTAATATTTTAGTATTTTTCAATATCTATGCTGAGGTAAATGACTTTTATAGTGGTAGTTTCATTTGCAAAAGTGTTAACATCTCTGAACAATGTAACCTTGAAGCACTGAGCATAGTTTTCTGTTGTATTGGAGCATAGTGAGTGATTTGTGGTTAGTAACAACTTTAGATTATTTTTATTTACTTTTTCTTAATTCTGACTTCTTTGTTGGCTTTATGTATTATATTAACTATATGTTAAAGCAAGTTTTTCTTCCCTTTGGTGTGAATTTCTTATGCCCTCAGAATAGTACCTGTTTTATAGTACTTGAAACTTTTACTTTTTATTTGTTATTTCTTAGGTAAACGCAAAGCACTGAAGTTGAATTTTGCAAATCCACCTTTCAAATCTACAGCAAGGTTTACTCTGAATCCCAATCCTACAGGAGTTCAAAACCCACACATGTGAGTATTCCTGGTCATCAAATAAAAGGCTCAACTCAAGCAAAGGTTTTAAAGTTACTGTATTGTATGATTTTTTTTTCAAGTTGAGGGGTTGGTATTTCTGTTACGGGCCATTTGAAATATTATGGGCCATTTGAAATATTACTATTTGAACTTAAATAGAAAGCTGTTGATTCTGTAGTCTAAAGTAGGTAAACATAATTTTCCTTTTTAAAGTTTATTTAAAGGGGAAAAAGAGCTGAAGATCCAGAAACATTTATATCTTTTAAATTTCTCTCTTACTGAATTCTCTGAGAATATTGTTTATACCTTAGCTTCTGGATTTCTACTTAAATTGTAAGTGATAATTAGGAAACTTAACTTTCCTCTGTAGATCTGCACAAATCATCCCCACTTACTAGATGGCAAAATAGATTCCTATTGTTAAGAAACTAAATTCCTGCAAGATTTCCATGTCACAGGAGGTTCAAAGAGTGTGTTCATGTCAGTGTACAGGTATCAGTGATTATATTTTTATTTATTCCCTGAATATTTGTTATTAAAAAATGGAAATGATATTGTAGCATCTCACTGAAAGTATTAGAAACATCTGTTAGTTAATTTAAAATAATATTTTCAGAATAATATTTTATAGAAACCTTTGATTGAATTCAAGTGAAGTGATGTATTAAATAATAATGTCTTCTTCCCCCTAAAACCTACGTGAACATGAAGAGTCAAAGCCAGGCCTTTACATTTATACTCATGTCCATGAAAATAATTTTCACCTAGTTCTTGTGTTGAGAACTGTAAAGCAGGTGGTGGAAGGTATGGTTAAAGAAGCTGTCAGCATACATTATTTTATAGTTTTTAGTAATTCCTCAACAGTTTTTATTCAACCTTACTAGAATGCAAACATATTTATTCTTCCCCAAGAGGTACCTCTATTGCTATTTCCTTTTCTTTTGATGTTGGGATGCATTTTATTTGCAAACAATAACAAATTGGTGGCAGGTAGAGTGTCTTGCAATAGGAATGCTGAAAATATTTTGTTATTTTTAAAACAACAGTGCCTAGAAGGGGGCAACGTGTATGTGTGTACATCTACTGTTATACTTTCACCTGTAACCTTAAAGGGAATCAAAGGTATTTTAAGTGAAAACTGGAGTAGCAGTTTATTTGACTGGGAATGGTGTCTATCAGTTTTATTAGACAGGTGTTCATAATGAGATTTCTTGTCAGAGCTCAGTCTGGAGCCCCAGCCTTTTTACCTTCTCTGAAACATCAAATGAAGGCTATATTGAGGAACGAAACCCGGTGCTTCTTAATTAGTCAGAGCTCCAGCAGCAAAGAAATACTCTTAAAAGAACCTTCTTCCTCATTTCCTAGAATTTCTGGTGAAAGCCAGTACAAAACTAACTCTTGAACGGCCTGTTTCTGTTAACTTGGTTGCTAGCTGAACCACGTTTGTAGTCAAAGAAAGGATATGTGTTAATTGCCACACTTAACAGGCCTTTCTTTCTTTTTTTTTTTTGAAGCCCCCTTGGACAAAGACTCAGACAACTTGACTTAACATTTAAAACTGGACAAACATTCACATATTTGTACTCTCTTCCCTCAAGAGTTTGTTCGTATATAGGGAGTTCATGGACAAAATCTTTTTTTTTTTTTCTTAACAGTAAACAGGATGAAAAAAAAACCCTTCTTCCAAAATTTGAGTTGATCAGATTTTCTTTTTTTAAAAAAAAAAAACAAAAAACCATCTACTACGTAATAATAATCCTATAACCAGCCAGGTTCTTACTCTTTCTCTCTTCCTGGCGGGTGTTAAAAGTTTGAGAGGACATGGTATTGGCATTTTACCTGATGATACAGTCTTAAGAATTTGATTCTGGCATGTAAAAATTTGGGACCCAGACTTTGTTTGGAATTTACTATTTTGCTCTTTGACTTTTCTTTCATATTTTCCATCTCTTTTTTTCTTGCTTTGTCTGTATCCTAGGAGATTTCCTTAATTTCTACCTTTGTATGCAATAATCTATTTTGGCAATTGATTTTAATTTCCAGAAGTTGATTTTAGCTTTTTCTTGGTTTCCTATTCTTAATTTATGGTTGTAAAATCTGAAATTTTAAAGTTCTTTTCTATCCTTTAGGTAATCTATTTCCTCAAGGGTCAGTTTTTCCTTTATCTTTGTCTTCCTCTTTGTGTTAGTTTTTTTCCGAATTTCTTGATCATCCATTGATAGTTGAGGATGAGGAAATTAAAAGGCTGATTGGAACTTCTGGTTGTAGGTGGTCAACTGGTGGGCTTGACTTTACTTTTCTGAGTGTTTTGAGATCTAGATGCCAGAATGAGTAAGGCCTTTGTTCACTCTATGAGGTCTAGTTCTCTCCACATAGGATGTTTTTCTTTAGAGACATGCTTTCTTTTCGTTTTGAGGGGAGCATGGAGAGAAAAGGAGAAACTGACGAGACCTTTTTCCTAGAAAGAATTTTAATGAACTCTGTTTCTGGGCCTTCATACTTTCCAACCATGGATCTTTTTTAAGGTTCTCTTGGGACTGTTGTTTAACCCTCGCTTCTGCTGCACGCTGCTCCCCCACCAGGGGTTATGGGTGGTAGTTTTTTCTATTACTGGTTTTTTTTAAAACCCCTTATTATGGAAAGTTGCAAATATATCCAAAACTATGGAAAGTTGCAAATATATCCAGAACTAGAGAGTGGTAGATGACTGTATATATTTATCAGTCAACTTTAGCAGATTCAACAGTTAATGTGGGGGGAAAAAAAACAAAACCCAGTTAATGTGACAAATATTGTTTTTATCTATTTCTCTACCTTCCTTAGTTTTAACCAAACCTCAGACATATTATTCCATCTATAAATATTTCAGGACATATTTCTAAAACACAGGGATGCCTTTTTAAAAACATAATCACAGTACCGTTATTACATCTGGTAGAATAAGTAATTCTTTAATATCATCAAATAAGAAGATTACTTCATCCACTTTTTTTTTTAATAGTTTGAAGCAGGATCTGAACTAGTCCTGCACTAGTTGACTGGTAAATTTTGAAACTGTAGAGTCCCTTCTCTTGGAATTGGTTAGTTTTGCTTTGTCTATGTATTTTTGTGTGCTTTCAGGCATTCAGAAATTTGTTTAAATCTCTGTTTCTTCATTGTTTATTTCCTTTTTTAAAAAAAAAAATCATTCTTTTCATGTGAGTCGTTGGAGGGTGAGGAGACAACATGAACAGGAAGCTTTGGTTTTTAATTATCATTGGTTAGAATTATAAATATTTCCAAGACATAAAAGATGAGTATTATAATAGAGACTCTTAGAACTACTACCTACATGTAACAGATGTTAACATTTGTCCTTTCGCTCTTTAGATGAAAGAGTAAGCTGTAAAACTAAAGAGTACAAGGAAAAACTAAAGGAAAAATGTGTGGCTACCTTCTAAATTTCCATCAGGATTGGATTATACTAGGCACTCGAAGTCTTTTTGATACTCCAGGGGTATTCTTATAAATGTGGCAGGCTTGTGCTAAAATCATGTTCTTTATATAAACTTGACATGAACAGAAATAGATATTCTGCTGTTATATTCTGTGCTTTCATCATGCTGACTAATGTGAGAGCTCTCAGAGCACTGAGTCGTTTAGAATGCACCAAATACAATTGTTGTTCTAAAAGAACAGCCCTTTCATCTTCACAACGTTATCAGAATTGTATGAGAAGAAACACTAGCTTAAAAGCTAACACTGGAAATAAATAATGATAAGTACAGATATATTTTGGGGCTTAAGCTAAACATTTTGGAGTCATATGTTCTAAATTTAAGGGAATCTCTTTGTTGAAACCAAGAGGATCTTATTTATCTTTATTATGTTTGAGCAGAAAAGGCTCAGTTGTGTTATAGAACATCTAGGAATTAGTGTTAAAGAAGTTATTTACGTCCCTAGTTAGTAACTGGTATTCTTAATTCTATGATGAGCCACTCAGTAGAGCCTTACCTTAAAATGTAGAGCAGTAATTATAAATTATCTAGGCACTTATTGCTGGTTAAATTGTGGAAACTTTATCCTTTAAACTTTATTATCTTGGATTAACGGTTTTAGTTAATGTTGGAGTCCTGGTTTCTAACTCTTTGATCTCGGTTCAGGCATTGAATTAGAATAGTGACTTCAATTATTTTGTATGGTGAATTATAAGAGAGAGAGAGAGAGAGTGTGTGTATTAAGCCAGTTTTATGCTATTTTCTTCAAATAAAATCTTATGCACAAGCCGGATAGGCTGAGTGTTTGTGAGCTGGAAGAGGGCTTTGTAGTCTTGTCTGCCCTCGTTCCCCACAGTAGTCCCTAGGACATCTCTGGGCAGTTCCGAAGTGTGAAAACCACTAGCTACCTGAGCTTAAAAGTTTTTCCCAAATCTGAAATTTTTCGATGTAATCATAGTAATTTTGAATTTCTACATTTCTCTGGTGGACTACCTTCACAAAATGCCAGTAATGGCAGAGATATTTAAAGGTACAAATTAGTAGCCCAAATTTTAAAATGCCAAATGTGTAAATTCTGTGGAATAATCTTTTTATTTTTCGCTGGTTTAGATTTACTACTGCAAAGTTTTTTCCTTACTGTGGCAAAATATACAAACGTAAAATTTACCATCCTAACTGTTTCTAAGTGTGATTAAATGTTAAGTACTTTGATGCTCAGTGGCATTAAGTACCTTCATGCTGTCGTGCATCTACCATTACTATCCATCTTCAGAGCTCAGTCATTTTCTCAGGCTGAAACCGTATTCATTAAACACTAACTCCCCATGCCTCTTCTGCCCAACCCGGGCAGCCACCATTCTACTTTCTGTCTCTGTGAATTTGACTACTCTAGCTACCTCATGTAAGTGGAATTACACAATATTTGTTCTTTTGTGTCTGGCTTATTTCACGCAACATAATGTCTTCATACTCCATGTGTGTTGTTGTATGTGTCAGAATTTGCTTTTTAAGGCTGAATAATCTTTTACTGTATGCATATATGACATTTTGTTTATCTGGTCATCCATTGATGGACAGTTGGGTGTTCCTACCCTTTGAACATAGTGAATAATGAATACTGCTATGTGAGATAATCTTTTAAAGCTTGCATTCCTTGTACTTCCTAAAGTTCACAGGTATTTAGTTCTCCTTATTCTAACATTCTCCCGCAGTGCATCTGGTGGTTGTGGTCTATTTCCCTAAGTCAGGGATTCACTAAAGAAGTGATTCTCAGCAGAGGATACTGGTAATAGGTGTGGTTGACCTGACTCCCTCTGTGGTCCCCACCCCTGGAGATTTACTGGTGTAATTCTCTTTGAGCTGGATGTTTATAGCCAAGGTAATAGATGCTAATTCTGGAATATTTATTTAAAGAAATTAATGAGAAATGCTGTTGAATTGCTTGTCTCCTAAAAATGAATTTAGTTTTGCTGTTTTAAATCGTCTTTGTTTTTTCTTTTAAAGATTTTATTTTTCCTTTTTCTCCCCAAAGCCCCCCGGTACATAGTTGTGTATTTTTAGTTGTGGGTCCTTCTAGTTGTGGCATGTGGGATGCCGCCTCAGCATGGCCTGACGAATGGTGCCATGGCCACGCCCAGGATCTGAACCATCGAAACCCTGGGCCCAAGCGGGGCGTGTGAACTTAACCACTCAGCCACAGGGCCGGCCCCCTCATCTTTGTTCTTGAATCAGAGACTTAGGCAAACATTAAAAGGTATCTCTGGTTCTTTAACCTATAGTACTGCAAAGTTCTGCTCTTTAAGGAAATGTCTGGTTTCTTTGCTTTCTATCAGTTTTCTAGCCATTTCTAATCAGGCAGCAAGTTTTTGAGTTCTGATTTAATTCAGAATATTATAGAAGTCTTTTGCCTTTGTAGTGTGGGCACGTTCTGGAACCTTTTATCTATTAATAAGGAATTATACTATTTAAAGGAAACATATCATTTCAGAATACTCTTTTTTATTGTTAACAGCTGTCACACTAGGATTACATTACTGTCCTTGTGCAAATTTGTTTTCCACAGGCGTTAATAATCGCCTCGTTTAATGCCCTGTGAGCCATTGCCTGTTACTGCTTGCTCATTTACTTTTGATTTTCCAAGGATGTGTTGCTGTTTTTCATCCAATGTGGGCTCTCCTAGTGTCTTTTACGTTGTGTGTTTGTATATTTTAAAAATCCTTTTCTCTTGTTTCACTGGTATTTCAGAAGGGAGGGGACACTAATGCATGTTTATCTGGAAATCTCTTCATTAAGTGGGCTTTTAAAATTGAAGTTCTTGACATAATAAGAGTTATCAAGCATTGCGTGTTTCTTTTATAACTGATTATCTAAATATTTGTTTCTTAATTTAGGCATTTAAAAAAAGACAAATGGGCGTGAATTAAACTCATTTGAAGGAATGACTATAGATTCTGAATGAATCAGAAAGAAATAGAAAATGTGGTGATATTGCTCACAAATATTTAAATGCCTAGGCAAGGAACAGACACAGAATCACTAGAAAGAATAAGGAATAACATTAGGGAGCTGGGAAAAGAAGAGCAAATGAAATGCAAAGTAAGTAGAAGAAAGGAAATAATAAAGATAAGAGCAGAAATCAATGACATAGAAAATGGACAAATACTAGAGAAAATCAACAAATTCAAAAGTTGTTTCCTGGAAAGATCCTTGAAAGTGATGAACCTGTAACAAGACAGACCAAAGAAAAGGCCCAAGTTACCATTGTCAGAAATGAAAGAGGGAAAATAAAATCTTAAAGAAAAAAAAAAAAAAATGGAGCCAGCCCTGTGGCTGAGTGGTTGGGTTTGCGCACTCTGCGTTGGTGGCCCAGAGTTTCGCCAGTTCAGATCCTGGGCGCAGACATGGCACCGCTCATCGGGCCATGCTGGGGTGGCATCCCACATGCCACAACTAGAAGGACCCACAACTAAAAATACACAACTGTGTACCGGGGGGCTTTGGGGAGAAAAAGGAAAAATAAAACCTTTAAAAAAAAACAAAAAAGAAATGAAAGAGGGGCTATCACGACAGATTCCACAGACAATAAAAGCATAATAAGGAAATATAATAAGTAACTTTATGCCAATAAAGTCAATAACCTGAGTGATATAGACAGATTAGAATGAGGTAGATCATAAAGGCGAAATAGATCATTAAATGCGAAAATTCTGTAAAGCTTCTAAAAGAAAAAATCTGAATACGTTAGTGATCTGGCATAGGCAAAGAGTTCTTTGAGAGAACAAAGAAAGAAATAACCATTAAAAAATGATAAATTGAATTTCGCCAGAATCAGAAATTTCTGTTCATCAAAAGTTTCTTAAAATCAGTAGGCAAGCTACATATTGGGAGAAAATATTCACAGTTTATATATCGGACAAAGTACTTTAGTATATATAATGAAGTACAACACAAAACCAAACGCAGTTGAAAATATGGGTTAAAAGACTGAAACAGACATTTCATAAAGGAAGCATAGGAATGGATAATAAGTACATGAAAAACATACTTAATAACATTAGTAATTAGGTAAATGCAAATTAAAATCCCAAAGATAGCATTTGTAAAGGAAAAAACTCAGAGTTTTCACCTATGTGTTTCTATCCTCTGAGTCTCCTTTACTACTATAAAGATGAACAGCTAGATAAAGAGATACATAAGGCAAGAGATGGGAGAGTCCCGAGCGCAGGAGCTTCTGTCCTCATGGAGTTGGGATGTATTTCGGTGTGGATGTGTTCACCAAGCTGGAAGCTCTCTGAATCCCCTACTGTTGGGATTTTATGGGGGTTTCCTCACATAGGCATGATCAATTATTGACTCCATTTCCAGCTTCTCTCCTCTCTCTGGAGGATGGGGGTGGGGGGGAAAGCTGAAAATTCCAAGCTTCTAATCTTGGCTTGATCTTTCTGGTGACCAGCCTCCATCCAGGAGCCCACCCAGAGTCGCCTCATTGGAACAAAAGATGCTCCTAGTGCTCTTATCACTTAGGAATTTACAAGGGTTTTAGGAGCTCTGTGTGAGGAATGAGGTCAAAGACAAATATTAGAACAAGAGATGCTGCTAGTGTTCTTATCACTTAGGAAATTACCAGAGTTTTAAGAACTCTGTGCCAGGAGCTGGGGGTAGAGCCCAATATATATATTTTCTATTATCTCACACCATTACACATCCACCAGAATGGATAAAATTTAAAAAGACCACACAGTATATAGGCAAGTATGACATATAACTGGAATTCTCACATATAGTTGAGGAAGTAGAAAATGGTACATCCACTTTAGAAGACTCTTTGATGGTTTCTTATAAAGTTAATGTACATCTACCCCATGACTCAGCAATTCCATTCTTTGTTATTTACCCAAGATGAAAATGTCCTCAGAAAGACTTTCATATGAATGTTCATAAAAACTTTGTTAATAGCCCCCAAACTGGAAACAACGCAGATGTCCAATAATGGAAGGATGGGTAAAGAAATTGTGGTATAGTATTCAATGAAATACTCCTCAGCAATAAAAAAGAACAAAGTGCTGATGCCTGCAGTCACACTGATAAATCTCTAAAAATGCTGAGCAGAAGCCAGACACAAGAGAACATGCTGCTTGATTCTATCTTTATGAAATTCTAAAATAGGCAAAACTAATCTGTGACTGAAATCAGAACATATTTGTGTCTGGAAGGGAATGACAAGAATGGCACAAGAGAACTTTCCAGGGTGATGACATGTTCTACATCTTGTTAAGATTTTGAGATATAAGGGTGCGTTTGTTAACTGATCCAACTGTATACTTATGATTTGTGAATTTCACTATGTGAAAATGATACTTCAATTTTCAAAAAGCCAGAACAATACCAGTAAAAATTATGAGTGTATTATTTACTCTCACTGAACAGTACTTGTAGTTTTCTGTCCTTATTCTCAAAGCACCTATGTGTTTCACCACTCACTTGATAGGTATATGAACACTGTTTTTATTGAATGCAGCTCTGATGCCTATAGAACAATAGTGTGGAGAATTTTGTTTCTGTCCAGTTGATTTCCCTTGTCATGATGTTTGAAGAAAGCTAGAGTGAAATTCTTAAGTTTATCAAGTATCTTTTGAGGATTAATCTAGAACATCTGTCAAGTTACATCAGATATGGTGTACCTCTAAGTAGTTGGATTTCCCGAGAAAAAGTTTGGAAACACGTTGGCTTTATTGTGCTTTAAAAGAACATTTGCTAGTGATTCTTTCTTTCTTTTTTAAATACAGAAAAGTATAAAGAAGAAAATCAAAATGGCCCATAACCTTACCATCCAGATAGTTCGTTTCCCTTTAAAAAATGAGTAATATATGCTTCTGGTAATAGAATTCACTTGGTTCAGAAAGTTATAAGAAGCAAGCTTCATGCCCTTAATATTTCTTTCTAAAGATAAAACCCTATGAAGTGTAATATGTCCTTGAAGAAGAACTTGTTCAGATATCAAAATATATAATTTTTGAAAATATTTATACAAAAAGCAGTTTTATTGTACACTGCTTTTGTAGCTTGATTTTTTTCACTTAGTACCTCTTGAAGATATTTCTAAATTAGTATATACCCTATTATTTTTCTGTCAGTTATATATCTTTCATTACATTGTATACGTGTATTATATATTTAACTAGTTCCTTACTGGTGGCCATTTAGATTATTTTCATTTTTTTAATTTAAAACAATGTTTTAAAGAACAACTTTGTGCTGGTGAAATGTTGTATCTTTTTGTTTAAAAAATGTTTAAGCCTTCATAGATTGGCAGTTTTTGGCCCTTCTCCTATTTTAGGAGACTGTGGAAATAGCTGTGTCTTCCCAACCTTGGCACTATTGACATTTTAGGCTGGATATTTCTTTGTTGTAGGGGCTGTCCTGTGCATTGTAAGATGTTTAGCAGCATCTCTGGACTCTGCCTACTAGATGCCATAGCACCGTGCTCCCCTAGTTGTAAGCACCAAAAATATCTCCAGATATTGCCAAATGACCCTTGTGGTGCAAAACTCCTGATGGTTGAGGACCAGTGGTACAGAGAGCGTTGCAGATTCACACAGATGGTTCCTGTTACCTCTCTTGTGACTGAGGAGCTCCAGAAATTAGATGTGAGGCATATTCCTCCTTATCTTGGGGTGTGAGTGGATACAAAAGAAGGGGAGTTGGAGGAATGGATGTAGGTATATCTCATAGAGTCCAGGGAGTGCGTCAGAGTTCTTTTTGAGCAAGTGATAGCTGTCAGAAACCAAAGTAACCCAATATATATTCTATTATATATTCAGCAAGTGTTTGTTAAATGCCTACTATCTGCTAGGTACTATAAGGGGCACTGGGTATTTCATGTTAAAAAGATGTGATTGCTGCTTCGTGAAGCTTAAGGTTTAGAGGTAGACACAGACATTTAGTAAGTAATTTATAAATAGTATACATGCTGTTGAAGGAAAAGAACCAGATGTCATGAGAGAATAAAAGAGGGGCTTATTTAGAGTAGAGCTGGTAGCCGTTGAAGGCTTCTACTAAACCTGTAGGTGTTCACTAGATTTGGGGAAGGGACTGATAAGAGTGTTGCAAGTGGAGTGAATAGCATGTATTTGAAGTTGCCAGGTGTCAAGGTGGGAAAGATTCAGCTTTTCATGGAACTGAAAAAATGCTAGTTTGATTGGAGAATGATTGAATGAGAAAGGAAAAGTCGATTTAAAATAAGGGGGGAGAGATGGTCATGGGCCAGATAATGTCCCTTGTGGGTGAAGAGTTGGGATAATATTCAAAGTGCAGTGGGAAGCTCTGTAAGGATGATAAGCAGGCGAGTGAGACAATCTGTTTTACATTCCAAAGTGATTATTCTGGCTGCGGTGTCGAGTATGTATAGGAGAGAGGCAAGAGTAGAGTTAGGGAAACCTAGTAAAGCTGTGGTAGGTAGCTGAAACCTAATGGGTGATAATGATATTAGGTTGATGACAGTGGAGGTAGAGGGAAATGAACAGATTCCAAAGAGATTTTGAAGGTAGCATTAATAAAAATTATAACAGTTTGAATGTGGGTGGTGAAGAGCGGAAGATGTGCATGGTGACTTCCAGAATTCTGGCTTGAATGAATGGATTCAGTTGCCATTACTGAGATGGAGACCACCAGTACAAAGCATCTGTGCATGAGGGAACATAGAAGAGCTAGAGTTCAGCTTTAGATAGGGGAAGTTTGAGATGCCTGTGAAGTATCTTAGAGATATCAAGGAGATAAACATAACACACACACTGGTGTTGAAAATAGAAATCTGGTGCCCAGAGGAGAGGACGTAGATTGGAAATGATAAGTTGACAGTTGTCAGCATATAGATGATAATGTTGTCTAGGAAGAGAATGTGTCTTGATGAGAGAATTGGGGCCAGGGCTGAACCCTGAGGAAATGTGATGTTTGGAGGTTCGGTAAAGAGGAGCAACAGGCAGAGAGAGGACTAAGATGCTTGAGAGGTGGGAACCAAATCGGTAGAGTGTGATGTCATAGAAACCAAGCTGTGTTCCACAGGGCAGTTGGGAGGGGATTATGGTCAACTATGTCTGATGTTCTGAGAGTACTAGTAAGCCTGCCTTGTTGCTGATGACTCCTTAGACACACTGAACTATTCTGATTTCTTATAATACTTGAGGGGGATGGGGTTTTAGCCACCGGTGGAGATTAGGGCCCAAACAGGGAAAGGATCTTAAGAAAATTTGTAGCCTGTTGGATTGGGGCAGCTTTCCTAACCTTTTCTGTAAGAAGCGTAGCACAGAAAAACTATTCTATTGGTAAGCTTTGAGTACAGCTGACACACGACCCGCTCTTAGGGAATACGCCACCCATAGCAGCAAGATATAAACGTGAACGTTTGTCATGTTCTCTCTAATATAGCTCTTTTCCTTGGTGATAAAAGTTGCTTTCCACTTCATACATCAATACTACTTCAAAATACTGCAGATTTGTATAATAAATACTTTCTATTCCCTGAATATGGATATGAGAATTTGAAAATTTATATTTGGGGTATTTGCGCAACATCTTTCTTGTTTCAGTTTTTCCTTTTGCCTCATCTTAGATCTTAGCAAAGATACTCATTTGTTAGTAGTGCCAGGAAGCAGGCAGTTTCCATGGTAACTGACAGACTGAGTTTACTGTGGAAATTTCCGGAATTAACAGAGCTGCATTGCAGAAGGATGCATAAAGCAGTATTCATCTAGAGATCCTAACAGTATGGACACAGAAGAACAGTTGCAGTGGTGTGCAGGGTATGTGTTATGTTTATTTTCCTGTCTAAGGAGGATTACTAGTTATATATATATGTGCTGAGGAGAGAGTAAAACAGATTGAGGCATTTTAGAATATGTTGGCTTGATAAAATCAAGGATGCTTAGGGGAAAAGAAGGAGGAAATAACTTTGGAAGAAAGATATATTTGATGGCATTGAGAGGAAATCAAGACCAAGATAAATGAAGTAGAAGAATGTGCTAGTGAAATAAGAGGAGAAGACACACTTCAAACTAATTAGATAATAAAAGGTTCTTACAGATGGTGGTTCTGGCACAAGAAAATATTTGTTTATCAAAGGAAAATTAGTAGGCATTAGCAAATTTGAGGAATCAAGTTCCCATGTCCAGGAAGAAGAAATCTGTTAAGGTAATCAGCTCTTAGTTGCTGTAAGATACATAGATAAGAGAGGTGGCCAAGGTGTTAAGGAGGTTTGCTGCCTTCTTATTGTACTTATTATTTACCTAAGCTGTAAGAGAATCAGGGAAGGGTTATCAGACCCCTAATCCCCCTTCCTGTTGATCTGTGGGGAATTTTTAAGAAAAAGCCTGAAATATATCTTGAGATTAAATTCTGCAAATAAAACTACAGGCATACCTTGGGTTGTGGTAGCATAATTCCAATCACCACCTCTGTCTTCACTTGACCTGCTTCCCTGGTTTCTCTGTGTGTCTCTGTCTTCTTCTTTTCTGTCTCTTACAAGGACTCTCATCATTGTGTTTAGGACCAACCCTAATCCAGGATGACCATTTCTCAAGATCCTTATCTTTAATGATATCTGTAAAGATAGGGTCATGTTTTGAGGTTCTGGATGGACATATCATTGTAGGGGCCACAATACAGCGCACTGCGTATGGTATTGAAGAACTTGGTTTTGGCTTCTTAGACCACATTCTGGTTTTTTTTTTTTGAGGAAGATTAGCCCTGAGCTAACTACTGCCAATCCTTCTCTTTTTGCTGAGGAAGACTGGCCCTGAGCTAACATCTCTGCCCATCTTCCTCTACTTTATATGTGGGACGCCTACCACAGCATGGCTTTTTGCCAAGCGGTGCCATGTCTGCACCCAGGATCTGAACCGGCAAACGCTGGGCCACCGAGAAGCAGAACGTGCGAACTTAACCGCTGCGCCACCGGGCCAGCCCTTAGACCACATTCTATGTTAAGAATAGCTAGCTCCTGGCAAGTTTCCTTTGGAAACCTATGAAGAATATACTCTGCAATAGATGTGTTGACCAGAGAGGATATTAAATTCACTTTTTAAGGACAGAACGATACAGGCATAGTTAAAAATCCTAGAAGACAGCCTCTGTGATGCAAACAAAGCAAGAGGGTAAAGGCAGAACTAGAATATTCACAGGAGGAAAACTAAAAAAATTCCTAGGAAACTGGTGAGCAGTGTCTGATGCTTCATATCTCCATCCGTCTTTCTTCAGCTCCCAACCCCCCCAGAAACAAAGTGAATTTGGAATTTTAATGAAAGATGGTTGAGGGGCCCGGCCCAGTGGCACAGTGGTTAAGTTCACATGTTCTGCTTCTGCCGCCCGAGGTTTGCCGGTTCGGGTCCCAGGCACGGCGGACATGAACCTCTCAGCACGCTATGCTGTGGTAGGCGCCCCACGTATAAAGTAGAGGAAGATGGGCACAGATGTTAGCTCAGGGCCAGGCTTCCTCAGTGAAACGAGGAGGATTGGCAACAGTTAACTCAGGGCTAGTCTTCCTCAAAAAAAAAAAAAAAAGAACAAAAAACCACACACAAAAAAAGAAAGATAGTTGGCACCAAAATAAGAATCAGAGTTTTGAGGGATTGGACTCATGACTAGATTATGACAATGGGAAATATATATAGGATTAAAAGTAAGTAGTTTGTAAATGAGTGGTGGAGTGGCAATGTAGAATTTATACACCAGCATATAGAGCAGTGAGTTTAAGATTTGACTCTGGCTGGAGAACCTTTGTATCATTACGGGAGTGTACAGGCTGTTGGCATAGGCAGGAGTGGTCTGTGATATTTTCTTATCATCTCAGCAGGTTTATAAGTCATAGTGGTGATAGTAGATCTCTATCCTTGCTTCCCTTGGAAGTTTCATTTAGCTTATTTGGGTGTGTTTGGAAATGTTTAAGAAGTGATCCATGCTCATGGTGAGCAATCATTAGTAGGCAGGGGATTCCAGTGTGGATGCAGGAGCTGCAGAGAAAACTGTCATTCTGTACTTTGTTTCCTAGCCTAACGCATGTATCTCACCTGTGCACCTTAAAGTGAAACCTGACTTAGACCTTGTGGAGATAATCATCAGGAGAATTTAGCGGAAGTTGTTAGAAGTGGAGCCAAATTAGGGTTCACTAAGAATAAACAGTACCAAACTAGCTTAGTATACTTCAAGAAAAGTGTTCTGGGACTGTAGATTAGGAATTTACCATTGACTAGGTGTTTCTTGATTTCAACATATATGGGTACAGAGGAGGAACAGTAAGCCCAATCCAGGCTCTTCAGGCAGAGTTTCCTGAAGGACCAGACTGGATGAAGTCTGTATTTCCTTTCTGATCACATTCTGTTCGTCTGTGACTCTGTATCCTGAACACCAAATTGAGATTTTAGAAAACCATGGGAATGAAAGCTTTCTTCCTTTAACAAAATATTTCATGCATTGTGCCGCCCATGTTTTTTATGCTTAAGCTTAAATAGCTTCACAGAAAGTTTCAAATTCAACTATAATTAGACTTTAACTTTTTACTTTTCTATTCGCATCTGGAGTATACATAAGGAAATAGAATGAGATAAAGTTTAAAGCATAGATTGGGATTAAGTTGAAACCGGTTGATCGTAGTTCATACAAGCTAAAATTTGAACACTATAAGGGGTTCAGAAATACCCTAGATTTCAGGTGTATGTATTATATGAAATACATGTGTTCCTAAATGTCTGTTAATAAAATTTATTTCCATAAAATCTTTTTCTCATTGACTTGTTTAGATAAGTGTCCCCCCAAATAATAAAGGTAATCTTGAGAATATAGTTCTTTCATAGGTATGTCTTTAAAAGACAATTCACATAGTAATAGTATTAAAAATTAGTTACAGATTATAAGTGAAAAGTAGTTAAGACCCTTGGTTCTTATTTGCTTCTGGAACTAAAGTTCTGATTATGTAAAAGCAATTTCAGATTTGTAGGACAAAATGGTGTATAAGTAGCAATGTCCAGCTAAAATATTTATTAAGAAACAAAGATGAAACAGAAAATTAAGACAACTTAATGCTAAACTCTATATAGGATCTGTAGTAGTAATAACATCCAGAATAAAGAACAAATTTACCTAGGGTTTCTGTTAGAGCATACCTGCAGAGACTGCCTGAGGAAAGGTGACTTCTTCTGAGCCACTAGTCTCAAAGACAGAGCATCTTCATCCCCTTTCATTCTCCCCGGCCCCCTAACACTGGTAACTACCAGAAAATAACAGTGGGGAGGGATGGAAGGAGGAAGGAAGAATGATTATAGACACATTCTGTCGCGGAAGTGTGGTCATTATGAGTAATGTTTTAGGTGAACGTAGAGAAGGATTGTAGTAGCAATACAGACAGAATTGTATTTTTGTATTTGTTACTGTCAGTTGAGAGTATAGTATTAGAGAAAGAGGAGACTGGGGCTTGGAGAATTTGCTGCTGGAGCAGTGAGTGCTCCAATTGGTAATACACTGAGCCCTGGATGTTTCAAACTATAGCTATGCCTGTGAACTGTAGAAATGTAGTAGGCAAATCCCTTTTACACAAGAAGAGTACGGCCTGAGGACAATCTTCTCTCCACAATTTTATTGAGATATAATTGATGTGTAATAGACTGTACATATTTAAAGTGTACAGTTTGATAAGTTTTGACATATATACACCCGTGAAACCATCACCACAGGCAAGGTAATGAACATCTCCATCATCCCCCAAAATTTCCTCCTGCCCTGTTGTAGTTTGTATATCTAGATGTTTGAATTGGTTCTTTTTCTATGTATTCCATGTCTATTTAACATAGTCTCTCCATCCTTTAGTTTCTTGAACATGGGGAATATAGTGATAAACACTGTTTCATTGTTGTTGTCTACTAATATTAGCATCTCTGTCATTTCTGGGTCAAGTTGATTCAATTTTCTCTTCTTTATTGGTCGTATTTTCTTGCTTCTCTGCATATTTTGTGATTTTAGATTGCATGCCAGACATTGGGTGGTGGATGTTTTTATATTCTTATAATATTTTTGAGCTTTGTTCTTTGGTTAAGTTACTTGTAAATAGTTTGATCCTTTTGGGTCTTGCTTTTTAACTTTGGTAGATGGGACCAGATCCTTCTAAGTACGTTCCTGGATTCTCCATGAATCTAGTGGGCAGGATAGGAATTGTTGTATGTGCCAGGGTGTTGTTCCTTTTCATCCATTTGGGTGCTTCTTTCCTCAGGCTTGTGTAGATTCCTTATAAGTGTCTGCTGATCAAGGAGGGCCCTCTGTGTATGTGTGGGGTTCTCTTTCTCTCTTTCTGTGCAGTTTTCTCTTATCTGGTACTCTGCCTTGTGAAGTCTAGCTATGGTGTCTACCTAGACGCCCAGATCCATCTTCTCAACACAGGGGTACTGCCAGGATGCCCCTGGATCCCCCTCCCTGCATCGTGGTCTGTGAACTCTGTCCAGGCCCCCAGTAAGCTGGGTGCACTTGTAGGGCTCCCCTTGTGTGTTTTCTGTCTCTCAGTGCTCACTGCACTTTGTTGTCTGATGTCTTGTGTCTTGAAGACTGTCTCATGTATCATTTCTGTTTTTTCAGTTGTTTCAAGCGTGAGGGTAAGTCTGTCTCCTGATGCTCTGTAGTGGCCCAAGCACAAGTGCCACACAGATACTCATTGTGAGATGGGAGCAGGAATTATGCAACTGAGGAACAATATCTTCATGACTTTGAGAAAGAGCATCTCTGGATATATTTTGCAGCATTCAAAAGAGTTTTTTATAAGAATGGTTGGCATTCCTAATAGAGTAGAAGAAATCATGACATTTATAAAAGAGGACTGGAAAATCTTGAAGGGAGAACAAATTTAGATAAATAGGCAACAGGATTACTGAAAAGGGTGATAGATGAGAAAAGAAGACATTGGTAGCAAACTGAAAATGCGGTGGTGGGATAAAGTGTATATTGCATGCAGAGGTGAGCATAAATGATACTGCATGACAGCCAAACAAAATGCACAGGGAATGATTGATTTGAAAGCATACAAATTACCGAGTTTTTTACATCTATAAATTCATAAATATAATGGAAAGGTAAACAATACCCTGGGGAAGTATTTGCAATGTGGGACAAAGGGGTGTTAGATGTTTTGATAGATAAAGAACTTTTTAGCAGAAGCAGCAACAACAAAACCAGTGCCTGCGCAAGGAGGGCTCAGTGGTGTTACCTCAGGCAGCTATCTAAAGGTGAAACTCTTGTTCACCAAATAGCTAAGAATGCCCAACGCTTATAAGAGTAATAAATAAAAATGCAGCTTCCAAGAGTAATCTAACCCTAATCACCTTCCAGGTTGGCGTGAGAGAAAAGGGTGCTGCTGACTGGGCACAGTGGGCGCTTCGCTGCTTGTGCTGCTCAGTCAGTGGGACTCGCTCTGCAGGTTACTGTAACCATGGGGACCATGGAGTGACGCGTATGTCAAAAATGTATTCAGTGAAGACCATAAAAGAGTAGGTGTGATAGGTCGTTTTGTTAACCTATGCACATAGTACACAAAAATATAAAGGATATATACTAAACTATTAATAATGGTTTTCTCTGGATTATGACTGATTTTTCTTTTTTTTATTTAACTTCTGTCTGTGTAACTGTAGGGGGTATTTAGGACTGGGTAGTCTGGTTGGAAAAAGAGGTTCAGGTACCCCTACTGTACTTGCACGCCAAACACTATTTTTAGTAGAGGGTACGGTGGGGTGCAGGGCTGGGCTAGAGCTCTCCTAGGGAACCTTGGCCAGGCCACTGTATTTCTTTAAAAAACAAGTCCAGGGGCTGGCCCAGTGGCGCAGCAGTTAAGTGCACATGTTCTGCTTCTCGGCGGCCTGGGGTTTGCCAGTTTGGATCCTGGGTGTGCACATGGCACTGCTTGGCAAAAGCCATGCTGTGGTAGGTGCCCCACGTATAAAGTAGAGGAAGATGGGCACGGATATTAGCTCAGCGCCAGTCTTCCTCTGCGAAAAGAGGAGGATTGGCAGTAGTTAGCTCAGGGCTAATCTTCCTCAAAAAAAAAAACAAAAAACAAAAAACCAGTCCAGTCACCTATATGCAAAGCCTGGGCAGCTTTATTAGACACAGTAGGTAGAAATAAAGCCTTTCTCAGTGCTCAGTCTGATTAATGTTCTGGAACATTATGTCATAGTTCTTTAATTTCAGAAATTTATAGATTAGTCTGGGTCAGTGAAAGGATGACAATTAAAATACAACAGCAATGATTCGGTATTGAATAGTAAATGGAGAAATTGGTCATTTCAGTCCAGAAGATCAGTTATCAAAGAAAATACTCAGAATGGACTTCAGAGCAAATATGTAGGCTCAAAAATTAGCGTTTTCAGATTTTCTTGTAACAAGATAGTTCTCTAATTTCAAAAGAATAATTTCTGTACATTGAATTGTATTTTAATAAGGCCTGTGTTGTATGGATTCAAACTGTATGTTAAGTGTTATGCCTATAATCTTGCATATTTTGTAAAAGTTACATTTATGAACACATATTTCACTTTTTGGGGATGCCTGTAGCATCTGTGTCAGTTGTTTTTCCTGTGTGCGCACGTGTGTGTGTGTGTGTGTGTGTGTGTGTGTGTGTGTTCCCTAGTGTATGGAACTACTAGTCTCTGGGAACCAAGAATTATTAGGTATGAGATTTCGATGGGCTCTAAGAAATCAGACACAGCAGAGTTAAGGATTTTATTCAAGGAAGTGCTTTTGGCCTATTGTCTGGAACTGGTCTGTGGATTTGAAGACATTTAGCATCATTGGCCCTTAGCCACTAAATACTCATAACACTTCCCAGTCATTGTGATGACCAAACAGCTGCCCATCTCCTCCCTTCCCATCATTTCCAGATGCTCGGGGGGTGGGGTGGTAGCTCCTCCTATGAGAATCACTGGGAAATAAAGTGTTGTTAGGGACTGTGTTAACTAAAACTAAGTTTGTTTGCATATAAACAACAATGACAAGAACAAACAATGGGTTAAACGAGATAGTTTATTTCTCTTTTCCATAGTTACAGTCTGGAGATGGGCAGCCTATGGTTGGGGTAGTGGCTTCATAGGCATCAGAGTCTAGAGTGCTTTAATTTTCTGCTTCCTCATTCTCAATAACGGTTTCTGTTCTCAAGGGCCTTTGAGGGTGGCTGGAACTCCAGTCATCACCAACATTCCAGGCAACAAGGAGAAAGGGAGAAAAGAAAAAAAAGACCTTCCTTCCAGCTGAGTCAGTTTCTTTTAAGTACTACATTCATATTGCTGCCTCTAACTGAAAGAAGTTTGATATCTTAGTCTGCTGAGGCCACCATAACAAAATACCACAAACTGTGTGTTTTAAACAGCGGAAAGTTATTTCTCACAGGTTTGGAGACTAGGTCGATCAAGGTACTGACAAAGTTCGTTTCATTCTGAGGTTTCTTCTCTTGGTAGTTGGCGCCTATCTCTAATTGTGCTCACATGACATCTTCTTTGTGCACGTGTGAGGGTCAAGGAGAGACTCTCCTGTGTGAGCAGCTCTCTGATGTCTCTTCTTATAACTACACTAATCCTATCAGGCTATTAGGGCTCCATCTTAATCAATTAAACCTTAATTACCTCCTTATAGGCTCTATATCCAATATAGTCACATTGAGGGTTAGGGCTTTGACGTGAATTTTGGGTGGGACACAATTCAATCCGTAGCATTTGGAAAGTGTAGCCTTTTAGCTGAGTGTATTGCTGCCCTGAATAAAAGAAGTTCCCATTAAGAATAATAGGAGAAATGGATGTTGGTAGCAGCTGGTGGTAAATGACACAAGGGCTCTTGGCTGAGTTTCCCAGGTTGATAATCAGGGGCTTGGAGTTGGAACCCTATGGAATGTTCAATGAAGGCAGCCAAGGATAATCTGTATAAAATTATGCATAGAAAATTATGAAAGGAAAGATGAGGGATATGTAGGAATTATTTAGGATAAAATACAGTCCCTATTCTCAATAAAGTGATATCCCAAAGAGAAGTTGGGGAACCTTTTTTCCCTTTAAGAGTATAACTGTAGGTAAATATCAACAAATAAGGGCAACTTTGCATTGCTGCTGGTTTTTACTTTTCCCATATCTTCTCAATGAGTGTGTTTTATACTGTTTGTATTCTTCTTTTTCCTAGGCCTCCTATGTAGTTCAGGACAGAAATTGTATCTTAGGACAGAAATTACAATGAGCAGACTGCACACGATCCCTTGTTGCCCTTGAGATTCTTGGTGAACTTTTTCCAGAAGTGAAATAAACTAACACTTTGAAGCTACGGGTATAACTCAGTTTCATCAACAATATTTATCTTACGCACTTTGTGCGCTTCTACAATGGAACTAAAGGGAATTGATTTTAGGTTATAGGGTCCGTTACACAGTTCTTGGAGCCTGGAAGATCTTAGGTCACATTGAAATTGTTTTAGTCTCTGAACCCTAGGAATTGCATGGTTGCATTTAGTTTTATTACTATCCAATACTTTGTTAAATTTTTTGAACATTTATGGGTCTTGGTTATATGAAAATCTAGTAAAAAATGCAACAGGCTCCTTTCCATTTGTGTTTGGAACCAATTGAGAGAGATGCCAGACAGATGGATATTATAAGATGCATCTTATTCTTGATAAAATTGGAAATGTAGCTCTACAGTTGAGGCCAGAATAGTTTGCTAAGTCCTCCTGCCCTCGGATAATTAGACTTACCTGTCCCATGAGTGGCAGCCTCTTATAAGGCATGACTGAGGGGTGGCCAGAGTGTATGTACCCTCTCTGTAGGCAGGCTGGCTTCAAGAGAAGAATTGAACGGAGTGTGTTCATTTTCATCTTCCATATTCACTGATCATCCAGTAAGGGCTGAGCTGAGAGACAGATCCTTCTGCATGGAAAGATGAGGCATGGGGGGAATAAGTGTTCCCTTAAACAATTGGGAGAGGTAAGCCCTAAAATCCTCCATATTTTCTAGTTATCCATATGGCGTCCCTTTAAAAAGCCAGGGAATGTAGTCTTTTCAAAAGGAACATGAAGATATAAACCACATGGGATACACACCCAGTCTGTTTATATTCACGAGCAAATCTGGTGGTAAGATTCAGTATGTCCGTGGATTGATTTTTCAAATTTGATTGAAATCAATCAATAAGGTTGATTTTTTTTTTCCAAATTTTAATCCTTTGTATTGGTGTCTGTAGATTTCACCAAAGTTTATTATTGCCATTAAATTTCTACTTACCTTTATATAGGAGAAAGTATTTTTTTTTATGAAGGTTATGATAGTTTACAACCTTCTGAAATTTCAGTTGTACATTATTGTTAGTCATGTTGTAGGTACACCAGTTCACCCTTTGTGCCCCCCCCCGGTAACCACTGATCAGTTCTCTTTGTCTGTATGTTAACTTCCACCTATGAGTGGAGTCATACAGAGTTCGTCTTTCTCTGTCTGGCTTATTTCAGTTAACATAATACCCTCAAGGTCCATCCATGTTGTTGTGAATGGGACAGTTTTGTCCTTTTTTATCTCTGAGTAGTATTCCATTGTATATATATCTTCTTTATCCAATCATCAGTTGCTGGGCACTTAGGTTGGTTCCATGTCTTGGCTATTGTAAATAATGCTGTGATGAACATAGGGGTGCATGGGACTTTTGGAATTGCTGATTTCAGGTTCTTAGGATAGATACCCAGTAGTGGGATGGCTGGGTCATAAGGTATTTCTATTTTTAACTTTTTGAGAAATCTCCATACTGTTTTCCATAGTGGCTGCACCAGTTTGCATTCCCACCAACAGTGTACGAGGGTTCCTTTTTCTCCACAACCTCTCCAATATTTGTCACTTTTTGTTTTGGATATTTTTGCCATTCTGACAGGTGTAAGGTGATATCTTAGTGTAGTTTTGATTTGCATTTCCCTGATGATTAGTGATGATGAGCATCTTTTCATGTGCCTATTGGCCATCCTTATATCTTGTTTGGAGAAATGTCTGTTCATGTCCCCTGCCCATTTTTAGGAGAAAGTATTTTAATGGTAACATCAGTCTATATCTAAATAGCTTCCCTGGTGTTGTTAATATCTATCCAAAAATGCATAATGTTTGAAATAATGTATTCAAGAGATACATTGTTTAATTCAGATTTGCCTAATTACAAGTCCCATTGCAGTAAAGACTACTAAAACTTGGTTTCGTATTAAAGGCCTCTAAATCCAGAGGAGAATGTTAACTGATTTTTTCTATGGACTTTTTCTGCTGGACTTTTCTATGCAGAAGGTTAGATATGGGGCTGGGATTGTTTTCCTGTTTGAGATTTGGAACCTCAGTCCTTTGCTTGTTTCTTAAATGGACCCCACAAAGAGTAGTGGGATGTCTTGATTAAGAATTACCCATGTAGAGCACTTATCGTACACTTTAGTAGAAATGTAAGAGTAAACATAAGTTCATAGGCTGAACTATTTACTGATAGGGCAAAGGCATTGGGATGACTTACTGGTTTGTGGAGTCAAGTTGAACTAATTTTCAGGTAAGAAATTAAGTAATGAAATAGCTGAGAATTTCTGATACTGTCTAGTAGAAGTAACACTTAAGCCTTGTTCGACATATTTGCCTCAAGATAAAAAACTGCAACTAAGGTTTTGGCCACTCGGTACACTTGCCTCAGTGATTGACTGCTAGAGTTTAATGATAAAGGTGCAGGTGAGGCTTCCAGGTCTGCTCACTGCAGTGCTGTGTCTGTATAGTTCTCCTTCGGAAGCTGTCACGGTTGGACTAACTCTGAAAACAATAGCTGTGAAATTGATTCAGTTTCACTGGAAAGATTGCCAGCCCAGTGTGAATGAAGACTCTTGGTGATGGCTTAACTGTAGCATGTTTTTCTGTGGTTTTCATAATTCTTTTCCTGTCTAAACGAGAAAATGGAGCTCTGGGTTGTAATCACATTCTCCTCTTCATCTTTTTCTTTTAGCAGCTTTATTGAGATATAAATTCACATACCATACAATTCACTCATTTAAACTACAATTCACTTTCTTTTAGTATGTTCAGAGTTGTGCATCTATCACCTTATTCAATGTTTGAACATTTTCATTAGCCTGAGAAGATAATCTCTTAGCTGTCTGTCAGTCTGTTCACTTCCAGAAAGAAAAAAAGGACCTTATCCTGGGACCACATAGCAGGCTGAACTATTAGCAAGATACTCTATAATTCTAGAATGAACATCATCTTTAAAGTAATAGGTAGTATTTTAACTGTTGTTATTCTGTAGTTTTTTGTAGTAATGAAATATCCTTCATTTCATTTCTCAGGAAAGCTGGCAACAGATGTCATTATAGCACAGTGTGATCGTGAGAGAGAGATCCTTTGCCGTGTTCTCCAGGGCTCAGGTCCCATCAATGCTCAGAGAGGAGCTTACACAAAGATGTGAATACCAGGAAGGTGCAGAGCATGGGGTCTGCCTTAGAGCCTGTCTGCCACAGCCTTTAAATTAGTGAATACTTTCAAAATGTTGCTCCTAATTTACACATAATTTTAATTAACTGTTTTTTCCAGCAACCCTCAATGGTAGGCTGGTGCCGTATATTTCGCTAGTGATTAAATTGAGCCATAGAGATGGTGTTTACTTTGCCAATGGTCATAGAAAAGTGATCATTATACATGGGACTTCTTCATGTTAGAATATTTCCTGGCTTAATCTGTCTACTTCATGAAAAAAAAACCACTGAGAAAATTAGTCACTGGGCTTGATCTGCTTGCCTAGGTCTGATTTCCATCTTGAAGAGTCAGTTCACACTTCACCTCCATACCTGAATGGTCACTTATGCCACTGATTTCTGAGTTTCTTGTGACTCTAGATGCTATAGTATAAATAATATTGGTAAAAGCATTTTGTAAACTGAAAAGAACTTGTATGAATTAAAGCTGATATTGTGACATTAATATTATGATTTGAGAACCTGGCATTTGGAATGCTGGCTCACTAAGTTGTTATTTAGACAAAGCGTATTAATTTTTGAATTATAACCTTGAATTTGGTTATTATTAATACTAGTAAATATGGTTATTCTGGGGGAGCTATTTTAAAATTATAAATATTTTGAGAACCTTAAAAGTAGATACAAAGAACAGTTTTATTAATCTGAGAAATCATTCCTAAATTTTGGAAGAAGAAAAATAAATAACCAAGCACAAAAACTTTTCTTGCTTATATCACCAGACTAGACTTTAAAAGAGATTCTGATCATTTAATATGAAATTGAAAAAATGTAGATGATATTCAGTGGAATCTTTTTCTTTATGTGTGTTGCTCTCTTTGGTTTGATACATTTCATTCCTACATAATGGTGTGTGTGTGAGAGAGAGAGAGAGAGAATGAGATAAATGAGATTGATTTTACACATTTCATTGTTTTTACCTTTTTACAAGCAGGGTTAGAAGTTAATACTCTGATTTCCAGGTTGGAACTTTGGAGGTGATTTTTTATATATAATGGAAAGCTGTAACGAGTGAGCTCTTTAGTCCATGAATCATCTGTTTTTCACTCCATGGCTCCATCTATTGGACAAGGGCTGAAAGGTTCAATTTTGAATAGCACGTGACAGTTTTCCTCTTAGAGACAGCTGGCTGTTCATTTAGCTATTCCCCCACCTTAGCATGGCACTGACATGAATAGGGCAGTGTACTGAGGCAGTAGTTCTCTAACTTTCATAGCATCACCCGGGGATCTTTAGAAATACTGTTTTCTGACTCCTGTCCCCAGATATTCTAATTTAAGTGTGATGGGATGATACCTGGGCATTGGGAGTTTTAAAATCTCTCCAGTAGATTCTGGGTTTTTTTTGAGGAAGATTAGCCCTGAGCTAACTACTGCCAGTCCTCCTCTTTTTGCTGAGGAAGACTGGCCCTGAGCCAACATCCATGCCCATCTTCCTCTGCTTTATACATGGGATGCCTACCACAGCATGGCTTGCCAAGCGGTGCCATGTCTGCACCTGGGATCCAAACCCGGTGAACCCCGGGCCGCCGAGAAGCGGAACATGCAAACTTAACCGCTGCGCCACCGGGTCCGCCCCCTCCAGTAGATTCTTATGTGCAGCAAAGTTTGTAAACAGCTATACCAAGGATTGAGAACCTAGAATAATTAATGTCGTTAAGGTAGGCTGAGAACTTTTTGGAAATGAGGTTTATAGCTCCTGGGATTCTGCATTTGATAATGCAGTTTTGCAAAGTTTGAAAAAGATTTTATATTTAGAAATGGAATTTCAAAAATGGAAATTTTAGAATTAGTTTCTTCAATAAATGAGAAAACAAATTTTCCCATGCATTAATCAGTGCTAGCCAAAAGGAAAAAGTCAATACCTATTTAAAATGTGGAAAAATTGCTTCCCAATATTTTAACAGAGAGAGACTGAGAACACACAGCATTGAATCGTCAGGAAAACTGAAGATCTCCCCTGAACAACACTGGGATTTCACTGCAGAGGACTTGAAAGACCTTGGAGAAATTGGACGAGGAGCTTATGGTTCCGTCAACAAAATGGTCCACAAACCAAGTGGGCAAATAATGGCAGTTAAAGTAGGTGATGCCCATAATTATTTTTGGTACTTTAATCCATTAGGTGCAATTTCTTGCTGCAGTAATACTACTGTTGTTCTCTTCTTACTTTTTTTGTAAATTTGGGTGTTTATAAAATTGTTTCTTTGAATTCTTTGAGTGTGTTTTGTATAGAGGTCGTCTTATTGGTGGCACATTTTCTGTCTCTGAAAACATGAGTGTATGAAGTGTGCATGTTCACTGCACTTTTGGCATGATACGTTAACATGTTTTAAACTTCAGGCCCTTCCACTGCCAAGGTGAGTTCAGGCTGGGCGGCTGCCCCCTGGGAGGGAGCAGGGCAGTGCTGCACTGAGCCAGGCGGGGAGCTGGAAGAAGAGGCAGCGCACTGGGTTGGGCAAGGTGCGGGGCTAGGGCTAACAGCAGTCTTACTGAAGGTTTCCTGGAAACCACGCACATGCTGTTGCCACTAACCTCAACCTTACTCGGTCCTGACCGGCTCGGCTTCTGTTTGTTTATTTCATCTGCACTCAGTACTGCCCTGTTCCCTGGTTTGAAAGTTATATTGAAATGCATACTTTGTGATAATGCTGTCACATTCTGTCCGTATTGTGAGTGTCATGCCACTTATTATGTTCATTTAAAAAAGAAAAATCAAGAATGGCCAGAAATGGAGATTGGCCTGTAGACTGTACTGGGCAGGCGTATGTTGGTGCCTGTAATGGACCGATGATTTTCATCAGCTCTTAGTTGGCCTGTGTAATTGTAATCCATTCATTTGTTTGTTCAGATGTTTAATGGATATTTGCTCTGTGTAAGGTATTTCAGGAAAATCAACAATTGGGGCAAGGAGGGAGCAATTTAAAAAGAAAAAGGAAAAACAAGATATGGCTATACATTCATCAAACTTAAAATTCACGTGGGAACAGTATATGTCCCAGTTTGAAAGAATTGAGAACGAGTTTGCAGACAGTCTAAGCTAATCATCTTCCCTATTTTGAAAGTTTATTAAATTGGCTTGATGAGAGGAGGAGCCTCAGTTCCTTACTTTACTTTTTGGAGTGGATTTGTATCATATTAATATAAAATGCTACTTGTGTTGAAGTTTATCGTGAGCAAAATGTTACTCTGTTTTAGCCTATTTTTGTTGAGCATTTCTCTTTGCTGTGTCATGTAAAACTAATGAGAAAAGGTGGGGGAAGATTTTATGATTCTCTCTATGGATTCTTAACGTTGTTTTTGGTCATATTTCTTTTACGTTGTGATGAGAACCATAGACTTTTTTTTCTTAGGAAGATACACATATAAAAAATTTTGCTTATAACCCACAGACCTCTAAAGATATATAGCCTATGACTTCTGCTCTGAATTATCTGTTGAAGTAAAATGTTGTGTTTCTTGGAATATGAAATGATTTTTCTAGTTTTATTTTGTGCCGCTGCAGTGTAAGTGGAAAGAAAGTCCTTTTATTTAGACTCTTTTGGATGCATGTTGCATTGCCTGTATGTATTATCTGTACAGGACGTCTGCTTTTCTTGGCTAGGTCTTAAGGGAAAGCTATCCTATATAACTAAAGTTCTAGACTGTTCTCCCAGATACTAGAGAAAGTACTTTTACATAACTATGTTGTGCTTTTTTATTCTGTGCTATGTGTGCCTTACTTATTATGTTGATCAACATCATAATCTGTTTTAGTAATCTGGATAGACTTTAGCTATGGTTAATAGGTCTTAAAGGTAAATAAAGAAAGTACTTCATTTTGACATAAAAAAAGTTTTTCTTAATTTGATAATATTTGGAACTGTGTAATGATGATTCAAGTTTTGAAGAAATTTAAGAGTGAAAATAGGAAATTGTTGTCCTCCATTTGTAATCTGACCTTATTTTGAGTGCTCCTGTCGGAGTGCTATTAAAAATCCCAATCTAAGAAATACTTCTAAGGTGGTCATAGGACCTCCTTATTGGCATCTGTCACATCTATGCCCACCAGATGCTACTGTTTGCCTTTGTTTATCACCTGGAATTCTTTTTTTTTGGAGGAAGAGCTAACTGCTGCCAATCCTCCTCTTTTTGCTGAGGAAGACTGGCCCTGAGCTAACATCTGTGCGTATCTTCCTCTACTTTATATGTGGGATGCCACTACAGCATGGCTTGCCAAGCAGTGCCATGTCTGCACCTGGGATCCAAACTGGCGAACCCTGGGCTGCTGAAGTGGAACGTGTGCACTTAACTGCTGCGCCACTGGGCAGGCCCTGTCACTTGGAATTGTTGATCAAGCATGATAGTTTAGCATGGGGAGAGTAGTAATATGACATATCAATCAACATGTTGGTGGGATGTACCATTGGATTCCATGACTATACAATAGTGGAAGAGTGTTTTTGCATTAAGGTACATTAAAATTTGATGCCAATTCGATGATTAATATATGCCATCTACTGCAAGTTTTAAAATGTATTGGGCTGACCCAGCGGTTAAGTTCATGGGCCGAGCAACGCCCGGGATTCCTGGGTTCAGATCCCAGGCTCAGATGTACATGTGTACACTGCTCAGCAAGCCATGCTGTGGTGGCATCCCACATACAAAATAGAGGAGGATTGGCACAAATGTTAGCTCAGTGACAATCTTCCATAAGCAATAAGAGGAAGATTGACAACAGATGTTACCTCAGGGCCAATCTTCCTCACCAAAAAAAAAAAAAAAGAAAAAGAAAAAAAAATCTTAAAATGTGTTTATTGTTGGTCTCTTTGAAAAGTAGCCTTTCATCATACCTGAGGGAGTTCGTTCCCTCATTGCTTAGACACAGGCTAGATTGACAAGTGCATACACAGAGGTAATGTATGAT
This sequence comes from Equus asinus, assembly GCF_041296235.1. Classification (NCBI taxonomy): domain Eukaryota; kingdom Metazoa; phylum Chordata; class Mammalia; order Perissodactyla; family Equidae; genus Equus; species Equus asinus. The sequence goes on along the minus strand of NC_091802.1, from coordinate 7,897,023 downwards.
TAAGGAATTAAGTTGACGTTTTACATGTGGACGACTCAATTACTTGAGCAACTGTGTTTAGCTCTGGTAAGGACTGTGGAAACTTACAGGAACTATGAGACAGTGGCTCACACTCCTGTGAGTTTTTCTTTGCTGGTGGTGAAATGAGGAGCACGTTTGAAGTAGCCCTATACTAGTATTTTAATATGTACTTTGGGATATAAAAGAATTATTTTATTAGATATTGAGCTTATCCTAGAAATTATCCTTAAGATTTATTTGCAATATTGTACAAAAATGAACTGTGGAATTAGCCTCATTTTTTAAAATTATTCCTCACTTTTAGCTTTGAGGGAGCCCTTCCCCAAATTATTTTGCCACATATAAGAAATATTTGAAAAGATGACTTCTTAGTTACCAGAAATAATTATCTCCAAGACTTAATCGAAAAATCAGTGGTAATATAATAAATCAGATTCAGCAAGATAACATACAGCATATGTAAGAGTTATACTTAGAACAGTTTCTTCACCTTTGGCTGAAGACAGTTCCCCAAGCTGCCAGTAAGTTCTGTGTTAGGACGAAAGATGTGGAAAATTTTAACTCTTTAGTTTTAATTGCACGTGCCTGGGGAAACAGGTCTTGCTCTTCTGTGAGTGAGAGTAATACTATTAGTTTGTCTAACTGCCTGAATGGATGAGTCGTAGGGCTGCCAAGGGCAAAGCCATTGTTGCCACAGGGTCTTCTGAAGCTCAGAAGGACAACTGTTGGCTCTGGCTGGGTACTTCAGGCTTTGATCGGCGTCCTCTGCAAATAACACTTATTTAATGTCCTATTTTGCATGATGGTGGGATAACCAGTGAGTGAAAAAATTAGACACCCACAATCACTGTCCTCTAAGAGTAAAGTCAAGTCAGTGTCTTGTTAGCTCCCTGGCAGGGTTAATTATACTGGGGGAAAGCCCAGGATTCAGACCAAATGTTTGAAGAAGCAGTCAGGACTAGGTTTCCGAGCTAGGGTTAGAGAAATTCAGATATGGGAGAAACACCCAGCAGAGTTCGATTCACAGATGATTAGAATCAAGGTGTCAAGGCAAATCCAGGGACACAGGAGTAAAGAGTTAGAAAGAGTGGCTGTATTGCCACAGTTCAGGCCCATGGGCTGGGGTTGAGCGCCAAAGCAAGCACAGATTACTAACAGAGGGAGGAATGATTGTTTGTGAGCCTTCCAGACCTGGCAGTGTGTTCTCCACCTGACCCTGCCCGCAGCATAAATCCTGCATACCTAGACTGCCAGCTTCCCTGTCGTTTTCTAACAGACTCATGTCCGTATTCATTTCTTGAAGGTATGCGTGCCCTGTTCCTGTTTGTAGGCTATGAGAGAAAAAACGGGAGAGTAGAAAAGAATGGAAATGCGAGGGAATATAAGGAAACAAAATTGCTGTTGCTAAAGATTTAGGAAGGCAGTGGAATTGTTATTTGGAGGGTTAATGCTGGAGTAAAGCTGTTATCTTGTTGGAGAATGGAACTAATATTGGGCAGGTAGGTGGGGATAGAAAGGTGTCATGTTACGGTTGTCTCTATTGATCACTCTGATGAGCTTTCTGTCTTCTACTTGAGAAGTTATCTGGGTAATCAGAAAAACAGATTGGCTGTTTGAGGTTAGGTGCTTAGGCCAGGCTGAGTTAGTGATGTTAGGGCGTTTTCCCTTTCTTAGTGATCTGCCTAACTTGTCCTATTCCTTCAACCCTCAGAGTGTTTTCTCTACTCTTCCAACTCTCCTGTTGCATTGACTTAAGTCTTTCTGATCCTGGGCTGGTAACCTGCATTGTTGCCTCCTTGGTATTTGGATCTTGACTTCAGTGGCCTTGACCTGGGATTGAGACCTAGGTTGACCCTGATGCCTGGTGGGAAGGACCAGAGCTCTCCATCTGACGGTATCAGCAGCCCACAGCTCAACCCTTCCCTGAACAGGATGAGACTTTCATCTGCTTGTAGGTAGGCCTCCTTGGTGCAGATGGTACCACAAGTGTGGAAAGTCAGGGGTTGGCAAAATATGACTGGACTGGTTTTCCTGGTCATGCAGGGACCTTACCATTTCTGTCATAAGTTCCATTACTGAATAATTTTGGTGGGGACTGAGAACATAATTGGAGAAGGTTCATTTTAGTCTTTAAACACTGGTGTTGCACATTGTTCTGAAAGCACTAGCATGATAATTGACGTGAGTGGCCTTAAATTGCAAAAGCTCCTTTGATGGTATAGAGTGCTTTGTTAGGCAATTGTGCTGTTTCCAAAGGCCACAGTGCTAATATTTGATTATGCAGATCGCTTGTGGGATGCAGAAGTCATGGATATCTTGTTTTGAATTGGGACTGGATTCCAGTGTTTTATGCTCTTATTTGATTGCCTAGATCATGTGGCTTAATTAAGAAATCTACGATTGATTCAGCCATATCATTTTATGCTTCCTAATGTTGCTTAAGTGTTGTAGTGTTGCAGATGAAAAGTATAAGTGGAGCGCTTCCAGGAGTGAGCCGATCCCAAGGATTTGGCAGGGCTGCCCTCCAGTCAGCCTTGGTTTTGAACTCAGGTCCCTTGCGTAGTTGGGGTTGAAGCTGCTAGTACACATGTTTTTCTTTTGCTGTTACTCGTAGTTGTTTTCAGACTTGGATTTTTTCTGTTAACAGAATTATATGTAGTCCTCAATAAATAACGTAGACAAAATTAGTACTATTCTGGTTCATATAAGGGATAGGAGATGGGAAGGAACCCTGTCTACCCATGTTGGAATCCCTTGGGGCATGAGCTCTGAGGAAAGCTTTGGGGTCCAAGTGGGACTATTTGGAAATGGTTGTTCTAGGTGAACTTTCATCAACCATTTGTGTTTCTCAACGTCTGGATGCCTAGTTTCTGAAACCCTGTGCTGTCACTCAGTTGACCTGACTGAATTGTGATGTAGGACTGTATCCCAGTTCATGTAGTTATTTGGAGAAAAACCTGTCTTATGTCACCTCACTCTAAATGAGGGTCATCTGAACCAATATTTGATACACCACCTGCATATTTTCTGTCATTGTTGGTTGTCTTATGGCCGTGCCTCTGAAATTGGCAATACATCAGATTTCTACTCTTATCTCACTTTATTGTCATGGGTACTAAAGTAATGATCTGTCAATTATGATCTTTAGCCCTTAAAAATTTCAGTGCGAAGATTAACATTGTACCCTTTATATGTAGATAATGTAATTTGTAAAGTAGAAGAAGATGATGCCACTCTTATCAAGAATATCAAGCTTGTCCCATTAACTTTGTCCTCAGTGCAGCTCTTCTCATGATGTGGTATAGCATATATTTTTGAAACTAGTCTCCCAGGTTCTCTGATAATGCATAGCAGAAGATATGTAAAGGGAATTAATTGGGCCTCAGTATCCTCTGTGAGTAGAGTGGGAGGTACTTGTATTAATTAATTTGACTAAGATGTGATTGAGAGTTCATTAAATTGATTCTAAAGACTTGGATGATTTTGCAGTTAAGAATTAGTATCTCTTCTTCCTGCCTTAGTAAAATCATATGTTTTCATAATTTTAAACAATTGATTTAACAGACACTTATTATATCTTACTCTTTGACCAGTTTTGCATCTGTGATCAGCATTCCAAATACTTTGGTTTTTTTACTGTTTGTTTTGGCTAATGCTGCCATCTGCCTTGACCTTCTTAGTGATGGCATGGTGAGCGATCATGGGCATTTTTGTATGTGATCTATTTAGAAGACTCTTTGGCAATCAAGGATGACCCTGTGCAGCAGAGATAAGAATCTTGCTGCATCTGTGGGATATAGAATCTTTGTTTTGAAATTGGGAAAATAAGAATGGCTGAGATTTCCTGCAGCTCAGAGGAAGGTGAGAGCACACTGATGTGCTGCAGTGGTTCTGGGCTTTTCCAACTTTGTATTAGAGCTGAATTCTGGACATTTCTTCTGGGAAAGTAGCGTATTTGTTTGTAAGGATCGGAACGTTTGGAAGAATCCAAGGGGACACTTGGGGATCTGCGTGTGATCCTTGCTCTCCTATCCCCTATGTCACTGATTTAGGTTGATCTAAAGTCAGCCGCTGACTGGCAGCGGTCTCCTCTTCATATTTTATCCACAGACACTAACCTTAGGGTGGGTTTTTAGCAAGGAATGCTTGATGAACAAGGGTGCATTTATGGTATAGCAGTATTGGTGTTTGTAGAGCCCAGGAACTGGACACATTTTCAAAACATCATTATTACATCTATATCAATTAGGATAATTCTTGTTCTTTTCATCCTTTGATTTTAAATGAAATATTCTTGAGCCTTCACTATGTCACTCTTTATTTTCTGTGTAGGGGAGTTCTACCTAGGATCCCCTGTGGTATGGTCGCTCTTGTACGATTCTAGGATTTCCGCATGGCTGATATTTATCAGTGTCCACTTGGTACAAAAGGTCGACACAGAGGGCTTTTGATTTCATTCTTGTCCTGTGAGTGGTTGTTCTAGCTATCATACCATTTTGGCAAGACATTTGTCAATTACTTGAGAGACGGACTGCAGATACTTTTGGTAACCTTAGATGATGATGGGTGCTTATGTAGAGGAATGAGCCCCAATCACTGAGATACGAGTTTTAGATACCTGCAGGTGATAGCAGATCCAACACGGCTTTGCTAAAGAGTAAGTATTCTGGTACTGTGATTTTGGTTGGAGGTAAATTGAAAATTTACTTGCCTTTGCCCTGCTAATGGCCAAAATACTAATAGCTTGCATCATTTTATCTTATGTCAAATTGTTTTAATCGATGCCTAGAATAATTTTTAAAGTCATACACTGATTTTCTCTATAGTTACTGTATCCATCACCTTGCTGAGTTTCGTTGTGTCTCTGCCTTGATTTCTGATTGGGTAACTCGCCCCCCTTTCGTTTTTGAATACTTGTACCTTATTCCAAGCTTATTCAAAGCAGCTAAAGATGAACATGTGCAGCAGGGATATGGGTCACCGGCCTTACTCTTATTATCTTGTTATACTGCCTTTTGGACCCTCAGCTGAGCCCTACAAAGACCTCACAAGAATTTGTCATGTGAGATTTTAGAGACCTTATCTGCCAGGACTAGTGGTCATGCCCTTCCATATTAGTTTTCCCATTTCTTCTGTTCCTCGCATCTCATTCTCCCATATATTTTCTCCATTTCAAAACAAAAGCAAAAACAGAGTATTGGTTAGAATTGATAGACATTTTGTGTGTTTATTTGACTATATGGCTATTTTCAAGTCTGCCTTTCTCAAGTTAGTTCCTGGACTCCTCAGTTGTTGATTGCTAATATGTTTGCAGATGACTCATATCTTTTTTGCCTGGAATGCTCCAGATCCTAGGAGCTAAGTTCTGTCATATACACTGTGGAACTACTGTTTTTAATCAAGAGCACATATGACTTGTCATCAGTCTCTCTTTGACTCCTTTGAGTGAGCATATGATGACCTGTTTTTCCCTTCTCTAATCAGGAGTGGGATCAGGTAACCCAGAAGTCCACCTCCTTACATACACATTGTCCAAGAGATAGAGCTTGTCATCAGCCTAACCTTTTCTTACAGCTTCAGTTGGTGGGAAGAAAAACTCTGGGTTTTTGCTGAGAGTCAGGGATTCTCACATCAGCGGACAGACTGGGCTCATTTCCAGGCAGGCCCTGGTGCTTTGGTGTATGCCTGACCTCTCTAGCAACTGAGGTATCTTTGAGAACTCTGACGTGGAGACGGAAGGGTTAACTCAATCAGAGTGAATGGCAGGGACCACTACCAGAATCAGTAAGTATTTATTTAGCACCTAGGCAGAATGCTCCTTGGTGACCTGCTTCTGAGGACTTACCTGTGGGCCTTTCTGATTTTTCTTCCTCTATAGCTCGTCCCTTAGCTGCTGTGTGGTCAGCCTTTCCTCTGCCACAGTAGAGCTATCCTAGCCTTTCCCCATAATAGTGATTGGGTCATCATCATACCCTTTCCTTCTACCCCTTCTCCCTGTTGCTCCTGATCCCTGAAAATAAATTTAGGAAAGGTAGAGGAAAAAATGACACTAATGCAGTCATAATACCTCAGTAAGAGGGGTGAAATCAGTGTCCTTGAGAGTGTATACTGCCTATATCTCTCCATCCTCTGCTTTTTTCTCTCTGCCCTTCCCAGCTCTAGTCCTTCAGTGAATTTGCTTTTAATAGTTCCCTCAATCCCTTTCCATTATAACAATGTGTCTTAATCTCCTTGGAAGTTCTTCATAGTTACTAATGTTCGTTTTTTCCCTAGCCATTCATCCCTGATGAGTACTAACAAATTGTAATTTGTGTGGGAGGTCCACTTGGCAGGGTTTGGAGATAAGGCGGGAGAATCATGTCAGTGTGAAGATCTCAGGGTGAAGTTAGAGGACATCTAGAACTACACCATATTTGAACAGTTGTTCAATATCGGTAAAGGAGTATTTATACTTTTAATTCAAATTGTTAAAAATTGAGGCATTTCAAATGAGGCCTGGTATAAGCTGTCAGCATTTAAATTTACCAATGCCTTCTAGATGCCACATTGCACAGAAAAAAGGAAAGCAGACCTTTAGCAACTTCTTGGTATTTCTATATGATTGGGACTGTTCTCAAAGCGGACATTGCTGTGTTTTGTGCATGAGGTAGGAGAGGGCAAGAAGACAATTTCTAACTTAAATTTTTTAGCTTGCCTTATGGAATGTAGCTTTTTGCCTTACTTTCACTGTAGCTTAATCCATACGGAATTCCTAGTAACTGAACTTGTGGCTGCTCCAGCCAATAGCATGAGTTGGATTGGCTGTTTTCAAAAAGTGAAGCTCTTTGGAATTTTTTTTTTTTTAAATTGGATAGGAACCATGTATAACGCTAATAGTCCCAAAACCAGAGAACTGGAAATTTATTTTTTTTCCCCTGTGTCTCTAAGTGACTTTCAGTTGGAGTCATTTTGATGTTGCTGACTTTAGCTACATGCTGTTTTTTATTGGCATTTGCCTGCTTTTAAAGCTTTATTAGGAGTATAAAACAACCTTGAATATAGATTTGGACAAAAATTTTTGAAACATTTTTTTAGCTTCAAGTGTATAAATTTCCTCATTGTGGAAAACTGCTTTTATATGTAGGATAATACTTTTTGTTTTGATTTTAAATGTTTTCTCTACATTATGTTCCAAAGAAAGTAAAACTTGTAATAGTTTGAAAATACTTGTTATTGGAAAGCAATGTGGATTGATTTTCAGAAGATATGGTTTAACTTGTCACGAGAGCATGTAATAACTTAAGCTAGGTTAATAAAATAGTGGCAAGTAAAAGAGCTCAATAGCCCATAATGAAGAAACAAGAGTGATTTTAATGAGTTCTGGTATTTGGGTGAAAATAAAATATTTTTTAACTTAAGGTCCTTGAGATGATTTTGTTAAATATTTTATGGTCTTGTGTGGGCTTTTTATCCCCACTCTTGATAAGAGAAAAAAATAATGGTTTGCTGAGCCCAAATAAACATTAGTCTTATCTTTTAAATTTATAATATAAATAATTGAAAATTTACTGTAATTCAAGGTGTTTATCAATACATTTGATTTCTGAACATCCAGTTACAAGAGAATTTCGAGAACAGTCATGCACTGCATAATGATGTTTCTGTCAATGACAGACCACCTATATGGCACTAGTCCCCTAAGATTAGTGCCATATAGCTTGGGTTTGTGTAAGTACTGTAAGGGAGGAAGGCATTTTCCTCTACCCTTCTAGGTCCTTCTGGCTGGTCTGAGAATTAAATTGACAGGAGACAGATTAACAGGAGAAAAACAACAAAAAGTTTAATCACTTGTATATGTGAGAGAAGCCCGGGAAGACTGAGTAACTCACCAAAGTGGCTCAAGTCCTCACCTTAAATACTATCCTCAGCTAAAGACAAAAGGCTTCACCTTTGCATTTCCATTTTCCACTGCCCTTGATTAAGGACCATTTTACAAAAGGAAGGGAAGTTTGTTCTCGTTGCTGCATTTCATTTTAGGTGATTATGCTTCTTTAATATTAGAAAATCCTGGTCTTATTTCAAATGGTAGAAATCTTTTCCATACACATTGTTTTGGTGTTCCATTAGAAAGACTTTCCTGGTAGTGACGTTTTGTTACTAAGTATTCACTCATTTGAATCACTGATTATCATTACGTATTCTCCAATTTGAATCATTTATTGAATTAAAATCATTAATTAGAAACTACTGCTATTGTAGGTGTGTGCTTGTAGTTAATCCCCTTTTTGAGTCTTTTAGGCCTTTTGAATTAGTTTAAGTGCTCACATGTAATAGCTGTTGAAATAGAACCCTGTAACTTTAGTATAATTAAGAGTTAGCTATACTTGTTCAATCCCAGACAATTCAGATGCAATAGCGGCAGCTGCCCTTCTTCCCAGTGCTGGTCACTTGGACAGGATGTCCAGAGAGCCTGAAAAGGGTTGCCAGTTGACACCAGAATCAATTTCATGCGAGATCACTAGGCCATCTAGCAGCCCCATGCTCTATTTTGCACTAGCAATGGCATTAAAGGATATTATACAGATGAGTAGATTTTCCTGCCATGATGATGATCTCAAAGGTTAGAGCTGTGCCAGGAACTATTTCTACGTTCTGGTTAATAATAATCCTGTCCAGGATTGAGTATTAGCTCTCGGTCAGATGCTGGGACTTCAGTTAGGCCCCCCGTTCATGTAGTAACGTGTATCGTTTCTGTAGCTACAGTAGTTTTTTTAAGAAATTGGTCCCCAAGAGTCAGTTACTGATGATAACTACAGGCACACTGTGTTTTATTGCACTTCACTTTGTTGCGTTTTTTAAAACAAGACCCTCAGCCAGCAAAAAGATTACAACTTGCTGAAAGCTCAGATGATGGTTAGCATTTTTTTAGCAATAAGTATTTTTTAATTAAGATATGTATATTGTGTGTTTAGACATAATGCTATTGCATACTTAATAGACTAGAGTATAGTATAAACATAACTTTTATATTCACTGGGAAACCAAAAAATTTGTGTGACTTGCTTTATCACAATAACCACTTTATTGCAGTGGTCTGGAACTGAACTCGCAGTATCTCTGAGGTATGCAGGTTTTGAGGTCTTCCCTGTAATATACTAGCCAGTAGTTGAAATATAAGCATATGCACAAATGTAAACTTAGAAAACCATATAACCAGTTTAGGGAAACAAAATAAACTACCAGTAAAGGACACCTTTTAGAATAGTGTTTTGTAAGTGTATATGTTAGTATATTTACCCTTGCCAGTATATCTATACAAGTAAAAAATAGGAAAAAAAAAATGTTTTTAAACCTTTTAATAATGAGAATTCTTTTGTTTTTTTTTAAAGATTTTATTTTTTTCCTTTTTCTCCCCAAAGCCCCCCAGTACATAGTTGTATATTCTTTGTTGTGGGTCCTTCTAGTTGTGGCATGTGGGACGCTACCTCAGCGTGGTTTGATGAGCAGTGCCATGTTCGTGCCCAGGATTCGAACCAACGAAACACTGGGCTGCATGAAGCGGAGCGCGCGAACTTAACCATTCGGCCACGGGGCCAGCCCCTAATGAGAATTCTTTAGTAGGTAGAAATCTTTCCCAACAAGAGGGTCATTTACTTTTTATTCCCTGTTTGTCTCTAATTACCAGCTTCTTGTCTTTTAAATTAAGATATATAGGACTAAGTCTTTTTAAAACTAATTACCTTCCCAAATTATTATTTTTACAGCTATGTTTTTAAAGTTATATTTTTAAAACAGGAATAAATGTAATTAAAATGTTTATAAAAATTATCAAGGTGTTTTGAACAAATACAAGCTATATCTCTGGGCTATTTTGGCTTTTTAAAAATATCCTTTTTGAGTGAACATTCTTCTGATAATTGATTTGAAAGCAAGATTGTTAGTCCCCAACCTATGAAAATATAGAAATGAGACAGAAGGGAAATTTTCTTAATTTTAAAAGTACTAGTCTTATTTTGTTTTTATTTTTTGTTCTTCTCCTTTTTTCTTGCTTGTTCATCTGGGGAGTGACATTCACTGTAAAAGTTTTGATTAAATCAGTGTATACAAGATGGATGACAGTAAATTTTATTTGGTATGAAGTACTGTAGCTAGCAGGTGATAAATTTTTTTTAGGGGGGGGAAGATTAGCCCTGAGCTAACGCTGCCAGTCCTCCTCTTTTTTGCTGAGGAAGCCTGGCCCTGAGCTAATAGCCATGCCCATCTGCCTCTAGTTTATATGTGGGACGCCTACCACAGCATGGCTTTTGCCAAGTGGTGCCGTGTCCACACCCGGGATCCGAACCGGTGAACCCCGGGCTGCCAAGAAGTGGAATGTGGAAACATAACCGCTGTGCCACCAGGCCAGCCCCACAGGTTATAATTTTTAAGTAGCAAAATTAAATTTGTTTGTAGTTGGAATATATGAAATTCCTCATTTAGTGTGGAAAAATGAAAATGAGAGGACCTGCTTCTATTCCTTATACAGCTGCTTATTGTCATGTCACATAGAATACACTTTTGTATCTCTCTGTGCCTCTGGCTTCTCTTCTGTAAAATGGGCTCAAGAATTTAATGACTGCCTTCAACCCTTTCAAGAACATTGAGGACAGATACTTTGAAGTCTTTGGAAGACAAAATGCCACGTTGTGTATTTGTTGGTACTAACTTGCCTTGTAAGTATGTGCTGTGTATTGTACACAATGACGTGGTGTGACATTGTGAACTTTTTTATGAGGACAGAAGTTGTTTGCATGCCTTGATGTTAAACTATAACTTCATTATTAATGTTTCACAGTTTCTGAACTTGATTCTTTCCTCTCTCTCTAGTACAGTGGGAACTGACCCTCTGAACTGTCCGTGTCCTGTACTGTTCCTGGGCGGGTGGTGGGAGGCTGGAGTACTGATCTTTCATGGCCGTCTTAGAATTGTGCACAACAGTTGCTGTACAGGTGGGTTAGGGATGTAGCCCGGGTCTGCCATGTGCAGAGGAGGGCCTCATCAGCCTAGGAAGACAAAGAGACCTATTTCCTCATTTGTAGATTTTCTTCGGCATGTTTATGCTGTGCTGCATTCTGACTCATGAGTTGGAGAGTCAGGTGGAACTTTCTATTTTTAACATGTAGGAAGTGTGGCGAATGGGGAGAATTCCAGCCTAGGATTTGGGAGACCTAGATTGTTGCCTGTGTGCTGCCCCTACAGTAGTTCTCACTTTTACCTGTTCTGGACGATTTGCCATCTCTAACGGATGAGGATGCTGTGGTGTAGGGAGCCAGGGAGTAAAGAGGGCTGTTCTTGCATTGAATGCCTAGGCTCCATACAATTCTGAAATGCTGATGAGAAGTATATGTGAAGCTATCTATGGTTTTTCACATGAAAACTGTTTAAAGTGTAACTCATTATGATTTTCTTTATATTTGCATCTGGGGGTTAATTTTCACTGCCCAAGAACTTTGTTGCATAACTTCCAACATCGTCAGTGAATGCTTGTGGTTAAAAAGCCCTCTGTCCTTCACAGAATTCCTAAGTGCTATTTTGTTAAAAAAAAAAAAATTCCTAAGTGCTGTTTTGTTTTTCTGTGATAAAATTTGTTCTTGTAAAGTTTTAGGAAGATGATAATTTTTATGTCTGGTTACTATTTGTGAAGTTTGCTTGGAAATTTTCAGTCTCGTTGTGGTATAGTGGTTTTTCTGTTTCCCGAAGTTGTTTTATGTTTTTATGACATCTTTTGTCATTCTTTTCCAGAGAATTCGGTCAACAGTGGATGAAAAAGAACAAAAACAACTTCTCATGGATTTGGATGTAGTAATGCGGAGTAGTGATTGCCCATACATTGTTCAATTTTATGGTGCACTCTTCAGAGAGGTAGGAATAAGTTATTCGGGCTTTAGCTGACAAATGACTATCTAATTGGAATAAATAAGGAGATGGCAGGATTAGATTCTAATCTTCAATTAAATGCCATACATTAGTCATAACTTAATTTCTCAGTATTTTAATATATAACCATGATAATCTACACGTTAATTTATGCCACTTATTGTTACTTTGGTTAAGGGGTGAATCTCCTGGTCTTTTTTTTTTTTTATGGCTATCATTTGTGAATCCTTTATTTCCTTCCTTCATTTATAAATATTTTGTTTTCTTTCAGAACCTGATAGCACAGCTGACTTATAACTATTAACCCTTTGCTGTAGGTTTAGATCTCTCTTTTTTGGCCTTGAGCTCCCTGTCTCCCCAGCCCCTTTTTAGAAACTTTTATTCGTTTCTGTCATCAAATGTGTCTGCATTTAACGTAAGCATTTATTCGTCCCCACCCACAGTTCTTGATAAAACCCATCGGACATGGAAATTAGCAACTGTAATAGAAATTCTTTTGCTAATTCTGTTATCCAGACTTTTATGTAGAAACTAGAACGCTGATTTCTTGGTCTCATGATCATGTTTCTTCTTTTGGTCTTTCGTTATTCTGTGTCCTCCTGTGGGTTATCACTTCTGCCTCCAGCTGTCAGCTCACTTACTCATTTCCAGTCATCCCAGTACCTAAAGCGAGGAAGTGAGTTAGGGCCAGAGAGTAAAGCTGGAGCTGTAAATGAATCAGATACTTTATGTGTCTTGGACAGTCATCAAACACTTGTGATGTTTAGTTACGTGAGTAGGACTTGAACTGAACTCTTAAGCATTTTAAATACTCTTAAGAAAATACTATTCTCATTTTGAAAATGTTAGGATGAGCTGGTGCTGGTGGGGTTGTTGCAAACTAGTAAGAAAAAAACCTCTCCATCCCTCTCGTCTTTTTGGGATTGGATCACAAAAAGTGTAGCCTTGGGGTTTTTATTGTAGCTATTCACTTAAAAAATAGTATGTTGTAAGACAAGACTGAATGTAACACTGAGTAGAGATATATGAAATCTTACATTTGGAGAACACCTTAGAGGTTAGTCAATTAATTCTCCACCCAATCCCGAAATTTTTATTATTTATTTTTCTGTGCTCTTAACAGGTAACTCTAATAACGAGAAGCATTCTGCTTCATGGAGAGCCCGTTTCTTTATGGAATCACTAATTAATCACCATTAATGCTACACTCGTATAGTTTCTTTCTGCTCCTGTCCTTGTCCTCTTTATGACATAATTATTTATTTTTATGACCGGATACATTGAACTTGTTGACTTCCTTCGCCATTTCCCATAGCAGTCTCACATCACAGCAGCGTTCAGCCGTGCGTTCAGGTACGGAGCTGTATCCTGGACTTAAGTTTCACATAATGGTATTCTGTTCGTAAGGTCATGAATTTGGAACTTTCTTCATGTTGCACAAGAATCTTGCCATCTCCTCCTCCCCTTTTCCTCCAGACTCTGAGTTTATTCTTCATAATCACTAAATCCTCTGGCCACTTTACTCTTCAAATCTTATGCCGAACAGTAGTTATTTAGGGATTGGACTAGATTTTCTCTCCTAACTAGCTTGCACAGTCAGCTTTTGCAGTGCAGTGTTTACTGTCACTCTAGACTCGTAGTGGCTCCGTCTTAACCCGAATTCACCTCCATAGTGCTAGGGTACACCAGTTTATTTCTCATGTTTATTTAATCATTTGTTTAAACAACATTAAATATATAGCCACAGGCTAGATAGTGTGAAAGTCTGATCTTATGGAAAAAAAGGCAGAATAAGTGATATCCATGATTGAAAATTTATTGGAAACAAAATAGAAAGCTTAGAATAGTATTTGAACAGTATCCTTATGATTTCTTATGAATAGCTGGGTAAAATTCAGTTTTATATCTTAGGAAGGTTGAAGGGAGTTGAGATACACAACTAGAAGCATTGACATCTATATGAATGTTCTCTAGTTTTCACATGTATTGTTGTCACAGCAGTCTCAGGGGTTCGATGGTATTATCCCCCTTTTTCCAGAGAGGAAAGTGAGATTGGAGTACTAATTTGACAAAGATCACACAGCCAATAAGTGGCAGACACAGAACTTCAAAGATGAAAATTTCACTCTTCTTTCTGTTACACTGCAAGTGGTCCAGGGAGGAACTTTTAGCTTCATTTAAAAAAAAATCTACTTTTTAAACATTATAGTTTTTGAATGTAATAAACAAAGGCTTAGGAATTATACACTTAAGTTGTGTAAAGTCCCAGTGCCTAGATAGAGTGAACATGAACTTCCCCTCAAATCTTAGAATGGAAGAAGTAATAGGTACTTTCTGAATAGCAAACAATGAAGTTTTAGAAGAGAAAGCTCACCTTTAAAGAGTGCATAGTCAAAGTGTGTTTCCTGAAGTTACAAAGATTAAAAATTTTAACCAGATTTAATAAGGGTTTAGAGAAACATTTTTCTTTCGAGATTCATCACTTCAAGGAAAAAGATCAGGCCTGGCCTCATGGCTGAGTGTTTAAGTTCGCACGCTCTGCTTCGGTGGCCTAGGGTTTCGCTGGTTCGGATCCTGGGCGCGGACATGGCACGGCTCATCAAGCCATGCTGAGGCAGCATCCCACATACCACAACTAGAAGGACCCACAACTGAAAATACACAACTATGTATTGGGGGGCTTTGGAGAGAAAAAAGGAAAACATAAAATCTTAAAAAAAAAAAAAAAGGATCTTTTTGGTGACATGATAATCTTTTTGGTGACATGACATTCAGTTCTGATAATAGACACAGAATTCTAGGTTTATGGAAGGAAAGAATGGAGGTGAATGTATGCAATCAGGATGCAGTCTTACCCCACCATCCCTAGGAGAGAGACAGATGCTTTTAATTCGTATCACTGTGAGAAACCCTCCAGAGTATTTCATTTCACATAATTTATATGACCACAAGACATCGCCTCTTGGTCTAGTTCAATCAAGCATCAGTCAAGGAGCTTGTGAGATGTTATTTTTCTTCTTCTTGCAACTACTGTGTAGAGACTAATCTTGCCATTGACTAGTATTAAACCTCTGGAATTCCCATAAATTCATTGAGAGCAGTGGTTACATAAAATTTAATACTGAAGTTGGTCACTTATTTGTTGCCATTGTATCGAACCATGTATATAATTCTTTCGAGGATGGAACTAAACTCCAATAAAAAGCCCAAAGTAAAACTAGGATTTGATTTAAATGAGTTATTAAGACACCTAATTGCAAGGTTTCTAAAGTCATTTTCAGACTTTGTGAACAGGGAACAAAGAGCTTGACAGTATTGAAAAATAAAAGTAACTTTTAGCCTGTAGCTTCCAGAAGAGCCTGTACCTACCATTTACCTTATCAATACTGAAACCTAGAATCATCTAAAAAATCTTTTAATATATAAATTTTCAGAATTTAATAGAAAACAAACCCTTATTTCAAATATTTTTTGAGATTGGAGAGTTTCTAGTGTTGGAGATACTATTCTGAGTAACTTGTGATTATAGAAATTCGTTGGATTATAGCAAAGGCAGTGATATTAGCTGAATTTAGTCTCCTCCTCCCTTTCTGTCCCGACTTCTACTCCTGTTGTCCTTTCCCTTGCAAGCTTTAAATACAACTTTATGGAGGTAAAATTGACATACGATAAACCACTGATTTTAAAGTATACAATTCGATATGTTTAAGCAAATGTATACACCTGTAGAATTATCACCATAATCAAGACAATGAACGTATCCATCACTCACAGGTTTCCTTGTGCCCCATAGGTAATGCACACTTCCTCTCTGCTGTCACCATCCTCAGGCAACCCCAGATCTGCTTTCTGCCACTGTTAGATGAATTTGCATTTTGTAGAATTTTATGTAGGTGTAATCATACAGTATTATGCTTTTTTTTTGGTCTTTTACTCAGCGTAATTATTTTGCAGTTAATGTTGTGGTGTGTATCAATAGTTGGCTCCTTTTTATTGCTGCGTAGTTTTAGTAGTATTCCATTGTGTGGATGCACCAAAGTTTGTTTACTCATCCACCTGCCGCTGGACATATGGGTTGTTCCAGTTTTTGTCTGTTACAAACAGGGCTGCTGTGAGCATTTGTGTAGAAGTCTTTGAGTCGACATCTGCTTTGATTTCCCTTGGGTAAATATGCGGGAGTGGAATGGCTGGATCATATGGTAGGTGTATGTTTAACTTTTAAAAAAAATGGGCAAACTGTTTTCTAAAGTAGTTGCACCATTTTCAGTTTCCACCAGTAGTATATGAGAGTTCTATTTCTTCCACATCTTTTCTGACACTTGGAACAGTCAGTCTTTTTAATTTTTAGCCATTCTAATAGATGTATATTAGAATCTCATTGTATTTTATTTTTCACTTCTCTAAGGTGTTGAACAACTTTTCATGTGCTTATTTGCCAACCGTATGTCTTCTTTGACAAAGCTTCTCTTCAAATCTTTTGTCCATTTCTTAGAAAATTGGTTTTTTGTTTATTTCTTATTAATGAGTTTTGTGAGGTATTTTTTTATGCATTCTGGACACAGGTTTATTATCAAATGTATGATTTTAAATATTTGCCCTCAATCTGGGGCTTATTTATTGTACTCTTAACACTGTTCTTTTAGAAAGCATAAATGTTGATGTAGGCCAATGTATGAGTTTTTTCTTTTATTTGTTGTGCTTTTGGTGTTGTATCTAAGCAATCTTTGCTTAACTCAAGATCATTTAGGTTTTTCTCTTATGTTTTCTTCTAGTAGTATTGTAGTTTTAGGTATCACATTTATATCTGTCATCCATTTGGGGTTTTTATGTGGTGAGAGGTATGGATTGATGTTTACTTTTTTGTATATGGATTCCTTTGCTCTTTGTCAGAAATCATTTGTCGATATGTGTGTGGGTCTGTTTCTGGGCCATCTAACCTGTTCCATCCATCCATTTTGTCTGTCTTTGCCCTAATTCCACACTGTCTTATTTACTCTAGCTTTTTTTTTTTTTTTAAAGATTTTATTTTTCTCCCCAAGGCCCCCTAGTACATAGTTGTATATTTTTAGTTGTGGGTCCTTCTGGTTGTGACATGTGGGATGCCGCCTCAGCGTGGCCTGATGAGCGGTACCATGTCTGTGGCCAGGATCCGAACTATCGAAACCCTGGGCTGCTGCAGCAGAGCACACGAACTTAACCACTTGGCCACGGGGCTGGCCCCTTATTTGTTCTAGCTATGGAAAGTCTTCAGATCAGGTAGTGCTGGTCTTTAAACTTCAGTTTTTTAAAACTCGTTTTGGCTTTTTCAGATCGTTTTCATTTCCATGTGGATTCTGGAATCTGCTTGTCAGTTTCTACAAAAAAAAAAGTCTCCAGGATTTTTGGTTGGGATTACACCTAATCTATAGATCAATTGGGGGAGTTCGATATTTTAACAATATTAACTCTAATGACCCATTAACATGGTATCTCACTTCATTTATTTACGTCTTTAATTTTTCTCAGCAATGTTTGGTAGTTTTAACTGTACAAGTCTTTTACATTTTTGATTATATTTATCCTTAAGTATTTAATATTTTTTGGTGCTTTAGTAAGTGATGTTTAAAAAACTTTGTTTCCTCTTGTTTTGTGACTAATATATACAAATAAAATTTGTTTTTTGTTTATTTACCATGTGTACTGCAGCCTTGCTGAACTCACTTATGAGTTCTGGTAGCTTTTTGTAGTTTCCATCAGAGTTTCTATGTAGAGTATCACGTCATCTGAATAAAGAGAGTTTATTTCGGGGTGGGCCTGGTGGTGCAGCAGTTAAGTTTCCACGTTCTGCTTCTCGGTGGCCCAGGGTTCGCCAGTTCGGATCCCAGGTGTGGACATGGCACTGCTTGGCAAAAGCCATGCTGTGGTAGGCGTCCCACATATGAAGTAGAGGAAGATGGGCACAGATGTTAGCTCAGGGCCAGTCTTCCTCAGCAAAATTTAGAGGAGGACTGGCAATAGTTAGCTCAGGGCTAATCTTCCTCAAAAAAAAAAAAAAGTTTATTTCTTCCTTTTCAATTTGGGTTCCCTTTATTTATTTATTTATTTATTTTATTGCTTGCACTGGCTAGATCCTTTAGTACACTGTTGAATTGACATAGGGCTAGTGGACATCCTTGTCTTGTTTCTGATCTAAGGGAGAAGCAATCAGGCTTTCACTGTTAAATGTGATGTTAGCTGTTGGTTTTTCTCATGGATGTTCTTTATCAGGTCGAACGTGTTTCCTTCTACTCCTAATTTGCTGAGAGTTTTTATCAGGAATGGATGTTAGAGTTTTGTCAGATTCCTTTTTTACATCTTTGAGATGATCATATGGGGTTTAAAAATTTCTTTTCTTACCATGGAAAGTTACATGGATTGCTTTTCAAATGTTAAACAAACCTTTTATTTCTAGGATAAATCCACTTGATTATGATGTATTATTTTTTATATGTTGGATTAAATTTGCTAAAATGTTATTTAGAAGTTTTATATCTGTTCATGAGAGATATTGGTCTATGGTTTTCTTAGAATGTTTTTATTTGGCTTTTGTGTCAGTGTAATGCTAGCTTTATAGAATGAGTTGGAAAATATTCCCTCATTTTCACTTTTCTGGTAGAATTTATATAGAATTGATACTATTTCTTTTGTAAATATTTGGTAGAATTCACCAGTGAACTCCTTTGAACTTGGAGTTTTCTTTGTGAGAAGATTTGTAACTACAAATTCCATTTCTTTCATAGATAACAGCCCTATTCAGGTTATCTGTTTCTTTATGAATGATCTTTGGTAGTTCATTTCTTTGAAGAAATTTGTCAGTTTCATTTAAATTATCAAATTGGCATAGAGTTATTCATAATATTCCTTTATTATCATCTTAATATCTGTGGAATCTATAGTAATGTTACCCCCCTACCCTTCTTGTTCCTGATATGGGTAATTTTCACCTTCTCCATTTTTTCCTGATTAGCCTGGCTAGAAGTTTATCCGTTGTATTGATCTTTCAGGGAACCAACTTTCAGTTACATTGGTTTTCTGTATTGTTTTCCTATTTTCTATTTCTCTTTTCTTTCTTTTTTTTTTTTGCTGAGGAAGATTCGCCCTGAGCTAATAACATCTGTTGCCATTCTTCCTCTATTTTGTATGTGAGGCACCAACACAGCATGGCCACTATGCATGTGTAGTTCTGTTCCTGGGAACCAAACCTGGGCTGCTGAAGCAGAGCATGCTGAACTTAACCACTAGGCCACCAAGGTGGTCCCTCTATTTTCTGTTTTTAAAATTTTTCATTCTGCTCACTTATATTTCCTTTCTTCTACTTATTTTGATTTAATTTGCTCTTATTTTTCTAGTTTCTTAAGGTAGTTCTTGCTTCTTTTAGACTATGAAATATTTCAAACATACAGAGAATTAGAGGGGAATAGCACTGTACCCACACCGCTGGTTAGTATTTTGACATATTTGCCCTTTAGTCGTCTTTAAGTTATAGATATAGTTACAGCCCCCATTCTGTTCTCCCTTTTACTCTCCAGATCTTAACATTACCTTGAAGTTAATGTTTTCTTCAACTTGTTATTTAGGCCTTCCAAATATGTATTTTATCCTAAGTAATACATAGTATTGCTTTGTGTGTTTTCAAAGTTTACATAAGTGGAATCATCCCGTGTGTATCCCTTGTAGCATTTTTTAAAATTCAGCATAATTTTCAAGGTTTGTCCATGTAAATATAGATCTATAATATATAGAATTGATTAGTTTATATTAACTGCTATGTAGTATTCTAATGGTTAAATATACCATATTTTATGTTTCTTTAATAATCCTAGTGTAGATTGTTTCTAATTTTTTGCAATTATAAACAGTGTAAAAATGAACTTCCTTTTGCGTGTCTCCTTGACAACCTAGGTTACAGGTTCTGTAGAGTATATACCTAAAAATATAATTGCTAGGTTAAATGATATAAATATCTTCAACTTTAGAGGATATTGTCATACTTCTCTCTATAGTGGTTATACTAACTTATATTCCTATCAGTAGGAATGAGGATTTCTGTATCAGGAATTGTATTCAGGTGTCAGTAATGGAGGCTTTTAGTGGTTTACTTAGTTTGTGGTTTCCACTGTTAAGATTGCCTCATGGTCCAAGTTGGCTCCTAGAGTTCAGCTATCATGTCCACACCAAGTAAGAGAAGAGGGAAGGGGACTAAACATGCTGTCCTGGAATCATCAGCCGACTGCAGTGATATCTTGTTGGCTGCCCTTCTCTACATAGAAGACTGGGAAGTGTCGTTGCACTGGCACATTGTACGTAACAAAGGGGAAGTGTTTGTTGGGCGGGTCATAAGCATTTATTGTCACAGATCTCATTGTTTCATTTTTGGCACTCAGGTGGGTCTGAAGTGGTATCTTACCTTTAACATTACATTTCCCTAGTTACTGGCAAGGTACAGGATTTTTTACTTGTGCGTTCAGGTTTTCTTTTTTGTGAATTGCCTATTCATCTCCCTTTGCCATTATTCTATTAACTTTTGTCTTTTTCTAATTTATTTAGCATAGTGCTCTATTATTCAGGATACTAATCTTTTGTTTCTTTTTATCTAAATAGACATTTTTGTCTTATTTTTGAACTTTTAGTAAGGTGTCCTCTGTCATACTGAAATATTCATTATAATGGAGTTAAATTTAACAGGTCTTACCTTTTGTGATTTATTCTTTTCATCTATGTTTTTGGGAAGAAATTTTTTCCTGCCCTGAAGTCATAAACAACTTTTATAAAAAAAGTTTTAAACTTTTGTTTTTCAAAAAATCCATTTGGGAGTTTTTGTATTTTTACTTGCGAATGATTTGAAGTAATGGTCTAATTTAATTTTTTTCTATATAGAAGGCTACTGGCCCCAGCAGCATTCAATGAGTAGTCAATCCTTTTGCCACTATGTGCTTTGCTATATCTATTATAAGTCAAATTTCTGTACATGCCTGGGCTTTTGAGTCTGTTCTCTTGGTATGTTTATTTTCCCCCTGTATCAGTACCACCCTCTTTTATTGTGATGGCTTCATGGAAAGTCTTTGATGGTCTAGTGGTTAAGGTTTGGCGCTCTCGCTGCTTCGGCAGCCCAGGTTTGATTCCTGCTTGTGGAGCCACACCACCCATCTGTCAGTTGCCAGGCTGTGGTGGTGGCTCACATGGAAGAACTGGAAGGACTTAGAACTAGGATATGCAACCATGTACTGGGGCTTTGGGGAGAAGAAAAAAAAAGAGGAAGATTGGCAACAGAAATTAGCTCAGGGAAAATCCTTTCCTGCAAAAAAAGAAAAAAGTGAAACTAGACTGAATCAGATTTAAAAAAAAAGTCTTTGTCTCTTAGATCAATTCCCTTTCTTTAAAATAATCTCGGCTATTCTTGGCTCTCCTTTCCTATATAAGTTTTAGGATCAGCTTGTCTAGGTGCCTGATAATTTTGATTAGAATCTTACTGAATTCTTGGGTTAATTTGGGGGAATTTGAGATCTTTGTGATCTTGAGTCCTCACATTTGTAAACATGCTTTGCCTCTCTATTTGGTCAGGTTGTTATGTCCTTTAGTAACAGTTCTTGCTTCTTTTCATAAATGTTTTGCCTCTTTTGTTACATATATTCCTAGTCCTTTATAATTTTCCTTTCTATTGTGAATGGTGTCTTTTTAAGCATTTTATTTTCTAAGTGGTTACTGTTGGTGTGTAAATATGTTACTGATTTTATCTGGATCTTGTCTCTAGGATCTCTTGATCTTAGTAGTTCAATTTTTCATTATCGTCTACCCTTTTTTCAGTAAATCTGTATTCGGGAATTTCTACTTTTGCATTTCAGTCATGTGGTCATCTCATGGAAGTAACGTTGCTGTCACTGCTTTTTGAGGCAGCTCAGACCATTCCATTTCTTTAAATGCAGCTCATTGCTGTTGTCTGTTCTCAGTTATGTCCGAAAAGAACTGCCAGAAGAAGTAAGAAGTTTATATTGGGTTGTGTGCCTTAGAAACTACAAAGATTTCCCTTTCTGGACCTAATTAGTCCTTCACACCTCCTCTTCTCAGCCTCAGTTCCCAGTTTACTTGTCACCTTAGCCCCCTGTGCCCAGGTCTGTCTTTCTCTTTGGTTGCCTTCCTGTTTTTCCATCCTTCCCCCTTCTCTCATTTTCTTAACTATAGCTTTCAGTCCCTGCCAGGCATTTTATTTTGTGCTTTACATATGCTGACTGATTTGATCTTTATCGTAGTCCCTTAGGAAGGTCAGCAATCCCATTTTGTAGATCAGGAATTGAGGGAGCTAAAGCTTATGTAAGTAGAAGGTGGGAAAGCCTGGATAATAAGTCAGGCCTTTCAGATGCTCAATCAGTGATCTTTCCACCTCATTGTACTACTGAGGTTAAGTTCCTTCCCTGCTGTTTTTCTAAGTGGATGAGTTAAATGTGCTATCTTTTTCTCTAATAAAAAAATTCTAGTAAATCTATTGAAATGGTGTCTTTAGATGAAAATAAATTCAAGTGTGTGTTTTGGGTGAAGGGTGTCACTCAGTCTTTTGTGAGAGCCATTCTGCAAGAGCATTCAAAAGAAAGAGAGAGAGAAGAAAGACTTAAATAGGGAAAACATAAGTAAAAGGTCACTATGTCAAATACGCTTTACAAACAGCATTCTGTGAAGCTGTGTTGCCACGTGAACGCTGTAGCAGGTGGTCCTTTTGTAAGAGTGCTGTTACCATCTGGTCCATCATAGGATGCTTTCTCTATGTGTAAGTTAGGTATCCTTGCGTCATAGGAGAAAGGAGTTAACTAAACTGGCTTCTTTTCATGGCTCTATCACTAATTAGCAGCACTGTTCTGGGCAAACCGTTTTACTTTAACAGGCATTAAGCTCTTATATAATCAGTCCAGATCAATGTGAGGGGTAGGTTAGTGATAGAAAATCTCCAAGGATACAGCTGGATCCATAAATTAGTAACAACATGCAAAATCCTTTAAGATATCTTCTGTCATCATCCTGGTAGCTGTTTTCACTCTTATAAGGTATTTTGCAGTTCTTGTTCATATGTGCACCTAGTTGTACAGCATTATAACGTATCTGCTCATATTCTGCGTTTTCTTTTGCATACCTCTCATGAACTGTATAGTTTTTCAAATAATTTTGTTTTAGATAATCCCTTTAATAGTGTACCATTCCCTCTTGTGAGATAGTTCACTGGTTTCTAGTTTTGTTTTTGTTTTTTCTTTTTGTAGTTTATGGACTATTTGTTTTAGTTACATTCTCAGTCATGGGATGACTCCATCAAAGGGTGTAAACACTTTTATTTCTCTTGTTTTCTTGTCAAATTGCCCTCAAACTGGTTTAAACCACTCTATATTGCAGCCAACAGTTTTGAATGATTCAGTTTAATTATAGCCAGCTTTCATTCATTTAAGGAATGTTTGCTGAGCCCCTCTCCTGGTAGAGTGTATCTTCTAGTAGGGGAGATAGATGACAAACATAATAAATCAGTAAATTGTATTCTATGTTAGAGGCTGATAAGAGCTGTCCAGAATAGAGCCGGGTAAGGGGATGCTGAGTGGAGTGACTTGCATTTTGAATCAGCTAGGCATCTTAAATGTTAGCCACTTGAGAAGGTGACATTTTGAACAAGGACTTGGGCATTGGGTTTGCTTTATGTATTTTTTTCTTTCTTTTTTACTAGCTTAAGAAGATTATATAGTATCTCAAGATTACTGTAAGCTGTTTTCTTTGTTAGTGAGAATGAACAGGTTTCCACATATTTTCTATTTTTATATGTAATTGTGGCAAAATTTGAAATTTTTTTAAAAGCAGAAAAGTTTTCTATGTAAGGCTATCTATGCCCTTAAAATTAAGAGTGGGGAAAATTGGGCAAATAAGTTTGTGTTTAAACATGAGGAGAATCTTCTATCCAGGGCTTTAGTAAGGAACCAAAAATTATCACTAGTTTGATACTAAAAAAAAAAAAAGAAGATTGGTTCTTCTCTAATTGTATTTCTATTTTAAGTAAAAGAAAGGTGGTACTTAATATTAAGATGTATAAGAATAACGTATATTTATTATTTTATAGGGTGACTGTTGGATCTGTATGGAACTCATGTCTACCTCGTTTGATAAGTTTTACAAATATGTATATAGTGTATTAGATGATGTTATTCCAGAAGAAATTTTAGGCAAAATCACTTTAGCAGTAAGTATCTGTTTTTCAAATTGTTGATTCTATATATACTTATATAAAGATGCTGCTGGGGTTTGTATGCACATATCTGAATGTCTTCACAGAATGTTATTGATGTTACTGTGAAATCATTTGTAATAGGAATAGAGACAAGATCACTTGTGTGGGGTAATTAACACAACAAGTCGTAAGAACAATTTTCAAAATATGCTCTATATAAATACTACAATTTTTTTTCATTAAAATCACATTGAACCCTAATAGAGAGTGCCATAAATAAGACTAGTATAAGCAATTTTCTGTTTCTTTTTTCCCCTGTTGCTTTAACTCTTTTTAAATAAGTTATATTATCACAATTATCAGAATCTCAGCAGTCTCCTTGAAGTCCCTTAATTGAAACTCTAGACAAAGTTTATTTCCTGTGGTTTAAGATTTGGGTTATCCAATTTAAACTATTTTTTTCTGTAACCAACATTACTACTAATTTGGTCAATTCACTTTTACTAGAGTACCAGAAAGAAAAGAGGTACTCTTTTGCATATGCATTTATAGGTTTGAAAGTGAATTCATGATCATTTTATTTCTCGCTCTGAATCTTTCAGTTGACAAAGCCTGTTCACAGTTTTTTTCCCAAAAAAATTCTTTTTAGAGTAAAATTAATAAGATTCTTACGAATCTCTGAGAATCTGAGCTAATGACATGACCTAGGTGGGTGGATGTTGTAAACTAAGTTTTATAAGAAGTTGTATGATAGATATTCTGATTGCATGTAGTTTCCTATCTCTTTCTTTCCTGCATCTGCCACCTCCAGCAGAGTCTACCTCTTAATTGCCAACTAATGCTAAAAATAGATAGACAGTGCTGAGCTGTATTTTACTTGTAAAAGGTGTATGTGTGTATAATTGGAATTGTAAAAATCTGATTAAACTAGTCATTGTAATCTTAAGATTCCTAGGTGTCATGTTAATATTTTAAGTTATTCACTTGAATTAATGCTTAAATTTGTTTTATGAGCTAAATATTAAGATATTTACCTTTTCATATAATTTTTATAAAAAGAAGCTGAGTTATATTAGAAACGTATTCATTTTTCAGATAGGTATATGGAATTTTGTATTGATCAGTTTAGTCATCTTTCTCCAGTATACCACACCCAGTATTATTTTGGAACTTATTACTGTTCATAATAATTGTAATGGAACAGTAGTAGAATAATGATAGTAGCTAATGGTTATTGAATGTTTATTTGTCAGGCCGATGTCTTATGACATTTCATCTCCATAGCAATTCTCTATGGTAAATAGTGTAACCCCCCTCTTTACAGATGACAGATCTCAAGCATGGAGAGGTTAAGTAATTAATTTTCTTTGAAGTTTATACAGTTGTAAGTGGTAAATGATTTAAGCCCAGGTAGCCTGATCCCAGAAACTTGGTCTTAACTACTGTACGACAGGGTGATCATGAAGTAGAAAAACATAGATAAAATTATTTTATCATATATTTCAATATGTGTAGTATAAATATGCTAATAAATCATTTATTATGGGTTTGCCTGTGCTTCTAGACTTGGTGATCACCCTTTACATTAAGCACAGCATTTAAAATTACTCTGTGTTAAACTGCTTCTTGCTGATTAGTAACCCAGTGAACACACGAGCCTAGCTGCTGGACATGTTACAGGTTTGCCTGTTCTGCAGTCCTCATACCCAGCAGCTTGATGCAGTGGAGACCCGACCTTTCTGTAGCAGATTCTTCGTCTGTTCTTAGTTCTCTTTTAGTTTGAGGTTGTGGAATTTTAATTGAAGTCTATGTTACCTTCATTCCTGAAGAAATCTCTGATTTTCTGATCATGAGCAGTGATCAAACAATAGGGTAAATTCTGGATAAATTGCTGTAGCGGCTGAGCAGAGAGATTCTGGCTCTAGAAAAATTACTTTAAAGGCTCACTACCCAGTGAGAGTGAGTGATTGTGGGAAAGTGAGAATTTGGAAAAACTTAGTAAATGAGGGTTGATAATGGAAGCAGACTGTTGGGCTTTTTTGTATTCTTGAAAAGTTCAAAGGTACAAGAAACATACAACTTTTAATGACTAAAATTGTAAGTTATCAGGATTTCTTAGTTGTCTGGGAGCAGCAGGAAAAGGGAACTAAAGTTTCAGATCTAACACCATCATTCAGCATCTTTAGTTAACATAAAAAATAAACAGAATATGGAAACATTAAACTTAAAAGAATGCAGAGGGCTACGTGGGTTGTTACGTATGATGATGAACTGTCGTGCTGTTTGATTAGAAGGAAATTGTTTATCCCGTCTCCGCTTTTTCTCCCTAGACTGTGAAGGCTCTAAACCACTTAAAGGAAAACTTGAAAATCATTCACAGAGGTGGGTACGAGTCAGATGAGAAATTACTGTTTTTCCTTAATAGGAAAAAATTATTGAAAATTACAGTGTCACTGTATGAGCTTTCTTGAAATATCTGTATTTTTAGCAAAATTTACTGTATGTACCCTAAAACTTTATTACTTTAGGATTTTTTACCTATGAGATTCTATAAATTTCAGTCTAACTTATTAGTATGTTGGGCTTAGAAATTGAAATAGATTTTGCTTTAAGTTCTTATTACCCTTAGCTGAAAAATACTTACTTGTTTGCCTGATAGGTAATTAATGTTTCTCTGGGTACAAATAAGGCACGAAGCTGGTCTTGTGGACATTCAAAGAAGGATCTGAGGGATAGTACCTTTGAGCATTTTAAAGGCACGTTATTGTCCCCGTTAAGTGTTTCTTCTTTACTTTAGAGGATGTTTTTGCAAACTGAGAGGGGTTCTTTAAATAGTATTGTACACTGAAATTCCTCTGAGGCATTTGTCTTTGTGAAAACAGTGATCTTGGCCTTATTAGACACGTGTCCAAATTTAACCATTTGATGTAGATCTATCAGAAGACACTGGGAATCCTGAATTTAATTCAGCAAATAGATTAAATAGTTGCTCTATTTATTACTATGCCAGATTCAGGTTAGTGAGGTGGTGGCTTTGAAGAGGCACATAAGTTCACTCTCTTCAGTAAATTTGTAATGCACAAACCCAAGAAAATACATGACAGTGTGTGGTTCAGCCTGACAATATATAGGATAGAAAGGAAAAGGTCATATTCACAGAAGTGAAAAATCTTGAATTCTAAGAAATATAGTTTCTCATGGTTAAAGAAATTAGTAATTGAGGCACTTAATTTAAGTAATTTTAGTTTGGGGGTGACCCTGGACCACTGAAATTAGTTACCCTTGAACATCAGAGTATTTCATTTGATTTTGCCTGGCTTAATGCTTGTTGAAAATAATATTAGGTAGGCTTCTTATTTTCTCTTTTGGCCTAAAATTATGTAGGGTTAGGTCCCTGAATAAACTCTTGTAGTTCATCTTGTTCTTATTTTGGTGTTTTCCCTCCTTTTCTGGCTGTGTTTTGTAATTACGAGAGTATCTCCTTTAGGGCGTTTGACACTTACCTTAGGGATGCTTGCCAGTCATGGTACAGTACTAAAGCGGTGCTGACCACACAGCTGAGCAGAAGTGGAATAAAAGGGAAAGGCGTCAAAAATAATTGTGGTTTTCCTATTATTAAATAAAATGATGACTTGATAGTCTTTCAGTCAATTGGGACCAATTAGCTTTTTTGCT
The DNA here is from genome assembly GCF_041296235.1 of Equus asinus. Lineage (NCBI taxonomy): Eukaryota > Metazoa > Chordata > Mammalia > Perissodactyla > Equidae > Equus > Equus asinus. The sequence continues at coordinate 7,869,224 of NC_091802.1, read as the reverse complement.
GCAATTAGAGTGCTTTCAATCACAAGTAACAGAAAATCCTGATAACTGGCATAAACTTCAAGGAAATTCATTATCTGTCTTAAGTCCAAAGATAGGGTGGCTCCAAGCACAATATAATTAGTGCTCAAGGTCCCTTCTTTTGGCTCTGCCCTCCTGAATATGTTGGCTCCATCCTCAGGATAGTAACAACTAAAGCAGGTCCCCAATGTCATATCCAGACATGATAGCCTCTTGAAGAGGTAGCTTTCTCTTCCTGTGTGGCTGTCTTAGGAGGAGGGAAATCTTCCTTAACGTGTCTCTGATGTTTTCTCTTGTTTCATTCACTAGAACTGCATCTGTCCTTACCTAAACTAGTTGCCCTGGCAAATAGCAGAGACTACCCTGATAAGCTTAGACCAGTCAGGACCCAGTTTTTGGAGGTGTGGATAGAGCTGCACAGAGGAGGATGGATACCTCAGTATAGTGCAGGTTCTGTTAGAAAGGATGGTGTGGTTAGGAATGGATGTTTGGTAGGCAATCAGCCGTGTCAGTGATGGTAAGATATATTTTCTGGATTTTTTTGTAGGTCACCTGAGTTATGGACAGATGTTTTTTTGTATTCTGTATTTATTTGTATCCTTACTTTTTATTCATTGAGCCATGACAGTGACAATGAAATGGGTAGAAGAATTGAGATAGGGATAGAGAATTAGTAAGCAAAGGGGAAGAATTGGCTAGACAGCTGATGAATATATACTGGCAGTGAGCTGATTGTCAGTGAGGAAGAGGTGATGACCTAGGGGTCAATTTGATAAGACTGGATAAAACCTGAAGAACCATATGGAAGGGCTTCAGCTTTCTCCAGTTTGCAGGAAAGTGCACACTCTGGGAGTGGTAAAAATGAATCTGGTTTTTCAAGGATGACTCTAAGAAAGGGTTGGTTAGGAGAAACTTGATGAAACCATCTAAAATCAGAAAAATCTCTCAAGGAGAAATAATTATTAAGTAGGTACATTGAGTACAAATAAAGTTCAGGTACTATATTAGGTGTTTTAATTTCCACAACTCTATGAATTAAGAATTATTATTTTTAATTTGTTGGTGAGGAAAGTGTGGTTGCTAAGTGAAAGTTCAGGAGCTCACCCCAGGTCACATTGTGAATTTCAACCCAGATTTCGAACCTTTACTTCTCTGATCCTGAAGTTGTGGTCTTTTAGATATACTGGATTGGATACTTGGCTAAGTTAGATAAAGCTCTACTTTAAATTGTGGGTTTAAAATTGGTTTGCTTTGCTTTTAGTTGTATTGTCTTTGGCACATGTTGTAAAGTAGTTTAGTATACTCTCATAGATTAATTTCATTTTTCGTTTTTTGTCAAGTAATGAATTTGAAACAAGTAAATGGATGTCTCTTGATGCAAAGTAAACATTATAGAATCCCTAAATTTATTGTGAAGCATTTTTTGATACTGAGTTTTTAAGCGTGAGCATTCAGAAAATTGTTTTCTCATTTTTCTCCTCTTATATATGTGAATTTTAAGGACTTGATCACTTATGTTGTCTAAGGTTTTTCAATATTTTTGCTTAAAGTACTTCAGAATATAGCTCATTTGATTACTGTACTTTAAATGGCATCTATCTCTTGCAGATATCAAACCTTCCAATATTCTTCTGGACAGAAGTGGAAATATTAAACTCTGTGACTTTGGCATCAGTGGACAGCTTGTGGACTCCATTGCCAAGACAAGAGATGCTGGGTGTAGGCCATACATGGCAGTAAGTGCAAAGGCCAAACCTTCTTGCTTGACAGTCATTGCACAGAGAGCCTGTGTCCTTGGGCGCTATACTCCTAAGGAATGTGCCATTGGTTACGGTTTTGCCATGCTAGAATATTCTTCTCTTCCTTAAAGACCAAACTCAGGTTCTAGCTTCCCCATGAAACTTTGTGAAATTATCCTAGCGAACTCTTGTTTCATTGTCCTACTCTATTCCTCTTATCTGGCACTTAGCATTTATGGTCTTTTCTGATTACCATTTTTTCATTGTATTAACTATTCAACCAGATTAGTTCTCAGAAGGCCTCTTTGTGTATCTTGCACCTGTGTGCTATCTTGACTGTAGTAGGTAACGTGTGTGGTAAACACATTAATAATGTGTCCTAGGCCCAAAGTGATTCTGTTTCCAGTTAGAGAAGAATGGAAAGACTTGAATTCCTAATAGAACTGAGTATGTCTTATAGAACCTGAGGCTATGTTTGAATATTGTTGGTCCCTTCTGTAGAGGTGGGTGAAGCACACTGACAAATGCGAGGGTGAAGGCCTTAGGTAGTTACCAACCTGGAGCCTCTTTCTCTTCAGGAAGACAAACCTACACTGTCTTTCTACACGTAGAGTCATCTTACCCCAGTGTATTTGCATAGACTGTTCCTCCAGCCTGGATTTGATTGGAAATTTAGTGTCTGTATTTTAAACATTTTCCCTATGTGTTGTGTCTCCTTAGTGCGGCCGTGGTTCTTGGGGGACCAGCGCCCTCCTCTAAGTGGTGACATGCAGGGTTTGCAGTCATCCGTTGAGGCACTCCCGTCAGCAGTTCCCACGTCAGTCTTTGTAGACTCTTCTAAACTGAAGATAAGCTTGGAACTGAATAAAATTTTTGTCTCCTTTTATTTGTTAGTTTCTTTGTTGATTTATATATTTCCAAACTCAGTGGTATAAGCAATAGAAAAGTAAGGAAAATCATAGGCTACATATTGTAGCTTTTTTATCTTGTTTATGGATGGGCGGGCTTAGTGCTACTGCACGTTTCACACTTATTTCAACAGCTTGAATACATTTTATTTTCAGCATCTTTTGAAAATTTTACATCAGTACTTTTTTCTCTTTTTATTTATCTCAATCTGTAAATAGTTCAAAATACAGTATTACATACATTCTTTGCACATGTTCTGTTGCCTCTTTATACTCTGCTCATTGTATTTGAAAATTTTCAGTTATTGTCAGTATTTTAGAATTGTTGCCATTTTCAAGACCCGGTTTTTGTTCTATCTTTTCATGTAACCTTTTCTACAAATGAAAATGTAAGGGGTGTGTGTATGTGTTAATACAAAAAGAGACCTTCATTTTAAGTTTGGGCTCTGTGGATGTTGCCTGGCCAGTCAGATTCTTGGGAAGGTTTGGAAGATCGTGCATTCATTGTGATAATTAGGGATAAATGGAACAACAAGTCCAAAGCAAGAAATAAAAAAAATTCAACGTGAAGCATTTGGGAATTCATATAATTTACATATTTAGTAATGACACCCTGAGAATTAACTGTAAACTGTTAGCTACACTTTTAGGGCTTGTCTCAGTACTAGGGTTGACTAAGTGCTTTTGCTCTGTAACTCTGGCTAAGAATTAAGAACTTGATTTATGCAGGCTTAAAAATGTAATTGCAGCCCAGATAGAGCTGAATACCTGAATTCAGGTAACTATTAAGAAAGAAGTAGACTTTCGGCTTTTGTGCATAAATAAGGTCCACAGGCCCAGCAGGTGCAGGGCTTTTCTTTGTCTGCCGGCCTTCTTCTGCTGTGGAGGAGGCTGGGAGTGGACTCTGTCTCTGCTGTTCACGGGGCAGAATGGAGGGCTTCCGTCCGTGCCAGTCCTCCGAGGCCTGCATGATGCACAGGAACGTGGTCAGCATTGATTGTACAGGCTGCTAAGTGGCTTGACTCTTCTTTGATGTGTCTTGTCAGAAGGTATCAGAAATGTATCTTGTCTTTCTATTTAAGATTTATCATTTGTCTTTAGTCTATAGAAATTGTGATTTCTTATTAGATTCTTTAATATAAAAAGTGTATAAAATGTAGAGTGTAAACATAAGGTTTTCCGTAAACAAATTGTTAACATTTTGCTGTCTCTTGACTTCCTCATCTAGGGGGCTGTGTGTGAGTGTCCGTACATACACACCTAGGTGTCTATATATGTACGTACATGTATTCTGGACGATTTGAAAGTAAGTTGCAGATATCATGAATTTTATTCTGAACACTTCAGTGTATATCTCCCAAGAAAAAGGGCATTCTTCTGCATAACCACAATATCATTACCACACCTAAAATGTAAATCTAAAATAATTAACAAGAATTTCATAGTATCGTCTAATATACAGTTCATACTCAGATTTCCCAGGGGTCCAAAGTAAGTGTATTTTTTAGCTGTCAGTCAAGGACCACATCAAGACTATACATTGCTTTTAATTGTTACATTCTTTGCTTTAAACTGGTCTAGACACACACCCCCACGACTGACTTTTTTGGGACTGTTTTTAGAATGTCCCACATTCTGGATTTGTCTGATTGTTCCCTCATGATTAGTTTCAGACTACAGTTTTTTTGTCATGAATGCATATGATATGTACATTATGTTGCGTCACATTACAAGCATATGATACTATTTCACTAACTGCAATGCTTATAGACGGGCTTTTTTTCTTTTAAGCAGTTGAAACATTTGCAGAATAGGAACTCATTTTCTTGCATTTTTTCCTTTGTTCTCCTCCCTCATGTGAGTAATTGATAATCTTTTTATTTTCGAAGGATTCCTTCCCCCAATACCCTCTCACCCTTCCCTTCTGCTGCCCTCCAACATGAAGAGACTTCCAAAGGGTCCCCTCAGTTCCCCTGTCGTTTAGCAGCATTTCCTCTTGCTCCTCTTCTCCTTATATCACAGAAGCCCATCCATGTTAGGTTATAAGATTAGTCTTAATTGGTAATAAAAATAAGAGCTCATTTTAAAGCAGTACTTTTTGAAATATGTCAGTTTATTTATCTTGGGCATTTCTCAAACCCTGACATAATCTCTTAAAGTATAGGCAGCCTGTTAGGCATGAAAATCTAATCAGGTTGTATCTCATCAAAATGAGGAAATTGTCCATCTGTATACCTTCCTGTGATCTTTGCATAACAAATTCGGTAATGCTGGTTCACTCATTCATATTTTGTCTGTCTCTCTGTCTTTTTGGTTTCAGAAGAACTTTATTCTTCAGGGTGTAATTTTCATTTTCTACTTGTACAGAAGACTAAAAAAATGGTATTCCCGTTTTCCCCTTTGTATGACCATTCAGGTTTTTAAAATGTCTGAAGAAATTATTTGGCAGTTCCTACGAGAGGTGTTTTTGTTGAGAGGCTTTTTGTTACTGATTCAGTCTCTGCTTATTATAGGTGGGTTCAGATTTTCTAATTCTTCTGTGTTCAGTTTTGGTAATTTGTGTCGTTCTAGCAATTTTTCCACTCCATCTACGTTATCTGATTGTTGACGTGCAGTTGTTCAGTTTTCTATTCTAATCCTTTCTGTTTCTTCAAGGTGGGTGGTAATGTCCTCGCTTGAGGTTTTGTTTTTAGTTACTTTTATCTTCTCTCTTTTGTTTTCAGTCTAGGTGAAGGTTTGTCAATTTTGTTGATGTCTTCCAAGAACAAACTTGATTTCTCTGATTCTCTCTTTTTTTTCTGTTTCCTTGATCCCTGCTTTAATCTTTATTGCTTCCTTTCTTCTACTGTTTTTGAATTTAGTTCTTCTTTTTGTAGTTGCTGAATCTATAAAGTTATGTTATTTGAGATCTTCATTTTAATGCAGGTGTTTACAGTTATAAATTTCCCTCTGAGCACTGCTTTCTCTGAATTACATAAGTGTTGATAATCAGTGTTTTCATTTTCATTCATTTCAAAATATTTTCTAATTTCCTAGTATTTTCTTCTTTGACCCATTGACTGTTTAGCTGTGCTGTTTAATTTCCACATATTTGTGAATTTTCCAGTTTTCTTTTTGTTAGTGATTTCTAGCTCCATTCCATTGTGTTCGGAGAAGATACTTTATATGATTCAATCTTTTTAAACTCATTGAGACTTGTTTGTGGACTAAAATATCTAACTTGAAGAATGTTCCATCTTCACTTGAGAAAAATGTGTATTCTGCTGTTGGATGAAGTGTTCTTTATATGTCTTTTAGGGTCAGTTGGTTTATGGTGTTGTTCAAGTCCTCTATTTCCTATTGACCTTCTGTCTAAATGTTCTATCCATTATTTGAGGTGGAGTATCGAAGGCTTCGACTATTATTGTAGAACTGTGTATTCCTCCCTTGAATTCTGTCAGTGTTGGCTTCATTTGTTTCGCAGCTCTGTTGTTCAGTGTGTATATGTTTATAATTGTTATATCTTCTTTATGAATTGACCCTTTTATAGATATTTCATAGCTTTTTGTCTTTTGTAACAATTTTTGACTTAAAGACTGTTTTGTCTAATATTATTAGTGTAACCTTCCCAGCTCACTTTGGTCACTATTGCTTTGAGTATCTTTTTCTATCCTTTCTCTTTCAACCTATTTGTACTTATTGATCTATAATGAGTCTCTTATAGACAGCACACAGTAGGGTCATGTTTTTTTATCCCTTCTGCTAATCTGAGAGTTTAATTCATTTGCATTTAAAATAATGACTGAATGACTGATAATGTAGGACTTCTGCCTTTTGTTCTTTGTTTTCTGTATATCTTATACCTTTTTTATTACTCGTTTTCTCTGTTGTTTCTTGGTTTTTTTATTTGATTTTTTTGGTGTACCTTTTTGATTTTCTTCTCATTCCTCTTCTGTGTATTTTTAGATATTATTGGTTATTGCATTCAGTACAGTTACTATCCTAGATTTGTAACAGTCTAGTGTGAATTAACACCAACTTCAAAGGCGTGCAGAGCCTCTGCTGGTGTACGGTCCTCCCAGCCATGTGTCATTGTCACTAATCATGTATGTGAACGTTGTATACCTAATAACACAGTTATTATTTTCTGCATTTGTCTTTTAAAAACATATAAGAAACAAAAAGAGGAGTTAGAAACCAAAAATGCAATCATAATGGATTTTATATTTACCTATGTCGTTGCCTTTACTGGATTTCTTTATATCTTTATATGATACAGAGTTACTGTCTAGTATCTTTTCATACTCTATTGCTTTTTTTAATCTATGAATGTCTTAATTTCTCCTTCAGTTTCGAGGGACAGTTTTGCTGGGTATGGAATTCTTACTTGACAGTGTTTTTCTTTCAACACTTTACACATGTCGTCATACTCCCTTCTGGCATTCATGATTTCTGATGAGAAATTAGCTGTTATTCTTGAGGATCCTTTGTATAGGAGGAGTCACTGCTTTCCTGCTGTTTTCAAGAGTCTCCCTTTGTCTTTCAACAGTTTGATTATAATGAACCTTGATGTGAATGTGTTTCATTTTTTTTGTTTGGAGTCTGTAAAGTTTCTTGGATATATAGATTTGTGTCCCTTATCAAATTTGGACAGATTTTGGCCATTATTTCTTCAAGTATTCGTTCTGCCCTTTTCTCTCTTCTCCTCCTGGGACTCTCATCATGAGTATGTTGGCGCACTTGATGGTGTCCTGCAGGTCTCTGAGGCCCTGTTTGCGTTTCTTTATACTAGTTTCCGTGATTTTTCTAAAGTGTTGTTTTAAAGACTGTGTTCTTAATCCTGTGTAATCTCTGATGTCTCTGTTCCCTTAGCTTGTGTTCAGCTAGTGTTTTGACAGAGATTTCTTTTTTGGATACCAGGATCGAAAAAAAAAAAAAAACAAAACAGAATTCCTTGAAGAAAACCAAAGGAATAAAACCCCAGCTATTCCAGTCTTTGCAGTTTAGTTTTGTGTTGGGGTGCTCCTTCAGTGCTTAGCTAGGCTGTTTACAGCTCTGCCTTGATGTTCACTTCCTTCTTGCCCTGAGCCTACAGATCAACCAGAGATGAAAACTTAGTGTCTTCTCAGGTCTTTTCTGAGTCTGTGTCCTGCCCTGGGCTGTGCACAGAGCTCTTTAAGTTTCCCAGTGTACACAGGTGATTTTGAATGGCTTAGTATCCCAAAGAAACTCTCCCCTCCACTTTTTTCCCACGCTTTTGATGCTCTAATGTATGCCTTAATTCCAGTTTTTTGCACCAGGCATTTGTGGGTAATTTGCTTGCCTTACAGTGTTTCAAGGAATGTCCACTGCTTTTCTGCCTTTAGTGAGTTCCAAGTAAGGCAAACAAAGGCAGGCACCTTGTATCTGTCCTTTATAGAGCCCCCAGGCAGGTTAGAACAGAGAAACACAATTCTTTACCAATAAGGTCTGCTCTGCTTCCTCCTTCCTCTGGACCCAGGGACCAAAGTCCCTGGGAATGCTGGCTGCCATCTTCAAGACTGCCACTGAGCTGGAGCAGGGATTGGGGCAAGGTCAAGTAAAAAGGCCACAGGGTTTCTTACCATTTTTAAGTTGCCGTTTTCTTGATTCAATGTTTCCTGGGTTGCTATGAACCTTTAATTTTTTTCCCCAGAGTTCTAACAAAGTTGATGGACAGTTTTTGCTTTCCTTTTTTTTTAGTTTTTTATTGAGATTATGATGGTTTACAAGCTTGTGAAATTTCAGTTGTACATTAATGTCTGTCAGTCATGTTGTAGGTGCACCACTTCACCCTTTGTGCCCACCCCCACTCCCCTTTTCCCTGGTAGCCACTAATCTGTTCTCTTTGTCCATGTGTTTAATTTCCACATGTGAGTGGAGTCATACAGAGATTGTTTTTCTCTATCTGGCTTATTTCACTAAAGATAATACCCTCCAGGTCCATCCATGTTGTTGTGAATGGGACGATTTTATCCTTTTTTATGGCTAACTAGTATTCCATTGTGTATATATACCACATCTTTATCCAATCATCAGTTGATGGGCACTTAGGTTGCTTCCACCTCTTGGGTATTGTAAATAATGCTGCAGTGAACATAGGGGTGCATGGGACTTTTGGAATTGCTGATTTCAAGTTCTTTGGATAGATACCCAGTAGTGGAATGGCTAGGTCATACGGTATTTCTGTTTTTAATTTTTTGAGAAATCTCCATACTGTTTTCATTCCCACCAGCAGTGAGTGTATGAGGGTTCCTTTTTCTCTACAACCTCTCTAACATTTGTTACTATTTCTTTTGGTTATTTTAGCCATTCTAATGGGTATAAGGTGATATCTTAGTGTAGTTTTGATTTGCATTTCCCTGATGATCAGTGATGATGAGCATCTTTTCATGTGCCTATTGGCCATCCTTATATCTTCTTTGGAGAAATGTCTGTTCATGTCCCCTGCCCATTTTTTGATCAGATTGTTTGATTTTTTGTTGTTGAGTTGTATGAGTTCTTTATATATTATGGAGATTAACCCTTTGTCAGATGTATGATTTGCTAATATTTTTTCACAATTGGTGGGTTGTTCTTTTGTTTCAATCCTGTTTTCCCTTGCCTTGTAGAAGCGCTTTAGTCTGATGAAGTCCCATTTGTTTATTCTTTCTATTGTTTCCCTTGTCTGAGAAGACATGGGATCCAAAAAGATCCTTTTAAGACTGATGTCAAAGAGTGTACTGCCTATATTTTCTTCCAGAAGCCTTATGGTTTCAGGTCTTACCTTTAGGTCTTTGATCCATTTTGAGTTTACTTTTGTGAATGGCATAAAAAAATGGTCAATTTTCATTCTTTTACATGTGGCTGTCCAGTTTTCCCAACACCAGTTGTTGAAGAGACTTTCTTTTCTCCATTGTATGTTCTCAGCTCCTTTGTCAAAGATTAGCTGTCCATGGATGTGTGGTTTTATCTTTGGGCTTTCAATTCTGTTGCATTGATCTGTGCACCTGTTTTTGTACTAGTACCATGCTGTTTTGATTACTGTAGTTTTGTAGGATGTTTTGAAGCCAGGGATTGTGCTGCCTCCAGGTTTGTTCTTTTTTCTCAGGATTGCTTTAGCAATTTGGGGTCTTTTGTTGCCCCATATGAATTTTAGGATTCTTTGTTCAATCTCTGCAAAGAATGTCATTGGGATTTGGATTAGGATTGCATTGAAACTGTAGATTGCTTTAGGTAGTAGGGACGTTTTAGCTATGTTTATTCTTCCAATCCATGTACATGGAATGTCTTTCCATCTCTTTATATTACTGTCAGTTTCTTTCAGGAATGTCTTGTAGTTTTCATTGTATAGATCTTTCACTTCCTTGGTTAAATTTACCCCAAGATATTTTATTCTTTTTGTTGCGATTGTGAATGGGATTGTGTTCTTGAGTTCTCTTTCTGTTAGTTCGTTATTAGAGTATAGAAATGCTACTGATTTATGTAAATTGATTGTATACCCTGCAACTTTGCTGTAGTTGTTGATTACTTGTAAAAGTTTTCCAATGGATTCTTTGGGGTTTTCTGTATATAAGATCATGTCATCTGCAAAGAGTGAAAATTTCACTTCTTCATTGTCCATTTGGATTTCTTTTATTTCTTTTTTCTGCCTAATTGCTCTGGCAAAAACCTCCAGTACTATGTTGAATAAGAGTGGTGAGAGTGGACACCCGTGTCTTGTTCCCGTTCTCAGAGGGATGACTTTCAGTTTTTGCCCATTGAGTATGATATTGGCTGTGGGTTTGTCATATATGGCCTTTATTATGTATTTCCTTCTATACTCATTTTATTGTAAGTCTTTATCATAAATGGGTGATGGATCTTGTTGAATGCTTTCTTTGCATCTATTGAGATGATCCTGTGGTTTTTATTTCTCATTTTGTTATTGTGTGTATCATGTTGATTGACTTGTGGATGTCTAACCATCCCTGTGTCCCTGGTATGAATCCCACTTGATCATGGTGTATGATCTTTTTAATGTATTACTGTATTCGGTTTGCCAAAATTTTTTGAAGATTTTTGCATCTATGTTCCTCAGTGATATTGGCCTGTAGTTTTCCTTGTTTGTGTTGTCCTTGTCTGGTTTTGGCATCAGGGTGATGTTGGCTTCATACAGTGTGTTAGGAAGTGCTCCATCTTCCTCAATTTTCTGAAATAGTTTGAAAAGGATAGATATTAAGTCTTCTTTGAATGGTAGACTTATCCAGAGAAGCCATGTCTGGTCCTGGACTTTTATTTTTGGGGAGGTTTTTGATTATTGTTTCAGTTGCTTTACTTGTGATTGGTTTATTTAGATTCTCTGTTTCTTCCTGATTCAGTTTTGGGAAGTTGTAAGAGTCTTAAGAATTTATCCATTTCTTCTAGGTTGTCCAATTTGCTGGCATATATTTTTTCATAGTATTCTCTTATAATCTTTTGTATTTCTGTGGTATCTGTTGTGATTCCTCCTCTTTCATTTCTAACTTTATTTGAGTCTTCTCTCTTTTTTTCTTAGTGAGCCAGGCTAAGGGTTTGTCAATTTTGTTTATTTTCTCAAAGAACCAGCTCTTTGTTTCGTTGATCCTTCCTACTATCTTTTTAGTTTCAATTGCAGTTATTTCTGCTCTAATTTTTATTATTTCCCTCCTTCTACTGACTTTGGGCTTTGTTTGTTCTTCTTTTTCTAATTCTGTTAGGTGTGGTTTGAGATTGCTTATCTGAGATTTTTCTTGTTTATTTAGGTGAGCCTGTATTGTGATGAATTTCCCTCTTAGGACCACTTTTGCTGCATCCCAAATGAGTTAGTATGGTGTGTTTTCATTTTCAGTTGTCTCCAGATAATATTTTGTTTCTCCTGTAGTTTCTTCAATGATCCACTGGTTGTTCAGGAGCATGTTGTTTAATCTCAACATTTTTGCCCCTTTCCCAGCTTTCTTGTAGTTGATTTCTAGTTTCATAGAACTGTGGTTGGAAAAGATGCTTGATATTATTTCAGTCCTCTTGAATTATTGAGGCTTACTTTGTTTCCCATCGTATGGTGTATCCTTGAGAATGTTTCATTCACACTTGAGAAGAATGTGTAACCTGCTGTTTTTGGATGGAGTGTTCTGTGTATAGCTATTAAGTCCATCTGGTTTAGTTTGTCATTTAATTCTACAATTTCCTTGTTGACTTTCTGTCTGGATGATCTTTCCATTGGTGTTAGTGCGGTGTTGAGGTGCCCTACTATTGGTAATGTTGTTGATGTCTCCTTTTAGTTTTGTTAATAGTTGCTTTACGTACTTTGGTGCTCCTGTGTTGGTTGCATATATATTTATAAATGTTACATCTTCTTGGTGGAGTGTCCCTTTTATCATTATAAACTGCCTCTCTTTGTCTCTCTCCACCTGTTTTGCCTTGAACTTTACCTTGTCTGATATAAGTATGGCAACACCTGCTTTCTTATGTTCACTATTAGCTTGGAGTATCGTCTTCCATCCCTTCACTCCGAGTCTGTTCTTGTCTTTGTGGCTGAGGTGTGTTTCCTGGAGGCAGCATATTGTTGGGTCTTGTTCTTTAATCCATCCTGCCACTCTGTGTGTTTTGATTGGAGAGTTCAGTCCACTTACATTTAGAGTGATTATTGAAATGTGGGGGCCTAATGCTGCCATTTTGTTGCTCATTTTCTGGTTTTCCTGCATTTCCTTTGTTTCTTGTCCCATGAACTTTAGACTACCAATTCGGGTAGGTGGTTTTCTATATTGGCTTTCTTCTTATTTGTAATTTGTGTCTCTATTCTTGTTATTTGTTTAGTGGTTACCATGTGGTTTGTATAAAACATCTCATAGATGAGATAGTCCATTTTCTGATAGCCTATTATTTCCTTAGATTAAGCCATTCCATCCCTTTTCTCTTCCCCTTCCAGGTTGTTATTGTCAGGTTTTTTTTTTTTCCTTTTGTGTTGTGAGTTTGTGGTGAAAATGACAGGAGTATCTTTATTCTTGGTGTTTCCCTTTCTTTTATCTTTAATATTATACTTAAGTATTTGCTAACCTGTTCTGATGGAGAGCTGCAACTTTCTGCTTTTGTTTTTCTACTTATCTTCTTTGCTCTGGGTTTTGTAACCCCTATCCTTTTTTTGTTTTTTTCAGGTATGAGGGTCTTCCTGAGCATTTTTTGTAGCGGGAGTCTTGTGGTGATGAACTCCCTTAACTTTTGTTTATCTGGGAAAGTTTTTATTTCTCCATCATATTTGAAGGACATTTTCACTGGATAGAGTTTTCTTGCCTGCAAGTTTCTGTCCTTCAGAGTTTTGAATATATCATTCCACTCTCTCCTATCCTGTAAGATATCTGCTTAGAAATCTGGTTACAGCCTAATGGGCGTTCCTTTGTAGGTTATTTTCTTCTGCCTTGATGCCTTTCATATTTTCTCTTTGTTGTTGACTTTTGCAAGCTTCACTACTGTATGCCTTGTGGTGGGTCTTTTTACATTGATAAAGTTTGGAGATCTGTTAGCTCCTGTCACATGGATTTCCAGCTCTCTCCCCAGGTTTCGGAAATTCTCGGCCATTATTTCTTTGAACAGGCTTTCTGTCCCCTTCTCCTTCTGTTCTCCCTCTGGGATACCTATAATCCTCATGTTGCATTTCCTAATTGTCAGATAGTTCCTGGAGAGTTGCTTCATTTCTTTTTAGTCTTAGTTCTCTCTCCTCCTCTATCTGAAGCATTTCTATATTCCTTTCCTCTAAATTGCTAATTTTGTCCTCCATATTATCAACCTTACTGTTCAGAGAGTCTAGATTTTTCTTGATCTCCTCCATTGTCTTTTTCATCTCCACCATTTCTGATTGGTTCTTCTTTATAGTATCAAGCTCTTTTCTGATGTAGCTCCTGAACTCATTGAGTTGTCTATCTCTATTCTCCTTTAATTCACTGAGTTTTTTAATGATTGCTATTTTGAATTTGTTGTCATTTATGTTATAGATTTCAGTGTCTTTGGGAGTGTTTTCTGGGTACTTGTTAATTGCTTTCTGTTCTGGAGAGTTAATATATTTTTTCATACTGCTTGATAGTGTGGATTTGTGCCTCCACATAGAGCTAGAGTTCGGTTAGTGCTTCCACTTGATTCTCCTGGTGGTGACAGGGCCGCAGCTGTGTAATCTGCACCAACCAGGATCCCTGTCAGCTCTTCCTGACTGAGCCTGGGTCCCTCCTTGTGATCACATTGGCCCTGTGGGGTCTCCAGTCAGCTGTGGGAACAATCACAAGGGGGCTTTGGCATGTTGGTGCCTGCTCTCACAGATTGCCTAGACACTCTCCCTCCTTAGATTCTGCAGCGGTGTTATGGGCTTTCACAGCAGCCGGGAGCTTGTTCACCTAGACTCGCAGCTCTGTCACTGTCAGGTCCCGCAGGATCTCACTCATCCACTCTGGGCCACAGCAGAGCTGTGGGCATCTACTGCAGTCTGTGGTTAGCTCACCCAGCTGCACCCCTTCTGCCCCAGTGCCTCCCAGCCTTTGTGTTTGCTGGATGGGGCCTCTCTGATAAGGCTGAGTAGAGGCTTTCCCTGTGGTTGCTGTGGGACTGTGAATTTTCCCCTGCACCAAGAAGCAGTCATGCTGGGGCTCTGGATTATCACCACCTGCTTGTGTGGTGCCCCTGGGTCTCCCTTGTCCCCTTCAGGCCGCAGCAGGGCTATGTGTGTTTAATGCAGCCAGTGAATTGATCAACTGGCTGAGCTACTTCCACCCTAGGACCTTCCAGCTCTTGTGTTTGCTGGGCGGAGCCTTTCCGCTAGGGTTGACCAGAGACTTTCCCTGCGGCCACCGTGGGACTGTGGATTTTCCCACTGGACTAAGGAGCAATTATGGGGCGCTTAAGGCTGTCGTCACTTGTTTCCACAGTCATGTCACCGATGCGCACGCCCACCCTTGGTGCCATGGCAGTGCTATCAGTGTGTCAGCCAGGAGATAGTTGATTGCAAGTACTAGGCTGTCTGGGGGTCAGAGAGTTTTCACCTATCTCCACCTCTTCCCTGGGGGTAGTCCATCCACCTTCCAATATATAGCAGCACGGGTCTCTTAGGCGTCCTGAGGTGCTGTGTGGATATCCTTTGTTGAACGGTGAATGTCCAGTTAGTTGTAGTTCAAAGAAGAAGAGACAAAGAAAACTGCTCACTCTGCCATGTTGCTGACATCACTCCTTTGCTTTAGTTTTCAAAGTTTCTCTTGAGCGGTGGTCCCTTGGAACTACCTACTCTGCCATTTTATTGATATCATTTTATATGTCATTTTTAATGAAGACAGTATGGCTTTACTCTAATCCACCCAGTAATTGGACTCCCGGATGCATATACCCAAGAGAAATGAAAATGTACGTCCACACAAAAACTTAATACAGGAATGTTTATGGCATATGACTACATTAGTGTATAATAGCCGAAAGGTAGAAGTAACCCAAATGTCCATCAGTGGATGAATGGGTAAACAAAGTGTGGTCTATCTGTACAATGCAATATTACTCTGTCTTAAAACAGAATGAAGTAGTGATTCATGCCACAACATAGATAAACCTTGAAAACATCATGCTAAGTGGAAGAAGCTAAACACAAAAGACCACATACTATATGAGTCCATGAAAGTCCAGAATAGGGAAACCTCTCATGACAGAAGGTAGATCAGTGATTATTTAGAGCTGGTGGTGGTAGGGGAGTTTCAGTGGAGTGGGTGGTGTTTGCCAAAGGGTGTAGGGTGGAGAACTGTTCTAAAATTGATTCTGGTCATGGTTGCACATATCTGTGAATATACTAAAAGCCATTGAATTCTATATTTTAAGTGGATGAATTGAGTGGTATGTGGATTATATCGCAGTAAAGTTGTTTAAAAAGCAACTGAAGACCACTATTCACTGTGAGTCAGTATGGAGACTGCTGAGGTGTATATGGTCCCTGAGAATTTAACTACAAAAATCGTGTTTACTAAACAACTATCCATTGGTAGTACTGCTGCTGCTGTCTTTGGAAATGTGAATTTGCAGTTGAGTAATCAATACTCTTTCTTTCTTTCTTTAGTGGTTTGAATTGTTTATTTCTGAATGTTAGAGAACAGCTGCCCCTCATAATCTTAGGTATAAGTTCGTGATGGTTTCTTCTATGAACAGCTTTTTACTTCAATTTTGAATTTCTAGTAAAGCATATTGGAATATTCAGGGAAAGATTCTAGGTCTGATTTTTTTCTCCATTGAGTGCATAAATGTGCACATTCCCAACTGACTCGTACCACTTTTCCTGTTGGTATCTGTAACTTTGAGATATATGGTTTACCCCAGTGGCTTGACTATTTTCACTTCCTGGTGACTTCGAAATCACATTACATTATTCTGTTTTTTATAATGTTAAATAAAATAACTCTGTGTTTGAAGAACTTTACTGTTTGTTGTTTTGTAAAAGTGGAAGATTATGTCCCTGTTAAGTATATAAAAAATAAAATATTGAATAGTAAAATGGAGAATTAATTACCCATAATTCATTCATAAAGGGAGAAAAATTTTCTTTTTTTGAGTATATGTTCTATTTTTATGTAAATGTAATCGTATTGCATATATGTCTTTCATCTGCCTTTTTAGGCATTTGTAGGCATTTTTCTAGGTTGATGCATCTTCATATATAATGGATTTAGCCACAAAAATTAAATTTCTGGGACTGGCCTGGTGGCATAGTAGTTAACGTTTGCACCCCCTACTTCGGCAGCCAGGATTTCCCAGTTTGGATCCCAGGCATGGACCTACACACCACTCATCAGGTCATGCTGTGGCAGCTTCCTACATACAAAATAGAGGAAAATTGGTACAGATGTTAGCTCACTGACAATCTCCCTGAAGCAGAAAGAGGAAGATTGTCAACAGGTGTTAGCTCAGGGCCAATCTTCCTCACCAAAAACAAAATAACTTTCTATTTCTGCCTGCTTAGGTTGTCCTTGTGTTTTGTTATACTAAGTATCTGTTTAATAGGGTATGTTTTTAAATAGTTGTCAGTCTGTGTCAGAATGTTACAGTTTTATCTTTGTCAAGTTGATAGACCACAATGTAATTTCTTTTTAATTTAGGGCATTTTTTGTTATATATTTAAAAACTATTGATAAAGTTAGATATTTTTACATTTTTTCTTATATTGGGCTAGTTCTATGCATTATCCTTTGCCCATATTTCTATTAGAGTGTTAATCTTCTGTATTCATGTAAAATATAATGAGAATTTTCATCTTTTTATTTTTTTAAAGATTTTATTTATTTCCTTTTTCTCCCCAAAGCCTCCCTGGTACATAGTTGTATATTCTTAGTTGTGGGTCCTTCTACTTGTGAAATGTGGGACACTACCCCAGCATGGCCTAATGAGTGGTGCCATGTCCACACCCAGGATCCAAACTGGCAAAACTCTGGGCTACCTCAGCAGAGCCTGCAAACTTAACCACTCAGCCACGGGGCCAGCCCCTCATCTTTTTCTTATTATGATGTTACATATGTTTTCTCAGATGTTGTAATTTTTCTTTAAGTTTTACATATTTCTTGGTTGAATTACAGAAATAGAAAATTTTAATATGGTGAGCTTATAAATTGTTAACTTTGAGGTTTCTGGCTATTGTCATATTTTGAAAGATCTTTCTCATGCCAAGATTAGGAATAGTTGCAGAACTTTACTTTAGTACCCAAATTTAGGCTTTTCGTTTTTACATTTAAATTTTTTAATCCTAATGTAATCAGTATTGGTGTATTATAAAAGCAAAGAATATAACTTTTCTCCTCACAAATAGGTATCCAGTTAAAAATTTTATTTTTAATTATCTGTTCATTCAAACTTCATTGTTTAGAATTAATACCCTTATACTGAACTCTTGAATTTGGGAATGTTTCTGGACTTTGTTGTGTTATCTTTCTGTTTTTCGTATGAATGGTGATTTCATAAAAGCAATAGGAATTTTATTGGCATTTCATTAGTCTTGTAAATTAATTATTGCTGTTTTATAATATTGGGTTTTCCCAATGAAGAATATGTTATTTCTCTCTGTTCATTCAAGTTGTCTTAATGTTTATTGTTAAGCTTTCCTTCTTAAAGGCTGTACATATTTCTTAATAAATTCTTTCGAATTTATTGTCAACTCTAAATACTTGTCTGCACCTACTGTCTCTGCTTTTTCTCCTTTTATTCTTTTTTGGACCCATTCAAATGAGTTGTTTTACCCCCATCAGTCCATTTTACTTGCTGTCATCAGAGGGAACATTATCTTGCATGTTGCCAAAGCCATGGTTAGTTCTGAGTCATGATCTTCCTTAACCCCCTGTAATATTTGAAATACTACGTTCCTGAGACACCTTCATCATTTGGTTTCCGTGACGTTTCCCTCTCTTGGCTGCCTTACTGGCTAGTCCCTCTCTCCTAATTCTCTGCATCCTCCTTGTCTTCCTGATCTCTTCATACTGGTGTGTCCCAGGGCTGAGCGTTCAGTCTCTTTTCTTCTCTTAATTACTCACATTCCTTTAGTGAGTTCATCTAGTCTTAGGGATTAATACTGTCTGCCTCTCTTGTTCAGTGATTTGAGTGCCTGTCACTTAGCAGATGCTCAGGAAAATGATGGTTGCTGATGATTTCTTTCCTGACCACACTTCACCTGTAAACTCCAGAATCATGTATCTATTTTCCTATTTTATAACCCCTCTAGATTCCAGAGAAGTTGTAAATATAGTATGTTCAATGCTGAACTCTTGATCTCCTATCACTTCTCTGCTTCCTACAGAATCTTTGGGCTGCTTCCACCTCCCTGTTTCTTCTATATTTCAGTGAATACTAACTCCCTTTCTGGTTGCTCAGGATACAAACTTTGGAGTGTCATTTCTTTCTACTTTTCATATTCTACATCCTGTCCATTAGCAAATACCATCTGCTTTATTTTCAAAGTATATCTAGAACACACCCTCTTTTTAAAACCATCAGTGCTCAGTGGTCCAGCCTCTGCTGCTTCTCACTTGCCTTGTATTTGGTCCCCAGAGTGGTCTCCCTGCTCAAACCCTTGCTCCACTGCAGCCTGTTCTCAGCATAGCAGCCAGAGTTCTCCTTTCACAGCGCTGTCAGGTCATGCCACTTCCCAGCTTTAAACTCATTCCAGAGTCTCTGTAATGGGCTGTAAGGCTCTGGGTGATCTGGCCCTCAGCTGTCCTTCTGAATTGTTCTCCACTTACCTTTGCCCAGCTCCAGCCACCACACTGACCTCCTCGCTGTTCCACAAACGTATGGAGGATGTTTCTACCTTGTGGTCTTTCCCTGTCTTCCTTGAACTCTCCCTGTGAATAGTTTTAATGTACTAGTCTTTCACGTTAGTTAGGTCTCTGAGCAGATGTCACATCCTTAGGTAATCCTTCCTGGACCACCATATCTGAAATAGCGCCCTCCATTCCCCTCTTATCTTCTTAACTCTATTTTTCTTTATAACCCTTGTCACCACCTGACTGCTTATTTTAGAATACATATCTCCTGACTAGATCGTGTGTCCTTTGAGTCCACAGTCTTTGTTTAGTTCCCTACTGTGTACTTGGGTGCTAAGGCAGTTTTTTGTTGCTGTTTTGTATGGGATTTGCTTTTCTAATAGTTGCTGATATATAGGAAATCTATTTGTAGTGATATGTTTATTTTATAACGAGCCAAATTACTGATCTGCCTCTTTTTTGAATAGGTTTCAGATGGTGCTCAGGGTACCATTCTGCAAATAATTTTTGCCTTGGCCTTCCTCATATTTAGTGATCTTTCTCATATATGTGAATATAAACATACGTATTTTAGTTTTCTCATATTTACTTTTGTTGCCTTGCCTAGAACTTCTAGATCAATGTCAAATGACAGTGTCAATAGTAGAATTCTTGTGTTTCTGACTTAAATACCTTTTTTTGGTTTACTAAGTGTGTGTGTGTATATCTGTATGTGAGAATATGTGTGTGTGTGAGAGAGAATGAATGAATCAGAAATGGCTATTAAATTCTGTTAAATGCCTTTTTGACATCATTCACTACATGATGAAATATTTTTCTCTGCACAGTTATTGACATGACAAGTCATAGTAACATATATTTCTGGTGGTTGAACCTTTCTGGCATTCCAGAAATAATCCCCATTTCTGGATAATTAATAATCCCTATTAATGTATTTTTACATTTGGCATGTTAATATTATGATTGCTGCATAAAGATGTTTAAGTGAGATTGGTTTATAGTTTACATTGTAAAGGTTTTATGTGGGTTATGTTAGCTTTAGAAATCCACTTGGGAAAATTTCCAGGTTTATTTATTTTATTCATACAGTAAGAAATTATTGATCATCTTGTGATCTAGTGAACATATCTTTGGCCTCCTCAAGCTCAAAAAATTTTCCCCAGAGTTTGAAACAGTTATGGTGGCATAGTTTTCTTTTCTTTGAGATTGAATATCCATCTTGGCCAGGAGTCTTTGGGGAAAGATAGATAATTCCTTGAAAGTATGAAGTGTTACTCTTTCCTTAGCATGAGCATGTGTGTGCACATGCATTTGTATACATAGACATATTTTCATTTTCTTAGTTGTTGTAAATGTTAGGTGTAAGAACTGTTTCCTGGAGTGGTTTTTTTTGTTTTTTTTTGCTGAGGAAGATTTGCCCTGAGCTGACATCTGTTGCAATCTTCCTCTTTTTGCTTGAGGAAGATTCACCCTGAGCTAACATCTGTGCCAGTCTTTCTCTATTTTGTATGTTGGTCACTGCCACAGCATGGCTGCTGACAAGTGGTATAGCTCCACGCTTGGAAACCAAGCTCAGACTGCCAAAGTGGAGCATGCTGAACTTAAGCACTAGGCCATGGGGTCATTCCCTGGAGTGTTTTTTAGTATCCAAGTCTATGGTAGTTTTAAAATTTGTCCACAGTTTCTTTTTTTTATTAAACTTTTTATTAAGATTATGATAGTTTACAACCTTGTGAAATTTTAGTTGTACATTATTGTTAGTCATGTTGTAGCTGCACCAGTTCACCCTTTGTGCCACCCCCCACCCCCCTTTCCCCTGGTAACCACCAATCAGTTCTCTTTGTCTCTATGTTTAACTTCCACCTGTGAGTGGAGTCATACAGAGTTCGTCTTTCTCTATCTGGCTTATTTCACTTAACATAATACCCTCAAGGTCCATCCATGTTGTTGTGAATGGGACGGTTTTAGCCTTTTTTATGGCTGAGTAGTATTCCATTGTATATATATCATGTTTTCTTTATCCAATCATTGGTTGATGGGCACTTAGGTTGCTTCCCATCTTGGCTATTGTAAATAATGCTGTGATGAACATTGGGGTGCATGGGACTTTTGGAATTGCTGATTTCAGGTTCTTAGGATAGATACCCAGTAGTGGGATGGCTGGGTCATATGGTATTTCTATTTTTAATTTTTTGAGAAATCTCCATACTGTTTTCCATAGTGGCTGCACCAGTTTGCATTCCCACCAACAGTGTACGAGGGTTCCTTTTTCTCCACAACCTCTCCAATATTTGTCACTTTTTGTTTTGGATATTTTTGGCATTCTGACAGGTGTAAGGTGATATCTTAGTGTAGTTTTGATTTGCATTTCCCTGATGATTAGTGATGATGAGCATCTTTTCATGTGCCTATTGGCCATCCGTATATCTTCTTTGGAGAAATGTCTGTTCATATCCCCTGCCCATTTTTTGATTGGATTGTTTGATTTTTTGTTATTGAGCTGTGTGAGTTCTTTATATATTATGGAGATTAACCCTTTGTTGGATAAATAACTTGTAAATATTTTTTCCCAACTAGTGGGTTGTTTTTTTGTTTCAATCCTGTTTTCCCTTGCCTTGTAGAAGCTCTTTAGTCTGATGAAGTCCCATTTGTTTATTCTTTCTATTGTGTCCCTTGTCTGAGGAGTTATGGTGTCTGAAAAGATTCTTTTGAAACTGATGTCAAAGAGTGTACTGCCTATATTCTCTTCTAGAAGACTTATTGTTTCAGGTCTAATCTTTAGGTCTTTGATCCATTTTGAGTTTATTTTGCTGACTGGTGAAAAAGAATGCTCAATTTTCATTCTTTTACATGTGGCTTTCCAGTTTTCCCAGCACAGTTTGTTGAAGAGACTTTCTTTTCTCCATTGTATGCCCTCAGTTCCTTTGTCGAAGATTAGCTGTCCATAGATGTGTGGTTTTATTTCTGGGCTTTCAATTCTGTTCCATTGATCTGTGCACCTGTTTTTGTACCAGTACCATGCTGTTTTGATTACTGTAGCTTTGTAGTATGCTTTGAAGTCAGGGATTGTGATGCCTCTAGGTTTGTTCTTTTTTCTCAGGATTGCTTTAGCAATTTGGGGTCTTTTGTTGCCCCATATGAATTTTAGGATTCTTTGTTCAATTTCTGTAAAGAATGTCATTGGGATTCTGATTGAGGTAGCGTTGAATCTGTAGATTGCTTTAGTTAGAATGGACATTTTAACTATGTTTATTCTTCCAATCCATGTGCATGGAATGTCTTTCCATCTCTTTATGTCATCATCAGTTTCTTTCAGGAAAGTCTTGTAGTTTTCGTTGTGTTGTCCACAGTTTCTTTAATACGCTTCCTTTCAAAAGATGGAGACTAAGTACAGCCTTGAGTGTGGACTGAACGTGATGACTCACTTCTAATGAATAGCACGTGGTAGAAATGATGATGTGTCCTTCTGAGAGTAGGTCGTAAAAAGGCATTGTGGCTTCTTTGTTGTTTTCTTTCTTGGATTGCTCACTTTGGGAGAAGCCAGGGACCATGTTTTAAAGACGCTCAAGAAGGGACTCATGTGGTGAGGAACTGAGGCTTCCTGCCAGTAATTATGTGAATGAGCTTGATGACAAATATTCCAGCCCCAGTAAAGCCTACAGCCCTAGCTGGCATCTTGATTGCAAACTCATGAGAGACTGAGTCAGAACCATCCATGGAAAATGCACCCTGAATCCTGACTTACAGAAACCTTGCAATAATAAGTATTTCTTGTTTAAGTGTTTTGGGGTAATTTGTTACAGAACATAGCTAACTGATAGAATTGTTTCATTGATTCTTTTTAATCTTTTGACTTGTTACTTGCTTTCAAAACATTTTAGCCTGTACATATGCCTTTGGGGATATATTAAGGTTATTTTTAGCATGATAAATGGTCAAGTGAAAAGTGAAATATTAGAAAATATTAGAGAAGTCTGTTCAGGGGCTGGCCCGGTGGCACAGCAGTTAAGTTTGCATGTTCTGCTTTGGCGGCCTTGGGTTCGCCGGTTCAGATCCCAGGTGCGGACATGGCACCGCTTGGCAAGCCATGCTGTGGTAGGCGTCCCACATAATAAAGTAGAAATAGATGGGCACAGATGTTAGCTCAGGACCAGTCTTCCTCAGCAAAAAGAGGGGGATTGGTGGTAGATGTTAGCTCAGGGCTAATCTTCCTCAAAAAAATAAAATAAAGTAAAGGCCTGTTCAGTATTATTAATTACATTTGTTCAATACTTTTTCATCTCTTTAATACAAAAAAATTGAGAAAGATTAGTTCAAAATTTGTTATCATTGTGGTTGTTAATTTCTCCTTGCTTTTATGTATTTTATTTTATATATTTCAATACAAAGTAACCTGAGTTGTGTATTTATTGTAAATTATTTTTTGTGTATAAAATTGTTTTTTATCTGTTACTTTTGCTGTTTTTGTTAGTGTCACATATCCTCTTCTCCAAGTTGGTATTTTCCTGTTGTACTTTTTAAAAGCTTTTTCTTTTTCAAGTCTATATTTCTGATTTAGATTTAGGATGCAGGATCTTTAATTAATTTCATAGTTCTTAAATCACCACTCTTCTCAAAGGATAGTTTTCAAAATGTTAAAAATATTACACATACAAATAAAGAAGGAATTTGTGTCAAAAATGTATGTAACTTATTAATCAGAAAACTTAGGCAGGCAAGATGGTGAAACTGGCTCAAAGAGCATCTGTGTAATTCAGTATTTATGGTCACTAAAGAGAAGAATGTTGGAATGAGATGATTAATTTAAATTCAAAATTTCTAATTATATCCCGCTCAATAAAACAATAACTTTTGGGGTTATTGGTCAGAAGTCATTCACATCGCTACCTGACAAAAATTGACAAGTTATCATGTAACTTAAGCGTCTGAGCCCTAATGAATACTAAGTATCAAGAGAAACAAAAGTACATTTACATAATCCTTGGGTGGGCTTGTTAGACAGTGCTCCACTGTGACATTGGAAGGAAATGGAATCCTTTTTTAAATTTATTGATAAGTTTTCCTAACACACACATGCGAGAAATTCCAGCTCTTAGTGACAGAACACACAACAGTTTTGGAATGACATTATCACCATGACCACAAGTGATAGGTACCCATTTTTGGTGTACAATTTGAATTTTGACGAATGTAGTTACTCAGGTAATCACCACATCAGTCAAGATACAGAATATGTCTATTATCCGAAAAAGATCATTTGGTCCTATTTTCTGTCACTATCAATCAGATTTGCCTTTCCTAGAGTTACATATAAATGTAATCTTACAGTGTGTACTTGTTTGTGTCTGCCTTCTTTCCCTAAGCATATTTTTTTTTTTATTAATGTTATGATAGATTACAACCTTGTGAGATTTCAGTTGTACATTTTTGTTAGTCATGTTGTGGGTACACAGCTTCACCCTTTGTGCCCTCCCCCCACACCCCTTTCCCCGGGTAACCACCGATCTGATCTCCTTGTCAATATACTAACTTCCACCTATGAGTGGAGTCATATAGAGTTCGTCTTTCTCTGACTGGCTTATTTCGCTTAACATAATACCCTCGAGGTCCATCCACGTTGCTGTGAATGGGCCAATTTTGTCTTTTTTTATGGCTGAGTAGTATTCCATTGTGTATATATACCACATCTTCTTTATCCAATCATCAGTTTCTGGGCATGTAGGCTGGTTCCACGTCTTGGCTATTGTAAATAATGCTGCGATGAACATAGGCGTGCAAGGGACTCTTGGGATTTCTGATTTCAGGTTCTTAGGATAGATACCCAGTAATGGGATGGCTGGGTCATAGGGTATTTCTATTTTTAACTTTTTGAGAAATCTCCATACTGTTTTCCATAGTGGCTGTACCAGTTTGCATTCCCACCAACAGTATATGAGGGTTCCGTTTTCTCCACAACCTCTCCAACATTTGTCGCTCTTGGTTTTGGATGTTTTTGCCAATCTAACGGGTGTAAGGTGATATCTTAGTGTAGTTTTGATTTGCATTTCCCTGATGATTAGCGATGATGAGCATCTTTTCATGTGTCTATTGGCCATATTCATATCTTCTTTTGAGAAATGTCTGTTCATGTCCTCTGGCCATTTTTTGATCTGGTTGTTTGTTTTTTTGTTGTTAATCCGTGTGAGTTCTTTGTATTTTATGGAGATTAACCCTTTGTCGGATAAGTGGCTTGTAAATCTTTTTTGCCAATTAGTGAGCTGTTTTTTTGTTTCAATCCTGTTTTCCCTTGCCTTAAAGAAGCTCTTTAGTCTGATGAAGTCCCATTTGTTTATTCTTTCTATTGTTTCCCTCAACTGAGGAGTTAGAGAGTCCGAAAAGATTCTTTTGAAACTGATGTCAAAGAGTGTACTGCCTATATTCTCTTCCAGAAGCCTTATTGTTTCAGGCCTAATCTTTAGTTCTTTAATCCATTTTGAGTTTATTTTGGTGTGTGGTGAAAAAGAATGGTCAATTTTCAGTCTTTTGCATGTGGCTGTCCAGTTTTCCCAGCACCATTTGTTGAAGAGACTTTCTTTTCTCCATTGTCGGCCCTCTGTTCCTTTGTCGAAGATTAGCTGTCCATAGATGTGTGGTTTTATCTCTGGGCTTTCAATTCTGTTCCATTGATCTGTGGACCTGTTTTTGTACCAGTACCATTCTGTTTTGATCACTGTAGCTTTGTAGTATGTTTTGAAATCGGGGATTGTGATTCCGCTGGCTTTGTTTTTCTTGCTCAGGATTGCTTTAGCAATTCGTGGTCTTTTGTTGCCCCATATGAATTTTAGGATTGTTTGTTCAATTTCTGTGAAGAGTGTTCTTGGGATTCTGATTGGGATAGCATTGAATCTGTAGATTGCTTTAGGTAGTATGGACATTTTAACTATGTTTATTCTTCCAATCCATGTGCATGGAATGTCTTTCCATCTCTTTATGTCGTCAGTTTCTTTCAAGAAAGTCTTGTAGTTTTCATTGTATAGATCCTTCACTTCCTTGGTTAAGTTTATCCCAAGGTATTTTATTCTTTTCGTTGCGATTGTGAATGGGATTGAGTTCTTGAGTTCTTTTTCTGTTAGTTCATTGTTAGTGTATAGAAATGCTACTGATTTATGTATGTTGGTTTTATACCCTGCTACTTTGCTGTAGTTGTTGATTATTTCTAATAGTTTTTCTATGGATTCTTTGGGGTTTTCTCTATATAAGATCATGTCATCTGCAAACAGCGAGAGTTTTACTTCTTCATTACCTATTTGGATTCCTTTTATTTCTTTTTCCTGCCGAATTGCTCTGGCCAACACCTCCAGTACTATGTTGAATAAGAGTGGTGAAAGTGGGCACCCTTGTCTTGTTCCTGTCCTCAGAGGGATGGCTTTCAGTTTTTGTCCATTGAGTATGATGTTGGCTGTGGGTCTGTCGTATATGGCCTTTATTATGTTGAGGTACTTTCCTTCTATACCCATTTTATTGAGGGTTTTTATCATAAATGGGTGTTGGATCTTGTCGAATGCTTTCTCTACATCTATTGAGATGATCATGTGGTTTTTGTTTTTCATTTTGTTGATGTGGTGTATCACGTTGATTGACTTGCGGATGTTGAACCATCCCTGTGTCCTTGGTATAAATCCCACTTGATCATGGTGTATAATCTTTTTGATGTATTGCTGTATTCGGTTTGCCAAAATTTTGTTGAGGATTTTTGCATCTATGTTCATCAGTGATATCGGCCTGTAGTTCTCCTTCTTTGTGTTGTCCTTGTCAGGTTTGGGGATCAGAGTGATGTTGGCTTCATAGAATGTGTTAGGGAGTTCTCCATCTTTCTCAATTTCCTGGAACAGTTTGAGAAGAATACATATTAAGTCTTCTTTGAATGTTTGGTAGAATTCTCCAGAGAAGCTGTCCGGTCCTGGACTCTTATTTTTGGAGAGGTTTTTGATTACCGTTTCTATTGCCTTACTTGTGATTGGCCTATTCAGATTCTCCATTTCTTCCTGATTCAGTTTGGGGAGATTGTAGGAGTCTAGGAATTTGTCCATTTCTTCCAGGTTGTTCAATTTGTTGGCATATAGTTTTTCATAGTATTCTCTTATGATCCCTTGTATTTCATTGGTATCTGTTGTGATTTCTCCTCTCTCATTCCTAATTTTATTTATTTGCGATTTCTCTCTTCTTTTCTTGGTGAGTCTGGCTAAAGGTTTGTCGATTTTGTTAATTTTTTTGAAGAACCAACTCTTTGTTTCATTGATCCTTTCTATTGTCTTTTTTGTTTCAATATCGTTTATTTCTGCTCTTACTTTTATTATTTCCCTCCTTCTACTGACTCTGGGCTTTGTTTGTTCTTCTTTTTCTAGTTCTGTTAGGTGTCATTTGGGGTTGCTTATGTGAGCTTTTTCTTGTTTAGTGAGGTGAGCCTGTATTGCGATGAATTTCCCTCTTAGGACTGCTTTTGCTGCATCCCAAATGATTTGGTATGTCGTGTTCTCATTTTCATTTGTCTCCAGATAATATTTGATTTCTTCTTTAATTTCTTCAATGATCCATTGTTTGTTCAGAAGCGTGTTGTTTAGTCTCCACATTTTTGCACCTTTCTCTGCTTTTTTCTTGTCATTGATTTCTAGTTTCATAGCATTATGATCAGAAAAGATGCTTGATATTATTTCAACTCTCTTGTATTTATTGATGTTTGCTTTGTTTCCCAAAATATGGTCAATCCTTGAGAATGTTCCATGTGCACTTGAGAAGAATGTGTAACCTGCTGTTTTTGGATGAAGTGTTCTATATATATCTATTAAGTCCATCTGGTCTAATTTTTCATTTAATTCTATTATTTCCTTGTTGATTTTCTGTCTGGATGTTCTGTCCATTGGTGTTAATGGTGTGTTGAGGTCCCCTACTATTATTGTATTGTTGTTGATGTCCCTAAGCATATTGTTTTAAAGATATACCTATGCTATTCTGTGCATTAGTTCTTTCTTTTTATTGCTGAGAAGTTTTGATTGTACCTGTAGACCACAATTTATTTATCCATTCACCTGTGGATATCTTGACATAATATTGAGTTTTTTAGTACCTGCTGTGTTTCTCCATTTATTTAGATCTTCTTGCTATCTCTCAGCAATGTTTTGCAGTTTTCACTGAACGGTACTCATTTCAAAACAAAATATGTAGGTCTCTAAACTAGTTGTTGCCAACAGGCAGAGAATATAATACAGTTAACTATTATACTTCTCTGGACATTTCTTTCAGCAGCAGTTTCTCTCTGTCTTACCTAAGGATCCATTGTCAGCTCTGTGCTCCTGATGGCCTCCCTCTCTGTTCTTCTTCATCCTTGACGCACTATGTAAATAATGGTCCCTTATTTCAAGGAAATGAGTAGTGCTCCCTTCACAGAAATTACTAAAAATGATTTTTGCTGTTTATATGATAGGATAATATATTATGATATCGGCAGTGCCTTAATTTGGTTAAAATGACTACTACACAAATATCTTTGAAGATATACATAGTGATAAACTTAGCTTTATGATGAAGAATGGGTGCAATAATTATAATAAATTTAGCTCATGTTTGCTTTTGTATCTCAAATATATTGTGGATGGCCTTATTCACAGAAACAAAGACTGGTAAAATAAGAAGACCTAGTCTTTTCTTTTTCTTCTGTTTACCACTACTTGCTAGTAATGTGACCCTGTAATTCTTTATTGTTTTTTCTTTTTCTCCCTTTGTGTGTTCTCAGCTTTAGCTTTGTAAATGCTTATAAGTCCTTAGGGGGGAAAATTAGTAGAATAGCTGTGTGTGCCCTTTATGGAGGTGGCCACTGAGCTGGGTTTTTTGTTGTTTGTCTTTAATATGATTGTGACTTCCTGTTACTCCCTGTCTGACCCTAGTCATGGATTCATCTAGGAGTGTGCTGGCGTTTTGGCTACCTACCCAGCTTTGCTTCCATTTGCCTGCAACTTGAGGGGATGCATAATTAATGACTATGACTTTTCTTTGTGTTCCAGCCTGAAAGAATAGACCCAAGTGCATCGCGACAAGGATATGATGTCCGCTCTGACGTCTGGAGTTTGGGGATCACATTGGTATGTGTATGTTGACTCTATCTTGTTAGAGTAGTGTAACAAGAAATTCAGAAATGAAAGAAAATTTAATCAATCTTCCCCCCATCATAAGAACTGCTTCTTTTCTCTTCTAGTCTTTGATTTTATTTACCTCGCCCCTCCCTCCCCTGTTTATAAACACAGGGACTATATTATCTAATTGTTGGAAAAAAGCATATTTTTTACCTTAAATCAAACCAGAGTTGATTATTTCCCTTGAGGTTTTATGACATGCCTGGGGCTCTTTAATGTTGTCGCTCTGGATCTCTTGGCCACAGATGCTAGAAGCCAGCAACAACACTAAGATCAGCAACAGGGAGGCAGCTCGCCTGCAGTCAGTGGGGCAGTGAAGGCGCGTCGGCTGCTCCCGTCCCCAGCAAGGGTCTTGTGTGCAGTCATACAGCGTATGGTGCCTGTGTTCAGTGTACGTGTTTATATGCGTGAGAATAGTTTCTATTGGGAATCTTCTATTCACTGAACAGGCGAGTCAAAAATGAATGAGCTGACAGTATTCAGTTGTTGAGGAACTACCTGCGTAACAATCCTAAATGAAAGTTCTACTTTAGAACAACACTGAGAGAGAATAGTAAGAATGCTACTTAATTTGCACCTAAAAAGCACAATTAAATAAACTCTTCTTTCTCACCTGTGAGCTGTATTGAAATTTTGGTTCTATTTAAAAAGTATCTTTATTTGCTTATTTCCTTATTACCAAATTTTGTTTTGAAGTTTTAGATTTATTTTCTTGTGCTGTTTTACCGGGACTTAATGACATTTTTGGACAGCTTCTACAGCTTCTTCAACATTTGATGTGAATTTTCCATCACTAGATGGGGCTGTGTCCTGTTTGATAGGCAACCCAAAACTTTTCCTTCCATTTTCCTCCCATCTTCAGTACAACCCCACAGCCCAGAGTTAACACTGATTCAGAGCAATGAACTTTTTTGTAGCTTATTAAATAATCTCCATTTCTTCATTGCATTGTATGGTCCTAGGATCCTCTTCCTATACATCGGAATCACATACCCTTTGTAGTTAGCCTTGGTGGGTCATGTTGCCAAGCCTAGGGAATTCTCTCTGTAAGAGAGTGGCAGGCTAATAGTTCACCTCGGCAGAGGACTCCCTTGAGTTTCCCTTGTGACCAGATATGGGCGATGCCTCCTGGAGTCTCCTCTCATTGTGGATCAGCTGACTAAAGGGGAAGGAATCCCTTCCTCATAGTCAGGACAGAACATGGAACTTGGGCATATTTTCGGTCTGCTGATTGTTCCAAAGACTGCAGCAGGACCTCTAGCTTCTAGCTGAGGCTGCTGCTTGGTGTAAGGGATATTCATGATTCAGAAATACCTACCTCTGACCAAGCCAGCTATGTTTAAAAAGGAAGCATTTACTTTAGTCTAAAAACAAAATGTTATTCTGTGAAAGGTTTTAACTTACAAATTTTTTCAGCAAGTTCCTTTAGTATATCTGGCTAAACTTTGTTTAAAATCAAATTCAGTACTTACAATTGCTTCATAATTTATTTTTGATATAGATAATCTTATAAAAATTATAAGAAATGTGTGAAATTAATTTCTAAGATCCTGTCCTTTGCCTTATGATGTGTTCCTACTTTTTCCCTCTCTTACTAAAACCTGTTCTCAAGATTGAATCTAATCAAGTTATTCTTAATGCTGTGAATAACCAAGAAAGTTTACTTCTTTCAAAGCATTTGTATTTTAATCAAAAAGAAACTTCAGCGAAAAGAGTGATTTGTGTGTGTGTGCGTGCATGTGTGCCTGCCTTCTCACAGGCGTAGGTGCAGAATTGGAGACAGCGGTGAGCTGAGGAGGCATCTTTCGGGGAAGAAGGCCTCCCCACACCAGCTGTCTATTTCAAGATGGGTTCATGTTTGCTTGACAGCTTTCCTTTCGTTGTATAAGCTAGTAATTTAATATTTGACCAGCTTGACAAGATTGAATCTAAGCTGAAGAAAGTCTGAGACAGTGTTCTCAGATGGTGCTTTCTTTCTCTCTTACATGCCATTTTCCTCTCTAATAAGTTTGAAGTCTCATCCTCATATATTGATCACCTGTCAATGCACATAAAATGGGTTTCATTTAGGCCACACTGCAGATTTAGATATATTTCCTGGAAAAAGCACAATTTCCAGGTTTTCATTATTCTCAGAATAGGGAGGGAAAAAGATGAGAATACTATTCACAGATATTTTTGACTCTTGACAGATTGGGACATGCCTCTGTGAGACTCTTCAAGTCTGGTTTGCTATCCTTTAGAAATATTATCCTGAGCATTGTTATTAGGATTTAGGGTGCAGGGTTTGACCCTGACTTGATTTCTTCAGAAATAGTACTTTCAGGTTGTGGTTGAAATTGTAGTAACTACAGAATAGCTGTGGATCAGGATTTGCACGTTGTTTCCTTTCAGCTCAGATTGGGCTTTTGTTTGTTGAATGTTTTTTTACCTTACAAAAGAATTTGACCACTGTTCTGGACCATGACCTCCTGTTCAGATGACTATAAATTGTGCAGACTTTGTACTAAAAAAGTTCTAAAACCAGCCTTCCAGAATCTCTCATACAAATGATTCAGAACCACAGGCTGCCCTGGAGCATGCACTGTAGGGACGTTGTCACGGTTTAAATTTGGTGTTTCTCTTAGGTCTTAGTCCTTGAATTTGGTTGATACAGAAAACTCTGTATTATCCTGATTTCTAAATATCACCTGCACCTAGCCTAAATAATTCAGAAGATTCTGCCTCAGCCTGATCTGGGTTTGGTTCAAGGCTCTTGCAAGACTTTCGGAGGTTGAATTTTCAACATGGCCATTCCACTGAGAAGCAGTAAATAATGCCTAGTGTGTTCTGCTTTTTCGTCTGTGTTCTCTTTAGTACGAGTTGGCCACGGGCCGATTTCCTTATCCAAAGTGGAATAGTGTATTTGATCAACTAACACAAGTCGTAAAAGGAGATCCTCCACAGCTGAGCAATTCTGAGGAAAGAGAATTCTCCCCAAGTTTCATCAACTTTGTCAACTTGTGGTGAGTACGTGATTTATGCATACTCAAAAACCTGAGAACAGTGAGGTTTACTTAATCTTAGCAACTTTGGGACTTTGCGCCAGGGAAGGGGAGCCACCTTCTTATCCCCCGGCCTTCTAAGCTGGGACTGTGGATCACTGTGCTACATGGAAGGTTCCAGCTAACCTGGAGAAGTTTCACTCTCTCATCCTACTGCTCAGGTACTGATGAAAAATAGATGTGGGTGGTGGAGAAGCTGCTGCCTCCAGATTTCTAGTACCTTATACAAGAAAGACGGCCTACGTGAGACTGATCATCTTATTCTGATAGGGTTCTCACAATCAAACTGTACCAGAAGCTTTTATTAAGTCAAGACCCTACCGGCTCAGACTTTCAGGGGTGGATCACAGCTCTGACGTAACATATAACCTAGTGGCTGTGTGTAGTAAAGGCAGGCCCAAAGCTCCACTGGTAGAGCTGTATATTGGCTCTCTGAAAGCTTATTCCAAAGAAGGACTGAACCCCACACCTGTTGATGTTGTTTGTGCACCTTTTTAACAGTTGTGTGTGTATGTATGTGTGTAGCACATAGGAATAAATATATGCGGATATGGCAATAATAAAGTCATGCTTTGTACTGTTTCAATCTGTACTGTTTCAATCTATTTAAATACATCCTTGTGTTGTTATTTGAATGTTTTAGGTAATTATTCTATTTTTCCAACATGTTTCAAGAATAGGATATGTTTATGAGCAAAAAGCCAGAGCATTTAGTATATCCTCTTTTCATTCCTGAAAATGCTTTTCTCTTCCACGTAATTTTTTTTTTTTTGCCGTGAATGCTGTTCCTGTCTATACTTTCTGGGTTCTATAGGACTTATATTTCATGGGCTAGCATTGCCTTCTTTTCTGATACTTAGAAAACATTTGAACTCTAGTTTTCAAGTCCCTTTTGTCTTCTCTAACCAAATTCTAGCTTTATGTTGGTTTTCAGAAGGGAGAGGAATACCTCAAGATTTTCTTCGTAGAAGACCATAGGATAACTCGAACTGGCTGCTGCTTCCTTTTTAAAAACAATCTATTTTTACCAATTTGCACATGTGTATACAGTTTATATAATTACATACATGTGACCATTTTGTATATTACATTTTAATGAAATATTTGGTTAAAAGAATCTGTGTGAGTCATAGAGCATATCTAAAATGATTACCTGTGAGGCCTCCAGCAGGTTTGCTTTCTTCTTAATTCCTTGATCTCTTTATCAGTTTTGTTTTATAAATGTGTAGTGCTGGTATGTTTTTTGTTTCTGTGTCCCTTGGTGCCAGTTCTCTCCTGTAGATAATGGTCATAGACATCAGTGTCCCATTGTTTTCTGAGTAGCATCGTATTTCCATCTCATTCCAAATCATTATTGTCTACAGTTAAATTCTATCTGTTTTTATGATCTGTTCCTTTCAGTTCTCCACATTGGTTCATTCTCCCTTCCACTGTCCTTAGGCATTTTTTGTCATCTCTAACCTGGACCATTCAGGTTTCTAATTGGTTTCCGCACAATCCAGTATAGCCTTGTTTCAAACCATTTTCCTTTTTGTCAGAGTTGTATTTTTTATGATGTTTATCTTTTTTCCTTTCAATGATCAATTAACCAATTAAGGGTTTTTTTTATTGCAGTGACATTGGTTTATAACAGTATATAAATTTCAGGTGTACATCATCGTATTTCAATTTCTGTGTAGATTACATCATGTTCACCACCCAGAGACTAATTACAGTCCATAACCACACACGTGTGCCTAATCACCCTTTCGCCCTGCTCCCTCCCCACTTCCCTGTGGTAACCAAGAATCCAATCTCTGTCTCTATGTGTTTTTTTGTTGTTGTTTTTATCTTGTGTTTATGAGTGAGATCGTACAGTATTTAACTTTCTCCCTCTGACTTATTTCGCTTAACATAATACCCTCAAGGTGCATCTATGTTGTCACAAATGGCCAATTTCATCCTTTTTTATAGCATAGTAGTATAAGGTTGTGTATATATACCACATCTCCTTTATCCATTCATCTCTTGATGGGACCTAGGTTGCTTCCAAGTGTGGGCTATTTTGAATAATGCTGCAGTGAACATAGGGGTGCAAGTGTCTTTACATATTTGTGTTCTCATGTTCTTTGGATAAATACCCAGCAGTGGAATAGCTGGATCATATGGTAGTTCTATTCTTAATTTTCTGAAGAAACTCTACACTGTTTTCCATAGTGGCTGCACCAGTTTGCACTCCCACCAGCAGTGTATGAGAGTTCCCTTCTCTCCACATCCTCTCCAACACTTGTTGTTTCCTGTCTAGTTAATTATAGCCATTCTGACCAGAGTGAGGTGATGTCTCATTATAGTTTTGATTTGCATTTCCCTGATAGTTAATGATGTTGAACATCTTTTTCGTGTGCCTATTGGTCATCTGTATATCTTCTTTGGAGAAATGTCTGTTCAGATCTTTGGACATTTTTTAATTGGGTTGTTAGCTTTTTAATTGTTGATATGTTTGCGTTCTTTATATATTTTACATATTAACCCCTTATCAGAGGTATGGTTTGCAAATATCTTCTTCCAATTGTTAGGTTGTCTTTTTGTTTTGTTGATGGTTTCCTTTGCTGTGCAGAAGCTTTTTAGTTTGATGTAGTCCCATTTATTTATTTTTTCTCTTGTTTCCCTTGCCCAGTCGGACATGGTAGTAGAAAATATGCTGCTAAGACTGCTGTCAAAGAGCATACTCTGTATGTTTCTTTCTAGATTTTTTTACTTTTTTGGGGAAGATTAGCCCTGAGCTAACTGCTGCCAATTTTCCTCTTTTTGCTGAGGAAGACTGGCCCTCAGCTAACATCCATGCCCATCTTCCTCTGCTTTATATGTGGGACGCCTCCCACAGCATGGCGTGCCAAGTGGTGCCATGTCTGCACCCAGGATCTGAGCCGGCAAACCCCGGGCCGCCGAAGCAGAATGTGTGCACTTAACCACTGCGCCACTGGGCCGGCTCCTCCTTCTCGAATTTTTATGATTTCAGTTCTTACATTCAAATCTTTAATCCATTTTGAGTTAATTTTTGTGTATTGTGTAAGATAATGGTCTACTCTCATTCTTTTGCTTGTGGCTGTCCAATTTTCCCAACACCGTTTATTGAAGAGACTCTCCTTTCTCCATTGTATGCTCTTGGCTCCCTTATCTAAAATTAGCTATCCATAGACGTGTGGGTTTATTTCTGGGCTCTCAGTTCTACTCCACTGATCTGTGTGTCTTTTTTTGTGGCAGTACCATGCTGTTTTGATTACTATAGCTTTGTGTAGTACATTTTGAAATCAGGGAATGTGATACCTCCAGCTTTGTTCTTTTTTCCTAGGATTCCTTTGGCTATTCAGATTCTTTTGTTGTTCCATATAAATTTTAGGATTCTTTGTTCTATTTATGTGAAAAATGTCATTGGGACTTTGATAGGTATTGCATTGAATCTGTAGATTGCTTTAGGGAGTATGGACATTTTAACTATGTTAATTCTTCCAAACCAAGAGCTTGGAATATCTTTCCATTTCTTTGTGTCTTCTATATCTTTCAGCAATGTTTTATAGTTTTCAAAGTACAAATCTTTCACCTCTCTGGTTAAATTTATTCCTAGGTATTTTATTCTTTTTGTTGCAATTTTAAATGAGATTGTATTCTTAATTTCTCTTTCTGCTGCTTCATTCTTAGTGTATAGAAACACAACTGATTTTCGTATATTGATTTTGCATCCTGAAACTTTACCGTATTCATTTATTATTTCTAAATTTTTTTGGTGAATTCCTTAGGGTTTTCCATATATAAAATCATGTTATCTGCAAATGGTGGCAATTTCACTTCTTCCTTTCCAATTTGGAGCCCTTTTATTTCCTTTTCTTGCCTGATTGCTCAGCTAGGACTTCCAATATTATGTTAAATGAGGGGTGACAGTGGGCATCCTTGTCTAGTTCTTGTTCTTAGAGGGATAGCTTTCAGTTTTTCTCCATTGAGAATGATATTAGCTGTGGGTTTGTCATATATGGCCTTTATTATGTTGAGGTACATTCCTTCTATATCCATTTTCTTCAGAGTTTTTATCATAAATGGATGCTGCATCTTGTCAAATGCTTTCTCTGAGACAGTGATGTGATTTCTTTGTTTTGTTAATGTGGTGTATCACATTGATTGATTTGCAGTTGTTGAACCAGCTCTCCATCTCTGGAATAAATCCCACTTGATCATGGTGTATGATCTTTTTAATGTATTGTTGTATTCGACTTGCTAGTATTTTATTGAGGATTTTTACATGGATGTTCATTAGTGATGTTGGCCTGTAATTTTTCTGTTTTTGTGTTGACCTTCTGTGTTTTGGTATCAGGATAATATTGGCTTTGTAGAATGAGTTAGGAAGCTTCCCCTCCTATTCAGTTTTTTGGAAGAGTTTGAGAAGGATAGGTATTAAGTCTTCTTTGAATGTTTGGTAGAATTTACCAGGGAAGCTGTCTGGTTCTGGACTTTTATGTTTTGGAAGGTTTTTGATTACTGTTTCAATCTCCTTACTGGTGATTGGTCTATTCAAATTCTCTGTTTCTTCTTGATTCAGTTTTGGAAGTTTGTATGATTCAAGAATTTACCCATTTCTTCTAGAGTATCCAGTTTGTTCGTGTATAGCTTTGCATAGTTTTCTCTTATAATCTTTTGTATTTCTGAGGTGTCCATTGTAATTTCTCCTTTTTCATTTCTGATTCTATTTATTTGAGCCTTCTCTCTTTTTTTCTTGGTGAGTCTAGCTAAGGGTTTGTCAATTTTGTTTATCTTTTCAAAGAAGCAGCTCTTCATTTCCTTGATTTTTTTCTAGTTTCTTTTTAGTCCCTATTTCATTTATTTCTGCTCTGATCTTTGTTATTTCCTTCCTTCTACTGATTTCAGGCTTTGTTTGTTCTTCTTTTTCCAGTTCCTTTAGGTGCACTGTTAGATTGTTTATTTGGGATTTTTCTTCTTTGTT
The DNA here is from genome assembly GCF_041296235.1 of Equus asinus. NCBI lineage: Eukaryota > Metazoa > Chordata > Mammalia > Perissodactyla > Equidae > Equus > Equus asinus. The sequence continues at coordinate 7,832,145 of NC_091802.1, read as the reverse complement.
GAGGTAGGCCTGTATTGCTATCAACTTCCCTCTTAGAACTGTTTTGCTGTATCCCATAGATTTTGGCATGTCATATTTTCCTTTTCATTTGTCCTAGGTATTTTTTGATTTCCCCTTTTGATTTCTTCATTGACCCACCTGTTATTCAGTAGCATTTTGTTTAATCTCCACATTTTTGTGGCTTTTTTGACTTTCTTCCTGTAGTTGATTTCCCGTTTTACACCCTTGTGGTCAGAAAAGATGCTTGGTGTGGTTTCAGTCTTCTTAAATTTATTGAGACTTATTTTGTGGCCTCATATGTCATCTGTCCTGGAGAATGCTCCATGTGCATTTGAAAAGAGTCTATATTCTGTGGTTTTTGGATGGAATGTTCTTTATATCTACTAAGTCCATCTGGTCTAATGTGTCATTTAAGGCCAGTGTTTCCTTATTGATCTTCTGTTTGGTTGATCTACCCATTGGTCTAAGTAGAGTGTTAAAGTCCCCTACTATTATTGTGTTGCTGTCTATTTCACGTCTTTTGTCCGTTAATAATTGCTTATGTATTTTTATGTGCTCCCTTGCTGGGTGCATAGACATTTACAAGTGTTATATCCTCTTGTTGGATAGTTCCCTTTATCATTATGTAGTTCCCTTCTTAGTCTCTTGTTACAGTTTTTGCTTTGAAGTCTATTTTGTCTAAGTATTGCTACCCCAGCTTTCTTTTCCTTGCCATTTGCATAGAGTATCTTTTTCCATAGGATGCATATCTGATTATGTTACTTCTCTGTTTAAAACTGTCCTTAATGGAATGGTATCACTCTCAATTGGGAAACATTTGTTCTGGAAAGACAAAGAATCTTGCACAGTGTAATAATTTGTAGCCCTCCAAAGGGCTGCTGTGGAATATAGACAGATATACATTAATTAAATTTCACAGTAATGAAGGGCAATAATGAGTTAGGGTTGGGTTAGAGGTAGAGAAGCACTGGTCTAGAGGCTTCTCATTGCCCTTAAAATAAGTCTAAATTAATGTGGCTTTCAAAATGCATTATGATTCGGGTTTATTGCTGTGGCCACATTTCTCCATGCTCCCCTTGAACTGCTTTTCTGCCAAACTGAGTTTTTCAGTTGTGTAAATTGAAAGCATATGGAAGATAACATAGGAGAATAGCTTCATGGCCTTTGAATAGGTAAAAGTTTCTCAAACAGCATGCAAAAGGCAACTCAGCATAAAGAAAAGAGTGATAAAATTGTATTTGAATAAATTAAGAACTTCTGTTGGTTAAAAGACACCACTGAATGAAATGCCAACCTACACAGTGTGTTTGTCATATAGATACTTGATAAGAACCTTTTCTCCAGTATATGTAAAGAGCATAAGTACAAAACACTTATAGATATGAAAATGACAACCAAAAATGGCCAAATACCTGAAAAGACATTTAATAAGATGATCTTCAAGTAATCAGTAAACATATGAAAGGGTGTTTATTCAACATTGTTAGTCCTCGGGGAAATGCAAATCAAAATTACAATGAAATACCAGTCCGTTACAATCACCAGAATGATTACAATCTAAGACTGATGTACCAAGAGTATCTGAAACAACGGGAAGTCTTAGACGTTACTTATAGGAGTGTAACTTGGTGCAGTTTCTTTGGAAAACTGTGGCAGTATCTTATATACCTGATCTAATACAGATGGTGCATGCATCATGATCCAGCAATTCAAGTCCTAATTATATACCCAACAAAAGAAAATTCATAAATACACTAAAAGATGTGTATAAGAATGTTAGGAACAGCATATTCATAATAACTTACAGTTAGAAAGAAAAAATATCAGCAGTAGAATGGATAATAAGTTATAGCATGATTCATACAATGGTATACAGCATCAAAGATTGAACTACTGCTATACTCAACAACATGAATAAATCTCACAAACGATGTTGAGTGAAAAAAGAAACACTTAAAACAGTTATTTACATGAAATTTAATAGAATTAATAAAAGGTAATAGAAGTCAGAATATTGTTACTCTTCTATGCTTAGGACTGCTTTTCTATATGTATGCTTCAATTAAAAGTTTGCTTAAGGAATAAAAAAGAAATGAAGATTTGTGGATCAATGATGATCTCAGCTCACATTTTAAATTCCTCCCTGCCTACTGAAATCATCAATGAAATTTTTTAAAAAGAAAAAAAAGAGTCTTTATTTGTTCTGGAAAAGAGCAAAAAAGTACTATCCTTGACAGGTTTTTGTGAAATTGTGTAGATGAGACTGAAATCAGGGAGGGATTGGCTAATCCAGAATTTGTCACGTGCAGAAGAAAAGAAAGGCAGAAGGAGGATATGAGACCTGCAGTGGAAATCCTTAGCTTGGGACAGCAGGACCTGAAAGAGAAGGCAGCTTGTGGATAGACAAGCAGGAAGCCAGTCTTGATCCTGAAGGTGTCTTGAGGAAATGCTTTATACACTACATCCGTGCACATCTGGGACTCTGTGGCAGTATTCACTCCTGCCTTATACTCAGCAGGAAGGACCTGTTAAGAAAAGCTCAAGCTTTGCTGAAATAACTTACGATGCGGACACTTGTGTTGGTTAGAGGGTTGCTAGTGCGCTGGAAGCTGTTTTGACAAACCCAGAAGAGAAATTCCTTGGCAAGGTGATAATGCTCTAGTGGTGGCTCTCGCTGTTTCTCACAGTCACCTAGTTCTATGACCGAGATCAACCTGTGATATTTGATCAATATTGATTCTCTTCAGGGATGAAGAAATAAAGGCAAATCACTGGCATGTGAATACATTCAGTGGTTCAGAGAATTGAATCAGTTTGAGAAATTTAGCAAAAATTCCCTTGTCAAGTTGCCACTGAAAATGTCAGAGAAAAAATTGTAAGAGTGGAATAATTCGAATTCAGGAAAAGTTGTTTTCAAACAGTAAACATGATTTCTGAATTGAATGGGAGAAAATGGTGGGCAGACAGCATATTTGATATTACAGGTTAACCAAATCTATGAAGTAGGCAATACTGTTGAGTTCATCTTCCAGAAAAAAGGGATAAAAAGATGATCATGAGGCAAATGATAAGAGACATGCAGGAAAAATGTAGGAGATTCCATTTAACTGATAGTAGAGAAAGAGTTAAAATGAAAATTCTCTTGAAGAAAAACTTGAGTCCTTAGATTAAAATACTGGACCAAATTAACTAAAAGGAAAAAAGAAGCCATGGCTGGGGATGTTGTAAGATTTTTTTCATTTTATGCATTTCAAAGACAAAACTTGACAAACATTCAATTAAAACGTATACACACAAATGTACACACCAATGTAGACAGACACAAAATCAGAACACTACCTGAAGAGTTGAGAAACAGTTGTAGAATCAATGTGACCTCTTCAGGTTACTATGGTGGGTTACATCTTGAACAGTACTTGGAGTGAAACTACTGAAATACTGGATAAGCATGTCAAAGTGTCTTTTTAAATGTATCATAAGTTGGTAGAAAACTAAGGGGTCTACAGAGCTCTAAAACTAAGTGTAATCAGAAATTATGGGAGGTAAGGATTTTAAGAGCCCCCTCATTGGAAAGACGCTCCCAGTTGACAGGCAGAAGCAAAAGCAATTCCTGGAAGTCAAAGAATTCCCAAAGATCAAGTTAAATAGAATATATGTTGTTCAGAAAAAATTCCAGCACTCACACGAGGAATGAGATTAATAGAAACAACTGATAGTAGGAATATATCTGTGAAGACTTTAGATGTTAGAATAATCAGAAACAGAAAAAAGTGATTTTTCATGAACTTAAGGAAAAATGACATAGTTTGGAAATATAAGCAAGAAACAGAAACTGTCAAAGAACCTAATAGAACTTATAGAAATAAAAAGCATAAATGAAAACACTCAATAGCTCGATTAAACAACAGATTAGATACAACTGAAGAGAGATTAGTGACCTGGAAGTTAGATCTGAAGTTCTGCCAGTGGAGCTTTTTGAGATGATGGAAATGTTCTGTAATCTGCTCTGTCCAGTGTAGTAGCTGCTAGCCCTTGCAATGTGGCTAGTGTGAGTCAGGAAACAAATTTTTTTGTTTTATTTTATGAAGATTAATTTGGCTAGTGACTGCCTTATTGGATAGCACAGGTTTATTGAGGTTAGCGTGATTATTGATAACCATACCAATGGCCGCAATAATTCTGAAAAAGAAATAATAATTTCATTAAAGATTTCTACTCAAATAACACTGTGAGTTTATACATTGACACAATTTTCTGCTCCGGTAAATGAGATAGAAAAATAGAAAACTAAAAAGGCCTGGCAGTTTTACAAAGAAAGTCCACATCTTGTGTGGATGAAGAGTGCGAAGGGTATAAATAGAAATACTGTGAAGGTCTGAAGCCATGGGCTTGCTATATCCAGGTCCAGAAGCAGGCAGTGGCAGCTGGGACAGTGTTTCCTGTAGGACCAAAGTTCTGTAGGTACTGTGTTCTGGACTCAGGATCCACGGGAGACAGACTCACTGCATAGAAGTCAGGATCTGATGGGTGAGGAAATACTGATGTCAGTCACTGCCTGGGCCACCACAAGCTGCAGGACTACAGAATAGCGAGGATGTAGAGACTGTGTTTGCAACCAGAGGACTGGATCTGTAATAGTCCTAATGTCAGCGGAAGACTGGGACTTCAATCTCCATTATAGTGCTTTGTTCCATGGTGATGGGCCTGAAAAGAGGAAGTGCTGGTGAAACTGTTCTACATGGTGGATCTCTAGCCCCTGCTTCAGTTCGTAGCACTTAGTCGGCATGCAGGTATTTCTTGAACAAATGTATGGACTGGCATAGAGCATAAGCACATTTTCAAAATGAGTCTGCAAACAAAATTCCAAAATATATCAAGTCGTATGCAAAGAAAAGCAACCAACAAACTAGAATATGAATTCATTTTAAATTGAGATGACTTTATGGAATAGTCTAAAATACACTTTAAAATAGTATAGTTTAGGATGCCTAAGGAAATAAAAGTGTAAGTTCCACTAAAACTGAGGAAGAAGTAAAACCGAAATGAACCAAACAATTGGATGTGAAAACTATTTAGAAATCTTGGAAATGAAAATACATAGCTGTTGATTCAAAGGACACAGCTGATTTGATGTCCTCTAAACTGGAAGCCACTGAAGACAGAATTGGGGACTGGAAGATAGGCCTGAGGGATTTCCCCCGCATGACACCGATTAAAGCATGAAAGAGCAGAAAAGAATCGGGGACAATAGGATGAGTAGTCTAAGATGTGTCTAATGGAAATGACAGAAGACAGCTCTGAAAGTGGAGAAGGAGTATTTAAGGTGCTACAAGTAAAAACATGTGAGAATTGATCTAGGATAGGTTCTCACTGAAATTAAAGTCTCTGTATCATGTAGGATAAACACAGGTAAATTTGTACCCAGATGCACTGAAGCAAATTTACAGAACAATAATAAAGTAAAAGTTAGCAGGAAGAGAAGATAGAGTCCCTGCTGAGGAGTAATTAATTAGACTGACAGCAAACTCGTTATAGCAACAATAATTGCCAGAAAACAGTGGAGTCAGCTCTAGAGCACTGAGGAAAAATAATTGTCAACCTCATCCTAAAGTTTTATACCTGGACACTCAATTACCATTCAAAATAAGGAGGCAATGCAGTTTTTTTTCAGGAATGGGAAGACTAAGAGTTTACCATTCATAGATTGTTTTGAAAAGATATACTTGACCAGGAATACAAGTAGACCCAGCAGAAGGGTGTTGCAGCTTGGTTCCCTGGAAAGCAGGCTTTGAGACAGAGGTATGTGTGCAGGAAGTGGAGTAGGTAGTGATCTTCAGATCAACAACCAGCGAAGGTGAGGAAGGCAGGATTAGGCAGAAAGAGAAGTTGGGCCGCAATGCAGTCTCAGCACAGGCCTCAGCCGACCCTGGAGGAAGCTGTGAAGCTGGGCTGGCCCTCCACGGTTGACTTGACATGGGATGAGGGTCTTGGATTTTCATACCCCTTTGTGGGTCAGTCATTAGATACAGGCCGTCCCTGGGAAGGCTAGGGTGGCTCTCTTCAGTTGAGGTAATCCCTGAGAGCTGACAACTGAGGCTTGTATGCTGGCAGAACTCCCTGCAGTGGAGGAATAAGTCCTTCATTCCTGAAGAAGGCGCCTCTCTAGGACAGTGCAGTGTCCACTACAAAAGGCACAGGATGTGAAGAACGGCATTGAGTTGAGAAGTAAATGAACTATGTTACCAATATTAACTTTTGATGGTAAAAAGTAAATTTAGGGGCCGGCCCTGTGGCCCAGTGGTTAAGTTTGCGTGCTCTGCTTTCACGGCCCAGGGTTTAACCAGTTCGGATCCTGGGCATGGACATGGCACTGCTCATCAGGCAATGCTGAGGCGGCATCCCACATGCTACAACTAGAAGTACGCACAACTAAAATATACAGCTATGTACGGGGGGTGGATTCAGGGAGGGAAAAAAAAAAGAGGATTGGCAACAGTTGTTAGCTCAGGTGCCAATCCTTAAAAAAAAATTTAATTGAGGTTGGAGGAGAGTGGTGATTAAAATATGGTCCAAGATGATCAGGTAAATACAAATAAAATGGAAATACTTGTGGTAACATTAATTAGACAAGGTGGAATTCAAGGGGAAGATACCAGCAGGGCAAAGGCTTTTAATATACCAATAGTCCTTAGTGAAGTTGTAATGTTGTAAACTTTTGGACCAGAAAATATAGGATTGAGATACAGAGTGCAAAACTTTTAAAAATCTAAGGATAAGTTGATAAAATTCATACATAGTTTCAGAATTACTGGATTCCTGTTTTCTCTTAGGTGGTATCTGTAAATGTATGGGTATATATTTAGAAACACACACATACGTACAATTTTATACTTATACATACATTCATATATCTAACTATGCAATATTCTACTGTGCAGCTATGCCATAATTTATCCAGCTTTCCAATTAACTTGTTTCTGATTTTTTTCTTTATGTTTGACAAGTTGTCTGCTTTGTTACTTTTGTATCTGAAGAAAAAAACTATTTGATTCTTTCTAACATTTTGTTTGTGAAAATAAAAATACTTGGTAATTGTGTCTCCATTTTAATAATGTTATTTTTATGTTATTTTAGCCTTACAAAGGATGAATCCAAAAGGCCAAAGTATAAAGAACTTCTGGTGAGTATGAGACTTGGGAAATTTTAGGTGTTTCTTCACCCTGAATCCCCTTAGCATGCTGGTCCACTAAGCAAGCAGTGGGCCTCTCCGTCATGGACAAACAGCTTGACCTTACTTAGTGTTTTTTGAAATGTTTTTGAACAAAGATATTTGGAAAGAGCACATTTGTAGTTATAATTTTCCTACTAATTTACTAGCTAAACTCTCATGAAAAATTTTGGCCTTGACATGTTATAAAAATTACCCCGGAGACTTTTATCATTCACTTTAAGGAGCCATTTTCCACTGCATGGTCTGTATATGCATAATGCATCCATAAGAATTTATTGTGCTTACTCTGCCTTTATTAAAAGCTTTCATGCTCATTTGCATCATAAGGCCAATTCTCGTTTCTTTGAAAGTTCTCACTTTCATGGAAGTTGGGCATTATAGTCAGTCTGCTGGATTTGGCACTGGTCTCAGCAGTGAAGAAAGTACTGTGATCTGATAATGTGGGACTATTTTAAGAAAAGACCTCCTTGTTTGTCACACTTAGCTTCTAGCTCTCCAGGATGTTAGGTCAAACTTAGGGTCAGCCCCAGCAATTACTGAAGATGTTCCATCAACATATGTAGAGAAGCTATGGAAGGAAAATATTGATGGAGATGGAATATGAAAAAGTGGGTTTGCGAGGCAGATATGGGGCTCTAGGCTTTGGAGAAGCTCATAGGATAAGTTTCTATTGAGCCTGTTGGAGTGGAAGTCAGGATTGAAACTGAGACCTTTTTGTAAGATCCTTCTGCCGCACAAGGGGGAAATGGGGAATTGTAGTCCCTGCCTGTGTCCCAAGAGGAACAGCAGCTGGTATTCACGTCGTTTTTCTTGGCTCTCAGATGGTGGCAGAGGCTCCAGCCGTGTTTTGTGCTGAGGAACAACTCTGCTCTCTGCCTCAACAAATGCTCCCTGGCACACAGATAAGTTTCCAGACTTCACCGTCAGGGCAGCTCCTCCCACCGTGCATCATACCTAGGCACGCCCACACCCTCTAACGTATCTGCATGAAATACGGGCTGTGCTTGCCTCTCTGAACTTGTGCTACAGTATTTTACAGCCATATGTGGTTGGAGACTTTGGTTCTATACTGTGTTGAAGTTGGGAAAAGTTCCGTGTGGGCTCTGATAGGAATTTTGATGTTTTTTCTTTTTTCAATTTTCTTGCAGAAACATCCCTTTATTTTGATGTATGAAGAACGTACCGTAGAGGTCGCATGCTATGTTTGTAAAATCCTGGATCAAATGCCAGCTACTCCCAGCTCTCCCATGTATGTCGATTGATATCGCTGCTACGTCAGACTCTAGAAAAAAGGGCTGAGAGGAAGCAAGACGTAGAGAATTTTCATCCCGTATCACAGTGTTTTTATTGCTCGCCCAGACACCATGTGCAATAAGATTGGTGTTCGTTTCCATCATGTCTGTATACTCCTGTCACCTAGAACGTGCATCCCTGTAATACCCGATTGATCACACAGTGTTAGTGTTGGTCAGAGAGACCTCATCCTGCTCTTTCGTGATGAACATATTCATGAAATGTGGAAGTCAGTACGATCAATTTGTTGACTGTGATTAGATCACATCTTAAATTCATTTCTAGACTCGAAACCTGGAGACGCAGCTACTGGAATGGTGTTTTGTCAACTTCCAAATACTGGAAGTATGCGGTGATGGATGTACTATGTCTGAACCTAGAGACTCGGGCTTGAGTGAGAAGAGCTTGCACAGCCAGCGAGACACATTGCCTTCTGGAGCTGGGAGACAAGGGAGGAATTTCCTTTCTTCACCAAGTGCAATAGGTTTACCGAGTTGATATTCTGTTGCTTTACAGTCCCAGTTGATGTGTGGGGATCGATGTGCTCAGCCAAATTTCCACTTTGAAATATGTTAAATTAGAATGAATTTATCTTTACCAAAAACCATGTTGCATTCAAAGAGGTGAACATTAAAATATTGAGACAGGACAGAATGTGTTCTTTTCTCCTTTACCAGTCCTTCTGCTTTTCATTGGGAAGACTCAGGAGTCTGCCACTTGTCCAAGAAGGTGCTGATCCTCAGAATTTTCATTCTCAGAATTCGGTGTGCTGCCAACTTGATGTTCCACCTGCCACAAACCAGCAGGACTGAAAGAAGAAGAAGAACGGAGGGCAAAGTTTACAGATGGTTTAGCTCTAGTATCTCATCTGGGACACTTGTAGCAGCTATGTATTTCCCCGTGGTCCCGAGCCTGATACTTCAGCCATCGTAACTCGCTAACAGGGAGAAGCAGCTAGTAGCAATGTGCCTTGATTGATTAGATAAAGATTTCCTGTAGGCAGCAAAAGACCAAATCTCAGTTGTTTGCCATCACTGGTCCACGTCTTCAGTTTCTGAATCTCTCTCCCTACCCGTCTGTTGCTGCTATGTGACTTTTTTTGCTTAATCCAATATTTTGCCTTTTTTTCCTATATCAAAAACCTTTATAATTACCAGGGATGTTCTTTACCAAGGATTTTTGGCCCCAAATCTCTTATATGCTCTAATGTTTAAAAGGCTGAGACACGTGGGGCCCAGCTGATGTGATAGGTGATAAAGAAGCATCTTTTCTAGAGACAGATTTGACCAGATGAGAATCTGAAATGGCAGACTTTTAGATAAGCTCGTCACCTCTGAGAATCTCTAGCAAGTCACCACCATTTCTTGACATTGGAATCCAAAAAAAAAAAACAAAACAAAAAACCCTTAACAGTTAGGAGAGGCCGCTGAGATCTGCCGTCTTTTGCCGTGCTTCCTCTCTTACCCGTTAGCTAGGTTCTCCTTAGGTTTTGCTCTGGCCGCCCTGGCACTGAGCATTAGGCTCTGTGCAACAGTTAAGCAGCACTGTGAGTGGTTCGAGCACACTGGAATATAAAACAGCCATGGTCTGAGATGCACGTGATGCCATTACAGAACCAAATGGTGGCAGGTATTGCTGTGTCTCCCCCCAGAGTGACAGTCATAAACACTATAAAACAATAAAGGGAGAATGGTGCTGTATAAAGTTACATCCCTGTAAATTTCAGAATTTAAAATGATTTATCGCTTTGGTCCACATGCCTGATTTTCCTGTTTTCTCCCCCACGGCATCCTAAACCTTAGCCTTCCCAGTGTTCTGAAAGGAAGCATTGCTCTGTGTCTTCCTTTGACACCAAGCCATCATCCTCCATTGCTCCCGGGGACTCAAGAGGAATCTGTTTCTCTGCTGTCAACTTGCGGTCTGGCTCAGCATAGGGTCACTTTGCCATTATACAAATGGAGGTAAAAGCAATTCTGACTGTCCAGGAGCTAATCTGACCGTTCTATTGTGTGGATGACCACATAAAAAGGCAATTTTAGTGTATTATTAATCATAGATTATTATAAACTATAAACTTAAGGGCAATGAGTTTATTACAATGTATCTTTATTAAAACAAAAGGGTGTATAGTGTTCACAAACTGTGAAAATAGTGTAAGAACTGTACATTGTGAGCTCTGGTTATTTTTCTCTTGTACCATAGAAAAAATGTATAAAAATTATCAAAAAGCTAATGTGCAGGGATATTGCCTTATTTGTCTGTAAAAATGGAGCTCAGTAACATAACTGCTTCTTGGAGCTTTGGAATATTTTATCCTGTATTCTTGTTTGAATTCCTCCTCTATTTAAGATATATACATGGAATCGAAGTGTTTATGTAATAGTTATATCCTTTTGCCTGCAGGTCAGTTGTAATAAATCTAGGATGTGATGATGACTTTGTAATTTGATTTTCTCAAGTCAGACCCCGAGAGGGGAAAATCAAGTAAATTTCCATTAAATTATCTGTGCATTTCACACTGGGGAAAATTCTCTTCTTCCGGAAGTATTTATGGCTTCTTTCTTCTCCTCCTCCCTTCTTGTGGTTGCTTTATCTCTTTGCTTGTTCTTCTGGAACCACGGATGTATCCGTGAAGCATGAGCTTTCCTTTCTGTTTGAGCAGGTGTGATGCAGTCTGTTCAAGTTTGTTTCTTTGTTCGTTGTCCTGACCTGCCCCAGCTTTCTTATTGGTCGAGGAAGGCGGTGCTTTTCTTCGGCCTGCGTCATGGTGGAGAGATGCGACTTGTGAGGACCCAGTCTGCTGTGACCTGATGCCTCGTTGCCAGCCCGGCTTTCTGCTCTGCTCTGCTGCTGGGCAAACATTAGGTGTCAGTTCAGATTGCAGTCACCCACTGCCACCTGAGCGAGAGGGGTAGGGAGAGGGTTTGTGAGTCAAAGACCTGGGAGGTGTATGGATGGGAGGACAATGGAGGTGAGCAAAAAGCCATGGAAACCTGGAAACTATTGGAGAGAAGAACTTTGAAGCTCCAGCACTGAATTCATGTGTTACGCTATCAACCTCTTGGTCATTAATGAAATGCTGACTCACTGATCGCATGCTAATTCAGTACGTTACCCTTTTCCTGTGCCTGCTTCTAACCTGATCTGAGATGCAGGAGTTCCCGTTACAGAGCCAGAGGTGGTAAGTATCAAACCTTCTCCAGGGGAGGGTGTGGCTGTAGGAACCCTGGCCTCTTCAGTTAAGCCTTGGCTGCTATGGAAACAGATGCCCCGTGGAGTTTCCAGATCCCAGCTGAGCACCACTATGTGCAAGAGTCTCCTGAGAGAGAGGTAGAAGGTGCTCCGTGCTTCATGGGGCACTTCCCCTATTTGATCCTGACAGTAGCCTCCAAAGTCAGGATATACTGTCCCCTTTTAGATAATGAGAAAAAAATGAGGTTAAGAGAAGTGAAGTCTGACTCTGATAGCAGTAGGGAGGAGAGCTGAGATTCAAATCCTGTAACACTTACCGTAAGAAATTACATTAATGAACAGACTACCATCACAGAACTGTTGAGATGAGCAGTAGGAGAGTGAACTGTGGCAGGAGATACTCTGGATAAACCTTACCGAGGCCTGCTTTGTCATCTTGAAATGAGTTGAAGTTAGAGGTTCTGGGGGCCACAGTGGGGCTTAGTGGTTGGCATAAAGACAGCGGTGTAGAAGGTGCCTTAGAACTAACTAGAGAAGCTCTAGTTCCCGATTCTTAAGTGTGACACCTGAGAATTCAGTATAGAGGCCTCGATGTCCCTGTTAGCATGATGACGTTATGTGCCAATCACTGAGGAGGCATTAGGCAGGAAAGGAACCTGAGCTGATTCAGTATTAAAGTGCCCTTTCACTTACTGATTCCATCCATCTCAGCTGCAGGAGGACACATCAGGTCTTGAAAGCGCCCCAGGACACTACCTGCCCTGTGTAGGTCCAGAGGTGGTTTTGTGTCCCCAGCTCTTGGCCAGGGCTTTATGTATCAGTCAGGTCCATGGTATCTATGCTTTTAACTTGGGGTGTAAGAGATAGAGAACCTAAAAACTGTTGGTCTTGAACTTGTTAGCTCCCTTAAATAACCTCATTAAGTGATTTGAAGAGAAATCCAGTCAGCAATAGTGACACTCTTGTTAGGGTACACTGTAAGAACCATGTGTAATGGAGAGTTGGTATTAGACTATGTGGTATAGGAATACCTTTAGTATGTGACACATCAGCTTCCGTGTATCTTCTGGGAATTTACTACAGACTGAAGTGATGTATTTCTTGGTCTTCCCCATCTTTCAGATAAATGAATACCCGAGAATTCCTAAACCTTGAAATCTGGGGTAACATTTTGTTTGTTTGTTTTTCTGAAGTTATGCCAGATTGTGTTTATATTTCTTAACTATAAAGTTTGATTCTGCTATTTAAAATTGTCAGTCCGTGTAGCATAGTGTAAAGTCACAATTGAGTAATCATAATGTGTAATCAAATTTCTATCTGCATTTGAAATTTCTATCTACATATACATTTTGCTGAAGAACTGTGATAAAAAAGGACTTCTAGTTTTTCATAATGCTTGTACACAGTTTTAATGTGAACATAAGTCTTGGAGGTAAATAGGGTATTGCAGCTTCAGTCCTACACACAGGGTCCCAGTCTTCAATAATTCGGTACTTTGCTTAATGTAACGCATTGATAGAGTCAAGCGTCAGTCAACGCCTCAGGCCTCTTGATGCTTGGTTGATAGCCTTCTCATGAAACTGTGTTTCCTATTTGACAATGTGATGAATCACAAGGTTTGATTATAAAATGCCTAGATTTTTTTTTTTTTTAAGCAAAGGCTTGTTACATACACAATTCCTGCCTGTCTTGTAGACTCTGCATTTCTTGCAGTTCATGGAACCAATGCTGAGGGCATTTTCTTATTCCTTTCGAAAAATGCCTTTAGCACATGATTAGAAACATCATCACGTAATCATCCCTGCTCACTTTTGATCCCAAATGGTATCTCACAGCCTAATTCCTTTGCTACAGGACTGGATCACAACCAAAACCCACTTTCTAGAAGGTAAATCCATTTTCAAAGCATGAAGAATTGCTTCAACTGAGCACACAAAAAGTATAAAGACTTGTTAGGGTCAGCTTTTGTTCTTGACGTCAGGGCCTGTCTTTGAAACTTGCCTTCTACTTCCGATTAGGAACCAAGACCTTTTGATTAGATCGTCTAATTTTCTCTAGTTCCATTTATTCTTTTCTACTCCCATTGCCATTACATACTCACTCATCACCTTGTATTCCTGCCTGCTGACTGGTCTTCCTCACCTCTGGTTCTGTTTCTCTCCTTCCATCCCCTCTACTGCCCTTAGGGTTTGTAAAGTGCTAATCTAATCGTGTCTTTCTGTTTAAAATTCTTTAATGAGTCCATGGGAAATGCAAGATAAAGGCCAAACTCATGTTTTTAGATGTATAGTTTTAAGCCTCAACACATGGGTAGGAACTATTATCTCCATTTTAAAGGTGAAATGGGTTCACTGTGGTTAGTAACCTGTCCACTATCACAGCCAGTGAGGAATGTGAAAGGGTCAGGGCTGGTCACGTGTCTGAAAAGTTGGACAGGGTCATAGTCATACAGGAATTGTACATCATGCTGAGGTTGAGCTTTCTCTCTTAGGTGCTGGAGAACTATATGGGACTTGAAGCAAGGAAATGGTTTCATCTCAGTGGTTCTTTAGATAATTCATTCAGTGACTAGGCTGGAATGGTAACAGGGAGACTTGAAGGCCAATTAAGAAACTGACAATATTCTAGGCAAAAGTTGAGGAAGGTAAAGTAGTGGAATTGGGAATGGAGAGGAGAGGATTTAAGAGATAACTTAGGGGGTGACATTAGGTAGATTGGTTCTTGATTAAATGTCTAAGGTAAAGAAGGGAGTAGGGGAGCCAGGAATAACGTCGTTTTCTGGCTTGGGTGTCTGGAGTGGTTTTACACAGTCTTGTGCTGCTCGCAACCCCTCATGGTAACAAACCTGCTGTGCTCTCTTGTGCTTTGTTCTTGTTGCCTGACCTGATTCCTTCTGTCTGGAATTACTTTCTTCATTTGTCTTTTGAAAGTACCTACTTATTCTTTAAGACCTGGGTTAAATGGCACACCCTGTGAGAAGCCTTTCCCAATTCTGTCCTTTGAGCTCAAATCACATTTTTTACGTATCTCTATGCAGCACTTAATCATGTATAGTTAGAGTTATTTGCCTCTTTCCTTACTTGGTTGTGACTTATTTGAAGTCAATCTTAGTCATCTTTATGGCCCCAAGTGGTATAGTCAGCCTAGCTGTCATATAAGGATAGTGCTTTTCTGTTAAAAAGGCCATATATGCATGATTTTATCACTCTGTTGAAGATAGCATTTCATTCTATGGAGCGTAGTGATTTTTCCCTAGAAAGCTGTAAAAAAAAGTTTGATGTATATATCCATGGCATATTGCTGCTAAAAGCAGAAAGGTGAATGTAAATTGTAGTTGGGGCTGTCCCACCACACAGTCAAAAGTTAGCAACAAAATTTTAGGTACTGTGTAAACGGAAGTAGTCAACTCTTGGTAGCCATTAAGAAAGTACTAGTGACTTCTGTTTCTGACAGTTTGTTAGATTAGATACCATTCGTGGTACTCCTAATTGGAGCAGCTACACTGGTGATTACAAAATAAAAGTAGTGCTTTTTAAGTGCTTTCCTGAATTGGCTCAAAAGTAAGGAATCTGCCAAGACCCCGCATACGTGGAAGCAGGAACTCTTGATCTCCCGACCTGCTTTTTTTTGCATGCTTCTAGAAAGTAAATCCATTTTCAGTTGAGGAGTTGCTTCAACTGAGACAGAAAAAAGTGTGAAGAACTTGCTGAGAACATCTTTTGTTCCTGAAGATGCCAGGGCCTTTCTTTGAAGTTGCCAACTTTCTTTGAAAGTAACCAAGTACCAACAAGTAAGTTGTGCTGAGAGCTTCTGCTGAACCCTGGAAACCTCGAGGTTTTGTATGTAAAATTATGCAGGGTTCGAGGCTCAGGAAATAACGTGTGGAGCCTACCCAATGTAGGGTATTCTACTGGGAAATCCTCCCGTAAGGCTGGCCCTTCAGAGGGCTACATACAACCTGTGAGGTAGAAAAAGAAAAATCTACCGA
Source organism: Equus asinus (assembly GCF_041296235.1). NCBI lineage: Eukaryota > Metazoa > Chordata > Mammalia > Perissodactyla > Equidae > Equus > Equus asinus. Next base: position 7,816,441 of record NC_091802.1, on the reverse strand, counting down.
CCGGTTGGAGATGGAATTGAAACATATTTGCCTTCATCTTGGCACTGAGTTGATGAAAACGTTTTAAAATCTCGAAGAATCTAACCACAAGTCAACTTCCGTGGGTTCATGGTCTGAATACACACTACCTCTCTATTGGTCCAAAACCCTCAAGCAGAGAATTTCAACGTACCTCGGTTGGTACTGTCCCCAGGTAACTGGCAAAAGCAAACCAAAATTGTCATTGGAGGAACTCTCCTTCAGCTCAGACCCTCGAAAAATTACCACAGGTAAGGTTCAAAGGAAAATGAAAAAATCACAAACACACAAACAAGATGCTGGGAGTGAGGACCAGCGGAAACAACAAGCAGGCACAGCGACTTAGATTATCAGATAGAGAACATAAAATAAATCCTTAACACGTTAAAAGAAATCAGATAGCTCGAAAATATAAGCCAGGAATAAGAGACTATCAAGGCTATTAAGAAGAAATGAAAAGGATCAAATAAAACTTCTAGAATTGAACAACATAAAGATTGAAATAATAAAGTGAATGGTGTGGTGGGGACTGCTGATTCCCCTCCCCCCCATACACTCAGTATTTATTCTTCCTTTTATCAGTAAAAACATGGAATAAAAACATGAATTTTATCTGGCTTTTTTTGGCTTTGCTAGTGACTATTTCCTCCCTCACTTTTATTTAGATATTTTGTTATTAACTAATAATAATGTAATGAACCCTTGTTCATTGTGAAAATGGACAAGTGAAAAGGAAAGTTTTAACTTTAACAATAACCTGTATCTAACCACAGTTGACTCATTATCCCATTTCCCTGCCTCTCCGTAGCATCCTCCGGAATCCCCGTGGTCACGGTCCGCTTGTTTTCCTTTCTCACTGTTGTCTTTCTTCCCCCTCCGTTCCTCCCTCCTTCCTTCCCTTCACTGACAGATAGATAGATAGATCATATTTTTGAGTCTAGGTAGGTAAGCTTTGATATTGAGAAGTGTTAGTCGTCCTACTTTGTTCTTCGTTTTGGGTTTGTTTGGTCATTCTGGATCACTTGCAATTCATACGGATTGTAGAATCAGCTTTTCAATTGCTGCAAAGAAGTCAGCCAGTATTCTTATAGGGATTGTGTTGAATCTGTAGATCAGTTTGGGGGTTAGTTTACCATCTTAACAATGTTAAGTCTTCCAATTCATGAACATAGGGGTGTTTTCCCAATTGTTTAGATCTTTAAATTATTTCAGCAGTATTTTGTAATTTTCAGGGTATAAGATTTGCGCTTCTTTTGTGAAATATATTCCTAAGTATTTTTTTGATGCTATTATGAACACAATTGTCTTAATTTCATATTTGGATTGTTTATTGCAAGTGTATAGAAATACAATTTTTTTTTAGTACAGATCTTGTATCCTGCAACCTTGCTGAAATCATGTATTTGTCTAATGGTTTTTTAGGTTCCTTTGTATATACAAGATCAAATCATCTGGAAAAAGACATAGTTGTACTTCCTCCTTTCCAATCTCGATGCCTTTTATTTCTTTCTCTTGTCTATTTTCCCTGGCTAGCATCTCCAGTACAGTGAGAGCCATCGGGGCCCAGACATTCCCAGTGCTCCACGCGCAGTGTGGCACTTCAGTCCCTGAGTGGAGGGGAGGGGAGGGAGCCCACGCTTCTTGACCACTCTCTGCTGGGATTGGGCCCCAGCCACAGGCAGCTGGGGGCAGGATGAGAAATGCTAGAGTCCTCATCCTTTGGGAAGAAAGCCCTCTAACTGGGAGCCGGGGAAAGGGGGCCTTGTGGTTTTGGCTGCAGCCGTGTAGAGTGGAGTCTCTCCCTTGCTGAACCAGGGGGTGTTGAGGACAGAGCAGGTCTTGGTTCAAATACCACAGACTCACCTTTCTTACTGAATTTTTGTAGAATTTTCTTGAATTGTGTCTCTTCATTTGCTCTTTTCCTTAGGACCCTTTCCAGAAGCTTAAATTTCTTTTTTAAAAATAATTTTCAGGAGTCAGCCCTGTGGCCAAGTGGTTAAGTTTGCGTGCTCCGCTTCAGTAGCCCAGGGTTTTGCTGGTTCGGATCCTGGGCGCGGACATGGCACCGCTCATCAGGCCATGTTGAGGCAGGGTCCCACGTGCCACAACTAAAAAATATACAACTATGTACTGGGGGGATCTGGGGGAGAAAAAGCAGGAGAAAAAAAAAGATTGGCAACAGTTGTTAGCTCAGGTGCCAATCTTTAAAAAAAATTTTTTAAAAAGATTTAAACAATAATAATTTTCATGACTTTCACTGGTGAGCAAGTTAGTGGAGCTCCTCACAATGTCGTGCCAGATGTTGATCTCTTCTCTATATACATTTTATAATAATCTTACCAAGTTCTTTGAAAATTCTGTTTGAATTTTTAGTGGAATTGCAGTGAATCTATAGATGAGTAGTTCTCAAACTTTAGCATATATCAGAATGACTTGAAAGGATTGTTAAAAGAGCAATTGCTGGGCCTCACCCCTTGAGTTTCTGACTCAGTAGATCATGGGTGGGGCCTGAGAATTTACATTTTCAACAAGTTCCCAGGTAACACTGGTGCTGCTGTTCCATGAATAATACTTTGAGAACCACTGCTGTAGATGAGTTTGGGAAGAACTCACATGCTTATAATATTATGTCCTCCTATCATGAACATGATATATTGTTCCACTTATTGAGGTCTTCTTTAATATCTCAATAAAATGTAATTTTTTCTGTAGACATCTAGCACATTTTCATGAGATTATTATTAGGTAATTGATGTTACCTGGTATTATTATAATGTGATCTCTTTAATTATGTTTTTACTTGTATCTAGAAATTAATTCAATTTTGATATATTAATCTATTGCATTGCTAAACTCCCCTGTTTTTCTCTGACAGTCTATAGTTTGGGGTTTTCTGTTGAAGTGGCCATATCATCAGCAAATGCTGAATGTTTTACTGCCTTCTTTCCTCCTTAAGCCTCAGTTTTGTTTTTATTTTATTATTATTTTTTTTAATCTTACTGGCTAAGATCTCTCACACCACAGTAGGCAGAAGAGTGATAACAGCCATGTTTGTCTGATTCCTTGTTTTAACGAGCGTGTATCTAACATTTAGACTGATGTTTGCTGTTTTGTTTGTTTTGTTTTAGTAGATATTCTTTAACTGAATGAGGGAGTTTCCTTTTAAATTATTGACTTAGTTTTGTTTTTAGTGAATAAAGTTAATCAAATTATTTGTTTGCATCTGCTGAGATCAGTATATGAGTTTTCTTATTTAATCTGTTAATGTGGTGAATTACATTTTTGGATTTTTCTAACATTCAACCATCTTTTAAATCATCCTTTAATTACTGGGATAAACACAGCTTGATTGTGTTTAAAATTTTCACAACTATAATCCCAACTGATACAGGCCTATAATTTCTTGTAAGACTTTTTTTTTTTTTTAATCAAGCTGTTTGCTTTGTAGAATGAATTGAGGAGTTGTTCTCTTTTCTCTTGTCTGGAAGAGGATGTATAAAATTGGGGTAATCTATTCCTTGAAAGCTTTTTAGCACTTTGCCTATACAACTATTTTCGCTTGATGTTTTCCTTGTGAGATTTTTAAATCACTGCATTAATTTCTTCATAGGCTGATTCATATACTTTTCTTTTTTTTGAGGAAGAATAGCTCTGAGCTAACATCTGCTGCCAATCCTCCTCTTTTTGCTGAGGAAGGCTGGCCCTCCGTGCCCATCTTCCTCTACTTTGTATGTGGGACGCCTCCCACAGCGTGGCTTGACAAGTGGTGCGAAGATCCGAACCCAGGATCCGAACTGGTGAACCCCAGACCACTGAAGCGGAACGTGGGAACTTAACCGCTGCACCACCAGGCCAGCCCCCAGATGATTCATATACTTTTAAAAATGATTTTGGCATCAGTTCTTGGAAGTTAATTTCCCTACATCATCTAAGTTGTTGAATTTGTTGGCATGTGATTATTGATATTATTCTTTTATTTTCTTTTAAAGCCTCTGATTTATTTGTTCCCTTTTTCATTAATGATATTGTTCTCATCTTCTCTTTTTCCCCTTGATCTTTGTCTACTGAATTAATTATTTTGAAAATCACCTTTTGGCTTTCTTTTCTATTTCATTTGTTTCTCCTCTTAGTTGTATTACTTCTTATCTTCTACTTTCTTTAGGTTTACACTGTTGTTATTTTTCTAATTTCTTAACGTGGACATTGACTCACTAATTTTGAGACCTTTTGCTTTTTTAATACAAGTGTGTAAGGCTGTAAATTTCGCTCTAAGAACAGCTGTTGATATCCTATAACTTTGATATAGAATGATTTTATTATTATTCTCTTTTAGGTTTTCTTTAAATTTCCATTATGATTTCTTTTTTTTGCACCAGGAGTCATAAAACAGTATATTTAAAAATTTCTGAAAACTTTTTGTTATTAATTTGTAATTTAACTACACTGCAGTTAGAGATGATAACATGTATGGTATTTATTTGAAATTTAAATTTGTTTTCTTTAGCGCCAGTAAGTGATTTTTTTTACACATTACTCTGTGCTTGAGAAAAATATATATTCTCTAATTGTTGGGTGCAGAATTCTCTAGATGTATTAGATCAAGCTTATTCACTTTCTTGTTCATATCTTTTATATTTGTGCTGAATTTTGTTTGTTTAATGGCAAAGTAAATCCAAAGAAAATAGAAAGAGAGAAGAGCAGAAAAAAATGTGGGAGAATTCAAAGACAAAATTTAATAGAGAGGGTCAATAAAGACAAAATTTATTTCTCTGAAAATGGCAATGAAAGGATAAACCCTTGTTGAGATCTCTCTATAAAGAATGAAAAGGTGGAAACTACATTAGGATTGGACAGGGAGTGAGAGCTATAATCAGATGTGATGGCAGGAAGATTAAACAAATAATGGAAGGTCATGGAAAAATACATGCTGAAAAACTTGCAAACCTAGAGGAAATGGAAAAACACAGATAGAAAAATATAGCATACCAAAGCTGATTCAAAAAAACAATACATGATTAGTTCTTTATTAAAGTCAATGAAACATAGTTTTAAAATCATCAGAAACACACTTTACCAGATGCCTGGTTTTAGTGGTAGTTTTCCAAAATATTCATGCAACAGACAATTTCAAACTTTACCAAGTGTTCAGAGAATGGAATAAAAGGGATATTCTGCAATTCACTTTTTGAGGAATTGAATACAGACCTCACAACCAAACTCACGCCTACACCAAAAGCTTGATTTTGACAGAGTGGCCATTCTCTGTGGAGAAAAGTAAACTTAGTGGTTCTGGGCCAATAAGGAGAAAATTAAACAAAGCTTTATAACATGTATACATGGGAGAGGCTCAGGCAAGCTGAGCAACTCACCAAAATGGCAGAAGCTACCACCTTAAATACCATCCCCAGCTAAAGACAAAGGAGGATGTTGGGGTGGGGGGAGTCAGTTATGGGAGATTACCATAAAGCACAGTAAACAAGAGTAAGATTGTTATGCAGGTTTAAGTCCTTGCCTTCTGCATTGATTAAGAGTTTCTAGAGATAAGGTCATCCCCCCTTCTTCCTGGTACAGAGAGGGAGGCACCTTTACAGGTGGAGGTTTTCTTTACAAATGTAAATGTCTCTTAACAAAGGGTCAGTAAATTCTACTTTTCGGAGTTTCTTTCCTGTCTGCAGTTTTTAAAGGTAACCAGCCCAAAATAATCCTCATGCCAAAGAGACATTTCTTGGGGTGGCCAATTCCAGTCCCCCACAACCTCTACACATATCACCATGGAGGAAGCTGAGAAGGGTAACAGAGAAGGATGAAGCAGACCACAGAAAGCTATATAAGCTATGAATCCATTTATGTAAAGTTCAAACCAGGCAAAACTAAAAAACATATATTTTAGTAATACATTCAAAGGTGGTAAAACATAAAAATCAAGAGAATGATTAATTCAAAACCCAGGATATTGATTTTCTCTGGACAGAGAGGAAGGGAGGTACACTCAGAGAGGGGTGTACAAGGGCTTGACTCCAACATAGTACTAATAGTTGATTCCTTAAGCTGGATTATGGTGGGTACATTGGTGTTTTATTTCTTAAATTGTATATGTATCTTTTATATACCCTTGTTTATCTGAAATATTTCACAATAATTTTTTTAAAAGATACTAGGGAAAAACAACAAAAAGTGGTAAAAGAAGAACCTTGGCAGTTCTCACTGTGCTGGACAAGGCCATGTGGGCGACCTGCCTTCAGGCAGCCATACGTGGCACTGCCTTCCACCCTCTCCCCTGGGATACCACTTACAGGAGCACGGAAAATTAAGCAGGGCACAGCCAGCCTGTGACAGGGCCGGTGTAAACAGATGAGTTGACCAGTCATTTGTTCTTTCTCTGGACTCTGGACTAGGAAATACTGAGCTAAGGAAGCAGTGGGATGCGATGCTGAGAGGAAACACAGGAAGGGAGCGCCTGCGTTAGGGGGAAGCAAGCTGTGTGGGTCACGTGTAAGTCAGAGTCCGAGGGAGCAGAGCAGGAGGAGGAGTCAACCGCCTGGAGGCGGGGAGGTCTGGGGTGAAAGTGCTTCAACCCCCTGCTGAAGGCCGTAGAGCTGCGGTGACCCAGCAGCCCCGCAGGTGCGGCATCGGAGCCCCGCCCCTACTGTGGCTCCTGCTCCTTGGGAGCCCCGCGAGGACCAACACGCTCCCTGCCCCCAGGCCTCAGGAGCAGTCGTCTCTTGCTTACATAGTAAGCCTGACAACATACAAACCAGTGGTTCTTTTTGAAACATCAGAAGCATTTAGAGGGCTTCTGGGCTGGCCAAGATGCTGTGAGCCCACGCCAGCTTCCGTCTTCTGCTGACGACACCTAAGAACTCCAGACAGAACACAGCAGCAGCCCCCTGCGGACTCCGAGAAGCACGTGAGAGCAGGCGGCTGTGGGAACGACCTGGAAACTTGGGCACACGGACTATGCTTTGTCAAGACGCATAGAAATCAACACCAAAACGAGTGAATTTTTCTGAAATAATTTTTTTTAATTTTTTTTGGAGGAAGATTAGCCCTCAGCTAACTACTGCCAGTCCTCCTCTTTTTGCTGAGGAAGCCTGGCTCTGAGCTAACATCTGTGCCCATCTTCCTCTAGTTTATACGTGGGACGCCTATCACAGCGTGGCTGCCAAGCAGTGCCATGTCCGCACCGGGGATCCGAATCAGCGAACCCCGGGCCGCCGGAGCGGAACGTGCGAACTTAACCGCTGCACCACCGGGCCGGCCCCTCTGAAATAATTTTTAAACAACAGCGCAGGAGAGAGGGCTGAGTGGGACGTGGGTCCAGAAAATCGGGATTCTACCGGGCTCAGCCACTTTTTGGTTGCTCGATCTCCATCACTTCGTGGAACCTCAAAAACAAAAACATTCCACAAAACTACCGGGAAGTAAGCAAGCAAAGCGAGCTGATTTCTGTGCATTTTCAAATTGTGCCACTGAAGACGCTGATGCAAGGACACTGCCAGAGGTGGACGATGCTTCCGCAGTCGTGCTGCATTTAAGAGGCCTGCACCAGGTGGTGCAGAGGACGGTGTGCGGGGAGGCGCTGGTTTCCCAGGGGCCTCGATGGCTTCTGGAATCCTTTCTGACCTGGGGTGGTAGCAGGGTTCTTCGACTCAGCCGAGCCCCCAGGCACCTTTTCCACATGCAGGTGACCATTCCTAACCTCTCCAAACCAACTGCCGACACTGCAGAAGCTTTCTCTGCCCTGGACGTTCATCCGTTCTTACTGGTGGTCGGTGATTTATCCTGACGGGCATAGTTGTCGGGATTCCTGACTCTGCGCGCAGACGGCCTGGGGTTGAACCCTGGATCGGCACTTACTGTTGCAACCCTGAGTCCTGTGTCTCAGTTCCTCCTCTGTAAGATGAAGATAAAAACAACAACTGCCTCATAGTGTTTTGGTGATGGTTTAACGAGAAAATGCATCCAAATGTTTACCACGATGTCTGACCGGTCGTGAATGACCAGTGCACGAGCCCGATTATAAAGTCACTGCCGGAAACGCGAGCTGTAGTTCATGCTATTGACCACTTGGGGGAGCCATATAGCTGAAAAAAAAAAAAAAAAAAAAAGGTTCCAGGAAAGATTTCAGTCTGCCTGTTGGAGACGGGGCGTTAAGCTCCATTCCCTCATTCCTGCATTTGGGGAAACAGAGGCTCAGAGAGGAGAAATGGTTTGCGCAGAGTCATGCAAGCAACTGGTAATCTGAAGACCAGAGTCTTTTTATTTCACAATTCATTGACGAATCACTTGACAAAAAAATCAACTTTAGTTACAAGCCTACGAGGTTCCAAGCATGGCTGAATTTACTGCTTCTCTTTTGTGTGTCTGTGCAGAGTTTAAAGCAATCCCACCCCTCTCGAGTTCCCGGCTGATGAGTTTGTGTCGCACTTTTTATTTTGTTAGGGTCTGTGCTTAACAGTTATTGTTTAATACGTATCGCGCCCTGATATAGACACAGTTCTTACAAAACATAGGCAACAGGCCTCCTTTCAAGAAACTTATGCACAGGAATAAGGACACACACACACTCCCTTGGTGATCTAATTCAATTTCAAAGCTTTAAGTACCCCCTAAAAGTGGCTAATTCTCAGATTTATATTTCTAACCTGGGTCTTTCCCCTGGACTTCAGACTCATTTATCTAACTCCTCACACATTTCCACTTGGAAGCCGGAGAGACGTATCATGTTCTCATTATTTTAAAACTGAGCCCCTTATCTTTTCCCATACTTGTTCCTCCAGCAGACTTTCTTATTTCAGTTAAGGGTAATTCCATCCTCCGGTTTGAGCAGCCAAAACCTTTGAGTTGCCCCTAATCCCTCTCTTTCTCTCATTCTCCACGTTGACTTCATCAGCAAACATGTTGGCCCTATCTTCAGGACAAATTCAGAATCCAATCACTTCTTACCCATCCGTAGCTCCCATGATGGTCCGAGCCACCGTCCTCTCATCGCTGGTTATTGCCACCGCCTCCTAACCGATTGCCCAGCTTCTGCCCTGCTGTAGCTTACTCTCCGCAGAGTGACCAAATGATGCTGTTAAAAATCTCAGTGTGTCACTCAGACCTCAGCTCCAATCCTCCAGTGGTGCCCCGTCTCACTCAAGTCCTCTTAACTGTCCTTCCCAGTGGTGTCTGCAAATGTCTCTGACCTCGTCTCCTATTCCTCTCCCTCCTGGCCTCTCAGCTTTAGCCACACTGAACTCCTCGCTGTTCACTGAACCTTCCAAGAGGGCTCCCACTGTAGCCCTGTCTCACCTGCCTGCACTGTTCTGACCAGACACCTGCAGAGCTCCCTCCCTCCCCCTGTTCCTTCCTGTCTGCACCTGCACGTCACCTTCCCCTCACACACTCAAAAACTGCACACCCTCCCACCCACAGTTCCTTTCCCCCCTCCATAGCACTTATCACCATGTATTCTACTTACTTATCTTGTTTAATGTCTGTCTTCCTCCTCTGGAATGTTAGCTTCACGAGGGTAGGGCTTCCCATCTGTCTTGTTCATTGCTACATCCCCAGGGCACACAACGATGCTTAGCACGCTGTAGGAATGAAAGACACAAACTTCGAGGGCTAGTCGATGTGGGGCAAGGGGTGCTGGGAAAGGAGTGAAATGATTTTGACCTGCTTGTCCCTGTTTGAGTTGGGGCAAGTTCCTGAATCCCTCTTGGCATGGGTGGTCACCCAGTCCAGTCCTGGATTTTACGTATGAGGATGAAAAGGTCTCTTTTTGCTGTAAAGTGTTGATGTCATGAGTTCAGACCCTGCAAATGTTGATGAACCGCACTTAGATCCTGCAAGTCCTATAGTTACTATGAGGCAGGACACAGTGCTTGTTGGTTTGGAAAGCCACTGGCCATGGGACAGGGTAAGACGTGATGAGGCAGACAGTGATCCAGCATGTGGGAAATGTCTGCAGATGGTCAGAAGACAGGTCAGACAATAACAGAAGGGTTCTTGAGGGGAGTGATGGGAAAGAAATCTAAAAAGATAGGTTGGAGCCATGTGTGCAAGGATTTGTCTCCAGGCCAGAGACCAAATTCTTGAGTCTGGAATTTCATGGGTGAGGCACAGATGATTTTGAGCAGGAAAAGATCTAAATAGTAGCTTAGAAAGAGTAATCAAGGCTGGATGGATTAGAGGGAGGGAGTGTGGAGTCAGGGGCCAGTTAGAAGGTTGCTAAAGATTTTTAGACCTCAGATGATAAGGGCCTGGACTAACAAGGGTGGCAGTAGGGCTAGAAGTGGAAAAAACAAGTTTGAGATATGTTGTGAGGGAAAATTGGTACAAGACTTGGAACTAGAAAGTTGGAGGTAAAGAAAAGGCAAAAGAGAAAGTCACTTAGATATAGTGACCAATAATGGAAGGAAGGAAGAGGAAGAGAAGCAGCTAAAATGTGGAGGAAGATGAGAGGTTCATGGACTGTCCTAGTCAGTTCTGGCTGCCATAACAAAAATACCACAGACCGAGGGGCTTAAACAACAAATGATTTCTCACAGTTCTGGAGGCTGGAAAGTCCAAGATCAAGGTGCTAGCAGATCTGGTGTCTGGTGAGAGCCCGCTTCCTGGCTTGTAGACAACCACCTTCTCACCGTGTCCTCACATGGCGGAGAGAGAGATGTGGTGTCTCGTCTTCTCCCATTAATCCCATCGTGAAGGCCCTGACCTTGTGACCTCGTTACCTCCCAAAGGCCCACCTCCAAATACCACCACTTTGGGGGTTAGGGTTCCCACTGTGAATTTTGGATGGACACAAACATGCAGTCTATAGTGTGGACTCTCAGTATTTTGTAGATGAAGACACTCAGGGTTGAGGTCCCTTTCTGGATGTTCTCAAGCAAAGCACCAAAGTTGAAGAGAATGTTCTTTTCCATATGAAATGATCTGTGATTGTTTGAAGGCAAGAAGGAAAGAACCAAGATAGTCAAGAGAAACAACCGGTACCCTTACAACCACTCTCTACCCAACAGCCATTGTGTTTTCCACTTTCAGTACAATAGTCAATAACTTACACGAGATATTCAACACTGTATTATAAAATAGGCTTTGTGTCAGAGGATTCTGCCCAACTGTGGGCTAACGTAAGTGTTCTGAGCACGTTGAAGGGAGGTGAGGCTAAGCTATGATGTTGGGTAGGTGTTCATTTTCGACTTACGATGTTTTGAACTTACTATGTGTTTATTGGGACATAACCCCACTGTAAGTCAAGAAAGATCTGCAGTTCCTCATCTCTGCCATGACTCTCTTTGCCGTTACCCTGCTTCGTTTACTTGCTTGCCTTTATCACTATGTGAAACCATCTTATTTATTTATTTGAATTTTCATTTATGTTTTCCCCTTTAGACTGGAAATAAGGGGGATCTAATACATGAATGACAGCAACGGTGAAGTTATGGGCCAGGAGCAAAGCTTGGGTGCCAATCACACTTAGATCCCATGGGAGCGTCACTCCATTGATCTTACCATCTTTTCACTCTACCTCACTCTTCCCGTGCTCTTGCTTCCTTCATATCCTGCTTAAAATCCATGGTCAATCATTTTAACCACCTCCTTGCCCCTCTTCATTATTATTATTATTATTTGAAAAATCATAACCCTGATATAATTCAACTCTTTACCCATTCTGCACCCATACAAGCTGAAAATAGCTGGAGAAAGAAACCCCACAACTGTATTGATTGATCTCCCTTTAAATTTGTGGCCATGAACTCAAGTGGCTATTTAATGCTGCTGGTAGAATGTAACTAGACTGTTCACCCTCCTATTTCTCCCAGATGGTTGTTTCATTCCTCTTCTCTTCTCTAAATCCCAGCTTATCTTGGCTTATCCCCACTTTAGTTAATGGCCCTGCTTCCCATTTTACTGCTAAAATAGAAGTAGTTGGGAGAGAACTTCTACGTTCTCCCAGCAGCATGTGCACCCATTTACTTGTTCTGTCTCTGTCGAGCCTTCCTTCTCTCCTGTCAGTAGATGCACTATCCCTGCTTTCAGCAAAGACCAACCTCTTCACTAGAGAACCAGATCTCACCCCTCCTGCTCCTCAAAGCCGTGGCTTCAGCCATTGTTCCCTATCTCTCTGGTATGATCTGTCTTCCCCCTCTCCATCAGACCTTTCAGCCTATTATCATGCTGTTACTTCTCTCATCTTGAAAATGTCCACTCCTGACTTCACTTCCCCTCTGACTCATATCCATTTCCTTCTTACTCCTGGCAGCAAAACTTTTCAGAAGTTACTTACAAGCTGTCTCCAACTTCTCTGCTTTTTTCCTCTTGGATTTATGTTAGTGAGGGTTTTTCCCTCACCTCTTCACCAGAAATGCTTTTGTAACTCTTACCAATGGCCTCCATGTTGCTGAATTTGGTGATCACGTCACAGACCTCATCTTGCTTAACTTCTCAGACCCATTTCACAGAGTTGACCACTCCCTTCTTTTGAAGACTTCTTCTCTTGGCTTCCTGGATACCATGTGCTCCTGATTTTCCTCCCACTTCACTGGTAAGTCTTTTCCGACTTCACTGTGGAAGCTTCCTCATCAACAGGTGCTCCAATCATTGTCCTGCCTGCAGAGCTCAGGCCATGGGCCACTCCTATTTTCCATGTATACTAATTCTCATGATCTCATCCAGAATCATGGCTTTAAATGCTGTATATAATATACACTTATGATTCAGACATTTGTATTTTGGAACTTCCACTTCTGGCCATGAGGGATAACGGTGTCCAGGGTTGTCCTCCCACCATAACAACTACAAAACAGGACAAAAATATATGAAACAACACTTTTCCAACATTGGACAGCAGGCAGCTCAGGACTATGATTCTTCAATTTATTGTAGTCCATCTTCAAATAACTTTATACCACTTGACCTATGATGTAAGAACTTCATCACAATATACTTCAATGTACCTCTCCTTTCATCTTTTGTGCTACCGGTGTCATACATACTTCCACATATGTTACAAATTACTTCCATAAATGTAACAAACCTCACAAAATATTGTTATTATTTTTACTTTAAATAGTTCATTTTCTTTTGAGGAATGTTAAAAATGAGAAAAATGTTTTTGTATGTACCTGTATATCTACTATTTCTGATGCATTTCAATCTTTGGAGTAGATCCAAGTTTCCACCTGGAAGAATTTCTTTTTCCTGAGGAAAATTTTGGTTTTGCTCTTTAGGCCTTTCAACCGATTGGAAGACCACCCACATTATCAAAGATAGTCTCCTTTCCTTAACAGCAGTTGAGGGGGCCGGCCCTGTGGCCGAGTGGTTGAGTTCACATGCTCCGCTGCGACGGCCCAGGATTTCGCCAGTTCGAATCCTGGGCGTGGACATGGTGCCGCTCATCAGGCCATGCTGAGGTGGCATCCCACGTGTCACAGCTAGAGGGACCCACAACTAAGAATATACGGCTATGTACCAGGGGGCTTTGGGGAGAAAAAGGAAAAAAATAAAATCTTTAAAAAAGAAAATCTTTAACCTGAGTTGATTGTAGATATTAATCACATCTGCAAAATCCCTCCACATCAATGGCTAGATTAGTATTTGAGTACTAGTTAGCCAGCCATGCCGACACGTTAAACTAACCACCACGTCCACCTTTTGTCAACTTGACACTCGAACACATCTCCTTAAACCATACTTAATTTCCAAATAAAGATAATAACAATGTAACACTTTTGCCTAACATGATATGACTATCCTGCATACAAGCAAAAATGTGCTTACCCTTTCTACAGAAGAGATTGCAAAGTCCTCAGGTGACATTCACTCTCCTCCGCCGAACAGGTCATCTTGTCCACTGGTTATTAAAATCCTTGGCTGAGGCCACCCTTTGGTTAGCAGTCACGTGAGATACAAATGGCTTCGTGGTTTTTTGTCCATTCGGAAAAGTCTATCTGCGTACCTCTTCCTCAGACATTCTTATCACCAAATTTCCAGTCACGTTCCTTCTAAGTCTCTGACCATCCAGCCCAACCCTGGGTCACAGCTTGTGAATCGGTCTAGACTCATAACTCTGGCCATTTCTCCTTTCAGGAAAAATGAACGATCAGATGCATTGCCCAAAATTCCACCCCCTGGGAGGATTTCTCTTCACCACTCTCCTTCAGAGATGTTCCAGAAAGGGCTGTAGTCTTCCAGTTGTCCAATTTTGAGTAGTGCCTGCATATCATGAAAACTTTCTGTAAACCATGCCTGAGTTTTCTTTTCCTTAGTCAACTGATCATAGGGAGCGCCCCTCCCCCCCCAATAAGGCTATAGGTGCAACCTAGAGAAGGTAATGTAGCAGGAGTGGGGCATTTGGGCTACTTCTTTATGTAACTTAGACCACTTCCATTTGCTGATGGGCGCTGCTGTGCACAGTCAACTTTATGCTTGGTGGGTCAGTCCATGACGGGCAGTTCAGATTGGGTGGAACTTGGTGCCCATGGTTAGTGTTCAGACTCTACTAAGGCCCAGTGGCAGGCCAAGAGCTCTTTGTCAAAAAGAAAATAGTTATCCACAGAGGATGGCAGGGCTTTGCTTCAAAATCCTAAGGGTCCTTCTGTGATTCAGCTATAAAGGCCCTAAAAAGGCTCCAAACAGCATCCCTATTTGCCACTGACACTTCAAGCACCGTTGGATCTGCTGGGTCACAAGGCCCAGCTGGCAGAACAGCTTGCACAGTAGCCTGGACCTGTTGCAGAGCCTTCTCTTGCTCTGGACCCCTCTCAAAAGTATCTACTTTTGTGAGTCACTCAGGCTAGAGTTGCAACCCAAATCAGGAATATGTTGCCTCCAAGATCCAAAGAAGACTACTAGGCATTGTGCCCCTTTTTCGGTTGTAAGAAGGGCCAGATGCAACAACTTATCCTTTACCTTAGAAGGGATAACTCAACATGCCCCACTCCACTGGACCCCTAGAAATCTCACTGAGGTGGAAAGCTGCTGAAATTTTGTTGGATTTATTTCCCATCCTCTGACACACAAAGGTCTCACACATAGTTTAAATTATTTTATTCCATTATAGTCAGAGAATGTGCTTTATGTGATTTTAATGTTTTAAATTTTATTGTAGCTTGCTTAATGGCCTCTCATGTGGTCTATCCTGGAGAGTGATCCATATGCGTTCAAGAAGGATATGTATTCTGCTTGCTGAATTCCTCTCTATAGACATCTGTTAAGTCTGTTGGTTTATAATATTGTTCAAGTCTTCTATATCCTTGTGACTACTTATTTTTTCTTTCCTGTCTTGAAAGAGGGATATTCAAGTCTCTGATAATTACTGCTGAATTGTCTATTTTTCCCTTCAGTTCTGTCATTTTTTGCTTCATATATTCTGAGGCTCTGTTAGGTGCATTATATGTTTATATCTTCCTGTTAGATTGACCTTTTTGGTGTTGCAATGTGTCCCAATGTATCTCTAGTAATATTTTTTGTTTTAAAGTCTATTTTGTCTTTTATTAGTGTAGCCATTGCAGTGCTCTTGTGGTTGCTATTTGCATGGTATATATTTTCTTCCTCTGTTTAATTTCAATCTATTTGTATATTTGAATCTAAAGTGTATCTCCTTTAGTCAGCATACAGTTAGATCTTGTTTTGTTAAAAAAGTTTTTATTTTATTATTATTATTGTTTTGTGTGTGTGTGTGTGTGAGGAAGATCGGGCCTGAGCTAACATCTGTTGCCAGTCTTCCTCTTTTTGCTCGAGGAAGATTGTTGCTGAGCTAATGTCTGTGACAACCTTCCTCCATTTTATGTGGGAATAACAGTGTGGTTTGACGAGTGGTGCTGGGTCTGCACCCGGGATCAGAACCTGTGAACCCTGGGTTGCCAAAGTGGAGCATGTGACCTTAACCACTACACCACTATGCTGGCCCCTAGGTCTTGTTTTTTATCCAGTCCAACTATCTCTGTCTTTTGACTGGATTGTTTAATCTATTCACATATAGTACTCTTGTTGATATGGTTTGATTTATGTCTAATATTTTGTTTTCTATTGTCTCATGTCTTTTTTCTTCCTTTGTTTCTCCTTCACTGCTGTCTTTTTCATTAAGTGAATATTTTCTCTTGTAACATTTTGATTCCTTCACTGATTTTTTAACTGCATTTTTTGAGATGGTTTCTTAGTGATTGCTCTAGGGCTATGATATACATCTTATCAGAAGCTACTTCAGATTTATACTATGTCGATTTCAAGGAGATATACAAATATTACACTCATATAGTTCTATTCCCTACTCCCTGTGTTTTGTGCTATTGTTTTATCTATTATGTTCATATATGCTACAAACCCATCAATACAGTGCTGTAATTATTACTCTCTGTAACTTTATGTCTTATAGAGAAGCTGAGAGAATAAAGAAGAGAAGGATATATTTATAGAGTTTGTTGTATTAAACTCTTTCTTCACCATTTTCTCTTCATTTCTTCCTGTGGATTCAAGTTACTGTCTAGTGTCATTTTCTTACTCCCATACAGGTCTGTTCCCATCCACTGTTATTGTCAAATATACTATATTTCTATGTTCTAGGTCCAAAAATACAAATATATATTTGATATATATGTTATATGTGTATATGTTCATATGTTTAGGTATACAACATGTAATAGATGTATGTTTAGACATATAATTTACGTGTTTTTATATATATCTATAATCAGTTATGCATTTGTTTTTAAGTCAGTTAAAAGAAGAAAGGAGAACAAATACACACACATACTGTCTTTTAGAATTACCTGTGTAATTTCTTTCAGCAGAGCTCTTTTTCTCTTGTGGATTTGAATTACTGTATGGTGACATTTGCTCTGCCTGTACGACTCCTTGTAAGGTGGGTCTGCCGGCAATGAATCTCTCTGTTTTCATTTACCTTGGAATGTCTTAGTCTTTTCTTTGTCTTTGAAACATAGTTTTGTTGGATATAATATTTTTAGTTGACAGCTTCTTGTTCCAGCACTTTGAATATGGCCATTCCGCTGCCTTCCAGTTGCCAATGTTTCTGATTAGAAGTCAGTTGTTAATCTTATTGGGATTCTCTTGTATGCAGGGAATTATTTTTCTCTTGCTACTTTCAAAGTTTTTCTTTGTCTTTCAATCTGCTGACTATTATGTGTCTGGATGTAAATCTCTTTGTGTTTATCCTGTTGGCAGTTTGGTGAGCTTCTTGAATGTTGGATTAATTTTTTAAAAAATTATCTTTGGGACATTTTCAGTCATTGTTTCTTCAAATACTTTTCTTGTCCTTTTCTTTTCTCCTTCTGGTGCTACCATTTGCATATATTGGTACACGTAGTGACATTTCATATTTCTCAGAGGCTCTGTTTATTTTTCCTCATCCTCTTTTCCTTTCTCTTGGTTGATTCTTTCTTCTGCCAGCTTGAAATCTCCTGTTGAGCCTCTCTAGTAAATTTTTTGTTTTGTTCATTATAACTTTCAACTCCAAAATTTCCATTTGGTTCTTTTTAATAATTTCTATCTCTATTGATATTTTCTATTTAATGTGACATTGTCATCATAGCTTCCTTTAATCCTTTATGCACTGTTTCTTTTAGTTATCTTGACATATTTATAATAGTTTCTTTGAAGTCTTTTTGTCTAGTCAACATCTGAATGCCCTCAAAGGCAGTTTCTGTTGTCTGCATTTATTCCTGTATATGGATCACACTGTCATATTTCTTTGCATATCTTGTAATCTTTTTGTTGAAACTGGGCATTTCAGATAATATATTATAGCAACTCTGAATACTGATCGCCCCTCCCCCACCCCCCTGAGGGGAGGTTTGTTATGTTGTTGTTTGCTTGTTGCTAGTTTATTTGTTTAATGACTTCTTTGGACTGGTTCATTGAAGTTTATTTCCCCATGAAGTGTGAAACCTTTGACTTGTTCCTCAGACAGCATGGTCTTGGGCATCTTCACCCCCAGGGAGGATAATGGTTTTAACCACTCTCCCTTTGTCTTTCTCTAATCTCCCTGTAAGCATCTGGCTGGTCTGTCTCTGTTGGTATAATACCCAGCTGTTACACCACTAATTACTAGCTGATTGTTCTATTGTTTTCAACAGTGCTTTGGGGCTTATATTGCTTCACAGTTTGATCCAGTTAAAGTCAGGCCCTTTGTGGAGCTGAGTTTTTGAGGCCAGTCTTTGAGGCTTGTTTCAACCCTATGATAGCTCTTCTTAGCTGTCTCCCTGTCTTCCTTGGTTCTTTTTATTAAACGTCTAGCTGATCTACCATTTTGCTTATTGCTATCCTGGAGCTACCAGTCTTCTCTAACTGCTCACCAAAAAAATCTTTACTGCTCATGAAAGTGCCTTTTGGCTTGAATTTCCCCACCGTCTGTTGCAAATAATGTCAGTCTTTTTTGGGAGATATACAGAGCTCAGCTCTCTGTTCTTATAGCCTGCCTCCTCTACTCAGTGGAACTTCTGCACTACTGCTCCTGAGCTGGGGTTGGGGGCCGTGGTCCACTTCTCTTGGAGTGGTATCCCTGGTCCATGAGCATAGCTCTGGGCGTAGGTCGTAATCTCTTTTTCTTAGCTTGCCTCTCCAACTACAGAACCTGCACACTACAAGTGAGCTAGGGTGAGGGTGATCCAGGTCAAGTATTCTTGGCCTGCTGTGCCCAGGGTAGAGTTTCCACCCTATGAGTGTGGGCTGGATGGAGGAACGGAGCCCCAGACCTCTGAGTCTTATCCTCCTGCAATAGAGAGTCTGAAACAAGGAGCTTGGGGTTGGGGAGGGTTAGGAACTGCTAGAAATCTGTTCCTCCCAAGGGGAAACTATACCCCTAGCCTGATAGCTAGAGGAAAGGGAGCCCTGTCTTCCTGGCCACATCTTCCCAGAGTAGAACTCCTTTCATACTGAGCTGGTGGAGGTGTGGGGCGGGCCATGTAAGGCATGAGTTGTGGCTCAAATAACACACTCTCACTGCCTTACCAAGATTTAGTATGTTTTCCTGAGTAAATGTTTCTCCATTTGCTGTATGCCTTCAGGACAGTTTCCAGAGACATTAGATGGTTATTTTTATAATTTTCACCAGTCATGATTATTTCACTGGGCAGAGTGCTGTGGTCTGACTGTGTCCTCCCCAAATCCGTATCTCAAATCCTGACTCCTGATGTTAGGAGATGGGGCTTTGGGTGGTGATTAGGTGGAGCCCTCTTGGATGGGGTTATTGCCTTATAGAAGAGGCTCCAGAGAGCTCCCTAGCCCCTTCCACCACGTGAAGGTACAATGAGAAGTCTGTGACCTGGTAGAGGACCCTCGCCTGACCAGGCTGGCACTGTAATCTTGGACTTCCAGCCTTCAGACCTGTGAGCAATAAATTTCTGTTGTTTCAAAGCTACCTAATCTGTAGTTTTTTTGTTATAGCAGCCTGAACAGCCTAAGGCAGAGAGGGTGTGCGGAGATTCTCAAACTTCCATTCTGGAAGTGCTTCTTGAAGGCTGTTGTGTCTATGTGTTGATGTTGTGTCTGAGAATCTTGCTGAACCATCTCCTTTATTCATTCATTCGTTTACTCATCAATTCAATAAGCATTTGTTGGTTAAATTACTCTGAGCTTTGTATGTAAATGAGCACAGCGTTTCCAACAATAGCAACTCTTTCGACTTTTTCAATATTATGCTTCTTTTTTGCCTTAGTGAATTAGACCAGACCTTCCAAACCAATGCAAGCAGTAGTGATTAAAGCACGTATATTAGCTTTGTTCTCTATCTTCTAAAGTGTCTCCATTATGTATTTTGTTTACTATAGGTTGTTTTTTTTTCTAAGATTTTATTTTTCCTTTTTCTTCCAAAGCCCCCGGTATATAGTTGTATATTTTTAGTTGTGAGTCCTTCTAGCTGTGGCATGTGGGATGCCGCCTCAGCACGGCTTGCTGAGTGGTGCCATGTCCACGGCCAGGATCTGAACCAAACCCTGGGCCACCCACGCAAAGCATGTGAACTTAACCACTCGGCCCTGGGGCTGACCCCTATTATAGGTTTTTAAAAGGTAACCTTTATAAATTTAAGTCTCTTTTGTATCCCTGCTTTCTGAAAGTTTTTAATAAGAACGTGTTGACATATATAAAATGCTTTTCCTTTATCTGTTAAGATAATCATCTGAGTTATCTGTGTTAATTTTTGTGAATTAGGTGGATAGATCTTCTAATATCAAATCATCCTCCAATATATGGAATACACTCTGATTATGATGAACTATTTTTAAATATATGTTGCATTCTGTTAGTCAATATTTTATTTAGGGTTTTCATTTATATTCGTAAGTGGAATTGGCCTGCAATTTTCTTTCCTTGTATTTTCCTTGTTTGGTTTTGTTATCAAGGTTATACTTTTTTCCCTATTTTTAAAAACTTTGGTGGGGGGGGGGGTTCACTTTGCTAGAAGGTTTGGTAGCGCTCACCTGTGAAACTTTCCCTGCCTGGCTTTTGTGTCTGAGTGTGAGTTTGAGGGAAGGCTTTCTATTTCTTTCTCAATTTCTTAAGCACTATTGGTCTAAATAAGTTTCTCATTCTTACATATTAATTTGTTTTGCATTTTATACTTTTTAAGTAATTCATGCAGTGCTTCTGGATTTTAAAATTTGTTGGTGTTTGCTTGTTCATAATATTATTTTAAAGTTATTAAAACATTTTCTGTATCTGTAGTTATTTCTCCTTTGTGATTAATTCCATCTTCTCTCTTTTTTCCCTTGAATAGTCTTTCCAAAGCGCCATCTTATTAGCCACTGTTACGAACAAACTTTTGTTTTGTTAACCATCTATAATTTTTTTGTCCCACGCTTTGTTGATCCTTTTATTTATGATTTCCATTCTGCTTATTTCTTTAGGATTTCCCCCATAATCCATCATCAACACCGATGAGTTCATTGCATTCTTTCATACATGGACAGCTTCTGGGATATGCTGCCTTTGAAGAGAATCACAGATGTTTTAGAATATTGAATTGCAATAGTGCTTAGAGATCATCTATTCCATTGAAGGCAGATATTTGATGTGCTGATTTTGAATGCATTTACCAGATTCATTTTTCCCCCACTGAGGCTGGAGGCATCCTCAGGGCTGCCAACATAGTTCTATGAGCAGCCTTTCCAATGGAGGCTGAACATAACTGGAGATAGCCCTGCAGGTGAAGATTCTTTTTTCCTATTTAAATGAGGTTCGAGGATCAACAGCATTGAAATCACCTGTGAGTTTGTTAGACATGCAGAATCTTGGACCCTGACCTGGACTACTAAATCAGAATCTGTATTTTGACAACATCCTCAGAGCAATCATTTGCACATTGAAGTTTGAGAAGCACTTGGTCTTATGTCTTCATTTTGCGGGTGAGAAAATGAAGGCCTTGAGAGGTAAAGTAATTTACCCTAGACTGTGCACAAGAAGGGGGTTTTCATAGGAAAATCAGGAGAGAGAGAGAGAATGGAGGCCAAGGGTGTGGGAAATGAGAAAAAATGAGTGATGAGAAAGGTTGGGAGGCGATCTTCACCATGCAGGGCACAGTTCATCTCAGGCCAGCCTCTGGGCAGGCTGGGTAGCCAGGAGAAGTTTTATTCACAATAGCAGAAGTTTGTCTCAATGTTCTTGGTATTAGACTTGAATGGCTGTCAGAAAACACACCTAGATTTCAATAAAACTCAAGTTCCTTTTCTGGCAGTGAGAGGAGCAGTAACAAAAGCTAGAAAATGGGAACATCTGTTATATGGCTCTTGAGGTGCCCAGGTGTCACAGACCCAGGACCAGCTGTCCTTTCGTAGCATTTTCCCTTGGACCTCCCACTATCTGCTCTGCAGGCCCCTGCCCTGGGCTGCGTAGAGCCTGCTGCCTGGAAGATGCAGTCATAAATCTGCAATGACCCTACCCTGTCTGCACACAGAGCTCCTTTCCAGGAACATCAGGGATTATTTATTTCAGACCATAGAATTCTCTGTAAGGTTTCAGCCTCAGATGCAAGAGATGCATGTTCTATTTCTGTTTGACATCCCGTGTCAGGAGTGAGCCCTGGAAGAGGTGTAAGTAATTCAGCATTATATACAGAGGGTGAAGTTATGTGGTTATATATCAACACCAGGCACTGGAAGTCCTTGGAAATCAGGAGAGTATAATTTTAGAATGAACGTAATGAAAATGTTAAAAGGAGATCCATTTTTCTCCTCTACCTCTAAGATGTGCTAAAAAATAATTTGGAGAATTTTCCAAGTGTGGATGAATGCCTTACGCTGGAGTGACCCCCTTGAGGAGGATGCTGCGCTGGGAGGAGACCTCCATTTCACCAGCCCTGACCTGCCCGGAGTTTTAAGACCAGAATTCCTAGCTGCTTCTCAGATGTTGTCCCAAGAACGTCCTGTCAACAGCACCTCAAATTTACCGCGTCCGAAATTGAACTCATCCTCTCCTTCCAAATTCCTCCTCCTTCTCTATTTCATACCTAGGCCATTGGTGCCACTCACTTCCCTGTAGCTCGGGCTCCAAGAAGTTGCCGACTTTGACTTCTCCTGGTCCTCCATGCCTCTCATCCAAAGAGTGCCTGGTTCCTATCAGTACTCCAGAGAGGTTCTCAGACCCATCCTCTTTCCATTCCAACCCAAATGTCCTATTCAGCCCTTCCTCTTATTATTGTAATGACCTTCAAAGGGCCTCTAGTCTCTGTCCACACTGTCCCCAGGTCTTTCTTCTGAAAGGACCCAACAGACTCATCTCTCCCTCTTCAGAGAACTTCCCTCTCTCCGGCAGAATAAAGGACACACTTCAGAGCATTGAAAACAGTCTTCCCTGTGAGCTGGCCCCATCCGCCGTCTCTACTTCCTCTGCTTTGGCCACAGCAGCACCCGCTCTTCCTCATACGCTCACACCTTTAATACCTTTGGGCATCCTATTCTCAAGCTCCAAGTACCCTTCCCTCTTCCTACATATCAAAAACCTACTACTTTAGCAATTTTATTCTTTTGCCCCTCAGCTCTCTGGGGATAATGTCTCCTCCACATTTTGATGAAATCTTAAGAATGAAATTCTTAAGAATGAAAAAGTTCTCCGATTGTTTTTAGCCTCAAGAACATTCTCACATTAGTAATTAATATATCCAGTCCAATGCAATGTTTAAGGAAAAAAAGCCCTCCAACCTTATTTGAGATTAAATGTCCTGTCCCCTCTCCCATCCCAGCTATGCCTGTCAGGGAAGTTATGGGGTGGGCGGGTGTGTCCACGCTGAGTGGGAAGCCTCTCTTCTGTTTTCTACCTTGGACTTCTCTTCCTCCTGGCCTGCCCCCAGCGTACTAGCTGAGGTTTCGGACCCTCCTGGTCTGAATGGGGGGAGGGAGGAGAGGTGAGGGAAAGTAACGGTCCAGCATGACTGGCATTCTCTAATTGAGCGTTGACTACTTCTAACCATAGCAAGTTAGTAGATGAGCAAAGCTGACTCTGTTTCTTGGGGTGCATTTGTGGCTTCTCTGGGATCTGCACTGGCAATAATCAACTATGCTCCTTGTAGCATATGTGATATATTTTCTATCAGCGGCCACTTAGTCTTTCTCCCTCTGCTCTTAGGAATCCAGGTCTAACCATCCACCTCTGGTTGGGGTCATCATGCCTCCCCAGGCAGATCTCTTGGGCAGTATTCAAGTGGTCCCTCAAAAGCCCTCTCTCTCCCATGGTCCACCTCTGATCCATTAGACACACTCATGCACCTTTGCCCCCCAACATGGCTGGACATGCCTACCTCGTCTGGAGTTGAGTACCAGCTGCCTCTTAGAAGATGTATGTACTTTCTAGTTTGCCACAGTCCTCACCACTCCCTTTTATCTGCTCTTCTACCTACTTTACTCATTTACGTTACCTCTCTGCCTTGGTAGAGGCTTGATTTTGGGATCTAGCTCTGAACTAGCCATCTTCAAATTGTTTTTAGCAAGAAAATTTATTTTATTAAAAAAAATGGAATTTTTTGCAAACCTGAATATATAAAACACTTAAAAGCAGAGATGCCTTGGTTGAAGGCCAAAGAAAGTAGTCTGGAGCCACATATCCCCTCATGTCCACTGTGGGGAGCCTTGGAATTCTGCAGGATGTAGTTGGAAAAGCTCCACCCCAGACTTAGGAGGCTGTCTACATTCTGACCCTGCAGACACCTGCTGATTCTGGCCTGACAATCTGTAACCATGAGTAGCAGCCAACTGGACCTTCCAGTGCCCACCCCGATCCCTACCCAGCGCACGGTGCTCTTTCCTCTGTCGGCTTGACGGACAGCCGTGTGTGACCGGGTCTGCGTGGCCCCGCGGCTGATGCTGTCAGTGAGGGACTTGTAGGAGACACATTTACAGATGTTCCACTGCTGTCTGCGTTTCCTCTAGCATTTTACAAAACTATTGGATTTCATCAGGACTTCGGCCCCTGTCTAATGAATTTAAACAAGTGAGGCAAATATGAATCAAATACTCACATGAAATGGAAACAATTCAGGAGGAGGGCCCTTGGTCTGTATATAGAATACACCATCCTCCCGTTTCCTAAATATTTGCAATTCTGTATGCCAGAGGGTGAGCACACGGGTGAAGAATGTGAGCTTGGAGAGTAAGAAAATTGTCTTCTTTTGCCTTTAAGGTGTTTTGAGACTGTGCCAACACGAGGCCCTGCCTTGGTTTGGGCTCCGTCGGGGGTACTGGTTTGCTCTGTACTCAGCTCTGCCTCCCTCTTCCCGGGGTCCCATCTTGGGAGTAAAGATTGCTCTTTTGCTTGGTCTGACACAGAATGTGTGTCTCCTCAGAAGGTCCCAGGCTAGCTCAGTGGTCCTTCCTGTCCTCATCTTCCTTCCAATTTGACTTAGAGACTGTGGGAATGCAAAATTATGTAACCACTTCGGAAAACAGTTTGGTAGTTTCTTATAAGCATTCACCTGCTCTATTAACAGGTATTTACCCAAGTCAAAAGAAAACATATGTCCATTCAAGGGCCTGTACTCAAATGTTCACGGCTGCTTTATTCATAATGGCTCAAAAACTACAAATAATCCAAGTGTTTGCACGTGAATGGATTAACAAATTATGGTATATCCATACCACAGAATATTACTGAGCCATAAACATGAACAAACTTCAGAAATGTGCAAGAACATGGGTGAATCTCAAACCTATTATGCTATTATTTACAATAGCCAAGAAGGGAAAACAACCTAAGTGACCATCGTGAGATGAATGGGTAAGGAAGTTGTGGTATACATACATACATATATATGTATATATATATATACACACACACACACACACACATATATATACACACACACACAATGGAATATTATTCAACCATACAAAAGGGAAATCTTGCCATTTGCAACGTGGATGGAACTTAAGCACTTAGCATTATTCTAAGTGAAATAAGTCAGAGAGAGAAAGACAAATACTGTATGATATCACTTATATAGGGAATAAAAAAAAAAAACCCAAAATTTGTAGAAAAAGAGAAGAGGTCAGATTTGTGGTGACCAGAGGTGGGGGTATAGGGAGATGGAATTGGAAAGGTGGTCAAAATGTACAAAATTTCAGTTATAAAATAAATAAGTGCTAGGGATGGACTGTACCACATAAATGACCATAGTTAACACTGTTGTATGGTGTAAATGAAAGTTGTTAAGAGAATAAATTGTGAAAGTTCTAATCACAAGGAAAAAAACATATTTTTTCTTTTTTTAAATATCTATATGAGATGATAGATATCAACTAAACTTACTGTGGTGATCATTTCACGATACAGGTATACCTTGTTTCATGGCACTTCACTTTGTTGTACTTTGCAGATATTGCATTTTTTACGTGACCCTTCACCATCAAAAAGATTACAACTCACTGAAGGGTCAGAGGATAGTTAGGATATTTTAGCAATAAACTATTTTTTAATTAAGATATGTACATTCTTTTAGATGTAATGCTATTGCACACTTAATAGACTACATTATAGTGTAAATGTAACTTTTATATGCACTGGGAAATGAAAAAATTCATATGACTTGCTTTATTCCGATATTAGCTTTATTGTGATGATCTGGAACTGAACCCACAATATCTCCAAGTTATGCTTGTATAGGTATGTCAAATCATTGTGCTGCACACCTTAAACTTATGCAGTGCTATATGTCAATTATATCTCAATAAAACTGGGGGAAGGGGGAAAGCATTATGCTAAGTAAAGAAGCCAGACACAAAATAATAAATATTGTGTGATGCCACTTTATATGGCATTCTTAAAAATAAAAAGCAAAACTGGAGTGGAAGCGAGCAAGCAAATGATTGGTTGTCAAGGGTTCACTGGGTGTGGGGAGAGAATTGACTGCCAAGGGGCATGAGGAAACATTTTGTGATGAAATTTTGTAACTTTAGCTTTTACATTTAGGTTCTTGGTTCATTACTAGTTAAATTTTGTGTATGGTGTGAGGTAAGGATCGAGGTAGGATTTTTTTTTTTTTTTGCATATGGATATCCAGTTGTTCCAGCACCATCTGTTGAAAAGATTTCTAATTTCTCCACCAAATTCCTTTTGCATCTTTATTGAAAATCAATTGACCTTATATATATGTTTGAGGGTTGTGATTATTTTTTAAATCATAGCTTTTATTTTAAGTTTGTAACTTTAAAAAAAATCTGAGTTTCCCTTTGGTTGTAGACTCTGCCTTTTATGTCACAGCTTCCTAGTGGTAATAACTAGTAACAGTAATAACTAACATTTATTGAGCAATTAACATCGACCTGGCACTGTTCTGAAACTTCTACATATATGAACTAATAAAACCCTTACAATTACCCTGTGAAGTATGTTTTATTATCTCCATTTTATGGAGGAGGAAACTGAAGCTCTATGACATTAAGTAATTTTCCCAGGTCCCAAAGCTAAAATAGCAGAGTGGGGCTGGGACTGAGGCCATCAAGCTCTCATACCCACTCAAATCTAACAGTACAACTGCCATCTCTGCCCAGGTCCTGGATATGGTAAATACTTAACAATTATTAATTGAATTAAAAAATACAATTATAGTTATAACACTGTATTTTGATTGCTTACCTATTTATCATCACAAACTAATTGTCTGTTCCTTTTTTAAGGGAAGGAAATGTGCCGTTTATTAATTCTACAACATTTAGCGAGGCTCACTGTTGTGTTAAACAGTGTGCCAGATGGGAGGACTGCAAAGATTAGCAAATGGACAAATGATTAAATGAGTGGACAAGCACATTGGCTTCAACTCGTAGGTTTTATCCCCAAAAGGGCTGACTTAACTCACAAAAATTATCCGTCTGATTTAGATTCCAAGTGGGAATCCACTGCCTGCTGCATCCTCGACTTTCTGACCTTCGGTTTGATCATCCATAGCGTGGGGCTAATAAAACCTGCCCTGTGTCCGTCTTAGGGTTATTGTGAACCCAAAATAACGCTGCCCATGAAAGAATTCAGTAAAATGTACAGAGCTAAGCAGATGTCAGAGGCAGTTAACTTCACTTTAAACTTATTCCAGGTGGTGTGAGGCCAAGTGCGTGATCCGCTTATACGTGCGGTTTGCAGCCCCTGTCTGGGGGCAGCAGAAGGGCGGAGAGCAAATTTTGGGTTGATGCCGGGAGGGTGGAAGAGGAATCTGGCCTGGAAAGTGATCAATGGATTGTGTGCTGGCCACTGGGGCCATGACAGTTCATCCTCACATCCTGGTTTGTGGCCTGAATATGATTCCCACAGGTGGTAGTACTAGACAAAGTGTGTGTTAGGGGCCTGTGCGCCTGTGCTGCAGTGGACAGAGCTGGGCAAAGAAAAGACTCCGGGGAGAGTGACTGGGAGAGGACCAAACAGGAGCTTGAAAGTCCTTTGGACTTTGGGGATGCGCATTAACTCTGTCAATACCAGCAAGCTTTGACTATCTCTTGATTAGAAAGAACGTAAAATAAAAAAAATCCACATTGAGCCAAGAATACTTAATAGGGAAAGGCTAGTCTCTTCAACAAATGGTGTTGGGAAAACTGGATAACCACATGCAGAAAAACAAAATTGGATCCCTATCTTATACCACTCACAAAAATTGACTTGAAATTGACTAAAGACTGAAACATAAAACCTGATACCATAAAACTCTTAGAAGAAAACATAGGGAAAAAGTTCCTTGACATTGATCTTGCCAATGATTTTTTTTTTATATATGATCCCAAAAGTATAAGCAACAAAAGCAAAAATCAACAAGTGGGACTACATCGAACTAAAAAGCTTCCACACAAAGAAAGAAACAATCAATGAAATGAAAAGGCAACCCATGGAATAGGAGAAAATATTTGCAAGCCATATATTGCATATGGGGTTAATACTCAAAACTTATGAAGAACTCACACAGCTCAATGACAAAAAAATCAAACAATCCAATTGAGAAATGAGCAGAGTGTCTGAATAGACATTTTTCCAAAGACATCCAAATGGTTAAAAAGTACATGAAGAGATGCTCAACATCACTGATCAGCAGGGAAATGCAAATGGAAACCACAATGAGCTATCACCTCACACCTGTCAGAATGGCTATCATCAAGAAGCTAAGAGATAACAGATGTCCACAAGGATGGGGGAAAAAGGGAACCCTTGTGCACTGTTGGTGGGAATGTTAATTGGTGTGGTCACTGTCGAAAACTGTACGGAAGTTCCTCAAAGAATTAAAAATAGAACTTCTATATGATCTAACAACCCTACTTCTGGGTATATATTTAGAGGAAATGAAATCATAACCTTGAAAAGATATCTGTACCCCTGTGTTCACTGCAGCAGTGTTCACAATATGGAAACAACCTAAGTGTCCATCAATGGATGAATGGATAAAGAGATATGGTATATATATACCATATATATCTATGCAATGTATATACATATATATATATATATATACACACACACACAATAAGAATATTTTTCAGCCATGAGAAAGAAGGAAATCCTGACATTTGCAACAACATGGATGGACCTTGAGGGCATTATGCTGAGTGAGATAAGTCACGCAGACAAAGACAAGTACTGTATGGTATCACTAATATGTGGAATCTAAAAACCCAAACTTGTGGAAACAGAGAATAGAATGGTGGTTACCAGAGGCTGAGAGTGGAGGAATTGGGGAGATGTTGGTCAAAGGGTACAAACTTACAGGTAGAAGATGGGAAAGTTCTGTAGATCTTATGCACAGCAGAGTGATGACAGTCAATGACAGTATTATGTATTTCCAAGTTGCTAAGAGACTAGATCTTAAATGTTCTCACCACAAAAAAGAAATGATAATTATGTGATGTGATAGAGGTGTTAGCTAATGCTATGGTGGGAGTCATATTGAAATATTCAAATATATCAATTCAACATGTCGTACACCTTAAACTTACACAGTTGTCAATTATATCTCAATAAAAAAATCCATCTTAATACAGTTCAATTCCATAAATATTTATTGAACACCTACTACGTGCCTGGCATTGTATTAAGTACTGCAGGGACCATAACGATGGACAAGACCCCAACCATGCCCTCATGGAGCAGGTGTGCCCCCCGTTAGCTGAGGCACAGAGGAACATGACTTCAAAAGAAGTGTAACCCATTGAAGGTTGCCTTCTAGGACTCCATGGGCTCATTTTTGGCTTCATCTTAATGTTGACTTAAACCTCATGCTCTTCTTTGGCTCCCACAAGAAAACTGAACACACTAAGCATGCATCAGTGAAGCGTTAGTATGCACGTTGATGCTTTACCGAGGGTTTGTGAAGTCATGGTAGGTGGATTACATTCTTCAGCACTTAGAATTTCCCTAGGACATTCCTGTTTGACAGGTTCCCCCCCAATCTCTCCTCCCAGCCCCAGCCAGGAGGCCTGTCCCCTGTCACTGTTTCCCCCATGGGACTCTTCCCACTCCTTCCTTTTCCCTTTGGAGAGACTCCTTTCCTTCCACAGAAACCCTGGGTTCCAAGCAGACCTGGGAGGCTCATTCCTCCTCCCACAGCACACTCAGCAGCCAAGTGTCTTCACCAAGAACGCACTCGTAGAGCAGCACATTGAGTATATACACAGGTATAGGATTTATTAGGAATTTTTTTGAGGTAAAATACACATAACACAAAATTCACCATTTTAACCATTTAAAAATGTACAATGCAGTGGCTTTTAGTTCATTCTCAATGTTGTGCAACCATCATCACTATCTAATTCCAGAACATTTCATCACCCCAGAAGGAAACCTTGTACCCATTAATCAGCTACTCCCCATTCTCCCTGCCTGTTTCCTCCTCTACGACTTGTTCTCATTTAACAAGACATCAGGAACATCCCTCCAGTTCAAAGGACTCGTCCTTCTACAGAACTGCAGTACGATTTTGTAACGTGCCTGTGCCACAATTGGGCAAGCATTACCCTGTTGATGGACATCCAGTTGTTTCTCAGTCTGGGTCCCTTTAAACAGTGCCACAGCGAAGACCCTCATTCACATGTTCTCGTGAACTGATGCTATTGATTTTTAAAGGTTGAGTTCCAAAGTGAATCTGCTTGGTCAAAGGGTGTTTGTCTTCTCCAATTTAACAGCTGTTGGCACGTAACTGTCCAAAAAGGTTTGTACAGTTTTTTGGGGTATAAGATGACATTTTAGTTTCTGTTCCAAAAGTTGGACGCCACTCATATAGTTTCACATATCTTTTAGGTCTGTCTTGGTGCAAAATCTTCTTTTCCACTTATCTGAACAGACTTTGTCTTGGGATCAGAGTGGACAAGGAGTGGTTGCCCCCGGGGGTGACCTGTCACCGGACTCTGGGTCTTTCTGGACTCTTCTCTGAAGCAGTGAGCATCTGTGGATCTCATTTCCGGTAGGGTTAACTGTGGACGTCTTTCTCTTCTTCAGTAGCAAGGCTGGCAGAGTGTTTCTTGTGCGTGTGTGTATTTTTAATAAACCTTTTACTTTAGAGCAGTTTTAGATTTACAGAAAAATTGTGAAGATAGTACAGACAGTTCCCATATAGCTCATACCCAGTGTCCCCTCGAAATAACATCTTACATTGTGTGGTACATTTGTTACAATGAATGAACTGATATTGATACATTCATATGAAGTAAAATTCATACTTTATTCAGATTTTCCTAGTTTCTGTCTAATGCCCTTTTTCTGTCCCAGGGCCCCACCCAGGAGTCCACGTTACACTGAGTTGTCATGTCTCCTTAAGTTCCTCTTGGCTGTGTCAGTTTCTCAGACTCCTGCTGCTTTGCATGACCTTTGTAAGCATTTTGAGTGAGACTATTGTTTTTCTATGTTTACAGAAATTATATGAAGACTGGAGATAGATGAATTCTGCCTGGGACGATGGGAGAAGGTTTTTTGGAGAATGTAGTATTGAGCTGGGCCTTTGCAGGCAGGAGAGACTGAGTGAGGAAAAGCATGGAGGTGCAAATGTGCTGGGTGAGCTCGGGGAAGGGGTCCAGTCAGGGGTGGGGGGGGAGTGGGTAGGGCCAAGAGGAAGGGCTTCTGTGCCGTCAGGGGATGGCGCAGGGCCCACAGGCACGGCTATCTCAGAAAGGACTCCCACCCACTCTCCCGACTTCCTCTTCTCTTTTTCTGGCATGGCAAACGATGTGGTTTATCAGGGAGAGAAGAGACACTGCTCAGCACTGCCCGAGTATGGAGTTTTCTTGGTGGGACTTCCTACGTGGATGTTCTCCAGCCTTTGCCCATCTCAATAATCAAGAACACAGCCTGTTTCTCTCGCTCTCATTGCAGAGGTCTGCGGCCTTTATGGGGTTAATAAGATACACAACTTTTAAACTATATTAGTAGAGCTTACTTTACAAAGTCATAAAAATGCACAATTCTACCAACATTATATTACACTTGCTAAAAATATCACATGACCATTGGTTAGCTCAGAGCAATAGATATCCCACAGACTAATTTAATCATTGGCAGAGGGCCATGCAGTCTCCAGACAGGATCGGAATCAAACTGGGGGATGCTAAATATAGAAATATAAATTTGGGTTTGTTTAGAATCATTTGAAAACTGAAAGAACACATAAGCCAGTGTGCAAGCATGGCAGTATATCCCAAAGGCACAGCTCTTGTCGGCTCCCTTAGTCACCTTGTGCTTGGCCTGTCCTGCACCCCCTACCCTGCTTTCAGCTTTTCAGTGGAAATATTAGACAGGTCTCCATGTCTGAAAGTCATAGCAGGCTTTTGAAGTCGTCTGGGCGGCGAATAGATTCCTCCTCTAGAGGGAACGCGTTCCCAGAGGTTTGCTGTACCGCCCCGGTGGCAGACGGATTTCAGAGATGAATGCAGCCATCCTCATAGCGCTCATGCTCTTTGACATTGTGTCCCTGCCACTTTTCTCATCTAGCTGTGAGAATGAGGGTCTATAGCTTCTCCCTGAAGTTTCCTCTGGGTCCAGGGTGTTAATGAGTCCCATAGGGCATGATTGAATGGGAAAAGGGGATAAAGAAAAATGTTTCTCTGTAATCATTGTGCCTTACACGCCCCTGTCATTCAATGTCTATTATGAGAAGGGAGCTCAAAGCACAAATATACTTACCGAGAGGAGCTTTGGGTGGGCAGGGATTCAAGTGAATAATGCCAGGTAGGGAAAGGCGAGCGGGAGGCTCCCTCGTGTTACGATTTGGGACATCTTCCCTAAATCGCTGAGGAAGTCAGCGCAGTTGAATTAAAGGGCTCTTGAGTGCCCGCCAGGACAACTGACCATTTTAACCAGCTTTTCAAGTGGCTTTCAGGGCCCTGCAAATCTATCCTCTGGCTCCCTCTCTCCGATTGCTTATGCTACTCCCCTCCTCGTCCACAGTGCTCCTGTCACACCAGCCCCTTTGCTGTCCTTCAGATAGGCCAGAAGCTTCCATCTCTAGGCTTTTGTCTTCCCACCCCGCCCAGGAAGCTCTTCCATCAGATACTTTTCATGGCCTTCCTCTCCCTTCATTTAGGGGTCAGTTCAAATGTCACCTACCCAGAGAAGTCTTACTGAAGCCTTATCTGAAGCAGCCCTTTTACAACTCTGTCCCCTCTCCCTGCTTTATCTCCTTTGCTATAACACATTACTACCTCATGTATATCATATCATATTACGTCTTTGCTTGCGATCTATCTCCCCATCTCAAATGCACACTACGTAAAGATGCTCAGAAAACATTGGTTGAATGAATAGATGAGTTACAGTTATGTTCATTCCTGATTCCTGGATCCAACTTCCCTGCAAGCTGACTGTGCATTTGCATGCAAACTCCATCAGGATTCACACACTTGTTCTTTCATTATTTACTCCTCTCATTGCGTGGTGACCACACTTGTAAATGTGTAATTACAGACTGAAACACAAACTTTGAACGAGGGCAGTATTAACCAGAGAAGGAGGTCGTCTGGAGAAAGAAACCCTTGAGCTGGAAACCACAGAGCAAGAGGGGTGACTGAGTGGAGGCAGAGAGAGAACATTGAGAGAAAACAGCACCAACCCCATAGTTTCTCAATGGTATGACACACATTCACACTTCTGCACTTGGGATGAGTTTTAGAATGGACAGCATCTCCCAATGACTTTTGGCCAGGTGTCAGTTTTGACATGTCATTGCCTGCACACTTGAGAATTCCATTGTTGTTTATGATGGCGTGACTGGACAATTTAAGAGCCATTTTGATAAAGGAATGTAAGTTTTGATTGTCAACTGAAAACCTTCATTGATACCTTCTGGTTAGACTAAGAAAGTGCCAACATCAAAAATTGCAGAACGCATGTCTGTGAGTGGAACGAAATCTTGGAGACGATGGAGGACCCAGCGCTGCCAGCCCTCTCGAGGGCATGGAGGATGGAAATCTGTGAAAGAACATGCATGCTGATGCCTTAGAGATGAAAAGTGATTCAGAAGTGCCCGGCTCTCAACGTGAAGACATTTTAGGAACCCCATATTAACTAATTTAGCATGTATTTTCATTTTTATGTAGGCACAAGAGTGGTAAACGATTCAGTCCTATGTTTAAATAAACCTAAAAAAACTTTTGATAAGGATAAAATAACAATTCTGAATGTGAAAAAAGCACAATGTCAAAATTCCATTGGCAAGGATTTTTGTTTTTTAAAAGTTATACAGAATAACGGTGCATTTGAGAATCAGTGAGATCTTGGATTTGATGCGATACAGTACAGTGAGTCTGAAGACCTGGGAGACAAGCACAGTCCAAGGTGACAGGGACAAGCGGTGAGGGCAGCCGGGTTCAGTGGGAGGGGGAGCATGAGGCAGTCTGGGAAGGGCTAGTTTCTCTGAGATTGAACTAATGGGCTATTTTCTGCAACATCAATGCATTGTCATCTTAATAGCCCTCGGTCCGGTTTAAGTGTAAGAATTACTGTGCTACTGACATTGAGAAAAAACACATGGCAGATAGACACAATACTCACTCTCCAAATTACCCCAAATAAATAAATAGAAGATTGTTACAGGCGCCCCAGGGATATATAGGGAAGAGAAGAAGGCAAGGGCGAGGTAATGTCTGTGGGCGGGGAGCGGAGGGGAGACATCTGTGCAAATGCTGTTCAGCTCTCCGGGTCATTCAGTATTTGCGAGCAGTAAATGAAATTGTCCAAATTTGTTTTCTCATGAAAATGTCAGCTCGAGCGCTTAAAGTGAGTAATTCTTTTCTTATGGCCTGAAAAAAGAAGCTCTTTTTATTTTGTTGCCCTCGAGACAAAAGAGGCTTTTTGTTCTTGTTCCATGTTTCCAGTTCGCTGGGATTCTTCAGCTTTGCTTACAGAGAAGGCTGATATAAATTTTCAGGTGGAAGAAACGAGATGCTGACACGTTTGTTTGGTTTAAGCCAGAGCTGTCACCACCGGCCTGCCGGGACCTCGGAAGGAAGGTTCCCGGTCTCCCCTTTGCCTGTCCCCAGGTGAGACCTGTCCCCACAAATGGGCCACAAATGGTTCTTTCTTCACAAGATATTTTAATAGGATGGGGCACAAAAGGGACATGGCTACATAATTCTTGTTAATAAATGTCTCTAACTTGTATTAACTTGTTTAGTTACCTCATGTTAATTATGCGCTAAGCAAAGACCGTTGTCAGATTTTGTTTGGGCTTAAGCCTGAAAATAACTTGTGGCTCTTGTTTGAATACCTCCTTTCCTTCATCTTCCTCCCTCCTCTCCCCTCCTCCCTTCCCCTCCCCTTTCCTCCTTTCTCCCTCATTCTCCTCCTCCTTCCCCTCCTCTTATATTTCTTCTATTTCTTTTCCAAAGAGTAGAGCAGAGACCAATATTTAGTGTCTGGCTCCCAAGAGCATCCTCAGCTATTACGGCTGGAAAGGGTGTCAGAAATCACAGACCCGGTGATTTTCAAACTGCTCTGAGGAGTCTGAGGAATTTTCACGTGCAATCTATGGGACGGGATGGGAAGGCCTGGTGGGCAGGACATCAGCCCGTCTCCTGATTCAGCTAGGGCGCCGTGGTTTTCTTTCTGGTTCTATATGTGTGATTTCCGTCTCAGGTTTTGTCAGGAGAAAAAGATTTGAGTCTTGGGCAAGTCTGAAAATGTGGATGCACACTAGGCCTCTCACCGACAGATGAGGACACTGAAGTCCGGAGAGGTAGAGTGATCTGCCTGAGGTTGCACAGCTTCTTCATATGGGGATTGGAAGCAGGAGCCCCGCCCCTCCGTGTCACAGGGCCCTGGGTGGAGGGAGGACCCGGTCTGAGACGCAGAGATAACATGGGCAGGACGAAGGCAGGAGCGTGTTTCTGTCTCTCTGCAATGCAGAGCAAGATGGGTCTCTCGAACACCTCTTGGGCTGCAGGAGGTGGTACCTCCATGCGGTCACTGAGAGCAGCATTGCAGATGCCACCCTGGCTGTGTGTCTCTCTTACAGATGATGAGAACAGACGAGGTGGTGCCTGCTATAGAGGTTTCAGGGTTTGTGGTGTTGAAGCTGCAGCCATTTCCGAGTTTCACTGTAAACGAAGTTTTCTTCTCTGCTTTTTGGTTTATTATTATTTTGGGGGGTGGGTTTCTGGGAGAGATTTATGGAAATGCACAGCAATTTTACCATCTTTCCTAGCAGTGTGAATTCAATGTTTAGGGTGGAGTCATATTTAGGTCTATTGACCTAGAGAATATTTTTAAGTAAATAATTAGATGTAAAAAAGAATGTTCAATATATTCATTTTTTAAAGCGTTACTTTTGTTGTCTTCATTAAAACAGTACAGATTTTTTGAGAGTTAATATAGTACTGTGGTAAGAGACTCTGGAAACCTACCTCTGCTCCTTGCTAGCTGTGTGACATTGGGCAAGTCGCTTAATCTCTCTGAGTCCCCAGTTTCCTCCTCTGTAAAATACTAGTTATAACAATGCCTTCCATATGGGGTTATGTAGGGTCACTATGTAGATTAAATGTGTTAATATATAGTCTTTAAGATAGTGTCCAGCATGGGATTCATTGCACTTTACCAATCTGAGCATTGGCATCTCTCAACAATTCTAGAAAACTCTTAGTCTATATTCTTTAAATATTGCCTCTTCCCTATTTTGTTGGGCCTTTTCCAAGGCTCATAGCATGGCTTTTATATTTCCATTTCTTTGTCTCCCGAGGCTCTTCTGGATAATTTCTTTGGTTCTACCCTTCAGTTCACTGACATTCTGATACACTCTGTCCAAAATGCTTTGTAACCCATTTGTGAGGGAGATGGCTAGCTGTGCACAGTCGTTCATTCTCTCCTTCTTCTGTATTAACAGTATTGTAGTTAGATACACGCATCCTGGGCTATATGGCATTTCCTACACAATGGGGCAGTTGGATGTGGCCACGTGACTAAGTCTTCAATAGATGTGAGTAGAAGGGATACGTTCCACTCTGACACAATGGGTGTGTCTTTTCCATACCTTTTCTCCTTCTTGTGAGCTGAAGTAATGCTACTCAAACACAGCAGGTCCAGTAACTGTTACTGGTTTGCAATGGGATTGTTTAACAATGGAGAGAAAAGTATTGACACTTGATAACAATTCAACATTGTCACAATACCCAACATGTAATCATTTTTCTGGTAATCCATTTTATTGTGTTTTACAATGGGAATGGTTCAAAAAGAATTGGGGAAGAAACCCAACTGTTCTGTCACCTGTGTCTGTGGCCAGATGAGGTTAATGTCCTCGGGGATGGCCGAGAAACAAGATGGACGGAGCCTGTGTCCCTGAATGACCGCCCGGAGCAAAGCTGCCTGCCAACCTGGGATGCTCACCTCAGACTCTTATGTAAGAGGGAAATAAACCACCTTCATCTTTAACCTACTGAATTATTGTCCCATCTCTTTCTGTGGCAGTCAAGCCTTACCCCGTCACACGTCCATCAAGTTTTTAATTCCAATTATTATACATTTTACTTCTAGAAATTATGTTTGGTTCTTTTTCAAATCGCTTTGGTTGTTTTATAATAGATTCTCATCCCTTGATCATATTTGTAAGCCTCAGTTGTTTTTTAATCTTTCAACTTTTGTTGAAATAAAATCTTGTTTAAGCACCAAGATACAACAGATAGGAACTTTCAAACAGAGGTGACAAATCGCCATACGCAGATATTCATCAGGAATTTCTGAGAACTTGTTTTGCAACACAGATTCTTTCAACTACTTTAGGAATATAAAAGGATTAAAAGAGCAGACAAAAAAAGATTTTAGCTTGAAGGGTCTCTTTAGGAAAATCACTAGGGAGGGCACCATCCTCTCTCTACCCCAGTGAGGGTCCTGCACCCGGAGCGCGTGGAGGGCAGAAGCAAAGTCTGCTCATGTGCACAGCGGATGTCTGGGTAGACTTTGCCTAATTAACTTAAAAATTGGTTGAAAATATCTTTATTTCATTTCTCTCTCCTTTAGTTGGCTGTGACTGAAAACTGTAAAAGTAGTGTGTATCAGATTTTTAGGGCTTCCGTAACAAAATACTGCAAACTGGCTGCCTTAAAACAACAGAAATTTGTTGTCTCCCAGTTCTGGAGGATGGAAGTCCGAATTCAAGGTGTCAGCAGGGCCACGCTCCCTCCAGAGCCTGGAGCAAGGATCTTCCTTGGCTCCTCCAGCTTCTGGTAGCCGCAGGCATGCCTTGGCTTGGGGCAGCATCACTCCAGTCTCTGCCTCCGTCTTCACATGGCCATTTTCCCTCTGTGTCTGTGTCCTCATATGTCACTCTGCTTTCTGTGTGAGCCTGTGTCCAAATTTCCCTCTTCTTATAAGGACCTCAGTCATATTGGATGAAGGGCCCACCCCACTCCAGTATGACCTCATCTTAGCTAAACACATCTGCAACGACCCTGTATCCCACCAAGTAAAGGTCGCCTTTGGTAGTGCTGGGGGTTAAGACTTCAACATGTCTTTTTAGGGGGACACAACTCAACCCATGACACAGGGAGACAAAGTAAAGGAGGAGGGGTCACAAAAAGGGTAAGAAATCCATCTTCTCAGGTTCTGCTTCCTATAACTCCTGCTTCTGCTCTGCTCAGTTCGTCTAGGTCCTTACTGTCTCCCCACAGTTTTGGTATAAACTTCCTTTTTCAAAGACTCTTGACCCTCAAACCTCCTGCCTGATTCTGTGCCCCATCGCTGAAGTCTGCCTTCCACCCCGTCACCCCCGTGTCATGCCCCTGGTCCCCTTGACCAATCCTGCTCACCTGCCCTCCCAGCCCCCAGACTTTGCTCAGCAGGGCGTGCAGACGGAGTCACAGCCCTGACCCTCCTTCCCCTCCCACAGCAAACACAGCTTGCCTCTTTGGCATCGTTCCCAGCACACCATGAGCCTCACATGTCCAGCAGGCTTGCCCTGCAGCCCCCTTCCTCCCAAACCATCTGCTGGATGTCGAGCCCTGGCCATCTGCTTGAGGACTGCTTCCGCTTCTCCAAGCTTGGAATCCCAGAGCAAACTGCTGGGGTGGGAGATTTCTCACCATGGACCTGGGGCCTGTCAATACTTTTCCTTCAGGGCTTGTATGGCAATGATACACATTTATCAAAGCCCAGGGACCAGTGCCTACAAGGGGAAAGATAGAGCTGTTGGAGAAACATTTAATGTTAGCAAATCTCCGTGCGGAGTGTGTGAGATTCAATTGAGGACCAGCGTCCAAACTTCCTGCCCGATTAACCCTTTGTGTTCCCACAAAGTCACTAGCAGAATGTAAGCCTAGAATGTTAGAAAAAAAAGTACGGCAAGCTTTTAGCTCAGGTGAGCCCAGGAGCGCTGATTACTTACTTAAGATGGGGTTTCCCTGAGAAGATGCCTCCCAGAAGAAGTGAGCCGAGCATGAGGACGATGGGAGCTGTGGGCTGCCTGTCAGGGCAGGGAGGCGAGCCAGTTCACTGTCTTCACTTCACTTTCTTTATCTGCAAAACAAGAAGGTGAGCCAGCTGACAAAATCCTTTTGGCCCTAACATTCTAATAATAATAAAAAAATGGATCATAATCTTTTAAACTGCATTAACACATTGAATCTATTAAATATCTATGTCCCAATTCAATATTCATAACTTTTGTTGCAGAGAAAAATTCAGTAATTTTTTCTTTCTGTGAGTAATAAGACTCACTCTACCCAAACCCAGGAGAGAAACAAGTCTATAAGTTACTTATACAAAGTTAAAAAACTGTAGGAATCTGGAAAACTTAAACCCCTCAAACATTAGGGGCCAGCCCTGTGGCCTAGTGGTTAAGTTTTGTCGCTGGTTCGGATCCTGGGCGTGGACCTACACACCACGCATCAAGCCGTGCTGTGGCAGCTTTGCACATAGAAGAACTAGAATGACTTACTCATTCTACAGGATATACAGCTATGTCCTGGGGCTTTGGGGAGAAGAAAAAAAATGAGGAAGATTAGCGACATGTTAGTTCAGGGCCAAGCTTCCTCACCAAAAAAGCAAAAAAACCCCAAAAAACAAACAAAAAAACTACTGAAGATTTGGTTCTTTAAAAAAAAACCCTCAAACTTTATAAAATTCACATTTTCATTTTTCCCCCCAAACACACAAGCCAGTCTTAAAATTTTTTTCATCTGAACACGTTGTCGTCCCTCTTGATCCGTCCCTCTCATGAAGGCAGCCAGAAGGTTCTTCCTCGCTGGAAAGCAATTCTCTAAACCCAAACCAACGCTAATGATTCAAAGTTGAAAGAAGCATTTTTGGATGCTGCAAAAGCCAGTCAGACCTGAGATCGTCCTTCTCATTTGCCCTAATGAAGCAGTGGTTGAAAATTTGGGAAAATTTCTTTGAAGATTCTGTGCAACTGTAGGTACCTACAGATAGGGCCTTTCAACATAGAGTTTTATAACAATATTTTCAGGATATAACAGAAGTCTCTCATAAAATCAATTCTTTACTTAAAAAAATTATTATTTAAGATACAATCTATGTGTACATAGACTAATAATTTGACCAGGAACTTGTGTGGCCGATTTGGGACTCGGGTACTACATGTGGCAGTTGGGAAGCAGACAGGTTGGTGGTTGCTGTGAATGTTCATTGGTTGTGCATTTAGCACCCATTTCTCCCCCTCTGTCTTCCAAACAGCAGCCCGATTGCCTTTGGGAAACTGCCCCCTGAATTGTGTGGCCACCCTGCATTCTGTCCAGAGCTCCAGGGCTGAGCCCTGCTAGGAGTAAACCAGTCCAGGACACCCCATCTCCCTTGCACCAGCCGATCGGCCTATAGCTTTCCTCTGTCCACAAGGATTGGTTTAGAGCGCTCGGGTTGTGCACAAATCAGCTCTTTTGTGGGCCGTGGCTCTCTGTCTGTGGGTGTGCATGAGGCCACAGGGCCCCGGTTTCTGCTGCCGGCAGCCACTTTACCATCAGGAGGGAAGCACACCTGAGGATGAATTTGATATGGACAAAGGTGAAAAAATCAGTGAATGCAGGGGAATCTTGTGGGAAGAAGGGAGGAACAGATAGTAACCATAAACAAATAAATGCGCTTGGCTTGCAAAGAGAGTAGATAGGATCATACAATGGGTGGTGAAGAGGGGGTGAGAACCTACCTTTGATCGGATAGGCAGGGAAGCCGGTGACAC
Source organism: Equus asinus (assembly GCF_041296235.1). Classification (NCBI taxonomy): domain Eukaryota; kingdom Metazoa; phylum Chordata; class Mammalia; order Perissodactyla; family Equidae; genus Equus; species Equus asinus. The sequence goes on along the minus strand of NC_091802.1, from coordinate 7,775,361 downwards.
AAACCCACTGTGGAAGCTGGGAACTAAGCAAGAGGGATTTCACACTGATGAGGGAATTTCCCATGAATCTTTGTAGCAGACTTCCAGTTGCATCGAATATGTACATGTCAATTTCTTGTGTTGTGACTCATGGACCTGACCCCCCCTTGCTGCCTTCTTGGCTTCAGGTACCACAGACCCTGTGCAGTGTCTTGCCTACTTCTGTGGACCAACATTTTGGCTTTTGCAGTTTATCCCAGAGGGGCATACGAACAAAAGAAATAAACGCCTTCTGACTCACCCTTAGACTGTGTCTGCGGGAACAGAGAGAAAGAGACGTTCACCTTACAGCTTCCCCTGCTTCCTTGCAGACTTGCCAAGGAATGTGGTCTGGGGTGGAGGAATTTCCACAGCTGTGTGCAGGGTGACGCTCTGATGGCAAGGCCTCAACTGATGTTGTTAGCCCATATGGAAGGCTTGGCCTTTGCAAAGAGGTCAAGGAAACCTAGAAAAAAAGTGGAAGGGATGAAGGTGAAAGTGGTGGGAGAAATATGAAAAGAATTGGGACTATTTCCCCTTGAACGGAGGAGTGTAAAAGTAGACAAGTCACATAGTAGCTTGACGTGGAGGAAGACCCTCTTTCCTGGGTCTCCATTCCATCGTCTGGGAAATGAAGCAGATTAACTATATGATCCATAGAGTTTCTTTCAGCCCTAAATCCTGGGATTCTAGAAATAATATTCACATGTATAAAAGATATTTATGAATAAGGTGGTCACTGTTTTCCAACTCCATTGCAACAAAAGAAGAAAATAGGAGAGCTGAGGCGAAGTTTCTTGACCTTGAGGGTTGTTTTAATGGTAGGAGAAAACAATGGAGTTTATAAAATCCCCATTCCCAGAAATATGTAAGGAAAGAATATGTTGTTATTTTTCTGGGGTGGAATAATCCCAAAATACACTCCCTAAAAATGTAAATTTGATTGCATGGAGGTGAATATGTTCAAAGGTAAATGCCACGTCCTATGTTCTTAAAAAAAGTCCTTGCAGCTAACAGGGAGGTCGGAGGTGACTTCTTTTGATATGTTCTCTGTGCATTTTCAACATTTTAGCTGTGAAGCCCTCTTAAAGAGAAGGTGCCCTCCAAGCTAGACAAGTGAGGTTTATGCTGTTCAGATGGACAAAGAGGAAAATTTGGGAAAATCAGGTGTTTTTGGCTTTACCAAAACAATGCTCTAAGTTGAAAGAGTGTGGCGGGGAGTGTAACGACACCCTAAGACGTCCACGTCCTAATGCTAGGATCTGTGAGCTTCATGTGGCTAAGGAGATCGTGCAGATGTGACTCGCTTTAGGACTTTGAGAGGAGGAGTTTATCCTGGGTTACTCACATGGGCCCTCTCTGATTGCAAGGGTCCTTAAAAGATGGAAGAAGGAGGCAGGAGGGTCAGAAAAGGAGTTGTGACAACAGAAACAGAGATTAGAGCGATGCGACTGCGGGAAGGGGCACAAGCCAAGGAATTCAGGGTTCCTCTAGAATCTGGAAAAGGCAAGGGAACAGACTCTCCCTAGAGCCCCTGCAGGCGTCGGGGCCCTGCTGACACTTTCACTTTGGCCCAAGGGAAACTCATTTTGGACTTCTGACCCGCGGAACTGTAAGACAGTACCTTCTGGCTGTGCTAAGCCACTGAGCAGGCAGGACCAGGATGCGGTATGGAGGTGGCCGATGATATGGGTTCTTGACCAGGCCGGTGGGCAGCAGGGGCAGGCCCAGCAAGAGGGCCGTGCTTTGGGCCCATGTGCAGCTTCCATATGCTCTTCTACCCATTAGATCCTTTTGTATTAACTGGGTGTTCCTTCAACATGCAACTCACACTTGGTGACAATGACTTCCATCAAAGCCTATAGTAACCAGATTGATACTCACTCTGAGAACCTGAGTGTTGAGTGAAGAACAAAGGCCATTTGGAGGGAAGTCTGACCTGAATTGGTCATGGTGCAGAAGGAAACTAGAAATTGGGAGAGGAAAATCCGGAGGGAGAAAAGGGATTCGCACAAGGAGGTGGGTGGAACCCCCAAATAAACTTCTCTAATATTTGGTTTTCCCTGGGGGTTTTGGTGGAAGCCCCTGTGCTGCTGCCCACATCTGGGTGTGGTAACTAGTTGGTGTTACCACCATTAGTACACGTGCTCTTCCCATCCTACTCTATCTCCTCCTAGCTCTAGCCTTCCTGGACCACTTATATGACTTGAGAGAACAGGCAGCAATGTACAGGCTCTCAGGGAATTCTGCTGGCCTCGTGATGCTCACTGGCATTATGGAAATAGTCCTAATAGTATTTCAAATTCAGGTACTAGCAATCCGTTTGTACTCCTTGCCCCTTCTCACCATTGTGGCATTTTTATAATTTCATCTCAGTTCATCCACTCACTCCTTTTCACTTAACAGCCCCTTCCCCATGATCAGTGATGGGCGTTTTTTGGACAGATGGGGGAGTGAGTTGCAATTGTGACTTTTGCTCCCAATTCAGTCATATTTGTTCCAGGTGGGGTATTTCACTGATCTGATTTTGTTTTTGTGATCTCTTGGCATTTGTTAACTTATTCCCATGATTAGGAAATTCCCCTGATGGGTGTGGGCACTTCCAACTCCTGGGAAATAAGGATCTTGCTCAGAATCCTCGGTGTTCTTCTCGCATCCCTAGGGTTAGGACCCAGCATCAGTAGACAGGGAAAATGCTGAGATTATATGCGCTCTACTGGCCCATTGGAGAAATGGAGGAAGGGGGACGGATGTTCAGAGACTAGAGGGGATGCAGATCTCTCCGTGTGGCCCTGTCCTAACCATAGATAAAGAAATCCAGGATGTGTCCCACCTTACGGAAGAAGTGCCACAGAGGGGAGTTCTGATCACCCTCTGAGCCTCACAGAGTGGAGTCAGGGCTCTCGGGAAGTGGCCCCACCCCAGGCTCTATTAAGGGTAATTCTAGACTCAAGTCTCTGACATTTCATGACAGCCTGCTCTTGTGTCCTATCGTGGCAGAGACGATGACATATGTTTACTTCCTTTTTAGTTTCCTCTTGTTGGGTAGAGGGAAGACTGCACTTCTAGCCTCCTTGCAATTGGGTTGGGATCATGTGACTAATTCTGGCCAATGAGCTAAAGTGAAAGTGAGGTATGTAACTTCCAGGCCGAAACATAGGTCACTGGGGATGAGGTCTCCATGTTTTCTCTTCCTCTGATATCGTGACTCTGAAAGCCAGGTATGGAGACCTCAGATCACAAGATGGTGGAGCCTCCATTGACTTGCATCCCTGTGAGAGCATGTGGAGCAAAGACTGCCACAAATCTGCTTTGGATGTGTAGAATGAAGGCAAAATAAATCTTTGTGGGGCTAAACCACTGGGTTTTGAGATTAATTGTTTATCCAGACTAACACCAAGTATGGCTCATGTGGTGTTTTTGAAGTTCTGAAAGTGTTTTTCTCATAGAAATTTGCCACATTTCGTTTCTTTCCTTTTTAATGCATTTGAGTGCTTATCTTATGACAGGAATAGTAATAGGAGTAGAGACGTACTCCCTGAAAGAAAAATAACCCCAACAGGGATAATGTTTTAATGGAGTTTTCCATGTTTGCTAGCCCGCAGCGGCATAAATCAGGTGATGGAGAAGATGGAGAGTGACACGGATTTTGGTCAAATAGAGCCAGAGGGAGTGAAGTCTGGGGCAGGATGCATTCACACTGTGAATATGGCATTCCTGGTCACAGCGGCCCTCTTTCCTTTTAATAGTCTCCATGCTTCTAGTCTATATAAAACAGAAAAGGGCACTTACTCACACTTAACCTGTGTCTTCATTGCCCAGAGCAACAGGTCATATTTGGCGGGGATTGGAGAGAGCAGGGGGAGGAAGAATTCGGGGCAGATATGTGATGGAGCACAAATTTGGATTTTGGCTCACTTTTTAAAGCAGCTGTATGAGAGAAAACTCAATTATCCCCCCTCACTGTTACCTTCCACCTGGACTGATGCTCAGGGGCGAGCCCTCCAGTCCGCAGGGAGGGGTTCCTTCCCTCCCTCCTGATGCCTGTGATTGCTGTTATTTGTTGTGACAGCTCTGACTTTCTTTCCTTTATTTCAATTCCACTCCTGGGCCTGGCCTTCCAGGACTGCCCTCCATGCTGCAGACAGACCTCTCTCCTAAGCCCCAATCACCGTTTACCTGTCTCTTCATCATGTTTTGATGGTGAGAGGTTGATCTCTGTCTTCAAAAATGACAGCTAGCTGATCTGTTTACCTCCTCTCTGTCATCATGGGTGCTCATGCTGATGACTGATTTCATAGGAATGGGGAGGAATGCAATAAAGCTTCATTTCTTCCTGCCATTGTGGGTAAGATTATACCACACTACCTCCCTCAAAGAGATGGATATTTCAGTCTGCTCTGTGTGCCTCAGAGCCGGGGTTCTCAAGGATAGCTGCAGAACAAAATCCCCTGAGAGACTTAAATGACTAGGATACAGCCCACAGGCTCCATCTCAGGACAAATGAATCAGTTTCTCTCTCTCTTCCTCCCTTCCTTCCTCCCTTCCTTCTTTCCTTCCTTCCTTTCTTTCTTTCTCTTTCTTCTCTCTTCTTTTTTCTTGTAGCTGGACACTGTGTTCGGTTAGTCATTGATTAATCAACACTGAATTAATAATTACTTATCAAGCGCCATCTTTGTGCCAAGCACTGTTCAAGAGGCTGGGGATGTTGTGACGGAAAGGACAGACGACGTCCCTGTTCCAGCAGAGGTTATGTGTTCTAGTGAGGGGTGAGGACAGACAGGAAATAAACAGTAAAATAAATGAGCAGAGTAATTTCAGATAGTGAAGCAGGCTATGGATGGAAGTGGGGGATGTGATGGAGAGACACTGAGGGTGTTTTGCTAACTTAATATAGATGCTTCTGGAAGGCTCACTGAGGAGGCAACAATGGATCTGACAGTCAAAGGACTAGAGGTAACCATCACGAAATATCTGGGACAGGGTGTTCAAGGCCAAGGGAACTGGAAGACCAGTTGTCCCCGGATGACAATTCGTTTGGCATATTTCAGAAAACAAGGCCATTGTGGATGGAGGGTAAACTGAATGCAGAAACCCTAGCTGGAGAAATTAAAAAATGCATAGAAGTGGAGTGAGCTCTGTGGGGCACAGGCTCGCTGGGAGAAGGGTATTTGCTTTCACGGCAGTGATTTGCTGAAGTTTAGAGCAGGCAACCTGCTCACCGCCTGTCCGAGCATTCTGAAGCAGCTAGGGCTACAGGCTGGCTCCTCTCCTGACCCCCTACACTTTCCTCCCATTTCTGGGGTCTGCTGGGATCACCGCCCAGGTGGAACACGTAGCAATGCTCTCTATTCTGCTTTCCCCAGCGTCGGGAGAAGCCCGTGTCTTCCCTTCCCTTCAAGAGGAGCACGGACTGTGGATCTGGTCTGCTCCAGACCCGTACTGCTCCAGAGCTTACTACATAACCTCTGGGAGGATGCTGTAAGACTGATATAGTATAACAGAGGGGAGGCTGCCTCCCCGCATCTGAGGCACAGAACATATTCAGTGAGGGTTCCCCTCCTTCCCATGAGAGAAGGGCAGAGAAAAGATGCTTTCCCATCCCCATAGGAGTTTTGAACAAAAGTAACAGAATTCTAAGTCTTGACAAAATCTAACTGAGCAAGAAAAAGTGTAACTATGACGACTTTCAAACCTGAGCAGTGGCTGCGGCCCCTACCGAAAGAAAACTGAAAATACTGTCCTTATCTGACTCCAAGAATAGCGGCTCCTCCCTGCCTGACTCTCACACTTGATCTCCAGTCCCCGGAGGTGGGCCTCGTCCATCAGCGTTCTGCGTTCCCTCATCAGAGGGCAGAGCATTTCTGAGCTCTGCTGGCCAAGCTCGGGGGCTCCTTCCCTAAAGGAGAGGATGAGGGGATCTCATTTTAACCAGAAGATCTGAGGAGGGTGAGGCTGGTGTCCATTTTTATTTAACACACAAATGGGTTCTGTGCTGGATTTTGCATTCTGCCTCCTGGAGTGAATATTCTTCTCCCTACACCCTCCTTTCCCAGCAAAAATTGTGGGGCTTGGGTAGTTGACTATACTCCTGTATCCAGTCGGACTGCAAGAAGTTAAAATTATTTCTAGAAAATCAGTTGTCCAGAGTTAATGTAATTCTAACAGCGCATCTCTGCTTACCGTTTGTTGCAGCTGGTTTCCACTTTGCCTGAATGTGAAAGCAAGCCACGCCACAGCCGGCTCTGCTCCCCAAATAATCCTTGTAAAACCCCTCCCAGCAGCCCTTCCTCCCTAGCTCAGAGGCTGAGGTGTGTGCCAGGTAGTGGCTGTTTTGTATTTATTACTCTGTTTTGACGGCTTCCTGTGTGTGGCCATTTGCCTACATAGACATCAGCCACTGAATTTGGTCATCTACTCAAGGCATAACTTGTCATGTTGGCGAGTTAACAGAATAAAGTATAGGGGGTAGAACCCTGGATGTAGAATCTGAACACCTGGTGGAGAATAGCCGCTCCGCCACTTCCTAACCATACTCCTTCCGCATCTCGAAATGGAGAGAGGACCCAACCAACTTCACAACTGGATCAAGACTGTTGTGAAGATCAAAATCGGAGTTGTGCAAACTCGATGTGCTCTCGGAATACTAGGTGTTCCCGGCAGCTGAGGAATCAGTGAGAGAGTGTTCTTGACTCTTTGTTCTAGGAGCTCCACGGAGCCAGAAAGAGCAAAGGGAAAACAGGAAGAGGCACAGGCTTGAGTTGGTGAAAAGGGATGGGGAGGAGGCAACAGAGATGTTGAAAGCCCTTCCAGCATGCGCAGCAGGAGAGTGCCTGCTGTGTGGTCCAACCTGTCGCCAGCTGGGCACCTCCCTGCCTCTCTTTCTGCCGGCGTGGGAAATTGCTGCTTCTCCCCTGCCCAGGGCCAGGTGGCCTGTTAGCCTCCAAATTCTCTCAGAGGGAGGAGCTGGCCTCCTCCCCGAACTGCCTCCTCTTTTCGTCTTCATGTAGAAAACCGTTTTCACTAAGGCGGAAGTGAGTCTGTCTCCGCTACGTGCATCGGGATTTCCGTGTTCATAGAAAATAAAAGCAAATCATGACATGTCCGTTAAAAGTGGCTGGAGTCCCGAGACCTCATTGACCTCGCCGGCTCCTCATCTGTCAAAGGTTTGAAGTGTGTAGAGCTGTTGTGAGCGTTAGATGTGGCCGTGCCTGTCAGTGGTTAACCCAGAAGGTGGTTCAAGGAATGTGACAGAGGACTCATGTGCTTTCAGAATTTCAGCCTCCATTTTACAAATGAGGCAACAGAAGCCATTTGTTCAAGTTTACACAACTAGTTAGTGGCACGGCTGGGACAAAGATCCCGGTCCCCTGATAGCCACACTGCGTTCTTCTCACTCATATTTGACTGAGAACACAAGGAAAGGAGAGTCTCTGTCCCCTCTTTATAGCTGGAGATAGAGCACAGTGACAAACATGGCTGGGTTTATGTGTCCCGAAAGATTAGGACTGTTAGCTAAAATACAGGATAAGTATGTCCCAGTTATACTAAACATGTATTCACCATTTATGTGAAATTCAAATCGAACTGGGCATCCTACACGCACATTTGCTACATCTGGCAACCCTACAAAAGATAAAATTCACATTGGAAATGTTTATCAAACTGAATTACGGCTGCGTAGACTTGTCCTGGGTCTCTGCTCAGAGGCAGAGTCAGGGCACTTTCTGGGAGTTCTGAGGAGGGCTATAGCTACATCTGCAGCGGTGCCAAATCTCGATATGAAACCAGAGCAACTCAATCACTTATTCACAGTCTAGATGTTTGCACTGGGTAGACAAAATATTGAGATGCTTGGCAGAATTGCTCAGTTGTCCTCTGGAAGTCTGGCATCTTGCATCGTGTCTTTCGAGTTCATCCCGTGCTAGGACAATAACTACAACTCCGTTCTCTGATCTGTTATGACACTGTGTGCCCTCTCCCCTCCTCTTCTAGTGGGGCCCGGGACTTGCTACTAGAATTTTCAAGGATTCGGCTGAAGCCTGGACGTGTTTTGCATTTCGTTCATTTTTTGGCGTGAGGCTCACATGTATGTACAGTTGTTTCACTTCAGTCTGCTGATAAAGCTCAGACTCCTGCAGATTTCTTTTTCTTAATTTCTGTTATGCAGGAAACCCGGCAAGAAAATCAGATTTTTTTGTTCTCCCTCAGAGCACAATGAACTGACATAAATCTTGTCCATGTAATAACACTCTGACCCCGTCAGGAAGATGGATGGAGAGGAGTGATTTCAAACAGCACTGGAAGCCCCTAGCAGGTTAGGGCTTCTTCTGGGAAAAGGCACATTCATTGGTCAATTATTCATTCATTCAACCAGCTTTACTGACCCCTATATGGCACAGAAGAGAGATGAGCGTGGTGCGACACAGTAGCTAGAAACATGGTCCCTGTGGTCAGTCTGCCTGGGTCCTAGTCTTAGTTCTGTCACTTCCTAGTTGTGCAGCCTTGCAAAGTTTCTGTGCTTCTCTGCACCTCTATTTCCTTCTCTGTAAAATAAGAGTATTGACTTCATAGGATTGTTGTGAATATTAAGTGAGAATTCTGTAGCTGCTTGAGAACAGTGTCTGGCATTTGTAAGCACTTAGGAAATGTTAGCTATTATGGTAGACACATAGCTGTTGAGATGCTTTGATCTCAGGAATGGCGGGCTCCTGTCCCCAGAGGTAAAATTCAGAGTTATTGTTTGGCAAGTTGGTTCTGAATCCTGCCTGGGGAACCTTGTCCTGGATCTCAAAACTAGTCATGATCATCTCGTTTCCCTTGGCTGGTAATTGGTCTAGAAATGGCCCTGACCCAGAGTTGTAGCTAATGAGATGCAAATGGATACCTTCTTGTTGAGACTCCTGGAAAATCTTTTTTATTTCCTGTTTAAAAAAGAGAGAGAGAGACCATTCAGCTTAGAACATTGTTCTGATGCTTGGAGGTACAGCAGCCATTTTGTGACCCTGAGGTCACAGCAAGAGGGCAAAGGCCAACTTGCTAAGGGTGATAAAAAGAAAAGATAGAAAGAAGCCAGGTCTCGGGGCCGGCCCGGTGGCGCAGCGGTTAAGTTCGCACGTTCCGCTTCTCGGCGGCCCGGGGTTCGCTGGTTCGGATCCCGGGTGCGGACATGGCACTGCTTGGCAGCCATGCTGTGGTAGGCGTCCCACGTATAAACTAGAGGAAGATGGGCACGGATGTTAGCTCAGAACCAGGTTTCCTCAGCAAAAAGAGGAGGACTGGCAGTAGTTAGCTGAGGGCTAATCTTCCTCCAAAAAAAAAAAAGAAAGAAGCCAGGTCTCTAAGCTCATCTTCAGGTTAATCCACCAGATCGCCTACCTCCAGACTTCATATTAAGTGAGGAAAATTAACATCTGTTTGTTAAGCCACTGTAATTACATTTTCCATCACTTGCAGCTAAAGGGATTTTTCATTGATACAGCCAAATCAACAAAAAGGTAGTCCCTTTCTTCAAAGAAATCACAGTCAAATGAAGAAAAAAATACAATGTATCCTAGTAAAACAAAATGAACTAGCAACGTAAGCAAAGTGCTTTGCGCGCACAGGAAAGGAACACTTGCTGGGTGATGGGGGGGTATCTTATTGGACTGTAAAGACACAGCTCTGCCCCTCTAGAGTTGACTCTTGATCCCAGTGCATGCACCTATCAGCCATCATCTGGTTCTCAAGCAGAACACCCTTCCACAGAAAGGAGAAGCAGAGTCGCCCACCTTAATGACAGATGATCACATTATCTTTGTGCTTCCGGGTCAATGCTGAAGCAGCTGATGTTCCCTTCCTGGCCCAGCTCTGGGATGCTGACCCTCACCGTGTGGCCTACATCTTGCTATTTTGCTCTCTGCCCATTTACACAGAAGACTGGCCTATCTGCTGACTGTCTGTGACATAATAAGAAATATATACTTGGTCTTTTACCCTAGTTCCTGACACAGAGCTCCTGAAACTGTTGTAATTTCCTGAGTGATAGGGTGCTAGGAGCATCTTTGTGTTACTATTTGGTCTTTGACGCCGATTCCTGACATAGAGCTTGTAAATCCCTTGGAATTTCCTGGGAGCATCTTTTGTTCTAATGAGCCAACTCCTGGTGGGCTCCTGGAGGGCTTCAGGATGGGGACTGGTCATCAGAAGGACCAAGCCATGATTAGAAGCTTGGAACTTTCAGCCCCACTGCCCAAGCTCTGGGGAGGGTGGAGGTCCTGGAGATTGAGTTAATTATTGATCATGCCTACATGATGAAGCCTCCATAAAAATCCCTAAACCATAGGGTCTTCCGGGCTGGTGATCACATCTGCATGCCTCACTCCAACTCCATGGGGACAGAAGTTCCTGAGCTCAGGACCTTCCAGAACTCACCTGTATACCTTTTCATCTGGCTGTTCATTATACACATGTAAATAAGTGGTTCCGAGAATTCTGTAAGCCATTCTAGCAAATTATTGAATCTGAGGAGGGGGCCATGGAAACCCTGATTTATAGCTAGTTGGTCATAAGACCTGGTGACAACCTGGAACTTGTGACTAGAATCTAAAGTGGGGGCAGCCTCGTGGGACCGAGCCCTTAACCTGCGGGTGCACGCTAACTCCGGGTAGTTAGTTTCAGAATTGAACTGAATGGCTGGACACTCAGTTGGCATCTGGCGAGTGAGAGAATTAGTTGGTGTGAGGAAATCCCCCAACATCTGGTGTCAGAAGTGTTGTGAGTAGAGAAGAGAAAACGAGGCTTTTTTTTTTTTTTTACCCACTGTTCCTCCCACCTACCTCCAGCCACCACCCTTGTCTGTGTTTGGCATGGATTAGAGATGGAAGACAAAAGGATAGGTAGAGAGGAAGGAGCCCGGCTGGGGACTAAGGGTGTCACAGGCAGCATCCCAGAGGTGGAATGAGCAGAGACGTTGGGTGGAGGAGATACACTGAGGAGAGGAACAAGGAGAGACGAGTCTGGAAAGGATGAAGAGGCTGATGGAACGACAGCTTTGAGTGCTAGCAAGGAGTTCAGAAATGGCCCGCCTGTCATCAGGGAGCCACTTGAGTTCCTGAAATGAGGATGTGATCATTGCAAATGACTTTTTTGGCAGATGTGGAGAGCCTAGTTGGAAATAGTATTGATTAAAGAATCAAGGAAAATAGTCAAAAGATTTGCAGTCATGAGAAAAAAGGAGACTCTTCAAAAAAAATTTCAGAGCTGTAACTGGCCACTTAAAGTTCAACGTGGACACTGGGTAGCTGACTGGGTCAGTTCAGGCCTTCATTTTGCTGTCTTCAACGTAAGACTTGCTGACAGAATTCATCGACTAGTTTCTCCTGAAAACAACTGATAGAAAGTGTAAACCTCAGGCAGCTAATGTCTTAGCTATACAATTTGTTTTTTTCACTCAATTGGGAATCAGTTTCTGTGTCTCACAGATGCAGTCTGTGAGAAGATTTCTCCTTGCTGAGTTGGCCTGTCTCTATTAAGAGAAAACCAACTCAAATGAAAAAGTTAGACGTGTTAGACAGCATGACAGTTTCTATCTTTTATTAGAGAGTTAACTATGAGTCAGGCACTGATTCAGAGCTTTACATATATTAACTCATTTAATTCTCTGAGGTTAGTATTACTTAGCCCCATTTTACAGATAAGGAAGCTGAGGCTCAGAGAGCTTAAGGGTCACAGGTTAGGTAAGTATTGGACGGCTATTAAATGATGGAGGCAGCGTTTGAATCCATGCTACAGAATCTGGGATCTTAAGCACTACATTATGCTGCTTCTTATTTTTTGAGTTAAGTGGCCAGAGTATGACTAAGTCCCTAGGGCATAGGACAGCCACTTCCAAGTCTGGATGTCGCCCAGAGATTAAATGGAACATTAAATGGAAGAATGTCCATCCTCTGCATGGGTTATTCCTGATGCACCGCTGGATTTCAGCTTCGAGTTGAAGGACAGCATCAACCCTCTTGGTGAGAAGTGACCTGGGGCCTTGTGGGGAGATGACATCCCAGTGGGAGCGAGCGCCTCCGGGAAGCCGATGGAGCCCGTAACAAAGAACTGTGTAATTTCTGTTAAATAAACAACTGGGGGAAAGGCAAAAATCCAAAAGGGACATTGCATAACATTTATGAGAGTTTTCTAAAACATTAAAAAGGCACATTAAGATTGAATTGACACTTAAGCTTTTTGCGTGTGGACGTAAACTATATCTCAAAAAGTACTGTTAAAAACATCTAATTTGACACTCAATAATCTTTGAAATTTTAAGTCAACAGAAGACGGTTGTATGAGAGATAAGGGAATGTCTTGCAGATCTAAAGGGAAGGGATGGAACCGTTCATTTCAGGGAACTTTAGAGAGTGTTGCCAAAGCAAGTCTTACGAGCATCATGATATTCCACGATGAGAAAATGCACACAGATTACATTTTGACATGGAGCTAATATGAGTGTGAACTAAATGGGAATAAACTGTAATGGAAAAAGTCAGTTTTAACGTGGGCGAACACACTGTAAGTCCTTTAGGTCTGTATGTCAAATTTCATCCCGAGAATGAAGGGCATGGGGCTTCAAGTTACACCTCAGTTAAAGGGCCCTGAAGTCACTGTTGGTTGTGCCCCGAGCTTGTGGCCCATTGTTAATGCGGGCTCATAGTCAACAAAAGATTGGGAAGGGTTTTGTGAATAAAACAAGCAGCTTCGTCTGAAATCCACACCTGCAAAGTTGTGTACAGCTTCTATCATTACCCCTTAAGGAAGAAAAACCGGCTGGAAAGAAGATCCAGCGTATATCTACACTGTCAGAAGGACAGAGAAGGAGGGGTTGAGGCTTCCAACTCAAAGTCCGGCTGAAAAGACCCCAACTTTTCCGTGGGAAGCATGTTCAAAACCTGTAAATTCACCAATGGCATGGATCTTTTCCATTTACTCCCCTAGGGCCAATGTAGCAGGTATGAACGCTATTCCATCGATTCAAATGAAAGTCGACAGTGGGCCTCTGTCCATCTTTGTGGCATGAAATTCCATCTCAGACAGAAGTGAGGTCCCCTCACCTCTACTGTCTCCTCCACCAGTACCTCAGGGCCTTCTAAAGCTTCTGAAGGCCTTGCCCAGAGCAGAGCGTTGGCAAGGTCTCTATGGATTTTGGTCCACTGTTGTTACTGTTGAGGTACTTGTATTCAAACTTATGTGGTCTCCTGATATTTGATGGTTTTGCATGTTTTGGGGCATAAGAATCTGCTGAAAATGGGACTTTAGTGTGTGGGGTTCAGTTCCCCAATGGGTACAACTCAGCTATTTATAGCAAGGTAGGCTTTCTTCAAACACCTGGTTACGAACTCCTTCTGATCATTGCTCTGAGGATGATACGCTGTGTGAAAAGAAATATTTTAAAAAGAGAAAAATTCACAACTCTCATGGAAACATAAAATGAATATGTATCAAAGGTTTTTTTCACTCATTAATTAATGAAGGAACCAGTAAGAGGGTAAAATCAGTTCAAAGAGAATTCAAAGAGCACACGCATATATAAGCAATGAGAAATACTAAGATAAATTTTCTAATAGATGCAAAACGAATCATTATCCACAGGGCAATAATTGCTGCATCTTCAGCAGACACAGTTCATTTGTACTTCTGTGGTCAAGGATCATTTGCATTACTTGCAGAGTGGTGAAATAGCTCAGTGACAATAAAAGGCACAGATCTCTGTGGAAGCAAGTAATCCAGAAGGGTGTACTTAGTGTTTGATTGAAAGGACACTCACAAAACTTTTTTGCTCACTTCAGCATCTTTCACGATTTTTCCTGATAGTTGCATACATGTGCTGAATTCGAAGGCAGGTTTCAGGCAGAAATCCAGCAGCCAGGTAATTCTTATGACTGAAGGTTGTGGTGGAAAATGAGTTGGCTGTAATGAACGGAATCAGATGGCAGGTGGAGAGGATAAAGACGGCTTCTACTATCAGGTGTGCACGGGATCCAGCAGGTTAGCGACTGTGTCCAGGGAATTGTTTCAGAGGTGACTTCGGGGTCAGCAGAGGCTTAGCAAGGGTGCTGCAGCCCTTGACCTGGCCGCGAGGAAGATGCCAGTTTTGATGTGAGAGTGCCAGAAATCCTACGCTTTTCATAGAACAATTTGGGATTGGCCTTGATGAAAGTTTGCCGAGGAAGAATAAGAAAGAAGAAGACACTCTTTAGAGGCAGTTAGGTGTTGGGTTCCTAGACTGGAAATGATTTCAGTCTTATTTTCCTAAGTTTTCATTCTGTAATAGGAGAAACCCAAATGTTGCTTTTGTCCTCTCATCCCTCACTATGTGTCTAGCACTCCGTACCTCCGTCTTCATTTGTCGCGGAGCGGAGTTCCTTAGAGCCCAGTTCCAGCTGGCAGATCTCATAAGCAGCTAAGCCACAGCCTGGAAAAAAAATTTTTGCTCTAAATCTCCCCTGTGTCTATTTATATAATCATAAACATTTTCCCCTCTAACTTTTTATTTACACTTTTAATTTTGCAATAATTTTAGATTTGCATAATGATTACAATGACAGTACAGTTTCTGTATGCCCCTCACCCAGTTCCTTGTAGTACCATGGTAAATTTGTCAAAACTAAGAAATAATACTCTTAGCTAAACTCCAGACTTTATTCAGATTTCAACTACGGTCATCCCTCAGCATCCATGGGGTATTCATCTCAGGATCCCCGAGGATGCTCAAATCTCTTCAGTAAAATAGCGTAGTATTTGCATATAACCTATGCACCTCCTCTCATATACCTTAACTCATCTCTACATTACTTATAATAACTAATACAGTGTAAATGCTATGTAAATAGTTGACGTACTGTATTGTTTAGGGAATAATAAGAAAAAAAATCTATGCATGTTCAGTACAAACACAGCCACGGAAGGCCTTTCCATCCATGATTCGTGGAATCAAGTGATTTAGAATTTTTGCCTCCGTTCTCTGGAATGGTTTAGACAATTTTGTTTTTCTACAAAAGTTCTAGGAAATAAATTTTTTTTTCTTTTTCTCCCCAAAGCCCCCCAGTACATAGTTGTATATTCTTCGTTGTGGGTCCTTCTAGTTGTGGCTTGTGGGATGCTGCCTCAGCGTGGTTTGATGAGCAGTGCCATGTCTGTGCCCAGGATTCGAACCAACGAAACACTGGGCCGCCTGCAGCGGAGCGCGTGGACTTAACCACTCGGCCACGGGGCCAGCCCCTCTAGGAAATAAATTTTTAAGAAACATATTCAAAAATTTCCCTGATTACTTGTCTATTAAGTTTTCTACATCTTCTAATGTCAGAATTTGGGGTAATTAAAAAAGTAAACTGATCCAGTTCATTGTGATTTGGAAATTTATTAGGTAGTGTTTTGCCTTGCAATTTCTCTTCTTGTGTATTTGGTACCTTTTTTTCTGATTTCTAATACAGATGTGCATTTTCTTTTCCTGAGTGGGTGTGCTATTGATGTTGTTTCACTCGTGGAGGGGACGGTGGGGCGCTCCAGGTCTGTGAAGCCTAGTGCATGGAAGCCCAGAAATGGGCATTAGTGAGGTCTACATCTCAAAACAGAGAACTGGAGGCTTTACTGGAGCAAAGGGGCAGATCCTCGGGTACTCAGAGTAGATCTAGATGATGGTGAGCCATTAACACTTAAGACTAAGTTTATCCTCACTTCTCTTAGAAGCTCTTTTTGGCAGTTGTTCTAGTTTGAGAGTAGAGAGGGAACGTAGCACTCTGAGAGAAAGAGCAGAATATGCTTTCCACCCACACCCTCTGTCACTCAAACTATTTTCTGCTAAGCATCACACAAGATCTGGTTATGCCATCCACAAAGGACATCCCGCCAACTTGAGAGTTAGCACCATTTTGCACCACTATACTGATAGGAGTAGGTATTTTTAGTTATCTGCGGCAGGAAAAACCATAGTATGTCAAGTAGTTCAAAGCTGTCTCCTTCTCCCCTCATTTTAAGGACATGAAAACTGAGGTTAAGCAAGGCAAAATAAATATACCAAGCGCACAGAGAATCAGTGCTGACACTGAGACTTTGAATCCAAATTTCTTTGCTTCTGATGAGATGCTCTTCCCAAATGACCCTTAGTGCTGACCAGGCAGACCTAGTGGCCATACTGAGAGCCAGAGAAAAGTTTAAATGCATGAAATCCAGGGAGATTTTCACAGCCTGGGTGTCTCTGTGCTCTTTATCGTGGATTATGGTTGCCAGGGGACCTGACCTCGTCAAACCGCTCACACAGAGTCGAGCTGAGGCTCTTTCTCCACTGCACTTTACAAATCCCCGTGGAAAACCAAGGCCTATTTGGAGGAGTTGCTTTATCTCTTCAATCTACTGCTGAAGTAATCCTGAACTTTTAGTTTGAGGCCAAGGGCTGGGATCCTTGCCAGTCCGTATACACACTGTCCATCTGCAGGGGATACACTGGAATTCGGGCTAAATGGAGATTCCCTCTTTTGGCTGCTGTGTGCTGTCTCAGACTGTGTATCTTGAAGCAGGATCCACATTCTTGGCAGGTCAGCTCTGAAACGTGTTTGACGTTGGTGGAAAAGGGCCGTTCTTGGATCCAGGAGCCTTGCTGCTCGTGTCTGTCTGCACTCCCGAGGAGCAGGCTTGAACATGGCCTTTTTGCAGAAGCCAAGTGTTGGAGAGTCTGTTTGCCTCTATCTCAGACACTGGTGGAGTCGAATAGGCTGACTCCTGGCTCAGAAAGGTCCTTTTCCCCTCCTTTGTGCCGAACACATACAAACCCGCCTATGGCTCAAACGGGTGTGTTCAATGCCCACTTGAATTCACTCTTCACAAGAAGACTTATTATGAGAAACGTGAAAGCAAATTAAGGTTATGCGGTGCTGTTATGGGATGACAAGAATTTAATAAAGGCAAGACCGTTTGTTTTCTGGTCGACCTCTAGGATGCAGAGGCTTGCATATTCATCTGTATCACGTTCCATCCATCTGTGGAGTCACACTCTAGCGTAACAGATTTTAGCCCCAAATTCTGGGCGTCTGGCATGAACCTCAAACAAGATCTGGGTTTTCCTTCCAGCACCAACTGCTTTAATAATTTCTGATAGCCCATCTGGAGTCATCTTAAACTTCTGTTTGTGGGGTAGAGAAAGATTGCCTTTGAGTGGAAGCATCCAGTTAATACAGATGCAAACCCAGAGGAAACTAACAAAGGTAAAATGATGTAGTCCGCTGAGAATGTGCTCTCTGCTTTGTAAAGTCCACTCCCAGTGACCATTTGGTGACTTTCTGAAATGAAGCCCCCATGCCCTCCTCCAGCCCCGGTGAAGACAATTTGACTGATGGGGGACGCTGCTGTGTTCCAGGTATGCAAAAGGTGGGCAGAGGCTGCATTGCATAAAGAAAATCCAGGTCCTTTAGCAAAATATGTGCACGCTCTAATGAGAGAAGGGATAGGCACGCAATGAAGCAAGTGCTTCTCCCGACAGACGATCAGTGTCGTTCGGAAGAGCTGTACCAAACAGGTTGGCTCTAAACGCGATCCTCCTCCTCTGCCCAGCAGCTACGTGTACAAGATAAGATAATCTAATTTCTGTGGCTTCCAGAAGAAATGAGGATGAGGGTGGGGCACGGTGGGCAGAGAACACAGGAAAAACGCAGAGAGATGCGTGTCTTTCCGAGGCCTAGATTCAGCCAAGCACTGCGAATGTTTTCATCCGCTGTAAAAGTGTAGGAACTTCCCCCCTCAGGGACCTTAGCTAGTAACTTACTTACGCAACCAATATTTAAACAGAAAAAAAACCCAACAAGGTTTTAAAAGTTCTTTTTTCTGACTCTACTAACCTCTTATCTGTAGAGTTGTTTTTTGTGCTTTTCATAAGCCTGTAAGTTCAAATCTGCGCAAAGACACATATTTTCATGCTGTCATCTTGGAGATTCCTTTATGTCTTCATGACTCCGCATGTATAAATGCAAACGTGTGTAAAATCTTTCACATTTGAGGTGAACCAGATCCTTATCCTGTGTTCAACATTCTGTCACATCTGCAATTCCAATTTAAAAATGCCACTATGAGAGCGACTTCAGGGAAGAGTATTAAAATAGCATTTTTTAAAAACAAAAGTTACTTTATACTGATGTTAGAATGTTTATAAAGCACAGAAGAGGGAAGTTACAAAATTGAGTCACCCATAATTCCACCATCTAGACTTTAACAGTTTGATGAACACAATTCCCGACATGAAATCATATAAAAAACTGTTTTTAAAGTCATTTTTACATACTTTTTCTTTTCTTAATTTTTCTACCATAGCATCATAACAGGTAAATATTATTCTATCATATAGCTATACCATAACTTATTTACTAAATGCCCTATTGTTGTAAATTTAGGTTTTTCCAATAACTCATTATTATTACCAGTGCCATGACACCATGGTGACATTCATTGTGGCTATATATTTGTGCACGATCATGATTATTTCCTTAAAATAAATTCTTGGAAGAGGGTTGCTGGATCAAAATGAAGGAAAAAATTCTAAAACACATAACCTTATTGCCTAATTACCCACAAGTTACGTAAATTTATCTTCCCATCACCAATCTTTGAGAAAGCTAACTTCCCTCCATACCTGACAAGAACTGATAAATTATTTAATTTTTTGCTAATTTGCTAAATAATAAATACTGTATGGTTGTTTTAATAAGTACTTATTTGATAAGTAATGGTAATAACTTTTTGTTTACTGTTAATTTAATGTTGATGAGTTTTAAATGGTCTGTCCCTGCTTTTCAGTTTTTTATTTTTTAAACCACTTTGTAAATAGCCAACTTATTGAATCCTCTTATTAGTTGAATCATTGTTTTAGTTGTTTGCTTTTAGATTTTTCTGGGAAGACAATTATATAATCTTCAAATTATGGTAATTTTTACTTCTTCTTGCCATAGTTTCTACTTTTTTTCTTAGTACATTAGCTAGAACTTCTCTCCTCTAAATCCTAGGGGGATTTCTCCAGCTGGTTTTAATTCCCTGATTAATTTTCTTCAGCTTGTGATATGTTGCTCATTACCTCCACTGTGGTTTAAAATTTGATATTTGTTTTTCATCTCCAAGTATTTTTTCTTTACTTCAGATTTTTTCTATTTCTCCTCCAGTTTTGTATATGCGATGTGCTCTTGAATCTCACTGAGATGTCACACTAGAGATTTTCCACTCCTATCTCCTGGAATGATACCCTTTTAACTTGTCGATTCCCTTCTTTTGAATTGCTGGATAGTTTCATTATATTTGGTGATTTTGTTGTTCATTCTTAGAGTGGGGACTTGATGCTCACCCAGAATGAAGAGTGAAGATGTTCTGTATCAAACACGGGGTGGGTGTTTGTTCAAACACCGTAGTCCTGAGGTCAGGAGCCAGGTCGACAGAGCGCCCACTTTTACTAACATGCCCTTTGTGTTCACTGCAAGCTGTGGGGTCAGCCTGTTTCCAACTTTTGCTCATTTTATCAGAGAAGCTGACCAATATGGACCTTTCTTTGACTGCCCCATGGCTTGCCCACCCTCTTAGTTGCTATAACTCAGAGTTCGGAGCTCTTGGTAGTGATTCTTCTGCTTTCGATGTCTCTTTTGGCCTGTCTCTTAAAAATCAGGATTCCATGGATCTCCCTTCCTCATTCTCCACACTCTCTGTATCTCTGTTGCCACCATACTCAGCTTCAACTCTCTCCTACATGCTTAAGACGAACCAAGTCAACGTCCCCAGTCCAGACACCTCTCTTGAATATAAAACTGGTTCCTCAGATGATTCAAACAAAACATGCACAAAAATGATTTTATTACGGAAGCACCCTTAACCGATCTTCATTACCCAACTCCCGGGTTGAACAAATATGCCCTGTTCTTGCTAGAAGCCACAGGGACAATGCCAGCAGAACACTGGGAGCTCTGGTACCACCTGCACACTTCTGCTCCCACCAGTGTGCGCTCCTTAAGAGTCAATTGTGCTTACTCTCACACTTGGTAATGTCATTGGTGCTTACCACGCAAAATAAGGAAATGTTAACAAGAAGACGTGCTGATGCTGTGAAAACCATACTGGAAACTTTGTAAAGAATTTGATCAAGGCAGTTGCTTAAAAAATGCTGTTGAATTAGATACAGGTGGGTTAAACGTAAGTCCAGAGACTTCAGCTTCATCCGCCACGGAGTAATGAGTACCAGGTTTATCCTGCCACCAGAAATAACTAAAAATCTGGACAAAATATACAAAACAATGGCTTTTGGACATTGAAAATCAGATAGCAGAGGACAGGGATCATGATGGGGAAACAAAGGAGGTGAGCCCTAGGATTACCCAGCTTACTGTCTGGAGAGAGTTTGCAGGCTGCAGTGTAGGGAGGGGAACCCAGGCAGAGCTGCTGGTCTCCCAGAGTTGAGGAGTCAGAGATGGGAATGTGGGGACACCCAGGCAGCTGATCTCACAGGGCACATGCATGAAAGAGGAGGGACCTGCACAGGGAGAAAGCGCCAGAGATCTGCAGAGGGTCCTTCTGGGGTCTTAGGTGCTGGCTGGGTAGCTATGTATGTGAGAAAATGTCCCCAAAGCTGGAGAAAGAACCACTCAAAAGGATTAGAGGAAACAATGCCTGTATTTTGCCTTTGGGGGCGATGTTAGCGATACTAAGGGAGAAGCGGAAAGACCCAGGGCCTGGAGAATTGACAAGACATGGGTGAGGAAGTGGGTTGTGGAGGACTCATCTTGGGGCAGAATGGATATTCTGGGTGCCCCATTTTTTTTTAAATTGGAGTATAAGGTACATATAGAAATGTACACCGATCATAACGTGTTCTTTGAGTTTTCACTAACACACTTGTATAAACCAGATCAAGAAACAGAAAGCTCCCAGCTCCTTTTTCGCTGCCCCTAGTCATTACACCCCTCCAACTCCCCTTCCCCCATTACCCCTCATTTTCCTTAGCTGGGCACCTATACAGTCCTCAACATAGGCTGCTGCCGCCACTTCTCTGGTTGACACTGACAGCCAGTTATGAGCTCTGTGTGGTGTGGCAGATGTCCAAATGCTGGCTGTCTTGGGGGTGCTGCTTGAATTCTTTGGAACACCCTGTGGGGCCTCCCCACTGCCCAGTTCCCTGACAGAGGCGTTCTGGCTCTGCACTGATGTCCTTTCTTCGTCAGCTCCATTATTAAAGTCTGCTTGCCTGGCAGGCAGCCCTCTTAGTGGGGTACCAGAAAGATGGCTCAAGTCCAGCTGCGTTCCACAGTGTCCGCTCGACCCATGGGAAACTGATGTATCCTGGCCATGCCCTGCAGTGGACTGAAGGCCACTCCACGATCCCTCTGCTTCATTTGCCTCTCATTCTTTTTTCTCCTGTCCAGATAGACACATGCGCAGCTTAGCACGTCTGTTAAGGACGGACATCTCCAACTGGAGACTGGAATGTCAGTCCCCCTTCCTGTGGACCCCGTCCTTACCATAAGAGATTACCTCCCCTCACTTGACTTTGGGCAGGGGAGGGGAAAGCCACTGTTTACCATGAGGCTGATGAAAGCCAATACCTACAGCTCTGCTCTCCCTCTGCTCATTCTCTTTTTAAAGGGGGGCTGGGTTGGGGAAAGTGTGGGGAACAGCCAGTGTCTTAAGGGTATCTAGGATTTGTTTAAATCAGGTACAGTATGACGTGCAGACACAGAATGGACTGTCATGAAGTAAGACGTTTATTAGACTCACAGATCCCTAGAAACAGGAGGCACAGCAGATAGGGCCACATGGGGACCACCAGGACCAGTCACAAGGCAGAGGGAGAATGGGGAGCTGTGGGTAAGAGCGGTTATTGTGGTGTCTATGGGAAGGAACAGGCGAGACAGGGTGATCAGGCACAGCATTTGCTGGACTGAATAATTTCAGTGGGCTCTGGGGCAAAGGGCCACGTACCAGACTACTAGGGATGATTAGAGCAGATGGATAGTGGCCCAGAGTGCACGATCCTAAAAGAGGAAGCAGTTGGGAGGGGGACCTCTGGATTGGTTGGTCTGCATTTGAAGGGTATTCTCAGGGGCAAGTTGTCTACTGTTGCTAGGAATTAAGTCCCTCCGTGGTCAGCAAAGCCCCAAGGTGTCAAAGCATCAGAATACAGAATATAAAACACATGGTTGACACAACCAGTGTGACTGTCTCATGATAAGCTCTGGAGGAGGTCTCTGGTTGTTGTTGGCTCTTTCTAGAATGTCTGATACATCATACCTCTTTGACTCCAGTTTTAGATCCTGGCTGTCAATTCTGAGACGACAGGAAATATTCCATCTAACCTTCTGCTACATAATCATCAGCAAAAAACATCTTTCATTTTATCTAACTTTCATATTGGAAAGGAAAGAGCTGGAAATGAAAGAGTTAGTAATTAAAGTAGCATATGCTGAAATGGACTCTACTTTTGTCTGGGTCTCTGTGACCGGATTCTTCGGTTGCAAGCAATGGTACCCGAGTGGGTGATTTAAACAATAAAGAATCCGTTGAAAGGACATGGAGTAGCTCACGTGGAAGGACACGTGACTGCCAGGCTTCTGAGAGGGCAGAGTGCACCTGCCGGCCTCGATCTGCTCCAGCAGTTTCTATATCCAGAAGTCAGATGCCGACGAGGGGAATCCCTGGTTGGAGGTCGGGGGTGGGGGGACTTTGAGTGACATTCTTACCAAGACTGCATCATGAAGGAAAGGAGTGATTCCATGCTGGTCCCAAAGGAATTCCGGGTAGGCAAAAACAAAAGATGTTCACCACGGGGAGACAGGTGCACGTAGAGAGCACAGAAGGGGCTTCAGAAAAGCCATCTTGAATTCCATCTCTGTCACTTATTATTTCAATCACAATTTCTATGGACTCCTGTTTTCTCACCTGTGATACAGAACGAAACGATAGCTCCCTTACCACGTTGTTGAAACGAGTAACTGAAAGTGCTGTAAAAATGCCAAACCACTAAGCTATTCATAAGGCATCAGCACAAACGACATCGTTCCTTCTGTTGCTGAATCTCTATTAGGCAGTAGACGGTGTGTGTCCTTGTCACTGTGCACTGAGGGCCTCCGGAGGAACACACACACTGACTTGACAGTAAAGCATAAAAACTTCAAAAGTCCCATGGAAATGCTAGCAGGTTCTAACCTTATAAACATTTGGGCTCTGAATCCCCAAAAGGAGTGAATCTGACATATACTTGTTAATATCTGCATCACTAACTGTAAGTTTCTGTGAAAGACCTTATTTACCCAGATCCCCTATTTATCTTGAAATGGACAGGAATTGAATCAAGAGGACTTCATGCTTCTCCGCGTGCAGAATGCCTGCCAGACAGATCTTATCTGACCTGTTGCTGCCCCCGTGCACAGCCCTGAGCGGCTCCAGAATCTGTGCTGACAATATTCCAATGTGTTCAGCTGATGTGCCAAAACCTATTGAAAACCCTCGGCCTGGACTGTGCTAGCAGCACCCTTTAAAGTCCTTGAAAGCCAGGCCCCTCCTGGGAGGAAAGAGGCCGAAGAGGCGCCTTGCTGGGGGGAAGTGGAACATCCCCAGATCCAGAGGAAGCCTTCGGCATTGTTAGGATGTCCTTCTTTGCTAACGGACAGAAAAATATGTGTAGCATGGGCCCTGCTTAACCCTGGGCTGTGCCCTCTGCTGGATGTAGGCCTGTTCTGGTAGGAGCCTTTGCCTGAGGGTCTAAGGAGCCTCTGGTGAGAAAGCTGATCCTGAGGGAGTACAAGGGTCAGGTGCATTCTTCTTTGCCTTGAAGAGACTCCCAGTTGGTGGAGAGATGGGGTCATTCTGAGAACAGAGCGAGTTACTTACATTAATTTCCTAGCCCAATCTCCCCATGGTTGGGATATGTGGGGGAGGGGTGAATTTCTCATGAAAGTTGCGGTTGTGAGATAAACCTCAGTTACCTGAAGTCTTAAGTCAGGACAGAAACGACGTTGCTTTGCTATTGTTGTAAAACGGAACTGTGAAACAGGGAGAGAAGTTGGTTCTCCTGACAGTCTATTTCAAAGCTTAGGAACTTAACACAACCACCATTTTATTAGCTCTCACCGTTTTGTGGGTCAGGAAGTTGGGCAGGACTTGCTTGAGCAAATTCTAGGCTCCAAGTGACATGGAACTATTGGACCACTTGAGGATGTTGATCTGATGCTTGTCTGGTCCAAGATGGCTTCATTCACATCCCTGGCATGCTGGCAGGGATGGCTGGATGGTTTGGGTCAGCCGAGTGCCCCTCCTTCTCGGGGGCTTCTCTGTATGGTCTCTCCAGCAGGGTAGTCACACTTCAACACGGGGGCTCAGGGCTCCAAGAGACCAAGGCAGAAGTTGCAAGTCCTGTTACAGGCTGGAATGGCATTACTTTCACATACTTTCTTAGGCAAAGTAGTCACGGGCCAGCCTGGGTTCAAGGGGAGAGGAAGTAGACCTACCCCTGCTTAGGAGGAGGGTCAAGGATCTATGGCCACCTTTAATCTGACGGAGAAACAGTCTCCCTTCTTCTGCAGGGAATTCAGGGCCTGGGGACAGCAGTGACCGCTTGGTTGCCCAGTGTAGCCAATGCTCTAATGAGGCAGCTTGCTGCGTGTGACACAGGGGGTGGGGACGAGGTCTTGCATGCAGCACCACCCTCATTGGGAGAGGAGGGAGAAGACAGCCTGGGCAGGTGTTAGCTGACCGGACTTGGGGCACATCATGTGGGAGACACCCTTTGGGGACTCCCAGAAGCACTTTGGGGCAGGGTGATGTACAAAGCCCCGCACACCCCCTGCAGGGATCTTGATGTCCAAAAGAAGGTAAGAGCAGTGGAGTCTGGGATACTACTGTAAACGATCTAGTCCGTCAATGCATCCTCCCCACCTGACACATGCACCCATGGGCAGATAGAGTTTGCAGAAAAGCCAATTGTATGCATCAAACAGTCACGCCCAATCTGGTGGTTTCTCGAAAGCCTATCACTCAGAGGGTGGCAGAGCTGTGCAGGAGTGGCCCCCAGACCCCAGTCCACCTCCACGGTGACACTACTGAAATGTCATGAATCACTTAAATGAAATGTAGTGAACACCATACCCCCTTCATTGGGGGTGAACCAGAATCACACACAGAACCTTCCTGTTTAGTCCTCCCAGCTCCACCGAGCTGTGCTGTTAATACCCTCAGTTTTACAGATAAGGAAGTGAGGCTGAGAGATGTTAAGCGATGTGCCAAGATCACACATACGGCTCAGGCAGATTTGAGTTGAAGGCAATCTGACTCCCAGCAGTTGTCTCTCTTGGAGGCGCCCCCTACCCGGACATCCTTCCAGGGCCCCACACCATGGGTGCCCTAAGAGGAGCTCACCCAGATTTCCTCCTCGGCCGGGGTGCCTTCAGCTGAGCTCACAGAACCCAGTTAGGCGCCCTCTCACTTTGTCCAGCAAAGATTTCAGGGGGCCTCTTGCAGGAAGTCCCTGCGGGAAAGGTGCGGGACACTCAGTGGGGTCGCGTTTCCCAGTCTGTGACAGCCCTGCTGGGTTCCAGCAGGTCCCACCTGTTGTGAGGTTACACTGGAGGAGACAGGAGGAGGGTCCTTTGGTTTTGAGGCTTTTCTGTTACCCAAAACAACCTTGCTTAGGTTCTCCCACTGGTGGACTCTCAGGAAAAAATACTGACTTCCCTGGCTTTGGACAGAGCCTCTGGTTGTAGGACTGCTGCTTACGTGGGAACTCAGAGTGAGGGAGTCCTCCAAACACCATCTGCTGACTGTGCCCCACAGGCTCCGTGCTCGCCATTTAGGGCACCCAGGCTCCATCTGGATGCATGCCCCGTTTGTCCGTGCTGGGAGGCTGCTGGGAGGCAAACGCAGGCATGGATAATGTCAACAAGAACAATGTTTTTCTCCACTTTTTTAAACTGTCAGCCCTGCGATGACGTGTCTATTGCTATTTTTCAATCATGGTCACTGAAGCCAGTTTCAAAATCCATTTAAAGAAGCAGTTTAAAACGTGCTGTTGTGTGTTCAGAGTTCAGTACCTTTCAGAAATCGATTATGAAGAATTCCACCCGAGGCAGGATTGAGCGCAAACTAGCATCTGCATCGTGGGGTCAATAGAGCTGGATGTGAACCAGGCGGTGGCCGGCTGACAGCTGGGGCAGGGACAGGACCTGTGTCCATTCCCTCTCATCACGCTTCCCTCCTCTCTCCCTCCCTCCCTCCCTTCCTCTCTTCTCGCCTCTCCACCTGTCTCACAACACCCGGAAAAGTAAGACTGCAAAATTTGGGGGTTCTAATAAAAAATTAGAATGAGCTCCTCTCCCCTGTTCTCTAAGCAGCCAGACCTGATCGCCTCTATCTGCCCAACCTTCAGCTGATTGTTCCCACTGATGCGGGTCGTGAACAGTCCATCCCTCTGCTCCATTGCATGTGGGGGACAACCCATGTTTCTTACTGTGCGTTCAAGGCCCTCCACGTGCCTGCTGCAGCTTACCTTTCCACATTCACCTCATCCCCATCAGGGAAAACCGGGCTCCAAAAATACTTTCTACCTCTGTGCTTTGCTGGTATTATTCCTCTGTCTAGAAAGCCCTTCTCTGCCATTTTTAGTTTTCAAAAGATTACCCATTTCTCAGAGCCACGCACAAGTCTCTGTCTTCTTGGGGAATCCTTTTTGAATCTCACAGCCTGCCTGAACCAAGTGCATCTTTCTCTGTGTCCTCATAGCATTTTCTAAGTACTTTTCTTACAGCCCTTACATTCTAACACCAAGCCTGGCGTGTGGTAGGTGCTTGCCAGTTTGTTGAGTTGTGAATCAGTGATTTGTGTGCATGTCTAGTTAATTATTGAAGTTCAGAGGTTATCTTTGGGACCTTTCCTCAAAACCAATAGGTGCTCAATAATTGTGTGGAATTAAATGATAGGGGTTACCACACATATTTCTTTCTTTCTGAAATCGCTTTATGTTATCTTGAAAAAATTTTTATAATTTTCAACTCTTTTGATAAAGAGTCATATTTTTCCTATTCAAAAGTAGACAATCCTTGGTTTATATGTTCGTTGAATAGATGCCCCATTCACCTCGGGCACAGATTAGATTTATTTTAATGTGAGCATGGCATTTACCACCACTTGGTGGCAGTGTACCCCAATTACAAGACCTTGCCAAAGGGAATACTGGACCCTGATAAATGCTAAAATTACAAAGCAGAGGTTATGAAGTGACAGTCAATAACATTCCATATCTAGATTCTATTTTGGTGACAGAAATTCTAGTACAGTACCCTATACTTAAATACTTTCTAAAGTCAGTCTCTTTGGACATGTCACTATTTCCCTGATGAACGTCTTAATTTTCTTTTACTCATGGGTGAAGAATAGAGATATAAAGATCTTGTGAAGAAAAGCCAGGTAATTAATCACCAACAGCAGCAGCAACACCAGCACCCTTTCCATTTTTTAGGGCTTCTTTCACTGTAAAAATTAAAAGTTTTATTAAGAATGTTTTCAATGTTTAAGATAAAATGTTCATATATAACTAGACAGGTTTAACCCGTCACTGTGATTTATAAAGTCCATACAGAAGGATGAGTTCTATGCAAAATTTTCTACTGGCCCAGAAAGTAATTCAGATACAGTTCTGAAAGGAACAAGGGCCACTTCTGTCTCTAGAAAAATCTAAACCCACAAGTCCAGGAAACATAACTGGGAATGTCATCTGCAGGAGCAGTTTGGTAGAAAGTAGGAGGAAAAAGGATGATTTTGGAAGCTGGGTCTGGATACAAGTCACACTTTCTAAACACACGTGTTCATCCTTGTACGTGCTCCCGTAGTCACGCAGCTAAGATTGTAACCGGGAAAGACGAAGCTGTGTTTGGCATTTGAAGGGGGCGTTGGACATCCCAAGAGAGAAGCAGCCACAAGATCAGGGACCTGGAACTCAAGAGGACACAGATGAGGAACTGGGTCGTTGGGCAGGGTGCATGTTCTGGGTGTCCCCTGTCATGGGTGACACTTGCTACTGCAGAGATGGGAAGAGCTGCTTAAGGGCACCTTTATTTGCAAACCTAATTTCTGAGCCAGGGTTACTGGGAATTCTGAAAGCACCGGCGGCATTGGGAGTGGCAGTCATTGAAGTTCTGCGAGGTTACCAAGGACCTTGCTTCTTTGCTTAGTAGGGAGAGAACATGACTATGTGTTTGGTAATTGGAGGAACTTGATTGCAGGAAACACTCTGGATGACTTTATTTGTAACTGATTTATTTATTTATAATTGTATATATCATTATAATTTTAATACATATCTTATACTATATATGATATAATGTATTTTATAATTTTATTTTAATTATTTATAGCCTAATTTATTTATACTAGAAAAGGCACCTTCGTGTGGTCAAACATGGGATCTTGTATGGATAACATTACTAAGACCATGATGTACCATCTACAAGACCTGCTTTGAATTCAGAATCATTTAGAGTTAGAATCCTTCTGGCTAATAGATCTTACATTGAAAAATGGAATAACATATGGCAGGATTTCCTTCCTTTAAGGCTGCATAATATTCCATTGTGTGTATAGACGCCATTTTGCTTATCCATTTATCTGTCGATGGACATTTGAGTTGCTTCCACCTTTGGCTATTGTGAATAATGCTGCTATTGAACGCACATTTTTACTGCCTTGTTTGGTTGATATGTTTTCTCCTAAAAGAAACTTTATTCGGTCAGGAAAGCAGGTTGAAACGTCAGGCATGAGCAGGGAGAGATATCCTCTTCAGGGCCAGGGACGGGTTCTTTTCTGCTTGCGTCCTCTCACCCCTTCACATGGTGAGTCCAGAAGCCCCAGAATGTTCTCATTCCTCAGCCATAGTTGTTCCTGCATCAGGAGAGCCAGACTCAAATGTGTCCCCTTGTGACTGGAGGCTGCTTGTTATGGCACTTGTGTCATGGAGGCATTTACAACAAAATTAGAGCACAAGAGATGCATTCGGAAAGTCCTCTGGAGTTGGGGGGAGGGGTGGAACTGCACCTTGTGATGAAATGCGCTAAGCACAGATGCAGTGGATTCTGAGCAGCCGCAGGTGCTGGAGCAGTGCTAAGAACATCCCCCTCAGGTGATACAGATTATAATTGGGCTCTTCTGAGATGCTCAGGCGATCTGTTTCCTTCAGTCTCACCTTTTCTATTCTTGCGTCCACCTATCGAATCTTTATTGGGAGTCTCTTGTGTACTGTAAAAGGCCTTGTGGAGGAGATCTGAAGGTCCAATGACTTCATCCTTCACAGCTTTTATTATCTAGACAGTGCAGTATGGCACGTAGCAGAAAATGGGGATGAAGCAGATGTCATTGAGGCCAATCTCAGTGACCTTGGTGTATAGTTAGGCGTCACTTAGTGATGGGGACATGTTGTGAGAAATGCATCATCGTTAGCCTATTTCATGGTTGTACAAACATCACCGAGTGTGTACTTACACAGCCTGAGATGGTCTAGCCTACCGCACACCGAGGCTGTACGGTGCTAATCTGACAGGACCGCTGTCGTATATGCAGTCTGTCATTGACGGAAACATCACATGACTGTACCCTGGAAGGAGAAGTCTGTATCTCAGAAGCAATCTAGGAAAGCTGCTTGGAGGAGGGAACATTTTTTGGTTGGATTCTGAGGAAGACCTCTCTCAGAGTCTGTACTGGGACATTCATTCCTTATTAAAGACATTTTGATGATTTCTCAGTCAGGAAAAGAAAAAAATGAGAACATTTGACTTAACAAACTACTGCTGGTACAGCTGGGGTGTGGCAGTTGGTGTTCATTGTCTTGACTTTAAAATGTGAGACTTTCTGAGTTTTTTAGGTTTAAGATTTGATTTTCCCAGAATTTTCAGAGGGTAGGAAGCCAGTTGCAAACTTTCTATACAGTTGAGAAGGAACAGTTACGGAAAAAGGCCTGTAACACTTCTCCTTTTCTCCATCAGGTTTATATCAAAGTATGTGCTTGTCACCAGATTCTTATCTTAGGATCTTAATCCGGTAATCTGAAGGGAATTTAGGAAACTAAGGGGCTGGTTCTCCAGCAAAGATGTGACTGGGGAGTTTTCAGGCAAAGCTAAACTTTTATAAAAAGGAGAGCAAGAGTGAGAAAAACACTTCAAACACATGAGGTGTGAGTGAAAGGGTGGCGGTTCCGTTAGGGAACAGTCAGTTAAAGACCCACTAGAGATGAAAAGGAAGTTAATTGAGATGAGTTTGCTCACAAGATGCCCTGGGACATAATTTAAAAAGAGAACTCTTGGGCCATATTCTCTTTCACACAATAAGGAGATAGTTGGTTTAGTCTGGAAGCCAAGAACATTGAGGTACGACTGCTTGGGGAAGAATCTTCAGGTTAATCACTAAGGCCTTTAGAAAAATACTGAGGCTGGGCTGGATTGGAAACTGCAAAAGAGAATGTGTCTCCATCTCTGAGCCCATTTCTCTTCTCTTATTCACGACAAAGTCACAGCGATCAGCTCAGCTCTTCACACTTAATAGGCAGTCAAATATTGTTGAGAGAATTCATTCAACAAATATTTATTGAGCACACCCTAAGTAGAAGGCAATTTTCAAGGCTCTGGGAACATAGCAGTGAATATATATGTATACACATATATGTATGTATCAGAGAATATAGTCCCTCCTGTCTTGTATAAGGAAATAATTCTTGATGAAGGCAGTTAATAAACAAATAAAATAAAATAAAATATCAGATGGTTGTGTGGTCTAGAGAAAAGAAAGAAATCTAGGAAGGGGAATCATAGTTGTTTCCTTTGGGACTGCTGTTAACACAGTACTACGGACTGAGTGGCTTGAAAAACAGAAATTTATTGTCTCACGGTTCTGGAGACCAGAAATCCAAGATCAAGTGTTGGCAATGCCATGCTCCTTCTAACGGCTCTTGGGAAGGAGCTGTTCCAGGCCTCTCTGTTAGCTTCTGTTAGTTCCTTGGCTTGTGGCAACGTAAATCCAATCTCCACATGGCGTTCCCCTGTGTCTCTGTCTCTGAGTCCAAATTTCCCCTCTTTATAAGGACATCAGACATATTGGATTAGGGCCCACCCCAATGACCTCATCTAAACTTGATCATCTGCAAAGACCCTATTTCCAAATAAGGTCACGTTCACTGGGGGTTAGGGCTTTAACATCTATGTGTGAGACACTATGCAACATACAACAAGGGTTAAGTGGTTGGTGAGCTGCTGTTTTATATGGGTGGTCAGGTGAGGCCAGATAAGGCAACATTTGACCATAGACTTAAAGAAATTGAGTGAGCGAGCCATCAGACATCTGGGGGAAAAGCCTTCCAGGCACAGGCCAGAGTGAAAGAAGGCATCTCATATTGCAGACACAAGGAGGCCCATGTGATGGGAGCCAGGTGAGAGAGAGAGAGGCAAAAGAGGGGCCTGAGAGGTTATGGAGTTTTCCCTCTAAGTAACATGGAGAGCCATTGGCAGATTTGAGTTGCAATGTTTCATAATCAATTTACATTTGAAAGGATCCTTCCAACAGCTCTGCTGTGAATAGACTGAGAGGGCAAGGTTGGAAGTGGGGAGACCATTGCAGGGGAGAATTGATGGCGGCCTGAACAAAAGCTGGAGTGACAGAAGTGGAGGGAGAGGTGGTCAGATTCAGGACACGTCTTCAAGGAGAGCCAACAGGATTATGGATGGATTGCATATGGGATGTGAGAGCAAGAGGAGATTGAAGGATGGTGTGTAGGCTTTGGGCTTCTGTAGTGGAAAGGGTGGATTTGGCATTTGCTGAAATGGAGAGAAGAGGTTTTGCTGAGATAGAAACGAGAATTTGATTTAATATGTGTTAAGTTTGAGATAATTTTTGCTATCCAAGTGGAGATAGCAAGTAGGCATTTAGAGATGGAATCAAGAGTTCAGGAAGTCATCAGATATAGATGGTATAGAAAGCCATCGTTTGGTATTCAATCAGCTAAGCAATGACGAAAGCATGGAGGGCTACCCAGTGGTAAAATCTGAAGGCATGAGTGCAGTTGAGGGTGTGGGGAGGAGAGAAAGACGATGGGTTGAGAACAACTGTGAGGAGCAGGAAGACCATAACCCCGCCTTCAGGTCCAGTGGCATGAGGAAGGTGAAGGAGAAAGTGGTTAACACTTTGGAGGCCTGCAGGGAAAACCACGTCCTCAGAGGGGAGCCAGGGTTTAGTCACAGCAAGGTGATGGGAACCCTCTGAGGAGGTTTCAGAATAGGGGGAGTTTACTCAGATTGGATGCGTGTAGGGAGGTGAGGAAGCGTGAGAGACAGGGTTGGACTGAGTGATGTCCGGAGTGGAAGTGTGATGAGCGGTGACTAGACAATGCTGGGCTTCCTGTAGCAACTACTTCAATGGGGAGACAGGCCATCAAGCACTCCAAGGCAGATTGTGGTCGTCAGGCTGCTGGAGTAGCACAGGGCCTTGTAAGGTGGGCTTTTGCTAGGATCACCTGGGACCCTGGGGCCCCATCTTCACTCTGCTTTTGGTATTTTGCAGCCTGGAGGCAAGATGTTACATCTGGAACTCTAGGATCCTCCTTCATGTCTGCTGCTGGCTGTGTCAGGGCCATGGCAGGAAGTTGCCAACACAGCCCAGAGTCCTGCAGATACAACGTGGAGCGGCCTCAGAGAGGAGGAGAGCCTCCTTTTTGGAAGTAGGTTTAAATGAGATGGTTTGTTGAAAAGTGACGTTGAAAAGTGACGATTGTGTAGATCAGGAGGTAAGCTCGCGGGCAATACACGTCAGGTCTGATGTTTAGTTATTGCCAGTTATAAAGGGGCTTTGAGATCCTGTTCATTATCTAAACAGATTCTAATTATCCAAATAGATTCGCAATTTTGTTTTATGATTTGAAGATAAAAGATCATCTTTCCCTAATGCTAAACAAAAAGGATGTTTTCTCAGCTGAATAGAAGGTTGAACTGCTATTCATGGTGTTTAGTCTTCAAACCTTTGATAGAAGAAACTTTGGTTCTTATCACTTATAGCTGTGTAAAAAAAGGTAGAGTTTGGGGTAAGTAATATAGTTTATGAAAGAAATTTCAACACATGTGTGACTGGAGTAGAAAAAGCAAAACAACTAGAGACTGCTCCAGAGAAGGGCTGAAATACCTCTTCCAGGCTTTTTTTTTTCTTCTTTTTTTAAAAAATGACTTCAGAGGAGAGAATCACTGCTTAATTCTAGACTAACAAAGGGGAAGCATTTTGAGAAGATAATTTTCGAAATAGGCCTTTGAGGGTGGGAAGAATTTAGGATGGTGTCTGGGAATTATACAGGGAGAATGGTGGTAGTAGAATTTGACTAGAGAGCTAGCAATACAAGACGTTTTAAGAAGCCTCTTAAAAACAAGTTTTACATTTCTTTTTTTTTTTTCCTAGTAGAAAAGCAACACGTGAAAGGCTTCCCCCCAACATGGCAGACCTAGTTGACTTGGACAAGATATCCCTTGCTGTCACAAATACGAAGAAATGCTGGATAAACTGTTATAAAGGATATTTTAGAATTCCTACTCAAACTAAAAGAAAGAAGTCACAAGGTGACAGAAATTAAGAGATAAATCTAGGCCAGTGAACAGTGAGGGACAGTGAAGCCCACAGTGCTGAGGGCTGTAGGTTTATCGCCCATGTCGGGCAGGAGAGATGGGTTAGGGCCTGCTGAGAGGGGGAGCTGGAGCAGACCCTCCCACATAAAGCCTGGAGCCTCCAATGGCTGCTTCTTTGTAAAAACCTCTCCACCTGCTAGTCTGGGAAGCGACAAGGAAGCCGGGCTCTTGGGTGACAGAAACATAAAGCCACCATTGAGAAAGTCAAACCCCAGGCCTGTACCACAAATTTAAACCATCTACTTGTTGTGAGAAGATAAGCCAAGAAATTAATGTGAAAACCTCTTCTGGAAAGAACGGAATGAAACTTCTGGGACTACAGCATACACCAACTCAATACTGCTCCATAGGGTAGCTTCACAACTCACAGCACAAAAAATTTCCAGAGGGGGAAAAATGAAGAATGATATACCACGAGGGAGAAAAGCAACTAGACTCATTCCCTAGGTGATATCATACAGTATTATTTAAAAACTCCCTTAATACTGTGGATTCCTATGCTTGTATCTCCAGCCTCGACCTCTCCTCTCAACTCCACATGGTCCTCGACTCCAGATTACCTTCAAGATAGCTCCACCGAGGGGTCTAATAAGAATGTCTAATATAATGTGTGTGGCAGCTCGCCTCCAAGATGGCCCTAAAAAGCCACCCTCCTAGCACTCATATCCTGTGTCATCCCTCCCACATTGCACTAGGGACCGGTCAGGGTGATCAATGGAGTATGGCCAATGTGACATTATTTCACTTTTGAGACTAAGTTATAAAATCACTGCAGCTTCTATTTTGGTTACTTTTTCTCTTTCTCGCTCTCTCTTGGGTCACCCGCTCTGGAGAAAGCCAGCTGCCGCGTCTTGACATTCAGGCAGCCCTGTGGTGAGGCTCAGGTGGTGAGGAACTGAGGCCTGAAGCCAACAGCCAGCATGAACTTGACAGGCATGTGACTGAGCCACCCTGAGGGCAGACCCTCCAGCCCACTGCACCGCTGGTCGAAGCTTGACTGCAATCTCATGGGCCACCTGAGGCAGAACCACGCAGGGACGCTGAGGTCGGATTCTCGGCCCTCCCACGCTGTGAGATAATAAAGGTTTGTAGTCTAATCTGGTCAGTTTAGAGGTAGTTTGTTATGTAGCAATGGATAACAAATACAATGCATCCAAAACACACTCCCAATCTTCCCTAAATCTTCTCTTCCTGCAGCCTTTTCTGTCTCTGTGAGTGGTAAACTCCATCCTCCCAAGATCTCAGGCCGAAACCTTTGGAGTCATGTTTGAATGATGAGATAGATAGTCTTCCCTATATTTGTCACACCCCACATCCAAGTTTTCAGCAAATCCCTGTTGGCTCCATCTTTAAAATACATGCATAATCTGACTACTTCTCTCTACCTCTGTAGATACCGTCTTGGTCCAAGCCACTATCATCTCTTGACTGGATTACTGCAATAGCTCCTATTGGTCTCCCTAATTCTGACCTTGTCCAGTTTCAGTCTATTCACAACAAAGCAGCCAGTTATCTTCTAACAATATAAATCAGATCATGTCACGCCTGTGATCAAATCCCTCTAATGGGCTCCAGTATCACTCAAGACAAAAGCCAACATCCTTCCTGGGGCCCTGATGCCCTTTGTTACTTGTCCTTCCTCCAGCCTCACCTTCTACCATCCCCCTGGCTCCCTTTCCTGCAGCCACACTAGTAGCATTAATTTTCCTCCAACAGGCAAGGAATGATTCTGCCTCAGGGCTTTTACACTCATGGTCCCCTCTGCCAGGAATGTTCTTTCCTCTGATAACCGCAGCATTTGTTTTCTCGTTCCACCTTACACAGGTCTCTTTCATGACAGCACTATTTAAAATTGTAGTGCCTTCCCTTCACCTTTCTTGCTTTTTCCCCGCTAACTTTTTCATCGTCTGACATCCTATATATCTCACGTATCTTCTACATTATCGCTCCACCTCTACTAGAATGGAAGCCCCATGAAGATGAGGAACTTCATCTCTTCTCTTCGCTGATGCATTCCAAGGCCCAGGAGAGATGTCTGGTGCTAGTAGGCACTCAAAGATTTTTTGGAAAAGCAAATACTATAAAAAAGAGAAGAAATATTATAATATTTGGAAAAGATCAAAAAATCTAAATGAGATTATAATCTATGTTTAAAATTACTGAAAGTGAAAGGAGTGAGAAGCATGAAAAAAAATTCAAGGCGCTCTTAAAATCAGCCCAAACAACTGAATTTCACTTCAAGAAATGGAAAATATAGCAACGAAAAAGAAAACAAAAACAAAGACAACCAAAACCATAAGAGATCAGTTAGATTCAGAAGACAGATCTGAGGAAACTACTCAGCATGGAGCATAGAGATATGATGAGATTCAGATTATAAAAAAGAAGTTAAAACTTTGATGAGAAGCCCTGTCATGTATTTAAAGGATTTCCAAAGGGAGAAAATACTGACAATAGGGGAGATGAGGTACTTAAAAAGACAATGGTGGAGAATTTTCCAGATTTTGGAAAAAACCAAACCCAAACTTAAATCTTCAGGTTAAAATAATATATAGAATGCCAAGCAGGATTAAAAAAATAATCTACACCTAGATACGCTGGGGTAAAACGTTAAACCATTGAGAAGGGAAAAATGCTAAACAGAGTAGGAGAGTAAAAGGTAGAATATTCTCAAAAGACAGCTAGGAGACTGACAGCAGACTCTTCATAAGTAGTTATATATGTCAGAATAAAGGTCGCTATGTCTTCAGTCCCTAAGGCAAAGAACCACCACCCTGGAATTCCATACCCAACTAAAAGTATCATTCAGGAGTGAGGGCCAAATAAGAAGATTTTCAAAAAAACCCTCGCTGACCATTGCTGAAATAACCACTAACATGTGTTTATCACTAGGAAGAAAATTGAACACGGAACATTGGAGAGGGCTTGGGGTTACAGTAGTGTGAAACAAACTGGGGAACATTTTGATAATTGCAAATAAACGTTGGCTCATAAACACAGCACTAATTTGGAGGAGAGGACTAAAAACAAGAAGTTAAAATACGGAACAATAAGGTGGCAGATGGCAGGAGGAAGGTCAGAACTGAACCGTTCCAAGACCTGGAGGATAGAGATTTTGATGGGATTGGGTCTTTTTTATGTCAAGTATGCATTTTAAATTTCTAAGAGAATGATACACATGCATAATTTTCAAGCTGATGAATGGGAAAGGAGAATGAAGAAATTTTAATCCATTTAATAAAAGTCAGGAGAGGAGAAAAAAAGGTTGAAAATTAAGAGAAAGCAAAAACATGTCCCAGGAAAACAGTAAACAAAGAAATTCAATTAGTGGTATTCTTTTTTTTTGTTTTTGTTTTTGCTGAGGAAGATTTGCCCTGAGCTAACATCCACTGCCAATCTTCCTCTTTTTGTATGTGACCCACCACCACAGCAGGGCCACTGACAGTTGAGTGGTGTAGGTCCACGCCTGGGAACTGAACCCAGGCTGCTGGAGCAGAGCACACTGAACTTAACCACTAAGCCACTTGGGCTGGTCCCAGTTAGTGGTGTTCTTATTGGATGAAATTAATTTTAAGGCAAAATGCATTGATGCAGATAAAGAAGATTACACTGAATGATAAGTGAAAATATTCACAAGTAAGGTATAGCAATTCTAGTCCAATGACCTAGACTCAAATATATAAGGAAAAAATTGACAGAGCTGCAAAGAAAAATTTAAAAATTCACAATTATAGTAAGAGTTTTTAACAGATCTCTATCAGAAACCAATGAAAAAGAAGATGAAATATTAGTAAAACTATACCAGACACGAATAACGTGATTAACAAAGATAACTTAATGTCAAAATATATAATCCTGGACACAACCTCTCCTCATTTTTTTTAAAGCATGTGGAACTTTTATGTTTCCTGACTACAAACACCACATAATTGATATTATGCAGAAAATATCCATTGACCACAATGCACATTTTTTAAAAAGTAAAGGTAAAGATCCTCTGTTCTTTGGAAACTAAATAAATACACTTACAATAAGTGATTAAAGAAGAAATAATATTGGAAATTATGAAATAATTAGAATCACATAATAATCATCGCAATATGTGCCAAAACATGCGAAATTCAGATTTATATAATAGAAAAAAACATGAAAGACTGAAAAGTGAATGAACTAATCATTCAACTCTTCAAATTAGCAAAAGAGAAAACCAAAAGAAAGAAGAAATTATATGCAGAAGAAATAAATTGAAAAAAAAAGAAAGAATAAAGAAAGTGAACAAAACTACACATATTAGTAAAAAAGAACAATACAAAGAAGAAAATAAAAATCACCCATGCATCTTATGATGCGCAGAGGCTCCCTGTTAATATTTTGGTGCAAGTCCTTCCTGTCTTGTATAGAGATGGAGCTGGTGCTAGAGCTGTGACAAAGATGGCAGAAGAGAATTGCTGTACTTTTCCATACACAAAGTTTGGATTTTAAGGAAAAATGGTTTGAAGGTGGCAATGGGAGAAAGAAAGACTCCTACTCTATTTTCTGGTTGGTGCACATGGATTTAGGAGAACACCAACTTGAGAGAGTTGCAGAAACATCATTATCATCAAGGGACCCCGAGGTTTCCGTTGGGTGAGGAAGAGGCAAGGCTTTCAGAGAAGAGAGTGAGGATATAGGAGAGCTCTGGATTAAAAATCAGGTGTTCCAGAGATACTGTTGAGAGGTTTAGAGAACAAGGAGGTAGGTGGTAAAAAGGGTCAGACTGGAAAGAATACAAAATGTGGGGAAAAGAGTCCCAGTGATAACGGATGGTTTTAACTTAGACACCTGGAAGGGACTGTGGTCCACAGGGAGGTGGGCATGACATGATTATTCCCAGTGGGTGGGCTTGTAAAGAATGGAATAAGTAAAAAGAATGATCAGTTTAAGCCATGGTCTTAAACTTGAACAAGATGGTGAGGGGTCTGTTGGGGAAGCCGACGGGGGAGTGGGAGGCTGCACCTGTCCTCTTCTGCCATTGAATTGTCCTTGTCTTCTCTCTTTTGGCATTTTCTGCTAATTTCTGGTCTACCGAGGGCACCTCTTGTTTTTTAGTATAATTATAAACTATTTTATTTTCTTCTGCCAATTCCAGGGTGAGGGGCGGGAGGAAACGATTGCAGCGTAGGTGCTACGTGCCACCTAGATCTGGAGACGGAGCTTCTGTTTTGATCTTATTTTCCACCGGCTATGGGGTTCAAGTTCTCCTCTCCAATTAGCTACTTCAAAAAACAAGTCTTTCCAGGGTTCACAGTTACTGATGACAGCTTCCTGAAAGGAACAACAAGGCAGGCCAGAATATGAGAAAAAGATCTCTAAATGAAGGGAGTTCAATTATGTTATATTTGTCATTCCATCAATTATGCTTTCCCCCTTGTCCCACCCCTAAAATGTCCTCTGGGCTTGATCCCCACAGAGACCAGTGGGAACAGGCTTATTTTCCCTCAAGACCTGGATGTGTTCACCATGGCCTCGTTTGGAGTCCTTACGCCTCCTGCAGCCATCATCTTTGATCCAGAGTTCATTCTTATCACTCAGATGACTCAGGCAGGACGTGCCTGTGCAGTCTTACAGGTGACAGTTTCCCCAAGTGCTCACAAACTCGCTGTTTTACAAGTGCATTTGCTCCTTGCAGATTTTGGCTGCACTATAAGCCTTGGGACGAGAAGCATAGTTGACTCTGGTTATCTAAGCTTTGTCCAAATAAACTGGAACCTCACTGTATCTCTCTTGGCTATAGAGCTACGTATATGGACAGTCCATCCTGGATGCTCTCCAAAGAGAGGATAGTTATTGAAATATTAAAAAAAAAAGACCTCCTTATAAGGAAGTTTCACCTAGGAGGAAGGCCCCCAGCAGTGGCTTCAGAAACAGCATTATAGTGTAGCTCCTGGGTGTTGGAGCCAAATATGATTCTCCCTGCCCTGAAGCAAAGACCCAGGCTGGTTTTTATAGGCCAGACATAAATCTGAAAAAGTGTTTATAAAATAGACTTGGTCTATCTGGAAGGCTTAAAAAACAACTTTTATAGGTTAATTCTGAGGAAATCGATTTGAGGCTATTTAGAGAAGTTGCTTTGTGGGGAATGGATCCCTCTCACCTTATCTCCTCCTGTCCAAGTAGGGTGTGTGGTTCATTCAACATAACAGCACTATTAATTTTCGGCTCCTCACACTCTTATAGGCAGGGAGGCCTGCTTCCTTGCGCCACTGTGAAAAGACAGGGGAAACCTTTATGAAATATTCATTGGTGGACCTCAACTCTCAATGCTTTTTTTTCTACCTTGTTATACCGTTCCAAGTTTGTAGTCCCACTTGGTGTTCCAGCTTCCAGTTGAAGCAGGGATGGCCGGAATGGATCTTACCCATAGAACTCTTGTGCTGGTAATGCCTTTAAAGCGTATTCCACTAAACCTGCCAATTTTATAGATGAGGCAGCTGATGCCCAGAGAGAAGGAATCTCTTCTTTCAACAAATCCCGCTAGTGTAAAATGTGATGCTCATGCTGGGGTCTGGGTATTTAGAAGGAAATTAGCACTTCATTGGAGGGAGTGCAAACTGGTAATTACCATGAATTACTTGGCATTTAAGGGTAATCTGGGAGAATCGGTGGGATTTTTGCCCACTGCAGATTGGAGGCAAGAGTAAGTTTCCTGTACTGGGAAATCTCCTCGCATGAAAAAAAAACAGTGGGAAGTCCAGTTTAGTCAGACAGTGGACTACAGAAGGGAAAGACTAGTAAGTGAGGTTGCAGAGATGGGTGGGGCCAGACGACAGAGGCCATTAAGGGTTGGAGTGAGCAGCGTGACTTCATCGGTGGGCAGTGCTGGCCATCAAGGGCTTTTCCCAGGAGGTGAAATGGATGAGCTAGGAAAGACAAGAACAGTAAGACCAGAAGCTCAACAAAAACAAGAGGATGACCAGGAGTGCGTTCTGTCCCAGAAACAAGGGAGAAAAGAGATTGAAAAAGTGGACGGTGCTTCAGTGTGTCCAGTGCTTCCAAGAAGTAAAAAGAGTGACAGAGAAATCCTGGGGCAGGAGCCAGATTACAGGGGGTTCGGCAGTGGGTGGTCGATGAGAATGTAGAGACAGACTGTGGAAAATTCTTATGAGTAGTTTGCCAGTAAAGAAAAAACAAAGATATGTAGGTAGTTTGTGGGGGAAACAAGGCCTGCAAGGAATGATTATAGGTAGAGAGGAAGAAATTGGTTGTGATGAAAGCCAGGGTTTTCAGATGGCTGGAACCCTGGTTGAGGGTGAGTGCTCAGCTTTTAAATGTGTTCTTTTTTTATCCGTGATATTGGCATGGCAAGCATTTCCTAAAATTTAAAAATCCGAAGGTGCTATTTCATTTTCTTATGTTACCACTAACAACACTGGACTTAGAAATCTGGACCCGATCTGACCATTATGGTGCTGAGAGTTGCCCCAAGGTACTCACCCGTCATCTGGGGTCCCCAAGGTTCCGCCTCAGGATGGCAGGCATTCACAAGGATCTGCAAAATACAGTGAATAGCCATTTAGATTATCCCGACTCTGCAGATCAGATCAAAGGGGATTAAACTGACGTGTTGCCCCCTTTACTTAAGCATTTGGCAAATGTCTCATTCTTTTAGAGATGATTTTGAGTTCTGTAGAATTAAGACTTCTTTCTTCCCCCAAGCATATTTCTCTCAGTTTTCAAAAGGTCGGGTACTTGTGGGAAATTTAATCCACATGTTTATGATTCATTTCGACTCCACTCCTTTCAGATTTATCTTTGGAGCAGGAGTTGGTACTTGAGAAGCCTTTTAAAGTTCAGGACTTTTAGAACCAGATAGTTATTTTGCTAGCTGTGTCTTGAAAAAACACATATCAAAAATTTTCATAAGATCAAAACACAGAGTTTGGAGGGTCGTCTGAATGTAGCAACCTCCCACCTCTCGGCAGTGTGTTTTCAACAACAAATCCGCAGGCAAAGGCCAGTGAAAGCACACAGGGAGCAGCTTCACGGAGTGGTAAAGAAGGGGTATCTGTGTTTATAGGAGTGTCATCCGGGTTGCTTCAAATACTCCTAGAGACAGCAGGCCTGGGAAGCGTCATGGCATCTGTATCCTCCCTGGTAGGCCCTGCTTCTTTTTATAGCTTCTTATGCATAGATCCTTAAGCTGTTGGAACATTCCGGATCACCTTGTGACTAGTTCAGCGCCTTCATTTTATAGACGAAATGGAAGCTCAAAAAAAAGGTTAGCTGTCTTCCTCAAGATCTCACACACTTCTGAGCCTCTTCAAGCTCTCGATACATCCATGTCGTGCCAAAGGGAAGAATATTTGATGGGAGTGAAGGTCACACCGTGGGGACTTGGGTTGGGTCTGGGCAGGGGGTGGTGGAGTTTGGGGAGAGTGGAGAAAGAGATTGAACCCTTACTCTCACACGGAGTGCCCTCTGAGTTTCTCTCTCTTTTAGATCATCTGTGTGTTTTGGGTTGCTTCTCCTCTTCGGAAGAGGGGGCTGAAATGGACCTCTGAAGGAATGATCTTTTAAAGCCTGACACCAGAAGGGTGTTACACGGGAAGGGTGAAATCCTCTGATGTGAAGCCCTATTTCTACAACCTTATTTAACAAAGATTTTAGAGCAAACTGATTACTCTGTAAACAGATGCCTTCAATGCTCAAATGGATACATATTTCCTGTTCCAGAACACTAATGCTTATTAGATGAGTCAATGGGTGACCATTCTAAGTATGTTGGATCCACTCAGTCACTGCAGGGGAAATCTATTAACCTTGGATACAAACTTTGGCCCAGAACAACTACACTTGGTTATTTAGTTTAGTTGTAAAAAATGTGGGAAATAGATGCATATCAGCAAAGGTCTTGGTTGTAGTTCAGCAAGGAAACTAGTGGTGAAATTTATGAAGGTTTTTATCAGAGTGAGGTCAATAGAACATATTCACACACATGCCATTTAAAATAGCATTTATTTGTTTTATAAATGATTATAAAAGTACTATATGCTCATGGTGGAAAACTTGAAAAATGCCAAAAGCATAAAGAAGAAAAAATAAATCACTTATAATTCCACTACTTAGAGATAACCAGTGGTAACATTAACATTTGAGAGTTTCCTGTGTTTTTAGTGGGTTTATAGATTCTTTTATTTTTTGTACAAAACAAATTTTGTACAGAAGTGTGTGAGATCTTGAGGCTCAGAAGTGTGTGAGATCTTGAGGAAGACAGTTAACCTTTTTTTTGAGCTTCCATTTCATCTATAAAATGAGGGGGCTATTTTTATATGTTGTAAACTGTTTTGTTTTCTAATTGTAAAGGTCGAAAGGAGAAAAAGATGTTTCATAAGCATCTAAGACCAACAGCCGTGGTTTTGTTGGGTCTCAGGACTGGTACGAGATCTAAAGCATTTGCAGGATCCGAAGCAGCTGAAGGTCACAGACCTTTATTCTCCATGTGTTGTTTTCCTTTCTATTTGTCTGCTTTTCTTCCCAAACTAATTACCAACCTCAATTTTTCTCTACCTGCTAGTTCCTTCTCACACGTAGTTTCTCGTTTCTTATGTTTTTGCCTGCTGTGACTCACACACAGCCCTGTGCTACCTCATGGCCTCTTGTTCCACATACCATTTGTGTGACATTTTCCAGTTCAAACTATTCAGGGAGAGAATCTGATTTATTCAGCTAATAACTCTTATCTCTATTGGAGCATGGCTTTGCACACAGGCTCTACCATAAATTGCTGGCCAGTTGGGTTAGTTACTTCTCTAATCTATTCAGGTATGGGCAGATGATGAGGAAATTTAGGTGAAATTTAGAAAATAATATTGAAGACAGCAAAAATCACCCCAAATCCTGTTCCTCTGTAATAAATACTGTTAATGTTTTCATGACTTTTTTCAGTCATTTTTAAGTGAAACTCTGTATGTGTG
The DNA here is from genome assembly GCF_041296235.1 of Equus asinus. NCBI lineage: Eukaryota > Metazoa > Chordata > Mammalia > Perissodactyla > Equidae > Equus > Equus asinus. The sequence continues at coordinate 7,731,719 of NC_091802.1, read as the reverse complement.
TATACACTGTGGGTGCATGCATGCATGAGTATATATTTTAAAAATTTACAACTCAACAACAAAAAAATGAACAACTCAATCAAAACATGGGCAGAGGATATGAGCAGACATTTTTCCAAAGAAGATATACAGGTGGCCAACAGGCACATGAAAAGATGTTCAATATCACTAATTATTAGGGAAACACATATCAAAACTACAGTGAGATATCACCTCACGCCCATCAGAATGGCTATAATTCACAGGACAAGAAATAATAGGTGTTGGAGAGGATGTGGAGAAAAGAGAACCCTCACATCCTGCCCGTGGGAATGCAAACTGGTGCAGCTACTGTGGAAAACAGTAAGGAGATTTCTCAAAAAATTAAAAATAGAAATACTATATGATCCAGTTATTCCACTACCTGGTATTTATCCAAAGAACATGAAATCAACAATTCAAAAAGATACATGCACCCCTATGTTCATCGCAGCTTTATTCACAATAACCAAGACATAGAAGCAACCTAAATGTCTATCAGTGGATGAATGAATAAAGAAAATGTAGGATATATATATACAATGAATACTAATCAGCCATTAAAAAAAGACAAAATTGTGCCATTTGCAACAACATGGATGGACTTTGAGGGTATTATGCTAAGTGAAATAAGTCAGACAGAGAAAGAGAAATACTGTAAGAGTTCACTCATATGCGGAAAATAAACAACACGTAGATAAGGAAAACAGATGAGTGCTTACCAGAGGAGAAGGGGTTAGGGGTAGGGCGAAAGGGATAAAGGGGCACATGTGTATGGCGACAGATGGAAATTGGTCTGTTGGTGGTGAACACAATGCAAGACATATAGAAACAAAGTTTACACAATGTTGTAAGCCAACATGACTTCAAGAAAATAATTTTAAAAGTTTAAAAATTTTATTGATTACATCCCATTTCTTAGCCAAACTTTATATTTTCAACATTTTCTCACACATGTAGCTATTTTTCTAAAACTTGATTTGTAGTGGTGTAACATAGTCCATTTTACAGACTTACTAATACTTTATTTCAGAATATCAGTATTATTAGGCACTTTCTGGTGTGATCTATGTGATCTTCCAAATGAGCTTTTTCCCCCCAAGTCCCTTTATATTCTTTAAAGAATTGTATTAAGTTTGCAGTTAAAATTGCAATAAATTTGAAAGAATTTACAAGTTTACAATATCAAATACTTTGATAATTTGATTTTTGATATTACTTATTATTCATTCTAATAGATACTCAGCTGGTTCTGGTTTCAGCTGGTTTTAGTTTTCTATATATGCACTAATTTGGTACTGAGTATACTATTACTGCTGTGTCTGACTTTAATGAAAATGCTTTTGGTGTTTCATCATTTCATATGATGTTGTCTATTGGTCTGAGGCAGGTTATTATTATTTTAAGGAAATATACTAGGATTTTCCCAAGTTTAATTCAGGATTAAATGTGGAAAAATTGTTTAATACTCATTTGCATCTATCAAGAACATACTATGCTTTTCTCTCTTTTTAACTTGATAAATAGATTTGAAGCATTTAGTTGAACTTTAATTTCTGTACCAACTCTACGTTGCTTTGTGTATTAAATTTGGCAAAGTTTAACATTCTGTGTCTATATTCAGAGAGAGATTTAGCCGATAGTTTTCTCATTTTTCCATTTCTCTTTTCTTTTTGTTTTTTCTTTTAGATAATCTCTGGTGTAGAGGGTGCAGTTATTCAGACTCCCTAGCTTATGGCACGTTTTTGTCACTGGTCTGTGCCAGGCAACACTGTGTATTTATTTATTTATATGTTTGTTTATTCATTATTCATTCCCATTTGTCCCCTACACTCAATTCTCATTCCCTTCTCTCTCCCACCCACGTAAACAACTATTGTAACATTTTAAATGTGCATTTGCTTATTTGACTGGGTTCTTTGAAAATGTGTATTATTGTCATGTGGTATGTATTATTAATTTATTACGTTGTAGATCTCATTCTGCTTTTCCTTTTTAAACTAAGCCAGAGGTGTTAGGACCGTCCATTCCGCCGTGTTTCTGGCCGCTGCACGGCACTCCGTGGCTGTTCACACATTTAACTTCTTTAACTCTTCAGATTTTGCATCACGATGATGCCAGCTCTATTAAAGAAATTTTGAGGTGTTCCGTGTTTTGTTTTTTAACATTTTGGCAAAGTTTAACTGTATAGAATATTTGTTCCTTGAAAGTTTGAAAAACTTCAGCCATAAAAACTATTTGTACCTGGTGTCACTTGGAGAATAGTTCTTAAACACACACACACACACCTCTCTTCCACCTTTATTGGTCCGTTTAAGTTTTTAGCCTCTTATTGGGAAATTTTTAATAATGAAATTTTTTTGAGGAAATCATTACTTTTCAAATCTAAGTGGTACATAGTATTAATAATCTTTCTTACAAATTCTAAATAATCTTTTTCATAATTGTGGTTACATTGATTTTTAGATTCCAAATGTTTCCTATTTGTGTTTTTGCTCTTGCTTTTTTAAAAGTTAAACTTCTAACCTTATTTCTGATATAGAAGTAATGTCTGTCTATTTAATAAAGGGGGTTTAATGATTTTCTTTTTGTGCAATTAGCCTTGCCCAGAACTTGTTCTATTCTATTATTTTTTTAAAAAAGAAATAAGGTTCTTTGTTTATCAATTTAAATGCTCTTTAGTTTTCTAAATTAATTTTTAAAAATAATTGTATATTAATCTGTTTCTTCTGAATTGTTTAGATTTATTTTCTTGGTCTTTTTCAGCTGAACGAATTGGATACTTAGTTCACATACTTTCACTCTTTCTTGTTTAATAATAAAATCTCACTCCTATTAATTTTCCTCAGTGTATCTTTGGTCACAGCCCCTACATTTCATACATTCTGTTCTTGTTGTCATAATTTTTAAAACAGTCTATACTTGCAGTTTTGATTTCTTCTTTGTCTCAAGAGTTATTTAAGAGAGTCTAACATTTCCAGTGTTTTAAAAAAATTCTTCTGTTATGAATTTCTGGGTTTATTACATTGTGGTTAGAGAATGTGAGAATGTGGTCTGCATTGTTTCTACTTTTTGAAAACTAGCAGGATTTTCCTTGTGGTCTAATATATAATCAATTTGTACTAATGTTCCATGGCATTTGAGAGGAAAATGTATTTTCTGAATATTTCTAAAGTTCAATGTACATCTATTAAACTAAGCATATGAATGTAACATCCTTTAATCCTTTCTATTTCTACATATATCTGTATATGTTTGGTCTACTTGAACTGAGACAGCCTGAAGGCATTATATTAATGACGCCCCCTGTAACTGGTTTTATCTGTTTATCCTTGCGTTTCCAACAGTTCTTTGCTCTATTTCATCAGTGGAATCAAGGAAGTGTCTTCCAACATTTCTTTAGTTGTGTTCTCTAAGATGCTGCAAAGGACAGGTGTGTTACAAAGCACAGTATGGCTTAATTTTACTTAATCTGGTTTGGCTTATATTATATTAGACAGATTTAGACCATATTCTAACACTAGTTCGATCTTGGTTATCATTGTTATGTGCGTTTTCACATTTTCCTGTATTTTTGCTTCTTCCTTTATTTAATCCTTCAGTATACATCCATTGAAGACTTCTTCCACATGTCTCCATTGCACTCTGAAATACATACTCATTGGACAGCATTTTAAGCTACGTATGCCCCTCCCCGGGACAGGATTATTCTCTCCCACCTCAAAGAAGTCAGGTTCTGCCATGTGTCTTGCTTCGGCTAATGGGATGTGATCAGAATTGACATATGCCGTATCCAAGCACCACATTGTAAGGGTCATTGCTTAATCTACCATTGTTCTTTCCTCTGTTGTAAGAAAAACATGTCCAGACGGGGCCACTCCTTTTTCCCAAGTCCCTGAATGGAGCCAACGTGGAGCACCACAGCCAAACTGTCAGGACTTTGTCATGTGAGCGGGAAATAAGCCTTTGTTGTTGTAGCCACTGGGCCTTGGCATTCTTTGTCAATGCAGCGTAACTTATTGATAGCTGATGAATATGTACATGCACTGAGTATCAGGCCCTGTTTTATCCATTGAGGGTCTGATTAAGATCTAAAACTGATGTGGCCCCTTCACTTGTGACACTTATGGGAAATTGAGAATGTCTAGGAAGTGCTGCTGGCCACTATTTATATAGGTCTCAGTAGTATTTGATAGTTTTCTTTGTATAGAATCTGTATATTTCATGCTAGGATTTTCCAAAATATTTTGCATTTTTTGCTATCATGAACATAATTGTTTTTACTATGTTGTGTAAGCACTCATGGCTGGTATATGGGGGATCTACATCCATTTTTGTATCCATTTTTGTATCCATCTGGGCACTTGATTAAGTGTTCACATTCAAGTATTTATATAGTTATTCACTGGATTTTCTAGGTATATGATCACATTTCTAATAATAATTTTGCCTTTTTGTAATGATTATAGCTAACTGCCACTTTGTATCTCATTTAATTGGCCAGATTTCCACAAAAACTTAAGTAATAACGGTGATAGCAAACATTTTTGCTTTTTTTCTGATTCTAACAGGAAAGTGTCCAGCGTTTGACTCTTAAGATATGACTTGTTAGTTTAAAACAAAAAAATCTTTGCCACATTGAGAAGATCATTTTCTGTTTCTATCTTTCTTCGAGTTTTTATTCTGAATATGTGTTGCCTTTTAATAAGGGCACTTTTAGTGTCTACCGAGTTATGGTGTGTCTATTTATAAGACTCCTTGTTAATTGGTTTCCTAATATTAAAATACTTCAGCGTTCCATGGTAACGCTAGTGGAGTATGATGGATAATCTTTTAATACACGATTTCCTTCAATTGGCTGATATTTTATTGAGCATTTTGGAATTTGTGTTCGCAATTGGTTTGGTTTATAGTCCTTTTTCGTGTGGCCTATCTTTGTGAGGTTTTGGTATCAAGATAATTCTTACTTGTAGCGGACATTTAAAATTTTATTCTATTTTTTTACTATTCAGGAACAGTTTATACCGCATAGGGATTATCTGTTCCTTGAAAGTTTGAACTGACTTGATAATAAAACTGTCCGGGTGAATATCTCTTCAGGAGGTAATTCTTTAGTAACTTCCTCAGTTTCTTTGATGGGTTTCTTTTTCAGGTCAGGTTTTGTACTTCTTGAGTCAACTCTGCAGTGGCTCCTTCAGATGAGGACCTGCTTCAGATTTGAGGCTGTCCCTTGATGGAGGATTCTTTCTCCTGATTAGACTAGATCTTTAGCTGAATTCTGCCTCTCGAGTCATAGTATTTTCCTTGAGTGCAAATTTCGTGCGAAGTACTGATGAAATGCCTAAAGGAGAGAGGAGCGGGACCTCGGTCACTTGTACACCTGCTCATTAGTGCAGATTTTCATGGGGGCTAGAATTTGATTTGAGACTTTTGCTTTCACTGTAACATACACCAGGAAATGAGGTTGGGGAGTGGGCAGAACAAAATCTCCCACAGACCTCTAATCATTGGAGCCTGCTGGTATTCCCCCAAAAGAACTTGAAGACTGTGGGCATCCAAATTGGCTTAGTTCGGTATGTTCTCAACAGTCCTCTTGCCGTATGAGAATGGAGTTGGGAAAGGAGTGCTCTGGCTGCCTCAGAAAGGTATTCCTTACACAGTAGAGAGCTCTGCCATTATTACAAGCCTTAAGTGCCGAGTAAAAGTTTCCTGGGGCTGCCATACAAAGTACCGCAGACCGGGTGGCTTGAACAACAGAAATGTATTGTCTCACAGCTCTGGAGGCTGGAAGCCTGAAATTAAGGTGTTGGCAGGGTTGGTTCCTTCTGAAGGCTGCAGGGGAGTATCTGTTCCATGCCTCTTTCCTAGCATTTGGTTGATTTGCTGGCAATCTTTGGCTTGTAGCTGTGTCACTTCATGACTTAATCTTCATATGACATTCTTTTTGTGTCTCTTCACTTCGTCTTCCTTCTGTGCATGTCCACCTCTTTGTACAAATTTCCTTTTTCTTTTTTTGTTTTTGGTGAGGAAGATTGGCCCTGAGCTAACGTCTGTGTCAATCTTCCTCTATTTTGTGTGTGGGACACTGCCACATCATGGCCTGATGAGCGGTGTGTAGGTACAGGCCCGGGATCCAAACTTGTGAACCCCGGGCCACTGAAGCGGAGTGTGTGAACTTAACTGCTATACTACTTAGCTGGCCCCATCACATTTCCCCTTTCTATAAGGACACCGGTCATACTGAATTATGGTTCATCCTGATGACCTGATTTTAATGTGATTTCTTCTATAAAGGCCTTATTTCCATGTTAGGTCACATTCTGAGGTACTGGCGCTTAGGACTTCAATAAATCATTTTGGAAGACCATAATTCAACTCACAACACTGAATAAGGCTCCCAATAGAGGGAAGGCTTCCTTACTGTCATTTGGGCAGCTGGCACTCTGTGTCACGTAGCAAACATGAGTGGGTATGTCACCAACTGACATTCTTAATCTACTCCATCAGTCATCTCAGTTAGTAGATAGTGTTTTTGAAGTCTGTTGACAGACTGTTCCCATCTTCCCAATATTAAGTTTGCGGGTAATTTTGGGCCTCAGTATTTTCTTTTTTTGTCTTTACCAGTATTTTTCTGGGACGTGGAGAGGGGCTATGTCAGGCCCTGCTAGCTAAAAGCCAAAAGTTGTAAATCAAATGTCGTTCTGTCTCCAGGTTCCATTTTGCTGCCTTTTACTTCTTCGCCATCTGAAGATAAGCAGGTTGCCACCCTGGACCACACCTCTAACAGCATCTCTGCAGTGGCGTGCTGGGTGAGGCAGAGAACAACTCTAGGAGGCATTGTTGCCTGCAAAGGCAAAGACTTTTGTGGGGACCATTTGTGGGTTCAACCTTCTCCACACGCTTGTGGTGTCATACCAATGGGCTCTGTGTAGCCTCTTCAGGGATCCCCAGCTGTCTTTACTGCTCACAACTCTATTATCTTCTGAAGTCTTGCAGCTTATAAAATAGCTATTTTGGCCAAAGCCGTACAATAAAGAATCATATTTGACTCTCACATTTCGCCTGTGCTCTCACTAGCTAAATAATGTGACATTTCGAATTTGGAATCTTCAAGTTTAGCTTACATTTTTGGCTTTTACTAATTTTATCAAGGTCTTACTGGGATGCTTGTCAGTTTCCAAAGTGCTCTGATATGATCTCATCTTATTCTCACAATAAGTTGCTTTTCTGCTCATTTTTCATGGCGATAACTCACAGAAGTTACTGGAGGCACAGGGGCGACTTGGCCAAAGCCACACAGATAGCGGGGGAGCCAGGACACCGATTCAGGTCTGCTGACTCTCAGCCCGGCTCCTTTCCATTAGGTCATTCTGCTCCCCTGCTACCTTGCCTCCAAGCCAAGTCTCGGCTGTCGCTCAAGATCTCAAAATACCACCGCCTCCTCCCCGAGCCTTCCCAGATTAACAAGATGAGAATAACGGACAGCTTTCCACTGTATTGCTCTGTCTGTGTAGATCAGGGGCGGCAAACGGCTGGCTCCATGGCCCGCTTTTGCTGGTCTAAGGATGGCTTTTACATTTTTAAAAGGTTGTAAAAAAAAAAAGAAGAAGAAGATGTGACAGAGACCCATGTGTGGCCTACACAGTCTCAATCATTTGCTATCTGACCATTTACAGAAAAAGTTGGCCAACTCCTGGTCTAGATAACTGTATCTCCCTTTATCCACTTTTAAAATTCACTTGCCCTCCATCTGTATGTATTTCACCAATTTTTGTCACCTATTTATTTATTTAACACGGACTTAGGATTGTTGCTTTTGATATTCAAAGCTCCTACTTGCTATTTCCTGATATTTTTCATTCTCCTTCTATCAGGCACTGAGCAATGGGTACAATGTGGAATAAACTGTGCCTTAAATTTATTTGGAAGGAGAGGGCCTTGGGATCAAGCTTGTTAGTTCATGCTGAATTTCCAGTGAATACACTAAGTACTAAGGCAGTTCAAGGGAGGAGAATTCTTGAGGACTAGAGAGTAAGCCCCCTGACGACAGGGAATGTGTCTTTCTTGTTTACTGCTATCCCCAGCATTTAGCACAGGTGCCTGGAAAGTATTTTTGACTGAGAATAAGGCCTGAATTCACTGAGGAAGATTTTGGGTTGGAAATGGGACTTTTACTGACATTTGAAGACAGGGTAAGAATTGGACAAACAAATACGAGTGGAGATTATACTTGGGGCAGGTAGACTGATATAAGAAGAAAGAGCCCAGTGCATGTCTTTGTCATAGCATTCATTATCATTGAAATGAGTGAACAACTAGTATACTTAATTGTTTTTAATAGACTTTATTTTTAGAGAAGTATTACGTTCACAGCAAAACTGAGTGGAAAGTACAGCGATTTCCCACCCCATGGCCTCACACATGCACAGCCTCCCCCATGATCCACATGCCCCCAGAGTGGGACACTTGGTACAAGTAATGAACCTACACTGACATGTCATCACCACCCAGAGTCCCTAGTTTACATTAGGGTTCACCCTGGCTGTTGCACATTGTCTGGGTTTGGACAAATGTATAATGACATGGATCCACCATTGTGGTACCACACAAGGTGTGTTTAATTTTTGATCCAGGGAGAAACAGTAAGCCCCTGAGTGCAGGGACTTTGGTATGGTCTCTGTACATGCCCACCGCTCAGCACAGTGCTCACAACGTGACGGGGACTTGATTCCTCTCTGTTGAAAGGAGTGGTGGTCTATGAGACTATGAAAGCAGATCAGGGCCTGAGAGTGGGGAAGTCTTCAATGCTAGCATTTATCCTGACATCGACATTTATCCTGTCTATGGTCCAGGGGGCCCACACACTACAGCCCGCAGGCCGAATCCGTGTATTGTCCATGGCTGCTTTTGCATTCCAATTACAGAGCTGAGCACCTGGGACAGAAATGGTGTGCGGTCCCTTGGCACACAAAGCCTAAAGTATTTATTATCTGCCCTCTGGGTAGGTAAAGTTTGCCAACCCGCGCTGAGAGTGGTGGCGAAGGGTTGGAGAACTCTAATGCTTTCTTGAAGCTGGTGCTGGGTTTCTAGTGGTTGCAAGGACTGGGGCTGTAAAGTACAACCTGTCTACCAATGCCACTCAGTCTGGGCACCTCCCCCATCCTGGAAACTTCCTTGGGCATTCCTGTCTCAGCTGAGAATTCTCCTGGTCACATTCAGGGAGGCATTCCATTCTTAGGAAATGCTGTGAGCTTTGCTCATGTCTAAATAGCTCCCCGTGCATTGGCTAATTTTATAATTTTTGAGAGATGCCTAGCAGATGATTTCCTCAGGGATTCCCCAGGCTTCTTTATTGCTCATAACTCTCTTATCTTCTGAAGATTAACAGTTTATAAAATGGATACTTTGGTTGAAGTTGCGTAACAAAGAATTACATTCGCCTCTCTGCTTTTCTCTCTCTTCTCTTGGCGGCTGAGGAATATGGCATTTCGAAATTTGAATCTTCATGTTTAGTGTACATTTTGGCTTTTTCCAATGTTATCAATAAATTATTACACAGGCAGATAGATTCTCAGGGAATTTTCTGGTTGTTCATCAAGGTACTCTTTTACACTCTGAGAGTTTGAGGCCATATGGTGCAGTTTAAAAGACGCTCCGAAGTAGTTTCCAGAGAAAATAGGTTCGACCCAGAGAAACTGATGTTTACAGGCCTGGTGTGTGATGTTTTGTATGACTGCCTGCTCAGCTGTGCCTGACACTCTAGAAACATTCTTTATTTACGTTTCTTTAACTTTATTTTCATTATATAATGTTCTTCTTCAGACATATTAATACATTTGGGACTCCTATATTGCCCAGGTTTAATCTCTAAGTTTTTCTCTTCCTACATAAGTTCAGGTGATTTCAGGGCCCTCGGTGAACAATAGGATAATGATATTTGGGGTAAAGTGTACAAGTGTGTGAATTACTCAATAGCCTAAGTGTTTGTGCATGAAATTTCATGCAATGGTATTTACTATCTCATGAAGGTGTATAGGCTGTTGCCACATAAGAGCTATTTCTAGTGAGTAAATGTGTTTCCTGAGTTCTCTGAGCCACTCCGGCAAATTAAGCGAATCCAAGGAGGGGGTTTTGGGAACCTCTGATTTAAGCCAGTCCATCTGAAGCACAGGTGACATCCTGGACTTGCGACTGGTGTCTGAAGTGCGGACAGTATTGTAGGACTGAGCCCTCAACCTGTGGGATCTGACGCTATCTCTAGATAGGTAGTGTCAGAATTGAGTTGAATTGTAGGACACCCAGCTGGTGGAGAATTGCTTGGTGTGGGGAGAGAACGCACACCTGGGAATCGGTAGTCAGAATCATAGAAAGTCACACAGAGAAGGGGCCATCCTGGAAGGATCCTATTTTATCTACATGTTATTTTTTCCATGTGGGGAAGTGACCATGTGAGAGTATGAGCAGATCGAAAATTGGTATCATTCATGGCTGAGATACTTTGGGGTGCAGATATTTCACTTTGGGAGGCCCTTGTGAATGGAAGGAAGGATGAATTGCTGGAGATATGCTCCAAAGCCAGGAGGAGCTGGTGGCTGGCATGGGCTTTGGTCCATGGGCATACACTGCCTCGTTGTTGTCAGGGGCTCTCTGTGTATAACTGATGCTCCAGGTTATAGACGCACCAAAGAGGACTCCTGGGTTCCTGCTCCATGGTGGGCAGTCGGGGAAAGCTAGGACGGACATTCAGAATGGGGTAGGCATCCCTGAGTAGCCTTGACAGTATTTAGGGAGACGAACTCATAGCAAAGATCAAGTTTCCTGCCAGTCAGAGAGATGGGGGACTAGAGCATTGAGATTTAGGTCAGTAAATAAAATGAGACCTCAGTTCTTCTTACAAGTTGGAGAAGTCGGGGATGTTTCAGTGACATGAGGACTCTGAGTGGTTACTAAGGAAACTTCGAGACAGCAGAGACTGGGAAATAGAAAGAAAAATAGGCAGTGAAGCAAATGGTGGAAGAGAGTAAAGGTTTCTACACTGCAGACTTAGGAAAGACTGTAGAAGGTGAGTCAAGATAAAGGTCGGGCTGCAAACTGTCCCTGGTAGGTGGGGAGGGGCTAGCAGTGTGGGAGAAGATGGGCATGCATAAGACAGAGTCTGAGCTGGGCCAGAGGGTTCTGTTCTGATGGGCGCTGACATGACAATATCATGGATGTTACTCATTATGTAATTCTACAGAGGGAACTAAACAAGTTTTAAATGAAGTATTTTCTTTTTCAAGCAACTAGCGTATTCCGCATCTCTGGGATGCAGTAGAGCATTAGTGTTTGGAAAAAGTGACCAGTGCATAAAATAAAATCGTACTAGCATAGCCCGTTATCTGTGTTACCTCCTTACTGTGCCTGTAACATAAAACAGAATGATATGGCTTATTTTATGAAAATACAAAGCATAGCTGGGTTGAAGTGTGCACAGCTCTATTCAGATGTGCGACAAGAACAATTTAACTTGCTTTCTGCTTTGTAACTCATCTCATTTTGCTTTTGAGTCCCTCTGCCCTTTTTCTTCCTCTGTGGCTGGAAAAGAAGCCATTTTTTACTTTTACTTTTTTGCATACTTACCCCTTGCCCCCATGCCTCTTTCCCCCAGATTGGTCTCCCACAATAAGGTAATCTGTATGAACAAATTAATGCATATAGCTTATATTTTCTCTGTACACATATAATTCAAAACAGATTATATATGTACTAATAAACATATACACATGTATTGGGATTTTTTAAAAGCTTAAGATACTGTTAGACACAGTTTTCTGATATTTTCACTCAGTTATGCCTTACAGAACTCCCTCCAAGTCAATTGACTCACTCTATTATATTATTTTTGGTGGTTGTGTAGTATTCCGTGGTGTAGATGGATTATCGTATATACAGCTCTTCTTCTACTGAGCTGCATCCACGTCGTTTCCAGTTTTTTCCTGTGAACATTGCTACAGTAAACATTCATGTGGGTGTCATCTTACAAACTAGTGGCTCAAAAGCAGTTTCTTGCTTGGGGTGGGGAGGAGAAGAGGTGGGGTCACCCTCTCCTTTGAGCTGTGGGACAGATGTGAACTCTGATGAAACTCTGAGAATGGTGTCATTTAATTTAGTTAACTTAAGCTGAGTCTAAATAAGTCTGAAATTAGAGTTCTCCATTCCTATATCAACCCATCCTCACAAACTGATGGATACTTATCATTAAGAAACTGGGGCCGGCCTGGTGGTGCAGCGGTTAAGTTCGCACGTTCCACTTTGGCAGCCCAGGGTTTGCTGGTTCGGATCCCGGGTGCAGACATGGCACCGCTTGGCAAGCCATGTTGTGGTAGACGTCCACATGTAAAAGTAGAGGAAGATGGGCATGCATGTTGGCTCAGGGCCAGTCTTCCTCAGCCAAAAAAAAAAAAAAAAAAAAGGAGGATTGGCAGCAGATGTTAGCTCAGCGTTAATCTTCCTGAAAAAAAAAAACAAACTGTGTACATTCATTTGTTCATTTATTCTTTTACCAATCCATCTATCTGTCTTTTATCCATCTCCCCACTCACCTATCCACTCACCCAAACATTAGTTGAACATCTATTATGTACCTGACACTACTTTGGGTACAATAGAAGAAATAAAAGGTATGTATGTGAAAGGGGTTATAGTGTAGTTGAGAAGCAAGCCATATGTGTAGGAACAGCTGTTTAATAGTAAAGGCTGGCAAAAGATTGGACTGAGACATGGGACGCTAATCAGGGTCCTTGTTCTGCCTTTGCTTGCTTCTTGCTCATTCTAGGACCATGAGGAGGTCACTTCACCTCTCTCGACCTCAGTTTTCTCATCTGCAAAATGGCCAGCAGACCTAGATCATAACTGAAACATCGGGGGGCCTGCAGGCCAAATCCACCCCATAGCCATTTTGTCTGATCCTTTACAGTTAAAAAAAGACCCACCATTTAAAAACCAGGATAGTTTTCCTAAAAATATGGATTTTCATCTTCTCTCAACAAACAAGGGAAAGATTTGTTAAAACTGTGTCTACCTGCCAGTCACGCTAAGCAAAGATTGGCTAAAGCCGGGTAGTGGCTGCCTCCTTCAGACAGGAAAGTCCCTCCTAGTTTCTCACAGTCCTCACCATTCCCTAAAGTCCTCCCATTTGACCTCACATTGAGCTGTCAGTGGCCAATTAGCATTGTGCTAGCATGGCTGATTTTTCTTTTGGTAGAATAATACACTTCTTTCATCTATGTAAAAGTGGGGGAAAAAAGATGGACCGAGGGCTGCCTGTTTCGAGGAAAATGGCATAGATTCTACAGGGAGACCAAGTCAGGAATACACCTAGGTGTTTCAGAGGCAAACAGAAGCTTTCTTTGAAAACCACCCCTGGGGGCTGGACTTCCAGGCTGTTTCGGAGTGGCAGCCTGTCGCTCCCCCACTCTTGTGAGCCCATGTCACTGCCAGTTATACACAGCCTGTCAAGTTGCACCAGAGGAGAACAAGTTAGGAGCCAGCTCTGCCGAGGGACAGAAAAAGACAGAGGGAGAGCAGGCCCTGCTATTCAGAGAAACTTCTTTGCTCCTGCAAAGGCAGTGTCTTGGAAGGCTTACGGTCTCTGATTTCTATATGGTTTTTGGCACATCGTTTTAATCAGAAGAAGAAAAGGAAACACTGCAAAGCCTTCAAACCCTAAACACAATGAGCTGGCAATGGAAGACGCAGTTAAGTCATTCCAATAATATGCCAGGCTCAGAATAACAACATCTGTTCCTGCGGGGCAGTTAGCAGGGGATTAAAAACAAGAAAGAAACCTTAGATTTTAATGCAAATAGATTTACTGACTGGCGATTTGGAACCTCCATCAGACAGCGTCGCAGTTATCGTTAACGGCGTGTCTGTGCCTCATTCCAGGCTGCACGGGGCTGGGCGCAGGAGCGGGTGAGTTGGAGAGATACGACCCCTGACCGCCACGATTTATAGTCCATGCACAGACACACTTCAGTGCATTAAAAAGTGCCATGGGCTCTCCTGGCAGGAGCATCAGACCCTGAAAGACTCCCTCTGCTGTATATAGGACTGCAGACTCACAAGTGTTTGCACCGAGGTATCAATGTCGATAACAGCTCTAAATCCCTCCCTTTCCAGATACACTTTCAATTCCTCTGAGTCCATTGAGAGATGTCCTCAGTTGGGTGTTAATTAACACCTAATTTCCCTCAAACCATAGGGCAGGGCTTTTTGCTTCCAAGAAATCTAGGCTTGCAAAAGTGGTAAATTTGTAAGCATAAGATCTTTCAACGACCAGCCCCTCAACCCACCGTGCCCGCCCCCCATAGCTTACTTGACTAGTTCAGACTCCCTAGATTTGAACCCCAGGCATGTCAGCATCCGGGCCAGTCTATATTTTGGCCGTGATCTCCTCCCCAAATCCTGTAGCATATTTCATTCACAGGTGGAGCTTTCTCCACCCGAATCACCTTCTCCGTCACCTGTGTAACTCCTGCATATTCTTCAAGGATCACTCAAGGGTCACCTCTCCCAGGATGCTTGCCCCGCTCTCAGGCTCAGTTAAGTACCTTTGCTATGTCCTTCCATATGCTGGGTGCTTGCATCTGTCAGCACACTTAATGTACTGCAACGTAGACAGCAAATTCCTCCAGCATCTCACTGTGGGAGATGCTACTTAGGGCTTCATTGAATAAGTGCAATCATTCCTTTGGCATTTATGGTTGGTTTGGTTCCTGGTATTTGTCTTATGGGGTATATAAAGAAGAAGCAGCCTTCGCTTCCATCCTCAGTGGATAGGGGAGAAAAGTGTGTCCCCAAATCATCACCCTGTAGGCCTTTTATTGCCAGATGCAGCTGGAACCGAAACACATTGAAAATAAAGTCATTTACCTGGCGGGTCAGAAGCTTCGCCAGTTTCTTCCGCGTCGTTAATGCTTCCCTTCCATTTCTCCAGTTTCCTGTCAAATGAGGGACCTTTTAACTCCCACATTCTGAATTTTTGCCTCACTCTTTTAATCATCCTCCATCTCTGATACCTGAAGTTCTGGAGCAGATTTCTGCACCTTTCTCTACTTACGGTGAAAAAATTTGTTTCTTCTGTAGATGATTTGCTCAAGGGTCTAAATTCAAACGACTCAGTTTAACATTTGAAACGCCTTTCCTTTCCCGAATACTGTGTGTTCTGGTGGTAAGCAAGCCTAAATTGGAATCGTGGCTCTAATACTAGTTAATCAGGTGACGTAGGGCAAGCTAGTTAATTTCACATCCCAGTTTCCTCATTTGTAAAATGGGGATAATCCTACGTAACTCACAGAGTTGTTGCGATTATTAAATAAGATAAAGCAGACCTGAGGCGTAATATGTAGCACCTGGGGAGTGTCGAATAAAATCAGCTTTTTAATAATTATTGTGACCCTTCATTTGATCTATAACAATGGCTTTATTATTACTATTATCATACTAAAATACTTTAGCATGAGTACCATGATGTGTAAGAGCAAGTCATTTCTATTCAATGCCTTGAGGGTGGTTAATTAGCCTGTGAAGTATTCTAAGCAGAATCAACATTAAATTTGTCTGATTAATATAAGAATAGTTAGAAGTAATTTTAGATTGATGAAGTTAGTGGGGTTTAAGCTATGGGATTAATGAGAAACAGTGTAACGTTCTACCTACCTTGCACAAATAAGGTATAAAAAACCAACCAAGCCTGAAGTCTATGCTGGCTGTGCAGCACTGAGCAACTAGAGCCCAGCAGCCCCACCCCTCCTCTTCAGGAGGTCCCGCTGCCTATCTGCCCACAGGACCCAGGGACATCCTTCCATCCTCTTGCAAGGGAGTGTTCTGAAGGGGCTGGTAGGGGCACTGAGGCTGCCTGTCCCAAGCTACAGTCTGCATTGCCTTTATGCCTGCTTGCTAATAAACTTCTGGAATTTGGCCTAAGACTTGAACAGAACTGGTATGGAGGGTGCATGGAATGGGGAGGTCATTTTGCCCATCTCCAGTCACCAGGCTTTATAACAAGGGTCTGACCTGCCTGGATGTCCGATCAGCTTAGGTTGGTTTTCTCCACCAATCTCCTCCATACCTTGCCCATGATTTGCTAAATCCTTTCTCAACCAGTTCTTTTGTCTTTCACTTTCCTTAAGTCTTGGGTCAAAACTTAGCTTATATAAGAAGTTTTTTTTAGGACTCTATAAACAGTAAAGTCTCATGCTGGTGGAAGGCACCCTATGTTATCATTAAAAATATGAACTGAATTTACGAAAGCTTTACTAACGATATTATAGATGATTTACTGACTTTAAATACTAATAACATTTACGTGACATATTTGTTGACGAAAATAGCAAGATTCTGCGTTGTTTAAAAATATTTCTATTATAATGAAATAGGAAGAAAACATTTCTTTTCCAACCTCAAGGGGGTCTGATCAGTTCTTTTTTTTTTTAAAGATTTTATTTTTTCCTTTTTCTCCCCAAAGCCCCCCAGTACATAGTTGTATGTTCTTCGTTGTGGGTCCTTCTAGTTGTGGCATGTGGGACGCTGCCTCAGCGTGGTCTGATGAGCAGTGCCATGTCCGCGCCCAGGATTCGAACCAACGAAACACTGGGCCGCCTGCAGCGGAGCGCGCGAACTTAACCACTCGGCCATGGGGCCAGCCCCTCAGTTTTTTTATATTGGTGGAATTAATTGTAACTCATTTAATGATTCAATGTAGTTTTCTATCTGAAACAGCTAAGTGAATATTATGGACTCAGGGATTACACAAACATATCAAGTAACCATTGCAGTTGAAGTGGAATTTCACAGGATAGCTTTTTTGTAAACAAACTACTGAATTTCATGATGGCAAGACACAGAATAATGCATAAATGTGCCAAGAAAAGAACCTTCAAAGGGACTGGCTCAGTGATTAAATTCTATGTAAATTCAAGGTACATGTTTTGCAAATATTTTCTAGCCATTCCGTTATCTATGTAACAGGAGAAAATGGCTTGGTGCATTACATTTTCAAAATCTTGTGCCAAAAGCTCGACCCGTCTCAGTCTTCTGGTATTACAAACTTGGTGGCCTTCGGCATCAGTTTTAATTTTAATTGGTGCTAAGTTAAAGAATTTGCATCCCGTAATTTTCCATTCCATATTTTACAAAGCTTTTCCCTGTTGACTGGTCCCTCCTCCTGCCCACCAACATCTCCTACCTCAACCCCGGCTTCCTGAAGCAGCCTACCCTGGAAATCAAGATTGGGGGCATTGGCTGCTTCTGGTTCTTCACATTTTCAGGACAATGCTGCTTCCCTTGATGGCTTGCTGCTGAGGGGAGCAAAAGTGTGGGGCAAAGGGAGGCGCAAAAATGAATATTTCAAGCTGTTCTCTCACTAAGCACCTGGGCTCATGTAATCCTCGTAACCACCACAACAGGTGTGGGGTATTATTCAGCAATATCCACATTGCAAAGCTGAGGTTCAGAGAAGCTGGATGTCCTCCCAGATATGACAGCGTCAATATTTACTTATACTTTGATCTTCCCCAATGTAAATTGCACGTTAGCCACACAGCCAGCCAGGGACTGCAGGCCAAGCGTGAACCTCCACCTTCTGTCTCTGAATCCCATACTTCTCCATTCTACCTCACGGAAGTAGTGAAACTGACATGGGCACGCTGCTGAATGGAAATTTGCAGCAGGAGCTAGGATCTGCAGATATCCTATCCCAGGGCGTAGAGATGCCATAAAGTATGGGAAAACATCCATATTAAAACTATGAACAACTGAGGCAGTAAGTCGCCCAAAAGATCAAGGCAGCTAGTGGGAAGACTAGACGTTTATTTCAAGTGGACCTCAGTGAGCTAATAGCACGGTTGTGCTGTAAGGCTCTGGGAGAAAATGAGTCTTCCAAGGCTCTTTACTTCACGCCTTGCACACTCTTCTGATTTCTACTGAAACCCCTCCATTTTGAGGCATTCCCTGTTCTCTCTCTCCTTCTGTTTCCAAACCCTGCTCTTCTAGCTTCTTGGCTTTTGATAGCTAGCAAGCTGGACATTTTGTTTTCCAAGTATCTTGTATTTTTGATCTTCATCACAAATTCTCCCAGGGCGCTTAGTACAATGTTTTAAAATAGCCTCCAGGATTCCTGGGGGTTATTAACTTACAGTGTGGCGGGCGGTTCATTTCCCCTGCGACCCCATGCCTACATATATTTTTCAAAGTTCTATTTTCAAACATTAAATACCTATGTGATGAGCATCTTTCCTATGGTATCCTATTCCATGGAGAGGCTCTAGATGTGTCTGTCTTTCGGGCGAGCAGGGAAGGGAGTGGGGTGGGATAATTGAGTTTAAAATGAGAAAATGAGTTGCCTGTTTTTTTTATTGTGGTAAGAAAATACGTAACATAAAATTCACCATTTTAACCATTTTTAGGGATTCGGTTCAGTAGCTTTAAGTGCATTCACATAGGTGTGCAACTATCACCACCATCCGTCTCCAGAGTCGACAGTATTTTAAAATGGCCCGGCCCCTCGAGACAGTTAGGTGGCTGAATTAGGGAAAGCGATCAGGGTAGCCCAGGCCGCTGTAACAAAACACCACAGCCTGGGGGCTTAAACAAGAGACATTTATTTCTCACGCTTCTGGAGCCTGGCAAGTCCAACATCCAGGTGCCAGCAAGGTAGGTTTCATTCTGAGGCCTCTCCTCCTGGCTTGAAGGCAGCTGCCATCTCGCTGTGTGCTCATGTCACCTCCTCTTTGTGGGTATGCAGAGACAGCAAGCTCGCCGGTGCTTCTTAGAATGGCACTGATCCCTCGTGACTTCATTTAACCTTTAATTACCTTCCAAAAGCCCCATCTCCGAATACCAGCCCGTGGCGGGATATGGCTTCGACATACGAATTTGAGGAGAACATAAACATTCAGTCCCTACCAGTGATTTACCTAATGATTCTGAGGACTCATTGGAAACAGCTGGGATCCACAGCGTCTTAATGACATGGTTAAAAAATTATTAATGAACTAGGAAAGGCACTGGTTTCGGGGGAAGAGGGGAAACCAGTGGGTGTTGGCTAAGACTTGAGGAGTCCAGGCAGCCCCTCTGTCCACCGTGGTCACTCTGAGAGACATAAAAAAACTAAAGAATCATTGCGTCAAGAGGTCTGCTAGAGCTCCATGGTGACAATGAAGCGGACACGAGTGGGGTAGCATTGCATTTCATTGCACAGATATGAAAATCGATTGACCCAAGGTTGGAAGAACAGGGAACCAAGAAAAAACATGTAGCTAGGAGTTGAACTGGAATTTTGACAGCGTGAATTTAAGAAGAAACACAGAGCACTTTTTTTTTTTTTAAGGAAGATTAGCCCTGAGCTAACATCTGCCACCAGTCCTCTTTTTGCTCAGGAAGATTGGCCCTGAGCATCCATGCCCATCTTCCTCTGTTTTATGTGGCGTGCCTCCCACACCACGGCTTGATAGGCAGTGCAAACGTCCACACCTGGGATCCGAACCGGAGAACCCCAGGCCACCAAAGCTGAACGTGCGAACTTAACTGCTGCACCCCCGGGCCGGCCCCCACAGAGCACTTTCTATATTTGTGGATTTGCATTCCTTTTTCTTTATATTTTTAAAATTTGCTATTATTTGGTATATTGGTATACTCAGATTTAACTATTGTTCGGGCATATATGCACCCTGTCGTTTCTATTTATTTATATTTTTGGTAGCAATTTTCATGCATTATTTTGTATTTAATGCATTCACGTGACACATAATTCCAAAGCTGCAAAAGGATATACAGCAAAATATGTCTCTACTCACCCCGATTCCCCAGGCAGCCAGAGACAACTACTATTTCTAGCTTCTTGTGTGTCCTTGCACACGTATGTGTGCATGTATGGAATTATTTTACACAAATAGCAATATCCCGTGGCTAAGTTTCTGCACTTTGCATGTTTCACTTGCTATATCTCGGAACTCCTTCCATAATCAGTACAATCTAGAGCTGCTTCATTTTCTAAAACAGCTTTATAGTATTCCGTTACATGAACCAGAGTTTATTCTATAGGTCCCTTTTATTTGTTTACTGTCTGCCTTCACCAAGAATGGTTTCCTTCCTTGAACAGAGGAAGGATTTTGCTGTGTTTGTTGCTGTTTCTTCAGCAGTTAGAACAGTGCCTGGTACACGGAGGTTCTCAGTAAATATTCATTCTATGGAATGTCCATTGACTACATCATTTCACACCTGAGCAAGTTGACTCGCTGGGACACCGGGTATGTGCAGTTGCAATTTTGTTGGCTGTGGCCATATTGCCCTCCAGGGAGGCGGTGACAATTCCTTCTACCACCACCGAGGTTGGAGTGTACCTGTTCCCTCACTCCTGGGCCAATACCCATGCTGATATCCATGCCTGCCAACACAGAGTGCGCCCTGTTCATTTTGCCTCTCTGATATAGGGGAAACATGCCTTAGTTTTATATTTTTGCATTTTGTAATTATGAGTGAGGTACCCATGCTTTACCTGTGGTTTGTGTGTACTGTTTACAGACAAAGGGAATGACCACTTTGTGTTATGTGTGAACAAATTTCCCTCCTAGTCTGCTATACGTCCTTTCAGTTTGTTTACGGTATTTTTCCCACTCAGAACTTCTGATTTTTTAAAGAATGTTTCATTTTGATGTAGTCAAATTTATTGATCTTTTCTCTTAGGGCTTCTCGGCTTTTGGGAGGGGGGTGGTCATAATTGACTACTTCAAGATTTTCGAAAATTTTCTCATGTTTTCTCCAGTTTCTAGTTTTCTAGTTTTTTAACATTTAAGTCTGTGATCATTTAAAATTTATTTCGGTATTAGGAGTGAAGTAGAGATTCCTCTTTTTTTAATCTCCAATTGGCTATGAATATCATTTGATGACTGACTCATTTTCTTCTTCATAGATTGGCTGTTATCTTTAGCATTTATGAAACTCCCATATTTTGGGGGTTTGTATATGGATGCTCGAATCTTTTCCATTGATCTACTCGTCTATTCAATCCAGAGTGCCACAAAGTTGCAATTATCACAGTTTTATTTTTTTTCAGTATAGTAGTCCTGGATCCCATTCTTTATTTCATAAACCACCCAACTATCATTGCATGTTTATTTATTTATGCCTAGGAAGATTGGCCCTGAGCTAACACCTGTTGCCAATCTTTCTCTATTTTGTATGTGGGTTGCTGCCACAGCATGGCTTGATGAGCAATGTGTAGGTCCATGACCAGGGTTCAAATGCACGAACCTAGGCTTCTGAAGCAGAGTGCGCCAACTTAACAGCTAGGCCATGGGGCCAGCCCTACATGTTTATTCTTCTATATAAATTTTAGAATAAACTTTTCTAGTGTTATTAAAATCCTGTTGGTAACATTTATTGTATTTATTATAGATTAATTAAGGGACATTTGAAATCTTTGTAATATTGAGTGTTCCTATTCAAGAATTTTCCATTCATCCAGTTTTTTTAAAACTTCACCAGTTTCACTTAGAATTTTTCTTGATACAGATCTTGCATATTTTAAATTACGTTTATTTCTGGGTATTTTATCCTTTCCATTGCTACTATAAGTGAAATAATTTTTCAATTATGTTTTCAAATTTCTTGTGGTTTATATTGAAAAGCTATTATTTATATTAGTTTTTTACCTAACTAATTATTTTATTGTTACTAATAGTTTAAAAATTTATTCTTTTCTGTTCCTCAGGCATACAATCATATCATTTGCAAATAATGATAAAGTTACTTCTTTCTTTCCAAGTTTCGTGTTGTACTTTTCTTTCTATTATCTAATTGCTTTAGTTAGTATCTGCAGATCAAAATTAAATAATGACAGTGAGAGTGGACATCCTTATTTTCTTCCTTTCTTTATTGGGAGTTTTACTAGTATTCTCTCATCAAGTATAATATCAGCATTTGGAGATATCTATATCTATGCATTCATATCTATATCTATATCTGTCTATTTCTATTCCATTAAGTTTTCTCTTTTTGGTCAAGAATGGGTGTTGAATATTATCAAATATCTTCTAAGGGTCTTTGGAGAGGATTGCATGGTTTTTGACTATGAGCTACTAATAAAATGAAATATATTACTAGATTCCCTAATATCAATTTATTCTTTGATTACTCCTCATTATGATTCTTGATCTTACTTGAATTAGGAGTTAATTTTTAATATGATATTGTATTCTAATATTTTATATAAGATTTCAATATCAATCTTCACAAGTAAAATTTATCTATCTTTGTAGTAGTTATTTCTCGAATGTCTAGTTTCATAAAAGAGTTGGCAATTTTGCTTATTTTTAATGTCATGGGCAATTAAAATAGCATTGGAATTAAAGCATAAAGGATTAGCATAATTAGCTTGTGAAATTACATGGGATACCTTATTGTGGAGGGCAAGGGTTATTTATTAACCGTGTCTGTTAACTGTGTCTATTTTTACTATAATTGCTTTATTTAGAGATTTTTTTTTTAAGCTGGAGTGCTCTTTCTAAAAGGCAAAGTTAGATCCTGTCACTTCCCCCCTTAGGACCCTCAGGCTTCCTCAGTCCTCCTCCACCTCTCCACATTCACCTCTTGCTGCCACTCCCACCAAGCCACTTCCACCCCAACATGAGTTTCTGTCACCAGTTTCATTCTTCTCACTCTTCCGGGGTCATATTAGGTTATTTATATTTTCCTATTAAAACATCATTTAGCCCACTTTTTAAAATATATTTGTGTATTGTTGAGCAAAGTACAGTAGGGTCTTATTCTTTTTGTTTTCTCTGCATTTGTGTTTATTTCTCCCATTTAATTTCTTCTTTTGTATGTTTGTGTAGTCTTCTTTTTCCTTGATGAAGGTAGCTTACAGTTCTATTTCACTTTATTTTTTAAGGAACTGCCTCTTGAATTTGTCTATTAAACGCTTTACCATTTTTTCCTTTATTTTATTGTTTTACTTTATACCCCCCAATTTTGTTAGTTCCTTCTCTCTGCTTTCCTTAAATTAATTTTGTTGTCTCACTTCCCCTACTTCCTCACATTTGTCTTATTTGTCTCCCAGATAAACTACGTGCATTGAAGTCTTTCTCTCAGGTTCCGCTTTTGGGGAAACCCCAACCAAAACGTGTGGATTGGTGATATTTTTATGGTGCTAAGTTTGCCTTTGTTGCACTGAGATCTGAGGATGTAAGTGCTATTTCAACACATTTTGGAATTTGATGAGGATTTCAACATGGGCTATGGTCAGTTTTGTGAGTACTTCCACCACCTATTTTCTGTTTCCAGATTATGGAATTGGATATATAGAAATAAGGGTCTCTCTTAGTTTTTTTTATTGTTATTGTTGTATTAGCCATATCCTTAGCAATTTTTTTGTCCACTTAATGTGTCCTGAACTGAGGGAGGTAAATTAAAATCCCCTTTTACTAGTGTGGTCTTCCTTTTTATTCCCAGCAGTTTGTGCTTTATGATTTTGGTGCTCTTTTATTTGATGCATAGTTATTAATTACTGGAAAAGCTTATTGTGGAGTTATTCTTTATAAATTTAAAGTGGGCTTTTTTTATCTTTTTGAATACTTTTTGTCTTGAATTCAAGCTTTCTTGATTTAAAATTTTTTTGCGTGTGTAATTGCTTAATAATATTTGCCCATCTTTTCTTTTCAGCCATTCTTAATCACTTTGTTTTAGGTCTGATCCTTGTATACAGTGGCATATATAATTGAGTCTTGCTTTTTGCTTTAATCTGAGTTTTTCGTTAAATAGACTCTTCATTTACATTTACTTATATGACAGACATGTTTAATTTTAGTTTATTATATATATATTTTTATTCTCTCTCTTTCTCTGGGTTAATTGATAGAGTCAAAATATTTTTCCCTTCAAAAATTATTTTTTAATACAAATCTGGATTGCTCTCTCAAATCTCTATTGTATTTTAACTACAGAATATTTATCACTTAAGGCTATTTTGTACATGGTGATTCTGAAGGAGGAAACACTCGTATACACACATAAGTAGCCAGTGTTGTTGGAGCAGATTTAAAAGAACATTTGTGTTTACGTGATTCATTTTGCTTAATTTACTTTCTAACTTTCCTCTTCAGTTTTATAGAAAGAGGACCACAATTCACACAATAAAACTTTCTGCAAGTGAACAATATTTTGAAATATAAAAGAGATCTTTCACCAGTTTCTCCATATACCTAACTTAAGGGTTAGGCATCTGATACAATTTGTTGCATTAACTGAAAGAGTTGCTTCAGGCATTTACTGAGGTCTCAGATCTGTGCCTAACCCAGGACATTACGGTTAGGAAATCAAAGGACAAGAGCCCATTGTATTATACTTGATTTATTCTAATTGACTGATAGCCAAAGAGGTACGAAATGGGAGAGGAGTGATGATGAGTCTCCAGAACACTCACAAACACACACACAGACACGGACACAAGCACACACACACCCACACAAAGAGAGAGAGAGAGAGAACTCCTTGGGCAAGCTTGCTTCTCTTTTAAAATCTTTTCTTGCCTTTTAAAATTTTTTGCGTGTGTTTGTTTGTATGTGAGTGTACATGTTACTTCTGATTATTGGGATTCATTTCTTTGTTGTTGTTTTTCTAGTGATTGTTTTTAGAACAATAACTTTATCTTACATGTTTTATTTATTATTTCTTTAGATAGTAGCTTTTGACTACTGTTTATAACAGTGATAACTAATATAGTTTCACTTCTGTCTTTCTTTTATTTCTTCTAGCACTCTGTTGTAGGTGATTATATTATTTTTCTTAGTTCTTCCAATAGTTACCTGTATAATTTAAATACACTTCTTATACCTTAATTGTTTTTATTTATTTATTTTTGTGAAGAAGATTGACCCTTTTTGCTTGAGGAAGATTGTCGCTGAGCTAACGTCTGTGCCAATCTTTCTCTGTTTCATGTGGGGTGCCTCCCCAGTTTGGCATGATGAGTGGTGCTAGGTCCATGCCCCGGATCCAACCCCTTGAATGCTGGGCTGCCGAAGTGGAGCACGTGAACTTAACTACTATGCCCCTGGGCCGGCCCCTACCTTCATTGTTTTTTTATCAGCAATAAGTGGTGGAGCTCCCTGTTCACTGCTCTATCCTAGTCCTTGGCATTTGTTAAATAAATGCTCAATGATAATTTTTGTTTCTTCTCAGCTAAACTTCATGTCATGGTCTTGCCCATTTTTCCTTTGATTATAATACAATATGTTTTTTCCATCTGTTATGTTTGTTACAAATTATTTTCCTAATTTGCTGTTATTACTTAATTTTTGGTAATTTGTGATACACAGAAATTTAAATATTTTTATAAGACAGTCATATTTATTAATTTCTTTCAAAGCTTCTTCTTTTAATTTTGTGTTTAGTCTTCCCTCATCTCAAGATCAATATTTTTTCTAGTTGTTTTAAGACGTACATATGACTCTTAACCTCTTCTGGAATTTATTTAAGGGTAGTTTTTGTCATCGGAACCCTAAATTTTATAATATGTTTTATTATTTGAAAAATTATTCCTTGGTGACAGCTCCAATGGGAATGTGGAGTGATATTCACAATTTTCTTCATTTTACATTTTCTTAAATATCTATGCCTAAACAATTCAATTTTGCAAATGATAAAAATAAAGAACTACCAGGTTAGGATAAAATTGTAGGACAAATTAAATAGAACGTCAAACTAGCTTCATCTAGTGAAATTTTAAAATCTCTTGCTGAAAGCTGAAAACATAGTTTATATTTTGGAAATTATCACAAAAATGATTTTCAATATTTGCTGTGAGACAGAATGAAAATAAGCCAGAGTCCAAATTCAGCCCAACCACCCTCACATATGGTATTAAGCTAATTAAACACTTTTCTTGACAACTGAACTAAAACTGAGGAGCTAATTATTTATTACGCTCATAGATCTTCCCACTATGGCTTTAATCAGCATGTGGTTTTAGCTATGTTAAAAAACAAAATTTGGGGCTGGCCTGGTGGTGTAGTGATTAAGTTTGCTTGTGCACTCTGCTTTGGTGGCCCAGGGTTCATGGGTTGAGATCCAGGGTGTGGGCCTACACACTGCTCATCAGACCATGCTGTGCTGGCATACCATATGCAAAATAGAGGAAGACTGGCACAGATGTTAGCTCAGGGCCAATCTTCCTCAAAAAAAAAAGGCATCTTCATATTAGAATTTTTAACCTTTAAAAACCTTAATTTCTAGTGAAAAATAAATAAGTAAACAATCATGAACTGTCTTTTATCTTACCATTCTGTGGATTGGCAGACTTACAAATACCTTTTATAATTTTTAGAAACATGCATTTCTCAAAGTAAATTTCTCAGCGTGGCACAAGACATGTTGACAAATAGACCCAAATATCTTTAATTCCTCTGCAATAAGAAGCAAAAAGTAGATAAACCTATGTTCAGTAATTAATGTTTCACTATTTTATCTTATTTGGAAATGATCTAGATATTTAATGGATTTCCTATCTCTTAATTTAACTTACGAAAACTCTAAAGTTTCAAGTTACCAAAGAGAATTGAGAAACTATTTTTAAGTACACATCTCATAAAATTATTGCTAAATAGCCCACCTAAAAACTTTTCATCTTCCTTACATCTTATCTAAACCATTCGTTCCCAACAATTACGTTTGGATTACCCACAAAAACTTCATGAGACATTACACAAAATCAGCCATCATTCTAAGCTATTTTTTGCCTACAAATTTTGCAACAGAGATAACATGAATTTAACTAGTAAACCCAGGTAGAAGAGAAGTTGTTTATCTGCATCATATTTAATGTTGATATCTTTAAACATATTTGTTTTAATTAAATCAATGAAACTATCTTTTATTTACTAAATATTATAAAGAACATTTGGGTTAGTGTGTATATTCCTGCGAACTTTAGAATGGTCAATCTTTACAAGTGCTTGACCTTCCAACCAACTAAATAGAACTCTTTTTACTTTTACTTTTTTTATTGCGGTTATGATAGTTTACAACATTGTGAGAATTCAATCTACCTTATCATTTGTCAGTCATATTGCAGGTGCACCACTTCACCTTCTGTGCCCATCCCCCAAACCCCCTTCACCCTAGTAACCACTAATCTGTTCTCTTTGTCCTTGTGTTTGTTTATCTTCCACATATGAGTTGAATCATACAGAGTTCACTTTTCTCTATCTGGCTTATTTTGCTTAATATCATACCCTCGAGGTCCATCTATATTGCTGTGAATGGGACGATTTTATCATTTTTTATGGCTGAGTAGTATTACCTTATATATGTACCATATCTTCTTTATCCAGTCCTTAGTCAATGGGCACTCAAGTTTCTTCCATATCTTGGCTATTGTGAATCATGCTGCAATGAACATGGGGGTGCATGGGTCTCTTTGAATTGCTGTTTTCAAGTTCTTTGCATAGATACCTAGTAGTGGGATGGCTGGGTCATATGTATTTCTATTTTTAATTTTTTGAGAAATGTCCATACTGTTTTCAATAGTGGCTGCACGAGTTTGCATTCCCATGAACAGTGTATGAGGGTTCTTTTTTCTCCACAACCTCTCCAACATTTGCTGTTTTTTGTCTTGGTTATTATAGCCATTCTAACGGGTATAAGGTGTTATCTTAGTGTAGTTTTGACTCGCATTTCCCTGATGATCAGTGATGATGGCCATCTTTTCATGTGCCTTTCCATCCGTATATCTTTGGAGAAATTTCTGTTCATATCCCCTGCTTATTTTTTGATCAGGTTGTTTGATTTTTTTCTTGTTGAGTTGTGTGAGTTCTTTATATATTATGGAGATTAACTCTTTGTCGGATATATGATTTGCAAATGTTTTTCCCAGTTGGTGGGTTGTCTTTTTGTTTCAATCCTGTTTTCCCTTGCCTTGTAGAAGCTCTTTAGTCTGATGAAGTCCCACTTGTTTATTCTTTCTATTGTTTCCCTTGTCTGAGAAGACATGGTATCGAAAAAGATCCTTTTAAGACTGCTGTCAAAGAGTGTACTGCTTATATTTTCTTCTAGAAGTCTTATGGTTTCAGGTCTTACCTTTAAGTCTTTGATCCATTTTGAGTTTATTTTTGTGAATGGCATAAAAGAATGGTCTATTTTCATTCTTTTACATGTGGCTGTCCGGTTTTCCCAACACCATCTGTTGAAGAGATTTTCCTTTCTCCATTGTACGTTCTCAGCTCTGTTGTCGAAGATTAGCTGTCCATAGATGTGTGGTTTTATTTCTGGGCTTTCAATTCTGTTCCATTGATCTGTGTCCATGTTTTTGTACCAGTACCATGCTGTTTTGATTACTATAGCTTTGGAGCATATCAGGGATTGTGCTGCCTCCAGCTTTGTTCTTTTTTCTCAAGATTGCTTTAGCAATTTGGGGTCTTTGTTGCCCCATATGAATTTTAGCATTCTTTATTCTATTTCTGTGAAGAATGTCTTTGAGGTTCTGATTGGGGTTGCATTGAATCTGTAGATTACTTTAGGTAGTATAGACATTTTAACTGTTTATTCTTCCAATCCATGTGCATGAAATGTCTTTTCATCTCTTTATGTCATCATTAATTTCTTTCAGAAAAGTCTTGTAGTTTTCATTGTATAGGTCTTTCACTTCCTTGGTTAAATTTATTCCAAGATATTTTATTCTTTTTGTTGCAATTGTGAATGGCATTTTGTTCTTGAGTTCTCCTTCTATTAGTTTGTTATTAGAGTATAGAAATGCAACTGATTTATGTAAGTTAATTTTGTATCCTGCAACTTTGCTGTAATTGTTGATTATTTCTAGTAGCTTTCCAATAGATTTTTAGGGTTTTCTATATATAAAATCATGTCACCTGCAAACAGCAAGAGTTTCACTTCTTCATTGCCTATTTGGATTCCTTCTATTTCTTTTTCTTACCTAATCACTCTAGCCAAAACCCCCAGTCCTATGTTGAATAAGAGTGGTGAGAGTGGGCACACTTGTCTTGTTCCTATTCTCAGAGGGATGGCTTTTAGATTTTCCCCATGGAGTATGATGTTGGCTGTGGGTTTGCCATATACAGCCTTTATTATGTTGAGGTACTTTCCTTCTATCCCCATTTTATTGAAAGTTTTTATCATAAAAGGATGTTGGATCTTGTCAAATGCTTTCTTTGCATCTATTGAGATGATCATGTAGTTCTTATTCCTCATTTT
The DNA here is from genome assembly GCF_041296235.1 of Equus asinus. Taxonomy (NCBI): domain Eukaryota; kingdom Metazoa; phylum Chordata; class Mammalia; order Perissodactyla; family Equidae; genus Equus; species Equus asinus. Next base: position 7,702,460 of record NC_091802.1, on the reverse strand, counting down.
GTTAATGTGATGCATCACATAGATTGACTTGAGGATGTTGAACCATCCCTGTGTCCCTGGTATAAATCCCACTTGATCATGGTGTATCATCTTTTTAATGTATTGCTGTATTTGGTTTGCCAATATTTTGTTGAGGATTTTTGCATCTATGTTCATCAGTGATATTGGCCTGTAGTTTTCCTTCTTTGTGTTGTCTTTGTCTGGTTTTGGTATCAGGGTGATGTTGGCCTCGTAGAATGTTAGGAAGTGCTCCATCTTCTTCAATTTTCTGGAATAGTTTGAGAAGGATAGGTATTAAATCTTCTTTGAATGTTTGGTAGAATTCTCCACAGAAGCCATCTGGTCTTGGACTTTTATTTTTGGGGACGTTTTTGATTATGGTTTCAATATAAAATAGAAGTCTTTTACAAATCAATTTTAGCAACACTATCTGGATGCAGAAAAATACCATGCATCTACAATACACACAATATATAGACATACGTATACAGTGACCCCACAACTATTGTTTTAAAATTACTGCCATGAATCAGGTACAGTAATACAAAACTCATTACTTATGAAAGCATAGTTGGATCCCAATTTTTTTAATTTATTTTATTTATTTATTTTTATTTATTTATTTAAAAAAAATTTTTAATTATTTTTTTATTAAGGTTATGAAAGTTAACACCCTTGTCAAATTACAGTTGTACATCATTATTAGTCATGTTGTAGGTACACCACTTCACCCCTAGTGCCCTCCCCCCACCCCCCTTTCCCCTGGCAACCACCAATCAGTTCTCTTTGTCTATATGTTAACTACCACCTATGAGTGGAGTCATACAGAGTTTGTCTTTCTCGGCCTGGCTTATTTCACTCAACATAATACCCTCAAGGTCTATCCATGTTGTTGTGAATGGGACGACTTTGTCCTTTTTTATGGCTGAGTAGTATTCCATTGTGTATATATACCACATCTTCTTTATCCAATCATCAGTTGCTGGGCACTTAGGTTGGTTCCATGACTTGGCTATTGTGAATAATGTTGCGATGAACATAGGGCTGCATGGAACTTTTGGAATTGCTGGTTTCAGGTTCTTAGGATAGATACCCAGTAGTGGGATGGCTGGGTCATAAGGTATTTCTATTCTTAACTTTTTGAGGAGTCTCCATACTGTTTTCTATAGTGGCTGCACCAGTTTGCATTCCCACAACAGTGTATGAGGGTTCCCTTTTCTCCACAGCCTCTCCAACATTTGTCAGTCTTGGTTTTGGATATTTTTGCCATTCTAACAGGTATAAGGTGATATCTTAGTGTAGTTTTGACTCGCATTTCCCTGATGATTAGTGATGATGAGTATCTTTTCATGTGTCTATTGGCCATCTGTATATCTTCTTTGGAGAAGTGTCTGTTCATGTCCCCTGCCCATTTTGAAATTGGGTTGTTTGATTTTTTTTGTTGTTGAGTTGTGTGAGCTCTTTGTATATTATGGAGATTAACCCTTTGTCGGATAAATAACTTGTGAATATTTTTTCCCACTTAGTGGGCTGTTTTTTTGTTTCAATCCTGTTTTCCCTTGCCTTGAAGAAGCTCTTTAGTCTGATGAAGTCCCATTTGTTTATTCTTTCTATTGTTTCCCTCATGTGAGGGGTTATGGTGTCCGAAAAGATTCTTTTGAAGCTGATGTCAAAGAGTGTACTGCTGATATTCTCTTCTAGAAGACTTATTGTTTCAGGCCTAATCTTTAGGTCTTTGATCCATTTTGAGTTTATTTTAGTAAATGGTGAAAAAGAATGGTTGATTTTCATTCTTTTACATGTGGCTGTCCAGTTTTCCCAGCACCATTTGTTGAAGAGACTTTCTTTCCTCCATTGTAGGCCCTCAGCTCCTTTGTCAAAGATTAGCTGTCCATAGGTGTGTGGTTTTATTTCTGGGCTTTCAATTCTGTTCCATTGATCTGTGCATCTGTTTTTGTGCCAGTACCATCCTGTTTTGATTACTGTAGCTTTGTAGTATGTTTTGAAGTCAGGGATTGTGATGCCTCCAGCTTTGTTCTTTCTCAGGATTGCTTTCGCAATTCGGGGTCTTTTGTTGCCCCATAGGAATTTTAGGATTCTTTGTTCAATTTCTGTAAAGAATGACATTGGAATTCTGATTGGGATAGCGTTGAATCTGTAGATTGCTTTAGGTAGTATGGACATTTTAACTATGTTTATTTTTCCAATCCGTGTGCATGGAATATCTTTCCATCTCTTTACATCGTCGTCGATTTCTTTCAAGAAGGTCTTGTAGTTTTCATTGTATAGATCTTTCACTTCCTTGGTTAAATTTATCCCAAGGTATTTTATTCTTTTTGTTGCGATCGTAAATGGGATTGAGTTCTTGAGATCTTTTTCTGTTAGTTCATTGTTAGCATATAGAAATGCTACTGATTTATGTATGTTGATTTTATACCCTGCAACTTTGCTGTACTTGTTGATTGTTTCTAATAGTTTTTCTATGGATTCTTTGGGGTTTTCTATATATAAGATCATGTCGTCTGCAAACAGCGAGAGTTTTACCTCTTCGTTGCCTATTTGGATTCCTTTTGTTTCTTTTTCCTGCCGAATTGCTCTGTCCAAAACCTCCAGTACTATGTTGAATAAGAGTGGTGAAAGTGGGCACCCTTGTCTTGTTCCTGTTCTGAGAGGGATGGGTTTCAGTTTTTGTCCGTTGAGTATGATGTTGGCTGTGGGTGGATCCCAATTTTTTGACAGTTGGAAAAAGTTAAGTTTATCTGCTTAGATGGCTAAAGCTCTTTACTAATATTTGTAGAGAAAATTTGTAAGATTTCTCATTAGCCCAATTTCCAAATACTTCTCCCCCTTCTAATAAGAAGTATTTGCATTTTAAAGAATGGCCCTTAGGTCCTAGAGAAGGCGGGGTGGGGGGGGGGTGGGGGGGAGGATATCTGCATCACAAAGACATAGAAACAAGTATTAACTTCTAGAGCCACACCTTTGCCCCTGTGAAGACTGTATTTGTAAAACAAAGACAATTGTTTTTAATTCCTTAAAGAATTGGACTGACATATCCATTCAACTCCATTTTCTCCACTTTGCTTTTTCCCCTCTAGGTACTTAGTTTTATTTTAGCTTAGGGGAGAAGGCCTGAAAAAATATTCCTATCAGGCTATGAATATCAGCTTCCAATTTGGCCAAATTTCTGATTATAAGGTTATTAAATCTTTTCAAATATCTTGTCAGGCTTCAGCCAGGACAAACAGTAAATATTTTTGGCAGTATAAACAACTCAATTAATTTTTAATTTTATTTTCCCCTGGGCTATTTAAGGGAATAACATAGCAGTCTACCAGAAAAGCCATCAGAGGCCCATCCACTTTGGGAGGAGCCTATGGGGCCTTCCTTTGAAGGCAGATATGGGGGTCTCTGCCAGGCTATTAACTTGGCGAGAAGTGTTTATGATCGTGTTGCCTTTTCAGAGTGGAAAAACAATTCAGACGGAGGATTACTAGAGTGAGTACTCAAATAAAGGAGGATAGAGGGAAGCAGGAGAAACTACATCAGTTTTATATTCTTTTGTTTTAGATATCTCTTATATCTTCAATTTTTCATTAGCCTTTTGCAACAAACCTTTCAATGAATCTTGAAGCCTTTGGAAGCTTCTGCACACCGATTTAAGCAGGCATCCCAACTGTCTGACGAGGGACCCTTTGCTTTTAAGTGCACCTTTTAAATGACCTTATCTATGTGGAATGTTCGTCATAATGGCCATTGCAACTCTAGGCTGTCTCCAGCAAGATTTTGCCTCCTTAACATTTTTCTATATATCTGCAGCTTCTGGGACTATAGTTCTTAAACACAAAATAAGCAAGTGTGCCAGAAGATGGCGTGCTCAATTCTTTGGATACAAGGGATCTCATTTCTTTAGCCAGCCTTTATCTACACAAAACAAAACAAATGAACCTGTGCACCTTAATATGTCTGCCGTAACCAACAGATGTTTCTGCATCCTGGCCTAAAGAAGGCCCTGTGCATATGATCACCAGTTTCTGTGGAACCTTGGGCTGGGGAAAAGGATTGGACCAGCAAACCCCAGGGAATAAGGACTGATCTCAAACAAAATGGAGAACGGCAGCTGCTACCAGCAGTTCCCAGCATGGTATCTGGGCACTGATTCCAAACAGAGGGGGAATCACAGACCAAACTGTCAGCAGTTCCCAGTGAGGAATCCTGGGGCAGAGCTAAGGGTTGGGGTTTACCACCCTAGGAATTGCAATCTGAAAGGCTAGGGGTTTGGCTGTGGGTAGAAACGTCTGCCATCGCAATTGGCTCCAGGCAGAATCCTCTACCAGCTCAATTGGCTCTGAGTAGAATTATCTACCAGCTCAAGCTGACCTGCCCTTGTAAAGGAAAGCCAATTACATCAGGAGCTGGAATGCAAAGAGAATGGAGCTTGACCAAGAGAAACTTACCAACGGCCCTCCGAAAGGGCGAGAAAGACAGCGAACTCAAAATGGGGTTCCCGAGTGCCATGCCTGTGGTTTTTGATGTCCCCGAATGACATCAGGAGTTTGCTTTGGTCCCACCACTGCCACTAAATCTGTTAAAAAACAAAATTGAACTGAGTAAACTTGAAGATCTAACTGGCTTTATTAAGCAATTCATGAACCGGGCAGCATCCCATCCAGCACGTAGAAGGGTGCTCTGAGGGGTAGTACAAATTGGAAGGTTTTTACAGGAAGGAGAGTGTGGCAAGGAAGTCACTACCAACAGAAAAGCAAGTATTATTTCAGGCCAAGTCATCTTATTTTGGGGGGAAGGAAAGGCAGGTGTTTTATCATGCAAATTACCTCACTAACGCGATCAGGAAATTTCAGATTGACCATTTAAAGGTCATATTCCTGGGAGGGGCTGAAACTGTAATTAAGTTTTGGTTTGCTATCCTGCCAGCCATTCTGGGCCTGTTAGTTCTTTTTTTTAAAATAGTTATAACATATATAAGATGAGACTCAAAATAAATGACTCTTTTTTGAACCAAATCTTATAACCAAATGAGTGTTGTTCCGTTTTATGCTGCCAGTCATTGTCATAAAATTGCCATAGTTTAAAATATCTCTCCAAGTTGTCTTGTGAAATTGCCTTCAGGGCTGAAACACATTCCTTTTCTTGTTCTCAGTATACTTTGAGGGAGGATATAAGTTTTGGCAACAGTCTAAAGAAATTTGGATTGAAGTTTGGGGAATACATTCGCTGGATCTGCCTGATTAAAAAACAAAATGAGACTCTAAAGTTGTATCACTTACAATATTACGTTCAGCTTCAAGTAATATAAAAATCCACTTAAGGGTGGCTAAAGCAAATGAATTAGTTTTTCTGACATATTAGGAAGTTCGAGGCTGCTGGCGTGGGTTTCAGTTGCTCAGTGATGTCAGGACTAGCATTGCTGCAGTGTTTTGGGTCTTTCCCTCGTGACTGCTGCCCTAGGTTTACCAGGTGGCTGGCGTGTCTTCAGGCATCTCTTCTATGTGCAAGGCTGGAAGACAGGGCAGGAACGGGGAGCTCTGCCAGTGTCTTCCTCATGTATCAGGAAAACCAATGGGGGCTCCGGTGTCATAGGTCAGAACTGGGTCACATTACCATCCCATCAGCAAGAGCACAGAGAAAGAAGGGGATAGGCTTGTCACTGTTGACTTAGACCAATCGTGATCCATAGCCTGGATTGGAGAACGTTGCTTTCCAAAACAAAATAGGGGTTCTGATGACAAGGATGAAATGCGAATGAGGTATGCCACTAATTGTATCTGCCACATGTTGAGTGGTGGTAGGCCAGCTTATGAAGACAGTTTCAAAAAGGAGTTGCAAAGCAAACAGTGGCAGCCTCTATAGAATATTTGGAGATTGCATTGATTTGGTCATACGTGCTTTGGCAGTTTATTAAAAAAATAGCAGTTGTGCCTTTATTCACACCTTCCAATTGTTCAGCTAGTATTTTGGTCTTTCTCCTTTAATTGCACTTATTATACCACTGTGTAATCAGAATTCCATGTATTTGGAGGGCACTAAGGACATGCCTATTTACTGATTAAGTGGAAATCGGTCTAATTCCACATTTATTAAATTTCTCCAGGATGCAGCATATTATGCTCGGTGTCTTCCACATTCATAGACAACTACTCATGTGGCGTGATTGCTAAGATAATTGTCCCAACTCTACAATGTGCCATGACGTTCTTAGCAATATGATTTGGTTAAAAGAGTCTCTGAGTCAGTTGCAAACCCTGCATTTATGAAAACCTCAGAAATACTCAAAAAGCTAACTTTATCAGTGCTTTGGACCAAATAGATTGAATCAAGAATGCAAACTAGAGTAGCCAGAACCCTTCAGCTTTATCTGAGTGAGATGATGCTCAACATTCCTGTTTTTTGACATGTATTTGCATGATGTTGTATTTTAGAATATGAGTGACCCAGAGAGTGGAGCAGATAAGTGTACAAACACATATATTCCTATAGCCGGAAAAATGAAATTCAAGGTTGGGTAGCATGAGCGTGTGTGGTAGAAGTTCCTAAGCTGGGTTAATTACTGAGAAAAGAAACAAGGTAAATAGATGGTAGACTTGGGAGCACGAATTATTAAAGATGGATTCTAGGCAATTGCACCAGGGGCCTTCCCTTGGCAACGATGAGTGAGAACTAAAGAAGCAGAAGGACCCCGTGCTATAAACATCCAGAGAATAGGTGACTGATCCAGGATTCTCTTCTTGCAAATGACAGATAATCCAATCCAAACTGCTTTAGCGAAAAATGTTGTTCATTGACTCACGTAATCTGTGAGGCCAGGGTTCAACTTGATGCAGAGCTGCCAGTGTTGCCAGTAGAATCAGATTCTCTTCATCTCTAACTTGGTTCTATTTTTCCCGCTGTATTGGTTAATTTTCACTTAGGTTGTCCTTTCATAGGCACAACAGAGTTGCCTCGGATCCTGTTATCACATTCTTTGAGCTTCTTATCTGGGAGAAAAAGAAAGAGCTTTCTCTCCCAACAGTGAAGCAAAAGCTTGGAGCCTGGCTTGTTGATCTGAGTAGAATCACGTGGCCTTTTCATACCAATCCCAGTGGTCAGAAGGTAGGACCTTCTGGTTAGTTTAGATCAATCAGGGTCCACCTAAGCCACAGGACTCTTGGATAGCCCTCTCACTCTCTTCTTTCTGAATCGTGTCAGCATACCCATGACTACACACCTCATGCACTGTGTATAGACCGGCGGGTCTCAAAGTGTGGTCCTGGGACCATCAGCATCAGTATCACCTGGGAACTTGTAAGAAAGAAAATTCTTGGGCCCCACCCCAGACCTACTAAATCAGAAAATCGAGGGATGGGACCCTATATGTGCTTTCATGAGCCCTCCCGGGGTTTCTGGTGTGGATTATGTTTGAGAACTGCTGCCTTAGAGAAACTGATTCCTTATGAGAAAGAGGCCTCGTTTGAGTGAGAATATATTTTCATAGCAATAATGGCAGTTTAGCCAAAGGTCAAGTTAGATGAACTTCTAGAATCTATCAAATGCCAGAAAAAGAGAGAGAAGAAAAATAACTGTACGAGAGATTGCTGTGTGCTGTCTGAACATGGCTATTTTGACCCTGCAAAAATGCAAATGCATTTTTGTTCCCTTAGCACACACTCTGCAGTCCAGCAATAATGCATTGTAAACAGACCATGTTAAAACAAACAGTTCTCTCTAGATCTTTTTTCAATATTTTCTCTAAATAGTTATTTGGTAATACACATTTTTCTGTTTTGTAGAGTCCCTAAATAGCAGAGGTCTCAGTTCGGAGGAGCCAACTCATGCCTCCTAGTGCCAGAATGTTCGCGGAGTTTTCGTTTTACTAAATAAAGAACTGGAGCTCATGTCAACCCTGTGGTGGTACTGGGCCCTCGACCTAGCAGGAAAAATTAGGAACTAACAGTTCCCTTCCCCTCCTCAAACTAGAGCTGGTCTTAGACTAAATGGCGCCGAAGGGAATCACATCCTCTGGTTTTTTGTTTCCTCTTTTCTAGCCATTTATCTTTAGAATTCCCTAATTGATGCCTTTTGTCACAAAACTGGACCCACGCTTTTAAAACCAGGTGATGTTGCATTTGTTTACGTCACACATCCAACGAAATCCTCTAAGATAAGAAGTTTCTCCTCGTAACATTTACCTGGAAAGGTTAACATTGAAAAAATGATCAGAGGTACCAGAAACAGACAATTTTCTGATATTGACTGTATCACTTGAAGTCAAACTTAGATTGGCTCTTTCGATGATTTGTTCTGCACATTCATCCATACAGTAGCTTTCCCCAGGCCAGGATCCACAGTTTTCCTAGTAACCTCTCAACTTTCTTTGTCGTGGAAGAAGGACCACAGGCCCCCTGATGGCCCAATACATTTTGCATTCTAGGCCTCATAGATTCATGGTCTTGGAGGCAGAAAGGGCTTTGGCAATTGATCATTTATCTGTTGGTTTCCTTTCAGGCAGACTCTGTTCCAATGCCCTGTGATAATAGGATCCCAGTTGTAGACAGGGAGGCACTCCCTCAGGCATGGCTTGGGAGTCCCCTACCTTTGCCTCAAAACACCTCTCAAAGGACATTCTCTGCTGTTGGAACTATTCCTGCTCACCGACCCCTGCCAGCCAAAAGCAATATGCTGTAAGAGTGAGCTCCGTGTTTAACACATGGGCTCCGGAGACAGACTGCAGATGTTCAAATCTCTGCTGGGCCGCCTGCTGGCTGTGCTCCATGGGTAGGTAACTCAACCTCTCTGGTCTCAATTATAAAATGAGGATCATAACAGCACGGGAGGCTTGTGGTGAGCGTGAAAGAAATTAATAGACATAAACTGCTTGGACTCATACGTGGTACATGGTGAGCTTTCAGTACAGCGTTAGTTAGTGTTTCCACCTCTGTGGCAGCAGGTCTCTCCATCTGCCACGTATCTGGGGTTAGAAACACGACTCAGGCTCCCCTACTAGATGGAAGGGTCATCTCAAGGGCAGGCTGTATCTGCTCAGCCTTTAGTATGCGAAACCTCGGCACGGCATCTTGGGCTTATTAGGAGCTCAAGAACTGTGTTTTGAGTTAAACTGAAGCCCCTTCCCCCCCGCACCCTGAGTTTATTTGGCAAATTCCAGAAAAACAGGCCTCACTGCTCCTTTCTTTCACCTAAAAGTGAAGCTCTCCAATTTAATCCGCTGCAAGATCCTTGCCAGGAGTTTGATTTTCTAAATTCCTTTCGCAAAATTGTTCTTTTCACCACCAAAGCTGCCCACTGCTCGCGTGCTCTCTCCTTCTCCACCAGTCTTCCAGGGGTCCCCCAGCAAGGCTGCCTGTAGGAGTCCCACCCCATTCCAAAGTGGAACACTGACCAAGCCCTCCTTCGGGTCATCTGCTGAGATGCTCTTTCCCTCTTGTACCCAGGGCCTGTCAGTTTTTAGCCGAGAGCAGTGGCTAACGGTGGCATGTGAGGCCCTCGGTGAAAGGGTGGTGCATAGGAAGAACAGCTTTTAAGTTCCTCATGTCATGCGAAGTAGGCAGTACAATCACTTTCTTTTGTCTCTTTTATGACCTTCTGCCCCCGTCCATGCTTTGGAACTCACCTTCTCACTCAGTAACCAAAGAAACACCAGGAGAAAGATGAAGGCACCTGAAGGCTCTCCCCCACGACACCCAACAAAGTCTATCAGCGACTCTGTGATTCTGGTCCAGCTCCCAGACAACACGAGGTCTCTTTGGTCCACTATTTCCGGTGGGGTGACCAGAGGCCTGATTGATTGAACAGGAGAGCAGGATTAAATTAGACACAAATTCAGTGTACTGTGAAAAGGCTTATGGCGAAAGCTTGGATGTCTAAGGTTACTACTTTCATTTCTAGGTGTTCGTTCCCTTAACGGTCTGAGGAACCGTGGAATAGGCCTGAGCAGTGGGCAGCTGCATTAGTTTCCGGCGGCTGCCGTAACAAGTGCCAAAAACTGAGTGGCATAAAATAACAAAAATGTGTTCTCTCTGAGGTCAGAAGTCTGAAGTCAAGATATTGGCAGGGCCGTGTTCTCTCTAAGGCTCTGGGGGAGAATCTGTTCCATGCTTTTCTCTTAGTTTCTGGTGTTGCCAGCAATTCTTGGCATTCCTCGGCTTGTAGATGCATCATTCCAATCTCCACCTCTGTGATCACATGACATTTTCTTCCTGTGTCTCCACAGTCTTCCTATAAGAACACCAGTCATATCGGATTAAGGGCCCACCTTACTCTAGTGCGACCTCATCTTAATTGATTACATCTACAACAACCCTATTTCCAAATAATGTCACATTCGGAGATATCGAGGGTTAGGACTTCACAAGTCTCTTTTTGGGGAACACAATGCAATCCATTGCACGGTCATAGCTCATTCATTTACAATGCTATTTGTCTATTCTATGAATACATCACAATTCGCCATTTATTTACCTATTTTACTATAGAAGAACATTTTTCTCTCAATTGTTGACTATGACTAAGGGTGCTGCTATGAACTTTTTTATACCTCTTTTTTTTTTTTTTTGCACATAAGCACATGTATCCCAGAAGTAGAATTGCTGGGTGAGAGGATTTGCAAGTATTCAACTTTAGAAGATAATTCAAAACAGTTTTCCTAGGCAATTGCATGAATTTGTACTAGCACCAGCAGCAGATGAGAATTCCATTTGTTCCGCAATGCCAGTGTTTTCAAATTTCGTGACTCTGATGGTGTGTTGTGATTTCTCATTGTGATATAATTTGATTTTCCCTGATGGTTAGTGAATTGAAGGCCTCTTCAGGTATTTATTGGCCATTTTAAATATCCTGCTTTGTAAAGGACCTGCTTAAATCTTTTGCCCATTTTTGGAGGTTATGTTTTTCTTATTGATTTGAAGGGCTTTTAAAAACACACATTCCAGGGGCCGGCCCTGTAACCGAGTAGTTAAGTTCATGGGCTCTGCTTCAGGGGCCCAGGGTTTTGCCAGTTCGGATCCTGCGCACGGACATGACACTGCTCATCAGGCCATGCTGAGGCGCCGTCCCACATAGCAGAACCAGAAGGCCCTACAACTGGAATATACAACTATGTACTGGGGGGGCTTTGGGGAGAAGAAGAAGAAGAAGGAGAAGAAATAAAAAGATTGGCAACAGATGTTAGCTCAGGCGCCAATCTTAAAAAACAAAAACAGTTCTGGATACAAATCTTTTATGGGATATATGCATACAAATATCTTCTCCTACTCTGTGGGTACCTTTTTACTCTCTTATGGCATCTAATAATGAACAGAAATTCTTTTTATCTTAATGTATTCCAACTGATCGTTGTTTTCCTTTAGAATTAGTGTTTTTTAGCATCTGGTTTAAAAAATCTAAACCAGTTATTGTTTCACCGTTCACATTTACACCTATTATCCATCTGGAATATATTTTTGTGTATGATATGAAGTAGGGGTTAATGACTCATTTTTTCCCCTTGATATCCAATTGCCCTGGCACTTTAATGAAAACACCAGCCTTTTTCCACTGCCGCGAAGTGATATTTTTGTCATAAATTGTCTCTCTCTATGTATGTGTGTGTATTTCTTTCATTCCATTGTATTGTCTATCGTTGCGCCAATACCATCCTGTTTTAGTTGTCAGAGCTTTATAACACACATTGACATCTTGTGGTGTGACTCCTCCAGCTCTGTTCTTCTTCAAGATTGTCTTGACCTTTAACATTGGAACCACCTTGTTTATTTCCACACACAAACCCCTGCTGGGACACTGAATGGGACTGTATTGAATCTTTAGCTCAGTCTGGAGCGAATATACATATTCAATATATAATATTGAACCCTTAAATCCATAAATATGATGTGTCCCTCTATTTTACTGTTTAGACTGTCTTTAATTTCTCTCCTTAATGTCTTGTAATTTTCTGGGTAGCTTTTGACATCTTCTATTTGGTTTATTCCCAGGTGTTGGATATATTTTTCTGCTGCTGTTACCATTTTTAATATTTAATTTTCTCATTTTGATTGCTAAGGAATGGAACTACAATCTACTTTCATATACTGAATTTGTATCTAATGACCCTGCTAAGTTCACTTACTGATTCTAATGACATATCTGTAGATTCTTTTGGGTTTCCTATACATACGATTCTGCTGTCTGTGAATAATGAAAATATTCCTTCCCTTTCAATCTCTGTCATTTTTATTTCTTTTATTTTGTTTTGCTGTACTGGCTAGGACATTTAGTACAATGCTGAATAGAAGTGGTGAGAGTGGGCATCATTGTTTTGTTCCTAATATGAGGGGAAAAGCTTTTAGTATTTTGTTATTAAGTATTCTGTTTGATGGAGGTTCTTTTGTAGATACCTTTTGGCAGATTAAGAAAATTCCTTCCCAGTCCCAGTTTACTACATTTTATCAGGATTGGATATTGAGGCTTATCACATGCTTTTTCTGTATCTCTTCAGATGATTAAATAATTTTTGAAAATTCCGTTGACCGATTTCAAAATGTTAAACCAATTCTGTATGACTGGAATAAGCCCAACTTTGCTGTGATGTATTATTTTTATATTGCTGAATTTGACTTGCTACCCTTTTGTTTAGAACTTTTGCAACTTTGCTCATGAGAGATCTTGGCCTATAATTACCTTACTTGAAATTTCCTTGCCAAGTTTTGGTAATAAGATTATATTGGCCTCATAAAATCAATTGGGAAGTGTTCCCTTTTTTTTTCCCTAGTCCCTGAAAGTCTTGTTTAGAATTGTTCTTATTTCTTCCTTAAACGTTCAGTGGATCTTGACAGGGAAGCTCCTTGAACTGGAGTTTTCTTTGTGGAGAGGTTTTATCTACGGAATCAATTTCTTCAATAGATATAGGATTATTTAGATTTTCTATTTCTTCTTATGCCAATTGGTAAATCGTATTTTTCTAGGAGTGTGTCTTGTCATCTGAAATTTCAAATGTGTTTGCATAAAATTGTTCAAAAAGATTCTCTTACTGTTTCTTGATTATCTGTAGGATCTATAGTGATACTCTCCTTTTGAGGTCTGATACTGGAAATTTGTACCTTGTCTCCTCTTGATTAGTTGTATTTGTTGTATTTCTTCTTTGTCAGTGGTTTTAATCTTTTCAAAAGAGCAGCTTTTTGACTTTGTTTATTTTATTATATTTGTTTCCTATTTCATCAACTTTTGTCTTCTAGTCATAATTTTTTTCTTTTTACTTTCTTGGGTTTAATATGCTTTCTATCCCTTCGCTCTTGTGATGGATACTTAAATCACTGTTTTTCAGCCTTTTTCTCTTCTAATATATGTATTTAAAGCTACAATGTCCTTCAGGAGTAGCCTAAAGTTTTGACATGCCATATTTTCACAATCGTCTGTTAAACATATTTTCTAATTTCCGTTCTTATTTCTTCTTTGACCCATTAGTTATTTATTACAGTACCACTTAATTTCCAAGCATTTGACCATATTCTATGTCTTGCACATTGATTTCTAGTGTAATTCCACTGAACACAGAGAACGTATTCTGCATGGCTTCAGATTTATAAAGTTTATTGAAACTTACGTTATGGGCTAGCATGTAAGATGTCGGTTAACTTAATAATTCTCCATGTGAACTTGAAAAAATGTGTATTCTGCAGTTGTTGAGTTCAGTGTTTTATATATGTCAATCAGGTCAAATTTGTTCAAATTTTCTATGATTTAACTATGTTTTTGTCTGCTTGTTTTATCGGTTACTGAAAGGATTGTATCTAAATCTCCCATTTTGATTGTGGATGTATTATTTTTTCCTTTATTTTCTTGTTTTTTTGTGGGGTATCAACACTTAATATTATTCCATTTTTTTCTCCTTTATCAATTGCTAATCATATATTCTTTTACTGTTTAGTGTTTATTCAATGACAAAAGCATACTTTTTTGGCTTAAAAGTATATAGAGAAATTGGTACTTTCACTACTTTCTTCATATGTTTTCTCCTCTCTTTTGTGTGGTTTTCATGTATTTTAATTTACACATATTTTAAACTCCATAAGGCTTTGTTATTGTATTGTACAGCAAATACTCATTTAGATTTACTCATTTCTGTTGGTCTTCATTGCCTCCTGCATTCTTGACTGTCCTCTGAGATCATTTCCTTTTTTTCCTGAACAATTTCCTGTAATATTCCTCTTATATTTTATTTTTTGAGGAAGATTAGCCCTGAGCTAACATCCACTGCCAATCTTCCTCTTTTTGCTGAGGAAGACTGAGCCTGAGCTAACATCTGTGCCCATCTTGCTATATTTTATATGTGGGACACCTGCCACAGCATGGCTTGATAAGTGGTGCGTAGGTCCGTGCTCAGGATCCGAACTGGTAAACCCAGGGCTGCCGAAGCAGAATGTGTGAACTTAACTGCTGCGCCACTGGGCCAGCCCATGGTCTTCCTTTTAAAACAGTTCTGTCGATGACAGATTATTTCAATATTCTTCATCTAAAATTTGTTTTTTTTTAAAGAATATTCTCACAGGGTAGCCAACTGGGTTGACAATTATTTTCTTTCAGCATTTAAGGGATGATATTTGTTGGGAAAGGCAGTCTTGTGCATGCAGTCTTTCAGCCCCCACTCAGCTACATAAGAACAGGCCTTGGGCTTGGAACACTTCCTTACCAAGAGACAAAGAGCCAATGTGTCCTCTGCTGGCTTATTACCTTGTGTGGGAATATTTTTCCCTGTTAGATGCTCAGTGAATGCTCTTTTGACTCTACTTAAAGCATATGTGCCATGTGGCACCTGGCCAACCCCATTGTATATCTGTCCTCTCCAAGGAGGGAACAAGACCTCTGCCACTGTGTTATGAGAGGGGTGCATGCAAGTAAATTATCCTGCCTTGCCTGCTTAGAGAGACTGGCTGGCCATGGTAGACCAGTGCCCACTATCAAAGCTAATCTTACTCTGTCTCTTCTCTATGTAAGGAAAGTGCTATTCCATCCACTGCTTGACTGTGTTACATTTTCCGTGAGACTCCATTACCAAGATGCAGTGGGCAGAAGTGTTTGGAGTCTTCCCCCCAGGACTGGTAACTGGTGCACTGCACTCTGTTCCCTGGGCATCGATAATTGGTTCACAGTAATCTGCTCCACAACAGTCCACTATCTTCTGACTTTTATTTTGCCTGTTGAAAAGTCATCAGAAAGTCTTCTTATTGATCCTTTGAAGGAAAGGTTATCTTTTCTCTTTCTTGGTTTTTAGCAGTTCTGCCGTGATAGACCAAGGTATGTCTTTCTTTGTTATAATTCTACCTGGATGTGATAGTGTTTCTTGAATCTGTGGCTTGATGTTTTTCTTGAGTCTTGGAAATTTTCTTTTATTATCTTTCTGAATAAAATTTCAGCTCCATTTCCTTTCCTCTTTCTTCCGGGATTTCAATTACACATGTACACTTTTTACCATGACCCAAATGTCTCTCATCTTCTTCTCTGTGCATTCTTGTGTCTTTTCCTGTTGTGTTTCAGTGTGGGAACATAGCTGGCTGTGTTCTTTCTTCAACTGTGCTTAACCTGCTGTCAAATTCACTTACTGAGTTGTTAACTTCAGGTATTGACTTTTTCAATTCTAGATCTTACATTTGATTTTTTCTCACAGATTTCAGTTTTCTACTGAAATTCTTCATCTTTTATATATTTTACTGAACATGTTAATGTTAGTTATTTTAGAAGACATAGCTGATAATTCCAAAATCATATGTGAATCTATTTCTATTATCTTAATTTCCTCTTGTTTCTATTATCTTTTTCTCCTCTTGGCTTTTGGTCTTTTGGTCCTATGGCCTTGCATGCCTCATACTTTTTGACTGATCACTAGACATTGTGTATGCAAAATTGTATAGGATCTTAGTCCTTTTCTTTAGCCAATTAGCTTCTTAGCTTTTCAGCCCAGTGATGCTTATAAAGTAGCAAATACCTTGAGTTTCTTCTCTTGCTTCAATCTTGGCTCATCCTCTGGCTACTTTGTTAGCTCTTGGGTTTCTTTAAACAGATTACTTTTTTTTTTTCAAAAACCTATCTATTCTTGTAGTTATCAGTGGAAGATACAAGATAACTTGTCATAGCCAGAAGCAGAAATCATTCTAAAAGTTTTCACCCTTGAGTTATCAAACCTTTTTTTGTGGATATTTTAGACTCCTGGATCCCTGAGCCTAGGGCAATTAGCCCTATTTCCTTGTGCTAGAAGACCCTGGAGGTTACATATGATGGACAAGAGCACACTTTTCCCCCTTTCTTATGCAGCGCATTGGTCATTTTTTAGGGAGTCACAGAAATAATTTAAAAAATACTCCTGCTGGAAAATTCTCCCAATTTTGAATCTTTAAGGGATGTATTTTTCAATCTTCCATGACAGTAGAATTATTTACATTTACCAAAGTTCTCTGTAGTTTTAAAATGTTATATTATAGATGTGGATCTTGTGGTTTCTATTTATATTGTAGACATGGATTTTGTGGTTTCTGTTAATGAAGACAAGTGACTGCTTTTTCAATACTCCATGAGGTAGGAAATGATAGGATGATGGAAAAGAGTTGTCACACAGATTTATGTAGAACTATGAGGAGAGAGAATATGTTTCTGAAACTGGGCCTTCAACTCTGTCATGTCCTATTTGATTTTGAGTTTGGGTTTCTTTGTGGGAATATATTGGATTTCCCATTCTTTACGTATCTCCATTCATAAAAATGGATTCCCTTTGTAAAGGATCGTAATCTTTAGTTGACTAGTTTATAAGTGAAAGATAACATTTGGAGTGGCAGTTCAGAGCTAAGTCTGTGCATTCCTTATCATTCTGGTGGCTCAAAGGGGCCTGCTGTTTTTATGTAGAATGAGGATCAGGATGGCAGTTCCCTAAATAATGATTAGCTTTAGATAATTAGTTCAAAATGATTAGAGCATTGTTTCCCAAAGTATTCCACAGCTACTACTTTCTGACAGGGTTAACACGTTAAACAGCAAGGGTGTGGTGTGTAGGGGGCTAGGGAAGGGTTCCTGGATCAAACAACAAAGTTAAACAGCCAAGTTTATTTACTGGGTTACTCATTAGAGAAATTTGTGTGTTTATAGTGTGCGGTGTGATTCTCCAAGATAGGGAAGGGTGACGTAAGAAATGCATCTCTCAAATGAATCTTTACTCTGTCTTCTCCTGAATTTCTTACTAGTTCACAGGAAATCCACACTTGTTTTTGTTTTTCATAAAGCGTAGGTTTGGTGATGATGCTGGGAGAATGAGAGTGAGGAAGTATTGAAAAAGACAGCCCTAAATGAGATGACAAGTTTCTCTTCTTTCCACTCCTTATATTCATTTTTACTGTTGTCATGTTAAAATGTTTCTTGTTTGTATGGGCTTTTTTGGTACTAACTTTAAGCCCTTAGCAGGAAAGTTTCTATAGAAACTAAGCAACCAGCCAAACAGAATGCTCAAAGCTCCTGCCTTCTCCCGGGAGTTACGTGTCGGTGATGGAAAGAAGGCAGCGTTGGCAGTAGATCCCCTAGGGAAATCCCTTTGCCTGACACTGGATACCTCTCTTATCTAGAATTCACCGATAGCTTGGTTTCCCAGTGGTGACTGGAGGGTCGGGGGAGGATGATCCTGAGATACCCTGAGTCCAGACACATCTCTCCTTAGAAGATGAGTTCCAAGGACAAATCATACCAGTCCCATCCTTATGCCCATTCCCTTATTCAAGAGCAGCCATAAGGGGAAAAAGAGGTTATGAAGAGTCAGCCTGGGGGTGAGGGAGATAGTGGTTAGTTACTTACGTAATCGAAAACTCTCTTTTAAAATTTTATTTGATTAAGTCTTCTCTTTCTCACGAGACCACAACATCTATGAGCTATTAAATGTCTATCACTGGCGTGTGTGCGTAGTGGGGTGTGTGTGTGTATGTGTGCTGGGAGGCTGGTGAGGTGTGATCCCATATTTAGTTCCCTTAGGTCCTGCGCAGAATAACTGCTCCTAGTGGCTATCAGTGGTTGCGGAGAGGGTAGAGGGTATCTCACATCCAATTTGGCACAATAACGTATCCACCTATTTAAGATATATTGGAATCAAGGGGAAACTTGGAGGACTGGGGAGAGAAATCACAGATAATAACAGACAATGTTCGAGTCTGCTGTCCCTGTCACTCTGAGCAGAACTACTCCAACCCACTCTGGTGTGACGGTGGGGGCAGGGGGCAGGCTATTATTTTTCTTGAGTCTTCCAGAGAAATTTCATAAATAGTTTGCTTAGTGTGTCAATCTGTACATCTGGGAAGCATAATGCATTCTTGGCACCACGACCCACTCTGACGTTCGTCCATCGCCTCTTGCAGAAGGAGAAGGGGTTGAGTCCATCTATTTAGAATATTGGATATTTTGGTGTCTGTTATTCAGAAAGTTGTGATTAGGATCTCTCTTCAAGCTGAGATTATTTTTGTCCCCAGATAATCAAAGCCAGGCTCCCTACAGGAGGTGGTAGGGTGGTGGCTGGTGCACTCGAGTGGAACCAATTGCTGTCGTGCAAATCTCATCCTCACATTAGTGAAGGAGAAGGGGGTTTGGACAGTGAAAATTGTTCCAGAGGTTTGGCCTTATGGTTTTGATAATGTATATGGCAATAATGGGCATTGAAATGTACTTTTTCTGGGATAAACAACATAAAACTATGGCTTCTTTCACAATGTTTTGGCTTGATTCTGGAAAGGGAGCTGACAAATTAGACATCAGGGGTAGGTGATAGTCTGTGGAAGCCAGTTTCTAATCTCTTTTTCTACCCTGCACTGAGTGGCTCTGTGATTTTTGCAAAACTTTAACCCTCTTTATGATATAGTTGCTTTTCTTTCTTTCATCCAAAACGCAGGTAAGAGAGTACCAGCTGCAAAAGTTGTGAAGACAACTTCTAAAAAGTAAAGATCCTGAGATATTGAATTTCTCCTCTCTTCTCCTTTCTGCTGCTTACTGCTGCCATTGCAGTCCTCCTAATTGTCGTCATGATCACCAGCACTTCCTAAACCATCTTACTGGCACGAGTATTGTCGCACCTTCACTCCCTCATTCATCCTATACGCCATTACCAGATTATTCTTTCTGAAACAGATTTTTGATCATATACTCTAACCAAACACCTTCCACTGGCTGGTCAGTATTTTTGCAGCCCCGTGTCTAAAGTCTTTTACAATCAGAGTCCAGTCTTCCTCTCTAGCTTCAGCACCCTGTCCTGCTGTGACACTAAACTTGCCTCATTTGTTGTAAACGCTCAGGGCTTCCCCATCTCTGTACCTTTGCTCATGGTGCTCCCATTCGTGGAAATGTGTTTCCCTCCATCTCTTCGTGTGTAAGTTACTCAACCCTCGTGATGTAGCTGACATGCTGCTTTCTTCACCCGGAGGCTTTGTCTTCCTCTTCTGACTTCCTATAGCACCTAATCTGTTCCTTGATCATGTCACATTTTTCTTATAGTATTGTTTAAAATACATATTTTATGTTCTTCACTGAGTTGGAACCTCCTTGAGGGCCAGGGTCACATGCCTGACCTTTTAGACTTGCTGTGTCTAGTACAGTGTAGTGGGGATGGTGCTTTTCATCTTGACTTTATCCCACCTTTGTTTCCCAGAGAGAATTACATAAATTCTCGGTATTTCACTTTACTAATTTGTAAAGAAAATTAGATGGCTCTGCATTTTTCCTATAAAATTTATTCTGCTAGTGATAATTTTCTTGCACATACAGGGCAGGAATGGGACAAGCCTGATGTAAGATGCACCCTTAAGAGCCCCTTTGATCTGGAGCAATAGGTGAACCATCCTCTTGCCACTGCCAATGCTCTCCATCCCACTCCCACCAGTCCCCACATGTGTCTAGGGATTTCCAAAGTGCTGTCAGTCATTTTGATCTCATTAAATCCTCTCCATCAGAAAGGTAGGATAAGCTGTATAATCAACCCAAGCTCAATGGATGGTGAGGAAAGAAAGGTTGCAGAAAAGCTTAAATGATTTGTGTGGAGTTGCGTAACTTGCTAGTGGTAAAGTCAAGGAAGGATCTGAACATTTCTTAGTTCTCATTGCGTAGATTTCTGTTAGACCAGCCAGTGATTTCCAAACTATAGTCATTTATTATCTACTTTCACAATTTTTTTTTACTATGTCTGTGTAATACTCGTGCTTTGGTTTATTTAATATTTTTGTTTAAATCCATCATGTTTTAAACTTAAATATGGTGATTTCAAAGGAAACTTTAATTCATTGCCATAAATGGAAGACCAGTGTTGTCACTTGCCATAAATAGAAAGTTACCTTAAAAAGAAGTATCATGGGTACATATTAGGTTTTTTAAAATTGAGATATAACTGACATGTAACATTATATTAATTTCAGGTGTACAACATAATGATTTGATATTTGTATATATTGTGAAATGATCACCACAATAAGTCTAGCTAAGATCCATCACCATACATAGTTATAAAAATTTTTTTCTTATGATGAAAACTTTTAAGGTCTACTCTCTTGGCAACTATCTTAGCAATGGATATAAAACTATGTTATTAAATTCTGAGCCATATGATAGTAAGGAATAAAAAGGACTATGAATAAGCAGAAGTGGAAACTGAGCAGAAACTATGGGAAATCACAAACCATGAGTAAGTGGAAGCTAAAATGAATTGAGAGTACATGGTGAGGCCACTGGTATATAACACCAGGAGTGGTAGAAGCAGGATTTCATGGGAGTGGAGTCACCTCAATGGCAGGGCATATAACAGTGTATGACCAGTGACTAAATCTCTCTGGCTCTCGAAGCCTCTCCTGACGTCCAAATGACATCTCACTCTCTTTGATGTCTGGCCATACTGAGCTATCTGAGTTCCAGAGAAATTTTTTATCTCTTTATTTCTATTTTTGCGGTTACACGAAATAGGCTATTGCTTGAGGCAATTTTAATGAGTTTCTATTCTGTGGAAGTAAATTAACCTAAGACAATTGTAAAGATGCTTATTCTTCCTACATTAATTGGTAGACAACGCAATACCAGTTAAAACAGGAAAGATTTATTTTTTGAACCTGACAAAGTGATTTTGAAGTTTGACAAGGACAGTAAAAGATAAGCCCGACCAACTAAATTCAGAAAAAGATGAATGATGGGGCACATACATTGTCAAACTTAAAAGTGATTTATAGGAATACAATAAAAATAGTATGGAACTGGTACAAGAATGGATTGACTACGGGAAAAGAATAGTAAGAGTAGAATTTAGAAGATGGTAATGCTGGCATTTCACATCTGTAGGAAGAGATGTCAGGACACTTATCTGGCCACTTCAGAAAAAAACAAACCAGACTGATGGAAGTATTAATGTAAAATGGTAGCACAAAAGATATGTCAAAATATAAGAGAATCTGATCTAGAGGTGGTGGCACTGCCTTCCTAGCCGTTATGCAGGGCCAGCTCCATGGGCACGTGATCTGGGCAGTCCTCCTTCACGTGGCAGTTTCTCTGTGTCTTGACCTCATCTTCCCTCTGTGCGTGTCTGTCTTCTAAAAGGACATCAGTCATGTTGGATTAGGGCCCACCTTAATGACCTGATATTAACCTGATTACCTCTGTAAAGACCTGATCTCTATGAAGTCACATTCTAAGGCAATGGGGCTTAGGACTCCAACATGTTTTTTTGTGGGGATACAATTCAGCTTATAACAAGGCCCAATTTGGATTCTCCCTTATCTATGATCACTTTGATTCCACGTAATCTTTCCCTTACTCCGAATTCCATCTCATACGTCCAAAGTCAGAAACAAAGTTCTTACATTTTGTATAGATGGGTTCTCTAGCTGTTTTGGAAACTGCTCGTGTTCCCTTCTCTCATTTATAATCTCCTCAAGGTCAGGGACTGCATTCTTCACCTTCTTGCAATTGACTGACTTGCTTCTGTGAGGAGTTCCTGCATTGTCTCCAGTCGTTCTAGTAAGGTCAGCTGGGAATCTCTGAAACTTCAAATGGAAGCCATCAAATCATTGACATGTGAATGGGATGGGGGTGTGTGAGAAAGCAGCAGGAATCTGGTGCCTGAAGTGGGGGTGCTGGGCTGGCTGGGAGTCAGGAGTTCCCGCCTCCTCTCCCATCCCCGACTCCTCTTCATACAGCTGTGCTTTCCATCACGGATCCTGCAGCTGTTTTCTCGGACCCCTTGTTCCTCAATGCTGGAAATACGAAATGAAATTTGAAATGGATAAATATAGGAGATGTGAGGAACTGAAGATCCTCTTAAGGCCTGGATGAGCTCTGGTTGCAGGACACCTGCAGTTCAGTGTCAGCCTGGTTGGCCTGTGGTCGGGGGAGGAGGGATGGTCTGGAACATAGACACCAAGGGGTTGGATGGGGTGGGGGGCATGCCTTTGATGTGAATCGAATATTCCTGCAAAAAAGAGGGGGTGGGAGGGAAGCTTGGCTGAGGAGAGATCAGCATTCTCATTCTCTTCCCCCCCACGGCCCCCCGTTTTCCCTCCTGAGTTTTCAACTTTTGTGAAACTCCCTCCCTCCAGCTGTTTTTCTGCTGGCATAGCTGGGCCTTCTAGTTGCCTGGCCCCCTCCTTCTTACTCTCAGAGCCATGGAAAGAACCAGAATCCCTTTCTCTTGAGTTCAACCCATAGAATAATATCAGTGACTATAAAAACGACCTTATATTTATATGGTGTCTGACAGTTTACACGATTCCTTCAGTTACATAATCTTATTGTATCATTAGATAAGGCGGAGTTTTTACAAGGAGATCTTTGTGAAGGAACCAAGGGAGGGGGAAGAGAAGCAACACCTCAAATCATAAAATGATAGTCTGACGGAGGATGGATTTCTTCTGCGGAACAACGACAGATTTCCTCCAGCCACAGGGAAGCTGGGCTGGCACAGGCAGCGGGACCTGCCACCAGGCCCCCGTCTCAGCCCTTTCGGGAGAGCTACGCCCTACAGGGTGCTTTGGAACCTGCTTTTTACAGCTGTTGGGCAAGTCCTTCTTCGTATTTTCTGATAGGAACCCTTCTGGGTGGCCAATGACTAAACGAAAATTCACTTAAACATTTCCTGAGTACGTACTTTGCACTGGCCCCTGCAGGGACATGGGAGACAGGACTAACGGTATAAATCTCCTAGCCCATCCCACACCCTGACCAAGGCCAATCAGGCTGACCCTGACCCTTAGGTCTCCACCAACCAGAGGTCCTCCAAGCCTTAAGAAGCTTAAGGACAAACAGTGCAGCAAGGTGCAGGCTCTTTCTCTAGGGAACACATTTGACAGGAAATGAAGGGCTAGGGAGGGCAAGAATTTATCTTCCCAAAGCTACATATTCTTGCATGAGCCTCCTATGACCAACTAAATGTCTCTATGACTGGTGGTGAGGATATGGTTCCAAGAGGGGAATGCTAGGATGAGTGTATTTTCTGAACCTTCCACCCAAATGAAAAGGCATGGTAGCACGTGGCCCGACTAAAGGGGAAATTATTTACACTCACAGTCATTACACGCGGGCTGTAGGTGTGTGTGTTGCCAAGGCCCTCTGTCTACCCTCAGATCCATTCATTAGCAAGGGACCCAATTCAGTCCTCAGTGCTTTCCAAGCTCCCAGCTTGGCTGGCGTCTGGCCAGGGTCACTCAGTGAGTGCCTTCAGTGGGAGACTAAAGTGTGGGCGTAGAAGGGATTAGCCGAGGTATTCCTCTCTCTTTCTCTGAAGGTTTCTCCAACAGCCCCTGCATCTCCTCTGTGGCTCCAGTTGCCATCAGACAGGCCTACCATGCTTCTAGCTTCCGGAGGTGACCCTAGCCCCCAGGATCCCATCGCTCTGCCTCCCTGTCTGACCCTCCAGCTGGGGGCAGCAGGAACTTCTTACTTTTGCTAATCTTGGAGTTGTATCACTATCCCCCTTTGGCTTCTCAGCTCATCTGTCACCTGGGAAACCAATTCCCTGCATGAAAGCCCCTCTGTTTTAAATATTCAAGTGATTTTATTTCCTGATTAGATCCTGATGGATAAACCTCCTGATAAGAAAGAGCCAAAACTCTTGGGCATAGTTTTGAGAGAGACCCTGGCAATGCCTCTCCCCTCAGAGCCCAGTACCCTTCAGAGAGCCACAGGCCCCAAGCTCCCGTAAGCCTTTTCTTGGATCGAGGGCTTGGAAAATTGGGCTCTGTGATTTGTTGGACACATGTTTACATGGAGGGCCTGAGCAGTCCTACAGATTTCATGACTCCAAGACGTTAACTGACTTCCAAGTTTTATATATTTGAATGTTTAAAAAATAAATTTGGCTGCAAGATGAAAGAACTGGAAATAATTTCCATGTCCTCATTTGTGTGCTTCAGATATTACTACTGACATTTTATAAATATTTTAAACCTTTCTTCACCTTCTATATGTCAAGATAAAAAAGGACATTTTAGATAATAGCTTGGCTTGTGGGTGGTGCCTCTTTCTTGACTGCGGACTGATGACCCACTGATGATACTGAGTGATGGTCACTGGACACTTTAGACAGCAATGTTTTCCAAAGCACACAGTGAAGACTCATATGAGTGTTTGTTTAGTGGTCCTAGAATTGAGTGGTGTGAGGATCTTTTTCACTCCAAAATCTTCCTGTGCTGCATCCTCCCTTCCCTACTGCCTCCAATCCTGTGATTTATGCCCAAATCCAGCACAAACTCTCTCTGCTCCCCATCCTGACTCTGATTCCTTATCCAGCTTAGCCTCCTATCTCCCTCCCTCTCTAGTGGCTCTTCTGCTCTCTGCTGCTAGTCCATCCTGTGGAAGCACGTCAGAGATTTTAAACCTTTTTTGGGTAATGGGCCCTTTTGAAAAACCTCATGAAATAGTAGACCTCTGTAGAGGGACCTACCCTAAACATACGCGGCTTTAGCAAGTTAATACTCCTGAAGCCAAGACGTGGGTCACTGTTGAGACCCTGCCATGTATGCCATACCCTTCGCACTAGAGCTCCTTCCATCCCCTACCCTTAACTAAATTGCTTTTTCTTTATGGCACATACCACTCCCCATACAATCTTCTCTTATGGAAACACTACATTGAATTGAATTCCATTTCACTCCTAATTTAATTCTAGTGTGGTCAGAGAACATACTTCTATGATTTCAATTCTTTAAAATTTATTGAAGCTCGTTTTATGCTTCGCATTTGGTCTATCCTGGAAAATGCTCCATTTTAATAAATTTACGAGGTTTGTTTTATGTCTTAGCATATGGTCTATGCTGTAGAATGTTCCATGTGTTCTTGAGAATATGATGGATACGGCTACTGATGAGTGGAGTGTTCTATAGATGTCCATTAGGTCTAGTTGGTTTATAGTGTTCAATTTGTCTACATCCTTGTTGATCTTTTGTCTAGTTGTTCTATCCATTATTCTAAGAGGGATATTGAAGTCTCCAACTATTATCTTTGAATTGTATATTTCTATCTGCAATTCTGTCAGTTTTTGCTTCATGTACTCTTTGGGTTATGTTGTGAGGTGCACATATGCTTATAATTGTTGTATCTTCCTAATGAATTAACCCTTTTATCCTTATAAAATATCCTTCTTTATCCCTAGCAGCATTTTTTGTTTTAAACTCGGTTTTGTCTGATATTATTATAGCCATTCTGACTTTCTTATAGCTGCTGTTTTCCAGTATAACATTTTAATTCCTTTAATCCTTTTTTTTAATGCGTTTTTTTTTTAATGAAGAAGACTGGCCCTGAGCTAACATCTGTTGCCAATCTTCCTCTTTTTCTTTTTTCTCCCCAAAGCCCAGTACATAGTTGTATATCCTAGTTGTAAGTCATTCTAGCTCTTCTATGTGGGATGCCACCACAGCAGGACTTTATGAGCAGTGTGTAGGTCTGTGCCCAGGGTCCAAATTGGTGAACTCCAGGCAGCCAAAGCAGAATGTGTGAACTTAACCACTTGGCTGCAGGGCTGGCCCCCATTTTAATGCTTTTTAAACTATACATTTTGAGTTACTTTCTTAATTGTTGCTCTAGGGTTTACAATATGCATCTTAATTTATCAACATCTGCTTTAGATTTACACTAACAATTTCTGTGAGATATAGAAACTTTACTACTATATACCTCTATTTCCTCTCCCACTCCTTTTCAGTGTTGTTATTGTTGTATGTATCATGTCTGTTACAAACCCAACAATAGTCATTATAACCCAACCCATTATAATTGTTGGTCTATAGAGTTTTATGTATTTTAAAGAAGTGGAGAGAAAAAAAGGAGAGCAAGAATATATTTTTGATGTTTGTCATGTTAACTTTATTTACAATTTCTAGTTATCTTCACTTTTTTTTCCTGTGAGTTTCAGTTACTTATTCCATTCCATTCCCTTCCATTTGTTCCGTTCCTGGGACAGAAGAAAACTGTCTTCTTAAATTTTGCTCCTGACATTTTCAAAGTGATGTTCTACCATAGCTCCTTAAGGTCCTGGCCTCTTTGGAAATCCCTCATCCATTCAAATGACTCCCTCTCCATCCTCGGTGATTGTTCGTCTAAAGTCAGAATAACTTTCCTGAATGAATTCACTCCCTGTCTTAGCCCTATTTTGTGCAATCTTTCTTGATAACTTCTAATAATACATTGGTCATTGTTCTAGCTCTCTGGGCTAACAATTCTTCAACTTCTTCATTTTCTACTCACTGTTTATATCTACTGTGGCAGCCACACTTTAAATCTCAACATTACTCAAAGTGCTTCCTTGAAAAAAAAATGTAGGCACTGAACATAGCTTTTCTGATCACCACAGCCTTTTCTCCCTTGTTGAGGCCCACTAAACCTGCTCTTTCTTCTAAAGATAATTTTTGTCCTTCTTCACCAGTTTTGCCTGATTCTCTTGTTTCAGTGCACCCTTTCTGTATTTACATGCTTTCTTTCCATGGTAAACCAATGTACAATACTCTTCCTGCTGATGCATTGAATCTCTTTCCCTTATAATTATTTTTTATGTCTTTTTTACTAATCCCTAAACTTGAGCCTCTACAGCTCACATGCAGTGGCTTTATAGTGGACATTTCTTGTTTTTTTTAAAGATTTTATTTTTTCCTTTTTCTCCCCAAAGCCCCCCAGTACATAGTTGTATATTCTTCATTGTGGGTCCTTCTAGCTGTGGCATGTGGGACACTGCCTCAGTGTGGTTTGACGAGCAGTGCCATGTTCACACCCAGGATTCGAACCAACGAAACACTGGGCCGCCTGCAGCAGAGCGTGCGAACTTAACCACTCGGCCACAGGGGCAGCCCTCGACATTTCTTGTTTTCTTGACGGCCTAGCACTCATTCACTGTAGTTTTGTTAGGGCAGCTCTCAGGCCAACATGCTGTGCAGTGGAGTTGACTCAGCTGTAGGAGTGGGCATTACACTTAAACATAACCAGGCAGAATATCACAGTCCCCTGGTCACAGTGGTTGGTCCAGGGATGGGTACAAGCAAATCAGAGACAATGAGATGCAATGATAACTTTGCTGGGGCTGTTGGGAAAGAGGTACAAACTCTAGAGTGAACGCTATCAAGATCCCTTTTGTGGAATCTTCAGAAGGCAGAGCCAAGGGGGAGAGAAATAGTGAGTCTTATGGTACTGTTTGAGACTCTAGATCAACCCACACCTGAAGCTAGAGAACTCCTGGACATTTCTTTACAAGACCAATCAATTCCTTTTTTTCTTTTTGCTTTGGCTAATTTGGGTTGGATTTCTGACTTTTGCCACAAAAAGAATTATAACTGATAAATCTCCCTCCTTTACAGCTGGACATTTTAGGATAAATAAAAGCAAGATACCTAGATGAGTTAAAAGTGTTTTGATTCTTATAGTGATCTTAAGTCCTCAGACAGCCTCTCTCCCCTCATATGCCAGTAGAGACGAGATATAGGTCAGGTAATTCACAAAGAAAGTGGTCAGATAGCTAGTATGTAAGAAGAAAAATTTAATCTCATTATTAACTGAGAAGTGCAAATTAAACTGAAAGATACTGTTTTCTTGCATTTGGAGTTGACAAGCCTTGACCAAAAATAATAATTCTCGGTGTCATTGCCAGAAAACATATATTCTTAATAATTTTTAGTGGTACTGTATATTATTACAACTTTCCTGGAGGCAATTTGGCATTATAAATTTAAAGCCTGGGTATTTTGCATTCCCTTTGATCCAGGTATTTCACTTGCAGAAATAATTCAATTTGTTCATAAACATTAAACTACATGGTTGTTCTTTGCAGCACTGTATACAAAAGACAAAATTTTAGAACAACAAAAATATCCAAATTACAGGAGATTTTGCCTAGTAATTAGGAAGTTACTTTGTACTGGTATTTAAATTGGTTAAGAAATACGATTTCTTAATGGACTAAATAGTTCTCTAGCTTCAAATTTTTTAATATCATTTTAATTTAATTGAACATTCTTTGAGTGCCCATTATGAAAAATGAACTCTACCAGGCCCAGGAGCCACGGAAAATAATTTCTGTCTTCAAGAAACTCCCAATCCAGTGGAAGGAAATACCCATTGGTGACATGTGTAAAAATGTTAAATGCCATAAAAATCACAAGGGAGAAAGAGATTCATTCCAACCGGGGGAATTCCAGAAGGCTTTATGGAGGAAGTGACATCTGAATTTAATTTTGTAGGAGGGGCGGGACCCTAAGAGACTGTAAGGCTGGTGGTCTGTACATCCCTGCTTATATTTCATAGTAAAAAACTTAAAAGAGGGGAACGTGTGATAGGACTCTCCTAACCCTGGCTGAGGCCGCCCTTTGGGACTGGCAGTCTGCCCACGACCCAGGGAGCCCCCTTCTCTCCAGGGAGCACTAGCCTGAACAACTTGCCCGAGGCCCTAAGTGTGGTTGGCTCTATGCTGTCATTCCTGAGAGTTCAGCTTGTGGTCTGGGTGTGCTTTCCATCAGATTGAGCTTTGTAAAGAGGCAGGGACTGGGGAGGTAGAATAGAAAATTGGGAAAGTTCTCTTTGAGTTCCTTCAAATGAAAGCTTGATGAGATCTCCGGGGAGATGATATGTAAAAATCTTGGCTTTGTCGGTGGGTCCATATGTGTGCTGTGAACTTTCTGATGCAGTAGAAAAGGCTGATCGTGGCTAGATGGAAGAATTTGTAGTGTCACTGCATGGCTCCTCTCACATGGCATTGCATTTTGGATTAAGAACCATGGCTCTGAGATCATCGGACCACGTGAAATATAAAATCAATCATGGGCTTGCAATGACCTGGATAAGAGCATAGTGATTCGGCAAAATGAGGATGAGGAAATCAGAAAGAGATATGATTCAGCTATTTCCATCCTCAGAGTGCTCAAGCGACCCAGGGGCCTTTGTAGGCATCAGTGCAGTACAGCTTTAGTCCTACCAGTTTTAGTGCAATCATATTACAATAGAAGATCAAATATAGGACACAGTGAGATGTTGGCAATCTCCAGCAAATGGCCTCATAAAGTTGAATTTATCTAAGTGAGTAACGCACCATAGTGTAGAATCTGGCCTCAGAATCTAATTTTGCTAGTATACTTAATGATCTTTCTCAGGGGCTGATTCACATTAAGAAAATTTTTTGAGATCAACAGATCAAACTAGAATGATATCTGTGGATTTCAATGAGAGACAATGCATCAAGATCACTCTCACTTTGCTACTTCTAATTATATCTGCCTGATACACTTCCCCACACCCCATCCTGCCTGGTAGTCTTTACACAGTTGGCTCCTTCTCATCATTTAGACCTCAACTTAATTGTTCAAAATGCTATTTCTATTAGGGTAATTCTATAGGGAATAAACTAAAGCAATGTATAAAGCCGCAAACACAATAGAAGTTTACTTTTTGCTCATGTAACAAAGGAGGGGCAGGCAAAGAGATCAGTAGGAAGACTTTGCTCCATGAAGTCATTCAGAGATCCGGGACGACAGTGGTTCTTCTAATTTCAGACATGGTTTTCAGGGTCATCTTGGAAGTTGTCTTCATTCAGCCAAGCAGAAAGGGAGAAAAGATGAAAGAGCATGCATAGGAGGTTTGTATGAGCAAAGCCTGAAAGTGAGCACATCACTTGCATTCTCATTCCATTAGTTAGAACTCACACCTAATCGCAAAGGAGGCTTGGAAGTGTATTCTAGCTATGTGCCAAGGAAGAAGAGGAAAACACTGATTTTGGTCAGCAGTTCCTTGCCATTGCAGTTGTATTCCAGAGGGTACCACTTTTACATAGACTGTGTTATAAATGATGCCTCTGGAGTTGTGTAACATGGTGGCCCTGACACTCTATTCCTGGTAAATAGAACAGTAAATGGTGATAGCAGGTGATTACTGTAACATGGACTAGAAGACCTCAAATTGACATGATTAGCATATGCTTTCTTTGTATGCAGAATTTCAGGGGAAGCCAAATTGTAGCCAATGGTTTCTCTGGGTATGGACAGTTTTTGGGAATTTAAAGCAAGATAAGACAATTATGATGCTTCCATCCCTGTGATAGATAAATTCTTGTCTCAAAGCCTGGATAAGTTGAGTCCCTGAGTCAGAGCACCCTTTCAAGCAGATAAGATTGAGATGGGACTGCCAAATTTGCCACCATTATCCTTATTTTCTACTCAACTCAACAACTTATGACAGCTATGATCTGGAAGATGATGCAAAACTGACCCTGTGGATTATCTGTTTTGATCCATTGTGCGTTAGTTTTTATCGTTGAACTTTGGGATAAATGTGATAGCAGGCAAGTCAAAGTGGAAAGACAGTAGTCATAGCTGCTTGAGCTTGCATTTTTACAAAACAGCGACTGTACGCAAATTGCTAAGCCCTGCTAGGTCTGTGGAAAGCAGCTATGTAGGTGATGGTCCCTGAACTTGAGCTTCCTGGTGAATCTACTCTGATTTGGTCCAATGCAATCTGGAACTAATGAAAACTGCAAAATTGACTTAAAAGCACAACAGACTGAAAATTGATTTAGTGTCTAGTGAATCTCTTCCTCAAGTTTTGAAAAACAAAAACACAAGTAGTCTTTTGTTGTTAAGGCCTGGTGCAGCACTGGGCCTGTCTGCCCTTGGATGCATTGCTGGTCCTTGGCCTGCTCTCTGCATCACAGAGTGGTTGACCTCTCAGGCCACACCTCCTGCTCGGCTCTAAACTCTAGTTCTCCCTGGCAGGACCTCCCCGTGGGATTCATCAGGTGTCCTGCCCCTGGGCCCCAATATCGCCACCTTCTCCTTCGTCTCTCTAGCCAGGGTTGGCCTGGGCTTCCTGCTGTGGCTAATTCTCCGGTTAACTCACCTATATGACCTTGCAGCCAATTTTCCACGGAAATTCCCTCTGTTAACATACTTGAAGTGATTTTCGTTTTCCTGCTTAAACTTTGACTGAGAAGACCCTGTTTCCTGAGGTATTTTGAAACTGTTGACTTTGAGGTATAGATAGGTTGTTCTGAGCTGAATGGTTAGAGCAGAGGCAATTATTTAAATACCATAAAGAATGGTAAAAAACGTGGGGTACACATGCCCAGATACTCCTCTCAGGAGACTAGAAAATTCTATAAAGCCAGAAACTCTTTTGCTATTAAGAGTGACACCCTTGGAAAAAATCAACTAAGGGTGATATAAGTATAATATATATAAGTATATAAAATATAATAAAATTTATCTTGTTTTATAAAAATATAAGAGTATATATTTAATATGTATGATATAAATAAATACATATATGCATATATGTATACAAATTTAAGAGAAAGAATGCTAACATCTCATTTATTTTCTCCAAAAACTATGAACAGTGTGATTTCTGTGATTTATAAGAAATATGTATATTTGGTCTTAGTCCCCATTTGTGGCACAGAGCTCCTAAAACCCTTGGAATTTCCTAACTGAAGAAAGCTATAAAGGTGTTTTTGTTATGTTAATGAGGAGACTTTTGGACCACACCTCAGGATGGGCGCTGGTTGCTAGGGGAACTAACCCTGTGAGTAGAGGGTTGGAATTTCCAGTCCTGACCTCTGGGGAGGGGAGAGGGGCTGGAGGTTGAATCTATTGCCAGTACTTAATGAGCTAATCAATCATGCCTATGTAATGAAACTTCCATAAAAACCCGAAAGGACAGGGTTCGGAGAGCTTCTGGGTTGGTGAACACGTGGAGATCTGGGGGGAGTGGTGCCCTTGGAGAGAGCATGGAAGCTCCGTGCTCTTTCCCCATACCTTGCCCTAGGCATCTCTCCCTGTCTAGCTGTTCCTGAGTTATATTCTTGTACAATAAAACAGTAATCTAGTAAGTAAAATGTTTCTTTGAGTTCTGTGAGCCACTCTAGCAAATTAATCAAACCCAAGGAGGCGGTGTTTGTTGGAACCTTCAATCTATAGCCCGTTGGTTAGAGGCACAGGTGATGACCTGGACTTGCAATTGATGTTTGAAGTGGGAGGAGGACAGTCTTGTGGAACTGAGCCTTTAACCTGTGGGATCTGATGCTCTCTCCAGGTAGATAGTGTCAGATTTGAGCTGAACTGTAGGACACTCAGCAGGTACCTGAGCATTGCTTGGTGTTGTGGGAACTCTCCCCCTGCCCCTGCCCACCACACTGAGATCGGTGACCAGAATCCATTTTAAATGGGAAACAGAAAACTCTGTTTGATAAATGTCACAAATGTATGGTCAGTTAAGGAAAAATGAAAGAGCTGGAGATGTAGCATGGGAAGGAACAGAGCAGTGAGAGAAGAAGAGAGAGAGGACAATAAACACAATATTATGATAAAGGAGAACAAACCAGATGGAGGAAACTAAAATATACTATGCTTACAATAAAAAAAATGTAAAAATCTAGGTGGTCCAGATTTAGAAATTAGAATCGACCTACATCAACTCAAGTTGAGGCTGGAGATAATGGAACTAAAGGCATTACTGAAATTTTACTTGTCATCAAAGGTCGGAACCAAAATGTTATTTGGACAAGTTCTTGCAAGTATTATATGAATAAAAAATTTCCACATTAATGTAACGATTTCAAAGCTTATAAAAATGGATATCTTCCCAATAATACCCAAATCCTAATACTAAAACTTGAAAAATAAGCACATCAGTAACCAACATCCTATCCCGTTTATAAATCTTATTTTTTTAAACAAAAATAAAATAAGTATGGTGAAAATGTAAAAGGCAAAATAAGAAGGAAAAAAGAAAAGGAAGAAAGAGAGTGAGCAGAGGTTTAAGTTATTAGAAAGGAGCCAAAATTCTCATTGTTTTGCACGTAATTTACAGGAAACTCAAACAAATTAGTGAAAAAACTATTACATTGTGAGAAGAATCCAGTATGGTGGCCGGTTACAAAATAACTGTATAAAAAAAATAGCATTTCTATATGTCAGCAGTAAATCTTAGGTAATAATCACATTCTCAATAGCAAAATAAACATAAAATATTCTAGGGTTAAATTTAAGTAAGAAATGTCCAGGATACACAAAAAATATAACCAAACATTATTAAATGACATAAAAGATTTCAGTGCACTGAGACATCTTACATTTCTGGATTCTTTTCACAATACATTTTAGAGGTTGACGAAATATTCAAGAATATTTTGGAAAAAAATGAAAAATGAATGAAACTTTGCCATCAGCAATGAAAATATGTTACAGATCTACAATAAGTAAGTAAAAGTGAATGGAAATGGCACGAGGTTAGTTGGAAGAGGATTAGAAGTTTAGTATGTGATTGCGTCATAAAACTTTATGGATTATCTAATAATAGCGATGGAGCAATTATTAAAAAATAATTTGATTAATATTTTGTATCTCAGAACTAGGTAAATTTTACCTGGCCTTAAAGTTTCAGTATAAAGAATTCTAAGAATTTTTCTAAAAGGAGAAATCTGAGATGTGGGCTAACATTTACCCACAAGGATGATCTATGGAGCATTTTTCAGAACAGTGAAAAATTAGCAATTAATGCCAGCATTACAGTATACATTAAAAAATCACAGGAAAAAAATATCTGTGAGATGAAATACTATACAGCTGCTAAAAATGTTATTTATATTTATATGAGGAATTTTTAGTTTTATTTTGTTAAATAAAACAGTAATTTAAACACTATGTGTATCTTATAATATTTAAGAACACATGTAAAAAAATTCTTAGAAAGACATATACCACCATGCTTGCAATGTTCCCTCCCTCCTTCCCTCCTCCCCTGAAGATTAGTCCCTGTCTCCTCTCCCAACTCTGATCCACAGTTCCCTCAAGGTCATTTGGACAACAGAAAGATGCGAAATTAGTGATTCCTTCAGCATTTAGCTAGTTATTTTGCCTTTTTTTTTTTTTAAAGATTTTATTTTTTCCTTTTTCTCCCCGAAGCCCCCCAGTACATAGTTGTATATTCTTCATTGTGGGTCCTTCTAGTTGTAGCATGTGGGACGCTGCCTCAGAGTGGTTTGATGAGCAGTGCCATGTCCGTGCCCAGGATTCGAACCAACGAAACACTGGGCCGCCTGCAGCGGAGTGCACAGACTTAACCACTCGGCCACGGGGCCAGCCCCGTTATTTTGCCTTTTTAAGTGGAAGTAACTTTAAGGCGCGGACGCAGGATCTAAGTTACTCACAGGGAGGTTGTCAGGCTGTGTCCCTCCAGGAAAGAGTTAAGCTTTCGTAGAACCAGTCATGCTATGTAGAGAGTTGGCCATGATTTTTTTTCTCATTCGGGTTAAAGACCCCTGAGAGGAAATGATTTGAGGGGCAAAATTATCCCACCAGATCTTTGTGGTGCTTGGACCAGCTCTTCACACACTTCAATGTACACACAGATCACATGAAGATTTGGTTCAAATGCAGACTCTGATGCAGGAGGCCCGGGCGAGGCCTGAGAGTCTGCTTTTCTAACCAGCTCCCATGTGATGCCAGTCCATTTTGAGGAGTGAGGGCTTAGACAATGCTGATATCTTTTTTCAGCTTGGTTCTAAATGATTTTCATTTTTCCCGTGATCCCATGAAAAAGAATCATCTTTTTGTGTTCATTTCCTTTCTTTAGGGGTCTGACCTGCTTGCTTTGCCTTCCTAGGAATGATTGTGCTACCTGGGGTTTGAGTCAAGTGTGGGGTTAACGCCTCATGTGCTCCAAGAGCAAATAGAGAGTAAAAAATGCATGGAAAAAAGAATATTTTTTATCCTAGACAAATACTTCAGTCAGATAAAACAGAAAATATCTTTATGAAACTATTAATAAATCCCCAAGACATCTCAAATTAAACAATGGCAAGAAATGTTATGTTTGTAGAAATACATAAAATTCATTTGAGGTCAGGATATTTTATGGTGTCAGCCAATAAAGCAGATGGGAGATTCCACTTCTTTGGATGGGCCTGGGATAAAGCTGTCAGCCCATGGAGCCAGGAGACTGGGAGTTCTGTTCTGGCCCAGGTAACCGAGGGGACAGTTGTGGCAATCGGCCTTTGTGGTTGGTCTGATCAGTAGGCTCTTGGGTCCAGGACACACCCTGGACTAGCTGAAAGACTGTTATGTGAGAGGCCAAGAGAGCAATGAATGACTTAGAGTGACACAGAGAGTGGGGCTTTACAGACCCTTGGCTGAGGGGAGTTGTATTGGTTAGGGTAATGCTAGTTGCTGTAACCAGTAGACCCCAAATTGTTCAATGGCTCAAAGACAGTAGAAGTTTATCTTTGACCACAATAACGGTTCCAGGCGGTTGGTCCTAGTTGATGGGCAGCTTGCCTCGAGGCGGTGATTCGGGGCCCCATGTTCATTCCATCTTGCCATCTCAATCCAGCTCATGCAAACGGAAAGAGAGCGGAGAGGAGGCACATCTATTTCTTAACGTTTGTCCCTGGTGCGGTGGCGTGACTTTCACTCACTTTGCATCAGTGAGAAACCGGTCGCAGGACCACAATAACTGCAAGAAGGCTACTGGGAATGAAGACCAGCTGTGTACCAGGAGAAAGAAGAGACTGATGTTTGGTGAACATCTTTATCAGCACTGAGACATATTGGGCATGATCAGATGATGGTCTGAGCCCCCAGCGCAAAAATTCAGACGTAAAATAGAAAGGATGGTTTAGAAGTTTACAAGTAGAAACAGCCTAAGATTGTTCTTGGTAAAAACATTATGTACAGCAAATTGGGTGGTGGGGGGAGGGGGAATTGTCAAAATAATTCTGGGACAAGTATATTTTTAGATTTAATTTCAGGGGAATTTGTTTCCTCTGAGATACTTTGCCCACAATTAGGAGAAGCCCTCATTATGTGGTGATGGAGCTTCAGGCACCAAGATATTGTCATTCATATCCTTCAAAAAGAACCACTACAAAAGTTAAAAGCAGAAAACGGAAAGCCCACCATATCACGGGGCTTCCCAGACGATGCACTGTGGTACAATGGCAGAGAGGTGACCGCGACCTGCCAGGATATTGGCCTCCTTAGCTCTTGGAGTGATGGATGTGGCTGCAGCTCCTGGGCTGGTTGCCTTTGCTTGCATGAATGCCACTTTATCTACCCCAGTGCGTTATTATTATAATTTGTGTGTGCTTTGACATGGGAACATTTGGGAAACATTTCTATATATAAAGATGTGTGTAGTGTTTTCTAAAAACCTCATACATCTCTAGCCTCATGATGAGATAACTCTCCCCTGTATCCTTTCCTTGCATCAGTCATGGCTTCATAGAACATCACTTATTTTATTCTCAAGCTTCAACCTCTCCTTTACTCAACAAACATTCATTGAGCATCTACTGTATACCAGACACTGACTCCTGATTCTTGACCCTCGAGGTCATGTTGGCATCAAAAGATTTTATATTGTTTCAATTTTATCCTTATAACTGCTTCTATGTCTTTTCTCTCCCTTAGCCATGAGTACGTTTTCCCATTAGACTGATAAAAATAAGTCAGAGCAGATATTAATTGACTCTTAATTATACTCCTATAGTCCCTGAGGTCGCCTGTGCATTTTCTCGGAGGCATTCAAATAGGACACGTAACATTTAGAAAGATGTGTCTCTATACTGGAAAAAAATGAACCTCAGTGACAGTGTTTTTCCAATCAAAAGAGAGGAATTTTCCAACCAAAACAAAGGGAAAAGCTCCATCTCTCGACAGGTAGATACTAAGTAAAATGAACACACAGCTGCCAGGTTTTTACATTAAACACTTAGTTTCTGTTTAATGTTTTCTTTATCAAGATTCTAATATTTCATCAGACACACTCAGCTTCAGTCATGAGGAGCTTCAGTACTGAGGAGCTCAGAGCTTGCCTCTCTTCCAGAACCGAAGATGTTTAAACAACATTTAAACAAAACAAAACAAAACAAAAAACTTAACAAGAATTTTTAAACAGAGATTTATAGTGGTTTCATCACAGGCTCATTCCTACAGAACTCTGCCCCGGGTGGCCAGCCCGAGCTGCCAAAGCCTGTGTGGCTTGCTCTTAGGCCTGGCCTTCTCCGGACAACAGCCAGCCAGTCTGAGGACACTCCAGAACGTGCTACTCAGAGCAGCCCAGAGTCCTCTTTGGTACTAATGCCGTAATCAAAGATGCTGGGACAATATTTAGAGCATTAATTCCAGTGTAGAGATACAGCTGCTGCTATTTACACTCTTACCAGAGACTTCTAGGATGAAAAGGCTTCAGGGAAACCCCAAATTGCAATATCTTCAGTTCTGCTCTCCAAGGATCTTCTCCAAAGATAGTGAAGTTTGTTGGTTAAGAAGCAAAAACGAATTGTATTATAGTCGGAGGAAGTCTAGGAGGTACAAACTAACTCCGCAGTATTGTTACTTGGACTCATTTAGGGTAGCTTAAGGCATTAGTGTGGATCTCAAATGTTCCAACTTGAAGTCACCCTCAGACCCCTTCCTTTCATGCTGGGCCTCGGTGGCTTGGTTCTCCTTCTGGACCACAAATCTACCCCTCTCTTCCAGGTTTCATCTGTCTCTCTGTGGTAGTCTAAATATTGACATAATGCTTCTTTCCCTCTTGACTGCCCTTTTTTATCAAGCCTCTCTCTTTCCAGGCCCTTGTTAACGAGCTGGGCAAGTTCTCAGTGTCTGCTCCACTTCCCAAGAATTTTCTAGTTGACCTCTGAGTGGTCAGTTCTGTGCCGTGTCTTCATGTGCTGCAGCACCCTAAGTTGCCGCCTGCCACGTGGCTCCGTGTTCTTTGATTTATTGTAAAGTTCTCCTTAATTCTTCCTGCTTGCCCCTTACCTTCTGAAGTATATATTTAGGGAAAGGGTTTTATTACACACCCAACAAATACTGTCTTCAGCTTCTTTTCATCTACTGCTGCTTCTCTTGCAGGGGCAAGAAAGGCTGTTATCATTTGGCTACTTCTGCTAGAGTCCAAAATGTGGAGCTAAATGCAGTTTAGTAGATTTGAAGCAGGTTTAACAAAGGTCTTGTTCAATTATTTGTTTAGGAATAAACTGCGTGCAAGATTTGGAAAAACCAGCAAATTAAAGCCTGGTCAAGTTTCATTTCTTTCTGTTTACAGAGTACTTATTAGAAGATGCCTCGAGGGGATTTGTGCATGGGACTGGTACTGAAATGAATTAAAAGAATCACACTGGGCTCCATAAGACTGGGGCATTTGCAAAATGGGTTATCTGCTCTTCCTGCCTTGAAAGAGCTAACAAGCTGAGCAGGAAAGATGGGCATGTATGGCCGAAGGAACAATGCAAGATGGCAGGATGCCTTTAACCCATGTTGGCTGTAGCGGGCAGACAGGATAACTTCCTGAGAAGGCTGGGCTTCAGCTGGACTCCAAGGAGTTTTAGACAGGCAGAGTAGAGAGAGTAAGCTATTTTGGAAGAAGAGGACCACGTCTGGGAGATATAAGCAGAGCATTGGTAGAGGCACGTGAGAAACCTGGCTTGGATGGAGGATAAAGTCAACTGGGGTGAGATTGGGGGAGACACAGGCAGACACGTAAGATAGAGCCAGATGAAGGAGGGTCCTTGTTAGCAGGAAGAACTTCTTGTTTGGGTGTCTGGAATTCTTAACAATTTTAGTATGTACCCTGGCATCAGGATGATCAGGTAAGACAAAAATTCCACTTCCTGTCACTTTTTCTCAGTGAGGTGTCAACAAGCTACCATCATTTCATCAGTAATTTGTCTTACCTAGTCCCCCAAGGTATTCCTATATTTTGTTTATATTTTTCTCTTTTTTGCTTGTATTTTCTTTGGTGGCATATATTTTTGAAATTCTTTCTTTTATCCTCTCCTCTTAATGTCACGAAGTAACATTCGGATTTAGGTGTGTGTATATTTATCTTAACTGAAAGCAATATTGGTTACCTGGAAAATCCTATTCTATTGTATACAGCTGAAATCTCTGTTGTCTTCTGCTGGGGAACTCTTGAGATGGTTTTTCAATTAAGAAAATTCATATAAGAATTCATATAAGGAAAGTACGTATGAAGAATATTCTTTGTCAATGTATTTCCCTTCTGAACCTGAGGCTCGTTCTCATATCCCCTTTGGGAACATTAAGGATGCCAGCACTGGACCCTCAGGCCTCAAGACTTTGGGCGTGTTTCTTAGGTTCTTTGTGCATTACTATTTTCACCCATAAAACCAGATAAAGGAGTTAGTTGGTCATTTTGTCCTTTTTAATGTTAAAGTTCTGTGGTCTACGATGTTTTGTAAAAACCCAAATCTAATGGCTTCAATTTCTGCCATAAAAACCAAGCACCATGTCTATCAGGCTTGAAAGCTTGGAGACAGCGTCTGAACAGGGGGCAATGAGAGGCTGTTAGAGGTTTTCTAACATCAACGTGTCTAAAATTGGTTTCCCTAATTCTTCTACTTCCACTATTTTGCGTAGAGAGCTACCAGAGAACCCTTTTGAGGCAAAACTTCCAGCATGTCATTTAACACTCCTCCACCAGACATCCTGCAGTGGCTTTGTTACCTTTTACAGGATCAAAGTCCTTCCAGGGTGACATCTGAATCTTAGCCATCTTTCAGAATCCGGTCAGACTCGTCTTCCTCTAACCTGCTTTTCTCACATCATTCTACCCTACTTCACTGTATCATATTGTATGCGTCATCAATTCGACTGAGGTGTATCTGTGTGTGTGTTATTTTTTCTCTCTTCTTTTTTGCAGGTTAATCCCCCCCAACTTCCCCTTTCCCAACTGCATTTATGGATCTATGATCCTCTAGCTTAAGACCTATGCTTTTTAGTATTCCTTCGAGTCCAAGTGAAATACTAGGCACCTCCTAGCCTCTCAGTAAATATGCATTGATTGACTGATTAAGCTACATCATAATGGCGGCAATAAATGCATAAGAGAAGAACCGATAGATATTTTAAGTTCTGGAATCATCTGTCTGCTGGGTCAGGACATCTATACGTGTGGGTGATTCCATTTCAGCAAACAGTCTTTTAAAAAGCCACATCAAGACAAGGAAATGTTCCGAAATAGAGATGGTGCCAAACCTGGGCTCTAAAGACCACCCACTGAGGCTCCAGTGGAAAGGAGAGACGGCACTGGAGAGGGATGAAACACTTCTGAGGATGAAGGGTCTGGACAGATGGATGGAGGACCACAAGGTGACCCAACCAGGGCCTAGAAGGAAGAGAATAGGCTGCTGTAGGTCTTGGGCAGCAAGAAGTTTACATGGATCAGTTTATACTATTGGATTAATACTGTTTGGCTGGAAAAAATAGTGTAAATAAGATGAATATAAGCCATCTGGTTGGTATATTGGTGCAAAATGATGAACAATAAGTAATTGGGAGGCCGGCTGAAAACAATAAGAAATGCATTTTACCTTTTTGAAGAATTAATACAACTTTGTTATTTACCATTTGGGGAAATTTACCAGATTGGTACAGTAGTGATAATCACCAAAAAGCAATTAAGTGTGCATAAGCATTTGGACCCATCTTGCCATCATGACTGATCTTCTGTGAAGTTTCTCAAAGTTGGGAGCAGATGATAATGCTTCAAGGACAGCCAACTATGATGACTGAGCACATGCCAACAGTTTTGTGTTGCAATTAATTAAAATTTACAACAGAGTTAATCTGGCAACATCCACATATTTAACAACATGGATAATTGTTTTTGTGTTGGGAAGCTTTTACAAATGAATGGTGACCAGATCACATAAATGCCTGTAACTCGTGTTTCTTTACACAGTTAAGCTGAGTCTTTACAGATTTTCTTCCTCTTTGTTAGGGCTCCAATAACTCAGAAACAAAGCCAGTGTTAACAATTTTCTGTGACATCGAATTAATCCTCTCCACACACACACACACATACACACACACACCTTAAAAGACAAAGGTCCTGGTCTGGTGCCTTGACAATAGATTCTCTGTTTCCTGTATGCCTCACACCCATTGGGTCCAAGGGCCCATCAACTCTGGGCAATCCCCACCTGCCCCACGTCTTCGCAGTCCTTCCTCTCTCATAAGACAGGCCCTCTAGCAATTGCTGGAGTTTTTCATCTCATTAAGAAGCACGAGGGAGCCCAAGTTCTGAGCCCTGTCTGGCTATGGAGTGAAAGCCCAGGAACCATGCTGGGAAGGTGGAGGACAATGGGGTCCTGCGCTTGAGAGATAGACCCGGGCTGGCACAGCAGGCAGGTGAGCAGGAAGGTTCCCTGCCTCTGGGGATATTGGGGAAGAGAAGAGCAATGGATTAAGTTTCAAGATGCTTTGCTTTTTCTTAGTTTTTTTCCAATAGTATAAATACATAATTTTGGGGCAAAGTAAAAAGTCAGATTACGTGAAAAGAAGAAAATAAATATGACATGCTTTTGTAGCTCCAAGTGATAGCTGCATTGAACTGTCAGTTGTCTATGCCTATACGTGCATACACAGAGTTCCCCAAAATGCGAGCACACTGTTTTGTAATCTACTTTTTCTCTGAATGTATCGTGAATATCTCAATAAGTTATTTTATACACATTCAAGGCAGGATTTTAATAATTACATAATTGTAATAGCTAATTGTATTATATATTTGCTATGTATTACAGGACTTATAGGAATTTGCCATTTAGGAAAGCTGGAATTGGCAAGACAAAAATATTATATGTGAGGTGAGTCACAAGTTTTAGAAATTTTTGTACATTGCGGAAGGACAAAGAGATTTTTAAAAAGTGAGAGAATGAGCATTTCAGGGCCAGACAACTAATCTAGAGCTTTTAGCCCTTGTGGAGAGTTTTCCATATTTCTTATTTCTTAGGGCTCTGTGAAGCCATATGGAGTCGGGGTGTCAGGTATGTGTCCTTCATTCTCTATTTATTTTTTTAAATCACAAGCTTATTTCTTTGATGTGTTGATTTCTGATATCCAGGATAATCCTTTGAGGGGAATATGTTATACCACCAAAAAGGGTCTTAGATGCGTACACTCACCTGTGCATACATTCATCCCGCCTTTTATAAAGTGAGTAATGACAGTTTCCATCCTCCTTCTGCACCACAGGGAATTGCTCAGAAGTCTGTGCCACAAAGCAAAATTTAACTCCCCTCCCTA
Source organism: Equus asinus (assembly GCF_041296235.1). Taxonomy (NCBI): domain Eukaryota; kingdom Metazoa; phylum Chordata; class Mammalia; order Perissodactyla; family Equidae; genus Equus; species Equus asinus. The sequence continues at coordinate 7,659,906 of NC_091802.1, read as the reverse complement.
AAGGAAGTAGAATGAAGGACCCATAGTTGAGGATAGAGAAAGCAAAAGATTGTCTGGGGTAGAAAAAAGTATATGATTTATATCGGTTAGCTATTGCCGTGTAACAAACCACCCCACCATTCAGTGGCTTAAAACAACCACCACTGATTCTGATTCACACATTGGTGGGTCACTTGGGAGTTAACTGATCTAAGCTGTGTCCAGATGGGTCCACCTGGGCTTGGCTTCTTCCTGCAGCTTACGCCTAGGTCTGTTTTACATATGTTCATTCTGGAACCCAGGCTGAAGGGGCAGCAGCTGCTCAGAGAAGGATGCTCTTCTCACAGCAATGGCAGAGGTACAAGAGCTCAAATATTACCAACCAAGCATGTTTCAAACTTTGCTTCTGTCATTTCTGCTAAGATCTCATTGGCTGAAGCAAGTTACATGGCCAAGCCCAAAGGCAAGGAAAGGTGGGAATGTCTTTTATACTGACTGGCCCATCTCAGATTACCAGGGACTTTCCTGGTTTTAGTGTTGAAAGCCACACCCTGGGAAATGTCTCAGTCCTGGGAAAACCAGGATGGTTGGTCATTCCAAGGGAAGTATACTCTGACTTTAGTTGGAGGAACTGCAAATCTACATAGTGAAAGTCACAGAGGCAGGAAGGGGTAAGGGGTTGTGATCAATAATTTAATCTACCACAGGATAGAAGATATGCTTGCAGGGCTAGGAATTCCATACCTCTGTGTTGGGAACGACTTCAGGCTCTAAGTGGATATGAGGTCTATCTACCTGACATTTGCACAGCACTTTATATGCTCAAAACATGTTTGCAGTCTCATTTGATCCCTACAACAAGGTTGCGAGATGGGTAGAAGAGGCATTTTAGGCAATCTCAGTTGACAGTGGAGGAAACTGTGTCAGGGCTTGCGTGCCTTGATCAAGGTGGAGTAAACCTGCTCAGAGCTTTGCTTAGTAAAGAGCAGACGGTCCTCAAGCTCAAGTCTTATGAATCTCAGCCTCCATCATTGACATTTTTCCTAAAAATTACTTCCTTTTGATAAAAGTTTGGGGGTCATTGGATGATAGGATTAAACTGAAAAACCATATTTTGCCCTTCAAAACTCTCTGCTTCTAGCCCTGCTTGCAAATACATACAATCACTCTTCCTCACATGTAAGCAGCAGAGAGGAGAGACATTCCTACCTGCTCAGTGTGGGACGGGCAGCACTATGTCCTGAGTAACTGACCATGGCACACTTTGTTCTTTACATCTGGGGACTCTTGAGAGCAGCCTCTGAGGGACTCCGTATGTGAAGGGCTCTGATAGTGGGAAAGGAGATTCTTGTTCACTTATTCACAGAATGAGTAACAAAAATCTATGGGGACTGAATGACCCCAGGAACACAGTCCACTCTGCTCTTGTCTTTCTTACTCAGGGCTTAGTGACGCTGCCTACAGAGGCTCTGTATCTGGAAAATGCTATGCCACCTGTCCCTTTGGCAGGCTCCGTGGGCTTCCTCTAACTTGTCTGGCATCAAAGGATTGAGAGGGTGCAGAGCTGGTACCTTGTGTGCATCCAGTGTCTGAGTCAACATTTCAAGGGAGTCAAATGCAACAGTTGGTGGTTATTTATAAGGCACTGATGTAAGTTGCTCCTTACAAATCATTTATTACTATTCAACTAAAAGCGATGAGCTCATGCCTGAAAAAAAAAAGGGCTTTAATGAAATGATGAACCTTTGGGGAGGGCTTCTCCTGGAGTCAGTTTGTTCTGGATGAAAGAGGGAGGGAGGAAAGGAGGAGAGCCACTCATTCTCCTTCCAGCAAATCTACCACAATCTTATAAAATAGGGGGTTTTAGCTACATTTTCCAGTAAGCCTGGTGACTTCATTTACATGGCAAAGATTTATGAAACAAACTCACTACCATAGATGTCTATGACATTGAGTCCCTTTGACCTTGCAAGCATTCTCCCTCTGGTTGAAATTGTTTTCTAAGTTTGAACTCTGGGTTTTGAAAGAATGGTCCTATTTAAGGACGAATCATGTCTAAAAAGTTTGAGTATGATGTGAAGTGAGTTTCATGTGACCCAAGCTCAAATATTCACAGTCCCTTACAAGGATCAGAGACCCAGAAATACTTCTGACATCTTTTAAATCAAGAAAATGACCTGTTTGTTTCAGTTTTCTTCTCTCAACTCCCCAGCTGACATAACCTGCTTGTGGATTCAAGAAAAATCAAACTCTGAGATGTTTAATATGGCGTCAATCAATCTTAAAGGCTTCCTGACACACACACACAAACTCAAAGTCTACTGTTGTCTGGAAGAAAAAAGGCAGCATAGTTGTTCATTAAAACAAAACAAAGCAAAGTCATAAAAGATTTTCAAGTGTAGCTGGGATATCAAGAACTTTGAAAAAATAAATACAAAAGGTAGTCTATTCATAATTCAATTCAGTGTTATGAACCAATAAAAGAGACAACATCAATCAGGACAACATTGGCAACTAGGAAGAAAAATTTGTGGAAAGGAGGGGTAGCCAGTGGAGAAGAGACATACAGGGAAAAGAAGCAGACAAGATACAGAGAAGGTAGGTGAGATAGACTCTTCGGTCCCTCTGTACCACTTGACTGGTCTTGACACCTGTTCTACTCAAAGGCTTGCTGAAAGTCCATCCCTGTAAGCTCTGGGTCCTTCGAAACTCTCACAGCCCAGCCTTTGCTTCTGACCACGATAGTTGGAATACGTATGACAAATATATGTATTAAATACAAATCACATTCCATACAATTCACTCATTTAAAGTGTGTAATTCAACAGCTTTAAGGATATTTCCAGAATTGTGCAACCATCACCGCAATCAATTTTAGAACGTGTTCATCACCCCAAAAAGCAGGCTTATTTGATGTGTTAAAACAAACAAACCCCAAACGGCCTTTCTTATTGGCTCTGGCATTTTTTACAATGTGTTCTTCAAATTATTTTTGGTACAACTTTTCTACTTATAATATATTAATAGAAAAATCTAAATTTAAATCAAGAAAATGTCCTGCTTCTAAAATGGTAAAAAATTATCACTCCTTTCCACACACCGTGGAGAAACACACTCACATTTCTTGGGTAAAATTTGTTCTATCAAAGGCTGCATAGCTGTAAGAAATCACCTTGGGAGCCTTTTCTGTGGCCCACATTTGCATTTCCATTTGTAAAACATCTTTTTCATTTAGCCTTTCTTTCCATTGTCTGGAATGGTTTATTCAAGTTCCTGGCATTTCTGGTGTTTATTTCACGTCTGTAAAAGGATTATAACAGCCTCCTTTCCTTATATTAATGATATTAATGAATTTTAACACAACCATTCCATTTTTTTTTTCTTTTTGCTGAAACCCCACATTTTACTCTCTTGGAACTTCATGAAGGATCTTTTTTGGGATAGCCTGTAAAAATGGGATATTAAATTTTATTGCAAAGTTATCTACATTTCAGAATTCCAACTCTCTGAGAAAAGATTGCACTCTTTTTTTTGGACAATAGGTAATTTTTAAATCTCCCAAGACATTCACACATTAAATGTTCAAATTCAGGTTTAATTTACACACTCGTAGGCAAAAATTGGTTTTAACGAGGGACAAGGAATCCTCATGGGTTAATTTCTTATCCAGACTGTGACAAGTTTTCTAGAAATAAGCTGAAAGCTGAGGTCAGTCTAGAGGCTGGAAGCACTTTCCACCTAGTTTAAATTGCCCTGAGAATTGTTTATAAAAGTTTCTAGAAGTGGAAAAACCAACAACAACAAAGGGATAGACAGAAAGAGAGCCACATTTTATTTTTCTAGGCCGGTTATATATATATTTCCAAAGGGTTCAGTACTAGAAAAATCTGGGGAAACTATGTGTAATAGAGTTAGAAGGAGCCAAGTGACTTTTATGTACCTAAAAAAGGGTCTACTTCAGAATGTAGTTTCCAATATAGTTCCTATTCTTGTGGTCCAACATTTTTTCACATTCTAAAATTAGCGGGGCAAACCTGATCGCTTGATGCCAAGAAGAATGTTATTATCTTCTCAGTGCTTGGAACATAAATGGAGGCAGAGAGACTGCCGTCAAGCTGCAGGTTTAAAAATCTTCCCTAAGTCGGGGAAATCCCTTGTGAAATGACAAGTTTTCAGACTTTGAATATGGATGCTTTCCGGTAGCCCTCAATTTCCCTGTCCTTTCCATCTGTGCCTACAGCATTATGAAGTATTGAACCAGCTCCTCATAGAGGCCTCCCCCCACTCTGCAGTCTGAAAGAATGACCCTCCTCCTGCTCTGTCCTACCCGGCTCGATTGCCCCTCGTGCTCGTTATCCACAGCAGACATACCTTCTATTCGTTTATTTGCTGCCCGCTCTACTAGATATAACCTCTGTGAGGGAAGGAACATTGAAGCTGCTGTTTCCAATGTCTAGAATTGTGCTCGGAACATATTGGGAGCTCAACAAATATTTATTGATTGTGCTTGTGTGGGTGTCTGTGTGTGAGTGAGAGAGAGAGACAGAGACAGAGATAGAGAGAGAAACCTAGAGACAGAGAGAAAGAATATCACACTTTCAGTTAAAAATCGTCCAAGCTTTGGAGAACAGATTTTAAGGGGACCGGAGTAGATGCGGAAAAGCATTTAAGAAATTGTCCAGGCAGTGTGAGTGAGAAAGTCTCGGTGGGAGAGGGTACAAGTGATGGCAACAAAAAGAAATGATGAGAGATTTAGGAGGTCACATCGGGCAGACTTGGTGATGATTTTCTTTGGAGAACCAGAGCGCGGGAAGCATCCTTGAACTGACGTTGGGGAAGGGGGATGAGGAAGAGCACTGTAGGCTTTTCAGAGCAGAGCGTTCTCAGTTCTTCCCTCTCTTCCTCTCAGCTTTTCCCTTGTTCTCCTTTTCCCGCTCCTTCAGACCATTGGCCTTGATGTGAACTGTTAAATATAGACTGTTAATTGCTCATCTTGCTGCAGGTTTTGCGTTTTGAATCCATACTCCTTTCATATGGATATCCCTAAAGTGTAATGCAGTACATCTCACATCCCTGTCGAAAATTTCAATGGCTTTCTGTTCCCACAGGAGAAAGAACAGTCTCATGACTGTTCCTTCACCCTGCTACCCGGAGTTCTGTGCTCCTAACATTCCTCTTTGGAGAGTGCCCTCCTCTTTCCTTTTGTTAATGGCTTAAATCTGACCACTCCTCCATCCTTGACCAACGCAGCCTTTGGTGAGACTCTCTCCTCTGAGACCTTACTGCCTGGACCATTCATTTGACATTAAGTATTCAGTTCATTTGAGCAAGTATTTATTGGGTACCCAGCACATATGCAGAGAATTGTACTAAGTAATGGGAGTGTAGAAATTCTTATACGTCATATGCCGCATACCAATGTTTTGGTCAAGGATGGACAGCATGTATGACGGTGGTCTCACAAGATTAGTACCATATAGCCTAGGCGTGTAGCAGTCTAGACTCTCTAGGTTTGTGTGAGTACACTCCATGATGTTTGCACAATAACAAAATCGCCTGACAAAAGCCTTCCTCAGAACATATCTCCATTGTTAAGCAACGCATGACTGTACAGCATTTTGCAATCTGCCACTTTAAGGAAAGATCCTTTTATGTCTTGATTTTTTCCCCCTTTTTTATTAGTTATGCATGTTGATTTCAACAATGGTCTTACTGTTGCTGGAAAAGAGCGTGTGATGTATTTAATTGTTAGATTTCTTCTTCTTAATCATTTGCATCCTTTAGCTAAGGCCTACTTAGTTTAAGGAAGAGTATTCTTTTAATATTTTGAGGAATTCTTTTCATGAGTATTTTATAAATTTTGTTTTGTTTGTTTGTTTTGCCTTATACATTATATTGCCCTAAAATTTCTCTTTTTGGCTACAGTATTTTTTTTCATTCAAACAATGAATCAGGGCCCTGAAGGGTTTATGTATTCTTGTGAGTTTTTGGTCCCTGGTCTACTGACTCTCCTCTTGACACAGTTTTAGCACTGGGCCTCACTAAATGGTGAAGTCTTTGAAAACTTTTTCAATTCCTTTTAGTCTATTTGGGTCTTCAGGGTTTGGGGGAATTATTTAGTAATTTTACTTTTTCCATATTATTGTAAGTTTCATCAATTTTAGAAATCTCGTGGATTGATTGGAATGTGATATTTACTTAGACTCTATTTACTGCTGTGTTCCATTTTTCGATTCTAATTTCACTTTTTTTAGTTTTACTTCCTTTTTCCTGATTAGACTTGTCAGAAATTTGCCTATTTTCTTGTTTATATTCCCTCAAGATTACACTTGTTGATTTATTTATTACTTTTCTCTATTTCTATTTTAAAATAAATTATTTCTAATTTTTATCTGCAATAATAAAAACATTTAGGACTATTAATTTTCCTTTGAGTATAGCCCCCACTGCTATACCTATTTTGGTATGACATATTCTTTTCTCTTTTATCTAACTAGCTTATAATTTTAATTTTGATTTCCTATTTCTTTGATTCAAGAGTTATTTAAGAGAGTGTTTCTCCCTTTCCAAGTAGTGGAGGTTTTTCAGTCACATTTTTATTTCTAATTTGATTGGATTATGATCAGAGAATATAGCTTGAAAACTCTCTGCTTCTTTGAACTTGTTAAGCTTTCTTTGTGGCCAACTATGTAATTGATTTCAGTAAAGGATACATGGGTGTGAGGGAAAAAAACCTTTATGTATTATTCAATTATTTTGTGTCAAAAAACTTTATTTTTTGTATACCAAAACTGTCTGATTTTGAAAGTGATAAATTAAAATTTCCAGGAGAGTTGTTTTTTTTTCAATCAAAGTTTCTTTGAGGGGCCAGCCCCATGGTGTAGTGGTTAAGCCTGGCATGCTCTGCTTTGGTGGCCTGGGTTCGATCCTGGGCTTGAACTTACACCAATCACCAAGCCATGCTGTGGTGGCTACTCACATACAAAATAGAAGAAGATTGGCATAGATGTTAGTTCAGGGCTAATCTTCCTCAAGCCAAAAAAAAAAAAAGAGGAGATTGGCAACAGATGTTAGCTCAGAGCAAATCTTCCTCACCAAAATAAAAAAGGTTTCTTTGAATTTCTAATAATTAATATTATATATTTAGGTGCTATGTCTTTGTAGAACATGTGGGTTTATGATCATTGTTTCTTCTTCATAAATTGTCTTTTATTATTACACAATGTTCCTCCTTATTTCGTTTAGTGCTTTTAACCTTAAGTTCCACCCTGTCTGATATTAATATTGTCATTCCTGTTTTCTTTTTGTTTGCATTTGCTTGACATCTCTTTGCTCATCCCTTTATTTTTGACATTTATTTTCAATTTTTAAGAGTGTTCCTTCTAAACAACACATATCTGGGGTTTGATTTTTAACTCGATATGACAGTCTCAGTTATTTAACAAGATAAGTCGTCCTGTTCACATTCATTTTAACATATAATACTTAATTTCATTATGCCCATCTTTATGTTTATTTATTTTACTCTGTGATTCTCCTTTATTTATTTTGATTTTTTAGCTGATTTTATTTACCATTTGTTCTGATTTTTCCTTATCAATTTAAAAGTTCTACTGTGTTTTTCCATTCTACTAGTGATTAACTTTCATTTTTTGACTCTCACAATCAAACATATTTTCCGCTATGGAAAGTAAGAAATTTATGGAATTCCACTACGGAAGTAAGAAATTCCTACTCTTCCCTATTAAAATGTTCAATAGACTAAATGTTTGTGTTCCCCCAAATTTCATATGTTGAAATCCCATCCCCAAGTGTGATAGTATTAAGAGATAGGGCCTTAGGGAACTAACTAGGTCATAAGGGCAGAGTGCTCATGAATGAGAGTAGTGCCTTTATAAAAGTAACACTAGAGAGCTCTCTTGCCCTTTTTCCACCACGTGAGGATAAAATGAGAAGTCAGCCATCTATGAACCAGGAAGCTGGCTCTCAACAGATACCAAATATGCTGGTGTCTTGATCTCAGACTCACCAGCCTCTAGAAATATGAGAAGTAAATGTCTGAGCTACCCGGTCTACGGTACTTTTTTTAGCAGCCCAAACTAAGACAGAAAATTGGTGCTGAGGGGGTAGGGTGCTGATGTAACAAATACCTAAAAGTGTAGAAGTAGCTTTGGAACTGGGTAGTCTCTAGAGGCTGGAAGAGTTTTGAGGTGCATGCTAGAAAAACCCTACACTGCAGTGAATGGACCATTAAAGGCAATTCTGGTGGGAGCTCAGAAAGAAAAGAGGAGAGAGGTAAAGAAAGCTGCCATGGTGTCAGAGAAGACAAATGACCATGAAGAGAATGTTGGTAGAAATACAGATGGTAAAGACCATTCTGATTAGGTCTCAGATGGAAATGGGAACATGTTATTGGCCAATGGAGAAAAGGCAGTCCTTGTTATAAAGCGGCAAAGAACATGGATGAATCAAGTTCATGTTGTAGTATTGTGTGGAAGATAGAATTTATGAGCATGAAATCAGATATCTAGCTGAAGAGATTTCTAAGTTAAGTGTTGAAGGTGCAGCCTGGCTCCTCCTGACTGTGTATAGCAAAATGTGAGAAAAGAGAAATGACTTAAAGACAGAATTGGTAAGCGAAAAGGAAACATAGCATAAAGATTTGGAAAATTCTCAGCCTCTCCATATTACAAAAAATGAGAAGGTGTGTTTGGAAGAGAACACTAAGTGTGTGGCAGACTGACCATTTGATAAAGAGATTAGTATGGGTGTGAACCAATAACTTTAAAAAATCTGAAAAACAGCCAGGAATAGAGATGGAATTATACCAACAGAAACATTACCAACTGGGACTAAAGGAAACAGAGAAAACAGGCCAAAATGAAGGAAGACTATTGGACTTCTTAGATCCTACAGCACCAGATAAAAGAACTGTTTCGCTGTGAATACATGCTATTCTCCAAGACAAGGGAAGAAGGACCCCAAAAGCAATTCAGAGATCATCAGAGTTGCTACTCCCACCACAGGCCCAGATGGCATGGACTCAGGGGACAGAGCTGCCTCCACCACCTCAATTTCAAAGAGTAAGACGAACGCCTTGATGAGATCCGGGGGCAAGGCCACCTGGTAGAGCCTGTGGGACACAACCTACGCTCTGACAGAGACCACAGCATGGACAGGGCCACTGTAGAGAGCTTTGGCATGGGTGGGGCAACTGCAGAGAACTACAGTGGGAGCAGCACCCCGCTGAGCTGTGGGAGTGATGTTGCTGCCCCAGTGGGTCTGGAAGGCAGAGTATCAAGCCACAGAGTTTTATTCTCAAGGTTTAAGATCTCATGGAGCTTCCTTGCTAGACTTTGGACTTTCTTCGGACCTGTCACCCCTTTCTTCTTTCCTATTTCTCCCTTTTGGAATGAGAAGGTCTACTTTTGGCCTGTCCCACCATTATATTTGGGAAGTACATAACTTTTTTTGGTTTCATGGTCTCACAACTGGGGAGAAATTTTGCCTCCAGATGAAGTGCACCTTAAGTCTCGTCAATATCTGATCTAGATGAGCCATTGGACTTTAGAGTTGATGTTGGGATGAGTTAAGAGTTTGGGGGCTGTTGGGATGAAATGAATGTGTTTTGTGTGTGAGAAGGACATGAATCTCGTGGGCCCAAGGGTGGAGTGCAATGGACTGAATGTTTGTGTCTCCCCAAAATTCATATTGAAGCTGGGTACTTAAGTGTTACTGTAAATATTCAATAAGACCTTTCAACCTTGTTCCCAACAAAATCTTGACAAATTACTGTTTTCCTGCTTAACCTGAGGGGTGACTTAAGGGTCATAAGGATTTATGAGCTTGTTTCACAGAAGAAAGAGTGCCTTCAAGGAAGATAAGATGGCCAGATAACCAGCCCCCAGCTGCCACTGATGCCCAGAAGTCAGATTTCCCAGGGGCTTATGGGGAGTGACCCCTTTGTTTCTCCAAAACTCCTCCTCTCAAGCCCTTTAGCTCTATAAAATCCCTTGCTTTCTTCTCTTGTTAAGGTGGATTTGGGAGAATCTATCCTCTAGCCTTCTCATTTTGGCCAGTATGAATAAACCTTTCTCTACCTCCAAGCACCAATGTCTCAGTCATTGGCTTACTGTGCATTGGGCACATGAACTTGGGATTAAGAGGTTTGATATCATTATGTTGAAATCCTAACCCCCATTGTGTTGGTATTAGGAGGCGAGGCCTTTGGTTGGTTATTAGGTCATGAGGATGGAGCCCTCATGAAGGGGATTAGTGCCCTCATAAAACAGACCCCAGAGAGCTCCCTAGCCCCTGCTTTGCCAGTAGGGATACAAGAGAAGTTGGCTATCTTTGAACCAGAAAACAGGCTTTCACTACACACCAAATCTGCCAGCACCTTGATCTTGGACTTCCCAGCCTCCAGAGTTCTGAGAAATAAATGTTTGTTGTTTAAGTCACCCAGGCTTTGGTACTTTGTTATAGCAGATGAACAGACTAAAACAAGATATTCTATTAATGAGCCATTTCTTCAACACTAATTACAACATTTTTACTTTCCCCCTCCCCCACCTCCAATTCCTATGTTGTAAGAGGTAGTTTAGAACTTTAACTTCACTTCAGTATTAGGTTTTTCTCTTGCTGTCTCTTCTTTTTCAAGAATTACTATAGAGTCATTTCTGGTATTAGACGGGATATGTTAATAGACCCACCATCTTGCCAGATATGAAAAATTTGGGTGAACATATTCATTAAAAATTGTGGTCAACAACATCAAAGAAATGACAAGATTGTGAAGCATCCTGAGGCCACAATCTAAAGGATCTTATCGACGTAAGCAGAGTTGTGAACTGACTTTGGCCTTGAGGGCATTTGACAGATAGGCAAACCTGCCTTTGATTGTAATGGCAGAGTGTTCAAAATAGAAAAATGGTAAACAAACCCAAGAGGGTTCTCAAAGTAGGAATCAAAAAGAAGATGCTTCTATCATCAAATGAGAATGCCAGAGTCAAATCCTTAGGGGAAAGTGAAGCAGATGTAAACTTTCCATTCTGTCCCCACTCCCCGGGCACTGCAGAGAAAGGTTTTGTTGGAATTGTTGTTTGTTTGTTTTATTTGTTTGGCACTGAGCACAGCAGGGGGGAAATATCCCTAAGAAGTTATAATCTCTAGCTTGCCCTGTATAGATTTGCCAATTAGGTAGCAGAATATGTCACCCAAAATATGTCTCCTTGGCATAAGGATTATTTTGAGTTGATGGAAATTGGGAAGAAGCAGATACAAAAAAGCTCTCTGACCTCTCCCTATTTGCCTAAAAGCAGGGCATAAATTTGTAAGTGTCCCCTTTCCTTCTCTACTGGGAAGGACAAACGTTAATCACCAGAGACAACTTTAGGACCCTTATCAGCCCAGAGACAGCACCAGGGGAATCTACATAACAAACTTCACTAACTGGCCCTTATCTTCTATTTGTTCCCCCATATATTTGCCTTCCTACAATTTGCCACCTTAGAAACTCAGAGACTTTTTCCCTCGTACTGTCACTTCTCTAAAAATGTTCCTTTGCTAAGATGCTATATAAGCCCAATTCTAACCACCTCTTTCAGTTACTCATCTCTGGGTAGTCCTACCAGAGATGTGTGCGTGATACCCATGCTAATAAACTTCTGTTTGTTTTTCTCTTGTTAATCTGTCTTTTGTTAGTCCAGTTTACAAGGCTCCAGCTGGAGAACTTAGGAGAGTAGTAGGAAAAAGAATTTTTTTCTCTGCTACATCACGCACACCCAATCTATATGACGGTCAAAACCAACATCATCTACTAATTCAGTTTAAAAGTGTCCAGGATTGGTCGTGTCCCCAGGCTCCTGACAGAGGCAAAATAAAATTCTCATCCCTGCCTCAAAGAAGCTCCATAAGTAATTTTCTAAGAAAAATGAGTGTTTACAGTAATACTAACTAAGCTGTCATGAAAATAAGACACCATGAGCAAGAAGCAGCAGAAACAACCGGCAGCGTAGACTTGCGAGCGTTTAGATATTGGAATTACTAGACACAGATAATAAAGCAATTTTTCTCTACTGTATTTAAAGAAGAAAGACAAGATTAGAAATACTTTCTGGGAATAAGAAATTCTAAAATCCTGACCAAGTAGTTTCAAAAAGAACCAAATAGAACTTCTAACAATAAAAAAAGGTAAAATATTAGAAATTAGAAATTAAATCAATGAGTTTAATAGCAGATTAGACTTAACTGAAGTTTGTGAACTAGATTACAAATCGGATCTTAGAATAGTGCAGCACACTGATATTATTAAACCAACAAGAAAGAACGAGAGGGGGCAGGAGCGGGGAGAGGGAGACAGAAAGAGAGAAAGAAAAGGAAGGAAGGAAAAATAAAAGAGAAAAAAATTCCAATTTCTCTCCAGAAAACACCAGAAAAGTTAGTTTGAATAGGATAAGCTACAGCAAATGCCCAAAATTCACTGAGATGCCCAAAATTTAGTGGCTTAAGTACAGTACTACAAGGTATTTTTTTGCTCATATAACCATTCCAGCTAGATATTCCTGGTCAGTGGGTAGCTCTTCTCCATGTGGTAATTCAGGTTTCTTCTTTCTTATGACTTTGCCTCCTCTAGGGTCTCTTCATTGTCTCTATCCAGCTGCTGAAAAGACAAAGATCCTGTAATGGAGTCATACCTGTTTTGTTTCTTCAAAGCCTTGGCCCAGAAGTGTGACATATCCCTTTGGTTGTTAGTGAAAACCAGCCATGGTCAGCACAGGCTCCGAGGGAGGCTGGAGAAACGTAGTCTCTAGCCGGCAGTCTCTTCTTAGTTTCATCTGTATACCATAGAAGGACAAGGCTTGGTTGACAGCTAGCCGTCTTTGTTTCACTAGGAGATATAAAAACACAGGAAACCTAATCTTAAAAAATGCCTTCATGCATAGTGGAAAATAACATCGAAAGAGACACGACTATGTTGCGATTGTTTTTTAATAAATACTTTAATTATAGTGTACCACACATTCAGAAAAGTGTACAAATCCTCAGTGTATGGCTTAATGAATTATCGCAAAGTGAAAATACCCAGCTAAGTGCCACCCAAATCAAGAAATAAAATATCACCAGTCCCCGAGAAGCGCTACTTCCAAGCCCTTCCAATAACCATCCTGAATTTCTCCTGGAAGATAACCACTATCCTGACTTAAAACATCTCATATTAGTTTTGTCGGTTTTTGAACTTTATATGAATGTCATACTGTATGGACTTTTTCTTGTCTGGCTTCTTTTGCTCAATGTTTTCTTGTGAAATTCGCTCATAGTTACATGAGTAGTTGTTCATTCACTTTCATTGCAGTATAATATTCTGTTGTCTAAACATTCCAGAATTCATTTATCCATACTCTGTTTGATAGACATTTGAGTTGTTTTTAGGTTTTTGCTATTATACTCAAGATTGCTTACATTCGTATGCATGTTTGTGAGTGTTTACCAGTATACATATTATTTAATTGAATAAGAAAAGCATGATAACAAGCGAAATTGACAAAACGCATTTGGGCACAAGCTATTGACTCTTGAAAAGTATACAACTCAGTTGGTGGGAATGGAAATGCGTATGCATATTGCCTGCCAGCTTTGAGTTCAGGTTAGGACGTGAAGAAAGAGTCGATATTTTCTTTTCCATATTGATATTCATTTGACTCAGCACCATTTTACAGGAGACATTCTTCTTTCCTTACTGGTTTTTAGTATCTTTGGTACCTTTGCACATATCAAGTGTCTCTCTTTATATGGATCTCTTTCAGAATCCTCCATTTTCTTCCATTGTTCTATTTTTCTGTACTTTTCTCAATATTTCACTGTCTTATTACTGTAGCTTTATAATGAGATGATATCTGGTAGAATTAGTCTTCTAACTTTGTTCTTTGTGACAGTCTTGGCTATATTTGGCCTTTTATATTTTCAAATGAAGTTTACAATATGTTCATTTCCACAAAATCTTGCTAAGATTTTGATTGAGATTGCAAGAAATCTATACATCACTTTGGGGAGAATTGAAATCTTTACACTCTTGAGTCTTCTAATAAATGAATGTGATATATCCCTTTATTTCCTTAAGTTTTCTTAGGCCTCAATTTTTTGTAGCTTTTTTAAATGTAGAGGGCTTACCCAGCTTTATTGTAAAATTTTTTCCAAAGTATTTGATTCCTGGGTTTTTTTGATGCTGTTTTCGATGATATTATTGAAAATTGTTTTCTAATTGTTTCTTACTAATGTAAAGTGCATTTACTTTTTATATATTAACCTTATATCTAGCAATTTTGCTGAAACCAGTTCTAAATTCTGGTAGTGTAACTGTAGATTCTTTTGGATTCCGTAAGTCCAAAATCATGTTGTCTGTGAATAGTTTTTCCTTCCTTTCTAATCTGTATACTTTTTGTTTTCTTTTCTTTTTGAGCCGAATGCTTTCCAGTACAGTATTGCCAGAAAAGCTCTTGAATCTCAAATTTTGGAGGAAACTTCTCAATATTTCACCATAAAGTATGATGTTTGCAATGGCTTGTTTTTTTTTCGTTTTCTTTTTGAATACGATTAGCCCTGAGCTAACATCCACTGCCAATCCTCTTCTTTTTGCTGAGGAAGACTGGCCCCTGAGCTAACATTTGTGTTTATCTTCCTCTACTTTATATGTGGGACGCCTGCCACAGCATGGCTTGACACATTGTGCGTGAGTCTGCACCAGGGATCCGAACCAGCAAACTCCAGGCCACCGAAGTGGAACTTGCGAACTTAACTGCTGTGCCACCAGGCTGGCCCCTGAAATGGGTTTTGATAGATACCCTCTATTCGATTAAGAGAATTCCCTTCTGTGCCTAATTTACTAAGTGGTTTTTTTAAATCATGAAGGAGTGTTGAATTTTATCAAACTTTTTTCCTGCCTCTCTTGAGATGATCACATAATTTTCTCCTTTATTACACAAATGGTGTGATTTACATGGGTTGACTTTTTAATGTTAAACAAACCCTGTCTTTCTGAAATAAACTTCAATTGGTCACAATGTATTCTTCTTTTTCTGTATCATTGTTTACTTATTCTTTCCTAATATTTGATCCAGGATATCGTATCTATGTTAATAAGAGATATTAGCGTATAATTTTCCTTTCTGAGATTGTCCTCCTCATCATCAAGGTTATGCTGGTCTTATAACAGGAGCCATGAAGTTTCACATGTTATACCTTATCTGGGAGAATTTGTAAGATTGATCTATTTCATCTTTGTCTATTTGAAAATATGAAATGCTAAAGCTATCTGAACCTGGAGGTTTCTGTGCTAGACGATTTTCAGTTACAAACTCAATTTTTTTAGAAGACATACAACCGTTCATATTTTTAATATATTTTATGACCATTTGATAGTTTTTGGTTTATAGGAATTTCTCACTTTTATCCAAATTTTCATATGTATTGGCCTAAAGTTTTCACATCATTTTGTATTGTGCCTTCATCCTGTTTATTTTCTTCTGCCTTTATCTACACCACGTCCAGTCTTCCATTTCTTTGAGTGTGATTTGTTGTTCTTTTTCCAGCCTTTTGTGGTGGATCACTAATTTACTTTTAGGCTTTCTTCTTTTCTGATGTATGTATTTAAGGCTACGAATCTCTAGCTTGAGGTGTGTGGGCTGGAGCAGGAGGGGAGGGGGAGTCAGGAGTGCAGGGAATGTTTGCATAGCTGGCCCCCCTTAAATGGTTGTATCTTTCCTGAGCTTTGTCTCATTCAGATTTGTTTGGTTGCCCTTTTCCAGCCGTGATCGAACCGAAAAAGAAACAATGACAACCAGGTCAAGAATTTTATTGTCACCAAATTGTCTTCTTTGCCTCGTTGGCTAACAGACATGCAGAGTCCTGGGGGCTTACCATTACATGTCCCTTCCATTTCTCCCTTTCTATTTTCCTTCCGTATAACTGACTATATTAAGAACAGGAGAATTATTATCAGTGTTTTAGGAAAATTTATTGAAGAGGTATGTTTCCTGTTCTTGATTTTAAAATTGTATGTTTGACTTTTTTTTTTTAAAAGATTCTATATGTAAGTGACATCACGTGGTATTTGTCTCTCTCTGTCTGGCCTATCTCACTTAACAAAACACCCTCAAGTTCCATCCGTGTTGTCACAAATGGCAGGATTTCCTTCTTCATCATGGCTGAATAATATTCCATTGTGTATATATATGTGTATAAACCACATTTTTTTAATCTAATTATAACATGGTGACTATAGTTGATAACACTACATCATATAATTGAAATCTGATAAGAAAGTAGAATTTAAATGTTTTCACCAAGTATGTGAGGTGATGGATATGTAAATTACGTTGATGGCGGGAATCCTTTCACGTTGTATACATATATCAAATCATCACAATGTACACCTTAAATATCTTATAATTTTTTGTGTCAATTATACCTCAATAAAACTAAAGAAAAATATATGTGTGAGTTGTCATTTTCTTTTGATCTAATAAAGAAAATTTAAAAGAAATTTCACAATGGAGATCAAGCTTGCACATGTTTCCCAGCTGTAAAATTCATTTTGTATCCCTTTTATAGTCTAACTTTTTAAAGGGCATATAGGGCCTTACAAATTTTTATCTATTTTTCTGCTACTAGTTTAATATAACAAATATTTTTGAACAAAAGTGTTAAGAATAAACACAATATTTTAGCCATATTAATTTATCAAGGGAGAAGAGAATGTGTTGGAATAAAGGGAGAATGCTGAGGAAATATGCTAGACCATGTGGTCATATTTGTGTTTACTTCCTGCCTTGCTCTCCAATGTATATGGTGAGTAACATTTCTTCAGCTATTTTGGCTCCGTGTGAAGTATTTGTGTGTGTGCTTGTGCATGAGTGTATATGTGTGTGTGTGTGTGAGGGCCCCAAATTCCATATATACACGTCTTCTCTTTCCTTCTCATAGGTACACAAGTATATTTATATACTTGGAGGTGATGAAAGGCCTGATTTTCCAGATGTCAAAAACAGAGTTACTTCCACATGGAATCATGAGTGGTAGTGTTGAGCTCATGGTGGATCCATTCCCAATGCACCCTGAGAGTTCAATTAGACAGTCATTGTACATAACTCAGCACTCCCAAGGGGGGACAGTGACTGAAGTGGGGAAGCCTTGAAGGAACTCATCATCAGTCATGATTTGCTTCCTAGCTGTCATGGACTGTGTAGACATCAAAATGGAAGGATTCAGAACTGTTGTTAATATATGTTTTCATGTAAATCCCACTTTCCCCTGTGAATTGCCTAGTCAAATTTAAAAACAAAAACAAAAACTCTGAAGTAGCCCTTAGAACTCCAATGTGGGGGGAAAAAAATCAGATTTAAAAAATGTAATGTGGCCAGTTTGTGGTCTTTTTTTATTACCCAAAGATTTATCACATTCACTGTATAATTAAATCTCTACATCTGTGGGGCACAAATGTTTTATGTTTCCAGCATTTATGGTTTGACATCAGAAACATCTGTGCAGGCCCAGTATGCAACATCTGGAAGACATTTCTGAGCTTTTATGACATGCAGAGTGATCTTTGTTTTGGAACAAGTGTGTGGTTTTCTCCAGTAGCTCTTCCTGCTGGTAATGTCCTTCTAATTGGCATTTCACTGGGGGATTGAAAGAAGCCTGGCTTCCTGACCTCTGCTGGGTGTAAGGATGTTCTTCAGAAGAATCTTCACATAGTCAAATTCACAAAGGAAGAAGATGCTGAGTCATGGGTTTCACTCCATTAAACCATGATTCATTGATCAAGGAGAGCAGGCTGAAAGGAGGGAAGGGAGCTTGCATTATTGGGCCAGAACTTTCCTAGTTGCTTTCTTCAGATGAAGGCATTTATGGCAAAGTAACCATCATTGCCATTTACCAGTGAGGAAATGAGTCTCGGAGAGGTTAATTTGCTCAAGGTCACCCAATTAATAAGTAGTCAATCTGAGATTTAAATTGATGTTTGTCTAACATTGTGTTAGGAGATGGTGTCCTTGCTCTTAAAGAGTGGGCAAGATAGTTTAACATGCAACATATATATATGGAGGACCTACTATGTGCTAGGAGGTATTCTAGGTGCTGAGGATTGATCAAAGGACAAAACAGACAAAATTCTCTGTCCTCACAGAGCTTATATTCCAGCGTAATAGGATGATGATGAGCAATAAATACATAGTTACATGGTAGGTAGGAAGTTGATGAGTGCTATGAAAAAAAGAGAGCTAGGTAAGGGGTTCAAGAATGTTGTGGAAGGGTTTATTTCAGTTTGAGTTCCCTCCAGCAGAGCCTGAAACAAAGATTTGGAAGAGGTTAGTTTATTTGGGAGGTGATCCCGGGAAGCAAAATGAGGGAGTGGGGAAAGTGACCCGAGGTAGGAAGAAAGGCCAATGAAGGAGACATTAAAGAACTGATTACCCCAACTAGGGCTCTGTTGCCCTGGGCAACCTCTAGGAACTACACAGAACACACCCCAGAATTTTCCTGTGGCAAAATGAGGAGCTTGGGCTTTTATCCTTCATTGCTTGTGGGCTGCTCCTGGGGAAATTTAACTCCTCTAAATGTTCAGGTTGTGCCTGCAGAGAAGGAAGGTCTTTTGTGACTCCAAAACAGCAGCACAGAGAGGTGCCAGGGCATGTACTTGGCATGGGACACTGGAAACGTTTCCAAAGTATACTGAATTCAAGTGGGCTGCAGGCACCAGCATAGTGCACCCTAAGTGTCTACTGCAGGGCTGAAATTTAAAGTGAGGAGGTCGTTGTAGGCCTCACTATGCAAGTGATATCTAAACAAAGACTTGAAAGAGGTTGAGGGTAAGCCGAGCGGCTATCTAAATAAAAGTGCATTCTAGGCTGAGGTGGAGCCAGTTCCAGGGCCCCAATGTGAGAGGATGTCTGGCATGATCCAAGAACACTGAGGAGGACTCTCTGAGTGGCTGGAATGGAGTGAGCACGGGTGAAAGCAATAAAAGACGGGGTTGAGGGCTGCAGGGGACCAGATCTCATAGACCTGATGTATTACTGTAAGGCTGACATGAGAGGAAAGGTGAGCCATCAGAGGGCTTTGAGCAGAGGAGTGATGTAACTTGATTTACATTTAAACACATCCTTTTGGCTGCTTAGCTGGGAATCAACTATAAGAGGGATGTTGAGGATGTAAGAGGGATGATGAAGATGCCTGAGACCAGGGTGGTTGTGGGGGAGGTGGTAAGAAGTAGATGGATTCAGGATATAGTTTGAAGGTAGAGCCCACAGGATTTCCCGGTAGATTGGATGTGAATTATGAGAGCAAGGGATGAGTGAAGGAGAGTTGTAAGTCTTTTGGCTTCAGCAGCTAGAAGAATAGAGTTGCTATTAAGTGAGACGGGGAAGGCAGTAGAGGGAACAGATTTGATGAGGAAGATCGGGAGTTCAGTTTTGGACGTTTATAAATCAAAGTGAATATTAGACATAAAATAAGGGATGCCAAGTAGGAAGCTGGACCTGAGCCTGGAGTTTTAGGGGTGAGGACTGGTTTGGAGATGTAATTGTAGCAATCTTCAGCATAAGGATTCGCTTCAAAGCCATGAGACCAAATGAGATCACCAGAGGGATGCAGAGGGAGAGGAGAAGCACTCCAAGGGGCTGAGCCCTGGGGCCTTCCTACATTTATAGGTCGGGGAGAAGAGGAGGCCAACAGAGAGGACAGAAAAAATGCAGCCAGAGAGGGAGGAGGAAAGCCAAGAGAAAGTTGTGTCTGCGAAGTCAGATTGGATCTGTTTAAGAGGGAATTGGAGGAAAGTAATTGGAGACAGGGAGTAGAAACAACTGTTTTGAGTCATTTTGCTGCAAAGAAGAGTTGACAAATGGAGTAATAGTTAGATGAGAAGTGGAGTCAAGAGTGGTCTTTTTTCTTTGTTGTGAGAAATGATAGCAATTTGTCTGCTGATGGGAATGATCCCCTAGGGAGGGGAAAATGGAAGGTAAAAGCAGAGAGAGAGGAGGCTTGCTACATGAATATCCTACCTATTGTGGTCAAGAAGTAATGGGTGTAAATCTCCAGGGACATTTTAGCCTTGGATAAGAACAAATACAGTTCATAATTTTAACAAAGGGGATATAGGTTATAGATTCTGGCAGATGTGAAGATGTTTTAATGGGAGTTTTGGGAAGCTTCTTCTGAATGCTTCAGTCTTCTCAGAACAGTAGGACACCAGGCCACGGCGTTAGATGCTGAGAAGAGAGAAAGGTGTAAAATATTTACCTAAAAGAGTGAGGGAGAGAATGAACTAGTGAAAAATTGTATGATTGTCAGGAAACAGCATTAAGTGTCCATTTGAGTCTCATAGTCGTACATTTATTGTAGCAAGGTAAGACTTACAATTCAACCATTAAAGAACCACAGAGAAGAGCCAAGTCGGTGTTGCTGGTAGAGTAGGATTCCCTGCCACCCGCTCCCAGGCATGTTTCTGTCTTACCACTCATCAGATTTTATAAGGGAGCAGGGAAAGAGCATCTCATACACGAATTAATGGCAATGACAATTGATAGAACCTTCTGGGTGAGAGTTGATAACATCAAAATTTTAAAATATCTGCATCTCTACATCCCATTATGTTGTAAGGCACGGCTCAGATCCCCCTCGTCAGGACCACACACCTCTGCAGGGCTGGGGCATGCATTTCCCCAGCTGCTGAGAGTGCTGACTCTACTGCTGGCTCTCAGCTGAGTTGTTCTTTGGGGATTGCCCTCCGCCAAAGAGAGCCACCCCAGTTGGGAGCAGCCTGCATCCACTGATGGGTCAATATGGGGTGTATATAAAGACCCACCTTCCTCGCCTCAAGGTGAGAATTCTGAAGGGCCATTATGGATCCAGAGCTCCCTGTGAGATCTACTGAGGCCTTCATTATGGCTGCATCACAGCTCAGCAACTCCCTCTTTCCAGCTCTTTTTCCTTCTCTCGTCAACACGCAACAGGTGTTGATTTTGAGGGTGGACTAACAATCTTCCTACACTCAAATTGTACTCCTAGCCTACTTCCTGGGGAATCTGACCTGAGAACCCTTTGACTCAGAAATTCTACAATTAGGAATTTATCAAGAGGGAATAAATAAGGGTGCAAAGATTCTGCTGATGTATTGTTTATAATAGGGTTAAACTGAAATGATGTCAACAGGAAAGATGGCTTAAATTGCGTATGATTTGTCCACATGATAGAGGCGTCACTCTACTATAAATGCATATTTGAGAACACGGAAAGATTTTTGTAGTATTTTGCTGAGTGAAAAATGCCAGTGATAAAGCGGTGAGTTGAGGAGGACCTTACTAAAGTGATCTGTACAAATATATGTGTATGAAGTTCATGTGTAGGAAGCGATCATAAACAATAATCACCCAGATCTTTTTTTTAATTTTTATTTTTTTCGGATGTACATCATATTTCAAATTCTGTATACATTACATCATGTTCACCACCCGAACACTAATTACCCAGATCTTTATTGAAGTTACAAATGGTTTAAAATTTTTTTTCTTTTTGCTCATATTGATTATCTTTTATATATTGACCATAATTTGTTTCTGTAATAAGATAAAGCAGATGATTATTTTAATTTGAAGGAAAATGTATTAAAACGCCTTTTATCTTCAGCATAAGGGGAGCGGAAAACTCCCGTGTGTAGGTGGGTAGAATGAGTCGGTGAAGCTTTGCCACGTGCACAACCAGAATGAGCTCGAACTCCAGCCTCAAAAATCAGCAAACATGTCAACACTTTGTATGGGTGTGTCTACATTTCCCAAACTCAGGCCACAGCGTCTTTAAGCATGTGTGTTCTGTTTGGCCTGTCTGTCTTAGAACTGTAGTTTAGATGCTGAAATGTCTAAATTTCCAGAACACTTCAGGGATTATGGGAATAATACACAGAACACTCGAAATCAAGACATTTAAAAAATTGTGATTATATAATCACCATAAATATAGGTATTTCCATGCTTATCACAGCTAAGGAGGGCAGTGGAGAGATGCCAACACTGTGCTGCAAGTTGTGACAAAATCATTACATCAGCGGTTCCCAAATTTCAGTCATTGATGTGCCACCTTCGTGACTTTTCACATCTGTGCTGTCTATAAGAGTACTTACTCAATCTTTTCCCATAAATAGATTCTTTGTAGGAATATAAGGACTTTCTTAACCTGATTCTAAGTTATAAAGTTGAAGATAAAATTGACCTAATTTATTAGTAATAGTTTTTAGATACACATTAAAATAAGTACATAACTATCAAAATAGAAAACATTTGTCCATGTACCTCTGAAAAACCATCTCCTGCATTTGTACCATGCTTTGGGAACACACTGCACTAGGCTGTCGGGATCTGAAAGAACAGACATTTCTGGGACCTAAGGCCATCCTGCTGTGCGGGAAGGAGCGAAGGGAGACACTCTGAAACTTTTGGTTTGGCCTCTTGTCAGTACAGGCAAACCCCGATTTCTGCCAAAAATTTATTTGTAATTCAGTTGTGCGGAACATTAACATGTTATGTGTTAAATTAAGGGCTTTTATGGGCTGGTGGGAGAAGGTGATCCCCACACAGAAAAGTGTAGATTTTTATGGACTTTTCTTTCTGAGGCTGCTGGATGCCATCACAGACACGACTTATGTATTTATTTTGCCAAGGCTGATTTACCAGTACCTGACACCAACTTGGTGGTCGCAAATGTTTCTTGAAGTTAATTGACTAAAATCTTTTAAAGTGTTTCCTTTTTGTATCCTGGAAATTTCAGAAAGAGAATGATCTTCATTTGAAATTGAAAGGAATTCAGAAATCACATTGGGACAGGGGACAGGAAGTGAGGGAGAAAGCTTCTATGTAAGAGACCATGACAATTTGCTAGGGTGCAGGAAGGGACCGTGGGGAGGGGATCTGATCTCCGTTGGAGGACTGCTGTCTCAAGATTGTGTCAATTCACATGGATAACCAAACTATACCATGCAATCCAATTCTTGATTTGAGATGCAGGCCCAACGTTTGGAAAATCTCCCATGGATTCTTACCCCCTGGTCCAAACTCTGTCACTTGGCATGGGTTCAAAAAAGCCCACAGTGGGAGAGACTTTTTTTCATTTTCATTGTCTAGACCAGCTCTGGTTGGTCTTCTTTCTTACTGGAATTTGAAGAATACAAACAAAGAAGCTAATTTATTGCTATTTTCACAGACTTCCTCCTGATTCAATACACCAATGCCAACACACTTTTCCGTTTATAATCTAGGAAAGTAACAATAATGATAGTTCACATTTATATAACATATACAAAAACCTTTATACCTGCTTGAACATGTTTTTTCCTCACAGTGCTTAGGGAAAGGCAGGGCAAATGCTAGTACCCGTGGACCACAAGTAAATTAACATTATAGGAATATTGCTATAATCTGAAAATTGTGCTAGCTATTTTCAAAGTCACTTAGTGATGCCACTAAGGTAGGCATCATTATCTTCACTTACAAAAAAAAAACCCCTGAAGCTCAGAGAGGTTAAACAATCTGCCCTCAGTGATGTAGTTTGTACAACGTAGATTCAGAACTTAGGGGTAGAGTCTGAACCTAAATCATCTGGTTCCCAGTAAGTGCTCTATCTGATGCATGCTATGGATACTCAAACAACCATCCATAGTTTTGAATTGGAAGAAATGCTTTGAGGGTCTTATCTAGACTCCATTGATCTGGTGTAATTAATTGCCAAGTTGGAGGGGATTGATTTCTGTCATTCCAAAGGAACATTCCTGGAAACTTAGCCCAAAGAGGGATATTGATCAATTCATTTCAAGGCCTGGACGTGCTCGTCTGGTTTAACTTTAAGGACTTGAGATCTTTGAGTTTTCTCATATGGAAACTATCTTGCAGAGTTATGGTGAGGACAAGCGATGATATGCAAAAGGCAAACATCATCATGTTTCGTGGGTGTGGGTACCAATGACTGCTATATTAAGAGACATCAGGATGTCAAAAACATGAGCTTCCAAGTCAGACAAACCAGGGTTTTAATCTTGATACTATTAATTGCTGGCTTTGTGCCTCTGAGCAGTGGGCTTAACTCCTTAAAGGTCATAAAGCGAAGAGGGCTCTCAAACAACAATAGCCGTGATTGTGATCTTCTTTCAGTGAGGTCTTCTGGCTGCCTGTACATACACTTGTTAGTGAATATGTCTGTAGCAGACCTACTGCATGCCTGGTGTTTGAGCCTTTATTACGGTTTTCAACTTGAAAGGTGATGAATCCATGTAAACAAGAGCTGTTGGCAACAGCTTAACTCCTAGCTGAAGAGAAATATTTCACATCTTGTTCCTCCTTCTTGATCACACAAATATGGGAGATCTGCAATGTGCAAGTCTAGACATTGAGGCCATATAGAGCAGAACAAGAAGCTGCTCTCATCTTGGGGCTTAACATTTGTAATACACACTCAGTATTTTAGGAGGAGTTAAGTGAGACTGTGACCGAGAAGCGATGGGGAAGGTCTCTTGGAAGTTGAGAAGGAAGGACAGGATTATTAAAGGAGATTCCAGCTGTGAAGAAGTGTGTGCATGGTGGGCACAGGCAGACATGTGCATGGAACGTTAGAGGAAACTTGAGTCTGGCTGGAATAGAGGGAGTAAGATGTAAGGTAGGATAACACAAAGGAGTGACGACGACATTCCAGGAAGTTGCCTTCAAAGACTAGTCAACTCAGTTGAAAAGTGGTCATTAATAGCCTATATACTCACTGGGTAATTACGTGTGAGCATGGTAGGAGAAGTTGGAGGGACTTGGGTTTACTAAGATAATCACTTGGTAAGCTGTTAAAATGCTATGGAGGTGGAAGGAACAATTATTATTATTGATCTGCTCAACTAGCCATTTCCTCTTCTCTCCTTCAGTTATTTCTTAGTATGTTCTCTATCTCTACAACTTCTCTCTCTAGGATTTTGAATGCTAAGCAAGGTAGAATGCTACTTTTTGGTCCCCAGTGAACTATGCTCCTGGAATTTTGTTCGTGTATCCCCTCCCATTAAATCTGGGCTGCCTTGTGACCTGCTTTATCCCATAGCATGCGGCAGAAGTGATGCTGATCCATGTCTTCACCTATGTCTTCAGAAGGCCTGAAAGCTTCTGCTTTTGTGTCTGGGGGAAGCGCTCAACCATGTAAGAAGTCCTACTACTTTAAGAGCTTCATGCTGTAAGAAACCCCAAGCCAGCCATACTGAGAGTTTATATGGAGGAGAACTGAGGTCCCCAGCTAGTAGATCCAGCTATTTCACAGCTGGAAGCCAGCACCAACTATTCGGCCATATGAGTGTGGCCATCTTGGAAGTGGATCTTCTTGCCTCACTCAAGCCTCAGCTGATGCCACATGGAACACAGATGAACTGTGTATTAGTTTCCTAGGGTAGCTGGAATAAAGACCCACAAATTATGTGACTTAACAGAAATTTATTCTCTTAAATTCCAGAAGCGAGACGTCTGAAATCGGAGTTGGCAGGGCCATGCTCCCTCTGAAGACTCTAGGGAGGATCCTTCTTTGCCTCTTCCAACTTCTGGTAGCCTTGGGTATTCCTCAGCTTGTGACAGCATCACTCCAATCTCCTTCCATCTTCACAAGGCCATCTTCCCTCTGTGTCTGTACCCGAAGTTCTTTCTTCTTATAAGGAAACCAGTCACGGGATTAGAGCCCACCCTAATGACCTCATCTTAACTTTATTACATTTACTAAGACCCAATTTCCAAATTAAGTCACATTCATTTGTACCAGGGGCTAGGACTTCA
Organism: Equus asinus; assembly: GCF_041296235.1. NCBI lineage: Eukaryota > Metazoa > Chordata > Mammalia > Perissodactyla > Equidae > Equus > Equus asinus. The sequence goes on along the minus strand of NC_091802.1, from coordinate 7,634,098 downwards.
ACATATCTTTTTGGGGGGCACAATTTAATCCATTACAAACTGTCCACACTGAGCCCTGCTTTAATTGCAGAATCATGAGCAAACAAATAGGTTGATTACTGTTTTCAGCCACTGAGTTTGGAATTAATTTGTCATGAAGCAGTAGATAATGGGACACCACCGTACAGTCCTTTGATACCCTCCCTGCCATTGATTGCAATTCTTTCTTTCTCCCTCCCTTTTCTTTCCAGATAACTCCTGCCACAGGAAATGTTAATGTGTGCAATCCTACTTCTCTCTCATTTTTAACCACTCCTAAATCCTCCTGGTCCCATGCAAGTTTACATTAGAAGTCATGTCATGTCTTACTTTCCCAATATGACTATTCCAATATGACTTTAAAGTCTTTTCCTCATTCTCAGATGCCAATATTTTCTCTTACTGCCTCACTTTTTTAGATCTCTGTCCGGTTGCCCAAACTTCTGGCTAGTCCCTTCTTTTCCTCATGAGTCTACACCATCTTCCCTCACTATAAGGATTGACCCTAGGAATTCTTTTCTCTAACAGACCTGACTCCATGTCTTCTCACTGCCTTGTGTGAGGATCAGGCAAATGTGATCTGGGCCACATCATAAGTACAAAGGATGTGGTTTTAAAAATGTGTGTCCAGGATCATTCTCAACTCATATTGCCTTGATTCGAGGTAGGGAGAGAAGAGCTGAAGGTGGAGCTGGGTAGTTGATAAGGATGCAGGAGGGTGAGGAGGAGTGAAATGTTAGAGCAGGAATGAACCTATGGAATAATTCTAGCTATCTCATCTTTTATTTCAGCCTAACTTCCCTGTCACTCTTACGCATCCCAAATCCTTGCTTATATGGTTGCTAGTCTTGAAAATTATCTCCCTCTCATTATTGTATTTATCCATATCATCTTCTCCTTCAAGACTCCAGTCCAGAACTCACTTCTCTTTCTCCTTACTCTTCTGTCACATTGAATCTCTGGAATTTCAGTCATCTTTCTCCATGCATTGTTAACATCTTCACATCACCCCCAACATATACACAGATTCACATAGAGGTAGACTCTGGATCATCCACAGGTTTATCTGACTTGATGATCCAAAGTGACACTGCTAAAGACATTAAGAGTTGAGTAATGGGAAAGAAGTACAAGATGGTTTCCTTAAGTCTCGGAACAAGAGGGGATCAGAGAAGCAGGAGTATGGAGCAGGAGTTGGGAGGCAGGTGCCTTCAATGCACATTATTCTACAGCTTCACATGGATCCAACTTTCCAGAAGGTATTATGTTTCATGAGCTCAGAATGGATAATTCTCTCATGCAAAGAAATAGACAATTAGTAGACCTTGCAGTATCCGACCAATGCACCAAAAGAACAAAGAAGGGCAGAAAGAGAAGCTTAAGTTCTAAGAAAGTTGCATCTAATCATGTTCAGCTTATGAAAAAAGTATTTCTTCCTCATTTATACGTGTATTATCACTATGCCAATTATTCTAATAGAGGAATTTTATTACAAGGTGGCACTGAGATTGCATTTTAAGGAAAAAGAATCATTTGTTCATTCATATAGAAAAAATATACTGGACAACTGTTTTGTATTAGGCACTAGAAGTCTTAGGTTTGGTTCCCTGGAAGGCCTGAGTCAAGGATTCTGTGTGAGTTTTTTATTAAGAACATGCTCCCAGGATGAACGGAAAAGGGAGCAGGGGTGGGGGGCGGGGAGGATTCTGGGATTTCCTTTGTGTTTTGAAGAGGCAGGGAGAGAAACTGACGAAGTCAAGAGCCTTCTGTCCAAGCTCTAGTTCTGGCTCTAACTAGTGATAGCTTTAGATTAGTTCCTTCAAAAGCTTTCCTGAAAGCTTTTGAAACTATTAAACAGTATAGCGTATAAATTTAACAAATGCCCAGTGAGAGCCTTCTGCAGGCTAAGGACAGGGAGATAAAATTGCAGAAACGGAGGATCCTGCCTTTGGGAGATTCACAGCTATAAAGACAAGCTGGATTTGTGGGTCAACACAGCAGCCACACCCATCCAAGAAGGGTACCAGCCAACCCTGGAGCAAAACGGAAAGATGGTTGCTAGTTAGTTTAGGTTTCCACGTGTGGTTTTTTTACATAATGGAAATGTGTCCATCTTGGGCTGAAGAAGACAGCACTCTAGAATGGAAATAAAAAAGTCACTTCTCCCTGATCCAGCTCCTGCCTCTGATGAAATCAGTCTTGATGAAACAACTCAAGATTTCCGTTTGAAAGCATGGAATCTTTTTTTTCTTATCAGCTTTATTGAGGTACAATTGACAAATAGGAATTGTATATATTTAAGGTGTACGACTTGACATTTGGTGTATATATAGTGAAATGTTCACCATCGTGAAGCTAATAGATCAATCATCTCATATAGTTATCATTTTCTTTCATTTTTTTTGTGGTGAGAACTCTTAAGACCCACCTTCTTAGCAAATTTCCAGTATGCAATACAGTACTGTTAAGTGTTGTCATCTTGTTGTACATTAGGTCTACAGAACTTCTTCTTCTTGCATAAATGAGACTTAGTGCCATTTGGCCAACACCTCCCCATGTGCCCTTTCATCCCATCTCTTGTAACCATCGTTCCACTCTGTGAAGGCATGCCATCTTATTGCCTGGCTATGGCACCAAATAGTTGTCATGTTCAAAGCACCTGCATGTTTGGACCTAGCCCTCTGTGAGAAACCTTCAGCCGGAGGAGAGCAGAAACGGGTTCAAATGCATAACAGTGAGGTGCTCTTGGGTATCTGAAACTTGCATTGTTAGGGAAAAAAATCTGCACACTATCCATCACTCATTCATTCATTCAGGAAATGTTTACTAAGCTCCTGCTAGATGCCAGGCATTGTTCTAAGCCATGGGGATTCAACAGTGAGTAGAACAAACATAGCCTGTATCCTCGTGGAATCTATATTCTAGTGAAAGGGGGGCAGGCATAAGAATAATAAATAAGTAAACATAACAGTGTTTCAGGTGATGAGAGTGTAATGGAAAAAAATAAGCCAGGGAAGGAGTGGGGCTGCTCTGATGTGTGGGGTGGTCAAGAAAGGTCTCACAGATAAGACAGCATCCGAGAAGAGCTCTGAAGGACTGAGCCACACATAGCTGGCAGAGCCTGTGTGGGAGGCATGCTTGTGTGTGTGTGTGTTCAGAGTGTTCAAAGAACAGACCAGTGTGGCTACAGAGAACCCACTGAGGGGGAGAATGGGAGGTCACAGTGGTGTAGGGCAATTGTTTGCAAACTTTGCTGTATGTTAAACCTACCTACGGAGCTCTTCAAAATCCCAATGTCCAGGCCGTCCTCCAGATCAGACTCTTTGGGCTTGGGACCCAGTGGTCAGTGGTTTTTAAAGCCCTCAGGTGATTCTAGTGTGCAACCAAGGCTGAGAACCAGCAATGAGGAGCCCTTAGGCCATTGTGAGGAGACTCAATGGTTAATTACGTCTGTCAAACTGACTGGGCCACATTGCGCAGATATGTGGTCAAACGTTGTTTGGATGTTTCTGTAGGGGTGTATTTGGATGAGGTTTACCTTTAAATTGGTGGACTTTGACTAGAGCAGATTGCTCTCCACAATGTGGGTGGGTCTCATCCAATCAGTTGAAGGTCTGACTAGAACAAGAGACTGGCCTCTCCCAAGCAAGAGGGGATTCTGCCAGCAGATGGCTTTTGGACTTGAATTGCATCACTGGCTCTCCCTGGGTCTCTAGCCTGCTGGCCCACGCTGCAGATTTTGGTCTTGTCAGCCTCTATAATTATGTGAACCAAACTCTTCAAACAAGTCTCTGTCTAGATATGTGCACATTCTATTGGTTCTATTTCTCTAGAGAACCCTCACACAGGAAGGTTATAAACAGAGAAGGGATAGGATCTGATTAACCCTTTAAATAAATCCCTGGCCGCTGTACCGAATTTAGACCACAGCGGAGTCAAGGGCAGAAACAGGAGACCACTTTGGAAGACATCATAATAATCCAAACAAGAGTTAACAGTGGTAGCCTGGACCCGCTAGTAGCAGGGGTGATGTGTAATTGTAGGATTCTGCATTATCTCCGAAGGTAGAGCCACCAGTATTTGCTGCTGGATGCATGACAGTTTTGCTACAGTTTATTTAGGGCTTCGTCAAATCATAGGTTAGGTCGGCCACTTACTTTATTTGATTCAGATCACATGAGGCCAAGCAGAAAAGGGCCATAAGTGTTAACAGACACATGCAATAAAATGAAAGCCTGATCCTTAGAGAATTCTGGCCTCAACCAAACAATTCAAACATTTTCAAACATGCTGGAATAAGCAAGAAACAAAACACACTTTGACAGATAATTTATTCCTAAACTATATGTATCTTAAGTGTAACTGAATCCAGCTGTTTTTCCTCCTTTGCTCTTTCGCTCTCCCATCTTCTTGATGAGGCACTGACAGCCCCAGAACACGGCGAGTGTAGTGTTCGCACAGCAGGACGAAACGTTTTGTTTTTCACAGGGACTCTGACCTCAGGAGGCTGAGTTTTCTTCTATAAATCATCACCCAGACATTCAAGTGCAGCCACAGTTGGCAAGGACCCTCTACTCAACCCACCTCTGGCATGTGCCATGAAAAGCCTCAGTCAAGGTTGAAGAGAAAGCTCTTTCTGTCCCTGTCCTCTGTCCCTTCTCTGTTTCAGCCCCACCTATTCATCTCAGGTCCCAGAACCTGCCTGCTGTCTTTTGCCCCAGGGTCTTCATGCAGGTGTCTCCTCTGTCTGGTGGCTATTTCTCTCACCGGCTTCACCCACTCCAGCCCTCAGTCTGCCACACAGAGCCTCTGGCCAAGGTGGGGCGGACTGTGTCTCCTTCAACCTCTGCTTAAAGGCTTCTTTTGTACTGAAGCACTCCTTAAACCTCCTCAAACTAGGATGCTTCCCCTGTTACTGGCCTCCACAACGACCTTGAAGATCCATTTTTTTAAAAAACACCTAGCACACCCATATGCATTCTTATAGTATCTATTTTTATCCTCCAGGCTCCAAAGCTCCTTAAGGAAAGCCTTGAGCCTGCCTGGTTTACTTCTGTACGCCCAGCCATCAGCATAGTACCTTGTAATCTTGACCATTCATTTAAGAATTTTTTAAAAATTGCTATGTGCCTCGCACTTTTGTGTACTAGACCCTGAGTATACCTTGGTTCTCAGTAAAGATTTATTGACTGTGATGTCATTCAAATTTAAACATATCTAAATTCTTGATTGTTTCCCTAAAATCAGGTCCCAGTCCCAAATTTCTAGTGTCAACAGGAGGCATTGTGATTCTCTCTCTCAAGCTAGAAATGCTGCTTTCTTCATTTCTTGTATGAAGTACTGTCAAGTCTTATAGGTTAGTCCTCTCAAGTGGTCCTTATATTCACCTCTTCTTTATTCCTGCTCATACTAATTAGTGGTCCTTGTCATGCCTCAATGACTAAAATAACTATTCTCATCCTTCATTCCTCCCTAGAGGCAAATGTCAGGAATTTGGTCCATATCCAGTCCACAATTCTATACTTTCATAGACATATATATACACACACACGTATACATATACACACAATATGTATATCATATGTATGTGTACACGTATATACCTACGTTTATGTGTATATATATTTATATATACAAGCATATATATATATATACACACGGGCACACATATAAACGTGTGTATGTACAAACATAGTTTTGGGTGCTTTTAAACATTTACTTGAATGACATAATACTGTATATAATATGCTGCAGCATGCATTTTATTTGTTTTGTTAATTTTTTGAATTGCAGTAACATTGGTTTATAACATTATATAAATTTCAGGTGTACGTCATTATATTTCGATTTCTGTGTAGATTACATCATGTTCACCACTCAAAGACTAATTACCATCCATCACCACACATATGTGCCTAATCACCTCTTTCTCCCTCCTCCCTCCGCCCTTCCCCTCTGGTAACCACCACTCCAATCTCTGTCTCCGTGTGATTGTCTGTTGTTGTTTCAATCTTCTACTTATGAGTGAGATCATATGGTATTTGATTTTCTCCCTCTCACTTATTTCACTTAGTATAATACCCTCAAGATCCATCCATGTTGTCACAAATGGCCAGATTGCAATATTTCTTATGGCTGAGTGGTATTCCATTGTGTACCATGTATACCACATCTTCTTTATCCATTCGTCCCTTGATGGGCACTTAGGTTGCTTCCAAGTCTTGGCTATTGTGAATAATGTTGTGATGAACACAGGGGTGCAAGTATCTTTACACACTCGTGTTTTCGTGTTCTTTGGATAAATACCAAGCAGTGGAATAGCTGGATTGTGTGGTAGTTCTATTCATAAGTTTTTGAAGAAACTCCATATTGTTTTCTGTAGTGGCTGCGCCAGTTTGCACTCCCACAAGCAGTGTATGAGGGTTCCCTCCTCTCTACGTCCTCTCCAACACTTGTTGTTTCCTGTCTTGTTAATGATAGCCATTCTGACGGGAGTGAGGTGATGTTTCATTGTAGTTTTGATTTGCATTTCCCTGATACCTAGTGATGTTGAACACCTTTTCATGTGCCTGTTGGTCATCTGTCTATCTTTGGAGAAATTTCTGTTCAGATCTTTTGCCCCTCTTTTAACTGGGCTGTTAGTTTTTTGTTGTTACGATGTGTAAGTTCTTTATATATTTTGGGTATTAACCTCTTATCAGATATACGGTTTGCAAACATCTTCTCCCAATTTTTAGGTTGTCTTTTCATTTTGTTGATGGTTTCCTTTGCTGTGAAGAAGCTTTTTAGTTTGATGTAGTCCCATTTGTTTACTTTTTTCTGTTGTTTCCTTTGCCTGGTCAAACATGGTGCTTGTAAATAGGCTGCTAAGACCGATGTTGAAGAATGTAATGCCCATGTTTTCTTTTAGAAGTTTCATGGTTTCAGGTCTTACATTCAAATCCTTAATCCATTTTAAGTTAATTTTTGTGTATGGTGTAAGATAATGGTATACTTTCATTCTTTTGCCTGTGGTTGTCCAGTTTTCCCAAAGCCATTTGTTAAAGAGACTTTCCTTTCTCCATCATGTGCTCTTGGCTCCCTTGTTGAAAATTAACTGTCCATTGACGTGTAAGTTTATTTCTGGGCTCTCACTTCTGTTCCATTTATCTGTGTGTCTGTTTTTGTGGTAGAACCATGCTGTTTTGATTACTATAGGTTTGTAGTACGTTTTGAAATCAGGGATTGTGATACCTCCAGCTTTGTTCTTTTTTCTCAGGATTCCTTTGGCTATTTGGAGTCTTTTGTTGTTTCATATAAATTTTAGGATTCTTTGTTCTATTTCTGTGAAAAATGTTGTTGGAACTTTGATAGGGATTGCATTGAATCTGTACTTTGCTTTAGGAAGTGTGGGCATTCTAACTATGTTAATTCTTCCAATCCAAGAAGATAGTATCTTTCCATTTCTTTGTGTCTTTTTCTATTTTTTTCAACAACGTTTTCTAGTTTTCAATGTACAGGTCTTTCACTTCTTTGGTTAAATTTATTCCTAGGTATTTTATTCTTTTTGTTACGATTCTCAATGAGATTGTATTCTCTTTCTCTTACTTCATTGTTAGTGATAGAAATGCAACAGATTTTTGTATGTTGACTTTGTATCCTGCAACTTTACCATATTCATTTATTATTTCTAAAAGTTTTTTTCTGGATTCTTTAGGATTTTCTATAAATCAAATTGTGTTGTCTTCAAATACTGACAGTTTCACTTCTTCCTTTCCAGTTTGGATCCCTTTTATTTCTTCTTCTTGCCTGATTACTCTGACTAGGACTTCCAATGCTATGATAAATGAGGTGAAAGTGGGCATCCTTGTCTGGTTCCTGTTCTTAGAGGGATAGCTTTCAGTTTTTCTCCATTGAGAATAATATTAGCTGTGGGTTTGTCATGTATGACCTTTACGTTGAGGTACTCTCCTTCTAAACCCATTTTATTCAGAGTTTTTTTTATCATAAATGGATGCTGTACCTTGTCAGATGCTTTCTCTGCCTCTATGGAGATGATCATGTGGTTTTCATTCTTCATTTTGTTAATGTGGAGTATCATGTTGATTGATATGTGGGTGTTGAACCAAACTGCATCCCTGGAATAAATCCCACTTAATCATGGTGTATGATCTTTTTAATGCACTGTTGTATTCAATTTGCTAGTGTTTGGTTTAGGATTTTTGCGTTGATGTTTATCAGTGACATTGGCCTGTAATTTTCTTTTTATGTGTTGTCCTTGTCTTGTTTTGGTATCAGGGTAATGTAGGCTTCATAGAATGAGCTAGGAACCTTCCCCTCCTCCTCAATTTTTTGGAAGAGTTTGAGAAGGATAGGTATTAGGTATTCTTTGAATGTTTGGTAGAATTCACTAGGGAAGCCATCTGGTCCTGGACTTTTATTTTTTGGGAGGTTTTTGATTACTGTTTCAATCTCCTTAGTGATGATTGGTCTATTCAAATTCTTTATTTTTTCTTGATTCAGTTTTGGAAGGTTGTGTGATTCTAAGAATTTATCCATTTCTTCTAGATTATCCCATTTGTTGGCATATAGCTTTTTGTAGTATTCTCCTATAATCTTTTATATTGCCACAGTGTCCACTGTAATTTCTCCTCTTTTATTTTTTATTTTATTTATTGAGACTTCTCTCTTCTTTTCTTGTTGAGTCTAGCTAAAGGTTCATCAATTTTATTTATCTTTTCAAAGGAGCAGCTTTTTGTTTCATTGATTTTTTTTCTATTGTTTTAAAACTTTTAGTCTCTATTTCATTTATTTCTGCTCTGATTTTTATTATTTCCTTCCTTCTACTGATTTTGGGCTTTGTTTGTTCTTCTTTTTTCAGTTCCTTTAGGTGTACTGTTAGATTGTTTATTTGGGATTTTTCTTGTTTGTTGAGGTAAGCCTGTATTGCTAAAAACTTCCCTCTTAGAACCATTTTGCTGTATCCCATAAATTTTGGCATGTCATATTTTCATTTTCATTTGTCTCCAGGTAATTTTTGACTTCTTCTTTGATTTCTTCACTGACTCAATCATTGTTCAGTAGCATTTTGTTTAATCTCCACGTATTTGTGGCTTTTCCAATTTTCTTCCTGTCTTGATTTCTAGTTTCATACTGTTGTGGTCAGAAAAGATGCTTGGTATTATTTCAATCTTTTTAAATTTATTGAGACTTGTTTTGTGGCCTAATATGTGATCTATCCTGGAGAAGGTTCCATGTGCATTTGAAAAGAATGTGTATTCTGTGGATTTTTCATGGAATGTTCTGTATATCTCATAAGTCCATCTGGTCTAATGTGTCATTTAAGGCCAGTGTTTCCTTATCGATCTTGTGTTTGATTGAGCCATCCGTTGGTGTAAGTAGAGTGTTAAAGTCCTCTACTATTATTGTGTTGCTGTCTATATCTCCTTTTATGTCTGTTAATAATTGCTTTATATATTTAGGTGCTCCCTTGTTGGGTGCATAGATATTTACAAGTGTTATATCTTCCTGTTGGGTTGTTCCCTTTATCATTATGTAGTGCCCTTCTTTGTCTCTTGTTATAGTTTTTGTCTTAAATTCTATTTCAACTGAAATGAGTATTGCTACCCCAGCTTTCTTTTCATTACCATTTGCATGGAGTATCTTTTTCTATCCCTTCGCTTTCAGTTTGTCAGTGTCTTTAGGTCTGAACTGTGCCTCTTGTATGCAGCATATATTTGGGTCTTGTTTTTTATCCAATCAGCCACCCTAGGCCTTTTGATTGGAGCATTTAGTCCATTGACATTTAAAGTAGCTATTGATCAGTATGTACTTATTGACATTTTGTTACTTTTTTCTTGATGTTTTAGTAGTTCTACTCTGTTCCTTTCTTCTTCTCTTGCTCTCTTTTCTTGTGGTTTGATGGCTTTCTTTGGCATTATGTTTGTGTTCCTTTCTCTTAATTTTTTGTGTATTTATTATATTTTTCTGACGTGATTACCATGAGGTTCATATATAATATCCTATGTATATAAGAATTATATTAAGTTGATGGTCTCTCGGAGTTTGATCTCTTTCTAAAAGCTCTACTCTTTTACTCCCCTCCACCCACATTTTATGTTTTTGATGTCATATCTAACCTCTTTTTGTGTCTCTGTGTGTATCAAGTTCCCTCTTATCATGGAAATAGTTAATTTTAGTACTTTGGTTTTTTGACCTTCATATTATCTTCGTATGTGGTTGGTCTGATATCTTTACTGTATTTTTGTCTTTACCAGTGATTTTATTGCTTTTTTTTCTTGATAATTTTCTTATTCCTATTTGTGGTCTTCTCTTTCCCACTTAAATAATTCCCTTTTGTGTTTCTTGTAAGACTAGTTTCTTGGTGATAAAACCCTTTAATTTTTGCTTGTCTAGGAAACTCTTTATCTCTCCTCCCATTCTGAATGATAACCTTGCTGGATAGAGTATTCTTGGCTGTAGGCTTTTTCCTTTCAGCACATTAAATATATTGTGCCACTCTCTTCTAGCCTGTGAGGTTTCTGCTGAGAATTCAGCTGATAGCTTTATGGGGTTTCCTTTGTATGTCACTTGTTGCCTTTTTCTTGTGGCTTTTAAGATTCTCTCTTTATCTTTAACTCTCGACATTTTAATTATAATGTGTCTTGGTGTAGGCCTCTTTGGGTTTATCTTGTTTGGTGCTCTCTGTGCTTCCTGTACCTGGATGTGTGTTTCCTTCCTTACGTTAGGAAAGTTTTAAGCTGTTATTTCTTCAAACAGATTTTCTGCCCCCTTGGCCTCTCTTTTCTCCTTCTGGGGCATCTACAATAAGGATATTCGTGTACTTGATGTTGTCCCAGAGGTCCCTTAGACTGTTCTCATTATTTTTAATTCTTTTTTCTTTTCTCTGTTTAGCTTGGGTGATTTCCTCTAGTCTTTTGTCCAGCTTGCTGATCCATTCTTCTGTATCATCTACTCTGCCATTGAGACTCTCTAGTGAATTTTTAATTTCCAGTATTGTATTCTTCATTTCTGCTTGGTTCTTTTTTATACTTTCCAATTCTTTGTTGATTTTCTCACTGAGTTCATCCATTCTCCCAAGATCAGTGAGCATCCTTATGACTTTTTGTTTGAACTCTTTGTCAGGTAGATTATTTCTGTTTCATTTGGTTCTTTTTCTGGGGTTTTGTCCTGTTCCCTTACTTGGAACATATTCCTTTGCCTCCTCATTTTGACTCTTTCTCTGTGCTTCTATCTATGTATTAGGTGGGTCAACTATGTCTCCTGATCTTGGAGAGGTGCGCTTATGTAAGAGATGCCTTATGAGGCCCAGCAGTGTGCTTCCCTCTCATCACCCATTCCAAATGTTCCAGGAGTGACCCCTGTGTGGGCTACATGTGTCCTTCTGTTGTAGCAGGGTTGCTCTTCCTGCAGGTTCCCAGGGAGGCTAGGCTGCCCCCCTGGCTAGCTGGTTGTAATGCTCAGCTGCTTGTGGCTGCTATGGACACTTCAGTCACTTTATTGGGTGTTGGGAGCTGCAGCATCATTGGCTATAAGGTCTAATAACACATTCATGTTGCAGTTCTTCTGTTAGGTCAATAGGGCCCCAGTGTAGCTGCTTGCTAGGCTCAGGTGCTTACAATTGCTATAGGCCTCCAGCCTGCAAGGCTCTTGTCAGGTCTCTCAGTATTGCAGCTGAGTGGGGCTTGCCCCAGGCATGGGAGCACCTAATTGTTTCAGGCTCTGGACCATCAACACAGTCCTGCCCTGTGTGTGTACCCTGACCCCCTGAAGTGGACCCAGTTGCCCCACTGCAGAGGCCCCACACACTCCACCAATGCCCCACACACTCCACCCACCCCTCATGAACTCCCTGCCCTGCAGAGGTGCACCCACTCACCTGGCAGCAGAGGATCCAGGCACCCAGCCTATGCAGGCCCACAAGTTGCCTGAGGGTTTGCTATTGGGTGGAGCCAATCCCTGGGGGCTGTCTGCCCTGGCTGAGCTGGATTAAATTGATGCTCTAGTGAGTGGGGCATACCCTAGGCTAACAGGCTGGGGAAGAACTCCAATGGCTTCTGCCAGCATCTGTGTCAGTATGCCTGTAATAGATCACAATAATGGCTCCCACCAATGTCTCAGTCCCTGGAAAGGTGTTACCTCTCACCCAGAGCCTGTCAGGTGAGTCCCTTTTCACCAAAGGACTGTGTACCTTTCTTTCTGGTGATTTTAGGTTGCTTTCTGAAATGGGTGAATTTGTGCATTGGCCCTTTAAGAGCCAGCTTTTTTTCCTTTATGTCTGATAGGTTTTCTGGGGGTACTCCCTGCTGTTGTTAGTGCCCAGCAAAGCCAGATATTATGACACTTGTCTTGGCTGTGCTGAGTCCAAAAGATGCTTATAGAGGTAACGCTCCCCCGCTCAGGTCTCTCACCCTTCCAGGGAAGGCTTCGTACCTTAGTATTGCTCCCAGCCAGCCAAGAAGCACTGAAACTTGTGAAGGTGTCTTTCTTTCCTCTCTAGAAAGGAATTTCTGCCTTTTCCACCTCAGTCAGGACTGTCCCTTGTTGTGGGGGTTCCTTTCATCTGGTCTTCAGCTGTCTTTCAGAGGTAATTGTTCCAAGAATAGTTGTAAATTTGTTGTGTTCATGGGAGGAGTGAGTTCAGAGTCTGCATACACTGCCATCTTGACGTCAAGTCCTGTTTTGCTAATTTTATCCTATTTAAATGAAATGAATATTTATGACTTTTATAATAATTTTAAAATATATTATAATTTTTTATAAGGAGAAGACTGGGAATTCCTCTTTTAAGATAGTAACCTAAAGACATTTCTGCTTTCTTTTCTTCTTGAAAAGTCTTCAAAAAATAAGAAAGAAAACAAAATCATAAATTCTACTTGGATAAAGCTAGATGACATATATCACATATATATAACATATAACACATATAAAATATATATAACGTATAACATATGCAACTGCACTATGTGTATATGTAAAGTAGAACAAGGAAGGACAAATGATTTAAACAGCAAGGAGGAAGGCAGGATAAACTGTATCTATAGGGTAGGAAGGGAGCAGAGTCAGGACAGAATTCAAACCCAGGACTCACCTCAGATGGAAAAGCTAATAGGAGACCTTCCATTGTAGAGTCACATCCTTAGGGGGAGGGTGACGGAAGTGAACCTCTGACCAGTCTCCACCCTCAGGGACTGCAAGGAAAGTCACCATGGCTCTGAGCACAAGCATGGACCCACAAGGTAGCACACCCCTGTGTTTACCATTTAAATTCACATCACCTGGGGTAGTTCAAAAACCTTCAGTCTGTGAATTTTGACTATAGTGTTCCTCGACTGACAGAAATCCTGAATGCCTGGCAGAAGCAAATAAACAACAGAAGCAATGATTAACTCCAGGGAAAACAAAAGTTGTGCAAGATCCGTTTAATGATGAGCAATATTTATGTAGTTATAACAACGAAAACATTGGGCATGGATTTAATAAAAATTAAAGTATAATTATATTTGGAGAATGAAGGAAAGGGAAGAGGGTATATAAGTGAGGTAAATAATAGGGAGCCGATAGTTAATTTGTAAAATTGATGAATAAAAAGAGAATTTCTATTATTTAGAAATTTGAGATTAAATAACAATGACAGTTAAGGTTAGAACAGTTTGAAAGAGTTGCTTCTGGGGACTTGAAGGAGTAAGGGAAAGGCTGAGTTAAAAATAATTGTTTTCTTTTTGCTGTAAGCCTCTTAGCACTATTTGACTTTTAAATTTATTGGAATAGAATATTTTGTTTAAAATAAAACTCTAAACATGAAGGGGAAGGGAAAATAAATTATGCAAATACAAACCAAGTAAAAACATTGTGACATTAATACAAAAGTAAGATTCAAGGCAAAAAAATATTATATCAGACAAATTTTTTTTGAAGTTTATAGTCTACCAGGAAAATATAAAATCGTGAATATGTGTGCCTCTCAAATACCATTAAAATAGATATATCAAAAACTGTTTTAAATTGAGGAAACAATTCCCAGAAACACAGCAACTTTTGAGGCATTAGCATATCTCTTATAGTCATGATTAAATCAAAATGGGAAATCTTAGTCATGATTACATCAAAACAAGGGGGGAAAAGGATATAGAGAGAACTTAAATAGTACAATTAATAGAGTGATTTTAATAGACGTGTTATCTATTAAATAGAAACTCTATGGACCATACATTCTGACTATATTTCTATAAAACTAGATATAAATAACCAAGACATAACAATAAAGTAATCCCAATCATCTGGAAATTTTAATGCACTGTCCTAAGTAGCTCTTGGAAGAAAGGAAAACATCAATCCTATTAAAGCATGTTTTGATTAAAGCAATGATAATGTGAACACTACAAGTTAGAGCTTGTGGGAAATGGCTAACAGAGCATTATTCAAAGAAAAATTCATAAAGACTTTAATTCCCAGACAGAGTGAAAACAAAATATGTGAACGCAAGAAATTGGAAAAAAAGTAAACATGCAGAAAGATAAATACATCAGGGAATATAGGAAAAATTAAAAGGGGAAAATAAAAAATAAATACACAACATAAAAACAGAAATTAATGAATCAGGATTTGTAAATAATACAATAATAAATATTAAACATTTTAGCTTGTCTAATAATAAAAAAGAGAGACTACTCAAAAATATAACTTTCGGAATTAGAAAATATGTATGATCACAGAGATATCAAGTAGATCAAATACTACAAAAATAAACACTTATAAAACCCAAAGATAATAAATTTTAAAACTCTAGAAAAATATAAATAATAAAAGTTTACTGAAGTGGGAAATCTGAAGTATTTAATCAAGAGAAAAATTGAAAAGAGTCAAGATTACCAGCAACAAATTTGTCAATTCTAGACAATTTTATAGGTGAATTCTTTCAAACTTTCAAGGAACAGATAACCCTCATAGTGTGAAAACTGTTCCACATTCCATCACTTTCTAATTGTATATTGGAAAAACACTCAGTCTCCCTGAACCCGTTTCTTAACTAATAAAATTAACATCATCATGATAAATATACCTGACTATAAAAATGTAAGGAATCATGGACACCCTTAAAAAATACAGGACTTGGGAAGAAACTACAGTAATGTGGTCAATTATAAAATAAATACATAAAATCTCAACACCGTTGTACTATAGCAATTATATTTGGAAAATGTAACAGGGAGAATATCTCATTCACCTGAGTAACTGAAACACCAAAAAAACCTACAAAAATGGTACAAGGTGCACCAATTTCCTGAGGGAGAGAAAAGAATACTTGACTAAATAGAGAGACATAGATTTAGGATTAGCATAGATTTGACACAGTTTGAGGAAAATATGAACTATGTGGGCCCTCTGATACTGAATTTATGATTTTTCTGTGGAATTTACTTTTGCACTTTGAGTGATTTCTGTGAGAATCTTGGCCACGATATCTGCCATGATTTTCAATGAAAAGGAGCATCTACTCTCACACAGTTCTCTGGCTTCTGTTTAGGTTTCCACTGAATGCTAATGAACAAATACATTTTCTATGTTTAATTTGTATTATTTGTGGGTTTGCTTCTATATTCTGGAGAGATTTCTTCTTTTGCCCAAATGGTGACTCATATAAATTAAATACATGAGGATTTAAATGATTAGGTCACCAAGGAGGCACGAGGGACCTCCCAAGAGGCCAGAGCAAACAGCCATCTCCACCACCAGTCTGGCATTCGAGGCAGAGGACGGAGGATGTGCAATCAGACAAAACACATTTCTGAGAAAGCCCAGGGTGAAGGTCAGTTCCCAGGAATCTGTGTTTCTAAAAAATCCCCATGACGTAAGTGATTGCCAGATTGCCGCTGCTTCCTAGGAGTTCCCATGGAGCTGCTTCTTTATCATCCAGCAAGAGCTGAAAATACTCTAATACCCCTGAATTTGGTCCAATAACAGGTGTTCCAAAGTGAGTTAACACAGCATGGATCATGGAATTTTAAAAATAACTCCCTTCAGGCCAGAATAGTACTGTGCCGATCCGTGGGAGTGTGGACGCAAAGGGTGGGCAGATTCTTCAGAACAGGCTGAAATGAATTTCACACACATATCCACCAACTGTATGTGTTCTTATATTCCCTTCTCGATTCATCTCCCTCTTATCTGTCGGAGAGAGATTTTTTTCACCGTCTTTTCTAAGCTCATGTGGTACTCACATTGGTGAGGACAGCACCACCTGTTATTTTCCAGGTCCTCCCACAATACTTTCTTCATTACTGCGTGACAGAACGTGAGTACTGTCCATGTTCAGGGAGTGGGATTGGGAGCTACAGGTACAGAAAAGTCCAAGACATAGTTTCTGTTAGTGAAGGGTTTACAATCTTTGTTGTGTAATCCTGATTTAAATACAATATCCAAGTCAAGCAATATTGGCCAAGGGTAGGTGAGTGGTGAAGAACACGGATGGTAAAGGTGTTTTAGGAGTGGAGAGAATGATCCTTGAGGGCTGATGGAAGTGAGACGCGGAGGAGAACAAATGAAGGTGCCAAAGGTTTAGCGGCTGGCTCGGGCACTTGTATCCTAGGGGAATGGGAACTGGAGTGCTGCTTAATGGGAGTAGGGGCTGGGAAAATACCCCAAACCTCAACCCCATCCCATACTCCCACCTGCCGCAGACATACACCAAAGTAGAACTTTCTGCTGGGCAATGTGGCTTCCTCTCCCTGAATTTAAGATGGTCAGACTCGCATGGTAGACCCTGGCAGATAGCCTGGAAAAGGAGGTGAGGGAGAGCAGCTTTGCCAGAGGGGCCAGGAGGCCGTGTATGGCAATACCTGGTCACAAGACAAGAGGGAGAAAGGCCACAGGCTGAGAGGCCTTTAAATCTCAGCAAACCTCCCTACCGGAACCCCATGGCCCCCAGTGTTGGAGCTCTGACTAGTTTCTGCCTCCTTTTTCAGTAAAGGTTGTAGATAGAGGAAGGAACTCTCTGAGAGTGTCTCTTCTCTCTCCAAAAGCAGGATTATGTAACACGGCTTACCCTGGGCACCTGACCAGGGTAAATTCAAGAGCCACATTCCCCAGGAGAGTTCTGCTTTGGTCTATATTTGCAGCAGGCAGAGTATGAGGTGGGTTTGGGTTTGCGGTATTTGCCCAGCCACTCATAAAGCAGCAGTCCATTTCCATTTGGCCTAGGATGCAGGTACACATGCCTATGTCAAACCTCAGGCACCTCCCTTTGCTCCTGCCCCATCTCTCTTCCATCAGCCCTCAGGGATCATTCTTGCCACCCCAGAACTCCTTTAGCATCCATGGTTTGCACCATTCACTTAGCCAGTGGCTCATCTTGCTTTTCCTTGAAACTGTTTTTAAATCATAGCTACCCAATAAATAGGCTGGAGATGGGGCTCTGGCTCTGCCACTTTACAGTCTCTTCCCATGTTATCTGGGATATGGTAGGGTGGCAGCTATAAAACCTTACCCAGCTCAACATCACTGATCATCAGGGAAATCAAGTCAAAACCACAATGAGCTATCATCTCACACTTGTGAGAATGGCTGTCATCAAAAAGACAAGATATACAATAGACAAGATACGGAAACAGCCTGAGTGTCTACCGATGGATGAATGGGTAAAGAAGTTTTGGTATATACGTGCAATGGAATGTTATTCAGCCATACAAAATGAGGAAATCCTACCATTTGCCACAATGTGGATGGACCATGAGGGCATTATTCCAAGTGAAAGATAAATACTCTATGATCTCACTTATATGTGGAATCGAAAAGAAAGAAACTCATGGAAAAAGAGATCAGATTTGTGGTTACCAGAGGCAGGGGTGGGGATTGGGGGAATTGGATGAAGGTGGTCAAAAAGTACAAATTGCTGGCTATAAAGAAAAAAAGAAAGAAAGAAAAAGAAAAAAACCAAAAACTTCACCCAGGGTGGGAGCTGGGTCATTACATGGCAAGAAGAATTTGTGATAGATCTTGAAGGTTGAGCAGAAGTTCTAGAATTTGAATTTTCCAGGAGGAAACTAGTCTAGAAGAGGAGAATAATGTGAGCACTCACTTGTAGAAGGGAAATCATGTGGCCTTCTCAGAAGCATTAGGAAGTCCACCTTCTTGGCGGGTGTCGAGCAGGAGTGGGAGAGCTGTGGAAAGGCAAACCTTGAGTGTCCAGCTGGGGAGCTCATTAAGACAACATGGGATAATATATTGAATCATATTCGGATCCTTCAGTGTCCTCTTTTGACTTGCTACTCAAAGTGTGGTCCATGGATCAGTACCATGAGTATCACCTGGGAGTTTGTTAAAATGCAGAATCTTGGGCCTCGCCCCAGACCTTTTCAAACAGAATCTGTATTTTCACAGGATCCCAGGTGATTTATGTGCACATTAAACCTTGATAAGCACAGAGTACTGAAAGTTGAACCCAGGAACAGATGGCTCTGAAATGTGCTAAGAACTGGGTTTCCAGTCATTGCCTCAGACCTTCATTTCTCCAGCAGCTCCCTGCATCCTCCACGGAGATGGTGCATCAGAAGTTCTCATGCTTCAGTAAGCACAAGAACAGCCAGATGTGGGTATTAACGTGCAGGTTCTTGGGCCCCACCCTCCGGCACGCCCAGCGATTCTGATGCTGGTTCTCCCCAGACTAGAATAAGAGAAGCACTGAGCTAGAAGGACTGTTTATCCTTGTCAAGTTCAAGATTCTAGAAAGATTGGGGAACTCAAAAATATTAATATTTCTTGTATAAAAACATTCTGGATTTGTTGTATTGGTCTTTAACTTGCCCCAACCCTGCTTTAACTGGACATTCATCATAGTTAAAGTATAAATAATATCATTAGCCTTCCAAGCAGTGATAAAATTAGTAGTGTAAACAAAGCAAGTAAGTGACCTTGGTCAGACCCTTTGCTGACTCTGACCCAACACCTACTGAGACGATTAGTCAGGGCAAATTTGCATAGGGCAAAGGGGCCCTGGGGAGGAGAAAGATTCCCTGTTTATTTCCTGAGAACCATCCAACGCACAGGAGTGGTTCCTAAAACGCCTGCAGATGATTAGGCTCTGGATGTCTAGAGCTTCGGCCCAGCTCTGTGCCAAACTTTGTCATGGTTAGTTTTCTCCAGGAGGAAAGTTCTTTCCAACTTAAGATTTCCTTGCTGTTAATACTCCGGCTCCCTAAGAAGGGAGTGCTCTCTTCCAACAAGACATGATGCAGAGTGGGAAACCAGCCATGGTGGCCGCTTCCATCCTTTGCAAAGATGAGGTCCTTACTGGGCGAATGGTGACTGTGTCCATCGGTTTGAGATAGACAGATAATAAACCCCACCTCTTCCAGAGGGCCTTCTTGACTAGTCAAGGCCACAGTGAGCTCTTCTTTTCCTAAACCACTTGTTTGTGTTACTGACTTGGACCCCTTTCATTGGGCTCCCTTTTTATTGGATTGTTTCCTCCTCCGACTCTTAATTTCTTGATGGCAGAGAACCTGCATTACACTTGTTTTAGTTTTCCTTGTAAAAAAAGTCCAGGATCTGAGTCAGAGGACCTGGCTTATTATCCTAGTTTTAACATAGTGAAGGAGGGAAACACTCCTTCCATAGTCTTTGTAGCTGCTCCCAGGAGAAGGCAATCATCTTAACCCGGCTATGTCAGATTGCAGATATTAGGGGCCACTTTGACTGGTGGGCCATGTGTTAAAAGGCCCAGTTTGCAGGTGAGAGTGTGTGCATGTGTGCATGCATGTGTGTATGCACGTCTGTGTCTGTGTGTGTCCCCATCACTTCCTCTTCCTAGGCAGCTGGAGCAGTAAGCTCAGAGTGTGAAGGCCTCTCTCTCCGCATTCTCATCATCCACATGTCCAACAGGCCAGGCTAAGTGGAAACGAGGCCAAGCCAGCACCAGTTACTGGTGGCAAATTGAGCAGACACACACCTTTCCCTCTTCCACTCCATCTAAGCTAGTCCCAGAATCACGCTCCAGCCTGGCACAGCAGAGAACTCAGCATTAGAAACCAAGTTCACAAGCCTTGCTAGCCTTTGCTCCCCATATCTATTCTTCTCTCAGGAAAATTCCGAGGAAAGGTCTCTGGTATGATCTCCTAGTCTAGTTCCATCAACTAGCTTCTGAATCCCAAGTTTAGCCTCAGCAACTACTGTGTTCTAGCCCTGTGCCTTCCTGAGAATTACATAAACGCTCCAAATCACAGGTTTCTCCCTATGAAATGGAGACCATGGCATTAATGAGCATGTTCACAGAGATTTAAATGAAATAACATTGGCAAAAGCTTGGTAAATTTTAAAAACGTATTCAAAAAGAAATTTCTTATTGCCTTTCTCCTCAGGCTTGGTGTGGTTTCTTGATGAAATGAGAGACAATGAATCTTTATAAGATGGCGGATTGAACAAACGGGTAAGATTTATTTCTCACCTATAATTGATGAATTCCTCACCTATTTATTCACTTATAATTCATCACCTATAATTGATGAATTAATGTATCTATTGAAAGGTGATCTTATATTTTTGCAATGCGGTGTAATGGAGTAGAAATACTCTGATGGGGAGGGAGGGCATATTTATCAATCTCAGGTTGTCAATGAGGACAAATCTCAGGCCCTGCCATCTATGAAGTCAATCTGTTGGAGTAGGCGTCCTTGAAGAGGGCTTCCTCAGTTAAACCAGTGTGATTTTGCCAACACATCATCATTGCTCTAAACAAATATTGATCGATTTTGATGCTGGATGTGGCTATTAAGAGCTTGACGCCCAGAAACATACTTTCAACATGGAAAAACTGGATAAAGACATGGACGTACCCCTCCCACATCAGAGGACAATCTAGCTCGCTTGTCTAATCTGTTGAATCTTTTCTACTCAAGATTGTAGGAGACAAGACACTGACAAGAAGGACAATCTCCTGATGAACGCCCTCAAGGAAGCCTGCTGTACTCTGTACAGTGTCACCGCCTTGTGTACGGGCCAGCTGATTCCAATCTCCACTGTCACCGTTGACTGCACCGTGAGGCTGGATCGGCGCATCCTCTCACTGCGAGCCCTCACGTCCACTTCACACTGTCAGAAATCAAAGCTGGTGGAAGTCCCACAGGAATTCAGGCCAACCTCTTACAGCTCTCTCTCTCTATTCTGCTTTCTTCTCTTCCCCTGCAAGCATATTTATATCTCTTGTCCACTAAAACAGTAACAAATCTAACAAAACAAAATAACTTTTCTCTTATCCTACTATCTTACTGTAGTCGCGCTGCTTTCCTCTTTCCTTTTGGTGTCATTTGTACGCAGAGTACTCTACGCTATCTGATATAGTTTCTCAACTGACAACTTTCTTTTTCATACCTTTTGCTGGGACCACCCTACCCAAATTGCGTCCTCAGAATGCTCACAGTGGCCGCTCAGCTGGAAAATCCAATACCTATTTTGTAAGAATTGACTTCCTCGCCCTCTTCGCAGCATTTGACCTTGTTATATGTTATTTTAAGTTGTACATCTTTTTATTTTCTCTTTTCTGATGCTTTGACATCTTGGGGCTTTGCTGACCCTGGAGGGACTGTCTCTCCCAGGGCTAGCCAATTCCTAGAGATAGTTATCAACTCGCCCTCAAGGGTACTTTCAAATGAAAGCCCCAACCACCTCCTCTGTCAGGCTCTCACTTAGGGCCACTATTCTCTTGCCCTAATGACCCCAGTGCCAGGAACCAGACTGTGCCCCAGAGCTCGCTGAAATGATTCAAACTAGCCAATCCTAAGCCTGCTCAATCTGCCTCATATGTTCCTTCCCACAGAAACCACAATAAAGGCTCTTAACTATGTTTTCCCCTCACTCCCTCTGCCTCGTGACTGAGCCTAGTGCCTCCCATGTGGCCCGGCATGACTCCTGTTTCCAGGGATCCATGAGTACAAAACCTTCCTCCAAGAAGGTCATTTCCGTGTCCGTGTCTTATCATAGCCAATAAAATAAATCCCAAGTGCCCTTAAAACATATGTCCTCTTTTTGGAAAGTGTCATCTCCCTTGCAGCTCTCTAGTCTCGTAACTGCTTCCTCTTGTCCTTTTGCATTATTCTCCTTTTGTTTCTGATTTTCTTACAGAAGCTCTGGAATCAGGATCATACCTACAAGCTATGGGATTTCTAGTGTGAGACGAGGTGGATGGTAAATTAGAAACAGCTTTGATTTTGCTTTTCTTAGAGTAGGGAGAAAGCATTTAGGGAAGATGAGGGCTAGAATAAACTCTTGTAACTGTACATTGAATATGCTCAACCTGTGATATGAACTCAAAAATGCATCTTTATTTCTCACAGTCTCTTTAAAATTGTCCTTGCCATTGGTGACAATGACAAGACCCAAGGTAGAGAACTTTAACTCCCATGCCAGTCTGAGTTTAGGTATGAAAATGACCGATTCAGTGCAGTAACCAAAACTCCAAACTCAGCTTTGTGTTCTACCATTTTTGCTTTCCCTACGAGGACTAGCTACGCACTGCCTAGGGAGGTGCAGTCAGGTGTTTCTTTATTTCCAGCTCATGTCAACCATCATCTTACTAACTTTTGCTTATGTACTTTGCAGAGCTGGAACACAAGAAGAAAGGAAGAGAAAATGAGTACTCAAATTTCTTAATTGACTGACACTGTCACAAGATGACCTTGCTCTCTTAGCACCTGACAAGTATTAAAGTTGGCTCTGCCTCCACAGGGTATTTTGTGAGCTCTCCAGAGACTCTGGCTGCTGGGCCCTCTGACTTTAAATCCTGGGCCTCTCTTTTGGCTTCCTCCGCTCTCAGCCCCTAGATTTCTGGCTGTCCACTCTGCACAAAACTTTCTCTGTTGGATTCCATTGCACTTTCAAGCAGTCCCTCTTGGACAGGACTTAAAATAGCTCTAAGACAACATTCCTGCTTAGGACCTACATCTGATCCCCTTCCATTGGAGAGGAGCACAGTCACTTCCCAGACACACAGGCCACTCTACCTTTCCTTGTTGTTCTTCCCAACTACACGAAAAGTATCTCGAATGCTCTGAGTGGTCTCATTTCAGTCCCTCTATGCCCTGCCCCCTCGGTGGGCAATAGAATTCAACCCAGTGACATCTCTTTCCCGGGAAATCTTTTCCCCTCTCTTTGGA
Organism: Equus asinus; assembly: GCF_041296235.1. NCBI lineage: Eukaryota > Metazoa > Chordata > Mammalia > Perissodactyla > Equidae > Equus > Equus asinus. The sequence continues at coordinate 7,610,936 of NC_091802.1, read as the reverse complement.
ACAGAGCTTTGGAAATGCTCTCCCTCCAACTTTCATTTGAACCCTTTATCCCTCCAAGTCTCACCATCAAAACTTCCATTCTAACATCACATAACCTACTTTTAAGAGTGAAAGAAAAGTGAGAAGAAAATTCTTAACTGACTTTAATATACCTATGTTTTTAATGATCTTCCTTTGAATTACGTCACTATATATATTGAAATATATATAGTATTTACATATATATATATATATATATATAACATAGGTATTATGTTTCTTCTTACAAATGTGTTGTAAAGAAGCATCAGGCTATACTGCATAACATTTAGTTTTCTACGCCTGTGCAAAATCTCTCTGTTTGGACAAAGCCGTGATTTAGATCAGTGATTCGCAACGCTGGCAGCACATCAATATAACCTGAGGAACTTATTTAAAATTCAGATAGCAGGATCTATTCCAGACCTCCTCAATTAGGGTCTCCAGGCTATCAGCATTTTTCTCAAGCTTCACCTGTGATTCTCTTGCATCCCTAGGTCCTCGGGTCTCCTGGTGGTAGCTAGACAGAAATACCAACTCCACCTGGAAGGATGTCAACAGCCTCTGATGGGCAAGTCTTATGAATTCAAACTTATAAAACATTAGACTCCCCTGTAGTTCCATTGGGAGTAAATCCCACAAAGTGTTGTTTTCATTTATTTGTCCCCAAGGCTTCTCTTTCCTTGGTTTTCTCCGTGCCAGAGGAGTGAAGCCACCTCCAGGTTTACCAGTTAGGTCCTTGTTGAATCTGTTGTTAAGGAACGTCCCTGTTTAACAGGGTTGCTAGGAAAGCCTGAGTCATAACCTTCAACCCCATAGTTTCTATGTTCCAAGGCTAAGTCCCTTGTTAACCAGTTTATCCACTGGTTCTTTACTAGGCTTGACTACGTGGGCCTCTGCTGCCAATTCTCTTGTTTTGTGTCTCGGTAGCCTTGGGGATTTTAAACATTTCACCCCTTTCTCTTTCTCCTTAATTAGAGAGTTGACATTCTCAGTGGTTCTCATCAGTAACCTTTGGTTATGAAAAATTATATCGAAAGTTCACGACCATTCAAATGTTTTGCCAATCTGCTGTTTTGATTTTGTCTTCAAACAATGGTAAAGAGCTCCCTCTGTTCTAATTCATAGTCTCAACTTTGATGCTGTGAGTTCCTTGGGGGGTCTCCAAAGAGAGGTAGGTGGTGCTGGCTAAGGGAGGACACATATCTGGAGGCGAGAGTCTCTGGCGCTAGCAAGAATTTATACCTCTCTTTTTCAACATCCCTGGAATCTAGCTGATTAAAAAAATTCTAACTCTTCTCTCTGCTCTGATCTTCCCCAACCTTCACCCACTTTTACTTCTCAGTTCGCGCAGTTACTAGAGTTGCTCTTGTTAATTGTAATCTCCCCATCCTCATTCTCCCCCATCCCACCCCACCCCTCGCTCCTTTATGGCTTCTTGTTATTCACAGATAGAAGTCCAGAATGGGCATATCATTAAGTTCCCATACAGCATGGTGCCAAAGCGCATTTCCGATTTTGACTTCCATTTCTCCCCACTATGGCTCCTGGAATTTTCCATTTTGCCATGATCCTTCAAATATGCCACACCCTTTCATGGACACATGCTTTTCCCCATGGCTGGAATTGGGGGAGGGGAAGGGAACTCATTAGTTGAGCTGCTACTATGCTCCAGGCACTATAATAAATGTCTTTCTATGTATATCATTCATGTCTCTCAGTAGTCCTTAAAACACTTATTTGCAGCTCTATTTTATAGGAAAATAGATGGTTTAAATAATCTCGTTTGAAATCACATGACTGGTAAGAAGCAATCCTCCTCAGCTGAGCTTACTCGTCACTTTTCCACGAAATCTCTTTTAATTTCCTCATGGCTCATTGCTATCACTCCTTCATTCATAATTATTTATTTATGAGTATTTATTAGGAATATACTTTATGCAAAGAACTATGCTAGGTCTGGGGCAGGAGCAACACAGAACGTATTCTTGCCCACAAGGAGTTTACATTCTCATGGGGAGATAAATAATAAACCAGTAAACAAATGACTAAGAAAATTAGTGTGGTAAGCTCTGTAGGAATAATAAATAAGGTAATAGCAGGTGACAGTATCTAGGGGGAACCTACTAAAGATACAGAGTCAGGAAAGTCCTCTATGAGGAGATGATGTTTGAACTGTGACTTAGAAAATGACAAATACATAAAGTGCTAGCGAATGAACACGCCAAACAGGGAGAGAAGTAAGCACAAAGGTCCTGGGGCAGGAAATAACTTGATATGTTTGAGGGCTACTTTTGTTGGAGTGGTAAAAGAAAAGGTAGGTTGGCACCAGGTCATTTGAACCGTGAGGCCACTTTGGATTTTATTCTAAAAACAATCTAAAAACCTTTGAGAGATTTTAAAAAATGGTCTTATTGAGGTATAATTAACATGCAATAAGCTAAACATCTGTGGTTTGATGAGTTGATAAGTTTTGACATATGTATACACCCATGAAATTATCATCGCGCTCAGGATAGTGAACACATCCATCAACCCCCAAAGTTTTGTGGTGGTCCTTTGTGATCCCCAGTCAGAACCTGCCAGACTGCAACCTCAGGCAACCACTCATTTCCTTTCTGTTACTATCAATTAGCTTGCATTTTATGTAAATAAGATCGATTACTTGGGTCTTTATAGTGTGTACTTCTGCGTGTGTAGCTTGTAGGTTTTTCACAGACACCTTTTAGCAGGTTAAGGAAGTTCTCTTCTTTCTTGACTGAAAGTTGTTATCAGGAATGGGTGCTGTATTTTGTCACATTTGTTTCTCAAACTTTTGAGATGATCAGCTGTTGGGGTTTTTTTAAGACTGTTTTGAATAGTAAGCCAAAATTACATTCCTGGACTAATCCTTACTTGATTGTGATTTGTTATCCTTTTTACGTATTCTTGGATTAAATTTACTAAGATTTTTGTTTAGAAAATTTGCACCTATGTAGTTTTCTTTTCTTTTAATGTCTTTTTCTAAGTTTGTTATCAGAGGAATGCTGGCCTTATCGAATAGTTTGGGAATCAGCCCCTCTCTTCAATTTTCTTTAGGAGTTTGTTCAGATGGGTACTATTTCTTCCTAATGTTTGGCAGAATTCACTAGTGAAGCCACCTGAACCTGGAGGTTTCCTTTGTTAGAAGGTTTCAAAGTACAAATTCAGTTTTTAAAAACAGATATAGGACTGTATATCGATATACGTTATATATTTCTTTTTGAACAAGTGTTGGTCTTATGTCTTTTAAGGAATTCGTCCATTTCTTCTAAGTTGTCAATTGTATTGGCATAAAGTTGTTCAGAAGAAATAATCCTTTCAAGATCTGTTGAATCTGTAGTGATGTCACACCTCTCATTCCTGAAATTGTTAATGTGAACACTTCTCTCCCCTCATCCTCCATGAGTCTGCCTAGAGGTTTATCAAATTTATTGATCTTCACAAATAACCAACTTTTGATCTCATTCATGTTCTCTATTGTGTTTTCTGTTTTATATTTAACTGATGTTTGCTCTTTATTATTTCTTTATCCTATTATTTTGAGTTTAACTTGTTTTTTCTAGGGCTTTTTAGGGGTTTTTGTTTGTTTGTTTTTAAGGAGGAAGCCACGGTCAGTGATATGAGACCCATCTTCAGGTGTTTTCGACTCTGGCTGGTGGGAAGAGAGATCATTTCCAGTCTCACGTGACCTCTGAGGAGTTGCTCCCTCTAACCCTTTTGAGCGTGTTTCCCCTGCCTCCATTGGTTTTCTCACAGGTCTGCACTGAGTAGCACTCAGCTCAAAACTCATAGAGGACCCTCTGCAGATCTCCGGAGCTCTCTGTCTGGGAAACTCTCCTGTCTCCAGCACTCTCCTCTGAACTCAGGCTTCCTCGGCCCCTTGGACTCCTGATACTGTTGCCTCAATTCAGGGAGACCACTGAGCTTTTTGCTTGCCTGTCCCTCCCCCATGGCCTGGAAATTCTCTTCAGGCAGGAGGCCGGGGCAATCATAGGGCTTTACTTTGCTTCTTGTCTCACAGCAATCACTCTCCTTTGTTGCCTGGCATCTAATATTTTGAAAATCGATGTTCCGTATATTTTGTATCACTTTTTAGTTATTTCATAGGGGAGGATAAATCTAGGTCTTGTTATTTCATCCCTATCAGAAATGGAAATCCCATCCTTTGAAGGATTTTTCAGTAGAGGAGTGACATTATACCAGTTGAGATTTAAAAGATCATACAGACAGCAGTGTGGACAATAGAGTGGAAGTGGGAGAACAGGTAGGCTATCGTGGGAATGCAGGCAGATGTGATGGGCACTGAAGCTAGATCTTTGCAGAGAACATGGAGACAGAGGACAGATCCAGATGCCTTTGGAGATGGAATCAACAGGACTTGGATGTGAGGAGAGGAGGGAAAGGAAGAGTCAAGGCTGCCTCCTGGGCTTTTTCCTAGAACTACTGGGCAGAAAGGGAAAGCTGGGGTGGGGAGCGGCCATTGTGGGAAGGCAGAGGTCAAGAGTTACTACTTGTGCATAAGTTTGAGATGTGTCTTTAATCATTCACGTTGAGCTGGTTGAACAGGCAGAGGGCTAAACGAATGTGGAGCTCTGGAGGGACGTCAGGGCTGGAGACGGAAAAATAGTCATCAACATATAGTTGTTCAAAGCTCTGGGACTGGATGAGACCACCTAGGGCAAGAGCGTAGATAGAAAACAGGACTGAATTCAAAGGGCCTTCAGCATCTAGAGGTCAGGGGAAGAGGAAGAGCTGGGACAGAGAGCAAGAAGCACCTGTTTTCCTAGAGTCTTAGTTCCTTTATTTAACCATGTATCCTTCTGTATTATAATTGCCTGTTTGTCCATCTGTCGCTCAACTGACTTCTGAGCCCGTCAGGTCAGGGGCCCTGTCTTATTTTGTATCACCCATGTCTTGCACAACGCTTGGCATGCCTTGGATCCTTTGACTGACAATGAATGAGTGAATGAGGTTGGGAGATGATTGATGTGAGGTCAAAAGGACACAGCCTTTTTGTATTGCAAGGGGCTCCAGAAAACAATTCTGGGAAAAATTAGACAGGCTCAGGAAAAAAAAGAAAGGTCCCAAAACATTGCCATGAGCCCCAGTTTCCTGATCTATAAAATGAAAGCCCTGGAGAAGCGATCACTGAAGTGCCTTCTGTGGGTACAGTGACACGGACGGGCACGCTGTGTCTGGCTGTCTGCTACAGAACCCCAAGGAAAAAAAAACAGTGTGTTCAAGTTAAGTTTCCTTAGTGGATGTTTCTACTCTTCTGGTCTTTTGTCTACTTTCAAGCAGATCAAAGCATGTCTTGTGAAATGTTTTGGCCCCGGATTAGAATTTAAGATGCACAAAGGTCAAGAGTGGACATTAATAAAAAAAAAATCATTTCAACCCTTTTGAACTGGGGGGCCACCACGGGGGTCGAAAGAAGCCAGGTGTAGCCCTGCCAGCCCCTCAGAGACATAAAGATGTCTTCCCTGGGGAGCCAGGCTGAGGGTTCGTGACAGCTCCTCGTCCACCTCTCGTCCCGCTGGAGAGCTGAAGCTCCCTCTCTTGACTTACGGGACTGGCAAAGACAGTGACAGGAGCCTGGCGAGCCGCCTGGCTGAAGTCCTGGGCCGAGTGAAAGCCGAGCAGAGCGCTGCGAAGAAAGGCAGCCTTCAGAGCTAACCACAAGATTTACAGTTCCATAATTTCTGTGGAGAGCCGTGGTCTCGTGTTCCACACATTCAGCAAGTTGAACAGACCCTGAAAGGTTTAACTGTCCAGTTGAAACTATAATAAAGTTTATTTTGGTTAAAACCTGAAATGAGTCTGAGTTTGGATTTTTCAGCCTGGTGGCTTTGTGTAAACAGTTTACTTAACATCGTTTTTGGCTCTTTTTCAATAAACCACCATGATAATCCCATTCACAGACAAAACAGATCACAGATTAGCAGACAGGCCGCTGTAAACAGCACATTACCTGCTCTTTGTGTGAAATGTAAAGATCTGTTTTTAAGAAAGGACTCGTCCATCTCTGTTTTTGTAGCTGAAAACGTAGTTTCTTTGGACTTCTATGGAAGAGAAGGAACGTTACATTGTTTAGCTCCTTTTTGTACCACAAAAATAGACTTTAATTAAGCACATAAAGTGAGCTGGGCTAGGAGCTGTTATTTTCCAGAGAAGGCATGCTGGCTTTATTCAAATTGGAAGAGACCCCAGGAGGATGCCAAAATCACCTATTGCTTACATTTCATTTTAATGTGCTCAAGTTCAATAAAAGTTTATCATCTCCATTAAACCAGTACCTATTGGAACTGATTTAATCTTGTTAGCACAAAGAACCACATGAAAGAAATCAAGTCCCCAGGACAAGATTGTGCATAACACAGTTTGGGGGAATAAATTACATGAAAGGAAAGAATCATCCACCGAGACAGAGCGTCTCTCACCTGCTCTTGTGTGCGTGTGTGCGTGTGTGGACATGTGTAGCACATACGTGTGTCCACATGGATCCACACACACTGCTGTGCAAGGCTCTGGCTGCCTGCCACAGTGCAGCACGCCCAGGAGGCTGCCAGGCTTGGGAGTCCTCAGCAGCTCAGTGTTACAGCACTGCTGTGCTCCACACGGACCATGAATTGTGTGACATTTGAACAAACACACGTCATGTGTAGGGGTGCTAGTCAAATGTCTACTGGCAACAAGACAATGAGGACATATATCTTGATTCTAGCCCCAGAGAGCTACATCGCACACACAGACACACAGAGAGGCACAGACACACACATGACTTCCTCTGAAAAGGGTGGGTTGGCTCTCCACTTTCGGCAGAGTCTTTTCCATTTACCAGAACGCTTCACTGTAGTTCATGGCTAGACGTGAACAGAGTCCAAGAATCCAAGGAATGTAGGTCTTTGATTCAACATGCAGCTTGACCTTGAGACTTGGTCACACAGGACGGGAATGACAAGTTGGCATGGGCTAACTGGCTACCCAAAGACGTTGGCTTACCTGAGATACATCTGATGGGCCAGTGGACATGGCAGATGTGGTCTGTGGCCTGAGCACAGTAGAGACAAGGCTGCAGGCAGAAGCCGAAGGACTTGTTTCCCCAGAAGACTCAGTGAGCACTAAGGCACAAATAGAGTTTCTTTTCTTTTTTAGTTTTTAATAAATTCTGGTGGTAAGATCTGGCTGAGTGTGGGGTTTTTTGGTTTTTTTTGTTTTTTGGTGAGGAAGATTGGCCTTGAGTTAACATCTGTTGCCAATCTTCCTCCTTTTTTCTTTTCTTTTCTCCCCAAAGCCCCAGCACATAATTGTATATCTTAGTTGTAAGACACTCTAGTTCTTTTATGTGGGATGCCCCACCGCATGGCTTGATGAGCAGTGCTAGGTCTGCACCCGGGATCTGAACCAGCGAACTCTGGGCCACTGAAGCAGAGAGTGTGAACTTAACCACTTGGCCCTGAGGCTGGCCCCCAAAATAGAGTTTCTTAGGGCCAAAGGTGAGAAAGGCACAGGACGAAACCTGTGTTTTCCCGCAGTCCTGTCCCTGCCTCAGTGCGGGCTGCAGGGAGCACAGTCTCACGCTGGCACTTGGTGGTTTGGAGCTTTGGGGACAGAGGGTGACTATCACCCTCTGCATGAACCTCGGTGTCTTAGCTAAAGGGACAGTGACGTGGCACAGCTTTGAAAGTGACTTTGCAAGGGAAGGAGCCTGGAATGGAAGACTATGTGATGACATTTTTTTGGATTGCTGTGAGATCCCCTCAGGACCTCCTGGAAATATCTGGTTAAGCTTCGAGTGGGGACCAAAGGTCCTTCTTACACAGGGTGGAGCCTGAGTCACGGCAAGGGGCTGAGGGCTACGATCTCTGACTCCATCACTCATTGGTTGAAGAGATATTTACAGACCTTTCAGTGAGTTCCAGGCATCCTAGTAAACCTGTATTATCTCAGGCTGCCATAACACATAACCCCATAGTTGGGGTGGCTTAGACAACAGAAATTTATTTCTTACAATTCTGGAGGCTGGGAAGTCCCAGATCCAGATGCCAGCAAGGTAGGTTTCATTCTGAGGCCTCTTCTCTTGGCTTGTAGGCAGCTGCCATCTTGCTGTGTGTTCACATGACCTCTTGTGCGTGTGTGGCGGGGAAAAGGGAGAGAGTTTGAGAGAGAGAGCCAGTGAGCTCTCTGGTCTCTCTTCTTATAGGGACACTAATGCCATCAGACCAGGGCCCCACCCTCACGACCTCATTTAACCTTAATTACCTCCTGGGTCCATCTCCAAACTCCATCAAATTGAGGGTTGGGGCTTCAATATATGATTTTTAGAGCACAGACATTCAGTCCATAACAAGACCTTGTGTGGGAGATCACGGTCCTTCAAGAGCTTTCCACGACAGTCAGAAAGAGAGGACCAGACACTGCCCCGGGGGGCACAGATGCAGCAGCCTCCTTCTCTCCTCTCACTTTAGCTCGGCCAGCGCCACTCACATTGCTTGTGTCTGTCTCTTGAACGTGCCAAGTTCACCTGCTCTTCCCTCCTCTTGGAATCACCTTGTCCAGCTCTAAAAATACTGATTTTCTCAGCCTCAGGTCACCATCACCTCCTCACAGAGATCTCTCCCCTCTTCCTATAGAAAATCCCCTTTAAGAGACTCTCAACCGCTCTCAATTAGTTAATCTGTTTGTTTTTCCATAACACTGGAAACTAGTTAAAAATATTTTGTGTGTTTGTTTCCTTATTTATCATCTAGAAACCCCCAGCACCCCGGCAATGTAGGCTCCATGACAGCAGGGGCCCTTTAATACCACTTCGGTGTCTTATTTTAGTACATTGGAACTTTGGCTGTCAGGAAGTTCTTCTTAATGTCTGACTTAAAAGCTGAACTTCGCCAATTTCAGCCCACCTTTATCTGCCATTCAATGGAAACACTATAAAATCTACTGATCATCCTTTATAAATTCTTATATTTGAAAAAAGGCCATGCAAGTGAAAAACAGTAATACTCCTATTCTTGGTGTCTTCTTTTCATTAAAAATACGGCTAAATAATACTGGGGGCGGGGTGCAGAATTGTTTTAGGTCTATGGAAGGCTCTGGGTTTGTGTTTGTGTTAGGGAAGCTTCTAGGGTTCTCATTTGAGTGGCGGGTAGCAGAAAAAGCAGAGCGAAGGGGCTTTGGGGAGCACCATTTCCCTAGATATTGGTTTTGAAGCTTCATAACCCTAGTCCTAAGGGTTCCGAAAGCTTTGCCGTGCAGATCTTCATCCAGGAAACATTTAACGGCATTCCCCAAGGGCCAGACGCTGTGCTCGGTGCCAACTCATCCACGAAGGTGAGTGAGACACGGTCCCACGGCAGAGGCAGGTGAAGTGAAGTGTGAGTCTCGTGCGGGGTACTGAAGTGTGTAGAATGGTGCGTTTCAAAGCTGGAACAAGAAGGCTTGGAAAGCAGGTCCAATAGAGTCCTCCAAGCAGCATCTTTTCAGGATGCTCTGGACCACCAGCCTCAGTGTTAGCCTGGGGTACATCAAGGCCTGGGCCAGGGCCTTTCAGAACTCCTAAGGACGTGAGTTCATCACTCTTCTCCCCAGCACGGTGACCGCACAAGAAGAGCAGGAGTGCACTCTCTCTGCGAGACTCAGCCTAGCGTTTCCCAGCCCTGAGCAGCAGCTTGTCTTTCCCCGGGCAGTGCTCCTGAGGGCCTATGGGTGGGTTGGCTTTGGCCTACTTCTCTCAGCATACAGAAAACAGAAATTAAGGTTCAAAAGCAGGACAGCAGCTCAGAGGAGCGCTCACTTTGAAGTTTAGAGCCTTAGGTTGAAGGGAATTCTCTTGGCTGAGTCACAAAGGGAATAAAATGCCATCATAAGGAGAGCAGCTTTAGATTTTCACTTTATCTTCAACATAAAAGATTAGGGACACAATTCTGGTTGAGATGGTTAAGCGGGTGCCTGTATAATTGAATTTCATGCTCATTATTTCCCTCTGAAGTGGTGTACACAAGCAGTCATTGGAAAGCAGGTTTAACAAATACACTGGCCAGGGCCTTGCTGAACTTTACAGCTTTCCAAAATTCTCCCCGTTCTTTCAGTCTTCGGGGTTGCTGTACAATGCTGATGAGGCAACCCTGATACAGCCAGTGAACCAACCAGGTTTGAGACAAGCTTCTCTTCCATCAGCAAACTTCTCATAGGATTTGGACATTTTATTTTCAAGATATGCACAAGATTAGACATGCTCCGGGGGGCACGTTATGCTGCACTGGATAGACAATTTGCCTGGAGCTTTGACATCTCATAACTGAGCTACGTCAGAGTCCAAAGTGAGAATATACCAAAAAGCTCTGCATGATACGATAATAATGGACACCTGTCATCGCACATTTGTTCAAATCCATGGAACGCACAACACCAGGAGTAAACCCCAATGTAAACTGTGCACTCCGAGTAATAGTGATGTGTGGCATAGCTTCTTCAGTTGTAACAAACGTACCACACTGGTGGGTTTGTTAATAATGGCGAGGCGATACCTGTGTGGGGGCAGGGCTCTGTGGGAAATCTGTACTTTCCATTCAATTTTGCCGTGAACCGTGAAATTTCTCTAAAAAATTAAAATCTTAAAAAAAAAAAGAATATACAGGGCCACTGTTGTGACAAAAGTGGACTTTGACGGCCTCAGCCTGAGCCCTTACTTCCTCTTTGTTACTCAGTTTCTCTTTTAAAAACAGAGGCCTAGAAGAGGTTGTTTAGTTGGAAAAAATTCTCAGCTTCTTCGAAATGATCCCGTTATGTAAATTGAAACCTAATTTGAGCTAATATGATCTAAGATCCCGTGGGAGGGGTCCCCTCCTAGATGGAGAGATGAGGGAGCTCCTTATTTGGACCTTGCTGTGTTCACAATAAGTTTGGGGACAAGGATTCACATGCACCTCTTTCCTCCTAGACAGAGGCTCCTAAGGTAGGATTCTGGCGAGGTTCAGCTGACATTTTCTGTTGCAGCAAGCTCAGGGTTCATGGCTTTCACGTATCGACTGCAAGATCCTCTGAGTCTTCTTGGGAACAGAGGAATGGAGGGAACTGCCATTTCTTGAGCTTCTAGAATACGCCAGGTGCTGCCGCAGCACTTCCTGTGTGTTATCCGAGAGGTATGGACAGCATCACCCTTACCCGAGCTTCTCAAACCGTCTCTGGGGAAACACCACATTTGTTTTTTGGCTTGGTTTTTATTTTTCCTTTTTCTTTCCCCATGTTGTCACGGACCTATATTTCTATTTTTGATCCATACCCTGTTCAATGTGATGAGCCCAAGGATCACACGCTTGGGTGTTACAGCAACATCAAATTGCTAAAAACATTTCTAAACACTTACTCTTCGTCTTTTTACTTCCCTCATTAAGAGCTGCACGGTTCTTGCATCAGCACCAGACTGTGCAGCACACTTCTTTGAGCAGCCAGTTGTGCCCAATCACCAGAGAAAGTAAACCACCTGACTAAGGGCATGCAGCCATAAGAGCTGCAGTGAAATCGATTTCACTGCAGGTCAGGATAACTCCAGCACCTGTGGTTCACCTATAGACACTGCAGAAAAGCCTGGAAAGTAATTATGCCACAGCGACTAGATTTCAAATAAATTATGGTGGAAAGAGAATGGGAGGAAGAATGACCTCTCACTTCCCTGAATTCTACTCTCCCAATTCTTTTCAAACGAATCAGGTCCATTACCCTCCACCCCTGCAGGGAGGACCAGGAGTCTTGGTGACCATCCTCACCTTTTCTTCCCATCCTATTCCCCACTGCAGCCGCCCCTTCTTCTCCCCTTCCCCACAACTCCCTTATAGAGAGAGCAGAATTCAAGGGGGTGGTGGGAGGAGGGGCATCAGAACATTGAAATAAATTATAGTGTCCAAAGAGCCCTCAGGAATCCAAACACAGCAAAATTATTATGTTTAATGTAAAAATTGAACTTAAAATAATTCTGCTCTGTGTTTAATAACAACAGGTATGGCTAAACTAAGCCAAGTCAGCTAGGTCCTCTCAGCCAGGCAGCCTGGCTTCTCTTAGCAAAAGATAAAGCAAATGAGAGCTCTTGAAGGTTAATAGAATCTATCACCTCCTAAAGAATGCAAACTGTATAAATATTCAGGTTTTAAAATAAAATCCCCCAAAGCCAGCATTGCAAAATGAGCTCAGCTTAGTCTGGCAGGGCCTGTTGGCTTGTCTTCCGTGCCGTGTGGCCGTGTGTCTTGTGACCAGAACATCCATGACATATAGACGCAGTCTTTGCCTCTAGACTGTATATTGAATCTGTGAAAGCAGAACTCCCATAGCTCAAGTTTATAGAAATACGTGACAATGTTTGAAGTAGCTTGGCTGAGACTAAAACAGTCTGACATCACAGCCTTGGGGAAGATGATGGAAATTTCTTAATTTCTTTGGAAAATTAAAAAAAAACAAATTCTTTTCAGGTGTTCAATTGGCCACCCAAGCACAACTCTCGGGCTGCTGTTCTTTTCTGGTTTTAGAAAATCACACAGAAACAGACAGACTCTGCTTAAGATGTCAGCCACGTCCTATAATTCAGGGTATCAGACTCTGTGGGTTATTTTCCATTTGTCCCCCACCCCATGATTCATTGTCTATCCTTCTCTACTTTAGTCTGTGCCCCAGGAGACTGACCCCAATGGACTGTGTTACCTGGGCTCCCCTCACCTCTGACTCCAGCTGGATTTGGCCAACAGGAACCGCCAGCTGGAGACTGGGTGGCAGGAGGAGAGAGAGGTGAGGTATTCTTCCCCACAGGTGCATCGTTTTCCATGCTTCCAGTTCTCACCAGGCTCTCCCACACAGGTCTCTCACACTGTCCCCTTCGGGCCAAGGTAAAAGATAACACTTTCCCACTGTCACTGGCCCCTGGGTGACTCATCTTTTCATTCCCTTAATCCTTAATCCCATCTGTTTGCCATTGGACCCTGGATGATATGCAGACCTGCCCCATAGCCTTAAGCTCCTGGTCAAGAACTTCTGCGTCCTCATCTTACTTTGGGCATCATAATACTATCTTGACTGTGTGGAGGATAAATGAGGTAAACTCACATTGTTAAGAACAAAAGAAAAGATAGTTTCTTTCCATCTTCTGAGCATTTTTTTTTGCATATTGCTTTATTATTTTTTGCACAGTGCTCTATTATTCTTTGCATATTGCTAGTGTTCTTTGCAAATTGCTGTATTACTTTTTTCTTTTTCCTATTTCTGGACTAATTTATCTTTAATCATCATCATCTCACTTGTTTTTCATTGCAAGGTCCAATATTTACAATCTATATTTCATATGTTCAAAGTCATGCATATATGCATAATCTGTAACTGTTTCTTGAGTTTCTATTGCCACTAGTTTGGGGCATTTGAGCAGATTTTTCAGTTGTAGGGAGACTCTCTTGGGGAAATGCTCAGTCTTTCAGGGTTTCCCTGCCCATCTCCTCATAGCCAACCTCATCCCTCTCATCTGGTCAAGTTAGTCTGTGATGATGACAGGAAGTTTCTGTGTCTTCGTGGCAATGCATCAAGAGCCCTTGGGTCCATAGCTGTCTCTGGGTCCACACTGGTCTCTGATCTGGGTTGGCTGCTCTGGTTTGGTCCCTGGGCATCCACATACCAGTGGCCACTCACATAATCCCATCTGTCCTTTTGGAACATCATGCTGCACTTACTGTTGATGTTCTGGTCCTGGCCTTTGGTCATAAAGTTTCTGTATTCTGTTCTGACCCCTCTGTTGATCTACTGGAAATTTCATCCCCTTTCTACCTCCCATCAGAATTTACAGGGCCTCTGGTACTCTCCACACCATATACCAAATATGGAGAACCCAAAGTCTACTTGCAATCCATTTCACATAGATGTCCACCTCAGCTCATGGGTTCCGTGTTGGTGTGGCACTCAATTAATCATAAAGCATTTGGAAGGGGGCTTAAAGTGGTCCCAGTGTGAGGTTAGAAAAGTGAGGAGCAAGCTGTGCTGCAATGAGATATCCCCAATATGCATCTTTTTTTTTTTTCTGTTAATGCTCTGATAAGGATTTTGAACCCAAGGGAATGGTCAAGACTCTGGTACTTGACTTCTAGTTCGTCTCCTTCCTTTAACAAGTCTTCCACCTGCAGACAGATTCATTCTCCTTGTCATCCCCAGGCAGAGGGGGGACTTCTCTCAGAGAGTGTTGCATTTTGTCTACATATGAATTACAGTAAAACTTGATATTTGAATCTCCAAGCTCTGTTTCTAATAGATCAGGGGAACTTTTGGCAGTTGGTAATACTTTTTATTTCTCAACAAAGACCGGCCTTCAAGATTGTCATTTCTCTAGGAAACAGAACTTACAGCTGGAGGACTCCCGTGTCTCTTGGTTTCTTGGTTTCTTTCTTTCAACAAATATTGATGGAGTGCCCACCGTATCCATTCTATGCCTATTTCATTTGGAGTGAAAAATAGTGTCCTTTGTAGAATTTTGAAAGTGGCCTTACAAACATACTGGTGTGTTCCACCACAGAGAATAAGACCAGAATTGAAACTACTGTCAAAATTTTTGGTAGGACTTTTTACTTTTACTCATGAGAGCCAGATTCTGTGTTTAATTCAACCACAACTTGTAATCACTGTCTTGAACCTAAATTGGATTTGGATTTGATTGCTATGGCTGTTTAGCTAGTTGGTTAGAAGCCAAAGTCACAGTTGTCATCCAGCTTTAATTGGAGCCTATAAATGTTTTCATTATAATATAGACACATAGATTTTAAAAACATGTGTTTAGGTCCAAGAGATGAGAGAAGAGATGATCCTTGGAATGTTCTGGTGGGAGGGGGGGGAACAATGCACATAAATATAGAATGTGATGACATGACAGTAAATTGGTGTGTCATCTTTCTAGAGGAGTGACAGCATTGCTGGTTATTTATATGCTAAGCCAATAGCATCTGTCCCCTCTTCTTTGTATGGCCACTGCTGGAGTTCATACACTCAACCTATTACTTTCCCGATAATATCAGCCTCCTTACTTTCTTTCTCCCAGCCTCTTATTATTCCCTGCCAATCTATGTTCTGTTGTGCAACCAGAATCATCTGGGGAGGAGGAAGGACCTAATTTTAGAGTTTAGTTTGGCCCTTATAAGCAGTAATTTTAGAACTCCAACTACATATTTTGAAGCTAAGGGGGTTGCTATTAAGAGATAGGTGACTCAGCAATGGATCATTTCTTATTCCCTGCAAGTCCTCAGGGGTGCAATATAAAAGGGAGTGAGGAGAAGGCTCAGCAATGGACTTTACCTGCTCTGTGGAGCAATGGAAAGTACAAACTCCATCGTGAGTGATATGGCCTTGAAAACTAAGGAGCAGGTAGGAAAATACATTTCTCCCATCTTCAGAGTTAGACAAGGCTGAAAAACTCAGCTTCTCACAGGGGCCAGGCAGATAAACTGGATGAGTGTTTTAGGCTGTTTTCAGGAGATGTTCAGGATGGGCAGACTGCAGAGAGCCTGACATCCAAAGGGACCACCATTGGAAATCTTTCATTTATTTCCAAAGAAGCTGGAAATTTTGATTTTTATGTTAAATTTGATAATTTTTGCATGCCAAACTCCGTATGTTGGATTTGGTCCTGAGACTTCTGGTTTGTGACTTCTGGTTTAAACTATACCATATCTGAGAGTTAGTGTTTGTCCTTGGGAGGTAGTGTGTTGGCAGTTGTGTGTGGTTAAACAGTTACCTTCTTGACAACTAGAGGGTTAAAAGAAAACCTGTGAGTCACCTTGGAGATAAAGGGCCTAGAAATGCTCCCCCTATCTCAAAATGCTTCTTCTAAAGTTCCCTTCACCCCTGCCCATTCCTCACCTCCACACACACACACACCAAGGACAGACTGTGCTGTGGGACATGGAGTGTCAAGGCTGTGGAATTTCCTGCTCGCCTAGCCCCTTGGAGCACTTTCCAGCTTATATAACTTACACTTGGAGAAATGTACCACTGGAGAACAGGCCATGACTCTTGGGATATGACCAACCTGGGTGGACATGGGGTGGTGTTTCTAGAAAGCTTGATATAAAGTCTCACAGTGAAGATTAGAATAAGGAATTTTTTTGCAGAGAAAGGTCAACATGAGGATCAAGGAGCAGAGGGAGCAAATGAATCCTCATGGAGCTTCTCATTTGGGCTATGAAAAAACTCATATAAACACACAGACATGAGTGTCCCCCCTGGGATATAGTTTCAGTCTAATGGAGGAGACCAATATTTAAACAAACAGTCTCCCTAAAGAATGAGATAAGTGCAGAATGAGGTCCTAAGATTGCATCTGGTCAAAAGAGACTGACATAGACTCGGGTGGGGAGAGCAGGCATCAGAGAAGGCCTCCCAAGAAGTGAAGGGAGATCCTAAGGATCAGTGGGCTAGCCCTGGAACAGAGGAAGAGGGGATGGGAAAGTATTCCAGATGGAGGGACCACCATGTGCTAAGCACACACTGGGAAGAAACATGGGGCATCCCAGGGACTGATAGGAAATTGGAATGGGTGGTGAGTCAGGAACAAGGTGGAGCACAGTGGGAGATGAACTTGAGAGAAGGCAAGGCCACTCCGGGCAGGGATTTCCATCCCCTAAGCACAAGGGGAAGTACAAGAAAGTTTTTAGGTCAGGCATGCACATAGTCTAAACTGAAAAAATTGGAAAAGATCATCCTGGCTTCTGTGCAGAAAATAGATTAGAGCAGGGGAACCTTAGGAAGTTTCTTTAAGCTAATATTTTTTGAACTCTTACCATGGGCCATATACTGTTCTGAATTCCTTGCAGCATTAATATATTAAACGCTCACAAAGCTCTATGAGGTGGGTATTATTATTATCTCCCTTTTACAGATGAGGAAACTAAGGCACAGAGAGAGTTAACTTTCCCAAAGTCACACGGCAGGGAAAGTGTCTGGACTAGGGCAGTGTCAGTAGAGAAGGTGAGAAGGGAACTGACCTAAGAGACAGCTATTCAGGAGCTAAGATCTGTAGGATTTGATGGATTGGAAATGGAGTATGCCGGCCAGGCATCACCAACAGGGATTCTGGGCTCCTGGCTTAAGTTGGTGGATAGATGGTAGAAACATTGCTTAAAATTGAATAAATGAAGAGGCCCGGGCCACACAGCTAATCAGAGAAAAAGGCAGAATCCAATGTAGGTATTCTGGCTCTGGGGTCTCTGCTCTTAACCAGTATAACATCCTGCATCTTTTCCTAAATGTGGGAAGATGCAGGAGACACAGCACACCCCAAGGCAAGCAGCCTAATTAGAATCTTCATTAGAAAATTTTCTTTTCTCCTAAAGTCATCTTGGACCACTAGCTGCCAGTCATCTCTCCTTGTGTGATGATAAAAGGCCCTATGAATAAAATGGCTCCCACAGAGAGCTGACATGCATCCAAGTTTACTTAGCCATTGGATGTGTGACTTGGGCACTTAACTCTTTTCTGTGCCTTAGTTTCCTCCCCTATACATAATTTTACCTCCTTCAGGGGATTTTTGTAAGGATTAAATGGATCTATCTATCTGTCTTAGAACCAGATTTGGTATGTAGTAAAGGCTATGTAAGTCCTTGATGTTATCTTTCCAGTTGTTATTGCTGTTGACAACATTAGCATTTGTTTTTACTCTGTTTGTGCTGGGTTCTTTAATAACCCCCCTTCCCTCACTCCATTTTCCAAGAATTACGTTAGCTTTTGTTCTGTGCCCTGCCCCCACCCCTCCCAACTCTGGATATTGTATTAGGAGTCCTTGTTGTACGAGGATTGTTTGTAAACTTCTGCATGTTGGTTGTCAACAGTCTAAATGCCCCGAGGGAGGTCTAACATTGTGGCTGCAGTGCATATCTAAATTGTTAAGATATTTCAAGTGCCCTGAATCTCTCTTCACTTAGAATCCAAGGGAACAGTCATTTCTCCCTGGTTTCAGAATTAATGCAAATATGGGGACATCTAATCAGTTTTATCCAATAGGTCCTGGATAAATGCCTACTCTTTTGTGTCTTGTGATTCTAAATTCATTTGTTTTGATTCAATAGCTGAAATCAAGGAGCATCCGTTATATGTAAACACAAGGCCCTGGATTAGGCAGATTAGAAGGTTAAAATGCAAGCTTAAAGTTTGGTTGATGCAATAATCTTGTACACACATGGAGAACCTGAACAAATATTTCAGGATAAAAGAACAAGGATGTCAAAATGCGCAACATTTGTCTCTTCCTTTCGTTTTTCAAAGACATAATTGGAATGAAAATAATAATTAGCTGACATCTATTGGGCTCTGTCTGCGTGCCAGGCACTATGTTAAACTCTGCATATGTTATCTCATTTAACTCTTAAAAAAGGCTATGAGGTAGGCATCTTTATTATCCTCACTCAAAGATGAGAAAACTGAGGCTTAGAGATGTTAAGGGGCTTTTCCGAAGGTCACACAGTGTTGGAATAATTGAAGCACTAATTTGAATATCATCTTTGAGGCCAGTAAAATTTCCTGGTCCTCATTTTTACTTCTTTATTACTACTCTTCTCTTTCAGCAATTCACTGATGGTGAATTTCTTTGGTAGCTTCTATTTTAGCTTTCTCAATGTGTCCTTGATTTTCACAATACTTTTTCTCTATGAAACTGTTTCTTCACCATTCAATTATTTAATGTATATTCATTATATATTTACTCTGAGTGAATTAGTTTTTAAGAATTCATCTATTTATTGGAAATGATCTAAGTAAGTAGGTAAAAGTCTTTGAGTAGTTTAATTTAAATGAATTCTGGTAACTGCCGGAAAAAAGTGGCTGTTTAGAAATAGTGTTTGCAAACTTTCCTCTCCCAATTCAACAAAAAGAACAAAATGTAAGTGTTTGAAAATAACAAAAAGAAAGAAAGAAAGAAAAAGAATACACCAGTAGCACTCAAATCAAAGAGTGAATATAATCTTACATCCATAAGCTTGGAAAGTGTCATCTAGAAACAGAGAAATGGATCATGATAGGAATCAAAACATGACATCAACACCTTGACCACACCAAGAACCATATGGAAGGAAGAAGATGATAGAAAAACATTATAGAAAAATCTCACTGTGATGCCCCAGAACCAGGGGAAGTGGATTAAGGAGAGGGAAGAGGCACTCCAGGTGACAAAATAAACCAATCAACTAAACACTAAACAGCAAAAATAAAGGTCTCTTCAGAATGGAAGCTCTTCCCAACTAGCACGGCTAAACCGTGAATCAAGAGAGATTGAAAAATAAAACTGCTAGAATTTACTGAGATGTTTTCACCTGGATGGGAGAAGAGCAAGCAAATCTCCCAGAGCTAATTATCTCTAACAATATAAACTAAGGTTTATGAGAATGGAATGACAAAAAGAAAAAAAAAGAAATAATTACAGAGCCGTGGAAAGAGCGGATATCCATGAGAAAAGACATACACAAGCTCCTATGAGTTAAACTGTCCATTAATGTGCAGGACAACACCTGAACATTTCACCCCTCTTTTCCGCCATCTGGCTGGTAGAAGAGTGGAAGTGGCTTTGGTTTGGAGAAGAGGCAGTGAATTGGGAGAGGATTTATTTAGAACTTTCTCTATCAGAGGCGAAGAATTGATGGCCATTTCTAAATTGGGGAAAAATTCCCAGGCATAAAGGTACCATTGGTGGACATGGGATATTTCCATAAATAGACAGAGGAAATATTAACATAGGAATTATTACAAATTTATAATAAAAAATAAACTGTTGATCGCACCAGATAATCCTCCTCTTGCTCCTCTTCACCCCTAAACCCTGCCACCAAACAGGAAATGATAAAGCACGCTTCCACATTCTAGGAAGTCCCCACAGAGCTGCCTAGGTCAAAAATGAATAAGATGGATAGAAATCACAATGGCAGCCAGGCAAAAATTCTGTGAGCTTCCTTTCCCCTTGAACCCACAAAAGGAATGTAGCGTGCAAAAGGCTGATGAAGAACCCATTCCAATTTGCCCGAAGAAATGTGACCAAAAATTTCTGCAACAAATTATTCCCTCTCTCAGGGGGTTTAAGTGGAGAAGGAACCTATGAAGCGAGGGATAAACGACGTAATAAAACAAGATGCAATGAAAGGGGAACTGAAAAACTAAAGAATTACATGGGGGATCAAAATAGAAGGAGATAATTAGAAAACAACAAATACATTACAAACAGAAAGAAAAGTAGATATGACTGAAAATGAATCAGTAAGATGGAGAAAAGTCTTGAGATAATGATATAAAATATGAGGAAAAAAACAAAGAGATGAAAAGTAGAGACTAGGTAATAAATACACAGAACAGTGATGATTTAACATATGGAGAAAAAAATGCAATAGGAAAAGATTCATAGATATAGGAAAAAAGAACTGAATTAAAAGAATTGAATCTGCAAATGAAAAGGCATACCATGTTCTAGGAAAAAAGTTAGAACAAACAATGACTAATGAAACATAGCCTAAGAATTCTCTGAGCTTCAAGACTAGAGAAGGAATTCCCTAAGTATCCACCTGGAAAAATCAAGGCACTTTATGAAGAAAAAAAGCTTGTGTGATCTCATGCTCTCCATAAAAATATTCACTATAGGAGATAGTGGAACCACTTCTATAGGATTCCAAATGGAGAAAAAAATGGCCCAAGAATTTTTCAGCCAAGCTAAGGTGTCCTTCAGATATAAAAGGCAACAGTCTGGTATGTGTGCATAATCAAGGGCTCAGAGAATACAACGCACATGAAGTAAGATTTCCAGATGAAATATAAGATGCCTGGTGAAATTTGAATTTCAGATAATCAATAATATTTTACGAGGCTCCACATATTTCACAGAACATGCTTATCCTAAAAAATTACTCATTGTTTATCTAAAATTCAAATTTCACTGGATGATTTGTATTTTTGTTTGCTAAATCTTGCAACCTTAACACAAGTCATTTTTGAACAATCTATTTTATAAGGAATTTAGCCATTTAAATGCGAAATCAAAGAGAAAAAAGGGTAATCAAGAAGATGAAGCTGGACTATGAAAGCATTAGTGTGAGTACCCACTTTGTTTAAATATAGATCTAAAGGCGAAAAAAGTGAAAATTATGCTTTCAGAAAAATTTCTAAATAGCACTAACTTTGAAAGAAAACAGGCAATATTAAGGTACATATATAAATGCATATGTATGGATGTTAAAATCCTCAGCTATTCCGACAAAAATTGGGAGGAGGAGGAATGAAGCTGTGAGAAAGAATTACTGAACTAATTTCCTTATCTTCCATAGCAAGAAGCTAATAGATATTGCTCTATATTAAAG
This sequence comes from Equus asinus, assembly GCF_041296235.1. NCBI lineage: Eukaryota > Metazoa > Chordata > Mammalia > Perissodactyla > Equidae > Equus > Equus asinus. The sequence goes on along the minus strand of NC_091802.1, from coordinate 7,589,556 downwards.
TTGATAAATGAAGAGTTAGAATTAGAAGGAGGTCACATCTTATGACTGGGTTGGGTTTCCAGGTCAGCACGAGCATAAACCATTGTCTTAAGATGAATTCGACTGCAGAAAATCAAGACAAGTTCAATCTGAATCAACAATATATGAGACTTGTTGAGTCTCAGAAATGCAAGGCCACACACTGTGAATAATCGTGACTGGTTTGACTCAGGGGCTCAAATATGTGCTCAAGGATTAGTGTCTTTTCCCCATTTGTCTTTCCTTCCTTGCTATCAGCTTCATCCTAAGGGGGGCTGCCAGGCACCGCTGCAAAATGCCTGCCAACAACATCTGAGATAATACACTTTCTCATCTAAATGTAAGGATCTAGAGAGAGAATGCCATTCCTTTCAGCTCTTTGAAAAAGAATGAGGAACTATTTTTTTCCAGAAGCTCTCAAAAAACCCTCTTTGTATCTTATTGGCATGGATTGGGTTATGTGTGCCATTTCTCATAATGAAAGTGACCATGGATGCTGATCAGTTCAGGTGTGAGCCACAGGCCCAGTCCTCCAGCTGGGAGTAGAGACAAATTTCCCCACACCTGGGCTATGCTGGTGAGAAGTGGGCTCACAAATGAAAATGAAGGTTTTTACCAAAAGAATGGGAAATGAACTTTGAGGAAGCAGCCACAACGTCCACTGTTATCTCCGATAACCAAGATTGCTTTAAAAATCTGTAAGGAAGGGGCCTTGTTGGAAATCAGTCTAATTCATCTTAGCAAATTTTCTCACCAGCCTTAAAATATTATTTTTCTTTCTTAATGCCCAGATCAGATCATTTGCTTACTTTTAGGGGCCATGTTATGGAAAGAATGCATATCCAAAAATACCAGCCCCAAATCCAGCATGATGGAGCACCGGATCGCCACCTCCCATGTCATGCTCCTTCTGGGGCATGTGACCATTGAGTGGAGGAGCGGGCGGAGCAACCCTCACTATTTAATGATTCTTAATCTATCTCTCTTTGATGAGTATGTCTAATAGAGTACATTTAACATAACACAGTGAAAATGTGTTTACTATCTAAAGTTATAACCACCTTAGGAACTGAAAAAAATAAGAGTATAAACCTTACAAATAGTCAGACAGGAAGAATTTCTTTTCTTTTCTTTTCTTTTTTATAAAAACAAGAAACAGAGACCCAAGAGCAAAAGATATTAAATTAAAAAAACAGCAAAGAAGCATTAAAACCAAGGCTGAATATAAAGTAAAAAAGGGAAAATAGCAGAAAGAGTGGTACTTTACCATGATAACTGTCATAAATTCAAATACTGTAGTTCAACATACACAAGACAACGACTGACGAATGGAAGGAGCAAAGGACAGAAACATGTAGTCACACGCGACTTCCCTCACCCCTTTCGACACCGACGTGGATTTAGACAAAGAGAGGTAAGCACATGGTGAATCTGACTAATGTAACAACGATAATCTAGTAAACGTAGAACAAACTCCAGATCCTGATGAAACAGAAAATAGACACTTTTTTCCAAGTGCCACGATGATATATTAGGACATTAAAAAAAAAACTCAACAAATTCTAATAAGTAGAAATAATACAGACCTCATTCTCTTAACTGTTTTGCAATAAAGCATAAACTAGCAAGAGTAAAATCAAGCAAGCAAAAATCCCAAGTATTTGGTAACTAAAAAAAAAAAAGAAGAAGGAAAACTCTTAAGCTACCTTTGGGTCAGTGAAGAAATGCAAACCAGAATTGTACATTTTCTTAAAGTAACCATAAAAACCCTTGGGAAGTGAATAGTATTGTGGAAAAAAATTCACGGTCTTAAATATATCATAAAAAATAGAGTGAGAATAAATAAGTTAGGCCTTCAAATCACGGGGTTGAGAAAAAAACTGAGTCTAATAAAACCAATCTATGGCAGGCAGTTAAAAAATTAGATAAATAAATTTATATTAATTAAGGAAAAAGGGAGAAAGCACAAATAGGCAATTTTAGAAACGAGACAAGAAAACAAAGACAGATAAAGACAATGTTGGTAAAACATAAGAGGTTGCCTTTTAAATTATAGGCAAAATTTGAAAAGCTGATATGAATAATGTTTTTTTTTCCCCCTGGGAAAATATAAATGACCAAATTTGACCCAAGAAGAGAGAAAAACCTCAGATAGTACCAATAATCATGGACAAAATTAAAAGTTTCCAAAATTACAAATTGCATCAAACTCAGATAATTTCACAAGGGAATTCTCCATAACTTTCAGTGGATAGAAGGATCTAATGCTATTGTTGTTTCAGAACATAGAGAATAGAACACAGAGAATAGAGAAATAAATTAGTTTTTGAATTTTTTTCAAAGCCATCATAACATGGTAAACACAGACAGACTCACACACACCAAAAACTCTAGACAACAACAGCAATTATATCGAGGCAAAAATTATAGTAACATATTAACAAATATAACTCACCAATAAATTCATGGACTACCACAACACAACCACGTGCACTTCATTCTAGGAAAATAAAGATGATTCCATATTAGAGAATTCATTTTATTGAACCATCATTTTAACTGATCACGGGGGGAAAATCATATTATCAGAATGATTACTGTCTAAAATATATTTTATAAGATCCATGCACTTTTTTTGGTGAGGAAGATTGGCCCTGTGCTAACATTTGTTGCCAATCTTCCTCTTTTTGCTTGAGGAAGATTATCTCTGAGCTAACATCTGGGGCAATCTTCCTCTATTTTATATGCAGGACTCCACCACAGCATGGCTTGATGAGCAATATGTGGGTTCATGCCCAGGATCTGAAACCATAAACCCTGGGCTGCTGAAGGGGAGCCTGCGAACTTACCCATTATGCTACCAGGCCAGCCCTAAGCATATATTTTTAATGAAAACTCTTTAGTAAAATAATAGTAGAGAGCTACCTTCTTACTATTTTATATTCAATCCTGCCTCCCAATCCAGCCAAATGCTTACTGGAGAAATTTAGAATTATGTCCATTTTCATGGAGATTGAGGTCAAGAAGGGAAATGAGAGCCTCACTTTTGCTCCCTTTAGTTAACATTGCTGCAGAAACTCAAGGCAATTAGATGAGAAAATAAAATGATGAGGAGACACAAAGCAAAACTGCTGTTTGAAAATTGGATACCTGTGAAACATGACGGAATCACTACGAAACCTATTTAAAATAAGAGTGTTTGGATATATCCAAATCAAAGGTTTTCCTTTATGTATATGCGATAGCTTTTTAGAAGATATACAGATGTTCATAATAATGATAACACAAACGACTAGCATTTGTGAAGTGCATCCTGTGTGCCAAAGCTCTTTTAAATGCTTTAAATAGATGAATTCATTGAATACGCAAAACCACCTTACAAATGAGAGAAGAAAATCACCTTTGAAATAGCAAGAAGATAAAATATGTAACAAGCAGTATAATGTAGCAGGTAGGCGTGGTTAAGAGCCCGACTATCCAGGCTTGCTACTGTGTGACCTGGAACAAGCTACTTAACCTCTTCATGCCTCAATTTCCACATCTGTAAACTGGAGATGTCAGTAGTACTTACTTCATAAGGTTGCTATGAAATTAAGTGTTAATACATGTAAAATCCTGAGAACAGTATATGTGTTAGCTATCATTATTATTAAAAATAAAACTAGCAAGAAATGTATATGGCCTAAATGGAGAAAACTTTAGAATTCTGACTAAAGGATATGAAGGCTTTTTTCCTCTTTAATACAATTTAATTTCCACAGGTTCTTGTGATATTATTTGAGTGTTTAATGAACATTAATAGTGAATTACCCAAAATACTAGTTCAAGTGACTTACCGCGACTCAGAGCCCTAGGGATGAGGAGCAAGGAAACCTTCCATAATGAGTCAAGGGCCTTAGGATGACCAAACATTTTCATGATCTGGGAAATGTAATTAGTGAAACAACAAAGCTTTCATGGGTGTCTGATTACTAATTAACCTATTCACAGTTAAATCAAGAAGAAACAAGACTTTCAGGACTGGTCTTTCCTATGTTCAAGCAGACTTTTAAGAGTGTCACTTCTATTTTTCATTTCTGTGAGATTTCATTGTTTAGCTTAAAATCTGAAAGACTATTTGAAATGTATAAAATACAATATTAAAACCTGGAACTTCTGAACTTTTTCAAGATTGTTCCAAGTCAGTTGCTGCATGGTATTTGCTTTTCAGTATAGTAAGTGGTTTTTTTGCTTAAAAAATATTTTAGAATGCACTACTCCTGAAGCCCCACATCTCATGATTGTGAAGTTTGATTAATTACTCAGATTTAATTCATCAGAGATTCAGTATTTAACTCTAAAATCCAATGAAACTATATCATTTTTAAATAATCTCATTTAACATCTATTGAATATATATGTTTTATGAGAGTCAAAAACATTAAGTTAAGGGGCCGGCCCAGTGGTGTAGTGGTTGTTTGCGCACTCTGCTTCAGCGGCCTGCAGTTTGCGGGTTCAGAACCCCGGCACTGACCTACACACCATTCATCAAGCCATGCTGTGGCAGCATCCCAAATACAAAATAGAGGAAGATTGGCACAGATGTTAGCTCAGGACCAGGCTTCCTCACAACCCTCCCCCCCAAAACATTAAGTTAAGAAATTAGTTTTCCTTCGAACTGTCACTGAGCCCTTGGCCAGCTTCCCATGGTAACCTGCCATCTTGATTCTCTCTCTGTCATCAGGGTCAGTGGAGGGGTGGCCCCATCACCAAATCAATGACTCAGCCTGGATCACACAGGATAAGCTTCAAATAATCTGCATGAGTCAAAGTGTTGAAATAAATTAGGAGCAGAACCCCAGAGTCAGACTCCAGAAGAGTTAGGAGAAGCAGCAATATGCCACAGAGCTACAATTTACCTTCATAACATTGTGAAAGAAAGCCAACTGCCCAACTTGCCATTATTTCCCATCGACGTAAGGGGCTGGCCTCACGTTTGCCCCAGAAGATGTTTTTAATAATAGACTACTTTTAAAAGCAGTTTTAACTTCACAGAAAAATTGAGTGGAAAGTACAGAGAGTTCCATATATTCCCTGCCCACACACACATATGCACTATCTTCCCACTATCAACATCCCCACCAGAGTGACATATTTGTTACTATCGATGAGCCTATATTGACACATCTTTATCATCCAAAGGCCATAGTTTACATTAGGGGTCACTATTGGTATACATTCTATGGGTTTTGGCAAAAGTGTAATGATGTCCATGGTTATAGTGTCACGCAGACTAGTTTCACCACCTAAAAATCCTCTGTACTCTGCTGATTCATCTGTGCCATGTCCTAACCCCTGGAAACCGCTGATCCTTTTACTGTCGCAATAGTGTTGCCTTTTCCAGTAGAATCGTACAGTACGTAGATTTTTCAGACTGGCTTTTTTCACTTAGTGATATGCATTTAAATTTCCCCCATAGCTTTTCAAGGCTGGATAGCTCATTTCTTTTTAATTTCAAATAATATTCCATTGTCCAGATGTACCGCAATTTATCTATCCATTCACCTACCGAAGGACATCTTGGTTGCTCTCAAGTTTGGGAAATTATCAATAAAGCTGCTATAATCATCCACGTGTAGGTTTTTGTGTTGACATAACTTTTCAACTCATTTGGGTAAATACCAACTAGCACAGTTGCTGGATCATATGGCAAGAGAATGTTTCTTTTGAGGAGAAACTGCCAAAATGTTTTCCAAAGTGGCTGTACCATTTTGCGTTCCCACCAGCAATGAATGAGAGGTCCTGTTTCTCCACACCCTCTTCTACATTAGGTGTTGTAAGCAGTCCACATTTTGGCCATTCAAGTAGATGTGCAGTGGTATCTCGTTGTTTTAATTTGCAATTCCCTGATGACATGTAGTGTTGAGCATCTTTTCATATGCTTATTTTCCATCTGTATATCTTTTTTGGTAAGACGTCTATGAAGGTCTTTGGCTCTTTTTTAAATCACGTTGTTTGTTTTCTTATTGTTGAGTTTAACTGTTCTTTGTATATTTTGGATACCAGTCCTTTTTCAGATATGTCTTTTGCAAATATTTTATCCCAGACTGTGGCTTTTCTTCTTGTTCTCTTGACATTGCCTTTCACAGCAGAAATTTTTAATTTTAGTGAAGTTCAGCTAATCAACTCTTTCTTTCATGGATTGTACCTTCAGTGTTTTAGCTAAAAAGTCCTTGCCAAACCCAAGGTCATCTAGATTTTGTCTTATGTTATCTTCTAGGAGTTTTACAGTTTTGTTTTTTACAATTAGGCCTGTGATCCATTTTTAATTTATTTTGTTAAAGGTTTAAGGTCTGTATCCAGACACATTATTTTTGTTGCATGTGGATGTCCAATTTTTCCAGCCCCATTAGTTGAAAAGACTACCTTTGCTCCATTGTATTACCTTGGCTGCTTAGTCAAAGATCAGTTGACTATATTTATGGGTGTATTTCTGGGCTTTCTATTCTGTTCCATTGTTCTATTTGTCTCTACTTTGGCCAATACAAATATGTTGATTACTGTAGCTCTGTAGTAAGTCTTGAAGTCAGGTCATGTCTGTCATTTTCTTCTTCTCCTTCCACATCGTGTTGTGTTGGCTATTCTGGATCTTTTGTCTCTCCATATGAACTTTAGAATCACTTTGTTGAGATACATAAAATAACTTTCTGGAATTTTGATTGGGATCGTGTTGAATGTATGGATCAAGTTGTGTTGAACTGATATTTTAATATTGAGATGAATGGTGAGTTTTCCTATCCACAAACATGAAATATTTGCCCATTTATTTATTTCTTCTTTGATTTTTCAACAGAATTTTGTAATTCTTCTCATATAGATCTTGTGCATATTGTGTTAGATTTACACCCAACTATTTAATTTTGAGGGGTGCTAATGTAAATGGTATTGTGTTTTTAATTTCAAATTCCATATATTCATTGCTGGTATATAGAAAAGGGATTGACTTTTGGGTGTTAACCTCGATCCTGCAATCTTGCTATAATTACTTACTAGTTCCAGAAGATTTTTTGTCACTTCTTTCAGATTTTCTACATAGACAATTATGTCATCAGTAAACAAAGATAGTTTTATTTCTTCCTTCCTAATCTGTGTGCACATTTTTCCTTTTCTTGTCTTATTTTTTTAATGCTTTCCTTTTGATTTTATTCTTGCTGTTTTGTGATTTGAATTAGTTTTAAACTCTTTTATAGTAAAATTTGTGTCTTTAATTCATGGAAAAACTACCCTTTAGTTTTCAATAAGTCATACTCTTGCAATTTCCTATACAAGATTTACATATTTTCCGCAAGCATCGGATCTTTGTAATATTTGATACACCTTCACACACAATTTTCCAGTAAGATTCTTCTGTACAACCATGAATTTTATGGTCATATTTCATTTCTCTCAATTTTCTTTATGGATCATTACATTCTACTTTCTTTTTCTTAATCTGAATAATCTTACCATGAATTCCATTTCTATTTTCTCTCCTTTATGAAGATGTAAAGTATTATTGAAGTCTGATTATTACGTCATGCAGATTTGTCAAATATTGCTTGTGTTGTAGGATGTTGAATATGGACCAGCCCTTAGACTTCATCAGCTTCAATCTCTTATCCCACACCATCCCTGAGAAGTACCATCAAACATTTTCTTCAATTCCTCAGATTCTTCAGAACTCATAAGTCAGAGAAAATGTATCCCATTGTTGAGGGTCTCTACTCACTAGAAAATTCTTCATCAAATCGAAGCAACATCTGCCCGTCTGAAAATTTGCCTTCTCAAAATGTCGTTCTCCAGATCCATGAAGAACTGGCCCCATGCATCTTCCACCTGTTAGCTCTTTGTAAATTTGTAAACACCCATCATGTTTCTTAGTCAATCTCTCTGTTTTCTGGGTTAAACATGCCAATAGCTTGAAATATTTCTACAAAGAAATGACTTCCCATTATTTTTGTGATCTTGGTTCTTCCACTCCAGAAATTGTTTTTTAACTTTTCTTTTAAACTATGAAAACCATAGTGTGTGATTCCTTGAGACAAACTTTCTTGGCCTGAGGGGGCAACCTTAGTGTTAGGGACACCTATCTAAGAGTCGATGGGTAATAAATGGTTCTCACAAAGGGAATGAACTTTGAGGAACAAGTAAGTGAGGCATTATTGTCTCTTATTTTATAGATGGCTCACTTGGAGAGGATCCCACGCCAAGGGTTGAGGTGGAATTCAGAAAGTTTTCTAGTCTGCATCAGTATGTGGAGAACTTTGTAGATAGCAAATCCTCAGTACATGCTGTTGGTGGTATATTGCAAAGGTACAATGGATATCTGAGGTTGGAAGCAGGTGTATATCCAAAACTTGTATGCCACCTACTTCCCTACAAGAAGCAGAATGACTAAAACTGGACAAATGAGAAGCTCATTTGGGAACCTGGTTTATGAAAACTTTCCTCCTCTGATGTATGCAATAATCCTGTAACACTGTGTGTATTGATATTTTAACGCATTTTATTTCCTTTTCATATGTGACTGTTATTATTATCACTCATGGTGTGATTGATAACATAATTTCTCCAAAGAGGTGCAGAATGTGGGAAGAAATCTTAGTGCTTCACCCTTTTCTTTTACAGATGATAAAATAGAAACTGTGAGGGATAAAGTGACTTGGCTCAAGGTCCCTTAATCCTCTGTCTTCAATGAACTCAAGCTATGATGAGATCTAAGTTTGCCATTCCCTCTAAATAGCCTTGATATGGAGCAAAGTGATGGAAAAATCGGAGACCAGCAGAGAGAAAAACAGCAGCAGCAGGGAGTAGGCAAGGAGCTAGAAAAGTCACAGTGTTTTATAAACTTTAAATTCCCAACTGCTACACTATAATTCTGTCTTGCAAGTCCATTATAAGGAAGTCATTTTGGTGACTTGGATGAAGTCCACGGGAGATGTGCCTTGACATCTAATTTGTGAGTATGTTATAGTGAGATGCCATTAAGATTCTCACAGCCTCTTTGGAATGTGGGGAGGGAGGATGTGTTTATTTTATAATTCCACCGTTAATGCTTCTGGTGTCTAGAAGCTTCCATTCATTCATTCACTCATTCATTCAAACACATTTGACGAATGCCTGTATCCATTTTGTACAGCACACTATGTTAGATGTTTTGTATTTAAAGTTGAGTAATTCAAGGCTTGAATTAAACCATTACGGTAAAGAAATCAGTTCTTCACTGTGAATTAAGGAGGCTTACTTTTTAAACTGGCTTGTTTTATGTTGATTCAGAACACCAGCAAACTGAAAAAAATAACAACTTTGCCTAGAAATGCAATGCCTACTTACAGTTATCAAGAAAGAACTTTCACCTAGTAATTCCTCTTCTAGGAATTTATCCTAAAGATATACTTGCACATGTCAAAAAAGATATATGTATAGGATTATTTTTGTATCATTTTTTGAATAAGAAAAGATTAAAGATAATCTAAATACTCAGTAATGGGGAACTGGTTAAAAAACGGATACACAATGGAAAAAACTATGCAGAACCAGTAGACTCCTTATGTATGATAGAGAGTTATCTCCAAAAAATGTAGATATTATCTGTCTATCTATCTATTTCCTTCAACATTTTGAGGAATTTCAAATAGACGGAAAAGTTATAAGACTTTAGGATATATACATCATATAATTTTCACTTAGACTAATTGTTAATTACAGACATTTTTTGTGGAACCATTTGAAAATAAATTGTAGATATCATGACATTTATCCCTAAATACAAAGAGACACCACCACCCTACCTAAGAATTTTGGCACTGAAACAGTAGCATCATCTAATACACTATTCATATTTTCTTGGTTATCACAAAAATATTCTTTATGGCATTTTAGGGGGGATCCAGTGTTTAGAATTTGGTTGTCATGTCTCTTTAGCTTCTATTTATCTAGTTCAGTCCCCACCTGCCTTTTGTATTTCATGACAATGATCTTTTTGAAGAATATCCGCTGGTTGTCTTGTAGAAATTTTCATAATCTAGGTTCATCTGATTGTTTCCTCAGAGTGAGATTCAGGTGAAATATTTTTGTCAGGAATATGACGGAGATCCTCTTAATGCTACTGTTTGCTCATTTGGTTAAGGTAGTGGCTGCCAGACTTCTCCACTGTAAATTCCTTTGCATTTAAGAATGCTTGTGTTATAGCCTGAATTGTGTTCCCCAGAATTCATATGTTGAAGCGCTAGCCCCCAGCACCTCAGGGTGTGAGTGTATTTGTAGTTAGGGTTTCAAAAAGATAATTAAAGTTAAATGAGGTCATAGACTGTAATCCAATCTGACTGGTATCCTTATAAGAAGAGGACAAGCAGAGGGACATGATGGGCACGTAGACAGAGGGAAGACCACATGAGGAGGCAGCAAGAGGGCAGCCTTCTGTAAGCCAAGGAGAGAAACCTCAGGAGAAACCAACTCTGCTGGAACCTTGATCTTGGACTTCCAGCCCCCAGAACTGTAGGAAAATAAATTTCTGTTGTTTAAGCTGCCCAGTCTGTGGGACTTTGCTATGGCAGCCCTCGCAGATTAATATAACATCTGAGGTGCGGAACTTTGAGACCATGTGAATATGAGCTCATCACAACATTTCACTCACTGTAGTCTGATTACTACTTTATGGAAACTTGTCAAAACTTACTTACTTGAATTATAAAATCCTAGATTTGGACCAGCCCTTAGACTTTACTGGCTCCATTCTCTGTTGACTCTTGCCTGAATCATTTAGTACTTTGTAGGTGGTAAAATAGTCATTTTCTAAATCCACCAATCCTAATTTTATTATCTGGTGTTCTTCCTAAAGAAGAATCCACTTTACCCCCTTTTTGACTATATTATACATTAATTGATTTTTTAATTTAAAAAAATAATTATCATTATTTTTTGATGCTCTAAGTACTCCACATATGACCATTGGAAGCCCCTTTAAGCTGGCTCCTGTGTACTTTGACATGTCTGTGTCAGTCTTTGAGCACTTCCTACTTTCTGTCACAATAAAAAAATGTTCCATGACCATCTTACACTATCTTTGCCTTTGACCTAGAAACAGCCATTTTTCCCAAGATTCCCTGAGTCCTTTTAGTGGGGAATAGAATTTAGAAACTAAGATCTTGGCACTCACAAAAGGTACTCATTGCTTATGGAGTGGCCACAGTTTTAGACCTTCTCAGTGGCTAGAACTAACCTATATTAATACTCTTCATCTGTCTCAGTCTGCTCAGGCTGCTGTAACAAAATACCGTAGACTGCTGGTTTAAACAACAGATGTCTATTTCTCACAGTTTTGAAGGTTGAGACGTCCAAGATCAAGGTGCTGGCCGATTCAGTTCCCCAGTGAGGCCTCTCTTCCTGGCTTGCAGATGGCCACCTTCTCAATGTATCTTTACATGGTGGAGAAAGAGCAAGCTCTGCTCTACATTCCTCTTCTTATAAGGACACTATCTCATCTTGGGGGCCCCACCCAAACATCATCACATTGGCGGTGAGGGTTCTACATTAAACATATTAAAATATGTTAACGTGAATTTGGGGGTGGGGGACACAAACATTCAGTCCATAATACAGTAGAGGGTTCTTTCCCACTTTTCTCATATTTTTATCTCCCTCTCTCACCTGAGAACCCACGGTTCCCAATTACATTGATTTGTTTATTTACTTTTCTCTGTTCTACAAGATGCTCAAAATAGTTTCAGAATAACTAACTACCCCTGTACCATTACCAAACAACAAATAAACTAAGTAAAATTAAGATTTCTTTACAGTTCTTTTTATTGTTAAAACATATCCCCCTAAGGATGTAGAGTCAGAATACACTGGGTTCAAAAGTTACTTAAATCTTTTCTTTTTTCTTTTTCCATAATTAGATGATAGCAAGTTGAGATAGAGTTGTTTCATTGGTTTTCATATGTGTTCAATTTTAGCATCTGCTTCCAAGCTCTATTTTAAGGTATAGAATAACAGGTTGAACAGTAGGTTAGTATTTGAATTAAAAGAAGAAAAATTTAAAACACTTATTCGTTTGCTTTTGCATAAAAATATATGTGGAAGAAGATGCTAGGAATTGATCATTGATTCTGGGACGGGCAACTGGGTGGCTGGGACAGGAGCTGGGGGAAAACTTTTTACTGTGCACTATTTTGTGCTTGAAAAATTTTGACTCATAACTGTATTATCCATAAAAAATAAATAAAAAATTTAAAAGGAAATAATCCACCTTTGTTTCTCCCATCCACCCCCCTCACACGCCATTACCCAACTTCCTTAATGCCTTCATGTAGGCATGGCTTATAGGATTCTATCTGATCCCAAGAAACACCCAATTACGGTTACCTTGACTTCCTACTGTCTCCTCAATTGGTGAATCATCCAAGCGAAGAGGCTGCATTTTCCAAGCCATTTGAATCACTTCCCCGGGATGTTTCCATGAGCCATCAGAGCACATACTTGAGCCGTGTCTAGAGGTGCTTGCTAAGTTTCCTAGGAATTTTTTTTAATGATTCAGTGCATACTCTCTCTGAGCTGCATTTTGTCACTTTCAACATTCAACAGATGTATTTGGCTCACGAGCAGTTTTTGATTCTCATGGATGAGGAATTTTTCATTCTCTCTGTTCTGCCTGATACTGGAGATGTTTTCAGTTAAATGCTCTCTGTCTCTCAGTCTCTCTTTCATTTTTCTTTTCTCTAGTCTTCTGGGTTCTTATCTGAACTGCAGATGCTACAGTTATCTCTTCAGGACGGTAACACCTCTGGAAGCTTGGTGTCGCTGCCAAAGTGGAGCAAAATTCAAAATAATAACAATCTGTGCATTCAGGCATCACTATTGCAACTTCTTCCCTGGTAACAGGTTTTCAGTCCGAATTATGTGGATTATTATTTACTTTAACTACCCTATGCCGTCGCTGCTCTAATTATAAGTTGATAGTTTTTGTGTGTCTGTGGGTGTATGCGCACGTGCTTGTATTTTATTACAATGGTGCTTGCTTACTATTTGTCATTCTAGAACTCAGGAATCCAAGTTATTTTACAAACACAGAGAAGTAAAACCCAGAGAACTTCCTGGGGGTGAAAGATAATTGCTAGTAGCCTGGGAGGGGGCAGGAGCGGGATGAGAGCTGGGTAGCAGTATATTGTAAACAGAAAGAAACCTGTATCAAGAATCAGGTCACCTGTATTTGCAACCTGGATTTCATCATTTTACTTTTTCATTAATTCACACTTGCCTTCCCTCATTTATTCAACAAATATTTATTATCTACTATGGGCAAGGCACTCTTTTGCATGACCTTTTCCAAGCCACTTAACCTCTAAGACATGTGTTCATTTTTAAAAATAGACTTGATTTTTTGGAGCAGTTTTAGACAGCAAAACTGAGCTGAAGGGACAGACGTTTTCCACAGATCCCCTGCCCCTACACAGCCAGAGCCTCCCCCTTGTCAACATTCCCTGCCAAAGTGGTCTATTTGTTACGCTTGATAAACCTGCACTGACACATCATTATCATCCAAAGCCTTAGTTTACCTTAGGGTCACTTTTAGTGTTGTACATTCTATGGGTTTTAAAAAATTTATAATGACATGTATCAACCATCATAGTATCTTACAGAGTAGTTTCGCTGCCCTGAAAATCCTCTATGCTCCATCTATTCATCCTTCTCTCCCCCCAACCCCCGGCAACTGATCTTTTTACTGTCTTCATAGTTTTGCCTTTTCCAGAATGTCATATAGTTGAAATTATACAATAATGAGGCTTTTCATACTGGCTTCTTTCACTTAGTAACACACATTTAATTTCCTCCAGGTCTTTTCATGGCTTGATAGCTCATTTCTTTCTAACACCGAATGTTGAATAATATTCCTTTGTCTGGATGTACCACAGTTTATTTATCCATTCACTTACTGAATGACATCTTACTTGCTTCCAACTTTTGGAAATTATGAATAAAGCTGCTCTAAATATCCGTGTGCAAGTTTTTGTGTCTGAATAAGTTTTCAAGTAAGCAACAAGAAGTGCCCTTGCTGGACTGTATGGTAAGAGTATGTTTTGTTTTTATAAGAAATTGCCAAAGTATCTTCCAAAGTGGCTGTACCACTTTGCATTCCCACCAGCACTAAATGAGCATTCCTGTTGCTCCACATCCTTGTCTTCATTTAGTGTTGTCAGTATTTCGAGTTTTGGCCATTCTAACAGGTGTGCAGTGGTATCTCATTGTTTTAATTTGCAATTCCCTAATGAAGTATGGTGTTGAACACCTTCCTACCCTTATTTTCCAATGCATGTCTTCTTTGGTGAAGTGCCGTTTCAGGTCTTTCGCCTATTTTTTAATTATGTGGTTTGTTTTCTTATTGTTGAATTCTAACAGTTCTTTGTCTATTTTGGACAATAGTCCTTTTTCAGAGGTGTCTTTTGCAAATATTTTCTCCCAGTCTGTGACTCGTCTTCTCATTCTCTTGACAGTGTCCTTTGTAAAGCAGAAATTTTTAATTTTAATCCAGTCTGGCTCACCAGTTCTTTCTTTCATGGACATGTATTCATTTTCTAAATGGAACTATTATTATCTGCTAGCATATCTTACAGACAGGTTTGGTATGAAACTGTTTTCTTTCTTCTTTAAGACACAGGGTAGTGTGGCATGTTTCTGACCTCTCAAATTCCAGCAAAGTTATATGCCTTATTTTAGTCACTGAAATACGATGTGTTGTCTTCCAGATGTAAGTTTCAAGGACCAACATGAATTTCCCTTTTCTCTCTGTCACAGACACTAGCGATGTTCCCTAGAGTGGATGCTGCATCAGCCTGGGGCCCAGGGTGAGAAAGATCTTGGAAAAGAGCCCCTAGCCCATCTGCAATGGGTGGATAGCAAACAAGAAACAAACTTTCGTTACCACTGAGAATTTCCGGATGTTTGTTACCTCAACATAACCCAACCTATCCAGTCTGCTACAAAGAGTCAGGAAGATATGATAACTTCAAAGCACATAGCAACTGTGAAATGAGGAAGCAAGACTGAGTTCACCAGTAAAATAAGCTTGGGTCTGTGTTGGCCAGACAAACAAAGACTAACAATCTGCAGCATCTCCCACTCTTGACACGGGATGAGGAGCAGAAGGGAAAAGAATGGGCCTGGGGTCATCTGGGGCACTGTCTCTGGATGGCGGTGCTGACAGGTTGGGTCATCTCAGTGTACATAAAGTGGAGATTTCCATGGGTGGTTTACAGTCTAATACTTTAGGGCATGACATAGAATGGAAATAAACTAGAGCCAAGAGGAAAGGTTAGTGGAAGTTCTGCTTTCTTCTATCTTTAGAAATGGAATGCTTTTCATCCCAAAGAGGCTCTCTCAAGCCCGATTAAGTAAAAACAAAGAACTATGGTCTGAAACTACTCTTACTGTGCTTCAGGTCCCAAGGAGCTCACTCTAGGGCAGGGGAATTTCTGAGAGTAAAGAGGATGGGAAGAGAGAGCATATTTATTAAGCACATATTATGTGCCAGGCGTCCAACTAGGCTTTATATATACGTTGGCTCTTGGATCTTAATGCCAACACTTCAATTCCTAGCTCTACAAAGTGAGGAGACTGAAATGGAAATTTAGATCATAGAGCGGCCCAGACAAATTAATTACTCAAAGTTTTAAGAATTAATATACCACTTACCAGGGCATTATTTTGATTCTGAATCTAGGGGTTAGAATTTGCCTCCCTGAAACTGAATGTTGAACGTGGATGACGGCATCGGGACAGGCCTCCAGATGGTGCAGAGAGACGACTGGCAAGCTGAAGTGTGATAATGAGTATAATACACATGTACACGACTTTATAGTGGCTCTGCTGCAGTGTGTGGGGTCATCTTCTATGACCTCCGTGGAGCATGATGGCTGAGGAACACCCAGTCTAAGGTAAGATGGGCACTCCTGTTTTCTGGGGGCTATGTGTGACGGTGTTATTCAACAAAAAAGGAACTAGACTAAACTGTACTCACTCATAAAGATAATCATACAAACTTCTGCTAGACTTCTTGGACAACGTGCCAGCAAGCATTCTTCAGGGTCAGGTTTGTTCAACAAAGTGTTGCCTGATTTAAAAAAACAATAATAATAAAATGGAGAGAGGAAAGAAAGGGTCTGCCGATAGTAAATTCGTTTGTTAGGCCAATAAAGAAATCCATTAAAACAAAATAACAACAACAACTAGGCAGGCTCACAAGTGTGGAGCCTCTGAGTGGCTTCTGACTTCTCAGTAATGGAGTAAATGCTCATCAGTTCAGCCGAGGGCTGAGAGATAGAAACCAACAACCGCAAACAGAAACCTTTTGGAAGAGCTTAAAGATTTAGCAATGGCACATCTCCAATTTTCCATCTTTTATTTAACTCCTTTGAACTCCCACTAATTTCCAGGCAACACTTTGGAATTTTATTTTTAGCTCTGCCTTTTGAATTATTATTTTTTTCCCCTTGTTGTACAAATCTGTGTATGGAGATGGCTTCTCTTTTTCATTAAAAATTTTTTTCTTGATTATTGAATAATGTTCACTGCCAGAATGATTTAAAAATAACGACTAATTTGAAGAAGAAAATGAAAGTGATCTGTAATCCCATGGTTCAGAGACAATTACTGTTAAAGTTTTGGTGTATTTCTAGCCAGGACGTTTTCTAAATGTGCATATCCTTTTTTTCACACGGCCCAGAGCATGCTGCCCTGAGAGTGAGTCTTCTGGAAGGAGGCACAGGCTCTGCATCAGATGGGCCTGCATTCCCACCCGGCTCTTTCACTGAGAGATTTGTGGGGCATGGGGCAAATCAGCCATAAAGCTCTGTTTCCTCAATAGTGTGCTGGGGATGATATTGGTACTGCCTGCTAGTAGGTATTTTGAGGGATAAATGATACAATGGAGCTAAAGCCTTTAGAAAAGTGACTGGCACTTCAAAGCACGGAAAGAATAAGCCTTAGCTGTTATCACCATTGTGCTTTTTGCCCGCCATGCCACAGCATAAACACTTTTCCATGTTTTTCACAATCACGATTTTTTTTCACAATCATGATTTTTAATGGCTGCATGAAATTATATTTTAGGGATATGCTAGAGTTTAATTATTCCTCTCTCACTGAATATATTTTCAGGTTTTTTGTACATGATGCTGGAAGGAAGATCTTAATAGACAAATCTTTCTTTGGTGGTTCTGTTCACTGTGTTCTTAGGATTGTTTCCTATCAGTGGAGTAGCAAAGTGGGAGCAGTTGAAAAATTTCAAGGTTATTAATACATATTAAAGAGTTGCACCTGTTTACTCTCACACGATACCTACGTTATGGAACCCCCGCTCCTTGTCAAGGTCATTCTTGAGTATTACCATGCAACTTAATTAGTTTTTCTTATTGTAAAATCCAGACTATATGTTACGTCATCTTTACACTTTGTATGTTTTGAGTTTTAAAACATAGAGGAAGTTGTATTTAATTTGCAATCACATTTATTTAGACGGATTTTTGTATATTATTGCTTTTGGTGCACACCATCCAATCTTTTGTACTCTTGATTTTACCACTCTTGGGCTCTTTCATTTTCTTTGTCACTAATCAGTTACAGTATCTTCAATTATTATTTTTTCAAGAAGGTTTTATGGATGGTATGATTTCTTAAGCATTTTTTGTTTTCACACATAAAAGACAACTTGACCGGGCGAAAAATTCGTATGTAAAAACCACCAAAAATGATTTGTCTCTAAGATGCCAAATTGCCTGATAGAAATAGAAAATGTGTAAGCAGACAGTTTTTTTTTCTTCTCAAGAGCTAACAGAGTCTATAGAGCTTTGGAACGGAGTTCTCCAATAGAACTTTCTACCATGGGGAGAATGTTATATAGTCTGTACTATCCAGTGCGGCAGCCACTGGCCTCTTGAAGTTATTTAGCACTTGAAATATGGCTAGTGCAGCTGAGGAACTGGATTTTAATTTTTTAAAGTTTACTCAAATTAAATGTAAATACTGATCATGTGGCTAGTGGCTTCCAGATTAGACACCACAATTCTAGAAATATAGAATGGAAAGGAAGCCTAGAAGCTCAGATCAATTTTGCTGCCTTGAGCAGGTCAGATTATCTTCCCGGGTCTCAGTTTCCCTGTCTATGAAATGATACAGCTTTCTCAAGACCACGTAAGAAGTTAATGTTAAAGCTTACACCAGAGTCTTAAGAAACTCTCAGCTCAGAATTGTCTTTTTCAGGCCATGGTGCAAATGAATAGTTGAAGCTTTAAGCTGTGATGCCAAAGATAATAAATTAAGATTCATTTTTTTTCCCCGATTCCCTTGCCTTTCAAGCTAATAGCCTTGGTGCACCTGACCACCCTACCTAAATTGGCATTCCTAGTAGTTCCTTATTCCTATATCCTGCTTAATTTTTCTTTCTTTATCATTACTCTAAATTACATAAAATATTTGTGTACATTTGTCTGTTCCCCCCCCCAGGAGGTTAGCTCCATGGAATCAGGGACCTTGGCTAAGGCTGTGTCTTCATTGTTTGGAAAGGGCTCGATGCACAGCATGTACTCCTTACCTCCTTGTTGAGGGAGTGGATGAGTGAAAAAAAAAATCTATTCATTAAAGTCAATTAGGGAAAGTTTGCAGTCCGGTCGAAGAGGAGGAGGCGGTTGCTGCTTTACCCGCTCACATAGAGATTTTAGTTTTCAGTTAACAGTTTAGTTTCAATTTGAGATTTTATCTTTTTGAGCTCTGTACCATTGGGTAGGCATGCTGTCACGCAGAGGAATTTTCTCCCCAATTAAACGATCAGTCCCAGAGAACAGCTCAGCTCTTACTGTTTTTATTGCTCCCACTACACTTGGGTCGACGTTCGGAGGAGGTCGATGCATTCACCTGAAGGATGACCGAGACCTGGTCCAGGAAGACCTTTTGTTCCCTGAAATCACTCTCAGCTGCATATGCATCTGTAAAATGGGGAAGTACTACCTGCACCGTGGTATTGACATGAAGACATCAATGCAAGGACATAGGAAAAAGCATCCAATACAATGCCTGTCAATGTGCATTGCCTTCTCTCTCCCATTCTAACCCTAAAGGTTAAGCTCAAGGAAGTGGAGGAGCAGTGCTCCAAATCCAGATTTTCTGCCTCAAAATACTGTACTCTTTTGATCACACCGGGCTTGGTCCCCAGCCTGTCTGCCTGAGTGCTACTCAACATCATTGAGTTTCGGGGAGAGTGGGAACGGGGGTGGGGATTGACTTTCAAGGACTATTCCAGGCCAAGTCTTCTCAATCCTGTCCAGCTCACGTGGATGTGTATGGGCAAAGCAATCCTGAATAGGCGGGCTGTGGTCAGCCTGACCCAGCACCTTGCCTCATCGAGCTGCACGTCTACTCTGAGAGTCTATAAATGCCGCGGAGCCCTCACAATGAAACCCTTCACAATGGAGTGCCTGGATTTTATTGAGAAAAGCCAATCCCCTCCCATCTGTCATTTGGCACTTAGTACTGTAGTTATTCTAGATGAGTGAACACTTGTGTTATATTTTCCAATAGCAAAACTGGGGTCACCAGGGTGCCTGCTGTTTTAGCCGAATCCAGATGGGGTTTTCCTATAAACAAGTGCACACGGAATATTTATGCCGCCCGTGGCACCTGACGCCTTAATACTCAGGACTTCTATGTAGTAGCCACTCTTCCTATAAGTCACTTTAGCACACTAAGTAAATATTTTAATATAGCCATGTCACTGTTTATTATAGAATGGCTTGGGCCCAGATCTTGCCTAATGCTTGGTTAAAAAGTCAGTTTATACCATCCTTTAAAGTGAATCAAAGAATGCATAAACGCCACTCTTTTGTTACTCAGAACTCTGTTTACTTTACTTTTCTGTAAACCTTGTGAAATGCTTGCTTACAAAAAGCTGACAGATGCCAGATTTGCTCATTAACTGGAGGTGTTTTCCAAGTTGAGAAGGTGAGGTGTGAATGTGGGAGGTGGGGCTTCTTCTCCGAGGCCATCTCCCAGCGTCCACTGCCCGGGGGGCCTGCTGTCTTGCTTGGGGATCTTGACCCAGAGCTGCCAAGCAGTGAATGGGACTGAGAAACACCAAGTCAGGGTCCTGGCTCCTAAGTCAAGCCCTGCTTCTGCCTTGAAACAGTAAAGGCCACCTGGGCACCCTGAGACTTGGAAGGACTTGAAAGGTTCAGAGTCCAATCCTCTGCCTTCATCAGGCACCCATTTAAAACAAGTGATAATATTCATCGTGTGAAAACCTTGTGATATTTACCAGTTCTTAGTGCCATTTAATTTCTAAGCCTCACCCTGAAGACTCAGACGTTCCCTACAGGCATGGCAACTGAAATGTTGATATGTGCTTTCAGGTGCCTCAGAGGTTTAATGCTTATGTTCTTGGTTAAATTTAAAATGTGTGGAATAGATAAATCAATACATGACATGAAGCTATATTTTTACATTAAAAATTGGTGTTTAATGAAATAAAATGATGAATCAGTTAAGAACTTTGTGTAAGAAATAGACAGAAGTTTAAAGGAGTAGAGCCCTTTAAGAAGGAAGTAATGATTCCCTCTCAGTGTGTTGCTCATCATTTCCTTGAGAGTCATTTCCCTAAGACCGAGTCTGCCCCAAGTAATGTTCATAAAAGGTCCAATGAGGCTTCTCTGGGTTAAAAGGAAAATAGCTACAACCTGGCAGTAAGTTCCATTGGATTCTGGATTTTTTTCAGCACAAGATGTCACTTTTGACTTGTTAAAGTCTCTTCATGAGCACTTAAAGTACATCTCCATGGAAGTTCTGTTTATATAGAAATAACATTTATTGCTTTTTACTATTTGTGGTAGTCAGAATAATGGCTCCCCACAGATGTCCAGGTCCTACTGCCCAGAATCTATGAATACGTTACATAACATGGCCAAGGGGAATTAAAGTTGCAGGTGGGATTAAGGCTGCTAATCAGCTGACCTTAAAATAGGGAGAGTGTTCTGGATTATCTGAGTGGGCCCAATGCAATCACAAGAGTCCTTAAAAGTGGAAGAGGGAGGCAGAAGTTAGAGGTCGGAGTGAAGCAGTGTGAGAAGGACTCAACCTACTGTTGTTGGCTTTGAAGTTGAAGGAAAGGGGCCACAAGCCAAGGAATGTGAATGCCCTGGAGAAGCTGGAAAAGGTAAGAAAACAAATTCTCCTCTGGAGCCTCCAGCAAAGTGCTGACCCTTGCCAACACCTTGATTTTAGCCAAGTGAGATGCATAAAGCACTTCTGTCTTAGAGAACCAGAAGATAATAAATTTGTGTTAAGTAGCTAAATTTGTGGCAATTTCTTGCTGCAGGAATAAAAAAAACTAATACACCATTTATGAGAGGAAAAGCCTTGCAAGAAAAGATTTAGAAAATAGCAAAATGTATGCAAAATAAAATAAAAATGACCATATTTGACCATGTACAAAGAGACTTATTAACAAACCTCTGGTTCTTTTTTACATTGAACACGTTACTTTGAAAAGTGTGGAATCACATTGTCACCTCATCTGCTTTTATCACCTGGCCTTATTTGTAAGCAATTTCCCACACCTTTAAATGTTATAGAAAACTTATATTTCACTTGGTAGATATCCTACAATTTATCTAATCAGTCACCTATATTTTGTTTCTGTGACAAATATGCTTATATATCTTTGATGATTTTCTTAGTAAAAATTCCTAGAATTAAAATTACTGCATGACAAATGTATGAATATTGTTAGTTTTTAAAATACATATTACTGTGTCATCCTCCAGAAAGACTGTGTTAATTTCCATCTCACAGGCAGCATATGATTATAGCTGTTCCTCCTCACCACTGACAAACCCTGGGCGTTATCGCTTTTTGAAATTGCCATGTTGAAAGGTGAAGAAGAGTATGGCATTGCTTTAATCTGCATTTCTTTGATGACCGATGCAGCTGAGCTCTTTTCTATAATAATTAGCTATTTGTGTCTCTTGTTTTATGAACTGCCTGCTTACGTCTTCTTGTTTTGAGATGTATTTTCATATTGATTTGTAGGAATTATTTATATATTAAGGATAGTAACCCATTGCCTATTCTGTATGGTACAAATAATTTTTCCTTTATTTGCCTTTTTTTCTCTTATGTTGGTTGATCATGTATTATTTGATCTTTGTGTCTGTGCACACATACCTAAATATATACACACGTTATGTACACATACACTTTCATAAAAATATTACTAGAAATCCCACACCTTAATCCCAGGGAAAATCGCTGTTATATTTTTTGATATCTATTTGAACAGATCTTTTTCCCACAAAATGATATATGTACACATTTATGTAAACTGGGATATTATGTAGACTACCCAGTGATCTGTTTTAACACTTGACAGTATAGATTAGTTTTTATGTAAATATATCTTGATCATTATTTGTGACAATTGCATTGTATTCTAGCTTATGAAGGTAACTTATTAGCATTTAACAAATCCATTAAAAAGCATTTAGGGGGCCGGCCCGCTGGTGTAGTGGTTAAGTTCATGGGCTCTGCTTTGATGGCCTGGGTTTCATAGGTTTGGATCCTGGGCACAGACCTACACACTGCTTGTCAAGCCATGCTGTGGCAGCATCCCATATGAAAAATAGAGGAAGATTGGCACAAACGTTAGCTCAGGGACAATCTTCCTCAAGCAAAAAGAGGAAGATGGGCAACAGATGTTAGCTCAGGGCCAATCTTCCTCAGCAAAAAAAAAGGGGGGGTACGTTTAGTCTACCTTAGATTTTTTAGTGTTATTAACAACAGTGAAGCTCTCAGTACACTGAGGCAGGCGTAGAAGAGAGAGAACAAGTAATAAAAGCTAATGTTTAGGTGCCAGGCACTGTTGTTAGCACTCTCTATACATTAACCCATTTAATCCTCTACAAATCCCATCTTGTTATTTGGATGGGATACTAATCTTATCTTCCTCCTCAAATAAGTAAATGAAGGCACAGACAGGTAAAGTAACTCGTCCAAGATTTATCTGGATGGTAAGTGAAAGCACCAGCATGTCTCTGTTCCCAACTTACTCTAGAAGAACAGTACAGTGGGCCCTCTGGCTGTAGGTTCTGCATCCAGGGATCCAACCAAACGCAGATCCAAAGAACTACGATGGCTACATCTGTACTGAACATGTAAAGACTTTTTTTTCTTGTCATTATTCCCTAAACAATACAATATAACAACTATTCACATAGCATTTACATTGTATTAGGTATTGTAAGTAATCTAGAGATGACTCAGAGTACACAGGAGGATTGTGTAGTTGTGTGCAAATACTACGTCATTTTATACAAGGGACTTGAGCATTGTGAATTTGGGTATTTTGGGGCGGAGTGTCCTGGGACCAATCCCTGCACATACCAAGGGATGACTATCTAGTCCAGCTGTCTGTGTCCTTAGCCATGAAGTTGAATTGCCCCAGTAAGAAATGCCCCAGGGCAGAGGACTACCATGGTCATCCAGAACAACAGTGTCCAATATCCGCTATCAGGTTGTTTCCTATTCTGTGGTTTAATTACCTTCAAATAGCCTCAAACACTCATTAGGGTAAGTTCACACAACTATTTCACATGATTCGTGCAATAGGGAAGAGGAGAGGATGTATTGCCATTTGGAGGCGAAAGAGAGTAGAGATTGTTGCTGCGATGTGGCAAGGTAGCTGGGGGTGGGCTGGGGGGCACCCTGGAGTGATCAGGAAGAAGCTGTGTGCAATACACCTACTCCAGGATCTTGATACTTAAAATGGAGAGAATATTGGAAGACGTGAAGGAATTGAGAAAATCATTACAATGAGGCACATAGAGTTTTACTTTTGGTGATCTTTGGTGCTCTATGAAGGAGACACACTTCCCAGACACGCCTGCTTCCTTGCTACCTGCAGGCAACGTGATCTTAATGTTTTTTTTTTTTTTTTTTGAGGAAGATTAGCCCTGAGTTAACTGCTGCCAATCCTCCTCTTTTTGCTGAGGAAGACCGGCCCTGAGCTAAAATCCGTGCCCTCTACTTTATATGTGGGATGCCTACCACAGCATGGCTTAGCCAAGTGGTGCCATGTCTGTACCAGGGATCCGAACCGGCGAACCCCAGGCAGCCGAAGCAGAACGTGTGAACTTAACCGCTGTGCCACCGGGCTGGCCCTTTACATGATCTTAATCAAATCACCTTAGATACTGATCACCAGACCCATCTCTGCTTTCCTACGTTACCTGCATAGGGCCTCAGCTAAAAACAGGAGGACGATAGTTGAGTTAATGGATTTTAATTCTATCTTCTTGATTGTCTTTTTTTCCTCTTCTTTTCCTACATCCCCTCTTTAGCTTATGCATATCATTTTTCATCTCTCATTTTTGTATTTTCACCTCAGTCTATTTTCTCCTTCTAGTCATTGGTCTTATTACACAGAAGCCATGTCTCTTTACTCTCTTTTGAGTGGGGAGATGGAATATTGTTGTCGGAGAGCTCAATCTCCTTCCTGCCTCAGTGGCACATTGTCCTGGGGCTGCTGAAATAGCTGTCCAGCTCTCTAGCTGCAAAGACAAATTCAAATTAGGAATCTTAAGCTTCAAATCCCTCATTTGCACTGGCCCTTTCCACGATCTTGCAGAGGGCCATACAAGAGTGTGCATGTTCTCATATGTTTTTGTAAAATTTGCAAGAGTATGATATTTTGATAATAATGGTTACGACTCACTATCTCTTTTCACTCCCACTTATCGCCCATCATATTTCACCTCATGTAAGGTGACAATGGCATGGCCACAGGATTTGGAGATCTGGTGAGGGGGAGTTCGTTTAATTTGAATTTAACAGCATGCATTTATGTGTTTTGCAGTCCCTTCTAGGAGTTAAGTTACTGCTAGCTGCCTGGTGTAGGAGAGGCTTCTAGGGAAATTCCTACTGCCCGCCATGCCAATTCATCCTTAACTGAGATAGCAGAGCTGGAGATCAGCTCGTGTCATGACATGACTGGCTCACCTAGAACCTGAAGATTTAAATGCACAGAACCAAAGCTAGTCTGTGGAAAGTTCTTCTAAATCTTACACACATGGTATAGATTTCTCAAATTTACAACAGTCCTAACAATTTACATGGTATTACCCAATGTTCCTGGGGACTCAAAGAAACTTTCAATTATCATTATTTGAAAAGGTGATCAAAGAAGGTACAAACGAGAAAAGTGGGGAACTATTACAGAATCATGGTTAGGCATGTTATTTAAATCGTGTTTAACTATTGAAAATACTATGCAAAATTTTGGATTTTTATGATGTTTATGTATTCCTCAGTTTTTTACGTTTGTAACTTGTTGTGCTTTATTTTCTTATTCTAAACGAAATATCTTTTGTATTTAATTTTGTATTCTTTTACCTAAAGAGGGTCCAAAAATTATATAAGCTGCAGCCCCAAGAAAATCTAGATCTGGCCTCGTCTATGGTTGAGTTCTTCCATCTCTGAGTCAGTGGCCACATTCTGTGGGCCTTCCGAGAGTCTGATGTCCGTTTGAGGTAGCCTAAGTTTCATAAAGCAGAGCTAAGCTACACAATAAAATGAGGCCTGCACAAGGTTTTCTTAATCCAGCTCCATCTGTCTTATACTAAACTCAATTCTTCTCATATCTTGACATCGGATTCTCTATTTATTTTATTTGTAAACATTACCGTGAAGTTTTTCCTTATTTGAGTCTTGTTGTAATTTTAGTGAGAAGCTGAAAAATGCTGCATGGGAGGATGTCACCTAGATATCCTTTGAGACCAGAAGACTTGATGAACTCTTAAATCTTAGCTGGAACATGTCTAGACATTTAAAATTGTGTCCTGTGTCTTCATAGGAAGACACTTGTTCTGATTATCCATATCAGTTCTCTTAATTTGCACTGAGGTATCCTTTTCATATATCCGCTGGATTTCTTTCTTGTCAACCTGATAAACAATGGGAGTCCCAGGGGAACATATGCTTATCCTCTATTGAACCTTAAAATGGATTCTTTCAGCGACCGAAGTGAATTCTGGTTAAATAGTTCTGGTCCAGATGGAAGGAGAAAGGAACGGTTTAAGGTTATGACAGCTTAGGTTGATGACAGTTTTGACTTTACAAATTTGGAGATCTAGAAACCTGGGGAAGAGAAAGAAGGTTGGCAAAGCTGGAGGAAGCTTCTCAGAAAACTTCACCTGTCTTCCGGAGAACTGCTTTGTTGTGTTTGTCACAACGATCAGCGCTTACCTGGGACAGACACTGTAATTCTTGCTGGGCATAGCCTCTCTCACGGGGAGCCTGGCAGCGCAGTGATCCCATTTTTTTCTTTTCCTGGAATGTCAGCCAGGGTCAAGAGTAAGGAGAGATAAGTAGCATTATGAGCTTCCCATTCAGGGTCACCTTCAGTGCCAAGGAACCAGCGATAAAACCCAGATGCGCCCCCTGGCTGTCCCCCAGTTACCCTTTGCCTTCAGCACACTCCCTCCAAGTCATGAAACTCTCAGTAGTTCTGCAATGGTCTCTCCCCTCCTCCTTCAGAAGTGCAACAGGAGTGTATATGTCGGATTGGTTTTTGTTTCCGGGTAGACTCATCAACCTTCTGATAGTAATCCCTCCAAGTTTCTGGCATGTATTGAAATTTCCTTTGTTTCCAGTGCTTGTTCATGGAGTCAGTATTTATTCACTCATTCATTTGACAAGCTTTTATTGAGCACTCACTATGTGCCAGCGTCTGCTTCAGGTGCTCAGGACACCAAGATGAATTAGAGAGATAAAATAAGTCCTTGTCTTCCTCACCTGCTAGTGGAGGAAAGAGACAACAAACAAACAATGCGTTGGCTGCATTTATTCATTCTAAGGTATTGTCACATTGACAACTCTGAAATTGGGGTATATTTTACAAAAGATGACACTGTGTAACTGCTGTCAGACAGGTGGCAGTCGTGATGCAGCTTTCATTGCTTAGACGTGTGCAAACTTGTCCTCAACTATTCTACTGTCATTGGTTTCACTGAGTTGTCAGTGCGTGTTTGCTGGTGCTCTGCACGTTGAATTTAATTATCTTTCAAAACATCTTCAAAAAGATTATGATTTGGCTTTGAAACAAAAAGCTATTGTGTAGACCAAAAGGCATAGCAATGGGGCATAAATTTGGTATTAGAGAAGCAAATATTTGTTATTGGAGGAATGGATGCAATTTCATCTTTTCTTGCAAAACAACCATTGGATTTTACAGAACCTAAGGAAGGAACATGTCCACAAGTAGATGATACCTATCATAAGCCAAACAGTGCAGCTGAATGCAGGAGAAATTGCCAGATCCTCCAATAGAGATGAAGACTTCCAAGCAATGCGAGGCTGGTGTAATTGATTCTTACATCCCTCATGACTCCCTTTGAGACATCATGCCATCACTTTATTGCCAGTGGATTTTTAAAATTTTCTTTGTTAGTGGTATGCAAATTAACGGTGCCTTACGTTTCATGATGTTTTAGATCTGATGAAATTCAGTAATAAGGTGTCAGGTAGCGACAGCTGCTATGGAGAAAAGTAAAGCAGAGCCAGGCAGTGCAAAGCAGTGACGAGGAGGATGGGGGGCAGCGCTACTTTAGATGCAGCAGTAAAGGAATCGTCTTTGAGGTGACCTGAGAATAGAGGCCAGCGTTGATTCAAGGAAGAAGTCATGGGTCAACCTGGGAAAAACGGATTCCAGGTGGAGGGAACAACAAGTATAACACTAAGTTAAGAACACATTTGGAATGTTCAAGGAACAGCTGAAAGATCTCCCTGGGAATGCCTTGGAGAGAATTCAGAAGTGAGGGTGGGCAAGGAGGCAGGTTACATGGGGCCCAGAGACCATGATGGAGATTCTGGATTTTACCCTGAGTGTCATAGGGAGCCATTCAAGAATTTTGAGCAGGAGAGCGACATTATTAGATACATGTTTCAAAAGATGAGTCTGGCTACCATTGAAAATTGACTGTAGGAGGTGAGGGTGGAAGTAGGGTTACAAGTTAGAAGAGGATTCGAGAAAAAAATAGGAGGCGAGAAAGTGGAGATGGATTTTGCCTATCAAACTCAGGACTGAATTTGAGCAGATGTGGATCAGTAGCGGAGCTGTGCGTGAGGTCTAGAGAGGGTTTGAGTTTTCTTTTTTAATTACTCTTTTAAGATGGGAGGCATTAGAGCAAATTCGGATGATGACAGCTCTGCCATGCTCCAGGAGAAAGAAGCTGGTGAGGCAGGAGGGGAGAGTAATCGAGTAATTCTTCCTCCCCCTGTGCCCTGGGGTCTTTTCACGTGAAATATGGAAGGGGTTTGGAAGGCACCTGGGCTCCCATTTTTCTCTTACCCGAGATTCTATTTCTTTTTAAGGATACACACTTCCAGCTGCTGGCTCTCTCCTGCTCTCATTCCTCTAGTCAGGGCTCCACATGGCTCTACAATTCGGTGCCCTCGTTCGTGGAAGTACTGTGGTTGTCTCCACGTTTAATTCCATTTATCTTCAGCCCTTTTGCCCTAGCAATAAACGTTTCATTTCCATGGAAAGTGAGTTCTAAGAAACAGAATTTTATAGTTCAGCAGGTGGCAAAGAGTCACATTTTCCTGAGGCTTTATAGCTTCTCTTTATGCAGAACCACGGTCTCTGGGCTTCTCAAAAATGCTTACAACTTTTCTCTTTCAGATAGTTCAAATATGTTTAGGCAATCAGAACAGTTACTTAATAATGTACAAAGTGGTTTCCTCACAGATATTGTCTGAGGAAATCGCGGTATAACTTTTATCTTAAAATTCTTCTGCTGAGATCAAAGTCGAGTTCTAAAACATGCTGAGCCATGGGATGTTCAACCTGCCCAGCTTCTCCCTCTCATCAGCCATACTGCTTTTCTCCACTTTTCTCTACACTCCTCATCCTCCCCTTCCTGTCTTTCCACCCTTTTCTGGAAACAGAAAACTATATTTGGGGGAAGCGCACCTGTGAAATGTGCAGAGAAGGAAGCACAGGCGTCTCACCTCATAATGAGAATACGTGTGTGTGTGTCTAGATAAAATGTTTATATAACGAGAATAAATGCATATATACATTTGTTATTTAACAAATAGTAATACATATTAAATATTTATAGCATATAAATTATGTAATACAAATTGTTTATAAATTATAAATGTAATAGTATTTGTTATTTGTTATTAAAATCTCATTCAGGGGAAAATGTATATACATTGTCATTGTAAATAATAAGAAAATATGCATACACTCATGTATATATACGTATATAGAGAGAGAACATGTATTTATGTGGAGAGAATATTTGCAGATTATATATATATATAAACGAGATGAGAATGTATACATTTTCCCTCTGAATGAGGTTTTAATATCAGCTTGACTTAATCACAATTTCGGTTGTGAATCCAGAGTCATATTCCTTGAGTGGGTGGTGTAAAGAAAGGTTGGGATGTTATCTCATATACAGCTAACCTGCTTTTTTTATGACTTATGAATGGCCTGCTATTCCCTACTTCCCTTCCAGTGCCTTAATCCACAGCAGAAAGCTTCCTGGGAAGACTTGCGCTGCCCCCTCGCCCCTCCTCCCATGGCCCCGTTCTACTAATGACTCCCTCTAAGCCAAGAGAATGTGTTAGTTGGCATAAAACAGACGCCTCTTTCCAGCTAACCCATCCTCAAAACATGCTGCCAAACAAGATCATCAAGTTCTTTCATCACTGCTTCAGACCTAAAGGGAAGTGCTGGGCCCAGGCCATAGAGAGAATGACTGCTGGAGCTCCAAGGGCAATGGGGGCAGGGCTGGTCTCAGGCCGAAATGGGGAATCTGGAGGAGTCTGGGGACAGAGCCTGAAGTCACCTGCCCCTCTCTTCTGCCCTCTGCCTCACCTCTCCCTGTCGGTCTCCCTCAGCTCTTCAGGGTCCTTTCTCCTCCTGCACTTTCCCCACCATCTCTCAGCAGACTCCTCTCTACGTTGAAGAATTTGCCACTCTTTATAGGAATCTTTCCCAGCCTGCCACAGCTCCCCTATCTGCCCATTTCAGTTTCTCTGTCCTGTGTCCTATCCCTTCACGTCAATGATCTTTGTTAAGAGACGGGTGTGTTCCGTGCTGATATGACAATGGCTGTTAATGCACTCAATGTGTTACCCTTCTAGGCAAGATAGTTATATTTTAACAGTGAAGCATAGAACAGATGAAACCATTTTTCTATCTCAATTCCCCTGAGCAATACGACATGCTAATCTCTCCTTGAAGAGTGGTTCAAAGCAAGACACCAGGGACCAAGAACTGGGTTTGATTGGCCTCTCCACCACTTACCAACTATGGGATCCTGGGCGACTTCATTCACTTATTCATTCATTCATTCTCTCCACAAAGAATTTTTCAGCATAGACTTTATGTGAGTCTGTCCTAGCCCCTGTGGCTATAGAGATTGGAAAAACAAAATCCTTGCTCCTGCAGATCTTATATTCTATAGCGGAGATGTGCAATTAAACAAAAACGTGAAGTTTTTAAACACTTCGTGGTTTTGCTTCTGCATGAGTTAAATGTGACTAATAATAATATTTCTTTCCTGGTGATGTTGTAGGCATCAAATAAGAATGCAACACATTACATTAGCTAAATACTCAATTACATTAGGTAAATATAGTTTTTTGTTGAAACAGCTGTCACCACTCAGTGATTCTTATCTGGGGAGGAGGGGAGCATACCCCTGCAGGGACCTTTCACAACTTGTGTGTCCAATAAGCTTTCCCTTCTCTCTTCTTCTGGTAAGAGAGTCTATCCACACCTAGTCCAGTACCTCATCCTTCTAGCAACCGTGTATTGTTCCAGAGGGGAGCACCTGACTCCAAAAGACCCCGTCTGAGTCCTTCTCCTGGACCGACGTATAAACTGTGAGTGAAAGACGCTCTCTTTATGGGGAGTTCTAAACTGGAGTTACTCAGGAATCTGCCACGTGGGGAAGGCCTCTCTGCAGGAGAGAATGAGGTCACCTGAGAAGAAAAGCAGAAGCGAGAAGCAGAGATGCTAATAATAACGTTATAAATCCGTGTCAAGCATACATTTAACTCTCTTAATAACCTTCTAGGTAACTACTATTGTTATCCCCATTTTAAAGATGAAGAAACTTGGCACAGAAAGGTTAGGTAACTGCCCAAAGTCACACAGTTAATAAGTAACAAGACCAGGAGCTGAACCAGACACTTGGGCTCCAAAATCTATGCGTTTGACCTGATCTCTCTCTTCTCTGGCTGTGTACGGTCCAGGGTTGCAATCTCTCAGGTCCTGGTTCCCTCAGTCCTTCCTTTGATTCCACGAGCAACAACAAAATCCTTCCCAAGTATGTGAGATTATCTGTATCTATGCTTGTATCCTCTATATCTCTCCTTATCTACATCTATCTATTTTTGTTCCTGAAGTTGGTTTGAGTTGAGTTTCTGTTACCTGCAACTGACAGAGTCAACTGCCTGAAAATTATATCAGAACATTCTTAAATATGTGAGTCATCGGAAGAAATCCCCTCAGCCGATTCTAGTATGCCCCCAATTACATTAGTCCACCAATCTCTATTTGGGAATTAACACCTAAACATAATTTTATTTCTAGAAGTAGCTTTTTTCTAATAGAGTCAATGCTTGGGGATAAGTGCAGTTAATTGGAATCCCTCTAGAATTACCTTCTGTGTTGACTTTGTCTTTGAGTCTCATGGTACCATGCCCTTGACTGTCTGGCTGAGTTCCTCACATAGAAACTACCCTGAAACTGAAGCCCATTGCAGAGTTTCACTATATTGATGGTTACTTAGCATGAATGTTATTTATAGAACATTGTTTAAAAGCTGTATTAATATAAAATTTCTCTGTGAATTTTTACATAGGTGACTAATTTATCAGCTTGATCCATATATACAATTGCATTTTAAACGTAAGAACTCATATGCATTTATGAGAATCCTCTGTGAAGCTTCTAGTTTCATGTTTAAATTGTCTAAGAAACTCAGTCCAAAGAGGTAACTTCTGCATCCAAATGAGAAGCATAGAGAATGCTAGGACTTTCTGACTACTGTGGTCTATTGTTTCTTTTCATCCTACTAGAGAAACTACATTGGACATTGGTACTGCATAATTTGATGGGTTTTGTCTCCTTTGGAATGATAACTTGCTGGCTTTTATTCCTACAGCAGCTGAAATGGTTTTTCCATGTGTAAGTTCCCAAGGTTATGGTTTCTTTTAATTTATCGTGCATAATCCAGTCTTTGTTCTCAACATACTGATGTCAGTGCTAAGGTGGTTGGTCCAAAGGAGTGTCATGCTAGAGCAGAATCAGATATCCCTGATCATTGATGAGACTCTCGGTGTCCTTCACTGCCAAGATACCTCGGTTTACTCAATTTAGGGCTATCAGAAGGGGGAACTATAAAATCTATTGCCCACTTAGAGACTCAAGCTAAATGGACCTCTGGGGAAATATGGCAGCCACCGTGAAAAATGTACATGCTTGTCCTATCACTGAAGATATGATTAGATCTCACTTACTTGATGTAAAAGAAAGTGCTCAGAACAAAAGAAATATTTTGCATTCATGCAAGGACTTTGATGTAAAAAAGTTGGCCTGGGACACACTGACAAGGAATTCCATAACCTTGAAGCTACCTAATACGTAAACAGCTTTGCCCATACTCTGCAATTCCAGGACCTATGAAGGACAGATATCGCTGTCCCCTCTGTGGGTCACCTGCAGAAGAAAGGAGCTTGTTCCAGCACCCAGGGGAAGAGTTCTGGGGGATCAGGGACTCTTACTGAGAGCTGTGGGTAAATCCTCTGGGTAGGATGAGAAGGAGCTTGTAGTTCTTAGACAGCAGAAGTGACGGAAGAGGCTTACCTGCCAAGACTCACCAATGTCTAAGTTGCAGCTGCAGAATCAGATATGAATGAATAAATGCCACATCTAAAAGGAACCGGAGAGGCATTTCTCACTATGATTAACTTCCAGGTAGAAAAATGGAAGCTCCTCTGGCATAGATGATATTTCCAATAAAAAGAAGTGAATTGCTGCTAGATAACTTGCATATTCAGAAAAGATATAAAGTGGTCTTAATAGCAGAATTGCTGTCTCTGCCAATGCTCACAGTAATTTCAAAAGGCCTATTCACAAAGCACTTTCTCAGATGCACAAAATCGTTCATGACTGGGCTTTCTGTGCAAAAAAGAGGAAAAAATATTCAGATATGCAGAGTCAGTTTCTTAGGGTAACAGTAACGCAAAGATTGTAATCAACCTGTTGCACATGAATATAATATGGGAATCAGATGAGAATAGTATCTATGGTCTTGGATAGCTATATTTCCCAACACAAACCATGTGGGGAAAGGTGACATGTTCCAGCAGATTCAGAAATACATCACAGGCTTATATGTACAATCTGAAAGCCACTTTTAAATACTTGATAAGACATTTCATTTTTATAAGAATCAGATCAAATAGAAGGGCAAAATGAGTTGCATTCTATGGTTTTTAAAGGCATACTCATTCATTCATTTATTGAAAAAATTATTAAGCAACAGCCAAGCTCCACTCACCATGCCAAATGCTGGGTTTTAACATATGAAGAAACATTGGCTTTCGCCTCTAAACGATTCAAAATCAAATGGAAGAGGTTCAAATAAGTAGAGCACTATAGTGGGAAGTCATATGGCAAAAGAACAAGGAAAGAAGTAAAATCATGGTTGAAATACAGTGTGAATTGCATGGCCAGACCAAGGTGATGCAAACACAGCTTATAAAATTGGCATAAAGGCCAAGTGTTGTCATGATGGAGGCACCTCTCTGTGCAACAGATGAACAGTGCATTTAGAGAAAAAGCTGAATACCTAATACCTAATTTTTTCCGGTTTTTTTATTGTGGTAAAGCACATGTAACAAACTTTACCAACTTAACCATTTTTAAGTGTACAGTTCGGTGGTATTAAATACATTCATATTGTTGTGTAACCATCACCATCATCCATCTCCAGAACTCTTTTCATCGTGAAAACTGAAATTCTGTACCCATTAAACAATAGCTCGCCATTTTCTCTACCCACGAGCCCCTAGAAACTACCATTTACTTTCTATCTCTATGATTTTGACTACTCTAAGTACCTTATATAAGTGGAATCATACAATATTTGTCTTTTTGTAACTAACATTTCACTTAGCGTAATATCTTCAGGTTCATCCACATTGTAGCACATGGCAGAATTTCTTTCCTTTTTTAAAGCTGAACAATGCCCATTGTGCGTATACACCACATTTTGCTTATTCATTCAATTGTCAGTGGACTCCTGGGTTGTTTCCATGTTTTAGCTATTATGAATAACGTTGCTATGAACATGGGTTTACAAATATATTTTCAACACCCTGCTTCCAATTCTTTTGAGTATATACCCAGAAGTGGAATTTCTGGATCACATGGTAAATCTATTTCTAATTTTTTAAGAAACCACCATACTGTTTTCCACAGCAGCTGTGCCATTTTATATCCCCACCAACAGTGCACAAGGGTTCTAGTCTAATACAT
The DNA here is from genome assembly GCF_041296235.1 of Equus asinus. Taxonomy (NCBI): domain Eukaryota; kingdom Metazoa; phylum Chordata; class Mammalia; order Perissodactyla; family Equidae; genus Equus; species Equus asinus. Next base: position 7,554,914 of record NC_091802.1, on the reverse strand, counting down.
TTTTGAACTGTGTTGCTGACAATAAGGATATGAATTTTGTAAAAAATAGTTCAGTTTATAAATATTTATTAAACAATGCTATGTTTAAGATTATGTTCTAAGCATAGCCTAGCATACCATAACTTAGTTTTTAACAAGGAAAAAATAATTGTCAATGTGAAAGTCACAGATAACTTAGGAAAAAAAGACTATATGAAATTAAAATTCCTAAAATTGTACAAAATGATATATATCTTCATTTATAATTGGACATTGATTCAAAAGTTGAGGTGAAAAAATGGACAGGATTCATTCCTAGGTACAGAGGGCAAAAAAAAAAAAATCTGTCTTTCAAATTTAATCATTCATTTTTGTTTTAAGTTCACCTTGTTCTAAAAAGCTTTGAGAAAATTCCCAAGAATGCATTTACTGAAATAAAAACTAGAAATAAAAATAGAAAATTAGAACCATGGAAATAAGAACACAAAAATGCCAAACATAAGTCAACCCATGTCTTATACTCAGGCTTCGAATTTAGGTCTTCTTTTCCCTGGTGAAAAGAAAGACATGATTTGTTACCTAGTGCCTATTATCAGACATCAGAAGAACACTGAATTCTAAAACTTTGCTGCTCAAAATGTGGTCCTTGAACCATCAGCATTAACACCAATGGGAAGATTGCTAGAAATGAAAAATATCAAGCTGACCCTTGACCTACGGAATCAGAATCTGCATTTTAGCAAGATCCAAGGTGATTTATATGTACGTTAAAGTTTGAGAAGCACTGTTCTAAAAGACATCCTCCACCTGGGATTTCATACAGGAAATCTTGAGTGATATAACAGGCAGTGTATCTACAGGATTTTTTATGACAAATTCAGTAAATAACAGAATATATCTGCTTCTTATAACAGTTTTTGAAATGAGATGGGATATAATAATAAAAGTAACCTAAGGCAAAGAGTTCTTAGACATGACACCAAAAACACAAGAAAAACTTGGTAAATTGAACTGCATCAAAATTTAAAACTTTTGCTCTGAGAAAGACCTTACTAAGAGGGGGAAAAGACAAGCTACAAACTTGGAGAAGATATTTGCAAGCTATATGTTCCAGAAAGGACTTGTATCTCAGGTATATAAAGAAGTCTTAAAACTCACCAGTAAAACAAGTAAACAATTGAATTAGAAAATAGGTTAAAGACATTGCTATGGGCTGAACTGTGTCCCCTCAGAATTCATGTGTTGAAGTCCTAACCCCCAGTACCTCAGAATGTGGATTTGGAGACAGAGCCTTTAAAGAGGTGATTAAGTTAAAATGAGGCTGTAGGGTGGGCCCTGATCCAATCTGACTGATGTCCTTATAAGAGGAAACTTGAACACACACAGAAACATCAGGCATGTGTGCACAAAGAGGGAAGACCATGTGAGGACGCAGCGGAAAGGTGTCCACGTGCAAGCCAAGTGACACCTGATCTCAGACTTCCAGCCTCCAAAACTGTGAGAAAATAAATTTCCGTTGTTGAAGCTGCCCAGTCCGTGGTATTCTGTCGTGATAGCCCAAGCAAATGCGTACAGACATAAACAGATATTTCACCAAAGGGAATGTACAGATTGCAGATAGGGAAATGCAGATTAAAACCATGATGAAATAACACCACACACCTATCTCAACAGCTAAAAGAAAAAGTAGTGATAACACCAAATGCTGGTGAGGATGCGGAGAAACTGGATTTCTCACGCACTGCTGATGGGGATGTAAAATGGTCCAGTTGCTATGGTAAACAGTTTGGCGACTTCTTAGCAGAGCAGGCACGCACTTACCATACAACCCAGCCATCACATTCTTAGACAATTATCGCAAAGAAATGAAAACCTATGTTCGTACAAAAACTTGTATACGAATGTTCATAGCAGCTTTATTCATAATAGCCAAAAGGTGGAAACACAGATGTCCTTTAATAAGTGTCCTTCAATAAACTCTGGTACATTCACATGCAGTCACGCACCACATAACAACGTTTCGGTCAACAATGGACCTCATATACGATGGTGGTCCCATAAGAGTACCATACAGCTGGATGTGTAGTAGTCTATACCATCTTGGTTTGTGTAAGTGCACTCTATGATGTGCGTGGAACAATGAAATCACCAAACAACGCATTTCTCAGAACTATCTCTGTCTTTGAGACGCATGACTGTAATGGAATCCTACTCAGCAATAAAATGAGAGGAACTATTGATAAACACAAGTTTGGATGGCTCTCAAGGGCATTATGCTTAGTGAAAAAAGCCGATCTCAAAAGATTACATACTTTATGATTCCATTCATATAATGTTCTCTAGACGACAAGATTATAAAGATGGAGAACACATGGGGTTTCCAAAGGACAAGGACGAGGGTCTGGGGATGGGTGTCACCATAAAGGTATAACATGAGACAGTTCCTTCGTGGTGATTGAACAGTTCTAAGTCCCGATTATGGTCGTGGTTGCACAACTTTACACATGGGATCACATTGCATAGAACTACACACACACACACACACACACACACACAGAAATGAATGCATATAAGAACTGGTAAGGGGGCCGGTCCCATGGCTGAGTGGTTAAATCCTTGTGCTCCGCCTTGGTGGCCCAGAGTTTCGTCGGTTCGCATCATGGGCGTGGACCTAGCACCACTCATCAGGCCATGCTGAGGCAGCGTCCCACATGGCACCACTAGAAGGACCTACAACTAGAATATACAACTATGTACTGGGGGGACTTTGGGGAGAAAAAGAAAAAAAGCAAAAAACTTAAAGATTGGCAACAGATGTTAGTTCAGGTGCCAATCTTAAAAAAAAAAAGAACTGGTGAAAACTGAGTAAGATCTGTAATCTAGTTGACAGTATTATACCAATGTCAGTTTCCTGGTTTTGGTATTGTACCACCGCATATAGATGTCACCATTGAGGGAAGCTGAGTGAAAGATATATGGGACTCTCTGTACTATTTTAACAATTTCCTCTGAGTCTATAATTATTTCAAAGTTAATATAAAAAATAAAATGAAGCATAAGGGTTTTCCAGAGCTATAGTCAAACTTGCAACCAGGTTATCATGATAAGTCTCTAATTCATTTATCCAATTGTCCTAGAAGCAGCATCAGCAACAAAGGAAATTCAGCAGGGGAGCGAGGGAGCTTGCAAAAATTTAGTTCAGAACCAGACACAGGATAGAAAGTTGTGAAGACTGACAACAGTTTCAAGTGTTGGAAAATGTATTCAACATCCAAAGGTGAGAAATGCATCTGAGACAAGACCAAGGTGGGGCAGCTGGATAGCATCGCAGCCATTCTAGCTGGCATTTAACGGCCCTATTCTTTAGGTGGTGGCTTTTAGCCCGGGGGCATCTTACAGCACTGTGTAGCCCATTGACCTGAGAAGGAAGAGAAGAAGAAAAGGTTCTTTGATACATCTTCCATTCAACCATTAGAAAATGCTTGCTTAACAAAAACATTTTAGTGAAAATAAGAAAATAACAGAGTGATAAACAGGCTAAGTCTAATTCTACCATTTGGAAATGATACAGTGGAAGCAGGATCTATCATATTTGACTTTTATGATTATAGTGCAATCATTCACACATTGCTGGTAGGAAGGTAACATGGTACAACCACTCTGGAAAACAGTTTGGCTTTTCTAAAAATCTAAAATGCATTTATTATACAATCCAACAATCATACTCTTGGATAATTCTATGAAAAGTAAAGGAGAAAATTTCACATCGCAGAAAAATGAGAATAAAACAAAGCACAATACTTTTCTAAAACTGTTCAAAATGTGTTGAATTACCTTTAAAGCTGTCCCCAATTATATCAGATAATTAGGCGGTTAAATTGCTCCCATTGAGGAAATAAGTGCTCAGGAAAATAATTTTGTTCCTAAGCAAAGCACTTTTACATCTTTCTTTGTCAGTGTGGATTCCGGCTCATCTGAGCGTTCATTCTTGCCAACAGGGCACGTAATGCCTACAGGGTAAGAGTTGTTTCTACAATTGCTTCCTTTATAAGTAAATCCACGTCTCCGTGTCAGAGAATTTGAATTTACCTTGGTATTTTGATAATCCTATGATTAGACATAAAGCACTGTAATAACTTCTTTAATTCTATTTCACAACATTTTCAGATTTGATAAATAAGACTGATTAACTTATAATTTTATTTATACTTTAAAGCTTGAGAAATTACGAAATGTTAATCTCGGTCTTTGTCCTCTAGGCACCTTCGGAAACCTCATTTTCCATGTAGGTGACAACATGCAGCTTCCTTTAAAAAAAAAATCCCCCTTAGACCTAGTACGAAGAATTTATATGAAAATGTACTCTAAACCCATGGCGGGGAGGCATGGCTCCCAGCCCTCTGCTGAGGCCCTCTTCTGATGCCTGCATGCCTGGTGTTCTATTGCAGAGTCCCTGTTTATTGGAAACGGGCCACTGGATCCGCTCACTTGGATACCACCACCAGCCCAGCAGATTCTGCCAGGTGAGGGTGAGTGGATTTTCCATAATGCAAGCCCTCGCCATAGCATTCCGGTTCAGGAATCTCAGTGTTTAACCAATACCTGAAGTCGGAACCTTTTGAAAGGTAAATGTTTAATCTTTTGGCTCCCTATTACAAACTGTCAAGGGCTCCCCAGCAAACTCCTCCCATAGCAGCTGCCACATTCCCGCAGTCTTTTTAAAAATAGATGTAGCATATATTGGTAGAATTGGACAGATAACAAATAAAGAGTGAGCTTTGCACTTCTGTGCTTTAACTATCTGAGAAAGACCAGGTCATATAACTCAGAACTTCAATGAAGGTTCCAGACTCTTCTCTTTGGCTGAGTTTTGGAAATAGTATAATGCAGGGTAAATATTGAGCTGAGTCCTAGACTACACGAGTTCTAGTGACAAGCTCTGTTTGGTTATATCACCATAGTTCTGTATTTAATAATTCCTGGTTCTGAATGATCGTTAAGCAGGGTGTAAATTTCTTTGTTAGAATATCTGCTTAACTTGAACCACCTTGAAAGAAAATGGGCTGTTTCCTCAACCATTTCCTGGATTCGGTGCCTCCCTTTCATGCAGCTGGTGATTCTTGGCTCTGTGCTCATCTGTGTGTTTATGATTTCCTGTTAGTCTATTTGTGACTAGAGTGTCTGTTACTCACAGCTCACCTGGAGAGCTCTACCCAGAGGGAAGGACGATCACCAGGTTGGGCACGCTGCAGCATGGCTTCAGCAACTGGAGTGATGAGCTACAAGGAGAAGTGAGCCAGCGGCAAGTTTCCGAGAATGAGGGCTCACTTTCCCTGCAGGCATCATAGAAGCACCAGGGTACTCCCACTGCTCTTCAATACAAGTGCCCACATTTTCTGCTCCTATCAGTGAGCATATGGTGATGATGTGTAGAACAGTCAACCTATCTCATTGCCCTGAAAACCACAATCCAACCCAACATACCTTAACTGCCCCAGAGCCCCTCCTGCTCCTAGTTCTTACCATTCACAAGGTGAGGGCACACCTGGCGCTGTTCCATCTTTTGGCAACAGCCCTCTTTTATTTATATTTTTGCCCATGATTTCTCTTGTCAATCTTCACTTCATCTTCCAATGATTTCTCACAGTTTTCCACCATTGGCCCTTTGCTTTTTCTTTTAATGAGAATGTGAACTGTTTATGAATGTGATTTCTGCCATTTCTGAGGACGTGGGGGTCAGTGGAGAGGTAGGCTGTAGAATGATCTTGATCCACCCTTTGAATTATCTCCAGCTCTCCCTTTCTTTCTCACTGGGCCGTATTTCCTGATAGTGCCTATAACATTCCTTCTTTGGCTCTTTCATGGAAATTGGCTTTATACCTCTTCCTCTGAAATTTGTCCAAATATTACTCTCCTCTACTTCTTCATCTGGGCTGGGCAGTGTTCAACCTAATATTTTCAACACCCCTCTTCATTTCTTTCTTGCTATTCCTCTTTCTTGAGCAGAACTACAAATGTGACACAGGTTAACAAACCGTTTGCAAATGTGCTCTCAGAGAGAAGACAGAGAAGCAGAGACGCTGGTACGTGTTACAAATGAGGCTGTTCCCTAACACACTCGAGGGGCTTATCATAATTAACAATGACAGATCCTTCCTGGCTGCAGCTATGCTGAAGTTTTGATTGGTTCTTAGAAAGTTTTATATTAAAGCTCCTCTTATGCCTGTACTCCCCCACTTGAGTGAATGTTGATTTTTTCTGGCTATTGTATATCTCACTTCCAACCTAGCTTACTGCGCACTGCACAGTCCACATCCTTGTATGCTCTTGTGTTTACATAAATACAAATACAGATACGTGGAAACAAAATCCATTTTGAGTGTGGCTTTTATCAGGCACATTCTTTTGAGCTGAAGCCTTGGAAACTCAAGCAGAGCACAGTCAACCTGAAGATTTTGATAAGACTAAATTATAACTTAGCTAGTTATCTGCCATGATTCGAAATTTCAGAGTGCACTGATGTTGCCCATGGCTTCTTTTCATGCAGAAACAAAATAGTTTTTCATTTGACCCCTTTCAATGATCAAGAGAAATTGAAAATTAAGACTTCAGATAAAATCTGACCTAAATGCAAAGGCAAATTCTATCGCCCCCTTAAGTACAGGTCTTCCACGAGGGTGAGGAATAAATGGTCGCAAAAGTGAGATTTTGTAACTTTGCTTGATGTAACAGATTAATTCTTACCTTCTAGTCTTCACCGGTCAATTACAAGCATTTTTTTCTTCTATCAAGTAGTGGGTTGTTTGAGACAAATCTGAGGCAATTCAAGTTCAAAATGTATTGTCTTCTTTTCATCTCCCTGATGATTATTTATGCCCCTGGTGAGAACTAGCTTCCCCAAGTTCACTCAAAGCTATTTAACTTTTCTGGGTCTCAGTTTTCTCTTTTCTAGTACAGCAATACCAATTATGAAGAAGACATGAAGATTCTAAATGTTTACACACCTAAGCAAATCACTTTTAAAAACGATGCAACACTTGACAAAACTAAAAGGAGAAATAGAAAACCCCACTACTACAGTTGGAGATTTTAACATTCTTCTGTCAGTATTTAATAGAATAAGTATGCACAACAGATACCAGTAAGAATATAGAAGATTGGAATAAGTCTATCAACAAAATTCACTTAATTGACATTTGTAGAACTCTACCCTAAAAATAGCAAAATGTACATTCTTTTAAGTACATGATGGAACATTTCCCAAGAGAGACCTTATGCTAGGCTATAAAGCAAGTACTAATGCATTTGGAAAGATTGAAATCACTCAAAGTATACTCTCTGACCACAATGGAATTAATTCAGAAATCAAGAAAGGAAAGATATCTGGAAAATCCAGTAATATTTGGAAATTAAATAAGTAGTTCTAAATAATCTATGAGTTAAAAAAAATCACAAATCAGAAAATATTTTGAATGAATGATAATGATAGCAATATAATTGTGGGTTTCTGTTAGTACATGAAGGAAAAAGTATGTTTAAATAATTAGAAAAAAAAGAGCTAATAATGATTTATCTTTTAAGGGAATTAATTGTGTAATTAAATACCTTCCTAGAAAGAAAACCAAAAGTCCAGATAGCCTTACTGATGAGTTCTATAAAATATTTAAGGATAAAACAATTATCAGTTTTACAAAAACTATTCCAAAAACTAAAAGAGGAAGGCTCATTTTCCAATTTACTTCATGAGGAAAGTATAACTCTGATAACAAAACCAAGGGCACTACAAGAACAAAAAATGTATGACCAATATCTTTCATGAACATGGACATAAAAATCTTACCAAAATATTAGCAAATAAAATCCAGCAATATATAAAAAGATTAACACAACATAGCTAAGTAGGTTCTATTTAAAGAATATGAGGTTGATTTAACATTTAAAAAATCAATCCACATAATTCACTACATTAACAAAATAAAGAAAATGAAATTATCCATTTCAATAGATGTGGAAACAGCATTTGACAAAGCTCAACACCCACTCATGATAAAAACTTTCTGCAAACTGGAATAGAAGGGAATGTCTTCAATTTGATCAACGACATCCAGGAAAAACTTGCAGCTAAAATTGTTTTTAATGGTGAAGTACTGAATACTTTTCCTTGTGACTGTTAGCACAATGAGAATGCCTGCTCTCACCACTTCAATCCAACACTATGTTTGAGGTCGTACTCAGTGCGATAGCATGAGAGAAGAAACAAAAGACATAATGTTATAAAAGGAAATGAAAACTGTCTTTATTTTCAGATAACATAATTGTATATATAGAAAATTCAAAGTAATCTACAAAAAATATAAGAACAATTAAATAACTTTGACAAGTCTGCAGAATACACGGTCAGTATACAAAAATCAATTGTCTGCCTGAAAACCAACGATGAACAAATGGTAAATGAAATTTTAAAAGTACCATTCACAATAGCATCAAAAAACAAGTAGTAAAAACACTTAATGAAAAGTCTGCAAGAACTCCATACTAAAAACTATAAAACGTTGTTGAATATCTGACCTAAATAAATGAAGATGTTTGCGATGCTCATGATTTGGAAGACTTACTATTGTTAAAATGTCAAGTATTCCCGACTTGATCTAGAGATCCAGCAACTTCCCAGTCAACAACCTAGCAGTCTTTTTTGTAGAAATTGATAATCTGATTTTAAAACATATATGGAAATGCGAAGGACCTTGTACAGCCAAAAATAATTTTGAAAAAGAATAGAGTTAGAAGACTTACTCTACCTGATGTTGAAACTTACTATAAAGCTACAGTAATCAAGATATAGTGGTATTAGTATGAGCATAGAAAAATCAATCAATGGAACAGAACAGAGTTCAGTAACAGAAACACTCATATAGTCAACTGATTCGTAACAAAGGAGCTGAAGCTATCAAATGAGGAAAGGAAATCTTTTCAATGAAAGGTAGTGGAAAAATTAGATATCTATATGGAAAATTGAATTAAGTTCAATAAATTAGAATATACAGTAGTGGTAAATTCATTAAGTAGTCAAAGATCTATCTCTTTTTTAAAAAAGTGAAAAATGGTAAACATTACACGTATATAGGGAAAAAACCATAAAATATACATAAGATAATACTTCATTGATCCTCTGAAAATTCGTGCGACTACCTGGGTTAAACAGATGATTTTCTAGCAAAATATAAATGAATTCAACTGACTCAGCAGACATAGGAGATCGAATCGACCTATGTCTATTAAACCTTTAAGGACCAGATAAAATTAATTGTATGTTTCAGAGCATATTTTTAGGAGGAAGGATTTTAATCTATTTTGAAATTCAGCATTGCATTAATTTTAAAACCTGAAAAACACAGAACAAAAAGAGAAAAGCAAAGAGCAGCTTACTCATATGAATACAGGCATAAAAATTTGAAATTAAATAGTAGAAATTAGATTCTAGCAATTCTTATAAAGAAAAAAATGCCCTCTAATCAACTGATGTTCATTCAAGGAACGATATGGTTCAATATTAGAAACTAAATTAAAGATGCCAATAGTAGGACCTCCATTAATATATTAAGCCAAAGAAGAAGGTGGTTATTGAGATAGGTGTCAACAAGGTAATGTGTTTGATAAGATTTGACATTCATTCCTGTTAAATCAGGAATGGATGTATATTTCCTCAAATGCAAAATTAATATCTGAGAATCTAATCAGTGTCATGCTCAGAGGTAATTAAAAGCAGGTCCATTAAAGTGAGAATGAAACAAGGCCCTCCCTCTACTCACTAGTCAACATCATTTTGGCTGCATTAGCCAGTGCATTGGAGATGAAAAAAGAAATAGGAAGAGTAAAATTTAAAAAGAAGAGGCAAAATTATCTTTAATTATAAATGACAGTTTTACCCTTGGAAAGTCCAAGAGAATCAACTGAAAAACTTAGAAGTCAAAGAATTCAAAAAATTGATCCGTTTTTAAATTCACATTAAAAAAAACAATAATGTCCTACAAAAATAATTATGTGGAAATAAACTGGAAGAAAAGATCAATTTAGAAAAGACAAAGAATAAACTTGACATATATGATCAACATGAAAGATGCTTTAAAACTGGAAAGACTTAAAAGACGTCTTACTAAACAGCAATACATCCTATTCTTAGAAAAGAAAATCTCAGTATTGGACAAATATCAATTATCCCTTAATAAATCAATGCAATACCAGTAAATATGGTATCAAGATTTTGTTGTGAACCAACATAAGCTGAATCAAAAGTTTAAGTGAAAAAAATAAATGTGGAAGCCATTTTTTTAAAGAAAGATTTTTGAGTCTGATAGGATTTGCCCTATTAGACATGAAAATGCATTATATTTACTTACTAGAATCACTAAAACTTTCTGGTGTTGAAGCATAAATAGAAGGATCAGTTCAACACAAGCCTATAATACATGCAAATGCACTTGGCAATTTAGTTCTTGACAAAGGTGTTACTTCATGTTATTTAGGAGTGATCGTTTATTCAGTAAACGAGCTGGGAATAATTGGTCAATAATCTGGGTAAATAACCAGTACCTCGCTCCAAAATAAATTCCAGGTGGATCAAAACATTAAATGTGAAAATGAGGTACTAGAGGAAAAAGTGGAAATTGTTGTTAAGCTAGCATTTCTTCTTTTAGGAATATGCACTAAAGATTCATTTTGTCCATGGTAATAAGGATGCGTGTTCAAGGCTGTTTACGGCAGCTCTGCATGTACTAGCAAATTCCGCCTACGAGAAGCACACCAATAGGTTAGTTAATCAAAAATGCAGTCATATAATGGAATCTGTTTGTCTCTAAAAAGAAAGAGGCCAATACACACATACATACATACACAGGCATACCCAATGTCCACAATAAGTTAAGTGGAAAAGGCGAAGTACGGGGAGTGTGTTTAGAGTGTTCTCATTGTATACCAAGAATCAGATAGGTAGACACGTCTTTACGGATGTAGATGCCATGTGCAGAAGATTTAAAGTGTATGTTGGTATACCTATAGATAAAGAATATAGGTAGCGATACGCTTGTACATGCATTAAAATTTTCTGAATATAAACCAGAACCCGTTAGGGGTGGGTCTCTGGGGAGAGACCTAGAGTGCTGAGTGGGGAGAGTGACTTTCATTTTATGATATTCAGTTCTGTGTCATTTGAATATTTTAAAATATATGTATAAGAAAAACTGGCTTTTTAAAGTAATACAAAATCCAGACTAAATTAGCTATAAATCAAGAGTCATATACAATTAAAATATAACAAAGTATGGCATCTATTTTGCCTATATCTGATTCTGTTTTCCATCTATTTTCAAATTTCTGGGTTTTTTGTTTGTTTGTTTATCCATGTTCTTAGCTATGTTCCAATAGTTGAACTTGTCAGAACATTTCAAATAACTACATAATTAGTGTACTTTACAACAGTATGACACACATTTCAACGTATAGGTTTTCAGAAGATTCAGTCATTCATTTATGCAACAAATTATTATCAAGAACCTTCTATGTTCCAGCCACGTTCTCTGGCACTTGGATAGACCAGAGAAGAAGCTTGAGGCAGCACCAAGCCTTTCTACTGACTGAAGTTAGAAATTTCTGAGACTACTGTGTAGGTGTGCTTTAGCATAACAAGGAAAGATTTTGGATATATCGAACACAGTAAACAAAGCACTAATTTTTAGAAATGCATCCACAATATTTATTAAGTACAAAACGAAGGGTAGAAATTGATAGCAATTAGATATTGAACAGGGGGCATTAATTTGTATCCAATTATAGGCATTTCAGAATATCTTGCTTCAAACTTATTTAACAGGTGTTGCTGAGCATATGGAGCAACTGAAACACATGTATGGTTGGAGGGAGCACGAAATGGTGCAACCAGTGTGGAGACCTGTTTGGCAGTTCCTTATAAAGTTCAATATTCAGTCACCATATGACCCAGCAATTCTACTCCTGGGCATTTACCCAAGGGATTGCAAAAACATGGGTGAATCTCAAAAACACTATGTTCGGTGAAAGAAGCCAGATACAAAGAATATACACTGTTTGATTATGTTTATAGGACATTCTGGAGAAGATAAATCTACTCTCTAATGACAACAAAGAGACCAGTGGTTGCCTGAGAGGGATATGGGGAAGTTTCTGGGGGTGATGGAAATGTTCCATGGCTTGACTGTAGCAGTAGTTTTATGGGTATATACATTTGTCAAAACACATCAAACAGTATACTACAAATGGGTACCTTTTATTGTATGTAAATGATACCTTGATAAAGTTAATTTAAAAAGAAAAACATCAAGTAAGTAGAATAAATGTCACTATATAAGATTTTCTATTTTGGATGAGGTAATTAAAACAACTCAAAGTCCTAGCATATCTACTAAGAGAAAAATAAACCACACAAGAAAGGCAAGTACAAATTTCCAGCGGTAAAAAGGGAATGACCAGAGAATAAAGGGCATTACATTCAGTCGCCTGAATGTTCCAGGAGTAAGCAAGGAGCTGAAGGAAGTCGAGCCACATCCGGCATCAATTCTTCCATGGCCATGAGTTGCTCTACTTCTGGTGCCAAGGTGGACGTTGGTCTCTCTAAGGCCCTGTGCACACAGAGGGAGAGAGAACTATTTACAGGATGCAGAGGGACCCAAGATGCAAAACCCTCTGGTGTGATTGTGTGCAGAGGAAGAGAGTTGGGGCCTGATTTATGTCTCCATCTGCTCTGGGCTGGCAAGAACCTTAGTGAGAGATGTGCTCAGCAGCCCAACTGTGCTTATGATTTGTAAATAAAACAACGTCAAACAACGACAAGCAAACAGTGTGTGGTGTGTCTTCTGCCCAAATTCAACCATAGAATCAGTGAAGGCCGAGCGTGTGGGGAAAGCAAATGTCTCTGAGGTCAGCATACTATGCTGGTTTAGAAATCAAGGACCCTGGTCTTCACTTTGAAAATGAAACTGCTCAATGTGCAAGAACGGACTTAACATAAATAACGCAGCAGCCTTGTCGAGAGGCCTCTCCAATGCTGGTGGTCTCTGAATACTCACTGTCTGGCATTTCTTGTTACATTTCAAAACCAGAATCATTATAAGCCATATAAATCTGTCACTTCAGTTGAATTTGTACATCTCCAAATCCCTGATTAATTTTTCAAAGATTATCCTCTGCCCAAATGAAGTCCAGGCTCTCTGATCCAATGGGCTTTCCTGGGTTGTCACATCACCCATGTCGCGGCTTGTATTTTTATTATGTGAATGAAAATTCCCCAGGAATGTTGAACAGAGTTCATTGTTAATAATACTTCACAGAATATTTGGGCAGTGAGACTATATTGGACGTTGCTATAAACTCCTTTCTCACAAATCCACCTAAAGGAAGGCATGCCTCTTCCATATTGGTCACCACTGTTATCTTGGTTAAAATTACAGAGCAGTCCAATCCTGGCCTCTACTTCCATTTGTGGGCTTCTCCCCCCATGCATCTCCCTGGAAACTCAGATTCTCTTCACTTCCCTTGGAATATATGAAAATCTCCTCGGCTCCAACCTTTGTATTTTCCACACTTCTCTCACTTCTCACTCTAGTTACAAGTCCCAGTTCCCTAGATTCTGTCAGCTATTTTATTTAAAAATTAATTACATTATTAAAGTTATTTTATGAAACATTGCACACCAAGGATATCGATATTTTAAAGAAGTATTTAAGTTTTGAAAGGAATTGAGAAATTTTCCGGGGCTCCAGGTCCACATTTTTAGATCTCTTCCCATGATCTTCCCATAACTGTGCATTTGACTCCTTCAGTAACCTGACTAGAAGTAAAGACCATTCTTTAACTCATATTCAACCTTTTCTCCCTGCCATCTTTTTATCCACACAGACTTGAGATTGCAGAAAATCCACCCTGAGTATGTTACGGTGGTGTCCCTCACATGTTTTCATAAACAAGCCAACTGTCTTATTGGGTACCACCTGAAGCTTTGCCCTTTCCTCCCATTCACTCCCCTGATCTCTTTGCCTGCCCTTGTTACTGGGTACTTCTATATCCCACTAGGTTTCACTATCAGCCCACCGTGTGCTGAATGTCACTATTTCTGCTAAGTACAACTGCAGTGCCTGCCATCCTACCATACACAAGTGTCTCCTGTGAAGACCACTTTCTCCCTTTTCAAGGTGCCAGTAGTACCCAGGGTATGTGATGAAGTGGATGGAAAGTCTGTCTCTCTTATGCACTATCCTATATGGATACACATCCTATACCCAACTATATGTTGGAAGGGACCTGATCTAATAGTGTTCGTGCCCCATTCTCTTAGAAGGCTTTATTGGACCGGCTCATTCTGTTTTACTTGTTGTCCCCTCCTTGACAAAGAACTCAGACATGGGACTAATGGCACACTTGGCTTGGCTGAGTGAGAGAGTCTACTAAATTCAGAATGGCCCTGTTCTTACAATGACTTGGACATTGAAAAACTTATTTAAAGGAGCCTGTTTCCTTGGTTTCACTTTTTCTCAGAATAAATTCTCACTCCAGGGGCTCCTCTTTTCCTCAGGCAAATTGACATCTGGTTGACCCACAAGAGAATGTTCTAACACACGTGAACTCTGGGAGTCAATAAAGCTAAGGCTAAAACTGAGATAGCCACTGTACCTTTGGTCAATGAAAATTTTAAACTTTATACATTTTCAACTCAAACATATTTTGAAATTATGTTGTCACAAAGGATAGTGATGTTCTATTTTCTGAAGGCACTTAACCATTTTTAAAAGTTTGAATATTGAAGTTCATTCTAGAATTTTAATACACATATCTGATAATTTATTGGGAGAAATCTCAGTATTTTTTTTTTTTTTCTAAGAGTGATGGGAAGTCTTTGAAGTGTTTTAGGCATGGAGTTGACAATATCAGAATGATCGTTTATAATGTCTCTCTGGCTGTTATGTGGTGATCTGATTAGACAGGAGATGGGCAAAGGGGAAGACCAATTAGAAGGCATTTGCAGTTGTCCAGGAGAAATGATGAAAGGTTGGGCAAGAGTGGTGACAATGGAAGCGGAGAAAAGATCTAAGAAATTTAGTAGATATTTTGTAGGTGTGAAGCAGACCTCCTGTATGCATGTGTCATAGCCAGCTCAGCTGCCATGACAGAGTACCATAGACTGGGTGGCTCGAAGAACAGAATTTTCCCTTCTCACAGTTCTGGACACTGGAAGTCCAAGATCAGTGTGCCAGCATGGTCAGGCTCTGGTGAGAGCCCTCTTTCTTGCCTTACAGAAGGCCACTTTCTCACTGTGTCCTCACATGGCAGAGAGAGAGAGAGAGCAAGCAAGCTCTCTGGTCTCTTCCTATAAGGACACTGATCCCATCATGACACTCCACCCTCGCAACCTCATCTAAACCTAATTACTTCCCTAAGGCCCCATCTCCAAATACTACCACCTTGAGGGTTAGGGCTTCAACACATAATTTTTGAAAGTACACAATTCAGCCCATAGCAGCATACATATGCGCACACATGTGCATGAACACACACCCTCAGAGTCCAGAACTGGAGTATGGTAATCCAAGTGACCACAGACTTTTCACTCATGTAGACTAATGAGAAGTTGTTCTCTAGATTTGAGAATCAACATGAAGGTCTGTGGTGGTGGTGGTGGTGGTGACAGATTCACATATAACTAGCAAGTTAAGTTACTTCTCTTTAAGTTTCGGTTTCTCATTAGCAGAATGAGATTAGTAAAATGCACTTTGAAGAACATTAGAAGTTGGAGATAGTGTATACTGAGGGCCTGGTGGAGAGCCTGATAAATTGTAAGATATACATGGTTTTCATATTCTAAGACTGATATTTGGCATGTTTTCTAGAAAACAGAGAGTCAGAGAATAAGAATTCATTAGCATTTACCCAATATTCTTTTCCAGTCACAGACATGAGTCATTAGAAATGGACTTTGCATTTAAACAGGGGTGGTGTTCATAACTTCAATTTTAAAAATGGCCAAAACTTTTAATCTAGTCATGAGCCATACAGATTGAGAACCAGCTCTGTGCCAGACACTGTGCTGAGGACTAGAGACCTGGTAGTGAACAGAAAAACCCAGGTCTCAACCTTCACGGAGCTTCCAGTGTACTTGTGAGTATAGATTTTGAACTAGTAGCTACAAGTAAAAAGAGTGTTATAAAAAGGGAAGGATGAGGTGGATGGAGCTTGTGATGGGGGTGGGGGGCTAAACTAGTTTTAGGGTCAGGTAAATTGTCTTTGGGGAGGCAACCACTGGGCTGAGACTTGAAGGATGAACAAGACTGATGTAGGTGAAAATTGGAAAGAAGAGGATTCCACACAAAGAGAATAGTGTTTCTTAAATGTTTGCAGACACAAGAGTATGGCTCCTTAGAGCAACTATTAGAAAAACAGTGTGACTAGAAAGTAGAATGGAGAGGGGAAAATAGTTCAGGATGAGGTGGACAGGGAACAGAACACAGAGGGCCTTGTAAACCATATTAAGAATGTTGGACTTTCCTGAGGGCAATAAATAGGAAGCTATTGAAGACTGCAAGCCTAGGACGTCACACACAGATGTCCTGATCTCTAATCAAGGAAAGGTGGTGACAAGAACTGTGACAGAATGAAAAACTCCGAAGGGAATCACAAAGAGTGGTGACCACCTTGGGCTCCGAGTTTTGAAGGGTTGGGTCGGGGTCTTCTTTAAACAAACTGCTGGGCAGTGACTCAAAGAGGCAGCTACCAAGAGATGCTGATAGGAGGAGGTGGAAGGAGGTTCTGTCCAGATGTTAAGACATTTTTAGGCCTACAAAAAAATAAAATTAACACAAAATCCTATGAAACTTTTTTACCAGATAAATGGAATGGGAATATTTCTGTTGGTTAGAAGTCTCTATGTTGCAGATAACAGAAAACCCAGTACTCAAATTGTCTTAAAAGTAATTTAACTGGCTCAAGTAATTGGAAGTCCAGAAATAAGGCAGTCTCCAAGGTTAGCTGAATCTGTGCATTCCAGCTCTATGCCTACACTTCTCTTAGCTCTACCCTTTCTGTGCTGGCTACCTTTCCTCCTGGTGGCAAAATGGCTACAGTAAAGCACACAACACCATTGAGGAGAGGGAGAGGATGTCTCTTCCAATGATGGCTCTCAACTAAAAGCAGGGAAATGTATTTCCCAAAAACCCAGAGCAATTTTTTCCTCAAATGATTCCAATTGGATTCCATACCCATTTTGAAGCAGCCTCTGTGGTTGGGGGATTTCCATGGACTTATTGTCTTAGACCGGGGCTCCGGTTCCAGTTATCGTGGCAAGCTTGCTGCGACTATCTTTGGACCAGTCAGAGATGGGGGAGGGTGAGCATCCCTTGGAACACCTGGGCTGCATGGTGAAGGGGTAGGAAGAGAGAAGAATCAAGATTCTGTAAGGACAGAGAAAGAGAGGAATAGATTCTGGGTAGAAACCGACTATGAGTTTGTAGGCAAACTTTTTCTGTAACGGGACAGATAGTAAATACTTTTGGTTTTTCCGGCCCTAGGGTCTCTGACGCAACTACTCAACTCTGCCACTGTGGTAGGAAAGCAGTCACAGACAATATGTAAATGAACGGGCATGGCTATGTTCCAATAAAACTTGATTTACAAAAGTGGGCCAAATTTGGCCCTTGGGTCATAGTTTCTTGACCCTTGACCCACACTATCTCATATTAATCACTACATTTTAGCCTTCTCTAGATTATTTTCCAAACGAAAATTTCCCTTGATATTAACTTTTAACCTTATTTCCTTCACTTATAAAAATGCTGGGGGCAGGTATGCGTGACAGTGAGCAGAAGAGAGTCAGCAGACAGCAAGATAAACACTGTATTTTACCCCAGGTCCTGACCCCCTGGGTGGGTTCCCACCCATGGGGATGGCTGCTTTGTCATGCTATGACATTTTCAGATGGTGTTATTTGAAAAGCTTTAAACTTAATCCAAATAAAGAACGTAGACCTCATTTCATATTCATTGCCTTGCACACTAACAAAGCTTTAGAAATTTTGCTAAATGTGGAATTGGACATGAGTCATATAATTTTTACTAGTGGAGTCATAGCTAAATTAGAAAGACAAGACACAAAGACATTAAGGGGACATTAAAGGTGATAGATGTGATATGTTGCTGAGGCTAGATGTCCAGCATTTGTGGGCTCTTCCTGATCTCTTTCTATTTTGGGATAGAAATTGGGGAATTAAACTCAAAGAGGAGAGGGAGATGGGTTTACTTTCAAGTTGCAAGGAGCGAGGAAAGGGTGAATGCTTTTCCACTGAGCACAAGACTGCTCATTTCCTGGCACTGCGTTGGACAAGAAGCGATTTCTGACTCACGGGCTTATTTCCTTCAGATTTCAACTGAAAAGTCTTGGAGAGAGTGAAGACTTGCAAAACGGACGTTCAGGATCCAAAAAGTAACTAAACCAGGGAGTGAGAATAGAGTAGGTAAAAAAGGAAACTTAAGGCAGAAAACTGCAGGTATTAGAAAAGCAATGTTACATATAAAATACTATAAAAGTGGTACATATAAAATAGGGTCTTCAATAACACTGCCCATCATCGGACATCATCACTGGCTGAAAAGAGATCAGGTGAGATGTGTTACTCCATACTGAATATTTGAATCTGAAAGGTAGCAAAGGAGGATGGAGGAATAAATCACATTCGCAAAAATTAAGAAATTCTCTTTTTATATTTTCTCAACCAATTGTCAAATTTACGCTGGAAAAATTGCTCTGTAGATGCTGTCTTTGACAGACGACAATGAGGTGCCATGAATCCAAGGTGCATTGACTGAGTCTTTGCATGGAGCTGGCACTCTAAAGGTTTACTTTTCTTGTTTTTTCCTTTTAATAATGCAAAGAATTAGAAGTTAGGTGTGAGCCCCCAAAAAGCTTTCTTTGTGTTCTTTTCAAATCCGAATTCTTACTAGAATTTGTCACAAATAGACAACAGTGGAAGGTAACAGGCTCCTGTGAATACCTGGATAAAGGTAATAACTCACAGGAACACTGAAAGTTACAATCAATAAGAGGAGAAGATGCCAAAATCTGGTATCAACTGGCTTAATTATAAAGCTCAGGGAGCCAGACTGAGTAAAACCCTGCTCAGGCTTTAGCTTATGACAAAGCCAAACTTGTGAAATGCAGTGTTATCTTTACCAAAAACGTTAAAAAATACTTTTACTCTCCCCTCCCCTCTGGCTGCTTCCCATCTTAGGGACCAATGGCCTAAATTAAGGAGAAAAAAAGAGCAAGCGTCCCTCTAACACCTTTAAGTGTGTTCTGGAGGGGACAAGAAAATTATTCTTCTTAATTTAACCCGCATCATTCTATGTCCTTGTAAAGTTTTTTTTTTTTAATCCAGGAAAGCAACTGGGCTGCACAGGGAGGACTGGGAGTGGCCTCGTCTATGAGGAGAGGTGCCCTCTTTAAGACTAAAGTGATCAAAGTGGGCATAAAACCGGGAAGAATGTCAAGGACTGTACAGTTTGGGAATTTTTGTTTTGCAAATTCTTTATCAGTTCAAAAGTCCAGCAACCAAGCAGGAATAGGAAAATGTGCTCCCACTGCAAAACAAAAACAAAACAAATGTGTGAAAAGCCCCCAGAACCAGATTGGAGCATCAAAATACTCTCCAAGCTCTAGAGCTTGGAGCTGGATTAACCATCCCACGGTCTGTGGAAAAGGGGCTCTAGATCCACGCACTGACCTAATCTTCAGATGAGAATTGAGTCTAGACAGGTTTCATCCTGTTCAAGGATGTGAAGAGAGAAATCCCTCTCTGAAAGTTTGAAAAAGGGGTGTATTAAAAAAATAGTCTAGGACAATATACAAGGACAGCATTCGGACGATCAAGGGGAAGCGGTCCGAAGATTATCTAATGTAGAATCCATTTAAAAAATTCAGACAACAGTTTAGCTGTCTCAACTTGGTTAAAGATGCCATAATCTCCACACAGCATCATAAAGAGAGAACAGGCTGAGATGAAAGGGAATTTGAGTTTGAGCAATGAAATTCAAGAAAGAGAAGGAGATGGAATTGCTTTCAAGATGTGGAAGCTGGGATATAGAAGGCCTGCAAGAAATTAAAGACATAGTAGTAGAATTAAAATTAGCCTCAAAGGCAGTTAAGAGCAAAATAAAACAAGGTCCTGGCAGCCAAATTTGCAAATTTCCCAGAAAGGGCATGATTCAACTCCTATCTTCTTCTCTACCCTTACTTTTTACCACTCACTCCTTACTCCCTATTCTTCAGTTACAAGTTTTGTTTCCTCTCCTCAAATTAGGCAACCTCTTGCCCCTCCCAGAGCAGCTGTTCCTTCTGGCTAGAATGCCTTCCTCCCTAGTCTTCACTCAGCTGGGTTCAAATCCTAGCTCAGGCAATTTATTTGACCTCATGGAGACTCAGTCTCCTCATCTATAAATCTGATTAATAACTGAATCTTCTTCACTGTGTTGTCATGAGATGATAAATATAGAGAGCTTAATACAGAGCCTGGTATGTAGTGAGTGTTTGCTGGTACTGGTAACGTTATGGCAAGACGTCTACTCCTCCAATCACTGCCTTGCTCACTAGACTAATAATTAGCTCCAAGAAAACAAAGATTTTTGCCTTTTTTGTTTGTCTTTTTACAATTTGCACCTGAAAGATACAGCAAATGGTATAAAAGTTAACACTGCAGCTATAAGAGGAAGATATTTCTTGGGCCCAAGAACAACTTGTCAACACAGAACAAACTCACTGTATTTCACTCAAACTCATACTGGGACACAGTCTAGAAAACTCTTCAACTATGTAGACAGAGAAAATTTATCAAGCTTGTATGTAAGGAAATAATAAGAAAAAAGTAACTCATGAAGAAACAAGTAAGATTTAGGCTGGTGTCAAATTTCTGTGGTGCAATCCTAAATGGCAGAAGATAATAGGAAATCTTAAAGCAATTTTGAAATGAAAACGTTGTGATCCAAGAATTTTATACCCTGTCTGGCTGTCTGTCATATTTTAAGGCAACAAAAATGTATCCTCAAGTGAAAGTACTCAGAAAATATTAGGCATGCACCCTTCATGGAAAAAAAGTTCCTTGAAGAATTATTACAACCAACAGAAAATCAAAATTAAATGTTTGAAGCCGGGAAAATAATCATAAAAGTATTGGCAATGTGCACTGAAACAAGTTAAAATGAGGAGAGATCCAAATAATTGTAAACCTGTTGTAAAATTGTCATAATCGAGAGTTGTTCTCACAAAAGAAGATAAAATACTTTAATGCAAAGTGATATGAATAATCTAGATCTATAAAACATATCGCTTTAACAAAGACCATTATGTGAAGGGGGAAAATAAAATGTAGAAGTGTGTTAAACATTTTGCTTAAATTAGGGTGGCTGAAAAGATACAAGTTCCTTAATTCTAATAATTTTTCAAACGATGGGTTAAAGAATATACTTGAAAAACAAAAGCAATCCATCAGAGAAAAGCAAAGTGAAAGAAAAAGGCTGGTCTGCTTAGGGAAAAAAGAGAGTACAGGAAGATCCCAAGAAGGAAAGGAAGAGAAAAAGGAAAAAAAAAAAGACATAGATCAAATATAATACTTATGAGTAACTGTAATGGTATCAATCCACTTGTTAAAGAAGAGATCCTCAAATTGGTATGTAACACGACAAAACTCAGTTATCTTCTGTTGACTAAGACATTCCTAAAACTAATCCGTATGAAAATGTGTATCAGGCAAATACAAGCAAAAGGAAAAAGATGAGTTATAACATGAATAGCACACTCCATAGACTTAAAGATTGACAGCATCAAATGAGACTATGAGACAATGACCACCATTTTATACTGTAAAAACTAAAAGATCAAGGAGCACCAACTAACCTTTATGTGCCAAAATCAGTGGATGAAATGTGTAAAGCTCACACTCTTCAAAATACAAGGAGAAATTTGTAGAACCATGCCTATCTCAAAGTAACTAAAGAATAAGCAATGATTTAGAAAAAATATGATTAATAAAATGAATAAGTTGTATTTAAAAGGTACCTTTTGAACTATATATCCTACAAACAGAGAATACGTCCTCTTCCAGGGAACATGAAACTTTTTAAAAGTATTATCCATTAAGTCACAAATAAAATCTCATGTTTCAAAACATAGAAATAAAATAAACATAGATAAAAAGGCAATAGCTTTTCCTATTTCCTACCAAGAAGCATTTAGAAAATACAGTGGAAAAAGATCCTACTCACTAAAACAATCCACAAATATAAACCGCCTGGGAATAAGCTTCAAAATAAAAGTGCAGAGGAAGAAAAACCATAAAGTTTACTGAAGGGCTGAGGATGAGATTTAAGCACATGGAGAATGTGTCCTGTTGGGGGATAGGAGGACCTAATACTGAGAGACGTCAGTTCTCCCCTCAATAACCTAATAAATTCAAGGCAATTTCAACAAAATAGGAATGAGATTTAGGGAGAACCAAAATTTCTTCTTTGGGAAGAAAATGAGAGAATAGCCAAGAAAATTGCAACATGAAAGAGTAATTAGAAAGGCATCATGAGAGTGAAGATGTTTGGGAGAAGGGAGTGGATCTTCAAGAAACAGTCTGGGGCAGTGGTTCTAGAAGTGTGGTCCTGGGACCAGCAGCAACGGCGTCACACTGGAACTTGTTAGAAAGGCAGGTTCTCAGGTCCCAAGCTAGACCCACTGATTCAGAAACTCGGGGATTGGGGGCCCAGAAATCGTGGTTTCAATGTCTCCTTCAGGAAACTGTGGTGCACACTGAAGTCTGAGAGACACTAATTTATATATACACATATAAAACAATTAACACAATTAATTTCTAGCTCTATCATATATATAATTTTATATAATATATAAAAGCTGAATTATATAATAGAGCTAAAAATTGTTAATTGCACAGCTCTTATGACGCGACGGAGATTAAGAGAATGGAGATATTCCAGGTGACAGCATCAAGAGGGTGGAAGAGTAAGGGGATCTCCTAGAAGAGCAGACTAAAGAGTCAATGGTGGAAAGGTTACTTAACAAGAGCCTCAGTTCCGAGTCCTGATCCTGTTACAACACAGCCAGGTGACCTCTGACTACTCTCTTCATGCTTCATCTCACTGAGGCTCAGATTCCTTAGATTCCTTGTCTTGCCAGTGCTGGGGTGGAACTTGATGACGTGGGAAATCCCTTCCATCCTAAAATGCTTCTGAGTCTAGGATAAAACTGTACATCCCCAAAACTCAACTGGAGATGTGCAAAATAGACGACTTTATTTCTTGTATAATTTAACTTACTTTCTATCTGAATACCTCGTCTTTCCTGCTGGCAGGAAATAGAACTTAGTTAATTCTCAGAAAATTCATTTCAGTATAAATCATTCAGTTCTGGATTTCACACCCTCTTCCTCCCCAAGGTGTTACTGAAGTTGGGAACTGTACCTAGTGCACAGTTTTGGGGTAGAATGAGGAAGCATCCAGTCCTCATCCTTTATCTGTCCCAAGGATGGCATCCACTGGGATGCTTTATGCTATCAGGTCCTTATGTGTGGTCATCTCTCCCACATGTATGTCTGATGAGGTTCCTATGATCCCACACGTCCTCCATCTCTTCAGTTTTCTGTTACAACCTGTCCTCCTCCTGGTGATGGGGTCCCTTTAGATGTACCATCTCTTATTCAGTGAAGTTCAGTGCCCTCCCATTGCACTCTGGGATCACTGAAAGCTCTGAGAGGCGGTTTGCGAACCTCTTCATCCCTTGCACCCCACAAAGCCATCTGTCCCCTCTGTGCTCTCTCGTGGTGATTGGGGATACCTGAGAGGCTGCATTTGATTGCTTGGTGCTATTCAGTTTCTGATCCACATAGATATTTATATGGTTTTTAAACACACATATATTCTTTCTTCCTCTCTTCTAGAAGTTCTAGAAATAATAAAAGAAAAAAGGTCTTTGAAATTAAAGACTGAATAGACAAGTTAAATCCTAGACTTGACACAACTGAAGAACTACTAAATTAGAAGATAATACTAAGGAAATCACCTAGAATACAGCATCAAAGTCAATTAAAAACAAGGAGAAAAGTTACAAGAAATGGAAGATAGATTGAGAAGTTCCAACACATACCTAGTAAAGAGTTATTATGTAAGGAATAGACAGGACAGCTGAGAAGTAACATTTAATGAAACGTGCTTTATTGGTCAGCAAATGGTAAAGTTTTTTAAATGCTCCGTGTGTAATTTATAAAAATGTATACCCTGCAGTTTCTAGAGATGGTGTCCTGTATATGCCCTTTAGGTCAGGTTTGCTGGTAGTGTCACTCAAACATTCTACATCCTAATTTGCTCTTGACCTTGTTCTGGGTCAGTGACAGGGTGTTTATTCTCCCCTGTGATTGTGAATTTGTCTATTTCTCCTATGTTCTTGCCAATGTTTATTTTGTCTACTTTTGTTTATCTCATTGGATGCATAGACATTTAGAATTATATCTTTCTGGTGAATTGAAATGTTTATTGTTATGAATTGTCCCTCTTTATCTCTAACAATATTTTTTTGTCTAAAAGAAAGTTCTGATATTAATATAGCTACACTAGCTTTCTTTTGGCTAGTGTTTTGTACCATGTATCTTTTTCCATTCCTTTACTTTAAACATTTCTGTATCCTTGTTGGATGTGATTTGTTTAAATATCATCTAGCTTTTATCTGGAATGACAATCTCTGACTTTCAGTTGAACATTTAGTCCATTTACATTTAATGTGATTACTGATACATTTGAACTCGAAACTACCATTTTACTGCTCAACATCATTAATAATCAGGAAAATGCAAATCAAAACCACAATATTACCTTGCACTTGTTAGAATGGCTATCATCAAGAAGACAAGAAATAACAAGAGCTGGCCAGGATGTGGAGAAAAGGGAACACTTGTACACCATTTGTAGGAATGTAAATTGGTTCAGTCACTATGGAAAACACTGTGGAGGTTCCTCAAAAAAATTATAAATAGAGAAGCCAGCTTGGTGGTGTAGCAGTTAAATTTGTGAACTCCACTTCGGCAACCTGGGGTTTGCCAGTTCGGATCCTGGGCATGGACCTACACACTGCTTATCAAGCCATGCTGTGGCAGGTATCCCACATATAAAATAGAAGAAGATTGGGCACAGATGTCAGCTCAAGGCTAATCTTCCTCAAAAAAAAATAATAATTCAAAATAGAACTACCATATGATCCAGTAATTTCACTTCTGGGTATATACCCAAAGGAAATGAAAACAGGATATTGAAGAGATATGTGCACTCACGTGCTTATTGCAGCATTATTTACAATAGTCAATATACAGTAATAACCTAAGTGCTCATGAACAGATGAATGGATAAAGAAGATGTGGTATATACATATATGTATACATACAGTGGAATATTATTCAGCTGTGAGAAAGAAGGAACTCCTGCTATTTGGGACAGCGTGGATGGACCTTGAAGACATTATACTAAGTGAGACAAGTCAGACAGAGAAAAAGACAAATACCGTATATCACTTATACGTGGAATCTAAAAAGCTGAACTTGTAAGAACAGAGACTAAAATGGTGGTTACCAGGGGCTGGGAGGTGGGGGAATAGGAGAGGTTTTGTTTAAGGGTACAAACTTGCAACTTACTAAGTCCTGGAGACCTAATACACAGCATAGTGATTATAGTCAACAATTTTGTATTATAAACATCAAACTTGCTGAGACACTAAATCTTAATTATTCCCACCACAAAAAAGGAATGATAATTATGTGATATGATGGAGGTCCCAGCTAATGCCACAATGGGAATCATATCCAATACAGCCATGTGTTGCTTAATGACGGGGCATATATTCTGAGAAATGCATCGTTTGGGGATTTCGTCATTGTGTGACATCGTAGAGTGGACTTACTCAAACCTAGCTGATACAGCCTACTACACACCTAGGCTGTATGGCGTAGCCTATTGCTCCTAGGCTACAAACCTGCACAGCATGTTACTGTACTACCTACTCTAGGCAATTGTAACATAATGGTAAGTATTCGTGTATCTAAATAGATCTAAACAGAAAAGGTACAGTAAAAATACAGTATAAAAGATAAAAAATGGTCCACCTGCATGGGGCACTTACCATGAATGGAGCTTGCAGGACTGGAAGTTTCTCTGATGGATTCAGTGCGTGAGTGGTGAGTCAATGTGAAGGCTCAGGACATCCCTGTATACTACTGTAGACTTTATCAACGCTGTATACTTAGGTTACACCAAATTTTTTAAAAAAATTTTTCTTTCTTTGATAATAGATTAACTTTAGCTTACTGTAATTTTCTCACTCTATAAACTTTTTTTAACTTTTTGACCCTTTTGTAATAACACAGCTTAAAGGACAAACACACTGTATAGCTGTACAAAAATATTTTCTATCGTTATATCCTTATTCTATAAGCTTTTCTCTATTTTTAAAACTTCTTTGTATTTTCACTTTTTTTAAACTTTTTTGCTAAAAACCAAGACACACACACACTAGCCTAGGCCTACACAGGGGCAGGCTCGTCAATATCACTGTCTTCCTCCTCCACATCTTGTCCCACTGGAAGGTCTTCAGGGGCAAGGACATGCATGGAGCTGTCACCATAAACATGTGAGTGGTGCATTGTGCTACGATGCCACTAGGTGACAGGAATTTTTCGGCTGTACTATGATCTTATGGGACCACTGTTGTACGTGTGGTTCATTGTTGACAGAAACGTCGTTATGCAACACATGACTGCATATAAAGGTATCACATCAATGTGTTGTCCACTTTAACTTACACAATGTTATCTGTCAATTGCTTTCAATAAAAAAATTATAAAATAAAATACTGTCTTACTATGTGCTTTCTCTTTGTCCTATTTTTTTCTTTCTTCTAGACTTCTTTCAGATTGCTTTTCATTATTTAATTTGGTTATCCTAGAGAATACATCACACATTTGCAATGTATCAATATCTAACATTAGTAGATATTTTCCCTTTCTTCTTGGACAAGGCAAAAAACACAGAACGCTGTCACTACTTTTACCCTCTGACTTATATTCCACTGCTGATTCTGCTATCATTGGTTCCATCTCATCTTGATTATTTCTATATTTTAGAACTCACCAAGACTTTATTGTTATTGATTTATGAGTCAACATTCACATACATTTACCCACATATTTATATACACTTTACCTTTAAAGAGTTTTCCATATTTATATTGAAATATCTACAGACCCAAGTTATACGTTTCTTTGGAGAAAATGGATAAGGAAAAGTGTGTCTTTGAACACTGTTTAACAATGTTTCATAATCCCTTTGGGCTTGCTGCCTAGTCATTGTAGGCATTTCGTGAAGAAAAATTCAAAAGTCTGTAGTGTGATACATGGCATGACAATGGGCCACCAAAGTAGCAATCAGAATGACTCAGTAAATCAAGCATGTAGGATGGCTTCATCTGAAGTTGTTTGATTTTGTTTTAACGTGATCCTACCCTCTACTACTTCATATGTCCTAATTAAACTTCTAAATTAAAATAATTTTATTTTAGGATTCTGTAGCACTTCTTTGAAATGCCTGGAAGCATCCAGAATAGGACAAATCCAAGGGAAAGAATCAGATAGATAAGATAAGTCAGCTCAAATATCTGAGTGAAACGTAACATTCTGCAGGGACTCTACAGGGCTATAACCTGCTCAAATTCAGCAAAGGGTTAAAAAAGCAGAATTGATAATGAAAAAGGTAGTTGAGGGTGGAAAGTGTCCATCTGTGAGGACAAGGAATCGTTTCTGATCTTAAGCAAATTATGTGAGCTGACGTCTCTCAGCAACGAGTCCTTCTGGAATCCCAGAACTGGGAACTCAAGGATAAAGTTCTCTTTTACTAGATAAACATCAGTAAATCAAATACTTCGGATTTGCCCTCTCCCTTGGCATTTGGAGAGTTATGTGAGGGTTCCTAGGCCCAGGGTGTGTCCATCGATATAGAACGTGTTGCTTCTCCACCTCCACTCTGAGTTGACATAGGTGTTCTCCCCACCTTCCTTGTTTCAATCTTAAAATGAGAAAAGATGTTGGGGTATGAAGAATTCAAGTGGGTCCTTAGGTCTTGATATCTTGTCCAACATGGTAGTCTCACCACAGAGAGAATCCTTTGGCCATTTCCAGACCCGCTGGCCGTTGAGAGGAGAGGAGCATGGTGCTTTTCAGTATTTGTGAATTTCTTTTCCTCCTTGTTTCAGAACAGGTTCTACGATGGTTTAAGTCTGCCTGTGGGTTTGATCCGCCAAGCCCTACAGTCTGGCTGCTACTAAAAGCTCATTCCTTCAGTAAGACATGGCTTCTATCCATGATAGCCTGTGGACTAAAAGGAAAGTCATAAATGCCGAGGTATAAGCTGTACTGCTCCTTCTGTTCTCTTTCATCTCTAAACTGCACAGGGACTGGGCAGAACTCAGATCTTATTCAGAAGTCAAGACGGCAGCACAAAGGCAAGATATGATCATTTATTAAAGAAAGTAGAAGGTTCTATGCACACCCTCAGACTCTTGTAGAACCGGGCTGGGTTCTTCCAAGAGAAGGTGGTTCACTCCTTTCCGATATTCTACAGCCCTTGCTTCTTAGGATTGCCAGAGTTAGCAAATAAAAACACAGGACATCCTCTTATTGTATGCAACATACTTATACTAAAAAATTATTTGTTATTTGTCTGAAACTCACATTTACTGGGCTCCCTGTATTTTATCTAATAACCCCACCTCAGTTTATTTTGCTGTCTTATTGCACTGCTTCCCATTGCTCACTCTCCCTTGTGTGTCATATATCTTGCTTTACAAGACTGCAAACTCTTGGGAATTACCCCTAGTTTCTAACAGCACATGATTCAGAGCTGCATTTGTAGCATGACTGAATTAACATAAGTTCGATTTTGTTTGACATGGACCCCTTTTTATCACTCTAGACAACAGTCTTGAAATTGTCAAGAGTATTAGAGGACCCAGCTCAAGGAACCTAAAGATGCCCACAGGTATCTGATTCCAGAGATGATGCTTGAGCACTGTCTGTCCTTTGAAGCCAGTGGGAGTAGCAGCATGGTTTAGATCAGTGAGGTCCAACAGAAATACAACGTGAGCCTCCCATGTAATTTAAAGTTTTCTAGTAGCCACATTTAGAAAGTTAAAAAGAAATAGATGGAATCAATTTTAATTATGCATTTTATTTAACTCAATTAATCCAAGATATTGGCATTTCAGCATGGAGTTAATATAAGCTTTTAACAAAATGTTACAATATTTTTTCATGCTGAGTCTTCAAAATCCAGTGTGGGGGCCAGTCGAGTGGCATAGTGGTTGAGTTCATGCACCCCGCTTCAGGGGCCCGGGGTTTGGGGGTTCAGATTCTGGGTGTTGGCCTACACACGGCTCATCAAGGCATGCTATGGTGGTGTCCCACATGCAAAATAGAGGAAGATGGGCAACAGATGTTAGCTCTGTGACAATCTTCCTCATTAAAAAAAAAAAAAATCCAGTGTGTATTATACATTTATCACACATCTCAGTTTGAGGGCTAAATTTCATCAGAAACGTAATTTGTATTTCATAAAATTTGCAGTTGAAAAAGCAGATTCACATACCCAAGTTATATCCAATATACTTAAAAGTTTTCTAATAACTGAATCAAATCTAGTTTTTTATATTTAAATTAAAATTAAATAAAGTAAAAAATTAAATTCCTCATTCCAACTAGCCACATTTCAAGTACTCAGTAGCCACAGCGAAGGCCTAGATAGTTTTTGGAGCATTCCTAAAATCCTCTTAACCCAACCAAAGAAGGCAAATAAAACAAACCTACAGCCTGGATCGCCCCAGGGTCCGGGAACAACAGAGTGCACTAATTCTCTGCAGTTCCTAATAATTCACCTTTGCTGCCACAGCAAATTTCCCGAGTCATTTTATTTTCCCCCCGTGACAAAATCAGACAATAGGATTCTGCTTGAACGCCACGGAAAGAATTGACACCATCCACGCTGTGTGAGCGTCTCAATTTTGCAGGCTGCTTTGTGGATGATGTTTTAATTAGAGAAGCCCACTTGCGAATCTTCCTGAAGACATGTTACATCCTCAGCCATGTGAAACAATCTGAACCAGTCTGAAAATGCGACCGACAGAACCTCCCCCGCAGTCCAAACAGTTTGTGGACTATGTCTAAATAGTCTAGTGTACTAACCACAACTGAGGAATTTATTAGAGCCTTAAAGTGCTGTAACAAAAATGTTGCCATTCAAAGGCTTGGGGGAGGAGTGGACACTGGGCTGTGGACTAAGGCCAGACACTGGGGCTCTGGCCAGACTGCAGGCAGAGTGTCCGGATCCCAGGATCAAAAGGTGATTGAGAGGCATCTAATTGAGGAGTGCAGCTCTGATATTTGTGGTTTCCTTTCCAGCAGTGGAATTTGGTGCAACCCTTTGAACTGCTCCACGGCCAGCACTGGGGCCCGGCAGGAAGAGGGTGGGTAGGTGGGATTCCTACAAGCTACAAATAACGGGTGTTGGGCCCTTGTCTGCATGTCTCTGGGACCAGACTCATCACTTTTAATGGTCTTTACTCAGTGCAGGACATCCTAACCAGTAGCTGGGATCTCCCAGCAGAATTCAGTTTACACCTAAGGCTGATACAGATGCTCACATAGTTAAATAAGAAGAAAAACAAACCAACAAAAGGAAAGAAAGACAAAAGTGCACACGTGGAAAGAAATATCTGCAAGATGCTAATATAAATGTAAAGATATTTCTCACCCGAATCATTTTATGTACTGCTTGTGTTGTTGGTCATTCCTTTTGATGTCTTATGCAAATATGTCTCCTTAAGCACTTCTTTACTCTTGATAAATTTCCCAGAGTCTTAATACGTTTTCCCTCTTTATTTTCTGGGCTTTAACATTATGCATAAAGGTAGCAGGGGAGTTGAGAGGAAGAGAAGAAATATAGTGGCTTAATTCTCTCCTGCACACTCAGAAAAGACTGGAGTCCTGATGAAGGGGAAAACATTTGTTTGGTCGTTTAATCCATTTTAACTGAGCACTTAAAATGTATGCGACACTGGAGGGTACAAAAAGATGGGAAGCAGTTTATCATTTGATAGAAACTCCAGCTTCACCACCTTGTATGACCACAGGCCAATTATTTACACTTTTTAAGGCTCAGTTTCCTCAGTTTTAAAATGGGGATAATAATAAGAAACAAATAAAGAAGAAGGTATATGTAGATTATTCAATAAATGGTGTCTATTATAATCGTTATTATTAAAGATGAGTTATCACCCTCTTCAATATCCAGTAGACCATTTTTGTTTTGCCAATTTTCTTGCCCAAAAGATGTTGTTATGCCTGGACAACGGGTTATAGTCATTTAGATTTGGAAAGGATTGTTCATTGGCTAGTTCACATTTTTGCCCTTTTTAAGGTTAAATTGCCCCAATTTCTTGGCCTAACTTAAAAGCTACTCTCATAGGAAGAAAGATACCTTTATATATACAAGGGGAAAAGGTAGTGTGACCCAGGAAAATGCTTCCTGTTGGAAAATTACCATTCTCATATGAACTACGTAGAAATCCAGCCACAGAATCCTGACAGTAGAGAAACCTGATGGAAGTAGATGTGACATGGAGTTGAGCTGCCCGGCAGTTTAGGATTGCTTTAGTTTCTGGCCAATCTGATTCCTTAGCTCCCCATGAAGTTCAAATATACTCACTTTTATTGTTTTTGCTTCACTGAGACATTTTATCTTATTTTTTTTTTTTACTATTATCTTCTTTCCCTTCAAACTCAAATGCAATGCATGTTTACTGCAATAGGCCAAACTCCACAGAGATGCCCAATAAAAAGGCTGATTATGGGGCTGGTCCAGTGGCACAGTGATTAAGTCTGCACACTCTGCTTTGACGGCCCTGGGTTCATGGGTTTGGATCCCAGCCGTGGACCTACACATCACTCATCAAGCCATGCTGTGGCAGTGTCCCACATACAAAATAGAGGAAGATTGGTACAAATGTTAACCCAGAGCCAATCTTCCTCAGCCAAAAAGAGGAAGATTGGCAACAGATGTGAGCTCAGGGCCAATCTTCCTCGCCAAAAATAAGAAAAGAAAAAGGCTGATTATCATTCTCCAAATGCTTGTCCCTCCCATTCCACCTTCACATCTAGCCACTCTACCAAATTCTCTTATGAATTCTGAAGTATTCTCATGTTTTCAACATATATAATTATGCCATCTGCAAATACTGATGATTTACCTTTCATTTTCAATATGTACTCTGTCATCATGGTTTTCTCCTCCTAATCCATTAAATGGAAACTCTCACACCTCCTGCAGGCATTGCTTATTCCTGATTTTCATTGGAATAGTTTTATATATAATGATTTTATATTACATATAATTCTGGCCTTAGGTAAACAGTCATTATCAATTTGGAGAGCTTTCTATTATGACTTTTATTAGCATTTTTATTAGGAATGTGACTTGACAAGAATTATCAACATTATGGGCTTTACAAAACCAGCTTTCAGTTTTATTTTTAATTTCCAGTGAGTTTTTTCCTATGTCATTAATTTTGTCTTTATTCCTATTAATTTTCCTCTCCAATGTTCTTTAGGTTTATTTTGAGTTTCTTCTTTTAATAACAGTTTTGAGATGTAATTCACAAACCGTATAATTCATCCACTTAAAGTGTATAATTCAATGGTTTTTAGTATATTCACAGATATGTGCAACCAGCATCACAGTCAAATTTAGAACAAGTTCATCACCTTAAAAAGAAATCCTGTACCCTTTAACTAGAACCTCTAAACCCTCATGTCTCTGTACCCCTAAAGAGCCATTAATCTATTTTCTATCTCTATAGATTTGCCTATTCTGGACATTTCATATGAATGGAATCATATAGTGTGTGGTCTTTTGCGAGTGGCTTCTTTCATATGGCATACTGTTTTCAAAGTGGATTTACGCTATAGAATGTATCAGTACTTCATTCCTTTTTATGACCAAATAATATGCTGTTGTATCGGCACACAATATTTGTTTATCCATTCATCAGTTGAAGAACTTTTGGATTATGGTCACTTTTTTGGCTCTTATGAATAATTCTGCTATAAACATTCACATATAAGTTTTCATGAGGATGTATGGTGTCAGTTCTCTTGGGTAAACACAAGGAGTGGAACTGCTGGAACTGCCAGACTATTTTCCAAAGTGGCTGCACCGTTTTACATTCCCACCAGCAGTGTGTGGTTCAGATTTCTCCGCAGCCTCTCCAACACTTATTATTGTATTACTTTCTGATACTAGCCATCTGAATTGATGTGGAATATATCTCGTTGTGGTTTTGGTTTGCATTTCCATGATGACTAATGATATTGAGCATCTTTTCATGTGTTTTTGGACCACTCATATAACTTCTTTGGAAAAACGTGTATTCAGTTTCTGTGTCCACTTTTAAAATTGGATTATTTGTCTTTCTACTACAAAGTTGTAAGAGTTATTTATATATTCTAGATCCAAATTCCTTATGAGATACATGATTTATAAATATTCTCTCTCATTGTGTAGGCTGTCTTTTCACTTTCTTGATAATATCCTTTAATGAACGAAAGCTTTTAAACATTGATGAAGGTCAATAAATTTATGTTTTATTTTCTTGCTCATGTTTTTGATACTATGTCTGAGAATCCATTGCCAAATTCGAGGTCATGAAGATTTACTTCTGTTTTCTTCTAAAAGTTTTATAATTTTAGCTCTTACATTTAGGTCTTTGAACCATTTTGAGCTAATTTTTGTATATGGTGTGAAGTAAGGGTACAAATTCATTCTTTTGCACATGACTATTCAGTTGTCCCAGAACCATTTGTTGAAAAAATTGCTCTTTTCTCCACTAAGTGGTCTTACTATCCTTGTAGGATGTCAATTTGCAATAGATGTATGGATTTATTTCTGGACTCACAATTCTATTTCATTGGTCTATATGTCTATCCCGATGTCAGTACCATGCTGTTTGATTACTGTAGCTTTGCAGTAAGTTTTAAAGTCCAAAAGTATGAGCTCTCCAACTTTGTCTTTCTTTTTCAAGCTTGTTTTGGCTATTCAGAATGCCTTGCAATTTCATATGAACTCTTGGGTCTATTTTTATTTTCTTTTGCTTTTTTTCCTACAATGTCATACTAGTTCATTTAATTTCAATTTATTTTTATAAATAATGAAACTTTATAAAGATAGGAATTGTTCTCCAAAAATATTTTAGCTGTAAATATTAGGCATAAATAAAAAGTTTCTTTTTTATTAATTTATATATCGTTGAGCTCATTTCTTTCTGTAATACAAGCATTATTTAGAGTTGTAGTCCATAATATCCATGTTCTTTTTTTTTTTTTTGACTGGTTGATGGAGTCACCTTCTGTATATTTGTTTCAGATTTTCTTGTATTATGGCCACTGATTTTGGCCTTTAAAATTCTATACTTTGGAATGTGCTAATGGTTTCTTTGAAATCAAGTACATGATCAAAATTTATAAGTATCTGTAGGCATAATAAAACCATGTATCACTCTCCAAATTTTGTACTAGCAAGCTGTATGATTGGTTTTTCAAATCTGCTATATTTTTATTTTTTGTCTACCATCAAATTTTGAAAAAGTTATGTGTAAATGTATAATTATATGCAGTCTCTGGCATCTTACTTTTTCCACACGACACAATTTTTTTATCTTTTAAGACTCGTTCATGTTATGTGCAACTCTAGTTTGTGCACCTTCACTGCTAATTAACGTTCCGTAATGACAATAATCTAGAACGTTTTTAGCCATTTGCCTACTGATAGACATTTGCGTTATTCCCATTTTGCTTGTACTGCTAAGACACCCTTGTTCATGTCTCCTGAAGCCTCTGCTGTGTACAGAGCCATGTAGCCATGAGTGGAAATATTAAGTTAGTTGCATTTGTGGTCAAAGAATGTAGATTTTTTTTTTACCCTCATTCTTTGAAATTTTTTCAAAATTGATTTATGGCCTAGTATATGATAAATTTCTGAAAATAAACCATGAGTGCTTGTGAAGAATGTACAGAAGGTCCCCAACTTACAATGGTTCAACTTATAATTTTTCTACTTTAGGATGATGCAAAAGCAATACACATTCAGTAGAAACTGTACTTTGAATTTTGATCTTTTCCTGGGCCAGCTACATGTGGTATGATACTCTCTGGTGGTATTGGGCAGTGGCAGTGAACCATGGCTCCCAGTCAGCCAGGCAATCATGAGGGTAAACAATCCATACTCTTACAACCATTCTGTACCCATACAACCATTCTGTTTTCACTTTCAGTACAGTATTCAATAAATTACATGAGATAGCCAACACTTTATTATAAAATAGGCTTTGTGTGAGAAGATTTTGCCCAACTGTAGACTAATGTAAGTGTGCTGAGCACATTTAAGGTGCGCTAGATTAAGCTATGATATTTGGTAGGTTAGGTGTATTAAATATACTTTCAGTTTATGATATTTTTAGACTTACATGGGTTTGTTGGGACATAAATCCATCATAAGTCAGGGAAGACCTGTGCATTCTTTGGTTGTTGGATGCTAAGGTCTATTTATGTCCCTGAGTTCAAAGATGTAAATTTATGTTTTTCAAATCTGAAATATTGTTATCGACTTTTTAATATTTGATTTATCAACAATTGAGAGAAATAATGCAACTTTATTTCTGACTTTTCTTACTCTGAAACTGTCTGTGTTCTTATGTTTCAGTTATGTCTCTTTCAAATGCATGGAGTTGGATTTTTTAAAAAATTAACCTTGTGATCTCTGTGTTTTAGAAGGTGAGTTTAGTCCATTTATGGTTTTTGTGATTATTGATATATTTGAACTAGTTTCTACCATCTTACTTTTTAACTTCCACTTGTGTCATATTTTTTGACTAAATTTTTCTTTATTTTAATTTTTATTATGAATTATTCATATATAAACATTGCACAATACAAAACAAAATCTATGGCTCAATGGCTTAATCTCAAAGTAAACACTTGTAGAACTATTACAAAAATCAAGGAGAAGAAAAAAAAATGCCCAAGGAACCTCAGTCACACCTCCTCCTGATCATTAGTCCCCCCTTCCTCTCTGAAGTCACCACGATACTTCTAACATATCGATTAGTTTGGCCTATCGTGCAATATAACAGTATGCTCTATAGCATCTTAAAACAGCACTCATTTATTATCTCACAATTCTGTAGGTCAGAAGTCTGGGAGGGCTTGGTAGGGTTCTCTGTTCAGGGTCTTGCAAAGCTGAAACCAAGGTTTTGGGCAGGCTGGACTCTTATCTGGAGGTTGGGTGGAAGAATCTGCTTCCAAGTTCATTGAGATGAGATGAGATTGGTAGAGTTTAGCTCCTTGAGGCAGTAGATCTGAGGTCTCCTTTTCCTTGCTGCCTATCAGCTGGGGTCTGACCTCTGCTTCTAGAAGCCACCCATCTTCCTTCTCAGATGGCTCCCTCCAAGTTCAAAGGCAGTAATGACACATGGAGTCCTTCTCTCTCCTCAAATCCCTCTGACTTCTGCCTGCTCCTTCTGTAACCAACTGGAGAAATTTCTGTGCTTTTAAGGGCTCATGAGATTAGATAAGGCTCATCTGGGTAATCTCCTTTTTAAAAAATCAACTATGCCATATAGCATAACACAGTCATAGGATTGATATCTCATCACATTCACAGGTTCCAGAGACTAAGACATTAAATCTTGCAGACAGGGCATTTTTAGAATTCTGCTTCCTAAAGACATGTTCTGATGAAGAGAAATTCTTAATTTTAAAGGAATAAAATTTATCACAATTTTTCATTATTCTTAGAACATTTTGTGTCCTGTTTATGGAAACTTTTTCTGTCACACGGTCATGAATATATTCTTCTCTATTATCTTCTAAAAGCTAAGTTGTTTTGTTTTTCACATTTAGATGTAAAACCTATCTGGAATTCATTTGATGTATCATGTGAGGTAGGGGTCATTTCATTTTTTAAAAATTTTTTTCCTTATATATATGCAGTTGACTTAGCACCATTTCTTGAAAAGACCATCTTTTCCCCACTATTTTAGTCTTATGACTACGAAGATTTGTTTCTAGACCCTCTACTTGTTTTCCATTGCTCTATTTAGCTATATTTGCAACAATACCACACTCTTAATTACTGTAGCTTTATAATAATACTTGGTATTTGGTAACAAAATCAAACTTTGCTCTCATCTTTTAAGAGTATCTTGACTATTTTAGAACCTTTGTATCTCCATGCGAATTTTAGAATCAGTTTGTCAAACTCCACACTTAATACAAAACTTGTTGGGTTTTTTATTGGGATTACATTGAGGAAAATTTGTTTTATACAAAACTGAGTCATCAAATCCAAAAAGACTGTGTGTCCTTCCATTTATTTAGGGATTCTTAAATTTCTCTCAGTAAAGTTTAATTGTTTTTTTTTTTTCATTTAGAGTCTTTGTAAATCTTTCATTAGAGTTATTCCATGTTATTTAATATTCGATGCAATTGTAAATAGCATCTTCTTAAAACTTGATATTCTAACTTTCTAAAAATTTTTATATGTTAACTGTGACTCCAGTCACCTTGCTAATTTATGTATATATTCTTTGGGTTTTTGTTTTTTAAACTGGGGTGCTTTTCTCTTTTTAGTGAGAAAGCTTGGCCCTTAGCTAACATCTGTTGCCAATCTTCTCTTTTCGCTGGAGGAAGATTGCCCCTGAGCTAACATCTGTGCCACTTGTCCTCTATTTTGTATATGGGATGCCACAACAGCATGGCTTGATGAGCAGTGCATAGATCTGTGGCTGGGATCCAAACCAGTGAACCCCAGGCCACCAAAGCAGAGTGCAAGAACTTAACCAGTACACCACCAGGCCGGACCCCTTTTGGATTTTTTATCTACAAAATTCTATTGTCTGAAAATAATTCGAAATTTATTCCTTTCTTTTCAATCTATATACTTTGCAATTTTTCCTTTTGCTTCTCACTGGTTGAACTTTCAGTACAATGTTTAATAGATGTGCTGATAGTGGGCATACTCCAAGACAATCTTGGAAGAAAACTTTCAACATTTTACCTTTATGTATATGATGTTTGTTATAATTATTTTAAATACCCTTTCTTAGATTAAAGAAATTCATTTCTATTCTTAGTTTCCTGAGAATTACTTTTGGCTATGACTTAATGTTAAATTTTATCAAATGACTTTTCTGTATCTAATGAGATGATCATGAAATTATTATCATTTATGTAGTTAATGCAAGAATTACATTGATTTATTTTGACTGTTGAACAAATCAACCTTGCTTCATAGAGTAACTTCAACTTATTGTGTTGAATAATTCTTTTTACATATTACTGGATTTAGTTTGCTAATATTTAAGTTAGGGTCTTTAAATCTATGTTCATAAGAGAGATTGTCCTGTAAATTTATTTTCTTATACTTTCTTGTCAGGCTTTGTCATCTTGGTTATGCTGTCTTCGTAAAACGAGTTGGAGAGTAACCCATCTTTTCCCAGTCTCTGGAGGGGTTAGAGAAAAATTGGCACAATTACTTGCTTAAATGTTTGGAATAATTTCTAGGTAAATTAATCTGAGCCTGGTATTTTATTTGTGTGGAGGTTTTAAACTACAGGTTCAAGTATTTTAATAGACTAAGATTACTCAGGTTTTATATTCTTCTCTTGTCAGTTTTAGTAATAGATTTTCATAAGAGTATTTCTGTTATCTAAATTTTCTATTTAATTGGCATAAAATTATTTATGCTATCTTATTTTGATCTTTTTCATATCTATAAATTACATAGTGATCTCTTTCTTCATTTCTGATATTGATTATTGATTATTTGTCCCTTGTGTCTTTCTCTCTTTTTTTTAGATCAGTCTAACCAAGATTTATCAATTTTGTTAATCTTTCCAAAAAGCCATCTCTTGGTTTTTTTGATTTTCTTAAAACATGTTTGCTTCCTATTTTATTCATTACTACTTTATATTCTTATTATTTTCATCCTTCCATCCTTTTTGCATTTAATCCATTTTGTTAATCTCTTCTTCAGATGGATGCTTAGCTCACTGATTTTCAAATTTTCTTCATTTCTAATATATGCGTTTCACTCTATATATTTCCCTAACTATTGTTTTACCTGCATCCCACAAGTTTTCATATGTCTAATTTTCATTACCATTGTGTTTAAAATATTTCTAGTTTCCCTGCTAATTTATTTTTTAAGAAATGAGTTATTTAGAAGTAGTATTCTTAATTTCCAAATAATATGAATATTATGAAATTATATTTTGATATTTATTTGTAGCTTAGGTTTTATTGATTTAACTTAATCAGTACAAGTGGTTAGAGAATGTGTTCTGTATTAATTTAACCTTGGAAATTGTGAAAGCTCGCTTCACAGCCCCCACACAGACCAGTCATTGGATGTGGGCTGCCACCAGGGAGGGGTCATAAACTTAGGGTTAGTTATCAGCAGCCAATGCTCCCAGCAATTGGGGGAATGAGGGCCTTGGTCCTGAGTGGAGAGCCAGTTGACACACCAGAGTGTCTACAAATGTCTTCCACTATGAATACTTTTTTGTCTATTTCTCCTTACATTTCTATCAATGTTTATTATCGATTTTGAGGCTTTGTTATTAAAAACATACAATTTCATAATTCTTCCATGTGCCTGGCGAATGGGACCTTTTATCGTTATAAAGTGTTTGCTTTTTTTTTAATCTGTGGCCATGCTTATTGTTTAACACCTATTTTTTTCTGATCTAAATATAGCTATACCAGCTTTCTTCTGTTTAGTGTTTCTATGATATGTTTTTATCCATCCTTTTAATTTCAATCTTTCCATGTCCTTTATTTTAGACTTGTCTTTTTAAAGAAGCATATAGATTGTATGTGTGTGTACGTGTGTTTTACTCTGATCAGACGGTCTGTCTTTTAAGCGAACATTTTATCCATTTACATTTAATGTTATTACTAATACATTTAGGTTTGAATCTACCATCTTACTGTTTTCACATTACTTACATTACTCATCTCATTAATGTCTCCATTTTCTCTCCTTTCTTGACTTTAGTTGCTGCTATTAGTGCAGATATTATACTCTTACTGCTCTGGAGATTACTACTACATTCTTGACTTATTAAAGTCTAAAATGAATGGATAATGTTACTTTCTTCCTATATGATAATTTTAGAGCTCTTGATTCCATTAACTCTATTCAGATTAATTTGTCATTTTTGCCACATATTTAATTCTTCAAATTTGACGTCACAAGATATTATTACTATTGTTTTAACACATTCAATTTTAGTTTAAATTAACTCACATATATCCGTTGTACATTGCTCTTCCTTCTTTCCTGCCTCTTTGAGGTTCTATCTGGAATCATAACTTTGTGCTTGAGAATGCCTTTTAGTTTTTCCTTTAGTGTGGGCTGTTGGTGATAAATTTTCTCATTTTTGGCTTATTTGAATACATAAATACATACTCCAT
Organism: Equus asinus; assembly: GCF_041296235.1. NCBI lineage: Eukaryota > Metazoa > Chordata > Mammalia > Perissodactyla > Equidae > Equus > Equus asinus. The sequence continues at coordinate 7,514,257 of NC_091802.1, read as the reverse complement.
TACTAAAAATAGCTTTTATTTTGTAGAAATTTCTATAAGGGCAGTTACATTCTTTTTAAATTGTGAGACAAAATTTCATGAACATTTGGCTTCTGTTGTTTAGCTTGACAAATCTGCTGTCTATATAATCGTTTCTCCTCTAAAGATAATCTTTTCCTTTGACTGCTTTTGAGATTTTCTCATTGTTTAGTGTTTTCAACACTGTGACATGTCTGCAATTGAATTTCTTTTAACTTTGATCCTCATGGTGAATAGAGGGCTTTTTGGATATCTGATTTGTCTCATCACTTATGGGAAAACCTCACCCACTCTCTCCTTAAATATTGCTTCTGCCTCTTTGCCTGTCTTTCCTCTCCTTCGATGTCAGCAACACATTTGGCTTTTTTTTTTTTACTCTATTCCTTATATTATTTCTTCTATTTTCCTTTGTTTTTTCTGTGTTCCATTCTGGCTATTTTCTCCGAAATTATCTTTCTGTTCACTGATTTCAGCTGCATCTAACTTATCATTAAACTCATCTACAAGTTCTTAATTTTGCTTCTTGTATTTTTCAGTTCAATAGCTTCCATTTACTTTTATATTGGTTTCAGTTATCTGATGAAATTCTCAACTTTATCTTTTATTTCCTTGGTCCTATTAAGGATAGCTACTTTAAAATCTGTGCCTGATTCCTTCATCATCTGGATCTCTGTATACTGTTTGCTGTTTTTTTCTGTTTTTTCCAAACTCCTCTCCAAGGTGGATCATGGACTCCTTTTTTGTCTTTCTAGTTCCAAGAAGCTTCCAAAAGCAATGCTGAGCCCCCTAGTTCCTCATCCACCACTTCGAAATGAGCAGATAACTTCTAAATGCAAAAGTAGTCATTTCTCAGTTTCTTCTTATCCCAGTTATTTTCTCTATAATTATTTCCTCCCTCCTTAACTCTGAAATCTTCAAGGAGATTTTTTCCTAGTTTGTTCATACTTTCTGAGTATTCTCAGTGTAAAGACCAATGCACATTTAGAGTCCACCATTATATTGTCTTGCTTTTTATGTGCCATTTTTTCTCCTTTCTCGATTCTTTTTTTTTGGTTGGTCGAGGTTATTTTTTTTCCTTAGATTTCACATCCCAATTTTGACCCTTCTGGCTTATAATTTTACATATTCTTTATTTTCTTTCAGTCATGACCTTTGAAAGTTTGTTATACATATTTAGCTTAACACAGTCTGAAACAATATTTTAATCTTCTCTCAAAAACACAAGGAATAAAACAACTTTAATTTGATTATCCCTTCCCAACATGCATGCTATTTTTTGTTCAGTAGTTTAGTTCTTTTTTTTTGAGTACTGAAATATATTATTATAAATATTACTATTTCTCCAAACATAAATACTTGGATTAAATTTTTACTCTTTTATCTATTTATCATTTGTTTGTGCATCGCTGTGAATTGCTGTCATCATTTGCCTTCCCTTGAAGGACATCATTTCTAAGTTCCTTAAGCGCAAGTCTTTTGGTTGTAAACTCTGTTTTTCTGTATAATATCTTCATATCCATCCTCATTCTTGAATGTAATTTTTCTTGGCAACCAACTCTAGGTCGATAGTCATTTTCTTTCATCACTTTAAAAATGCTATCCCATTGTTTTCTGGCTTCCATAGTTGTTGTTGACAAGGCTGCTGTCATTCTTATTGCCATTCCCATGCATGCAGGTGTCTGTTTTTCTGAGTTTTTTTGTTTATTTTGCAGTTTCACTGGTACGTCTAGACATTTGTTTCTTTAATTTACCCATTTTGGGGGAATACTTTGTGTCTCCTGGTTTTCTGGGTTTACCTTTATCATTTAAAAAAAAATCACAGCCATTGTCTCCTCAAATAATGCCTGCCCTCCATTCTCCAATCTCTTCTTTGAGGTACCCAATAAGAGGTATACTAATCTTTCTTATTCCGTCACTTATACTCCTTAACATCTATTACACATTTTCTACCTCCTTATATCTCTGTGCTGCAATCTATACAATTTCTTTGGAAATATTTTTCACATTCCCTTTTCAGTTATTTCTTCTGCTCTGTAATCCAACTTTGAATTTTTTTATTTCAACATTTTTTTATTTTTAGAAATTCCTTTTTCTTCAAATCTTCAAGTTTATTCTTATTTGTGTACTCTTATTCAAAAGTGCACTGCTTAAAAACATATGGCACTGTTCCCAAAAATCCTTTGTTGCAGCCTTCTCCTCTTTGTAAAAGCATCTTTAATTTCTTTAAACAGTTGAGATATTGATTTTCTATGTTTTATATTTGACAGTTCCAATATTTCCACTTCTTGTGAATCTAAATCTTTTGTTTCTGCTGAATGTCACTTGTAGTAGCTTGGCTTGTAGTATTTTTGATGTTTGTGATGTTTGATTGTGAGTTTATTGCTTAATCTTAATTTCTGGGAATTGTTTGGGACTCAAGTAAGGAAGCTCTCATCCAGATAAAGTTTACTTCTACTTCCACTGGTGGCCAGATTTAATCAACCTTGGTCAACTTCACCTCTCCAGAGAGTCTTTGTCCAGGAGTGAAACCACCTTGCTAGTGATCGAGGACTTAGAACACCAATACGATGCTACTGTGGGCAACTGCATTCAAGCAGCTACATCCTCCTAGATAGTCAGTGCTCTGACCCCAGCTTTCTAGCACTTGGGAACCAATTTACTTTTATTAATGGCTCCCTTACCTCTTGCGACACAATTAATGTCTCAGAGATTATTTTTAGTCATGATATTGTTTTTATGAAGTGTGCGTATGTGGGGTGGGGGGAGGGGGCATCCCTCAAAGAATTTAGTCACATTAATCATAATATCCAAAGCTGAAATTTCTATTATATTTTTAATCATACTCTTATTATATCTGATGTATTTTCTCCTTCTAGAATTTTTATTATCTGCATATTGGGTAAGTTGTACCTGTCCTCTAAACTTCTTATCTTCTTATATGTGGTTTCATTTCTTTCTTTCCATTTTTTTTTTTTGTATTTTCAATGTTCTTTGCAAGATATTTTTTCATTTCATCTTCCAGACCATCAATGCAATTTTGTAGCCATAACTATTCTGTTTTTCACTTGTTCTATTGCATTTTAAATTCACAAATACTGTTTTTAGATCCAGATGTTGTATGTTGTGCTTTCCTTTCACCTTCTTGAAAATTCTTATGCTGCTATTTTACTGCAGAGTCTTGGACCATCATGCCTTTAATGATGGATATTGAGATTAGTTTTATCCTTGACTGAAAATGATCACTGTTGAGTTGTCACAGAGTCTTCCCTATTTACAGTCCTTGCAAAGGGAAGCTGCCATAACTTCAGCAAACTTTGAGCCATATATACTTCAACTTTTTGGCCCACCTCAAGACTTAGCTAATAGAACCAGAGTGTGTGTGAACCCAAGCAAAGACGATTCAAAGGTTGACCAACACCCTGTGATCTATAACAATATCCTGTTATTAAAAAAAATAGGTTAGCTAGACACAATACTCTCTATTTCAGGAAATGGAACAAAATTCATTAAAAGACTGCTGATTGCCAAAAGAGGTTGAAGTAAGGAGGTTAGGAGATAGAGCTAAGACTGTAGAGAGAGTAATGAACTAAAGCCATGAGCAAAATAAAGTTTGAGCAACCAGAGAAGCCACCACTTATCATCCCAGGTAGATTCTAATAATAATCCCTTTTACATAAATCTTGTGGGGTCTTCATTCCTTGACTCAAACACACCTCAATAAAACATTTTTTCATGCTACTGGGCAGATGGTACAAGATTATTGCCATAAAAGTCAGTGTATTAGTCAGCTCAGGCATAGATCTCTGATACTTAAGGTTTCAAATGGACAGGGTTACTAGATAGCTACTAGTTGTGTGCTTGGTATATAAAAACTGTGGAAAAGGTGAAAATTTTTTTTGTTGTTCCCAATCACCATATACCCTTCCCTCCAACTCATCCCCAAATCCTTGTTTCTCAGGAAAAAATATGAATGCTGCTTGTGATGGACAATCTTTAGGATAGCCATCTGATCCCTGCCTCTTGGTGTCCATATCCTTCTATAATGCTCTCTCCTTGAGTGCAGGCAAGGCCTATGACTTGCTTCTAACCAACACAACAGAGATAATGAGATGTCACTCTCATGATTAAGTTGTATTACATGGCGAAAGTGACATGATGTCATTTCCATGATTGCATTACTTTATGTAAGACTTCGTGTTTGCAGATTGAAACTAAAGCCTCTCCTTGAAGACTTAACAGAGTAAATGGCCAAGTTGGAGAAGTCTAATTGGCCAGAAACTTTTAGTGGGCTCTAGGAACTGCATTCAGCCTCTAAAACCTAAGAGCAACCTCCAGCCAACAGCCAGCAAGAAGCCATGGCCCTTAGTCGTACAGCCACAGGAAATGAATTCTGCCAACATCTGGAATGACCTTGAAAGCAGATTCTTCCCTAGTTAAGCTGCTGGATGGGAACACAGCCTGACCAACACCTTGATTACCACCTTGTGACCCTGAACAAATATGCAGCTAGACTGTGCCCAGATTCCTGCCCCATAGAAACTATGAAATAAATGTGTGCTGTTTTAAGCCACCGAGTTTTAGTAATTTATTATACAGCAATGGAAAATTAATACACTGTTAAAGGAAGTTGGAAAAAGAGCACAAAATCAAGAAATTTAACTCTGCCCCTACTGTATCTCTTTCAGTATAAAATGGCACTAACAGCGCAATGCCATATTCTGTTTCTCCATGTGGGTTAATACATTGTTTTATGACCTATCCCTCCTTAAGCATTAGAAAGACTCAAGTGTGCGCCTAGGAAATTTTATCAGGCTAAGATGAAGAGTGTTTATTCACCAAGGTAAACTAGCTGTGGAATTTGTTGAATTATACTTGAGTAGAACTTTTACTAGTTTTAATGGGTGTTTACACATGTTATCTCAATTGATACTCATAATAATCCTACGAGATGTGTAAGCAAGCATTCTTCTACTGAAAATGAAAGCTTGAATGACTCGTCCAAGTGTCTTAGTCCATTCAGGCTGCTATAACAAATACCAAAGCTGGCTGGCTTATAAACAACAGAAATTTCTTATAGTTCTGGAGGTTGGAAGTCTGAGATCAGGGTGCCAGCATGGTTGGGTGAGGGCCCTCTTCTGGGTTGTAGACTTCTCATTATGTCTTCACATGGTGGAAGGGGCTAGGGAGTTGTCTTGGACCTCTTCTGTAAGGGCATTAACCTCATTCATAAAGGTTCCATCTTCATGACCTAGTCACCTCCCAAAGGCCCCACCTTCTAATACCATCACATCGGGCCTTAGGATTCAACATATGAATTTGGGGGGAACACAAATATTCAGACCATAGCACCAAGTTTACCAGCTAGTAAGTGGAAGAGCCGGAAGTGAATCTAAGTCTTCTAAAACCAAGGGCAGTTTTTTCCTCTACATGAAAACCACCTCTAATAGAGAAGACATGACCTGAACTCCCAAAATGATATTTAATTTATGGCAATATATTCCAAGGTTTTTTCCAAAAGCACAATAAAATTAGAACTGGAGAGCAGCACTTCCTTTAAAATTGTGGAGGTTGTGTGGTATACAGTTAGACTTGTGAAAGGAATTAGATGTGCTGTATTTGATGCAACCTATCAGTCATCATTGAAGAACATCAGTAGGAACTCTCATGCGTGTGTCCTTGTGTCAAATGTTGGATTCATCCTGACTAGCGTACTCAAAGGAAAACTTCAAATGCAGAAGTTACTGGTACCTAGAGGTTAGAAGTCAAGCTGTCCAAATCTAAAGTCACTGTAGGCTCAGGACAGAGTAACGAAGGTTTGCTTTTCTCTGCAGGAAGAGAATTCTCCCCTTTGGCATTCTGAAAAAGAATCTGTGTAACTTAAAGACTTGGAAGCTTGGTATAAAAATGAATATACCCAAGAAAAGTATTATTTGAAAAGTGATTTTCAAATGAAAAAAAAAGACAAGCAAGGAACTCGCTTTCACTTCCATCTAGTCAAAGATTTCCAGGATGGATAAGGCTTTTAGACTCAAATTTGTGTAATCATCTTAACATGTGATTCTTAGTCCAAAGTAGCTCTCAAACTAGGGTTTTATAACTGCATTTTGTGACTACAAATGGGCTTTATGATTGGCCAGAAATGACCTTGACTCATTTTCTAAATGCATGTGGCGATGATAAAACTTACAAACACAAAATATGTGAATATACAGCAATTTTTTAATGTTGGCATCTCCTCCATATTCAGATCCTTGTCATCTCTTACTATGAGAGCCTCCCAATTGGTTCGTCCGCCTCCTGTCTCTTCCAGCTTCAGCCGTCCTCAATACTTTCACTAGTAACCTTTCCAAAATAATAAATTTAATCATGCTACCATGCCATCTTGAAGATTTATTCTATCTCCATCTCCCAGAGAAAGTAGACATATAAGCCCATGCACAACCGACTTCCCATTCTCTTCTCTGTACTTCATTTGCCAATACTTCACATTTATAGTTGAAAACTATTCCATGGGGACATATGCAAACCTAGGAAAATACAATAATTTGTTATTACGAAAGTTTTCTATAAAGACTACTTCACCAGACAGCACACTCTCATTCTGTGGGAAATGGAGTAGATAGAACACAAAATCAATTTAATAAACTTGTTGGGGCAAAATTTGGTATACATAAAGAATAGAAGTGAAAAGTTAGGTGTCATGAATGTTGAATTAGGCTGTTGAAAATAGAATAAATATTTTGGATTATACAGCTTTCAACTCAGTTCTCATATGCAAAATTATTTTCTCCCTAACAGAAATTTGGTAGAAGTCAACAAGGGATGTGCATATTTCTTTTTGTCTAGACAATTAAAATAATGATCAAGGGGGAGTAAGCCTGGTTGCACTTTGAAGTCGCCAGACTGTGGTGGGAAAAGTTAAGAAATATACGTGGAAAGAAAAGCCCGTGGCACAGAGCCACTGGGCCACAAATCCTGCTTCATTGATGGTCTCTGCTTCAAACTCAGAGAAATTAAGTTAACACACATAATCATCTGCTGAATTTCTTTTTCATGCAATTTTTGTATTCTTTTGAGAAAAATAATTAAATGTATATTTTTCCCATCACTTATATAAATATATATGGTAAAGAATGCTCTAAAGCAAGGAACCACTTATTTTAAAAGTTGTAGGTAAGAAAAAATAAGAATTAAAAATGAGATCAGAAAACTCAAATATCAGAAAGAAGCCAGATACAAAAGGCCACATATTGCATAATTCTATTTTTATAAAATTTCCAGAATAGGCAAACGCATAGGAATGGAAAGTAGATTAGTGGTTGCTGAGAGATGGGGACTAGGATGCATCTGCTAATGGGTACAGGGTTTCCTTTTGGGGCGATAAAAATGTCGTGGAGCTAGATAGTGGTGGTGGTTGCACAACTCCATGGATATACTAAAAACCAGTTTATTGGACACTTTAAAATAGTGAATTTTACGGCAAGCGAAGTATATCTCAATAATAATAATAAAGATATGAAAGTCTTCATACACATTATTAAAGTCATACAACAAAGAGAGAAACTGCCAAGCAATAATGAAGAGCTTCCCCAGAACGTTAAAGGTTACGAAGAGAAGAGACGATGATGGCGGTCTCAGAAAGAAAAAAAAAACGTATCGAGAAGCCACCAATGGAGAGAGAGCAGAGAGCAGGATGAGTTTTTAAACATAAATTCTTTAGGGACTGATGAAAGACAATATAAAAATGTGGACTCGTATGAGGGTACCAATAAAGAGCTGGAGGAAGGAAGGATTAAGATGAGGGACTCACAGCAAATCCTCCTCACGAGCCCCTCTGGGTAAGGCAGAGGAAAGAGCTGAGGTCTATGACATTGTATAGGAGGTGACCCCAGTCTGAACCTCAGCCCTCCCACTGATCTCCCATGCGACACTGAGCACAGTGGCTGATACATTCATTACGAGCATTTCATCAGTTGCGGTCGTCATTAAGAACATTACTATTATTACTAGTTGCAGTGGTAGTAGTAGCGGTGGTGATGGGTGCTAATGCTTTTCCATTTTTAAATCTCACTGCTCCCCAGGTTATGAGCTCTGTTCCAGCCAAATCTGTCCACTGGCTGTCTCTCCAATACGTCTTGTGCCTGGTTCCTACTGACTTGGTACATTTCTTATTCCTGAAATGCCACCTTCTCTCTGCCTTTTGAAATTCTACTGTTTCAAGACATCTCCACTGTTGATATCACCTCCATCACCCTGTTCTCACTGATCGCTCCTTTCCCTGAACTCCTGCTCTCACATCTCTAGTTCTCAACTGTATCAATATTGGTTTCTGTGTACATCTGTTGAGGATAATACAAGAAAAGGGAAAAAGGGTCAGGGAAGAGAGAGGGGAGATGAAGCAGTTGACAAAGCCACGTTGCACTTGTTGCCATGAGGGACAGGAAGTAGATAAACAAAGAAAAATAAATAGCATCTCTGAAACCATACTCTGCTTCTGTTACGTGTCAGCATCAATAATTTGCTGACCAAATCATTTGAACTTTCGTTCGTTTATTCACAAAGCTGCAAATGGTTTGTCAATTCCTGAAATTCTTCAAGATAAAGCTATGCTAACCAAGTCTAAGGCTATTTAGCTTGGATGTGGAGCTGGAGGTGGAACGTGGCAGAAGGAGGTATTTTGAAAGATACTTACTCAGCTGGCACTCTGAGGCGCTTATATAGAGATTACCCAAAATTTACCATCAAAGCAGCTAATTTATTTTGCTATGGGACAAAAATGGGATTCAGAAGGAAGAGGGAGTCATTAATGAACCATAAAACCACAAAGATACTGAACATTAGATGGAGGTCTAGAAATGAACCATAAAATGACTGTTATTATGTATGTTACCTGAAACAAAAGAGAAAAATAACTTAGAAGTTTTTGTTAAACTTACGTGGGTGGGAAATTTTTTAAAATTTGAAGCAAAGGATGAGTAAAATTCAATTTACAATCCTTATTATCATCAATTTAAAATCTGAAATGCCATTATTCTCTTTTGTTAAAATTTTGCTTTATTTATTTATCATTATAAAAATATCTATATGGGTTTGCAGAGAATCCCTTTTATCCTAAATTCTCCTAACTCTTTTTTTTTCCCCCCGATAAGAAAACTGTGAATTCTGCCACCACAAAGTTTTTAAGACTATAAGCATTGTGGTCTGGGAAAGAATTCTTCATTAGCATTTTTTAAATGCAGAAATACAAAGTGAGAATAAATGAATTCTTTCAAGTCAGTGAACTTGTGATAGAGCCTATTAGAAACTAGGTTTGCTTTTTTAAAAATTTTTCCAGGGTCTCCATACTGTCTGCCCAGCTGCTCTGCCCACCCTTTGTGTTACAAGAACTGAACTTTGAGTGGGATGACTAATAAAACCCTCATACACAGCTTAATTTCTTAATTGGTAAACTGTGAGAGTCTTTTCAACACAGTTTTCACACTTTTATTTTTGTTTACTTTCCATTACATTTTCTAGTGAGTTAACGCTAGAGTTTAAGAAATGCCCTGATTTTTGTACGTTGATCTTGTATCTTGCAAACTTGCTGAAGCATTTCATTAATTCTGAAGTTATGGCTTTTTTGGGAAAGCGATCTGCAGTTAAAACCACTTGTGTCTTTCATCTCAACATTTATAGTTCGTGTTTTTCTTATTGCATCAGCTAGGGTCTTCAATAAAATGCTGAATAATAGCAACAAACGTAAGTTTTGGCTTCTAATATTCCTTCAATTTTTCACAAGACTGTAGATTTCTAGTAGATACTTACAATCAAATTGAGAGAATTTTCTTTTAATTTTCTGAGTTTTTATAAAATCATGAATTGGTGTCAAATTTTATCAAATTCTTTTTAGAGTCTTTTGAGATAAATGATTTTTCTTCTTTAATTTGTTAATACTCCTAATTATATGCATAGATTTTCTTTGTGGGAACATTCTCACATTCTGGGAATAAACACTACTTGGTCATGCTACATTATTTTTTCCACATTCTGTTGGAATTAATTTGCTATCATTTCTTTAGGATTTTACAACAATGTTCATGAAAGTGCTTGGCCTATGGTTTTCTTGTAGTCTCTTCGTCTATTTTGGTCTTAGGGTTATATTAGCTTTGCAAAATAAGTTAAGTCTCTTTTCACCATTTATTTTGTTCAAAGATGCTTTGTGTAACATTGGAATCATCTGTTTCTTGAAGGTTTGGTAAAACCTCCATATAAAATTACCTGAGACTGATACCTGTTTTAAGGACAGATTTTCTTTTTTTTACTATTTTCATACATATAATTCTTTCCTCTGGGGTTTTGTTCTATTTAGACTTTCTTTTACTATTTCTTGAGCCAATTTTGATAATTTATATTTGAAAACTGCCAATTTCCCCCAAGTTTTCAAAATGTATTGGTGCAAAATTGTAAATGGCATTCATTTATGACTTTATATGTCCTTTGTCTCAACAGAGTGGTCGCAAAAGAAGTTAAAAGAACTAAAGAGCCTGAAAAACAGTTTGGGGAATGTAGCTGACGCCTCTGGAGTTCCATCTCACCTTCCCTCATCCTCTGATTGCACGCACATTTGTAGTAATTATTTCTGTGTGAGGTCAGACTCACCTCACGCTTCATTGTGAACAGAGGATTTAACAAACAACTGTAAGGAGGTGTAGGATTTAGCCACGTGAATATGGAGGCTGGAGGCATTAGGCAGAGGGAAGAGCTAGACCAAGACTAACTCTGTTAATACTGAAATGTGCCAACGGATTTGAGAAAGAGCACAGATGCTGTTGTGGCTGGCAAGGAGCGAGTGAGGGAGAGAGCGGTAGGAGGGGTAACCAGAGAGGCAGTGGGGAGGCCAGAACACAAGGGGCTTTGCAGGCCGTTGTTTAGACGTTGGCTTTTACTCCGAGTGAAATGGGAAGCCATTGCTGGGATTTTCACAGAAGAGTGACCTGACCTGAGCTTTATTTTTAAAGAGTTCATACTGGCTATTGTTTTTACAATAGATTTGAGGACAGGAGAGGGTGAAATGCCAAGGTTGAAGATAAAAATCTGTTAGGAGGCGATTAGCATATTCCAGGCAAGAGCTGATGGTGTTTCAGACAAGGATGGTAGCCAGGGACATGGTGAGTCAGATTCTGACCATATTTTGATAATAACGATAGCATTGGGTAGCATATGGACCTCGAGAGAAATAGGAGAATCAAGGATGACTAGAAGGTTTTTTGGCCTGAGCGATTAGGAGGATGGAGAATATAGGAATTCAGTTTTGGACAAATCAAATGTGAGATGTTTATCAGAAGTTCCTGTGAAGAAGTTGACTAGATGGTTGGATACACATATGTGGAAGTTGGGGAAGAGATCAGGCTGTAGTTGTAATTTTGATGACCAAATAAGGTCTCCAAGGGATTGAGTGAGGTAGAGAAGAGGACCATGAATTGAGCCCCAGGATAGGTTGAAATTACAAGGGGAGGCAGAAGAGTTAGAGTAGTAAAGGGGACTGAGGAGGAGCAATCAGTGATGTGAAGGGAAAACTCAGAGAGTGAGGTGTCTTGGAAGCCACGTGAAAAACATGTATCAAAGGAGGGAGTGATCAGTACTGGAAAATATTACGGATACGGCAAAGACTGTGAGAACTGATAATTGACCATTGGATTTGGCAATGTGGAGCTTACTGGAAACTGATGAAGGGAGTTTCTGTGGCGTGATTTGGGCAAAGTCTGATTAGAATGAGTTAAGAGAGAATGAGAGGAGACAAATTGGAGACATAGGGAATACACAACTTTTTAAGAGTATTGCTGCAAATGAAGACAAGAAAATTGAGCAATAACTGATGGGTGAAGTGAGGTCAAGGGAACATGGGTTTTTTAGTTTTGTTTTTTTAAGGAATAATGGCATGTTGGTATACTGATAGGAATGATACAGTAGAGGCTGAAAACGGAAGAGAGAAGAGTGAACTGCTGGAATGAGCTTCCTGGATTGGGCAAGAGGGGATGAGCTCCAAGTGTGAATGCCTAAGGATAAACATTAGCTTTAGATAGGAGCATGTATGGTTTTTGTACAAGACCAGATAGGAAAGCAGAACATGTGGGTGCAGACACTGGTAAGTGAGGAGGAGTTGTGGCGGGAATCGATGCGGATTTTCTTCTGATTGCTTTGATGATCTCAGTGAAGTATGAAGCAAGGTCTCTAACTAGCTAAGGATAGGATGAGGCAGGAGGTGCTGAAGGCAAGGGTAGAGAGGATAAGGAATAAAACAGTTATCCAGGACGTTGGGACAGAATCTCCAGGGAACTATATGTGACTGCAGGCAGCATTAAGGTCTGCTTGAGGGTGATCATCGTGAATTTAAATTGAGGCCAGTGTGTTTGCATATATTTTTCCACGCATAGTCAGCTTGTGTGTAGCAGTAAGAGAGAAAGAATGCTGAATTTAACTAGGGTCCTGCTTTTGCTAAGCGAGAACAATAAAGATAAAGAAGAGCAAGGGAGTTAAAGGTTTACTCAAGGGAATAATTATAATAATCCACTGTGGAATTTCAGCTGGGTAAGATGGAAGTAGAATATCAAAGGGATAAGAGACATATAAATTGGAGGTCCTCCTGAACTGGAGGTCCTGGTGAGGTTGAAAAATCCTGAGGGTCAGGATACCAGGTGAGGAGGGTTTGCAGTTACTGGTGATAGAGTCTAGGATACGGGCATCAGAGGTATGTGAGCTCATATTGAGCATCACCTTTCTAATTGCTTTGTTATCCTTACCTTTCTCTCTGGTTTTATTGTCATTTATTTCAGTCCTTTCCTATGTGTTGGTAATTAAATATTCAGCTATGTCAGTTTTAGTTCTTTCTACTAAATTGATTAATTCTGCATTTGTGATATTTTGACACTTTATTCTCCTTTTTACTGCATCCTCTTTGATGTTTCATGTCATTGAATTTCTGTTCTATTTACACTCTTCATAGCTCTTATAATTTGTGTCAATTTTTTAAAAAATGAAGTATAATTCACATATGGTAAAATGCATATAATTTCAATCTATTTTGACAAATGTATACACCTGGGTGACCCCTTCCCCTGTCAAGATATCGTTTATTTATTTCACTCCAGAAAATCCCTAGTGCCCCTTCCCAGGCATTCTTTCTCAGAATGTCAATAGTTTGTTCCTTTTCACTACTGAGTAGTATTCCATTTATGATGCACCCATTCTCCAACTGATGATGACAAACTGTTTTCAGTCTGGCTCTTATGGAAAACTTCCTCTGAATACCCTTGTACAAGCCTTTTTGTGGACATGTTTTTCTTTCTTTTGGTAAATACCTCGAAATGGGATTTCTGGGTCATAGGATAGAAGTACTTTTTTATAAAACTTATGAACAATTTTCAAAGTGATTGTACAATTTTACTCTCCCACCAGTAATGCATGAAAATTCCAGTTCCTCCATAGCCTCTCCGGTATTTGGTGTGGTCAAGTATTTTCATTTGAACCATTCTAGTGGATGTGTAGTACGGTCTTGTTGTGTACAATTTTGTTTAATTTGCATTTTCCAAATCACTGACAGTAAAGGAGAGAAATTTTTCATGCACTTTTTGTCCATTATTATCTCTTCTTTTTTTAGTGTCTGTTCAAATCTTTTGCCCATTTTTATTAGGTCATTTGTCTTTTATTATTGAGTTGTAAAAGTTTTTATATATTGTGGATACAGGCCCTTAATGAAATATATGCGTTGTGAATATGTTCTCCCGATCTGTGGCTTGCCCATTAATTTTCTTAATGGTTTCTTTGATGAGTCGAAGTTTTAAATTTTGAAGAAGTCCAATTTATCATTTTTTAATGGTTAGCGCTTTCTGTGTTCTCTCTAAGAAATCTTTCTATCTCTAGGTTGAGAAGACTTTTTTCTTATGTTTTCTTCTAGAAGCTTTATAGTTCCAGCTTTTACATTTAAATCTGTGATCTATCTCAAAGTAATTTGCAATATATTGTGAAATAGAGTTTGAGGGGTTTTTTTACCGTATAAAACTCCAATTGTTCCAACATCATTTGTTCAAGAGATTTTCCTCTTTTCTGTTGAACTGCTCCAGCATTTTTGTTAAAAATTATTTGACTGTATATGAGTGGGTCTATTTGTGGGCTATCTATGCTGCTCCAATGATCTGTTTGTCTATCCTTTTGCCAATATCACGCTGTCTTGATTATAATCACTTAGGAGTAAATCTTGAAGAGTGGAGTAAATTCTCCTACTTAGCTTTTTTTCTTTTTCACAGTTGTGTTGGGGGTGCTACTTGGCTTGTCCACATAAATTTGAGAATTGTCTTTTCATTTTCTACAAAGAAAAGCCTGCTCAGATCTACAGACCAGGTTTGGGAGAATCAGCATGTCAACAATATTGAGCCTTCCAATCCATGAACACAGCATATCTTTCTAGTTATTCAGGTTATCTTTAATCCCTCTCAGAAATATTTTATAGTTTTCCAGATAGTGATCTAACACATCTTTTGCTAAATTTATCTCTAGATATTTTACATTTTGTGACATTTTGTAAATGGTTTTTTAATACATTTTTTATTTAGGATAGTTTTAGATTTACAGAAAAGTTTCAAAGACGGTACAGAGAGTTCCCAAACACCCCCACCCAGTTTGCCTTATTGTTAACGTCTGACCTTGCCATAGTACGTTTGTCACCACCAAGAAACCAATGTTGCTACAATACTGTGAACTAGGCTGCAGACTTTATTCAGATTTCACCAGTTTTTCCACGAACGTCCTTTTTCTGCTCCAGGATACCACGTTACGTTTAGTCATGATGGCTCTTCAGTCTCCTCTTGTCTCTGACAATTTCTTAGTCTTTTCTTATTTTTTACCACCTTGATAGTTTTAAGGAGTGCTGGTCAGGTATGTTATAGAACTTCCCGCACTATGGGTTTGTCTATTTTCTTCCTCACAGTTAGACTGGGCTTATGGGCTGTGGAGAAGGACACCAAAGACGTGAGGTGCTCATCGTATCATAGCGGAGGTACATGCTATCGACATGACATTACTGCTGATGTTTACTTTGATCATCTGGCCCCAGGAGTGTCTGCCAGGTTTCTCCACTAGGACGTTACATTTCTCACCCCCTTGCATAGCTACTCTTTGGAAGCATGTCACCTCCTGGAGGGGGCAGTATCTACATAAATTATTTGTCATTTTTCCGTATGTAAAGTTTTATGGGTTTTGACAAATGCACAGTGTCATCTATTCACCACTCCAGTACCATATATAATGGTTCCACCTCTTTAAAAGTTCCCCTACGCACCCCCTTTGCAATCAGACACTCCCCTTCCACAGGGTCCTGGCAAACACTGATATAGGGTTTTCCATTCCTGTAGTTTGGCCTTTTCCAGTATGTCATATGAATGGAATCATGCTACTGGTAGCCTTTCAGTCTGACTTGTTTCTCTTAGCACACACCAGAGAGGTAGGCATATTTTTGGATATGCCGTGTTTTTATGGCTGAGTGACCCTACAAAGAAACTTTTGTGACAGATGGATAAAGAAAAGACTTTAAAATCATTCTTATATTTGTAAAATGTTTATAATTTTCAAAGTGCTTATTCTTGTTACTACACTATGTGTCATTTGATTCCTACCACCATCCTATGGGTTGGGGAGCCACTTTTCCAATGGAGAATTTCAAGTTTCAGAGAGTTCTAGCGACTTCTCCAAAGTCACACAGTTGGTAAGTGCCTTCTAGTACTTGAATTTCGATTGTTAACGTTCAAGCCTGCATGGTTTGCACTCACTGCTTCTCCAACGTGTCTTCAAACCCGTGGTGCTACAAGTCCTTCTCAGGGGGCCACCAAGTCTTGATCAATGAGTAAAATTCGTTTTCAGGACAGAGGATAGGTACTTTATCTACACAAATTCCCCCAAATGAACTTCAGTGGGGTGAGGTCAGGGGAGGGATGCTATAAGAGGAGGGTAGAGAGAGAATGTGAATGATGCAGGTGCATAGCCTACCATGACACTCAGAGAATGCCCGCCAAGGAGCTTAAAAATGCGAATGATTTGTCCAACCTGTCCCATAAGTGCCAGCCAATCATGTCATCAGGGGCCCAACAAAAGTAACTGAGGTCTGTTGCAACCCTGGGAGAAACTGGCAGTGCTAGTCATATGTCAAGAGGATAGATGAGTGTTTTACAGGAGGTTTACAAAACTTTTCAAGGCAATTTTGTCTACGTGAAATTTTTCCTTCCTTGCTGACTGTATACCTTATACCCCGCTTAAAACACAACTCTGTCATTTGCCAGGTAGAAAGAAAAGATGCCCTCCATGTGGAGGCCACAGCACTTACCCAGCAAGGGAGAATGAGGGCGGTGGACACTGCCCTGGGACTGAGCAAGTTACTTCATAAAACAGTCCTTTTGGTTAAACTCACTTATTGATATGGTATCAATGGCATATTTTCATGTTTGTAAAAGTTGTCAAAGTCAAGATTAAAACCAAGAAACTCAGATTTTTATGACATGGTAGAAAGAGCAACGGGCTATGTCAGAAGACCTACACGCAACTCCTGGCTTTGCAGCTAATTAGGAGGTGACCTTGTCATTCACTTAACCTGAGATTAATAAAAATGGTCTGGTTTACTCACACTCGGTTACAGAAGGATTAAACAAATTAATATACTCTTGGGAAAAAATAACACATGTTAAATACATGTATAAAGTACAGTTCCTGGCCACAGTGCTCTGAGTGGTTCACATGAAGCGACTGATTATAGCAGAGAAAACACCTGGATGATTGGGATGCGACTGGTAGGCAAACCGCCACCTCTTGCTCCGTTGTCTTTGCTAGTTCTCTCTCACTTACTGAACAATGGTTAGTCAGTTAGAATAGGAGGAGCTCTCTTCCGGCATTGATATGGTCTGCTTTTCTGGAGCATTCAGGGTACTTCTTTCCTGCTCTCTTCTCACTGCTAGGGGTATCTGGCCACAGAGCTCAGATGTCTTGATTTTCCTCCATTTCGGGTCATTTTTCATGGATTTTGCCGACCATTCTATCTCCTGGGAGTCTCCAACCATCACCTGGCTGTGTGTGCTAAGTATGCCGCTGTGGTCTCAGCTCCAAACCCATCCTTCTTGCTAGCTGACGTCGTGTTACGTCCTGCCGATAGGTGGTGCTAGAGAGAGAATGGACTCAGGAGGCGAGAAAAGGAGCGTCTGGCTTTTCCTTGTCAGCGTTGCTCTGGCAGACGCAGCTGGCTGTAGCCATCAGCCTTTTTCAGCACTTCCAGAGCCCTCTTTTGCCTCTTTAGAGGCCATCAGCAATGACCATGCCTCTTGCTCAGAAATCTGTGCACCAGTTCCTCAGAAACTCACACCTGTTTTTCTTTTGTCACCTCAGCTCAGGAATGGTACCTGCTTCCTCAGTGTTCTTTTGTTTTTTCGGTCTTCCAAGACCTGAGTAACCAATTTCTGTATTAAATCCCATGTGTTTGAAATTCTTAGTGTGGTTTCTGTTTTCCTGACTGGATCCACACTGATAAAGCCACTCTTCCCCAAATCACGCAGTATCTTATTCCAGAAGATGCCTCATTCAGCACTTCACAAGATTCTATATTTTAAGGAAAACCTTCTATGAATTTCATTACATTTATAAAATACTTGCTGCCTGTCATTCAGACCCCACACTTCACCCCACACTTGTAGGCTGAGCGTGTATGCTGCTTCTAGGGGGCAGGTACAAATGGAAGGTGGTTATTTTATTACTCTGAAATGAAGTTTAGCTTTCATTTGATAACCAAACCTTAGTCACGTCCACAAATAAAATCGTATACTATTAAGCAGTACATGATAAATATGCATCATTATAAACTGCCTCAATTTTTCCCCTAAAACATGGCAGAGCATAAGAAAATAAATAGACATAGATTATACATACAGGCACGCATGTGTACATAATTTATAAATTCTTGGCTCCATCATTTCTTCTGCCCCATAAATTACATGTATATGTATATATATTTGTATGTGTATGTATAAAATGTGTATAATATAACGAGAGTATTTATATTTCCAGCTATTCCATTTTCTGGTGTGCTTGGGGAATAGGATTCGAAGTTATCACCATTTTATAAATGAGGTTTACAAAACGGGCTCAAAGGAATCAGCATGGTTTACCTGCCTAGAGAGTGACAGATCAGCCTGCTTGACTCTCCATTACAGTACAAACCATTTCCCTGAAGCCTGACCGCCCCTCACCCCCCCTCCCTGCTTCACAGGTCCCTGAGATATGCAGCATCCTTGAAAGAATGTGGCTGCCCCTGACAGCCTGGAACGGAAAGTTCAGCCCCCGGCTTAGTAACTTCGCGCTCTGACTATGAGTCTTGCTCTCTCTTCTTTGACTCTCCCCTCCCTTGAAGAGGAAAGTTATTTTCAAACCTCCATCTGTTTTGTGTTTAACGTGAAGAAAGGTTGCACATTTTCAGGGACCTTGTTCATAAGCAGTAGATTGTACAACAGTTTATTACACAAGTGGGGGTTTTTATTGCTGGCCTTTGTTGAGTTGCCAACTGGGAGAAAGAACATAACGTGCTTAGCGGTCTCTATCAGGAAAAATGAGAAAGCATTAAATACCAGTCAAATAGTTAAGCATCGAAAAGTGGGTAATCAAATCCAGAAATCCCTGGAGCATGGCTGGCGAGAAGGGTTTTTCTTATTAATAGTGTTTTTATATCCATAATGTTTCTCGAGTCGCTATGTCACAGGCAGTATCCTAAAGTATTATGTGAGATGTGTAACAATAGTGGAGTAAGTTTTTGACCTAGAAAGACTCATATCCACTTCAAAATCTGACCCTGATTGGTGCAGGACATCAAACTGGAACCCCGCACAGAGCTTGATTTATTTCTAAATCACATCACAATGTTGGGGACATCGGTTTGCGGACAAGTGCTCACTCAGGAATAAGGAACAATAAGCCCCTTTCCTCATCCTGACCTGTATGCTCCGTGCTGCTAGGAAGGACTAAAGTCACAATCCTGTATTTCACTACAGCTTCACTCCCAGCCATAAGACAGGAGAGGGTAGAAAACTTCCACAAAGCATCCTAAGAAACATGGTATCAGAACCATTCCAACTGCAACAGGCAGATGTCAATGACAATGGGTTACTCCAGCTCCTTCCTTTCCATTTTCCCAAGAGCTCAGACCATCGCAGAAGCTGCTGGATAAAAGTCAGTGGAGACCTCATGAATGCTCCAGTCTTATAGTTCTCAGCCCAGGCTGCACTGTATATTAGAATCTGTGCATTCTGTATATTAGACTTACTTGGGGAGCCCATCCCGAACTAATAAATAAAATCTCTTGGGGTGGGCTTTGCTTTTAACGTTCTCCAGGTGATTCTAACCCAACAGGTTGGGTTGCAAACCACAAATCTAATCCGGCCACCTAATTTTACTGGTGGAGGAAATTGAGCCTGGAGAAGTTAGTGTCCAAAACAACTGATTGACAATACCTGGGTGGCACTCTTTTCCAGCGAGCTTTCTCACTAGAACGCTACTTCATGTCCCGAATCTCATAACCCTTTATTTATAAAGGCAACACATTCAAACCTATCCCTCTCCTCTCTTTCCTTGAACACAAATGGATGTGCTGTAACCTGTACTAGCAGCCAGCAGCACAAGTGTCTCCCAGGACTCCGAAGGAGAGTGTGGGACCACACAATCAGGGTGGTATTATCAGGGCTGCGGGAAAAAGTAGCTAACGGATCCACTTCTTTCTCTAGATGGTGCATGGAGAAGAGAGTCAGGAAGTGAGGAATCTGCCCTTAAACATGAAGGAGCTTCAATCTCACCCTCCGTTGATTAGTCCTTTGTTAGAATCTTTGCCTGTTTGAACGAACAGCCCTCGTTTATGCCTGAGTCCTGGCAGAAACGTGAATGTTCCCCCCAATCACTTCCAAAACTGTTCCAAATTGGACATAAGTGATCTGACCACCCTTCTCTAGATTAGTCCCACCAAAAGTCTCATCCCCTCTTTCATTGACAGGTACTTTTTCAGCCTGAGAATCCCAAGCCTTTTCCCAAACCCACAGGCCACGTTCTAATTGCACCCTGGCTGCCAGTCTGATAAACAATGTACTCAATCTGATAGGCAGCTAATACCCGGGGGGACATTGGTCGGTAGCCTTGGACTTCTCAGCTTAATCGCCCTAGCTTTAATGCCACTTAAATCAGAATGTAAGCACTGAAAGAATTTCAGGAATCCGATGATATAAATTGTATTTTTAGAGCCGTGAATGACTTGAGTGAGTGAAACAGTGCAGAGGCTAAAGATAGTTCTCTTTAGTTTCCCATGATTTATCACAGGCAAGTTCACAGCAGGTTAAAATAATTGAATGCCGTGATAGCATACATATTGGCATGGTTTTACGAGCAGTCATTCATAACATATTTGTCACAAAGCATAATTTCCATGATAGGACTCAGATCCGCATGCGATTTTCTTTTGCAGCAACAACACAGTTGAAATAACTCCTTGGTGGAGGCTGGCTACATTTTCACAATGTCCGGCCCCACGTTAGAACTTCGGGGAAAAGGCTCAAGGCTGTGACTAGTCCACCAAACAAAATGTAAGTATTTCCTGACAAAATGCTCACTTTTATTGGAGGATAAAGAGAAATGTCCTTTATGGGATGGTTGTAACTCAGGGGCTCTGGCTTGCCGACTCTACCCACCTCTTACGCCTTCTTTTCTTTTCCCTTCATTGTTTATTTTCCACTTTTCTCCCGGTGTACTCTTTTCTCTACATTGGCTGTGCCCCCTGGGCAAGTAATGTTTCCACTCTGTAATCAAATGCTATAATATGGGCATAATTAACAAGTGACTCCCTAGGGTCACTGTAGCCGACTAGAGATAATGAATGTGTGGTAGGTACACATGGGCCCAAGTTCGCCTGCAGAATAAATGCAAATTTCTTTTTTTTTAAAAAAGGAAAATTTTCTATAAGCCTACTTAATTTCTATTTTGAGTCCTGATTTGGCTTAGTCATCGAGACATCATCTCAGTCAAATCAGGATGTCCTCATGCAAACCTGAGGAGAACGTGGGACCCATCCGATTTTCCATCTTCGGTCCTGTCTGACAGCTCCATCCTTGCGTCACACGGGCTACCTGGGGGCAGCTGGGCTGCAGGGCAGGTGGCAGGGTCTCAGGGCTCCTTCCCAGGGACCCCACCATCAGATCACCTTTCTTGTCTTCTCTGGGCTTCCTCCTCCCCAAGTGTGCATAGGCTTAACTGATCTGGAGAAGGAATTTCCCAGTTTTTCATTTAATCTTCCAAATCTTTGGTTTATGCCTAAAGCCTGGGATTTGGGACTCAAAATCTAAAAATATGACTCCTCTATTATCTACGCTTTGCTGGTTTTCCCTTCCCCGAAGCAGTAAAGACAGAAGGCCTAGCTGCCTATTGGGGAGAAAATGCAGGAAATACCAGGGGAAACAAATGGGCACAGATCTTGGAGTAATTTCCCACCGCACAGGTAAAGATCAAGAAGCCTGGGCACACAGCCGTCAGTCAACAAAGGTGACTGCTGTCTGTCTGCGGGACAGATCAGAGAAGCGATTAAGAATACAGGCTCCACAGCCAGGCTGCAAAATTCAAAGTCTGGCTCCATGCTGTCCCAGCTCTGTGCCCTTGGACAAGTTACCTAAACTTTCCTGCCTCAGTTTCCCCATCGACAAAATGGAGATTATAATAGTACTTACCTTACAAGTCCTATGTATATGAAGTCATCAATGAATTAATTTTGCTGTTATGGTTGTTACCACTACTACAAACTTCTGTCCCTTAAAGCCATTAGCCTAACGTCATTGGTGACCATGATTCCATCGACAATGTTGACATACATAATACATCACACACAGAGAAGAAGGTAAACATCCCACACCTAGCATTTCACAAGGAAAGAAGTAGCTACTGCTTCCAGGTATGAAGCTGGGCTGAGTTTCCTGGAAATGCAACTTTCTGGGTAGAATCAGGACAGGAATGGTCCTAAGCATGGGTTAAGAAGGAATCAGCCGACCTCCGTCAAGGCAGTTCTGAGGTGCTGGCATAGAGAGGCAGACTCTTGAGCAAGAGTTGGAATTGGAAGACAGATCCATGCTTCCAATCCAGAGACAAGAAAGAGACAGAGGGGGAGGATGAGGAGCAAAGTGAGGGAGAAGCTGGTCAAGTCAGTGTGAGGACCACGCCTGGTTGACCATTGCTGGCAGTTGTTGGAGAACAGAACGTACACTGGGCCTCTCCTGAGATGTGAGTCAAGTGTGGGCTTTGGCTGAGGGAGGTACCTCTTCTGTGAGCAGGGACAAGAAGGGGAAACTGAGGGAGAGACAACAGTCCACCAATCCCCATGCTACATGAATCTCATTCTCCAGCCCATCAAACTGATGAGCATTGAGAAGGAGAATATGGGGACCCTGACCCCTGCACCTGCCCACCCCTTCTATCCTAGAGCCAGTTTGGTCAACGTCCCTCTCAACCTACACTCAGCCAAGATGAACCAACCTGCAGGGACAGTGGAAAGAGCATCGCATCAGGAGTCAGGAACTAGCCTACGGCCCTGGACATATCCCTTCACCTCCCTGGAATGAGGGCCCTCCTGAGGAGGTAGGAGCTGATGAGAGCATTTATTTGAGCTCTTCATTTGGGAACAGCAATGTGGCATAGTTAGGAGCGTGGGTTTTGGAGCCAGAGGAATGTCAATGTGAATTCTGTCTTTGCCATTTACTACATGTAAATACAGGGCAAATAATTTATTTAATCTGTCTAAGCTCCACTTCCCTCATGTATAAAAATGGAGAAAATAATAGCACACTTCTCATATGATTATTTTGAAGATTAAATTCGAGAGTGTATGTGGAGTGTTCAGACTGTACTGCTGAAACGCTGTAAGCATTTGATCAATTGTTGCCAATATCATCATAGGGATTACTCAGTGGAACCCTAGGGCTCCATCAGATCCGGGGTGGGAGAACTCAAGATTGTGGGCCCTGCTTCATCCAGAGCATCTTTGTTTTTCTGTTTTACATATCATTTTGTTAGTAAAAATTAATGTTCCACACTAAAAATATAATAATATTATCCTAAGTCACTGGACTAGAACAAGGGTTGGCAAACTTTTTGTAAAAGGGCCAGAGAGTAAGTATCTTAAGCTTTGTGGGCCCCATGTGGTCTCCACTGCATACTCTTTTCTTAGGGTTTGTGTCAGAAGTCAGTTCAGGCTTAGATGGAGAATAAGAGTATTTGTTAGGATAGGGTACCAGTCATGACACAGAACTCTCATCCGTGTATAACTAACATCTCAATGCCGAACACAGTTAAGATTTATTTCTCCTGTCACAGTAAAATGTGAATTGGGGGTGGTGGGGTCTACACCACAAAGTCTTCTGGGGACCAAGAATCCTTCCATCTGTGGCTTCTCCATCCAGCTGGAGACCTCCTCTGTATGGAAGGGAAAGAGAGATGGGCCCATACTCAAGAGCTCTTTAAAAATGCAAAAACCATTCTTAGCTCGGGGGCCGTACTGTGGTAGACCGTGGGCTGATCTTGGCCTGTAGGGCATGGTTGGCCCACTCCTGGATTAGACCATCTCTTACGTTCCTTCTGAAGATGAACCAAGCTTCTCTCTGATGAACCTTATTTTTCTCCATCAAAGTAGCCTAGCTACGCACATATGAGATCTCTCAGACTATCTTTAAGGTGATAATCTTTTCCATAATTACAACAGTTGTCAGATTAAGTGTTTTTGTTCAATTTTATGTGTAATATTACACAGAGTTCTTTTGTGGATAGTTTTCATAGAGATGGTGTATTAGATCCTTAGGGCTGCCTTTCCACAGAACCACAAACCAGGTTGCTTAAAACAGCAGAAATTTATTCTCTCAGAGTTCTGGAGGCCAGAAGTCCAAAATCAGGGTATTAGCAATGTTGATTCCTTCTGACAGCTCTGAGGGGGAATCCGATCCATGCCTTTCTCCCAGCTTCCAGGGATACCAGGGATCTTTGGTGTTCCTTGACTTCTAGACGCGTAACTCCAGTCTCTGCCTCCATCTTCACACAGTGTTCTCCCTGTGTCTCTGTGTCTTCACATGCCCATCTTTTTATTGGACTAAGGCCCACCCTAATGACTTCATCTTAACTTGATTAAATCAGCAAAGACCCTATTTATAAATAAGGTCATGTTCACAAGTACTGGGGGCTAGGAGTTCAACATATCTTTTGGGGGGACACTAGTCAGCCCATAATAAGTGATGAACAGCACACAGTTGCCTATTCGTATCTAAGAACTGTGAAGTGTTAGAACGCTGAGGACTGTTGGGGCTGCCCTGGGTTGTAACAGAGATGAGTAAGATAGGTGAGGTGCCTAGAGAGCTTAATTTTTACCCTTCATTGTAAATTGCAGAGAGAACAGTACTATTTAGCTGCTACCTTGAAGAATGTAGAATTTTCCTTTTTAAAGTGCTTTTTTATCGACATGGAACAATGAACTAGAAAATGTTGCACATTCTGTACCCTCCTTCTATTTTCATCTTATAAATGCTGTATTCAAAATACCGGAACGGTGTGGCTTGTGGTTACTAACAAAATTAAAAATAAAAGCAAAAAGCCCCATGGCATCCATGTCACCCTATGAGGGAAATGCACCCTGGTGCCCTGGACAAGAAATGGACTTTCTGGTGAATGTTCACCCCTTTCTGCAGAGGTCGGGATTTGAAAATCACTACCAGCTGGTTGTAATTCTGTCCTGTTTCGAAACAGATGACTTAGACTGCTAAACCATCACTGGGGCTAAGATTTATTTTCCCCTACTTGGTCTAAGTTACAGAGATCCAATTTGTAAAATAGAGAAGAGAAAAGGGGCAAAATACTTTCTTGGTGACCTTACCCCACCTCTGCCAGAGGAAAACCTACTGATAACACACAACCAGCCCGTGCATATTGGCCCATGCCACACCATCTCTAATATTCCAAAGCAGGACTTGTGTCTGTCTTGCAAACATACACGGCACTTTCTATCTTCGTTCCTCTTCAGCGGCACTTCGACAGTCTGCCATGTTTATGAGATATATCTCTCCTCCTAAAGTGCAAGCTCTTTGAAATCTTGGTCTTCTGGCTCAAGGTGAAGAAGAAGAGGAAGGCAGTGGAGAGAGCGGAATTTGAGTTGCTGGAGAGGAAGGAGAAACTTGGAAGTGAATCCTTCAGGAACCAGGAATGATAGAGCAAAGGGCCAGACAGGAACGGTTTCTGTCCTGCACAAGAACACCAACCAGTGGGAATTTCATTTAAGCTTCCCCTATTCCTTCTATTCAGAGCACAACATGAGATCTAGAATTCAAGCAAATGTACCTAAGATAACCCTCTTCACAGCATTAGCATCAGCAATTCACTTAACTTCTCTCTGCTTTAGGCTTCTCATCTGTATGATGGGCTAAGTAACAGTGTTTACCTCATAAAATTGTTTCAGGGGTCCAATGTGATAACGGATGAAAAGCACTTAGCACAAAGCCAGCCTAGCACAGTGTTCCCCAAACTTCTCAAATTTATCCCCCGAGAATTTTGATAGCATAAGTTGGAGCCTGAGAATCTATGTATTTACCAAGCACAGAAATTCTTATTTCCAGGGAAATTTGGGAAGCAATGCTGTAGTAATACCAACAGCTCAATAAAGAGTAGCTATTTTTACTATACTAGTTTCATCGTCATCATCACGGGGAATTCTTTTTTCTTTTAAACAAACAAGTTTATCTTTATTACACACATATGAAAGCATTAATAAACTTAATCTTTAAGAATGGTTTTGGATTCAAGAGTACATAAATCCTGGATTCTTATTCTGGCTCTACCTGCTAGAGCAGTCTGACCTTCAAAATATTTAATCTCTGTGTCTCAGTTTCTTCATCTGTAAAATAGGTTGTTGTTACTGGTAAGGGTTGTGGTAATGGTTATCTAGGATAATGGATCTAAAGTAGCTGACACACAGTAGGTCATTAAGTTACGACAGATTTTCCGTCTTTTAAACAACTGCTCAAATACTTTTAAAAACAATTATCTAAATCTTTTCCCCAATTAGATCTTACATAGAGGGCCATTACATAAACAGAGAAAACAGAACTGTTGTGGCTCATGGTTGGATGGAGATCTTACCCTTTCCTCACCAGACTCCTCAACTGGCCCTTGAGTTACTTCCACGGAGCTTTGTGTAATGTTTATAAAAAATTCTGTCGTAAATAACAGAAATGTTAACTGACCTTTAACACTAGGATTTCTTGAATTTATAAAGCATATCTTTTGGAGAATGTAAAGATGTCTTACATAGTTAGCAACTTATGCCATCTGAAATGTACTCACATGATGGAGAATTCTGCTTGAAGATAACGTTAAGGGAAAGATTCAGCAATATTGGTGGATTCTGTAGCATAATTGAATCTAGTTATCTTGACTGTGGTCTGATATGGACGTGGTTCCACTGTTTGCAGAACTGGGAGGCTTGTAACCAAATCCAAACCACTCCCAGCTTGAAGCTCAAGGACATTCTTTCAATTTTACACTTGTTTAGGTGGGGAGGGACCGTAACTTGGAACAAGCACTTGGATCTCACTCAATATATTCAATGGCTATAAATCTAACCCATGATTCATTGCCATGATTCCCCTGGGTTTGAGAAACAAAAAAGAGTCTATGGAGCGCTAATCACCACATTCTGACTGGGGCATCCTAAAGAAGGGAAGGATCCTGGGGCCACAGCATTAAAGAACAGTGAAAAAATCTCATTGTCCAATGCTTTCGCATAGGGCCTTGTGCCCCTTTTAACTATTCAAACTACTATTTATCCATTCTTCTTAGACACCCAAGGACAAAGCCTTTTATAAATTCCTCTCTGTGTTTGACTGCTTTAATGGTTCTTAAACTCCTTACAATCAGTAACACGTATTTTAGTTATTATTCTGTTTTCTGTGATGTAATTTTTTTGGCTTTTCCCAATCCTTACCCAGGGAGAAGAAACAAAATCATATAATTCATTGTGCTTACTTCAGTATCTAGCATAGAAATTTCTAACTAATGTATCATTGAGAAGATTCATGAACCAGTTTTATCCAGTTTAAGGGTGTCTTAATTTAAAGTCCTTTGTTTTGAGCATACCTCTCTAATCATTTGACTGCTGCTTGTCTACTTCTCTACATTCTCATTGTTAAAAATAATAACAATAGATTTCTATAAGGCCGTGTCATATTAGGATGGCGCCTAGTCTAGGGGGCCTTCTCATAACTGAATTCCACCTTGTCCCAGAGGTGTTGTCTGCTAAGGGGAAAGGATGCGTAGGTATCAGCGGGAAGGAAAAACAAGGTGACTATTTTTAGTTGGGTCTCTGGCCCAAAATCTTAATGTAGAACTCCCAGAAGTTGGCTGGACCATGAAGAAGGCTTTGCCAACCCCTAACCACCATCTCTCTTGTCCCCTAGCGCTACTCTGGGATTCAAAACTTATTCTCTAGTTAAGTGAAAATTACATTCTATAACATCAAAGAAAAAGCACCCAGAAAGACCTAGAAGAAGAGTGTCTATTAGTTAGGATAGAGTAGCTTTAAAACACAGACCTCTAATATCTGAACGCCCGAACACAGTTATGATATATTTTTCATGTCACAGTACAAAGTAAGTTGATGGGGGAGAGGAGCCCTACTCCACACAGTCTCTCTGGAATCTGGAATTCTTCCGTCTAATTAATGGTTCCTCCATCTTCTAGGACTCTTGAGGCCTCCTCTCAATGGAAGGAAAAACAGATATTGGAGCAATTTTTGGCTTGAGAATAGCACAGATCACTTGGACCCACATTCGAGAACCCAGGCAGAGGGCAACACTTAATTGTAAGAGATTCACTTAGCTGTGCACCCAGAAAAGAAAGAGAAATGGCTTAGTGAACACATAGCCAGACGCTGTTACAGAAAGGAGTAATTGTCCCTAAAACTTGTCCCCAAAACTTAGTGGCTTAGCTAGCCTAAGCCACTTCTTCTAGGCAGTCATGGAAAGTCGGGGTGCACAAAGAGAAAATAAATGGCAATATGTGGAAGAGGACAAAGAAAACTAACTAGTGAAAATCTTAACCTTCTAGTTCCCAGTAAGGCGTCCCATCAATGTCCTGGGATCTGAACTGTTAGCTCAGCCTTCCAGCTTAGAAGAAGGAGAACAGAGCTGGGAGTTGTGGGTACGGGGCAGATAAAGTTCTTTCTGCAGCTAGCAGCTGATTTCTCTCAAAATCTGTATTCTCATCCTAATTTCTCCCTATTTCTTCTTCTATTGCCCATTGAGTACTCAGGCACCGTTCCTAGAAGCAAGAAATACTACCCATGGCATATTTACTGTCACATTAAAAGTATGGGTTTTCAAGATACGATTTTTGGTTTTGTGATTGTTTTTCTATTGGGACTGTCTTCAATCAGATCATTTATCAGCAGGTGGTAGATAATGCTGATAATTAATCATACCTAACATCTGTCTTTGCTTCGTGTCAAGCTCTAGTCTAAGCACCTTACAAGTGTTACCTATTGAGTTCCTCTAACAACCTGTGAAGCAGGTCTTATTATCCTGCATTTTACGGCTTTGGAAACTGAAACACAAAGAGGTTAGGTAACTTGTCCAAGGTCACACAGCCATAACCGGGGCCAGAATTCCAACCAAAAAAACAAAGTCTTAACCACTACATTCAACAGCTTTGATGCCAAAAGCTGAACATCCTCTAAGAGTATTTAAGTGAGAAACATAGATAAGCATAATTTTGCACTCAATTATTGTTTTTTTCTATCAAAAATAGAACTTTCAAGTTTATTTAAACAAGCAAAGCATAACACTACTGTTACCATGGCATTACTTTTTAAAAGATTTAGAGCAAGATATAAAAAGATGAGTTCCTAGATACAAGTAAGCACCTTTTCCATTAACTGTAACAACGAGAAATCTTAACCCTTTCCCTCTATACCTTATACTGATTTAAAATAAGAGCCTTTTATTTACTTTCTCATCAATGGTGCTTTTTAATTCTTTTGTTCTTTAGACTTTCTTTTATTTCATGGAAACTTACAGTATTACACTTCCGAAAATCTCAGAAGGTTATTTACCTCCTTTATTCCCATCTTCTATCAATATCCTCTTAAATATGGAATACTACCTGTAAAATTTTCCTTTCCCAAGAAAAAAGTATTCAGAGCACATTGGTATGCCTTATATACTTTCATTACTTTTCCTTTCCATTCAGAATAATTTCCTCCAACTGGCCAGTTATCTTTACTTTCATTATGTCTCTGTGTCATTTGGGATGTAAAGCTTTCATGTTTCCTTTTGCTATCTTCTATTGCCCAGCTGGGGCATACAGTGTGATGCTGAATAGCAGTGGCGAGGACATCACTTGATTTGCTCCAAATCTGCTAGGGGGAGGCATTAAGTGTTTCACCATTAATTATGAAGTTCATCGTAGGAGATTTATTTAGACGTTCTTTACCAGACTGAGGAAGTTCCCTTCCATTCCTGTTTTCTGGGAGTGTAGATCATGATGGATTGTTAATTTTGTCAAGTGATTTTCCTGCATCAATTGTTATGATCACGTGGCATTCATTCTATTTTGGAGTGCTGTTTTGGTGGATTACATTGATTTTTGAATATTGAACTAGGCTTACATTCCCAAGATAAACACATAGTTGTGGTACATTCTTCTTTTTATACCTTGTCGGATAAAACTTGCTGTTTTTGAAATTATCATTTAGGATTTTTGCATCTATGTTCATGAGAAATTTTAGTCTATGGTTTTCTTCTTTTTTGTGCTGTTTCTGTCTGGTCATAGAATCAGAATAGTGATGGCTTCATAAATTGAGTTGGGATGTGTTTCCCCTCTTCTACTTTTGAGAAAAGATATTATAGAATTGGTGTTATTTCTTTTAAAAATGTTTCATAAAATTTTCCGGTGAAATCATCTGGGCCTAGAGAATTTTCTTAAAAGGTTTTTGACTACTAATTCCATTTCTTTAAAATGTAGGGCTATTCAAATTGTCTATTACATTTTAAGTGAGTTTAGGTAATTTATGATCTTTTCAATAAATGGTGTTGAAACAATTCAGCATTCACATACAAGAAAATAAAACTCTATCTAAACCTCACATATTACAAAAAAATTGACATGCATCCTAGATCTAAACGTAACATATAAACTATAAAACTTTTAGAAGAAAACCTTCATGACCTTTGTTTATGGGAAGAGCTCTTAAATACGACACCAAAGCCATCATCCATAAAACAAATAAACCAGAAGATATATTAGAATTTACCACAATTTAAAATTTTGCTCTGAGAAAGACACTATTTAAGAGAATGAGAAGACAAGATACAAACTTGAATTTTAAATCACATATCTAACAAAGAATTTGTATCCCAACTATATAAAGAACACGCAAAATTTAGAAGTAAGAAAACATATAAACCAAGTAAAAGATAGTCAAAAAGTTTGAATAGACACTTTACCAAAGTTGATATACACAAGGGAGAAATAAGAACATGAACAGATGTTTAGCATCATTAGCCATTAGGGAAATGTCAACTTGAAATCAGGTAGTTAGATTCAGATGCTATGCCACATTAAACTTGCACCTATAGAGAAAATCATTATTATTAGCAAGTACTGAAATACTGAACATGGGTGCTCAGAAGAGTTGTTAATTAAAAGGAAGGAGACAAACTCAAAGCTGGCTACTTCAGGAGAGGGCTGGTACTGGCAACTTCTTTTACTCCAGAGGGCAAAGCCCAGAGGGTTGGATTTGGACTCCAGCCAAAACGCTTAACAACTGGGATTCATCATCCAAGCAAGAAGTCTGAATACTAGTCAAGGGGCTTTTCCAACAAAAATAGATTTTATATAAAATGATGTCACCTTCTGAGGCCAAGTTCTCCATCAATGTCTGCCAAGGTCTCAGATGATGGCTGAGTTGAGCTACACATATGGAGGAGCAAATAGACACAGTTGTCTGAAGGATGTGACTGAGAAATGGAGACCCCAATAAGTTCTGATAATCTCCTGCATGGCTAAACATCAAGGCATAGGAAGTTAAACATGTAAAATGTAAAATTAGGTAAAAGAGAGTTCATGATTTGTAAAGATGTTGTTGGGTAGAGTTTCTATTTTCTCACCCAACTTCATCAAGAGAGGTGGGAGTTTTGTACTTCCATAAACCACCCGGTAGTCATAAAATTCTTGGACAAGTGATACTAATAATTACCTGTCACAATATATGGATTGTTATGTTTTTGTACTATGCTCTGTTTCAATTGTGTAGTAGTTAATGGTGAATTCTCTGGAGTCAGGTAGTCTTGAATGAAATACCAGCTCTATCACTTCCCAGTTAGGCGAACTTGGGCAAGTTGCTTTACCTCTCATCAGTTTCCTTCATTATAAAATGGAAATAATGATAACTACCTCATGGTTTAATTTTTATAAAGCACTTGGAACAACCCCTAGTACATAGTGAGCATTCAATAAACTTTATCATCATCATCATCATCATTCTTATAAATTACCAATAGAGATTTTGCATAGCCATTAGCTGTAATTCATTAACTACATAGAGATATGTTAGCTGAATGGAGGCAGGAATCACTTACAAAATTAATTCTCCTACCTGATTATTTTAAAGGAGAGAGAAAAAAAATGCTTTACTTTTTAAATTATCGTATGTGCTGAAAACCTTTTTACCAGGAGAAATAAAATTCTTCCCTCCTCTTTCCATCTTTTTAAGTCTGAATGAAATTGATTCCATATGCTTATTAAACCTGAAAGGGAAATTTTATGGTGTAAGTACTTCCTGCAATTGAACGTTTTCTTGGATAATTCAGTTGTAATTTACTATAACTCATCTGGCGTGTGGCCATTTAGTTGGACAAGTAGACTCAGCCTGAATGTGTAGGCTGCTGAAGGGCGACACTTCTGAATGTGCCTCACACAAAACCCTCTATTTCTTTTTCAAGGCAATTAAAATATTTGTAATACACATAAAGAATGATTGATAGAAAATAAAAGCAACAATGACATTTATTCCATTATTTTAATTTTTCCTTGTGTTTTGAGGCCTTTGTGGGTAAGAGAATGAAGCTAGGTTTTGGAATCATACAGCTGTAAGTGCAGCTTGTATGATTTGGGCAAGTTACCTAACTCAGGGGACTTTACTTTCAGTATCTTGACATATGTCACATCATAGAGTGTAATAGGCTGAATAATGGCTCCCCCCAAAGACATCCACGCCCTAATCCCTGGACTTTGTGCATGTTACTTTATGTGGCAAAAAAGGACTTTGGAGGTATGATGGGATTAAGGATTTTGAGATGAGGAGATGATCCTGGATTACGTGGTTGGACCGTAAATGCCATCACACACATCCCTGTAAGTGGAAGGCAGAGGAAGACTACACCACAGATGAGAGACCACAGACTGTGAAGACAGAGGCAGAGGTTGGAGTGATGCAGCCACGAGCCAAGGAATATAGCAGCTGCCAGATGCTGGAAGGGCTGAGGAACAGATTATCCCAGGGCCTCTGGAGGGAGCGTGCCCCTGCTGACAGCAAGATTTCAGTTCAGGGACACTGATTTCAGACTTCGGGCTTCCAGAAGTAGAAGAGAATAAAGTCCTGCTTTAAGCCACCAAGTTTGTGGTAATTTGTTACAGCAGCCACAAGGCACTAATAGATATATATCATCTACAAAGTATATTACATGCAAATATCCATATACAATAGAATACACACAGGTCTATTGGGGTCTGGCATGAAGGACGTGAACTGCCGGTAGTGTTGCAATCTCTCTGTCATATTTATCTGAAACGTGGCGGTTTGCCTGCTTGGTTGGCTAACTCTAGTTTTCTTTAAAACTTTTTATTCCTAGGGTTTTCTAAGAAGAAAATAAACCATAGACATAATACCACTCCTCTTCTTTATTTTCAAGTAGAAATAGCTGTGATACTGTTTTCTGTTTATTACAGTAAAATACCTTCAAAAATCTTCAAATTTACTGTTCAGTATTAGTAAAATATTATCACATGCCAAGGATTTAATATTTCCTACCATATTGCAATATATGGTATATTTATGTCAGTAAAATAATATCCTTTCTCCCTAAAATGATCACACACACACATGCACACAAAAGGAGGCTGATGGAGAGAAAGACACTGAAGAAGTGGCAGGAGTGGTACTCTGGAAGTGACTGACTAACAAGCTTTAACGAGAGGCATCATTGTCAGAGACTAGAACCCCAAATTCATGATTACAGAGCTGTAGCAGGATGTGGCCGTGCACGTGGGTGGCTTCAGTGGCCTGAGGATGACAAGGTCACTGAGCAGATTCCGGAATATTGGGTCAGCCCTCCACATGGACGTTGAAATCACCTACAACTTTTCCAGAACTTATATAGTAGGAAGGCTCTAAGCCAAAGTCTTGAGTGAATCCATGGGGGTGCCCAGGAGGTCAGCAGGTAAGGGCAAGGAGAGAGAAGAGGATGCCAATTAGCATCAAAAGAGCTGGTGTCACAGGGAAGTGGAGTCACAGTCCAGGAACAGCCATGGCAAGCGGTGAAGACACAAACCTCACTTGGTATCTTGAGCTATGTGAGGTGTGGGAGAATGAGCAGCTACCTTTTGAAAGGGAAGCTCTCAAATGGAACAGTGAGGGGGAACAGTGTTCTGGAGGGAGATCTGGTCTTACTTAAGGGCAAGGACATGTAGGAATATTACTGAAGAGGGAGGCGGCGTAGAGGAGCTTGTTAGTCAGGAGAAGTATGGTTTTTTATTATTCTTTTCCCAGATGACAGAATGAAAAATAATATCTGACCATATTACTTACAGTTTGGGAGACAGCAGAGAGGTAAGAGGTTGGCTGGAGAAGGGAGGAAGCACAGAGCAATGTAGAAAGGAACTCATAAATGGCTAGCGGGGACCAATGGCAATGGCTGGACCCTAGGGCCCCAGAGTCCCCTGGATAATACGGCAGGAGGGCCTCAGTCTCCATGAGATGGATGAGCCTGGCTCACTTCTTCTTTGTACCCAGGGAAATAGACAATGGAAGTAAAGACATCTGATGTCCAAGAGATGGGACCCAAGAGGAGAAGCCCTGCTGGTCCTTTCCAGTGTCTGGCTGAGCTATCACCTGTGTTTACCTAGAACTCCGTAACTGTCTCCTTAATTCCTCTCTCCATCCTTCCTTGCTCCATCCCTCACACTACCCCTAGAGGGATCTTCCTAATGAGTAAATCATCATATTACTACACCCCTCTGCCCACCTATTCCCCTTCAGGCAGTGGGTCCTAAATCATTCACAGGCATTGGACCAGTTTCTGTGTTCATTTCTCAGGTTGCAGGTTCTTCTCGTTTGACTTTCTGCACAGGTTTTGTAAATTTGGACCTTGCACCTGTAATGATATGTCAGACAGGGCATTTGACTTCTTACAGGAGAATTTTTTTTCCATGCAAGACCTCATACTAAAAGTGAGCCTTCCCTCCACCCGCCTGGGCCAGCGGGCACAGCCCTCACCCACTGGCCCTCTGAGAGACACCGCACTTCATCCGGGCTCCTGATCCTCTCTCTCTTGCCTCCTCAGTGCAGAAAGGGGCACCTCCTTTTCCCACCTGAGTCTCAGAATCCCTGGACCCTAAAATCTGCATGTGAACCTGGGGGTTTTGGTTATATTTACCACTTGGATTTAAAATTTTTTCCATTTGTTGGCACCTGGAGATTTCCTTTCTTTTTTTTATCAGTTCTTCCATGTATTAAACATTTAAAAAAATATTTTATGCAGCATTTCGGTTGTTTATATTAAAAGAAGGGCCTTCATATCTGTTTGGGCCACTAAGTCACCAGAAGTGCCCCAGACACAGTTTCAGCATCACATTTTTGGTACTTCCCTCCTCAGATTTGTTGTGAGTCAGTCTCCCTTCACAAGCTTCTCTAGGATTGGTCCCAAGCCTTCTTTATCTTTGCATCCTTGGTGCCTAATACACCACACGGAAGGTGCTCACTGAATCGCTGAATGAGTGAGAGAGTGAGAGAGGGTTAACTTAATCGCATTAACCTCAAAGAAGTGAACCTGTGTTTTTACTGAGCCACAGAAATGAAAGGGTGTTACTGTTTGTTTAATACGAGAGAGCTCAGTGAACTTCGTGCTCAGGTACGTACAGCTTATACCTGACCATATTACTTATTAAATGCACCAGCTTTAAGAACTGCAAAAAGCAAACAATAACTCCTGCGAGGACTCCGAGGTTTTAAATTTATCTTTGCAGCCGAGGACAGCCACACCTCCTTGGACTGATCCTAAAATAATTCTTTTCTCAAAAAGTCACAGGATCCTGGCACTTAACAGCAACACCAAAGGGCCCCAGCGCGGAGCAGCTGTTTGTTGTGATAGGAGCGGAATCAACTCTTTTTAATGAACACAAAGCTCTCCACAGGTTCAGGGGTATTATTCAGCTGTTTTCTGAATCTCTCAAAGCTCATCTTATGAAACTTCAGCGGGACCCGACCCTCCCCCTCCCCAGCCTAGACACCCCCTTTACGTTGCTGCTCATCAACTCTGACCTCAGACAGACACACACACAGACAGAGGGGCCTTGCTGACCACAGACGTTCGCTTCTTCTCACTTGCTTTGTACCCTAGCAACAGAGGTGTTCTGGACCTGCACCCGTGCCATGTACTGGGAACAACTCACAACTCTCAGAGGCACGGTCCTCTTGATACGACTTGAATTCTAGGCGATAACAGCTGCGGAGGCACAGCAGGGCCTGGAGACCCTCCATGCCTGCTGAAGTGTGGCAGATGTTTAACCACTCCCTCCACTGCAAGAAGGAGCCAGCAGGGGAGGGAAGATGGAAAAGCAGGTGGCTGAAGCCCCCAGAGGACCTCCAGGGTGAGTGGGCCCTGAACCGCACACCAGGCTGGCCCCAGGCCATGACCTCCACACTCAGTCCCGTCCCGGTGACCCTAAAATGCTACTTTGTCAGCTGAGAAGCCTGGTGCGCCAGGCAGGCAGCCGGCAAAGGGGTGCCAAGGCTGTCACTGACAGGGGACTTGAAAAGATGTAACCCATACCTTCTGTTTTCCACCTGGATCAGACACACTCGTGTCCACCCGCCCGCACGCCTGAGCCCATTCGCTCAGCTAAACAGAGATTATAGAGAAGTACAGAAGGAGAGTGGGTTCCTCTCTGGCAGATTTCAATACACAAGATGGGTGATGATAAATGTACAAGGAGTGATGAAATTGCTCCTGCCACCTCGGTGCCCTATGTGTCGAATTTTCTAGGCACAAAGTCAAACAATTTAAGAGGTGTAGCTTTTCCTCCAGAATCTCTAGAGCGCTCTGGATATCAAGCTCATCTGGTACTAAGGAACCTCATGCTTCCTTGGTATCCCAAAGCGAGGGA
Organism: Equus asinus; assembly: GCF_041296235.1. NCBI lineage: Eukaryota > Metazoa > Chordata > Mammalia > Perissodactyla > Equidae > Equus > Equus asinus. The sequence goes on along the minus strand of NC_091802.1, from coordinate 7,477,741 downwards.
CTATTGCTGCCAAAATGCAAGCTGCTCACCCTGGGACCAGTCAAATCCAATGGTTCATGATGATGTTCTGCCCGCCATGGGCTGAGTGAGGCGACGAGCTGTGTCTTACTCACTTTCGTATCCCTGGAGCCGCGTATGGTGTCTATCAAGTAGTGTGTGCTCAACACATGCTTGAAACTATTTCTTCGTAGTTGAGTCTGGAACTCAAATGGGGCCCCCATGGAAGGTGGAGCCCCCAAATGCCACTTTGGGCCCCTCCATCCTGAAGGGGTTCCTCCTTGAGCACTGGGATGGGAGCCTCCTCTCTGCCATGAGCCAACCAGGAATGCTGGAAGGTAAGGCCCGCTGGAGGAACCAGGCCCCCGGGTCAACTGAAGCATGCATTCAACATGCGTGCCTCGAGCACTGAGGCTGGGCTAGGGACTATGCCGGGCTCTGGAGCAGGTGGGGTTGGGGTGGGGGTGCTGCCCATGACAGCCCTGGGCATCTCGTCAGGCTCGCACCTCAGCAGCTGGGCTTGGACTGAAAGACCTACAGCTCTGCCTGGGGGTTGCAGCGCAGCCACCTGGGTGAAGAGCTCTTCCAGCAGAAGCAGGAAGGCACGCTGCCCATCTCCAGGGGCCCAAGTCAGCACGGAGCTCCCTCTTACCTGCATCCAGACTTCGGAACCATCTGAGGGACCTGTGTGGTTGCTTGTCTCATTCACCAAGGACCATTAACCACAGCTGCCCTCACTCCAGAAGCAAAACAAAAATTCAGCTGTACCAAGCTCATGAAAATAATTAGACACACGTGATGCAAAAGCAAATGAGACACCGAATGAGGCAGGTTTTGAGTGCAACTAGACTAAAAGCAAGAGGCAAGGTTCTAACTCCGCCTCCACTGATTAGGCATAAGCATAGAGCAAGTCCCAAACCTCACTGAGCCTCAGTTTCCTCATCCATGAAATGAGGATGGGGAGAAGAGGGGGATGATAATTCCTGTCCAGGGTTGCCAGATAAAATACAAGACTCCCAGTTGAACTTGAATTTCGGATAAATTTGAATAATGTGTTAAGTGTGCCCCATGCAACGTTCGTCCCATGCAGTATTTTTTCTTGCTACATTTGGCAACCCCACTGCAGCAGAAGTTGACGTTATCAGTTCCAAGGGCGGTAACACGGGCGGTCTTTGTAAACAGGGACGGAACTTTGTGCAGGTCTGAGGGCAGTCTCTCCTGCTTGTCGCCCTACCGGAGGCAGGGGCTCCACAGTTCCAAAGCCCGGCAGATGGGCATGTGGTCAGTGAACAGTATGTTGAACCAGGTGTAATGATTAAATGACATTTAGGTGGCATTTTTAGTAGAGCAGCTGATGGGGAAGGGAGTTAAAAAGAAGATGCGAAGAACCTGCAGCCACCACCTCCTGAAGGAGCCGCTCCCGGCTGTTCTCTGCCCACAGCAGAAGCGGTCAGCGGGGCCTGCGGGCTGAAAAGGAGTCAGTAAGAGCAGCAAATTTGAGTCCGCCAGTTGTCGGGGCAGAGGTGTGAGGGGAAGTTCATGATAGAGAATTAGAGATTAAGTGACAGTATTACTGATGTGACATTTTCCCCAGATAATGAAATAATTTGTGTGCATTTGAAAATTGAAAAAGATACAGAAAAATATTAAGAAGATTGAATTCATTCATAACCCCACAACCCAGAGATAACCACAAGTAATATTTATTCTATACTCGTAGTATTTCTGATTAAAAAAAACTATACATATATATGTTAAATATGTATGTATATATATTTAGAAAATAAAACCCATATTATACCACATACATAATTTTCTATCCAGCTCTTTTGACTTATTGTATTGTGCGCATTACCTCGTGTCCTTACATATTCTTTGAGTACATGATTCTAATGTCTGCCTAGTACCAACTTTTGGATGTGCCATAATCTATTATACCAGTCCCTAGATGTTTGAAATTTCAGTTGTTTTTAATTCCTTGGCACTATAAAGAAAGCTGTTATAATCATTCAATTGCACAAACCTATATCCACATCTCTGATTATTTTCTCAGAGCAGAACTAGTAGATCAAAGATGATGCATGGGAACAGATATTTTAGACAGCATTAACGCTTGCTGAGCGCTAGCTCCACGCGCTGCCCTGTCTTCTAAGTGCTCGCGGTGTGCTCAATCGTCTTATCCTCGAGGCACTGCAGGGCACTGCCGTTGTTTTCCTCATTTTAAAGAGGAGGAAGCTGCAGCACAGAAAAACTAAGTAACGGGGCACAGTTTCACACGGAGAAAGTGAAAGAGGAGGGTTTTGTCACGACCCAGGTGGTCACCAGTTCGCCTCTAGTGGCTCCTCTCTGCTGTTTCATGATTTTCCACTGATAGATTTGAATGCTCATCTCACACACTGGGCCGTACGGAGAAATATTACCTCTTTATCTTTGGTATTTTGATAATTTATAGATTGTTTCATTTATATTGTTGATAACTATGTAGGTTGAATTTTTTCATATTCATTAAAAACATACTTTTTTCTTTTTAGTGAACTGCAATTTTTATGTTAGGGTGATTGTTTTTTACTCTGATATAGATGTGTATGTGTGTGTGTACATATATGTTGAGAATGATAACCCTTCATCTGTCATAAATATTCTGTTATCCCCAATGTGGTGTTGCCATTTAATTTTATAGTGATATTGATGTGTTTAATTTTTATATACCCAAACTAATTTTTTATTGTTTCTTACTTTAAACACTTTTACTTAAGAATTGCTTCTGCCTTTAATACTCATATTTTCTTCTAGCTCTGTTATGACTTTTATTTTTTCACTCAAATATATGATCCATTTGGAATTTATTTTATTAGTGTTATTTTGCTATTAGTGATATAACTGATTTTTAAAACTAATAACCAATTTTCCCAGTATTATTTACTAATTAATATATCGTTTCTCCAATTACTTGAAAGGTTACTTCTATCCTATATATTTTGGTTGCTTTCTATTCTCTTCCCTTGTTCTCTTTATCTAATGATATTACCACATTGGTTTGATTATTGTAACTTTATAAACATTTGAACAATATCTCTGCATTGCTCCTCTTTTGAATAAAATTGTCTATCCTCATTCTTTTGTGTTTTTGAAAATTTTCAGAATCACTTTTTTGCATTACAAAATAATATCATTGTGAAATTTATTGGAAATAACCTTTCCTATTATTTGGGGAACAATTACATTTATAAAATCATGTCTTTCCTTTTGGGAGTAATATTTATTTCATTTTTGTTCCTTTCTTTAATACATCTTGACCAAGTTTTGTAGTTTTTTTTTTTTACATCGACACTGAATATTTCTTTTTTGGTTTATTCCTAGCTATTTTGTATTTTTTTTATTCCTTTTGAATAAACCTCTTTATTAAAAAAAAAGGAAGCTATTTGGTTTTTTGTAATGTCTGAAAGAGTTGAGGCTTTTGTTGTCATGGTGGTTGGTGCTCATTTATTTTGTTTTAGCCAACTCTCTGTGTAACTTGTTAGTTTGAATAGATTTTCAGTAGATTCTTTTGATTTTCCAAGGAGAAAAATCATTCCTCACCTGGAAATGACAACTTTGTCTCATTTCTATGCCATTAACTCCCTCTCTTTTTTCAGTTGTTTTATTGCTTTGGATAAAACTTCCAAAAAACATTGTGTAACTGTGGTGATGGCAGATGCGTACCTGATTCCAACGACAACTCCTCTGGTGTTTCTCCATTGCATGGAGTCTTCACTGGGTTAAAATACATCCTTTCTTCTTATGTCAAGAATTCCCTTTTTTTTCCAATTGATGGTTCACTTTATCTTATACATTTTTATTGTGTTGCTTATATGATTTTTTCCTCTGGCCTGTGTATATAATATATTTTAATTGTAGCTTTCCTAATGTTAACACATCCTTTGATTCTTTAGAAAAAAATGCAACTTGGCCACAGAACATGACTTTTTGACGCAATATCAAATTCAGATTCCCCATATTTTTTCTGACTGTACAATGGGAAAAGAGGCTGTATTTTTCTTCTCTGCGCTGTGGTTGTCAAGTTAGAACCAGGGTTCTGACAGCTTTGTAAAACTAATTAGGAAGCTTTGCATCTTCTTCTCATCCTTTCAAACAGTTTACAGAGTAGGAGAATTATCTGTTCTTCAAAGTAGGAAAAATTTGTTCATGAAAACATCTGAGTCAGAGCCTTTTTTGGAGGGCAGCCTTTGACAACACTTTCAATTGCTTCCCTAGTTATTTGTTCTCTTCAGGTTGTCTGCTTCATCCTGAGTCAGTTTTGGTCATTTATATTTTCCTAGAAAATCATCCATTTCATTGAGATTTTCAAATTTATTAGCGAACAGCAGTATATGGTATTCTTATAATTCTTTTAACATCTCTCTTATCTACAGCATCATTCTTTTATAATTAATTTTTTACATTTGTGTTTTCTCTCTTTCATTTTTAGTTAGACATGTAGAGTTTGTGTATATTATTGGTTCAGTTATGATACTAATAAGGTCCATATATCAGACTTTTAAAATAAATTTGAATTTTTTCCTCTTTCCTAATGAATTTCTGCCTCTTTCTTCATTATTTTCTCCTTTCTGCTTTCCTAAAGCTTATTTTGTTATTCTTTTCACACATCTTAGTTGAATGCGTAATTATTTTATATGCATCCTTTCTTGATAACAATGAAAATATTTAAGACTGTGCAATTCCCCCCTGAATGTAACTGTGGCAACTACCCATAGGTTTTCATAGACAGCTTTCTGGTCAATATTTTCAAAGTAATTCAGAATTATAGTTTTTCACCTCATAGGTAAAAAAGCAATTTCTATAGTATTTTTTCTTAATTTTATGAGATTGGGTTTGTTTTATATAAACTGGCGCTAGTAATTTATACAGTTGGGGTTTTTTTTAACCATAGTGTGTTTAAATTATGCTGTTATAAAATTTCTGCTTTGAGGAATAGATATTCTAAGATTGATTTTGTAAGTAAATACGTGATCAGTTTGTATTAATGTGTCATGGGCATTTTAAAATGAAGTCCATTTTTCGGATTCCACTTTTAGAGCTCAAATTTGGTATATGTCTATTATATTACTAGCTTTTGTACTTAAATTTATTATAGTCATAATTATTTATGACTTCTTGCTTCTAGTAAAGACCAAGAATGGCATATTAAAGTATATTATTGTGTTTCTGTTCATTTCCCCTTATATTTTAATTGGTGTCCTTTATGTACTTTGATACAGTGTTTTCAGCGTGTGTGTGAATTATGTTTTCATGGAGGAGTGTGTCTTTTGAAATATAATAGGACAGAATACAATTGGTTTTTTTCTGTGTAAAGTGTTGTGTGTGTCTTTCATTTTACTTCAGCATAGGTATGTGCACTCTTTAAGGATCAATTTTACTTTTTGCTTCTCTGAGTAATTTCAATCAAGATGTGTTACCTTTAAAGAAACAGACTAATAATACTTACCTCTTACAGACTAATAATACCTACTAATAATACCTACATGCTTGTATTTTTAAGTATTAAATGACATAATACAGTTAAAATGATTAGTGTAGTATTTGGCACCAGAATACACTCAGGTACCAAATAATAATAGTATTAAATAGCATGAATTGAATTTTAAAACAAAATTACAATTAAAGAATTGTCATTAAGGACTCTTGCCTATTTGCTCTTATGGTCTCATCGTTTGTTTTAGGCATTATTCTTGATGCCTTGGTTCATATTTCTCTTTTTACTTGCCCATCTTTGCTCTTTCCTTGTTCGTTCACTCTACATTCTCATGTGTGGGTCAGGCACTGCAACAAGTCCTGTGGCTGCCATAGTGAGCAAAAGTACACTTGGTTTGACCTCAAGGGGCTTACACTCTAGCAGACAGACTGAGTCAAATCATCACTCAAACACTATGTGCAATTTCACCACGATATGTGCTTTGATGCGCGTAAAGAAAGAAAATTGCAACTACCACCTTGGATTCCTATAAACACTGGCAAAGCCCTTTTCATTTATTATGTCATATGAGAAGAATGATAGTGCTATAAGAGGTGTTTCTCAATAGTATATGATTAAAGGGTGGATGGTTAATTCCCTCAGAATAAACATTTCTTGCATGAAATGTCACAGACAACTCACACAGGAATCTCTCATACTGAAAATACAGAGAAATGCTGAGCTCTGATGGGACATAACATTTTCAGGGGAGAAAATCAACAGAACATTCCATTTCTTAGGTAAAATAGCCAAGTTCCCAGGCTGCAACTCTACGACATTAGAAGGAAAAAATAAAAACCCTACTGAGTCATCAGATATTCAGTTAACACATGTTGTGTCACTTTTCTGTGCCAAGTACTGTGCTAAGCAATACAGGTACGATGAAAACAAGATGTAGTTTCTGCCTCAGGAACTGCCAGCTATGCAAGAAGCGCCACAAGGATGAACGCGGACAGCAGATGACCTGGGAAGTGGACATCAGGTTGGGCGCAATTATAGCCTCTCTACATATTGAAATATAGAAAATCGACAGGATCTTTTTTCAAGTCAGGACTGTCTAAAGATGGAATGAGTTTCTTCCTGAGGAAATATGTTTTCCTCCCACCGGTTCTGTGGACCGGTCCTTCAACTTCTTTATCTCGCCTATTACATCAATTCAAGACGCCCCATGTACATGACTTTTTCAAGTGTTTACTATAGGAATTTTTGAAGATTAAGACGGTACTGAAAATATAATAATTATCCATGTACCCAATACCCAATTTTATTAAACGTTAGAATTGTTCAAATGTGCCTTAGATCTTTTTAATTAAGAGGTAAAATTTTAAAGATACAGTTGAAGTTACATTTGTCCCCCTACTGATCCCATATGATCTCCTTCCTCCAACCTCAGAGGTTGCGCTGCAAACATCAACCGAAGTTTCTCTCAGTCCTTCCCATTCGTGTTCTTATATACTTACTGAATACGTATATCTGATTCTTTTTTCTACAACTTTTACCCTAAGCCGCTTTCTTGCTCAAAACTCTTCCGTGGCTCCCTGCGGCCTATCCCAATGGTTCTGAAATTATGTTAACCTTCTGAATCCCCTTGGGAGTTTCAAAATGATATAAAGAGTTTCCAGGGTTGTCCTTGGGGACTTGTAAATTTACAAGGTTTCTTGACCTGGAAACTGTCGACACTTGGGGCTGCATAATTCTTTGTTGTGGGGGCTGTTCTGTGCGCTGTAGAATGTTTAGCAGCATCGCTGGCCTCTAGTCACTAGATGTCAGTAGCACCCACCCCCTCCCCAATTGTAACTACCAAAAATGTCTCCCGACGTTGCTTTATTAACCATATGTTTTGTTTTCTGTAGTTTTGATGCTTTGACATCTGGAGTCTTCCCCAGGTCTTTCCCCTCCCAGGGCTAGCCAATTACTAGAGATAGCAAACAGCGCAGCCCCAAGCATGCATTTCAATTACAGACCAACCAATCCAGAGCCCACACTCCAACCACCTCCTTTCCAGGGCTGTCACACTCCAGGCCACCATCTGCCTGCCCCATCACTCCAGGGTCAGGTACCAGACAATGAGGAACAACCTCTATGCCCCAGAGTCTGCTGAGATTATTCAAACTGGCCAATCCTAAACCTGCTTGCCCTGCCTCCCTGTTCCTTCCTGCATAAATGACAAGAAAAGCTCATGTTCACAGCTCCCCCTTCTCCTTCTGGCTCCTGACTGACCCTGGTGCTTCCCCATGTTGCCCTCCCTGCATGGCCTATGCTCTCCCCTTGGGAGTTATGAATAATAAACTATCTTTTCTATGGCAGTTGTTTCCTGGTCTGTTGGCCTTATTATACTTCAAATTTTCTATTAATGCACTATGTTTTAAACCAATTGCCAGTGTCTTCTGGTGCAAAATTGCCCCAGGTTGAGAACGACTGTGTTAATCTGAAACTTGGACATTTGTATTTTAAAAAAATTATCTAGATGATGTGAGATCAATGACTTTGAGGAACCCTAAACTTTAGACTTTATGTACAAAGATTTGAGCCTGGCATTCAAGGCTTTATAATTTGGCCCCATCAAGTACGAATTCTTTCTCCTCACCTGCATAACGCTTCGTTGCTTTAGTCCCCTAGTTCTGCGACCTGATCCCTGGCTCCATGCTTATCCCTCTCACTTCCAAACCTTTGTTCCAAATGAGGACTCAGGCTTTTCCAATAACCTCTCAGACTTCTAATCTCATATATATTTTTTTAAATAATGAATGTTCGTTTATTGAAGAAATTAACTCACCATTTCTTAATCATTACACATCTGAAACTGCTCTAACACCTTACAAACCATCATACAAATATGAGGCAGTAATTGCAAATGTACACTCTCATAACACACGTCAAGGCACTTCTCACAGTTTAATTTTATACCTGTCTCCATGGTTATTTGACGCCTGTCTATCTCCAACACGAGACTGAAGTCTTTACGAGGTCAAAGATCAAGTCTATTTTTACCCATCATACTACCCACATTACTTAACACAATGTCTGGCAACAAACATTTGTTGAATAAATGAAGGAACTGATTAATTAACCAATTAATTAATTACTATTTTATCTTGTCTTCTCAACTTGATTTCAAGCTCCTGCAGATTATTTCTTTGTTTCCATGTTTCTTTCCAACCTTATAAATATAGTTATGTTTAAACAGTACATATTGAAACTGTAAACGATAACTATTATCTGAACTGCATTAGTGTTATCAGTTACGGAGACTGGGCTACAGATGCCAAGCACTCATTTGTTTTATTTTTAAAAATGGGCAAACTCCCTTTGAACAAAAACAACAATTGCATTTGAAAAGAAATGTGATGTTATTTATGGCAATTATGTCATCGCTTATCCAGAAAGGACAGATTTAATTAAAACTGAGCATTGGTTCCTAAAACCAAAAAGCTATCCTCACATTTGACAAATGTCACTGTTGTCAGGGCACTTCCAAAAATTGCATAGAAATAGCAGAAAGTGTTCTCTACCATTTTTATTTTGGTTTCATATACTGAGATGCCCTGCAGCCTGAGGGAAAAAAAACCAAAACGTGTTTTCCCTCATTGATGTTTTCCACCTCAGCATCTTCATTTCTAACTTAGAGAGGGAAAAAACGCCTCTCAAATGCTACAGTTCTTTTCTTTCTGAGTGATAATTCTGCGCATGCTTAGAAAATGCTGATCACTATGAGAATTTGTACTCCCAGCAGCCCCCATGCGACAGGTGGGTGGTGCTTCGGGGTTCCTTGCAGACCCTGCACCACTCAGAGGGGGCTTCTGAGGGTTAAGGGCTGGGGTAGTCAACAGGTTTATTCCCAAAAGTCTTCTTGCTGTGCCTTCCACCTCCACTGTTTTAATGCAATTAAAACCTAATTGTTTCCCAAATTTTAGACTTAATTTGTATCTAAAGGGCTTGAACATCTAACATAAAATGCTGAATTACAAAGGAGCCTACAGACATTGTAGAAAGAGTCAGACCTCCTCTCTCAAAGAATGAATATGAAGCACCTGACAGCTTTTGAGTGTCAAGGGGATTTGTCAACCATAGTTTGTACAATAACTGCCAGCACCGAGATCTCGAAAAAACTCTCTGTTCTTTCTTAGATGTACAAACCTTCGAAGTTCCTTGAGAAAATAAATCTGCACTTCAAAATTTATATTCCAAGGTTGGAAAACAAAAGCATACTTGCTGTTTCTCAAAACAGAAAAGACTTGTTCGAAATGGTTCCAGAGGTGACGGCTATTCCAAGAGCTAAGATAAAAACTGACAACTTCTTCGCCACAACATCTGCAAACAGGAGCAGTTTACTCCAGAGAGCAAGAATCTTCTCAAGTCCACTCAGTGGTCCTTGCTTTCTTTCTCTCCTGCTTCTCGTTCCACTGCCCCTTCCATCCCCACCTCTCCTCCCACTCTCCTGTCCCTTCTCATGCCCTGACGGACGCCGTTCCACTTCTTACCTTGTGTCTCTCTGTCTCTCTCCCTCCCCCGCCCCTTTGCCTTCTCTCTCTCTCCTTTTTTCTGAGCACTGTAATGATCTCTTTCCCTCTTTCCTCCTTCAGAACTTAGAACTGTCTGTATCCCTGTTTGAAGTTTGGATCCGCCATGGGTCCCTATTAAATTAGATGCACTAAATCTAGGTGTACCTTGGAGCCAAAGTTAGAGGAATCCAAGAGCTCTTTTTCCATCATGATATTCGAGCCCTCTTCCTTGTTAATCATGGCTGCTTAGGCACCTTAGAATGGATGGACCATATTTGGGACTATTCTGATAATGAAATTTCCCAGGCTCTAGGAATCCAAGATGCAGTCTCCTCATCATCCCACTGCTCTCTGAAGAACCCCTCATGCACTTGCCGCAATGGGAATTGGTTTCTCCAGAGAACGCATAAGGCAAACTGCATGCCTACAAAGAGACTCGTGAGTGGCCAAGACTACGTGCCAGGTTTGGCTTAAGAACCAAAGAGAGACATGGAGAAAGAGTGAAGGGAAAGAGCAAGGAGGGTTGAAGCCCAGGCCTACCCAGCCAAGAGGAAGTGAGTCAGCAGGCAGATGCTCCACCATTGAACCAAGGCCCTGTGCTCCCAAGCCTCTCACATCCACGCGGCACCTTCTGCCTGGCCTCTCGGGACCCTGCGTCAGTAACCCGGTCTGATTTTCTCTGCCACACGACTGTAAGCTGGACAGGCTGATGGCTGTCGTCCTGCTTTGTCCGCATCTCATTAGGACATAGCCCCAATCCTGGAAGCCTCTAGATGTTTTCAAGAGGACAAGAGTCTCAGCACCTTCACTAGCCTCTCCCTGCTGACCAGCAGCTGGAGAGACAGGGTCTCTTAAGTCTGGATAAGACTATGGATGCCCACAACACAGGGACAAGTCGGGAATTTCAGAGCCTCCAGAAGGTTTAATCCCATAGATTTCAAAAATGACGGCTCTAGGTCATATCAGAATCTGTAGAGGAATGCTCCATCTTCTCTTCCCTTGCCTCTGTTTTCCTTTGTGTGTTTCATACCCAAATTTATGGGTCAGAGGCATTCTTGTTTTTCCTGGTGGAAAAATGCTACAGAAACCACAGCTCTTCAAAAAGAATCTGACATATTTTTTTAATAAGAAAAACTTAGGTCTGTAGATATGTAAGTAGAGGGAGGTAAGTTTATAAATAACATTAACTTTTGCTCCTGAGGAAAAAAAAGGACACCCAGAGATTCCAGCTTGTGTGTGATTCAGAATCACTCAGGTTCACAGGGTGCTGTGCAAGACAGACTTGCCTGTTCTTAGGGGCGTGCATTGCAACATTTCAAAGATAGCTTACATCCAAAGATCAGTTTATGAAAACCTCAAAAATGAACATATGTGTACATGTGTTTCGATGACAGATTGCTTTTTTAAAAAAACAGCTTTGAGGTATAATTGAAATATAATAAACTGTCCATATTTCAAGTGTATAATTGGATAAGTTTTGACATGTGTATACAATGTAAAACCATCATCACAATGGAGATAATGAAAACATCCATCATCCGTAAAGTTTTTAATTCGTTTTGTTTTTATTTCTTTAGAGACTTTATTTTTTTAGAGCAGTTTTGGGTTCACTACAAAACTGAGCAGACGATACAGAGATTTCCCATACTCTCCGCCCCTACACGTGCACAGCCTCCCCCATTGCCAATATCCCCACCAGAGCGCATTTCTTACAATGGATTAATCTATATCGACACATTGTTATCTCCCAAAGACCATAGTTTACCTTAGGGTTCACTCTTGATGTTGTGTGTTTAATGGATTTGGACAAATGTATACTGACATGTGTCCACCACGATAGTATCATACAAAGTCGTTTCACTGCCCTAAACAGCTTCTGTGGATGAATAGATGGAGCACAGATTGCTTTTTTTTAAAAACTTTTGTTTTATTTAGATTTGACAAAGTAAGGACCCAATATCATTGGACAGAATGTAAAAATAGAAAAAAGAAGACCTGAATCCAAATCTCTGTTTCCTTCTGAAGGTCACTGACAGTTCATCAGCCTCTCCCTCTCTCTCTCGCTCTCTTAATAAAGTTTTTACTTTCTGATATAACATATAGTTTTTGTTTGTTTGTTTGTTTACTGGAAGCGTACTGCGTGTAATGTGGGAGAAATACCGTCATTTTAAAGGTAATCTGTTTTACATATGTGTAGACCATAAGTGACAGTTAAATTACTTTTTGGCAGTATGAATTCAATCTGATTTCAGGCACCCCAAACCCTGATAACCCAGCAGAAAGTTAATGTCGGTGAAGGACGAGTCCTATCATTGGGTAATAAACTTCCTCTTATGTTTCTTTTTCCCTCCATCAATTTGTCCCCGCACTGGCCTTCTGCCAGTTCCTTGAACACGTCAGGCATTTTTCTCCTTCAAGGTCTATACCTTCCTTCTTCCCTCAGTTTAGATGTTTTTCCTCCCCAATTTTTGCCTGGATACACTTTTCTTATCTTTTGCATAACAAATTAAATGTAATGTCCTTCTTGTAACCACCCCTGACTAAACTGCCTCCCTCTTGTTCTATCTCAGCACTGTGTTCTTTCCCTCTAGATTTGCGCTGTCCAACAAGTAGCCGCTAGCTGCATGTGGGTATTTAAGTTTAAATAACCTAAATTTAAATAAAATTTAAAATTTGGTTTCTCAGCACATTAGCCACATTTAAAGTGCTCAATAACCACATGTAGCCAGTGGCTACTATAGTAAACAACGCAGGTATAGAGCATTTCCATCATCACAGAAGTTTCTCTTGGAGAGTGCTATGTCTAGATCACTTCTTATAATTTCTAATTTAGGTTAATTTGCACAGGAATTTTTGATCGGTCATTTGATGTTTGCCTCCCTCTGGACTGTATACTTTATGAGCACAAGAATTATAGAATATTGGTCAGTGCTTTGGCGGAAAGTTGGAGCTCAATAAATATGTTTTGGATGAAAGGATGGCATGAGTTAAATCCAAAAATTAGTAGATTGAAAGAATACGCAAGAGAAGAAACAAATGTGCAGATGAAAAGCAGTGTCTTTGTATTTCTACATCTAGTTGGAAAAAAAATCAAAGTAAACTGGAGGAAAAAAAGTATCCTGATAGAGTAAAAGCACTTCTGTCCCACTTTACTTCCTAAAATCAATTGAAGGCAATAAGAAGAATGAAAAACCACAGAGAAGTCACTGTCTTCAGTGAAACTGGGAAGCATCTGCACCCACAAACCACAACCTGTGAAATATAGCTGCTACACAGTAAAGTTGGATCGAATTAGTGGCAGATATCAAGAGTGAACATCCTCCACTGCCTGGCGCAGAGAAATCCAAGTGTATTTCCATCACCTTAAAAAGACCAGCCAATAGCCCCTTGCTGGAGCGTCTGAGTGTGGGGGAATGTTTGGGCACTGGGAACATCCCCGAGTCCCATTCCGTGATAGAGAGTGGCCGGGGTAGCTGAGGTTGAAACATTCATTACATAGACACGTTATCTTTGTAGAAAGCCAGTGGTCTGTATGGCGAAGTACAGAGGTAGCAATCACCCTCTGCTGAAATGAAATACACACCAAATCTCCTCCCACAGTAATCTCACATACACACACACACACTCACTCATGAAATATGTAACCATTCCTAGTGGGAGGGGGAAAATGAGCTCTTAGCAGAGGCCCCCTCCAGAGGTGGAGGGAAAGTGCCCCATGCCCTGAAAAATATCCTCCTGTACTCCTCATCCAATATTTTAGCAAACGATTGACCCAGAAAAAAACTGCCCTCATTCAAAGATAAGTAATAATCAGAAAAGAGCCCGTCTGAGAAATAGGCATGGCTATAACTAGATAGAAGGAAGAAAGAAACGTGCCAAACAAAAGCCAGATGGAGAATGTGCATCAGAAGAATGACTTTGCAAAGCAGAAGAACAGTACAAACAAACATTTATCCACAGACTCGAAGAATTTTTAATGATGTCTGTGAAACTCAGAGCTCAAAGAAGAGATACGGGGATCAAAGAAGATATGATAAGGCAACAGAAAGAAATAATGTGAGCTGAAAGAGCTCCAGGAAAACGTGCAAGAGAAAAAAAGTCATCTCAAAAAGCTAAAGCACCCTGGAATTGCAAAAATTACAATAAGCACTGCTGAGAAAGAGAGATGTGAAGGACAGGCTTAGAAAAAAAGAAACGAGCAAAATATGCGAAAAGGAGTGAAAGAGCTACAGCGAAAATGAGATACAGTGGCTAAACATGCACGTGATTGGTGAACCCCTAAAGGAAACTAAACAAATGAAGTAGATAGAAAATATTCAAATATACAAGAGAGGAATATCTTACAAAACAAAGGAGGATATTTGTCTTATGAGTGAAAGGGCACACTGTGTTCCAAGAAAAGTTGGTGCAGAATGATGAGCCAAAACATATCTATTAAATTTGCTGTGCCTCCATGATTGCAGATAGAATCCTACAACATCCGGCTCCACCTCTATACCTCTCTCCAGCCCTCCCCCACACATGAATAAACAAACAAAAAACAAATCTTTCGAAGCTACCTGGAAGGGGTGACAAGATCAATCTGGCTTCAAAACTCTCTAAAGCAACATATGTCTACAGTTCCTCAGATGTGAGAAATGAGACCAAATGTTTTATACCAAGACAGACATGTTCAAATACTCAAGAACAAAATAAACGTAGAGTATACAAACTCTTGTGGAAAGAAAGACAACTGATGGAGATTTCCAAGAGAAGAATAGAGTAGGCACGATAAAAAGATGGAAAGTGTTCATTAAATCAACCTAAACAAAAACTGAAAATTACTGCCACAGAAAAAAATATAAATTGTCCTTAACGTTAAAAAAGTAGAAAGCATAATAAAATATGCTGCTTGGAGGGTACTCTTTTCCTGAAAAACTCCTTGTAAGGTGAATTATCAAAATAAAACATAATTATAGTTGCAATTGGTGGTATGCAAGCCATGCAGTTATAAATAAAACATATCCACTGGATGTTTGAGTAATTGAGTCCTTATGTTACAAAATAAGAAATGACAAAGGAAATCAATAAAAACAATGTAAATAATGCACGGGATCATCACTATTATGAAGCAGCAAATCTTGGACATACCAGGAGGAGGAACTACTGTAACCTGTGCCAATCACACCGTGGAGAGGATGGCTGGAGAGTGGTTCTCGGTACAGATGTGGGTATGAGGAGATGCGTCATGGCAGAATTTCTTGTGTATCAGCATTCCCATAATTCTCATGGAACTATCTTAGAGTTGTTGTTATTGTTGGTGCCATTGAGTCGATGGCAGCTCTTAGCACCCCTGTGCACAACAGAGCAGAGCCCTGCCTGGTCTTTTTGGCGCCATCCTCTCAGCTTCCAGCGCTCTATCAGACAATGCTCTGCTGCTATTCGTAGTGTTTTCACGGCCAGTTTTTCAGAATTGGGTGGCCAGGTCCTTCTTCCTATTCTGTCTCAGTCTGGAAACTCCTTTGAAACCTGTCCACCACGGGTGACCCTGCTGGTATTTGAAATCCCAGTGACACAGCTTTCAGCATCACAGCAACACGCAGCTGCCACAGTATGACAACTGACAGACAGGTGGTGTGGTTTCCTGACTGAGAAATGAACCCAGGCCGAGGCGGTGAGCATGCCGAAATTTAATCACTAAACCACCGGCTTATGGTATAACTCTATAACTAACAAAACCGGCTAGAGGTGAGCAGGATAGAAGCTTAAGAAAGTGTCATTCTTTGGTTTCCTCATGGTTCATAGAGAAAATCAATAGCCTCTGCTGCGGGTGACAAAGAAACAGACATGCGTAGGGTTAAGTGATTGCATAAACATTCATATCTGTCATATGGAAAACATACACCACAACGCAAACACATATTGCAAAAGGAGGGAAGAAAGGAAGCATTTGTAATAAAGTGACGTCTTACCAGCAAGGCTTCCCCTGAGTGAGCTCCCTGTATAAACAGCATCGCTCCTCCCCATTGCCACGCTCCTCATTCCCACTACTCCAGTTTTCACCACAGCGCTTAGCAGCACCCATCACGTATTCCCCGGGAGCTATTATTACTGTTGTTGTTGTTGTTGTTATTTGTTTCCCCTAATTAGAAGTTAGTTCCATGAGGGCTGGAACTCTACTTGGTTCACTGCTGTATCTAAAATTGTACCTGGTATACAGTAAATGCTCAATAAATATTTTTTAAAGAAATGTACAGATTAAAACAGAAAACATAATACAAAATGAAATTATAGAAATGAAGCCAAACATAGATAACATATCAATCAATGTGAATGAAATAAACTCATTTATTAAAATAAAAAAATCTCAGATTGGGCGAAAAACATAAACCAAATCAAATACAGTGGTTAAAAAGATACAGGCTCTGAACTAAAATGCAAATATGATTTCCAAATCAAGGATTTATCAATTGTACAGCATGCATAAATTATCCGTCCTCTTTTAAGCTGCGTTTCCGCCTCTTCTCCTAGGATTATTTTGAGGCTGTAAGCAGATAACCCATGTAAACCATGACTTTGAGGAGTGCTCACTGTATGGTGCCAGGTCCCTAAGTGTCAGCAGGAAACAGTAAAAGCAGAAGTGGCCTCGGTTGTCACAGGGTGATGGTAGTGATAATCACAAAGCAAATGACTCAGAGGGACGGCAGTGAAAAGGATGGGTGTCATGACAGTGTAAAAGACAGGTCGGATGTGGTCTGCAGAGTGAGAGAAATATTCTCTAAGGAAGTGATATTAAGCTGAGACCTGAAGGATAAATAGGAGCTAGTCAGGTAAGGAGCAGGGCAGTGAGCAGAGAAGATGGGAAAACAGTGGTGTGTGTGGTGGGGGAGGGGACGAAGAGCACTCCAGGGGGCAGCAGCCTGTGTGAACAGAATGCAAAACAGAGAAATGCCAAATAACACAACCTAGGAAAAGAGCATCATCCTGTAACAGACACTTGGGTTAACAGACGCTGGAAAGAGAATTTTTGTTATTAATTCATTCAATTCACTTAACAAATACTTATTTGAGCTCTAACGTGCCAGGTACTGTGTCAGAGGCAAGGCAGAGAGCCGGGTATGCGATGCCTCAGGAAGCGTACAGTACAAGGGGACGTTTTGAAAAAATTAATCCTAAGTACACTGGGTTTTACCATGAAAAAATGGCGGAGTGCTGCAGAAGCATATGAGCCCTGATTCAATCTGAGGTCAGAAAATCTTCCTAGAGGGAGTATCTTTCAGGAGACAACTTGAAAGAAAATTAATTGCCTCTCAGGGCTGTGAGGTGAGCTGGTCAACGCACTTGTGAGGATATTGAAGTAAAAGCACATGTTGCATTGGAGGATCTGAAAGAAGTTCAGAGTGTCTGAGACAGAGAAACCAGAGACACAGAGAGCAAGAGCGAGCGAGAGAGAGAGTGAGAGAGCGAGAAGTACGAGAGGAGAGGAGCAGCTGGAGAGAAGGACAAGCCATGGCGGCTCCGGGTAAGGATTCGTTATCTCCTCAGTCCATAGGAAATCATTGAAAGGGGGGCGACCAATGCGTTTTATGTGTTTTAAAAGATCATTCTGGTTATTGTGTGGAAAATTGTTTGGAGCAGCCAAAACTGAAGTTAAGGAGACCAAGTGTATTTGTCAGTCTAGGCTTTATCTAACAGTAATAAACAACTCTAAAATCTCAGTGGTTTAAAAAATAAAAATATTTTCTCACACAGCGACACATCTTTCGTGGATTGCCCGGAGATTCTGCTCCACATCGTCCTCACTCGGGGATGCGGGCTGACAAAGTTTCCACCATGGAGGGTGGTTATTTGCCATCAGGGGGACAAAGGAAGTGGGCAAATCACTCAGCAGCTCTTCACAGAGCAGAGGGTCCCTGTTGTTTCTGCTGATGTATAAACGGCCAGAGGACGTACCTAACTCCAAGGGGCTTGTCCTTGGAGAAGCCCCAGGAAGTGCAATCCCACATTTGTCTGCACGAAGCAGAACCAGATCATCGTAAACATCTAACGAACCACACCGATTAAGAAGATGCAACAGCATTCTAAGTAACACATGACAGATGAGCTGTTAAGAAGGCATTCTAAAATTAGAATTACTAAAATTCATCAATTAATTGGATGTGGGAGTTGAGGGAGACGGGAGTGTCGGGGATCATTCCCTGTGATGCACAGGGCAAATGGATGGATGTGGTGACACATCCCAGCTTGGCAAACATAGAAGGTACATGTTGGAGTGGGAGCAAACATCCAAACGGAGATGTCATTGTCATCCAGATGGTACCTGAAGCCAAAGGAACATATTTGCAGAGTAGGGTAAGCAACTCATCCTATTTTGTCTGTTTTTTCTCAATTTTGGCACTGAAAGTGCCATGTCCTTGGCACCTTCTCAGGCCTGGACAAACTGTGACAGTTGGTCATGCTATGAGAGAGGGTGTGCGAATAGAAGGAACACTTAAGATAGATTCTTGAGGAAGACAACATATACTAGGCAGGTGGAGGAAGGGAAGCTGTCAAATGACATGGAGAAAAATAGCAACGAAGATGGAAAGCCAGTCGGAGGAGGGTGAGAGTCCAGAAACCAAGGGAAGAAAGTATTTCAGGAGTCGGTGGTCAACAGCGCAAATGAAGCGGATCCAAGAGGACACAGGTGGAAGTGCCCGTTGCTGCGAGATGGGAAAAGAGCTGCAGCTGGAGTCCCTGGCACTCAGGCCAGCGAGCAGAGCGCCGACAGGGAGGGAGGGCTCGTGCAGACACTGGGGGCTCACGCCTCAGGAAGGGCCCTGGGCTGGTCTCTGGCGTAGTGACCAGGTGGAGCAGATAACAAGGCAACTTCTCACACAGCAGAAAAGAGACGAGGCAGATCAAGTATCTTGACCTACAGTTCCCTCCAGACCTCCTCAGGCCACTGGACTGCAGAATTCAAAAAGAACCCGTTAAACACACAAGAGGAATCAAAAAGGATCCTCCTTAATTATGCAAATGCAACATATAGATAAAACTCTCTCATTCAAAGATGGAAAGAAAATGGCCAATTTGAGACCTATGAAGAGATTCAGAAACATAAACGAACTACAAGAAACATAAATAAAATTTTAATAAACATCTGATTTTTTTCTCAATAAAATTCAATAAAGCATTGATTATGCAAAAAGGTGATGAATAAAGGAGCCAGAATTTCACTAGCAAGTTTAAAATTTTATTATAAACTCTATTAATTGGTACAGGCTAGCTACTGAAACATGCAAGAAAAAAAAGTCTCCAAAATTTTAGTGGCTTAACATAATGGAAGTTTGTTGCTTGACTATGAAACAGCAGAATGCAGGTATTTGTCAGATGGTCTTCCACACGGTGAAGAACCCAGACCTTTTCCCTCTGGGGGTTACAAGAATCGGAGCTTTCCATTCTCCCTCCAAATAGTCTGTAATTGTAATGCAATACCAATGGAATCTGCTACCATTTTTGGAACTTGACAACGTAATTCTAATGTTCGTTTCAAAGGAATAAAATCTTGAAAATATTATTTGAAAAAATAACATTAATGATTGGGTACTTGACCTCCAGAAATTAATATAAAGCTGCAATGATTTTCTTCATTTTATTTTTTTAACTTTTTATTTTTCAATAATTATAAATTCACAGGAAGTTGTAAAGACAGCACAGAAAGGTCTTGGGTCCCCTTCACCCAATTTTCCCTAAAGCTCAAACCACGGATTTGACATTGTACAACAGGATGTGTGTGGTGCTACCCCTTTCTATCATGTGTGTGGATTTGTGTAACCACCACAGCAATCCAGACACAGAACTTCTTCATCATAACAAAGATCTCCCTCGAGTTCACTTCTTTCCCACCACACTCACCTCCCCCTCCTTGCCCCCATCTCTAATTCCTGGCAACCACTAATGTGTTTTCCATCTATATATAATTTTGTCACTTTGAGAATGTTGAGGAAATTGAATCATACATTATGTGACCTTTTGAGATTGGCTTTTCTCATTCAGCATAGCGCCCTTGAAATCCACCCAAGCTGTTGCACTGTACAATAGTTTACTCCTTTTCATTGTTGAGTAGTATTCCACGGTATGGATCTATCAGAGTTTGTTTTACCATTCACCTAGTGAAGGAAATTTGGTTATTTCCAGTTTTTGGTAATTACAAATAAAGCAGTTATGAACAATCATGTACATGCTGTTGTGTGTCTGTGTGTGTGTGTGTTTGTAAACACAGGTTTTCATTTCTCTGGGATAAACGCCAAAGATGCAATTGCTGGGTAGTACCGTAGTTGGGTGTTTAGATTTTTAGGAAACCCCTAAACTGTTTTCCAGACTGGCTGTACTATTTTACATTCTCACCAGCAATGTGTGAGAGATCTAATTTCTTTGCATTTGGTATTGTCACTATTTTTTATTTGAGCTGTTATATTAGGTATGTAGTGATATCTCATCTTGGTCTTAATTTGCAATTCTTTAGTGGCTAGCGATGACGTTGAAAATACTTTCATGTGCTTATACACTTATTCGAGTGTATATGCACTTTGGTGAAATGATTTTTCATGTCTTTGTCCATTTTCTAATTGGGTTGTTTTCAGTTTTTTCTTTTTACTGTTGAGTTTGAGAGTTATTTATATATTCTAGCTACAAACTCTTCACTGAATACGTGGTTTGCAAATATTTTCTCCCAGTCTGTAGCTTGTCTTTTTATCCTCCAAAATGGGTCTTTTGCCGAGCAAAAGTTTTCAATTTTGATTAAATCCAATTTTTCCTTTCATGAATTGTGCTTTGGGTGTCATGTCTAACAACTCTTCACCAAGCCCTATTCCCAAATATTTTCTCCTATGTTATCCTCCAGAAGTTTTTTAGTTTTATATTTTGCATGTAGATCTGTGATCCATTTTGAGCTGTTTTTTGTATAAGCTGTGTAGTTTAGGTGGGGAGTCTTTTCCCTTTCTTTGGATTATGGATAGCCACTTGCTCCAGCACCATTTGGTGAGACTACCCTTTCTCCAATGAATTGTTCTTGCCTCTTTATTAAAATCAGTGATATCTGTGTGGGGGTATTTCTGGATTCTCTATTCTGTTCCATGGATCTATATGTCTATCCTTCTGCCCAGAAAACACAATCTTGATTATTTTATTATATAGTAAGTCTTGAAATTGGATAACATGATTCCTCTCCACTTATTCCTCTTCAGAATTATTTTAGTGTTCTAGTTTCTTTGCCTTTACATATAAATTTTAGAATAATTTTTTCTATGTCTATAAACAATTTTGCTGGGATTCTGATAGGAATTACATTAAACCTTTTATATAAATTTGGGGGAAATTGACCTCGTCACTATGTCGAGTCTTCCAATCTATGAATAGAGAATATCATTCCATTTATTTAGATCTTTTAAAAGTTTATTTCATCAGCATTTTGTTTTTTTCAGCATACAAGTCCTATGCATGTTTTGCTAGATTTATCTCTAAGTATTTTTTTAGTTATAAACTCTATTTTTAATTTCAGTTACCATGTGTGTGTGTTACACACACACAAAGTGATTTTTGTATGTTGGTCCTATATCATTTAACCTTGCTGAACTCACTTATTCGTTCTAAGAGGCTTTTTTGTAAATTTCTTGGAATTTTCTATGTGGATCATCATAACATCAGCAAATAGGGACAGCCTTACATCTTCCTTTCCAACTGACTGCTTTTTATTTTATTTTCTTGACTTATTTGATCAGCTAGAATTTCGGTTTTCTTACTACGTTCAGTAGCAGTGGTTAGAGTGGGCATCCTCCCCTCGTTCCCAGTCTTAAGGGGGAAACAGTCTTAAACCATAAAGTTTGATGTTGGCTGTAGGTTTTTTATGGGTGTTCTTTATCAAATTGAGGAAGTTCCTCTCTATTTCTGGTTTCCTGAGAGTTTTTGTCATGAATGGGTTTGGAGTTTGTTAAGCGTTTTTACCGTATCAACCAACATGGTCATATTGCTTCTTTAGCCTTTCAACGTGATGGGTTACATTGATTGATCTTTTAATTTTTTTTAATTTAAAGATTGGCATGTGAGCTAACAACTGTTGCCAATCTTTTTTTTTTCTATTCTCCCCAAAGCCCCCCAGTACATAGTTGTATATTCTAGTTGTGAGTGCCTCTGGTTGTGCTATGTGGGACACGGCCTCAGCATGGCTTGATGAGTGGTGCCATGTCCGCGCCCAGGATCCAAACCAGCAAAACCCTGGGCCACCAAAGCGGAGCGCGTGAACTTAACCACTCGGCCATGGGGCCGGCCCCTGATTGATTTTTGAGTATTGAACCAGCCTTGCATCCCTGGAGCAAACTCCACTTGGTGACAGTATATAGTTCTTTTTATATGTTGCTGAATTCTATTTGCTAATATTTTGTTAAGAATGTTTACATCTATATTCATGAGGGATGTTTGTCTGTAGTTTTCTTTTTTCTACTGTTATTGTCAGGTTTTGTAAATGAGTTGGGAGGGGTTTTCTCATTTTCTATTTTCTGGAAAAGATTGGGTACAATTAGTGGTAATTCTTCCTTAGATATTTGGTCGACTTCTCCAATGAAATATCTGTCTGAGATTTATTTTTCAGGAGGTTTATAATTACAAATTCAATTTCCTCAATAGTTATAGGCTATTTGAATTATCCATTTAATACTGGGTGAGTGGTGGTAGTTTGTATTTTTCAAGGAGTTGGTGCCTTTCCTCCAAGTTGTCAAATTCACATGTGTACAGTTGCTCATAGTGCTCTGTTATTATCTTCTCCATGTCTACAGCGTCTGCAGTGATATCTCCTGTTTCATTCCCAGTGTTAGTAATTTGTGTCTTCTCTTTTTTTTTTTCTTTTTGCTGAGGAAGATTCACCCTGGGCTAACATCAGTTGCCAATCTTCCTCTTTTTGCCTGAGGAAGAGTCATCCTGAGCTAAGCTGTGCCAATCTTCCTCTATTTTGTATGTGAGTTGTTGCCACAGCATGGCTGATGAGTGGTGTAGGTCCACACCCTGGATCCAAACCTGCAAACCTGGGTTGCTGAAGCGGAATGAGCTGAACTTAGCCCCTAGGCCACAGGGCTGGCCCTGTGTCTTCTCTTTGTATGTCTCCTCCAGTCTTGTTGAGGTATGCCAATTTTATTCATCTTATCAAAGAACCAGCTTTTTGATTCTCTATTTTTTTTGTTTCCAATTTCACTGATTTATGCTTTTTATTATTTTCTTCCTTCTGCTAGCTTTGGGTTTATTTTCCTCTTCTTTTTTAGGTTCTTAAAGTCCAAGCTTAGATTATTGATTTGAGACTTCCTCTTTTCTAATGCGTGCCTTTAGTACTGTAAGTTTCTCTCTCAGCACTGCTTTGGCTGTGTCTCACAAATTTTGTTATAATGTATGTTCATTGTCATTCAGTTCAATGTCACTTTTTAAACTTTCCTTGAGAGCTCTCCTTTGACTCATGGATTATTTAGAAGTGTGTTGGTGATGCTTCAAGCATCGGAGATTTTTCTGCTATCTTTCTATTCTTGATTTCTAATTTGAGTCCATTGTAGCTGGAGAATAGATTCTGAATAATTTCAATTCTTTTAAATTTGTATGATCTGTATTATGGCCCAGGAGATAGTCTATCTTGGTGTGTGTTCTGTGGGCACTGGGAAAGAACGTGCATTCTGCTGTTTTAGGTGGCGTGTTCTATAAATCTCAACTAGATCCTGCTGGTTGATGGTGCAGTTAAGTTCTTTCACATCATTGTTGATTTTCTGTCTACTTGTTCCATCAGTTTTTGGAAGAAAGGTGTTAAGTCTCCAGCTGTACTCATGGATCTGTTTTGTTGTCATTTCAGTTCTCAGTTTTTCCTTTGCGTATTTTCCATTTCTGGCATATGGTGCCTACACATTTAGGATTGCTCGATCTTCCTGGCAGACTGACCCTTTAATCATCACATGATTTTCCTCTCCATCCCTGGTAATTTCTTCTGCTCTGAAGTCTACTTTATCTGACATTATCGTAGCTCCTCCTGCCTGTCTGGATTAATGCTGAATGATATACCCTTTCCCATCCTTTCACTCTCAACTTGCACATATCATTAGGTTTGAAGTGAGTTTCTTGCAGACAGCATCAAGTTGGGTCATTATTTTCTTTTTGTTTTCAACTGTTCTGTCCTTAATTGTGTATTTAGATCATTTGCTTTTAACATAATTTTAATTATTGATATGTTAAGGATTGAGTATGCTATTTTACTTTTATTTTGTCGTCTGTTTATCTCTTTTTTTCATTTTTCTGTTTTCTTTTTCCTGCTCTCCTGTGATAGTTGAGCATTTTTTTAGGATTCCATTTGATTTGTCTACAATTTTTTTTTATTTTTGAGGAAGATTAACCTTGAGCTAACTACTGCCGGTCCTCCTCTTTTTTGCTGAGGAAGCCTGGCCCTGAGCTAACATCTGTGCCCATTTTTCTCTTCTTTATACGTGGGATGCCTACCACAGCATGGCATGCCAAGCAGCGCCATGTCCGCACCTGGGATCTGAACTGGCAAACTCCGGGCCGTCAAGAAGCGGAACGTGCGAACTTAACCACTGCACCACCGAGCTGACCCCTACAATAGTTTTTAATGTCTCTCTTTATACAGCTTTGATAGTTGTTTCTTTAGTTATTACATTTTATATACATAACTTATACTGTTTACTATTCATGTTGCCCTTGACCAATTCTGATGAAGTGCAGAAATCTTCTCTCTCCTTACATCCCTTTACTCTCCCCCATTTATAATATAATTTTCTTGAATATTTCCTCTACATACATTGAGAACCATATTAGACAGTGTCACAGCTTTTTGCTTCAACTGTCAAAAAAACATGATTTGGAAAACCTAAAAGGAGGAAAAAAATGTATTGTGTTTGCCTATATTTTTGCTTCCGTATGCTTTCTGATATTTTCAGTCTCTCTTTTATTCTTTCCTTTATGTTCAGATAACTTCATTAAAGCCATTGTTTTAGGGTAGATCTACTGGTGACAAATTCTCTTAGCTCTCTTTCATTTCATAATGTCTTGATTTTCTCTTTATTCCTGAGAAATATTTTCTCTGCATATAGAATTCTGGGTTGACTGTTTTTCCTCTTCCTTTCAATATATGAGAATTATTGTGCCACATCCTTCTGACCTCTGTGGTTTCTGAAGAGAAATCTACCGTCATTCAAATTGCTTTTCCCCTATGGCTAATGCGTCATTTCTTCCAGTCTGCTTTTAAAAATGTTTCTGTCTTTAGTTTTTAGAAGTTTGACTATAATGTGTCTTGCAGTGGATTTCTTGCATCTACTCATTTATTCCTCTTTTTTTTGCCAATTTGGTAAGTTTTTAGCCATTATGTTTTCAAGTACTTTTGCACTCCCATTCTCTTTCTCGTCTCCTGGGACTTACATCTATTGTTATAGTCCTGCATGTCCCTGAGGCTGTGTCCTTTTTTTTTTTCGAAGTCAACTTTTCTGTCCATTGTTTGGACTGGATATTTCTATTGTCCTATCTTCAAGTTCTCTGATTCTGTCTTCTCTCCTCTCAATTCTGCTGTTGAGCCCATCTGTTCAGTTTTACATTTTGGTTACTGTATATTTTAGTTCTAAAAGTTCCATTTGGTTCTCCTTTATATCTTATATTTCTTTGCTGAGGTATCCTATTGTCTTGTTGTAACTTTCTGTGTTCTTGGTATGATGAGTGATTTTTTTATTGAGACCAGGATATTTGGTATCATGTTATAATACTGTATCTTATTTAAATCCTTCTCTGACACCATTCTGGTGAGTGAAGGGGGTGCCACCTTACTTTTTCCACATGAGTGGGCTTGGAAGGTCTAGCTTCTCCACTCAGCCTCCACTGACATCTGGGGACCAGGGGATGGGTTTCTTTTACTGTTGGGTGGGGGTGGGAGTTGAGGCTCCTATTAGATCCCCCCTGACACAGCAAAAAGAGGGTAGAACCCCTCATTAGTACTTCCCATGTGGCCTCCGCTCACTTCATGGGGAGGGGGTTGGGTCACCTTGTTACCACTGAGTGGTGATGAAGTCCTGACTCTCTGCTGGGCTTCTTCTGACCCCACCTGGCAGGAGCATTAGGGCATCCTGTCAGAACCTGGCCATGATGAAAGTCTGGGTTCTCCACTTGGTCTTTGCTGGAGGATGGCATGTGTAGCCCCAGGTTTTCTCTGTGGTGTTTGGCTGGAGTGAGTCATTATGGTCTAAAAGTTTTCCATCTTGCAAGATATACCCTTTCCTGGTCCCTGGCTGGAGAGAACAGGCTTTTGTTGGGGTCTTTTTTGTCTGCACCTGTTGGTGTTTCATGGTTACTGATTTCTTCACTTCCAAGTATGGAATATATGAGGAAAAAAGAAAATTCAGAGGACTCACCAGCATGTTGTTGCTTGGATCTTGAGACCCCTAGCCAGTCCACCTTCCTTGCATCTTTGAAAGTCTTCTTATGTTTCTTTTGTATACAATATCCAGGATTTTTAGTTGTACTTAGCAGGAGGAATAGGAAGATGTATGTTTACTCCATCTTCTTGGAAGTGGATGTCCAAGCTATAATAATTAAACAGTGTAAAATGTGGAAGTGTTAAATATAACAGGAATAAACAGAGCAGTCAAATAGATAAAAACTACTTTAAAAAACAGAATTCTTTAGCAAGCATTGAGAAATTATCTACCTAACTGGAAAAAGCAGAATTATATCTCTGCACATATAATAATTCAAAATACATTCCAGATAGATTAATTGTAGAATTAATTAATTTTTAAAGTACTGCTATATATGGGAAGAACATAAGCACATTATATAATCAGATAGTAATAAATTTGTAATATTCTACACACAAATGATGGCTGTCTAAAATACAAATAATTCTTATAAATCATTAAGAGAAATATGAGTACTATAGTTAAGAAGCAATTACAAAAAGGCTCAAAGAGATCATTTGCATAAAGAACATAGTAGCTAACAAATATGGAAAAATGCTCGCCTTCTCAAGTAATTGGAGAAATGAAAATGAAACAAATTAATTCCTTTGGGTTTTGGTTTGGTTTAGTTTGGCTCCTTTTGGGCCCTTTAAATAAAATGAAAGTAACAAAACTTCAGGCGGGTGCTCTGAGCTAGGTACTAACTGATAAAACCAATTGTGGTGGGAACCACATTAACACGACCTTCTTGGCAGAAGATTTTCCAATAAGTATCAAAAGTCACAAAGATCATGATTCCTTTTGACCAAATCATTCCATTTTGGAGAATTTATCCCAAGAGAAAGAAGATTAACATAAAGATTCATGGACAAGAGAGCTAATAATGTACGTATTAACAATAGTAAAAAGTAGTATAAGACTAAAGATCCCAACAATGAACAATTGGTTAAATAAATATTGGCATATCCACAGAAAAGAAAACCATATGTTTATTATAAACCATGTTGTACAAGAATATTTAATGCCATGGAAAAAATGCTCATAATTCATCACCAAGTAAAAAACAAAAAGCATATTACAAAGCAGATTAGATACTGATGCTATTTTAATAGGTTAAAATGTTTATAGAAATGGCATATTAAGAAAACACATTGAAATATCAGCACTTGAAATTTAAGTATTGGAACTATGATTAATTTTTATTTTTCATCTTTATATTTTTCTCTTTTCAAAATGTCTTTTTAAAAGCATGCTTTTACATTTAAAATAAAACAATAAGTGGATGTTCGGGATCTCTATTTCTTGGAGACAATTTCCACTGCTTAGTGCTGTCATCTGAGAGGCAAGCTCTTTTTAGCTTTTTATTCTGCCATCCGTAGCATTTTGGTTTTCTTTTTTAAGCTTGTTGCTTCATTGTTACAAGATGGCTGTTGCACCTCCAGGAATCACGTCAACACTCCAGGTAGATAGAAGGAGGAAAAGAGTCCATCGATACCCTCTTCTTATCAGGACTCTTTCCCAGAAACCCCCTTCAGCAGACTTGCTTACATCTCACATGGCCAACCTAAACTCAAGGAGAGCCAAGGAATAAGTAAACAAATTTCCAGACCCTAGAGTAGATGATGGCAAGAGAGAAGGGCCTAGAAATGGATGCCGAGTCAGCCAACTGCAGTTTGTACATTGTATTTTTATGTAGAAAATTAAAAGCATATTTTGTAGAGTACAGCAATCGAATGTAGTGACAACCAAAATATGCAAGAATTGTGTTTTGCAGGCCCCGTAGAAAGCATCTGTGACATCTGACCATTAAAAGGAGTTAGGGGATGTACTTTCAAACTATTCAGGCTCTGATCCCTACATTGCAGGGGTGTGACACTATAAATTGTATGTCTTAATACTGAGAAAAGATTAGAAGGTCGATGTCGAGTACACATATCTCTACCATAAACTCTCTCGCAGGCACGTTGTGGATGCGACGGGGAGAGCGCTTTCAAGCTGGGTTTGGTTACATGAAACCTGAGTCAGCCGTGCAACGACTGCAAAAACATCATCAAAAAGCAGGATTGGTTGTACAACTGAAGGTAGCAAGCTGTTGGACAAAGAGCAAAGCCTGGGGTTCAGGAGATCTGAGGGTTCCATCACTCTCTGCTGCTAACAGCTGTGTGCCCGGGGACACATAATTAACGTTGACCAACTTCGGTTTCCTAATCTGTAAGCTCAGGGAGTGTGCAGAAAGGACTTAAGCACTCTGCTTAAGCACTCCGAACACAAGATGACTATATCCTATTATAATTGATATATTCTGAAAATTAACAACTGAACAGGTAATGAATCACACTAAACTTCTCACCGTGAGCTGACAGAAAGGAACACAGAGAGATCCAGAGGAACAGAGATGTGAGGAATCATTGGCTCCATGTCAGCTGCCATCATTCATGGCAGATGGTACAATCCACAGGGGAAATACAGCAGATATAAACCCTGAGAACCCAAGAGAACTCTATTGACATTATTTTTGTTCAGTTGGAGCAAGGGCTTAGCAATGCGATTTATTGAGCCCACTCAACTTAAGATTTGGAGTCCTTATTGATTTCGTTTCACTAACTAAAAAGAAGACACCTCAATAGTGAAACCAACAACAATGGTCAGGAAGCTGTCACTGGTAGTTACTAAAATCCTTCAGTCCAGGAATCAGAGGCCATATAAGGAACCCTACATTGGTACCATCAGATGTATCAACCTTCAGGTTCAGATGAAAGCGATGGCTGTGATGGAGTTGGAATTCTCACTCCATCACTTAGAGCTATGCAATAGTCAGCAAGTTACTTAACCTCTCTGTTCCTCCATCTCTCATCTGTAAATTGGGGGACAATAATGTACCCAATCCTAGAACTGAGTAAAATTTAAAAATTTTAGTCCAATGCCTAGTCTGTAGATTATTATTATCAGAGAGGTAAGTTTTAATTCTTCAAGTAAGACAATGAAGTTGCAGCTAAGCTTATAAACTGTTATGTACTTAGTAACTTGTGGTGGATTTCTTAATTTGGGGAATAGAGTTTCTCTATGCAGAAATGTACAGAAATGGCAAAAGTAGGAAGTTTCCCATGAAGTTTGGGGAAGTTTTTAATAAAAGACATTCCAGAGAATATGTACAATTTGGCAGAGAGTTGTTGCCTGATGCAGCTCAGGTACCTCTGCTCCCTGGAAGAAGGCACAGAACAAAAGAGATAGAAGATCTCGACAGAGCAGCCATAGAAATATGTCTTTGGATTTGGCTTGGACTATGCCTTTCAATAAAAAATGATAATTTAACTGGATATGGTCATGGAAATAGAATTGGAAGGGTTTGCGACTATTGTTGATTCCTACTTCTCTGGTTGGAAGCCTCTCCTGGATCCTTAACAGATGGTCCACTTCCAGTCCCTTAATATGGAGTGTTAAAATAGATCTTCAGATCAGTGGGGAAAGATTGGGTTGTTCATTAAATAGTGTTGAAACAGCTGGCTAACTGTGTGGAAAAACAAAGTTAGAACCCAATTTCAAACCAAAATAAACCACAGATGGGTTAAATATTTAGAGAAATAAAGAAACATAAAAATTTCAGAGGAAAGACAGGTAAATAGCAACAGACCTATATTATGAGAAAAGGCTTTATGACTATAGTACTTACAGCAGAAATTATAATGGGAAACATGACTGCTGCTTGCATTAAAAAACTTAAAATGTCCCTTTATAAAAAATACCATAGACAAAATAAGGAAAACAGTAACTTAAGGAAAATAAGTTCAATATATCAGGTTAAAGGGTTACTATCTTAAATACAGAAAGAGATTTTATAGGTGAATTAGGAAAAAGATGCTGTGTCCCCTTCTTCTCTACCCACCCTAATGTAGTAGTGACTATAAACAGGATATTTTAAAAAGAAGAAAGACATATGGCTAATAGATGTGAAGAAAATTCAGCCCCACATGTAACCAGCTACTTTTCATCTATCAAGTTGTCAAGGATGAAAAGCAACAACACTCCCGGTTAGAGAAAGCCTTGGGCAGGAATATGCAGTTGTGTACATGAATGCTGGCGATGTAAATACACAAGAACTTTTTGGAGAGCTCGTGGGCCATGTAGATAATTTTTTAGAGAAAAGTCTTAGACAACTTCTAATAGTTATCCTTAGAAAATTATCGATGCCTAGAGATTTAGATCAAGGATGCCCACTGCAGCATAATTGGCACTCTCAACATAGAAAGTTGAGACATCTGTCATCTGGGGCTGGTTCATATGGTCACGCGTCACTTAATGATGAGGATATGTTCTGAGAAATGCACTGTTAGGCGATTTCATTGTTTTGAGGACATCACAGAGCGAACTTACACAAACCTAGATGGTATAGCCTGTCACACACCTAGGCTATATGGTACTAATCTTATGGGACCACTGTTGTATATGCTCTGTCATTAACCAAAATGTCATTTTGCGGTGCATAACTGTAATTAAGACTTAGTTTCCATGATGGAATACTATGAAACCTTTTTTTAAAAAGTAATATGTCGATACAGAATGACATCACAATTTTAAATAAAACACGAGCATAGTGTAAGTCATTTATATCAAAATTCTCTATCTTGCTGTGTTTAGTACTTTTAACTTGCATCATGAAAGAATATTAATAAATGGCTGAAAATAAGTATCCCCTCCCCAGGCCAGTACTCCTCAGGACTGTCAAGGTCACGAAAAACAAGAAATGACTAAGAAACTGCTGCAGACCTGAGGAGGCTGGGAAGACGTGACAGCTAAATGCAGCGTGGCGCCCTGTGCTGGATCCTGCGACAGAGGACGTCAACAGAAAACTGATGAAATCCAAATGCAGTCTGGAGTTTAGTTAAGAATAATGTACCAATGTCAATTCCTTGGTTTTGACAATGCACCACAATAATGTAAGGTGTGAACAATGGAGGAAACTGGGTAAGGGGCATGTGGGAACTCTCTTTATTGTACTATCCTTGCAGCTGTTATGAAAATCCAAAATTATCCCCAAATAAAAAGTTTACTCAAAATATCGAGACTTTTTTTCAAAAGGTATATACCTGAGGAGTTAGATTGGGGTAAGAGACCTAAAGACTTTCAGATTCAATGTGTATAATTGTTTACAATGACTATTCACATTATACAACGAAGGATAAACTTATTTAAAAATAAAATGATATTATAGAAGCATATTTATGAAAATCAAATAATAAGAAAAAACAAATTATAATATAGCAATGATCCTATTTAAATATTTTTTAAGTTGGTGATTTGTTTTTGCTTATTTTTATATTCTAATTTTAAAACAAACATGTATTACTTATAGGATAAAAAATAATTAAAGTTTAAAACATTCCTGAAGGAAGGCATCGGTCAGGTGCAATTCTCAGACCTCTGGTGTTGTGAGTTGGAACCAGGGGTTTCTTGGTCGTGTACCTGTGCCTTAAAACATTGGCATCACAGAAACTTTGTCTCTTTCTTCTGTGATACATTTAAATAAATATATCTTTACTTTATCTATGACCCAACATATCTTGTCTCTGCTCATGTCAGTCCATTCAAGATAGAAAGGTATAGATGAGAATCTTGATAGAAATAAAAAGAAAAAGAGAGAGAGCGAGAGAGAATAATTTAACAGCACGAAACATTATTTCTTGCTGGGTTGGTTATTTATAATACGATTTTCAGAGAAAATGACAGCCAGCTGATAAGAGAAAATACAGAATCACTAAACTTAAACACTGCTGTTGGAAAACTGAAGACAAAATGTAAATAACCATTTTGCCTATTTCATGTTTATCACATAATCATAGCACTACCATTTTTGGAATAAATAGCTTAGTATTTGAATGCAGATGTAACTGATATTTATTGTAATATTTTGGACATGTATCCACATAATGCAATCTTTTCATATGCTTGTCTTACCCAGAAATGAATTTGCTGGATGGTTTCCAGGCTGTAATTTGGATCTATAAGAATGTAAATACCACATAATTGAGTTCCCAGCAGCTTTTAAGCTCATGGAGATTAAGCAAAGGCAGATGAAGGCGACTTCAGAGGCCCTAGTGACACAACTGCCCACGTCACTTCCCCCCTCTCCGCCGTGGGCCTCACATTCTCTTGGGCCATATTTCAAATTTTATTTCTGTGATTCTCACAGACTTTATGGGTTTCAAGAGCCTTCCTCACAAACATAATGACTTATCCTCTGAGGGTTGCCGACAAGTCATCTGGTAATTATAAAGCAGTGCATCAAGTACTGTAATTGGTGAAAATGTAAGATTTCACAGGATATCAAAAGAGAGGCACCTTGGAACATAGATACCCGGGCACTTGAAAGGCTTGCCAAGGTAGGTGGAACATCTAACGTTAGGCTTGAAGGATGAGCAGTCATTTTTCAGGTGAACTGGAGATCAGGAAGAAGGAACAGTGTTCCAGGCAAAGGCAACTGCATTTGCAAAAGCCAGGCAGGAGATAGGATAGAGCCTGAAGGAACTGGACAGAGCAATGGAGAATAGAGTGTTAGAGGGAGGGGTGACGGCTGGGCCAGAGCGGGAGGAGTGGCCCCATCATGAAGGGCCTTGAAAGCCATATTAAGGAGGTTGGATTTTATCCCAAGGGTTTTATATGCTGAATTGCATCCCCTCCTTCCAAAATTCATACATTGAAGCTCTAATGCTCAGTAGTTCAGAATATGACTGTATTTGGAGAGAGGGTACGTAAAGAGGTAATTAAGTTAAAATGAAGTCCTTAAAGTCAGCTCTGATCCAACACGGCTGATGTCCTTATAAGAAGAGGAAGAGACACGAGGGCTGGGCACACAGAGGAAAGATCACGGGAAGATGCAAGGAGAAGACAGACGTCTACAAGCCAAGGAGAGAGGCCTCGGAGTGAAACCAAGTCAACCTTGATCTGGGATTTCCAGCCTTCAGAACTGTGAGAAATAAATACTTGTTGTTGAAGCTACCCAGTCTGTGGTACTTTGTTACTGAAGCCCAAGCAAGCTCCTACTAAAGCAGGTAGGAGGAAACTTGTTAGATTTACCATTCTGAAAAATCCTTCAAGCTGATGGACAGAAGAGATAGCTGATGATTGCAGCTGCTGTGGAGGCTGTGCAGACTGTAGTCAGGACACTCATGAAGGGCGACTTCTAAATAGACGACAGTACAAATCTTGTGCCCACAGGTTGTATAGCACCCACTTTGCAACCGCACAGCTGCATGAGGCAACCCTGATGACAGCAGATAGGTAAAGGAATCAGGAAGAAGTGAATAGATTTGAGAAAGACTCAATGATTTTTGAAAATTGGTTGAATACTGCTAGTAAGCGAGAGGAAGAAGTAAAGGATGAAGCTGTTTTCAGTCTTGGGCAACTGGGTGGGTGGGGACACTTGCCGGTGCATAGGAAACTGAGGACGAAGAACCGCTTAGAGAGGATGATTGGGTCCTTTTTGGCTTCCAGTTTAAGGAATCAAATGAAGGTGTCCAAGTGGAGGTTTTCAATAGGAGATTGGAGATGTGAAGACACAGAATTTTATATGCATCACGATTTAAAGAGTCCGGTATTTTAAACCACAGAGGTTGATAAGAACAGAAAGAGTAATGTGTAAAATAAGAAAACAGCATAAAAGAAGTAAAAATAGGCCCTGCTGGCATCCCAACCCCTAAGTCAGAGGCTCATTGTGGGAATGCGGCAGAAAACTAAGAAATATGGCGTCACCCATTCCCTTTCCCTCTTCTACCCACCCACTGGTTTCAGGAACAGTCAGCTCTTCGTGTCTAAACAATTGATGCTTGGCAGTGCCCTGGAAACATGGATAGTGCATGCATGGAGTGATTCCCTCATTTGTTCAGCAAATACTAGGTGCCTACAGTATGTCAGATACTGTGCTAAGATTCTGTTAGCCAATAAAAACTGTCATGTTGTTCCCATTCTCAGCACAACCCAGATGCTTGGGCTGTTGCAGGGCCCCCAGAATTGTCATTCTAGAGACAGCATGGAAGAGCAAGGCTAGGTCTCTGCTGAATGCATAGCTGAAGTTGCTTCAAGAAAATATGTAGATTTGGAAAAGGTAGAAACAAGGCCACTGCCCCACCCCTTTTATCATCACACATAATCAAGCGTTAACTATAACGTAGCTGAAGGTGGTACTTTGCATTTGGCATTATCTGAGGTGAAGTTCAGATAACACTAGTTATTACCTACTCCCCAAGTATCTTTTTTTATTCATTCATATACCTGAGTGCTTTTGTCTAGTTATTGGGGAGGATGGATTTAGGAATGATGCTTTGCAACAGGGCAAGCTAGGACAGAGGAGGCTGCGTGGAAACCACAGCTGACTGCCTGGTTTGTGCATACCTGGGAGGAACTCCTTAGGGACCACCTGAAAGTAATTGATGGCCAAGAGGAGAGGAGGATTTATTCTTGTTTGAGCTCAAAGTATTATAATTTGGGTACAGATATAAATGTAATCCCATTACCAGCCCCAGGCTGGTGAGGCCCAGAAACATTTGGGCAACATGAGATAAGCAAATATATATTCAAATCCTCTGGGAACCAGGGATAAGACCGTCTTGTTTTGTTCTGTTTTGTTTTAAAGAATACTTACAACATGAAATAACCATTAATGTTGATGTTTGACTTAAGATGGCAGTTTATTCAGCTTAGTAGCTCCATCAAGAGCAAAAAATTCATATGCAGGAGATTATAGGAAAGCAGGAAGCTTTAGTCTTTTGGCAGAAGGAAAGAGAAATAGTCAGCCATGACCAGAAGTCAACAATCCTTAAGCGGGTTGTAAAATCCAGACTGGAAACAATGGAGAAAACCATAATTAGCCATCCAGCCATGTCCCTGTGAGAGGATGGTGACACCACAGGAGGATCTGGACTTGAATGAGAGAAAGGTTTACATTTCTCCCAATTCTGGGTCAAATTTGATTCTAAGGCATTCTAAGGGGGCATTTCAAGTGCTTTTGTTGTTTCATTCTTGTTCAATACAATTTCAGCCCAAATGAGGAATCGCCTGGGGCTGGGAACTCTTTGGTTATAGAAATATGAGAAATGTAACAGAATTCTATCCAGTCCATAGAGAAATGAAAAATCTACAAGTAGGAACTAATTCTAGAAAACATACTCTGCATAGATGGATGTGTCTCCACCCAGTGTTCACCTGCCTTTGTTTTCTCATCATGCTGTAACATGGGTGAGCTGCCTAAAAATAGCCATGGGACTTTATTGAGTGTATTGAGATTCTGATTCAGAAGGTCTGAAGCGGAGCCTCGGATTTTACATTTCCAAATGACACTGATGCTGTTGGTCCAAGTAGCACTTCAGTAAGTTTACTATTCTTATAACATCCCATAGACGGAGAAAAATCTCAGCGCCCTTTCCACCTAGCACTGCAGGAGAAAACTATCAGCTACAGAGCAATGATTTTCCTTGTGTCAGGCAAGGGTTTAATTCTAGGCTGCCTTCACATGATGGATGAGCCCTACAGATAATTACCAATTTAAAGTAAAGAGAGATCAATGTCAACTTTCTTAATCCCTGTTATCTGTTGCGGTTACAAAACACCACGTTCCAAAATACTGAATTTACTCAGAACTCTTCAGTTACTGGCAAACTGTCCATGCTACACATCTAATTTCAAATCTGCTTAGCTGAAAAGCATGGAAACTGTGTTACGTCACTTCATGGAAGAGAGAGCACTGCGCTGGGATGCAGGAGACGTGAAATAAAGTCCCTGCTTTGTCACTCACTCGCTGTGTGACTTTGGGTAATGCCTTCCCTCCCTCTGTAGCTCAAATGTGAAGCAGATAGGACTGACTAGATGCTCTCTAGGAACACTTTCAGCTCTAGGGTTCCACATGCTATATAACATATTGGAACATAATTTAAGTTCTCACCAATTATTAGGAAGGTGTCTGGGGGGTGGGGTTAGTCATGAGTATTGATCCCCACGGTTTCACATCAGTGAGAACAGAGAGGTGAGCGCATAGTGGTAGGGGGCACTGGCTTTGAAGTCAGACAAATGTGGATTCAAATCCTGCCTCGCTGTGTTACCAGGCTCATGGTATTTCAAAAATGACTTGACTTCTCTGAATTTCAGTTAGATTGTCTATCTATGTTGTCTGATCTGTAAAATGAATAAGAAAATAGACACGTTCATTAGAATATTCTAAGCAGAGTGAACGACTGTTCTGGTTTGCCTGGAACTGAGGGGTTTCCCAGGAGGTGGGAGTTTTAGTGATAAAACCAGGACAGTCCCAGGCAAACCGAGATGGCCAGCCGTTCTCAATTCCCAGGCACCAGCTGTGGTGAGCCTGTCCAGCACACAGAAAATGTTCAATGGGTGTTAGCCATGGTTATTAATAGGACAGAAATAAAGGGGGTTCAGGGTGAATTTATATTCAACCAGAAAGTGATCCAAAATTGCTTTTTTGATTCCTGATATCAACTTCTTCAAGGTTATATGGTTCTCTTTCCTGGAAAAGGGAGAGAATTTGACATAAGTTCCCTGCTCTGTCATTCACTTGCTGGGTGACTTTGAATAACGTTGTCCACATTCCAGAGGCTCAGATGTGAAATGAGTAGTTGCTGTGTAACTGTGACATATGAAGCCACCCAAAATGACTGCCTTTCTGCAAAGTAAAGTTTTGAATCAAAGGACAACATAGGCTCTCGATGATGAGACCATCACAAGCCTGGTGTGGGGACTCTGATGTGGCTGCAGATGGACAAAGACAGTGCTCAACAGTGCTGGAGGCAGCACCAGCTAGGACGGGGAGCAGTTGCCTTTCTAACCCCGATGTCATATACTGAGGCGATGCCAACATCCTTCTCTTCCATCAAGACGCTCCAGAGCTCATCCCTGTCAGGACGTATACTGATATGTGTCCTAGGATTATTAGCATAAGGCCTGCCTCCCACCACTGGCTCAGGGATTTGAGACTCATCCTGCTAGAAAGTCTCATGTATATAATTCTGCACAGACATTTAATTAAAGAGGATGTGGTAACCAAATTCCCTTCTCACGGCCACTTGGACTCTCTACCAATGCTGCTTTTAGAGCTTTTCTCCTCTTCCCTTCCTTTCTACTCTCTGTCCCTATGGCCCGCC
Source organism: Equus asinus (assembly GCF_041296235.1). Taxonomy (NCBI): domain Eukaryota; kingdom Metazoa; phylum Chordata; class Mammalia; order Perissodactyla; family Equidae; genus Equus; species Equus asinus. Next base: position 7,440,144 of record NC_091802.1, on the reverse strand, counting down.
CACTTCTGTGGGCTCTAGGTTCCAATCAGCCAGTCTCAAGGCTCACTCTTCTGGTTGCAAGCTGCCAGCCACACCAGTGCTCACACTCCTGTGGTTTCCATGTGAAAGCACATTGCTCTGTCCAGCTGAAACTTCTTCCACTTCATTCCAGACCTAGGCTCACCCATATACCCTGATTTGGCCAGGACAGTCCTGGATTACACCTGGTTAACAATTAATTGAACCCCCTTTTACACTCAAAAATGTCCTAGTTTGGAAGATAAACTATATGATCATGCTATCTAGAGTGGTTCTCCAAGGATAAGGAGGATTTTCATCCTCCAAAAAGGGTGAAACATTCATAGCAACAGTCAACACCATGGGGCTGGCCCAGTGGCATAGTGGTTAAGTTCGAACTCTCTGCTTTGGCGACCCAGTGTTCACACGTTCAGATCCCGGGCGTGGACCTACACACCACTCATCAAGCCATGCTGTGGCAGCATCCCATATATAAAATAGAGGAAGATTGGCACAGATGTTAACTCAGTGACAATCTTTCTCAAGCAAAAAGAGGAAGATTGGCAACAGATGTTAGCTCAAGGCCAACCTTCCTCACCAAAAAAAAAAAGTCAACACTAGATATGGTTTGAGGAGGAAATTCACCAAAAGAAACGCAGGCAGAAGTCTAACATCATGCTGAGGAATATCTGCTCCCGGGCCAGCCTTCATTGCTTAGGTACAAGAAAACAAACTTGTATTTTATAAGTGAAGCTGTGAGTTGTACTTCTTAAGAAAAAGAAAATACTGTAAAGAGGTTTATCATCAAGTAAACGGATCATCGAAATGAACATCAGTAATTCTACATTGGTAGAAGCTATTGGAGACGTGGCTCCAATAGTAGAAGGTGGGCAGCATGCATGGCCCCACGGAAGGACCCTGGGCTTTGGAATAAATCAGACTGGAATTAGGATTCTGACTTCTCTTCTAAGAGTATGACCTTGGGCAAATGGCTTAATGTGTCTGAGCCCTAGTTTTACCGCTCATGAAAGGAGAGAGAACTCAATTAAGCATTGGTTTTCAAACTGCGCTCTGCAAAGCCCAAGGGTGTTGACAGCGTTGCCTTTTAGACACTTGGGGGAAAGGGCAAGCTCGAGATCTCCCACCACTGCTCAAATGGAGTTCCCCTTTCACCTGTTTTACATCACTCAGTGAGCTCTCTTAAGATCTTTTCAATTTGATTTTAAGATTTTGATGAGTTTGAAGAAAAGATTTCGGTAGTAAAATAAAATGCATACACTTATGGATTATAAGGTATCTAGAATTCCTTCCTAATTATAGTATGTATGATTTTAAGGTCTTAGGAAATGTCAGTGGTTAGAGAACTTACAGCTGGAGATGGACAGAAGATTCTTCTGATGCCTGCAAAGCTTCTTGCTACTAAGTGCAGACTAAGAGGGCCTGAGGATGTGTGCATTGGTTTATTATGGAGGCTGCCAAAGACCAGGATGTGTATGAGGAACGTGTAGTTACAGACATGGGGATGTGTGGCTTGGAGGTGTCTTAGCTGGAAAGGAACATTCTAGGCCTCTGAAAAGTGGCTAGAGGTGTTCTCAATTACTCATAGAGATCCAGAGATTCTAAACTGGTCCTAGGCGGTTGATTTTAGGTTTTTAGGAGAAAGCCTGGTGTCTGAAAAGTATTGTCAATATGTCCAAAGTTCTTAATAATAATAATAATTAATAAAGTATGGTGTGTTTTAGCACTTTAGGGCATTGGGAAGCATATATAAATTTAAAGAGGAAAGCCTCCTTTCTTCTGGAATGAAAATCTAAGCATTTACATACAACATCTTAATGAGGACAGAGGTGGATCAGGGAACCATGGTCTTTTTCCCGCATGCTACATATTTCAGGAACTAAGAGAAAAAACAACAGATAACGGTGAGTGTGTGGCAGAAGTGCTTACTTTCACTGACCTGAAAGAAAATTCAGATGTTGAATCAGAAGGAAAAGGTTAGCACCACTAAGGGGATTTGTGTCCTAGCTACTTGTGAAGTCAGATGTACCCTTGGCAATCAAAATGTGAACTTGGGAGACCTGTTTCCTTTCCTCCATAAGATCATCAGAGAAGAAGTTAGGCTTGAGACTGCACTTGAACGAAAATCATTTGTGCTCTCATTTTTATCGTAATCAAAAAATGGGATTTCCCACATTTTATATACTCTTAGTCTCATATCTGAAACACTCTTAAATTTTGGAATTTGTTTGTATCTAGCCTTGAGTCTTTTCTTGATTATTCAAGAATGATACAGTTGGTTGCCGTTTCTTATTTCATTGAACTTTTAATCATGTCGCAATACCATTTTTCAGAACATCCCCGGATTTCTACTGCCAAAGAGATAAAGCCCAAAGTCTTCACATCAAAGGCTTTCATTCTGGCACGCTACTTTCTTCTCAATCTCATGTCTTTATGATCCAGAAGCACGGGATTACCCATTTACTGTCAAGCACATCTTCTACCTTCTTCCTACTGCCCATTCATTTACCCTCAACACTACCTTCTCCATGAAGCTTTCCAAATGCTAGAGCCCCAGGTACAACGAATTACCTTCCTCTGCTCCCAGAATCCTGCTCCCACTGTTGGCGCAGCAAGAATCTTGCTGTCCCTCACAAGCCGTGTGTGTGACTCTCTTGCTGTGTAGGCTGTGAGGAGCACGAGAACTGGGACCGTGCCTATCCTTTCGATACTTCTGACATCAAACACAGAGCCTGGCATATGGTAGATACTCAACCAATCTTTATAGAGAAGCCATTGTTTTAAATTAATGAATTCCCAGTTCATCTAGGAATTAGGGGACGGACAGACCTTTAATGATGGATGCTTCTTTTGTCTGTTTTATATTTATAAGCTCATTTAACTGGTTGTGAAATGAAGAGCGCTGTAAATCTTTTCAAACTAAATCTTTTCAGTTTAGGATGGCTGGTTAAGCACATGTTTTTAATCCCCCACCCCCAAAGTCCACTGAACTGCCATTCCCCAACAAAAAAAAAAAACTAGAAAAAAATCTACATCAGCAAAATCAGGAAGGGCATTATCCACACGAAAACAACTTGGAGGAATTTCTGTTAAATATAGTACAGATGTGAGAAGTTAGATGGAAACCGCCCACAGTTTAGGACACGACATTTAGACCCCACCTGAGCAGGAAATGGAACTGCACCCCTGAGATGCTCTCCTCTAAAGCTCCAAGGCTCAAGGCCTTGGTGGACCAATCTCTAAAGGATGCTAAAATACTGCTAGAATAAATGGGAAAGTTGAGGCCAGTTGACAAAGTTGATTAAATCTTTAAAAGATGATTCAAATAAATAAACTGTACACGAATGAAAAATTCTGAGACAGGGGAATTTGAACACAGACTGGATATTTAATGATTTTAAATAATTACTGTTAGATTTCTTAGATGTTAATAATGGGACGTGGGACTTTGGTTGTGCTTTTTAGAAAGAGCTATTTTTCAGAGACATACACTGAAATATAGTTGATCCTCATTATTTGTGGATCCCATCTTTGAAGTTTCTTTGTAATCAACACTCATGGTGCTTTCACAGTCATTCGAGTACGTGAGCAGAGTGGCAAGAAATTTTAGTCCTACATGTTCCCACCTGAGGCTGAATCAATGAATCAACAACAAATGTATATTAAATAAGGTGTTTTTAAACAGAAACACACATAAAACAAGGCTGTGTGTTAATTAGTTGACCAAAATGTTGTGACCAGGGGCCCACAGGAACCTGACCCCGTGTTTTCCCAAGAGCGATGATTCGGTATTTGCTATTTCAATGTCCGCAAGACTTTAAAGACCCTCACTACCGTGAGTGACAAGAATCAGCTGTACTCACACCCAAAATGATAGGTGTCTGACATTTGCTTCAAAATAATCTGGAGGACTGGCTGTGGGAATACAAACGAAATAGACTGGCTCTGAGTAAATTGTTGAGGGATGTGACGGGTACATGCGTGTCCATTATACTATTCTCTCGACTTTTGTCTATATTTGAAGTTTCTCATAACAAAAAGATTTTATTTTTAAAAGAAAGAGAATAGCATAGCAGAAGCACCAGTTTGGCTTTTCTTCAGGCACTAAAAAATCGTTTAGTGTATTATACAAAGAAATATAATTATTTAGAAGTACAATGAATTAAATTTCACAGTAAGTATAAATGATCCAGTGCCAGGTAAAGTCAGTATATACAAATTCACAAAAGGGAAAGATAGTGAACGAGTGTGGGCTTCATAAATTGTAATGTAATAGAGAAACTGACATGTCATTTTTAGAAAGTGAAACGAGAAAGGCAAGAGACATCTGAATAAAAGACTACGTTCTGCCATTTAACTATAATAAAGCTCAGTTTCTAACATTCGTTCTCATTTATCCCGTTAATAAACCTGCCTCAGGCCCCTGGGATGGCAGTGCCCAGCTCTGCCCCAGCCAGGTCTCTGAGAGTTCACAGCAGGTCAAGTTCAAGGGCTGACGCCAGACCTCATCCCCACCTGTTTGCCGCAAAATGCCTCTGCTTGCTCTCAAGCTCTCCCACACGGATTCAGCAGTTACTTTTGCCACGCCAAAGCTTCTCTATCATTCTGTTCTTCCTCATCTTCTACAACAGTGTTTTCCAAATATATTCTGAGGGGTCCTAGGGCTCCAGAGAGATTTCTCAGAAGCGCAAGGGGCAGGGTAATCAAATGGCCCAGAGCTGCCACGAAACCACTTTTACCATTTGAGTTTGGCAAAAGTTTTTTCAAGGGAAAAAAAAAAAAATTATTGTGCTTCTTAGGGAAAAAATTGAACAGGACAAACTTCTGAGACACATTTTATGATGGGAGCACGTGAGGGCTTGATGAATGCCTATCATAGCTGTTTTGAGGAACCCACCTCGATTACGGGGTAAAGCCTCACTCAGGAGGTGGCCTTCTGTTCCCTTGGAGAAGCCAGGCTCTTTTGCAGCCTACATCAACATAGCTTCCTCCGAATTGCTGAGCACTGGCCAGACTGTCTTTTGCACAGAGATAGGTGTTGCTTTAGGGTCTTCAGCTTAAGAAAGATTTGGAGACCCGGAGAGATTTTTGAGTCATGCTCCTCACCGCCGTTCCTCCAGAGCCTTTTTGTATGCACCAGTCACTTTGCATTTATTATTTTATTTACTCCTCTCAATAAACTTGCAAAATACGTGGTAGCATCCTCGTGTATTAGTCGACACTCTTTTACAGGCAAGTGACAGACACTTAGATTTAATTAGCTTACACTGCAGAAGCCAAGTGTGGGAAATGCCCAGTGGAAACTATCTTCAGAAGGACCAAAACCCAGGGCCCAGGGTTCCACTGCCGATAGGATGCCCATTGCCTTCTCTCCCCTAGGCTTCTGTTTTCACCTTCGTTTATACCCTGCAGAGGTGGTCACTTTCTATGCTCTCGATGAAAGCAAGGACCTCGCTCTTTCATTGCGATATTCCCAGCAGACAAAACAATGCCATGCACGTGGAATATACCCAAAATACACCCCAAATACCCCAAATACACCCAAAATACATCTGTTGAATGAATGGAGGGGATAAAAGTATGGTGTGGATTTTTCGAAGTCCCATTATTCTATGCTCATGCCAAAGACATGGTGGCATTTCCTGGTGTACAGAGTATCGTTGTGAGCACAGAGCAAGCAGATCTCCATATCTTAGCCTCTCTCCAGCTAGCTTTCAGAATTGCCTCCATTAACAAAGTATTACATCTTATGTCTCACTTTTAGCTGTTATCCTCCAAACAGTTTTGTTTTTTTTTTTAACATGGCATGTGTGAAGCTAGAGGTAAAATACGACTGGAACGCTGTCCTTCCATGAAATATGTGGTCAGGTGTACACCTAGAGCTGCCCTTGACTTTGGGTTACTGCAGAGGCCATCACGATTTATTTAGGAGCAATCCCTCTTAGTTACAGTCTCCTAATTTCACTGTGCTTCTATAATTTCAATTTGAAACAGAAGCATCCTCCCATAGATTGGGTCCTGAAGAAAGTCAAGTACTCAACCTCAGACCTCCACCATAAAATGAAAGTTTGGACAAAAGGAAGTCAAAGCATCCTCTGGTTCATTCTAAAATTCCTATGACCTATCGCTCACCCACACTTGTGCCTAGCTACTGTGAGTATTCGTTCACTGCTTGGGACCAAATCCAGTATATTTTCCTCCATTTGAGATTTTAAGAAGATGCTTCATTTCTTCTACATCAATCTGAGAAAGGCCATCCAATATTGGTCCTTAAGAAAATATAAGATGCTAGTAGGCCTTCCAGAAAAGGAAACGGACAATAAGCAAGTAATACCTAACATTTATATTGTATAATACAGAATTTATAAGAATATATAATGTCAGGTGGTACAAAGGTAAAGGTATAGAGCAATGCTGTCCAGTAGAAGTTTTTAATTTCTACTAGTCACATTTAAAAAGCAAAAAGAAACTAGTGAAATTAATTTTAATAACATATTTTATAAAACCAAATATATCTAAAATAGGGTCAACATGTAATGAACATTAACATTGAGATATTTTACATTTTTTTCACACTAAGTCTTCAAAACCCATTTAGAAAATCTTTGAAACCCAAATGTATTTTATACTTAGAGCATATTTCAGTTTATGTGCTAAATTTTCAATGCTCAGTGTGAAATGTAGTCCCATCAAACAATAAAGTTGTTTAAGAGGAAAACCTTTTCTACTCCTTCAGCTTTTAAATTTAACTTAAAGTTAAAGACAATTAAAAATTCAGCGGCACTAGCTACATACCAAGTGCTCAACAGCCACACAAAGCTGGCGGCGACCACAATGGATGGTAAAGTGGAGGGAGTCATGGGCGGGGGCGGAGTCTGTGTAGAGTCAGGAAGATCTTGTGTGAAGATGACACTCGAGCAGAGACATGAATGGAATGAGAGAGGGAGTCTGCCAAGACGTGAGGGAACAGCATTCCAGGAAAAGAAAAATAAAAACTGCAAAGTTCTGGAAATGGGGTCGTAAATATCCAAACGCATGTATAACCTTCAAAGTTGTGACCTTGGGAGTCTATTTACTTGTCCTAAGGATGCCATCATGGTACAATATCTTTTTGGTGTTTGGGGCATAAAGTTCCTAAAATATGCATTGCTTCCCCTTTCTGTGGTTCATTAGGACAAAACATGAGATTCATCTCCACTATGAGAAACAAGTAAAAATTGTTGAAGTCTCTGAGTCTGGTCTCAGGACTGAGCCAGTTGTCTCCCTATGGCTTGGTGGTGTGCACCACTAAAGAGAAACTAAAAGAAGAAAATTTCTGCGTAACACCTGGCGGTGAGGTGCTGCTTGCTCTCACCCACCTCTGCCCTTGAGAAGAGTTCACAGTGGCCATCTACATTTAGCTAATCTCAGTGTTATTTTCTCCCAGAAGGTTTCTCGACAGCTGACACCTTTGACAGTGATATCACAAGTAGGTTCCCAAACAGTGCTGTCCAGAATCCACTCAGAGAATCTGAGCCAACGGATTAAAGTCTTTCTTATCTTCACTTTTTCTAAGGCAAGTTAGACAGAGGTGTGCAAGCTGCTGAATAATCTCAACCAGGGACAGAAAGTCTAGAGGAACCAAATGACCAAGAGCTGACAGGCCTCTCAGGTGGGCCCTGAGCTCCCGGGCAGGGAGCGCACAGAGCAGAGGAGACAAGTCAGGGAACAAATTATCATGGCTTCGTGCATATGGAAGGCCCTTCTGAACCCACAAAATATCTAAGTGTATGCACAGTATTTCTGAAATGAATAAAGATTGGAGGGTTTAAGATGACAAAAATAGATTTTCTTAGCGTATTGATTGAAAGCTTTTTTTCTTTTATCAAAACTATCTTTAATAATTAGTATTAGTTATAATTAGTAAAACAATGAAAAGATGCTCAACATCACTAATCATCAGGGAAATGCAAATCAAAACCACCATGAGATGTCACGTCACACCTGTTAGAATGGCCATTATCAGAAAGACAAGAGATAACAAGTGCTGGTGAGGGTGTGGAGAAAAGGGAACCCTTGGGCACTGATGGTGGGAATGTAAAGTGGTGAAGCCGCTGTGGAAAACAGTATGGAGGTTCCTCAAAAAATTAAATATAAAACTACTATATGGTCCAGTAATTCCACTTCTGGGTATAAATTCAAAGGAGACGAAATCACTATCTTGAAGAGATATCTGCACCCCATGTTCATGGCAGGGTTATTTACAAGAGTCAAGACACGGAAACCACCTAGGTGTCCATCGATGGACAATTGGATAAAGGAAATGTGATATATACATGAGGGTGAAAGTGTGCCTGTCTCGTTCACCAGGTAGTCCCAAAACCTCACACAGAAGGGACGCTCAGAACATATTTGTTGAACAGTGAAGGGCCAATGACAGGTAGGAAGTCATTACCCAAACTTTGGGACAGGAGAAGAAATGCGGAGACGAGGAACTGTGTGCCTCCGCGGGGAGCAGGAGATTGTAGAAAATGAGATCCTCAAGGCATTTCTCGAGTCACCTGAGGAAGGAGGTTCCAGGCGGTGTAGAAAACTGCTTTGAAGTACATGAAAGGACCCTGAATTTTTAAGTCCAGGGCCACGAGGGACCGGGGGTGCACTAGTACCCATCCTCAGAGGTTCAAGATGCTTTAATCAGCAGATGCCTCTGTCCGGAGGCTTGACAAATCAGGTGCTGGACTCAGCCCCGTGCCCTCATTGACTATTTAATGCTAGAGGTGAGCACCGGACACTGTGCCCAGACAAGCAGCTGCTGGTCGTGGAGGGAGCTCACAGCCACACCCCCCTCTGCCCTCAACGGAGAACCAGGTAGCTGGAAGCAAAGGATTTCTCTTAACTCTCTAGTCCAAGAGCATGTTTCCATCCTCTGACCGCCCATAAAAATATCCAAGGTATTGTCAGGTAAGAGGGAGAGAAGACTTCCTGTGCCCCTTCACGGGGAGGATTTCAGCTCATTCTGTGGGATAACATCCTAACCATCAGAGCTAGGCATAGAAAAGACCACCTCCCAAAGTGAGGTCCCTATGCAAGCCTGAGGGACCACATCAGTGGCATCATAGAGGGAAGCCTCTATTTGGAGGGAGTCTGAACTCGATAAACTCTCTCTCAAATAAGAGCGCACCTTTGTGAGGGGAGCCAGCATCTCCGACCAGTGCCAGCTGGCCTGGGCGCAGGCATGCTCATGCTCCACTCTAACCTCTAAGCTGAGTCAGGACCACAAAGCCAGGTGGCCCTTTTGTCCCCTGAAAGTAGGGCGTTTGTGTAATTTATCATGCAAACTAGAACACTTTTACAATTGAAAGGAAACAATACTAATAATAACATGGCACAACAGGGCAGATGCGGACCTATGGTCCCCTAACCAGACTGCACCGTTAGCAAAAATGCTCAGCCTTTTGGAGGGATCTACAATTCTAAACCACCACATTTATTAATGGGCTAACAATCTGCCTGGGTCCTTAAAGCCTGAGGGTCTTCAATGAATCTAGCAAGAAATATAGCAATGTGCTGTCACATAAGGACCCTTGGGCTGGGAACTCTGGTGGATATGGAATATTTTGGGGGAGGTTATGGTTTAAGAGGAGTCCTCAGGTTTGAGGAGCAGAGGCCAAGTACTGAGGACGTGAGGGTGGGAGGAGATGATTGAAAACTGCATTTCCATAGGTACTTTTAAAGATTTTATTTTTTTCGTTTTTCTCCCCAAAAACCCCCGGTATGACATAGTTGTATATTCTTTGTTGTGGGTCCTTCTAGTTGTGGCATGTGGGATGCCGCCTCAGCGTGGTTTGACGAACAGTGCCATGTCCACGCCCAGGATTCGAACCAACGAAACACTGGGCCACCTGCAGCGGAGTGCGCGAACTTAACCACTCGGCCACGGGGCTAGCCCCATAGGTACTTTTAAACATCCTTGAAATAAGACTAAGAAAGTCTCAACTATCCATGTCAAATTATATGATTTTCTTTTCTTTAGAGGGGTTTTGGGGATGTCTGGAGTAAATGTACTGCCCCCCCTCGCCCCCACACCATCACCAAGCACACGTCCGTGCTGGCTCTGCCTGCGTTTGCAAACAGCCGAACCCCAGGGCTTCATCTGTAAAGCCGAGCACAGAAGCCTTTGCTCCTGGGTTTCCAGCGAGCTTGGACCTCTGTGACTTCATTCTCCTATTGACCTACAGCAAAACAACTGACGTCATGCCAAGCCCCACAGACCTACCAGAGTGATTCATTTAATAATATTTGTAATCTTTGAAAGATGAGGTTGCTCCATAAAAGGGTTAGAAAATAACCATGAATTTAGTAATGTGTTAGCATGCATACCTCGGACTCTCTGCTGTCCAGACAATTTTATAGTCATCTCTTCCTTCCTTTCTTCCACTAGCTTCCTAATTTTCCCCCCTCTGAGACTCCTAAAGTCAGACTCACACTGGAATAGTTTGCAAACTCCCGTCTTTTCTGCTGGGCCCATCTGAATGGAGCCGTCACCAGTGTCTTCACAAATGGCATTTCCATTAACATTTCTATTTCTGTCCCTTCGGGGCACCTAAAGATTTCCCACCAAGATTTACATCGACTATTTTAAGAAAGTGCTTTTAAAAAGCCAACGCGTTGGCTAAGTTTAAATCTGACTTTCTCAAGGGATGCTTAAAAGAAATATACAAAGTTTTTTTTAAAAGAACGTTTGTAAGTTCAAAATAACATTCCAAAAGGAGTCACTAGAAAAACATTCAGGATTAGAGAAAAAAAATTTTCTTTTTTTGCATCTGTGGCAGACCTGGCTTCATCTTAACATTTTATGTTTGTTTTTTGACACAGAAAAGTCAAATAGCCATAAGAGTCAGATAATAATTGAAAGAAAAATGGGTTATGCTTCTCATATCTAGAATATTTACAACAGAGGGAGGAGTCGAGCTGTCTAGCTTCATTATTCAATAGGCTAGGCAGAAACAGAAGATTCTGACAAATGGCGGATCAAAGACAGAGCTTTGGAGATTCTCTCAGAACTTCTTAGGAGCAACGTCAGAACCATTCCTGAGCTATGCCAACTGGAACTTTCCATCAGGCTGACGACCCATGACCTTCTGATGCCATAGCCTGACTGGAATGCCTGATATGCTTGGACAGCTGCCAATCAGGAAGATAAGCCGTGGATGATTACTTCAACAAAAGCTTAGAGTCCAACTGATCGCTCCCCTCGGCGTGGAGACAGACTTCCACTGGCAGAGCAAGATGAATGATGTATCAGTTAGAATTAGGTTTTGCTGCTAAAACTAAAAAAATCTCATAATAGTGGCCCATCACAAAAAGAGACCAGGGAAGGCTTAGGGCTGGTATGGTGGGACCACAATGTCATCAGGGACCCAGGCTCTTAACTGTTTCCTCTGCCACCTTGAGCATGTGGCTTCCATTCTCCAGGTCACCTCATGGTCCTATGTAGCTACCAGGTTACTATCTATCATGACTGCATTCTAAGTAGGAGGAGAGAGGAAAGAGTGGAAAGTTTGGTCCTCTCTCTTTGGGGAGATTTCCAGGAGTCCCAAACATCATTTCCATTATCTCTCATTGGCCAGAATTTGGTCACATGGCAATTACTGGCCACAAAGGAGGCTCAGAGTTGCTAGTTTAGAAGGGTCCCCAGTAGTCTCTTTCCCAAATAGAGACTGTAGTGAGCCTTTTCCCATCTTCCAGAGGCACCAACTTGCCTAAACTCAGCATTTCAGACTGCAAAAGACTTTATGAACGTTTGCCCTCCATTGGACATAACAAAATAACCTGGAAGTTTGAAAAGAATGCTGTTTTCCATGAACTATAATAAAAGGCAAGTGTTTAATGCTTGAAATAGTACGTATCTCCTGAGCTTTCTCCAGGTGAATAAGTAAGAAAGTCCATGTTTTAGCCTAATAATGATGTGGTCCTAACTTCATTTTTGAAGGAATATGAGAAAACCATTAGCTTCTGGAGAACCTATCTCCAGCACTTGCAGCAGTCAACCCAAGAGATCTCAAGGTCTCCATAATTCTGTTCAGAATGGCTTAGGGGGTGCCTGCCAGTCTGGTGGGAAGAGCAGAAGTTAAGGGGGAAGTGGAGGCGGTAAATTTGTCCTGAAGGTGCAGTTCCATAGGAAGCACGATACCCAGGATATGTTCAAAATCACTCGAGTACAAGTTTAGTAATCCCCACTCCCACGATGAGGCAACTCTGCCACATGAGATGGTCGTGTGTTGGAAGCTTTTTCAATATTCCTCCATAACACGTTTACAGAGCAGGTGCCACCAACAGGATCGGGCTGTATTCAGACACCATTCTACGCGGGAGCTACCTCCCTGGATGCCCGCTCTAGGTTCTGAGATCTTGCCTGAAAATGTTAAGTGAGTTTCTCATCTTTAAGTATTTCTCTCCATTTTAATACATGATACTTAAAGGGGTTCTTTCACACCAAAATATATGATGATGAAAATAAAGGACTTTTTTGAAAATGACTGTGTGCATTATTTATGCAATACGGAAGGAAATCCTTGCTGGCCATGAAACCATAAACTGAAACCATTACCTACAACAAACTTCAATAATATGGCACTGGGGGGAGGGCATTGAAAATTTTTTTCCAGGTTTGTTCAAGTATAATTGACAAATAAAATTGTAAGATATTTAAAATTTACAATGTGATAATTGATGTATGTATACATTAGGAAAGGGTTCCCTCAATGCAGTTAGTTAACACACGCTTCACCTCACATATTTATCTTTTTTTTTTTTTTTGGTGAGAACATTTCAGTACTACAGTTTTAGCTGATTTTGTTATACGACACTGTGTTATCCAGTATACTCTCCACGTTATACATTAGATCTCAGACCTTATTCATCTTATAGCTGAAAGCTTGTACTCTCTTACCAGCCTCTCCTGATTTCCCCCACCGCCCCAGCCTCTGGCAACCACTTTTCCACTTTCTGTTTCTGAATTCAATTTTTTTTGTTTTTCGTTTGTTTTTAGATTCCACATATTCCGCATTTGCTTCAGTAGGCAGATTATTGATGTAATTAACAGGAAAGTGTCTCCATCTTGTTCTTTTCTGCCTCCTCCTCACCCCTAAGCCTGGAGGCACACAATCTGATGCCCATGAGTAGGTTTAGCAACCCCCGGAAATTGCGCGTCAAGCTGCGTGTCTTTGTGCACTGGGAGCAGGACACCCATCAGATTCTCAGAGAGGCCTGTGGTCCTTAACACTGCTGCCCTGACATTTTACACTTCACCGATGCAGATTGCAGATCGCCCAAGGCCAAACATGCAAGGCTGTCTCCTGCCTCCGTGTCTGCCAGGGGACAAGAAGAGGAGGCCTTCCCAGTGGAGACAGCAGCGTTGCCTGCCTGGTAAACTCCTGCTTAGCTTTATATTCCAGAACAAGACCTGTTCTCTCTGTAAAACGTCTGACCCCTTTAAGCAGATGCAGGCTTCCTTTGCCCAGTTGTGCTGCCTGCACCCTATCTCATCATAATGTGTCATAATTACTTGTTTCTATGTTTTTCTTTCCACTTGTCTGTGAATTCTCTGAGGCTTGAATTGACTTTTTACATATGTATCACCTAGTACTTCAACTAGCACACTCCAGTGAGTTCCCAGTGGATGGGTGGATGGACAGACAAACAGATGGAGCCTCTCCTTTCATTATCAATTTTGCATTATCCACAGATTCATTTGTGTTCCCTATCTGATTAGTCATTTCCTTAACTCAGGGCTAATATTAATTTCAATGCCTGAAATTGCTGAATGTTTAGGCTTTAAAATAAACAATTCTGATTAACTGAATTTTGATCCATCCATTTCGGATTTCTCTGGACAAATTCTAAAGCAGCAACTATGTTCTGTAAATGGGGCTCGTTCGGTTTCTGAATAACAAATAGTGTCTTCCCTTCGATGGGGGCTGCTCCATGCTTCTGTCTTCTTGTAGAAGGAAAACAGCGTCCAGTCTCAGGCTTATCTGAATCTTGCACCACTGTTCACAAGTTGTTTTGACTTCAGCTTCTTTACATGGCTCTCCATCAATTGCTGATCCCCACCCCCAACAGTAACTATACTTTAAAAACTATTGGTTGAGTTCTTCCCTGGGGTTGTACTAGGTTTTAACTTTGCAGTGCTGACTGGCATGTTTTAAATTTGCATGTCTCTAAGCTTACTCCCAAGAGCTGATAAACTTTCTCCTCCATGTTGATAAGCCCTGAAAGAGTGAAGAATGGGGAGAGGAAAGAGTTACCGTCCAGAGTTCGCCTGCCTAGAGCGGCGTTTGGATGAGGCTCATTATTTGTGGAAATGGTGTGTTCCACAGGCAAAAATAACTTTTTAAAAAAAGAACATCTCTGTACCCTCCTGAAGTCATCTCAGAATGAATTCAAGATTTCTCATGAAATGGAGAAACCTTTATTATGGTCTGAAAGGGTCCTTGTGTCCTTGGTCATGCCACATTAAGTCTAATCTAGGCAACTTTAGGGTCCAGAAAAAGCTAATAGAGGCTTAATGATGAGGTAATGAGAACGGAGGTCAAGGGTGGGGAACAGGTTTTCTATTTGGAGCCACACAGCCATGGGAAAATCTCACTTGAGGACCATAAACTACCAAAAAGAAACAATTGAAAGACAAGAATCTGGGGCCTTTGCCTTACCTGACTTTAAATTACCCCCAAAGGACACCACATTTTAAATAAGAAAACACATATGTCAGCATCACATGAGAATCAGCTAAGGGAAAGAGACAGACAGAAAAGGAAGGGCGTAGAAGAGAAGAGGAGAGGAAAACGGAGAGAGGATAAGATGCCTGGAAAAAGAACCAGCACTTCCTTTATGGCAAGCACTGTTCTAAGTGCTTCACACATTAATTGTTTTAAGCGTTATAATACTCCACACAGCCCATGTTATTACCGTCTCTGAAGAAGCGAAGCACAGAGTGTAAGCAACTTGCCCAAAGTCAACACAGCCAGCTGGTAGGGGAACTGGAATTTGAACCCAGCAGCCAGCCTCCAGGTTCTGTGCCTTAATGACAAGAGGATGACAGGTACAACTGAGGAATTGGGAAAGCTGACTTCTCCTGACCGCACGCTGTGTATAGACTGACAGTATCCCCTCAAAACCCATGTGTTGAAACCTAACCCCAAATGCAATGGCATTTGGAGTAGGGCCCTTGGGAGGTGATCAGGTCATGAGAGTGGGGTCTTTGTGAATGAGAGTAGTGCCCTCATAAAAGAGACCCCGCAGAGCTCCCTCACCCCATCTTCCAGGTGAGGACACAGTAAGAAGACTCAGTCTGTGAACCAGGAAGCAGGCCCTCACTAGGCACTGAATCTGCCTGTGCCTTTGTCTTGGACTTCCAGCCTCCAGAAGAAACAAACGTGAGAAACAAATACCTGCCGTTTATCAGTCACCCAGTCCATGATGTTCTATTATAGCAGCCCAAACGGACTGAGACACTATGGAACTCCCATCCCAAATCCCATTCAGAGTCCAGCCGCCCACACCCTTGCTCTGTGCTTTCCACCCCTCTCTTCACACCGTGGGCTCTTGATAAAGCATTTCTGAATGCCCAGCTCAGCCAGTCACCCTTCACCCAAGTATGACCCCTGCCTAAATTTCCTGACCTATGCGACCTCATATCCTGTCTCCATGGGATCTGACACTTCTGGAGAGGCAATCTCCAATCTCTCAGCCATGGATTCTTCATTCCATTCACCACACCTCCTGCTGGGCCTGTTTCTGACCTGTTCAACTCCACATTTTCGTTCTAAGCTGAGGGAGTCCCAAGCAGGACACAGAAAGAGGAGCATGTCTGAACTTTGATTTCATACCCGGGGGTTCAACAGAAACCTACTCTGAGAGAACGTGGAGAAAATCAAGTGAGACAGAGTTAGTTATCGATGGGAATGTGCATGGTGGGGTTGCAGGCGGATGCTGAATGGATTCAGACACTTCTAGTCTCGTCACTGTGGGAAACCAGAAGTTTCAGCTAAGCCAATAAACTCTGTGAGGTGGGTGTTCTAGCATTAGTAGTCGTGATCTTTGCAGGTGGAAATAGCAGCACATAATATCTTCTTGAATAGATGTAGGAATATTTCCAACCCTGAACACCTAACTTGACAAAATCATACTGTACTGGAAAATTTTATTTTGTAGACAATATACTCTAAATAACTTTCTTTCCCTCGAGTTCTAATCTAATCACGAGCTTTGCCTCTAGTTCAGAGGACACAGGGGGAAAAGCCCTGGATTTGAGGTCTGCTGCGTTGGGGAATGTAGTGGAGACAGTAATGTGACACCCAGAGCCCCAGCCGCTGGGAGTGTGGGGGGCTGGTGGCTCTCAGCTGAATCCCACTCAGAGATTTGCTCTCAGCCAAAGAGAATTACCCAAGTTGACATCCTCTCCCCAGGGGCATGTATATCCAATAATTGGTCCACAGGGATGAGGGGTAAAAAGGTCTGGCCTCACTGACTCAAAGCAGGACAAGTCTGAAGGAGCATCCCAACTCCAGAGCTCCCTGGGATTCAGGGCCAGGACTAGGGTGAAGAGAGTGAGATACTCGTCCACCTCAGGTGCAACATTGAAGGGGGCACCAAAGATCTCAGTAATCAAAATGGGTAAAATTTTAATGCAATATTTTTAATAATGCAAAGAAAATCCATGATAAAGCATCACAATTTAAAATAAAGACTGACTTCCTCAGGGCAAGGATTAGGGTGAGGAGTGTGAGGTAAGTCATGCAGATGCAGGATTGGATTTTGACTTTATTGAAAATTTTAATAATTTGTTCATCATGGATTTTTTTAACATTATTTTAAAATTTTTTAAATAGTGCATTAAAATATTATGTATCTTGACTACTGTGTTTTCTGGTGTCCCTTGAATTTTGCCCCAAGGCGAGTCTTGCCTCACCCTGGTCCTAGTTCAACTGGGATCTGGTAAGGCTTCTATGGCAATCACATCACAGTTTAACTTCTCCCCTCGCTCAGTCCCGCCTGCTTTCCTCACTCCCCTGTGGGAATTATTCCCAAGCCACTCCCAGTAGGCCTCCTACACCCAGACTTCACAGTGTCAGTGAGGAACACGACCGAGGGCAGGGAGACACTCGCGAGTATAGAAAGCTGACGTGGGAGGTGGACCTGAGTCTGAGGCTCAGCCCTACAACTTACTGAAAGTGTGATGCTGGGCAAGGCACGCAGCTTCCGCAGCTCAGTTTCCCTCCAAAGTAAAATGAGAACAACAGTGTCTGTCAATCATTTCATCCTGGGTCTCAGTGAAGAGGACACAAGCTAATCTAAGGAAAGAGCTTAGGTTAGTGTCTAGCAAATAACAGGTGTTTGGGAGAACGTTATTCTTCCTCCCTGTGTTTCAGCTTTGCCTTCCCGTAAGCCCTGGAGCGGGCTGAAGTGATAAGCACCAGGACCTGTCACGACAAGGCTGGAAGCCTTGAGGAAAGGGACGAGACCCTGTTTCACTGGTTTGGCCAAATCAGCCTGGTTCCATCCTCCTACAGCTAAATCAACACTTTTTATCTACAGCCGCTGATAATCTGACCCACTGCTTCCTGGTAAGCTCTGTACTGTGTGAGGTCTTCCTTCTTGGTTGTTTCTAAGCATCCATGATTAGGGACAATTAGGGACTGGTGTGCCTGCCATTCTTCTCCTTTCAGCTGAGGAGGAAGCTCTGACATGCCATTATCAGGAGCGAGACATCATCTGTCAGCCACAGACTCAGGAGCCCACAGGATCATTCAGACCCAACGCCAATCTTGCTAACTTTATCTGTGTTCTCCAAACGCCTCAGACTGTTTGCTTCTCACTGATAGAGAATCATTTTCTCAACGACCAGAAAAAGATTCTTAAATAGCAAGAAACTAAGATAGGCATTATGGAATGTCAAGGAAATCAGGAAAACCAGAGAATTCAGTCTCCACCTTCACAGAGCTTCCAACACTCCAATAGGGAAGAGAGAATAAACACACATGAGAGACAAGCAAAACCTATACTCACGGACTTATGGCGGGATGAACCCATCTCCCTGCCTGCAGCCTGTCAAAACCACTTAGGGCTCATAGGACACCTCCTCCATTAAGCATTCCTCTCTCCTGCACCAGCCTCCTGGCCTCAACCCCAGTCAGAAGCAATTTCTTTACTCTATATCTCCATAGCTTGAAATGCTCTTCTCATTTCTAGATGCTTTGCTTTAAATTTGGATAGCTGCATCTACTCCTGTATATTTTTTTATTTCTGTCTCTCCCGCAATGTTTTGTGTGAAATAGGTGCTCAGCAAATGCCTGCGATGAATGGCTGTGCTAGAAAAGCCCAGGAGCCATGAGTAAAGAAAGGAAGAACGGGTTTCCAGGGGAGGTGGTTTTTCATGAGACAACTTTTGAAGGAATGGAACAACATGTTCCTCTGCGGTAGGAGTTACAAACTGGAGCTCCAAGGGCCACATTCAGCCTACCCACATGGATGCTGGGTCTGCACATCGTTGTGAGATTTTAAACTCTGAATGCCTGTGGCTCACACATGCACTCCCACGGAGCTGCATTTCCCATCACGTCCTGTCTGCTCTCTACATCGATGCCTGGCCCCTCAAGCCATTTGAGTTTGTCTCCTGCTTTAGAACCTGTCCATAGCTGCTTCCCTCTCTGGAGTTGGGTCTTCCTGGCCAAATACACGGTGGATTAAGGTAAATGTGTGTGTTTTCCCTAATTTCCCGGCCATCTCCTTAAGTGTAGATTAAGACCTCTTCCTTCAGGGCCAAAGACAGATCTAGGAAGAGAAGGGACAGAGCAGTCACTGAGTGTCCACCATACAACAAGGCTTTATTCCAGTTAATCCCCACAACCACCTCGAAATTAGGTGTTACTTATCCCCACTTTACATGTGAGCAAACTGAGGCTCAGAGGGGTTAAATAGCTTGCTCAAAGTTACAGAGCTGGGAAATAGTGGAGCAGGATTTCAGACCTAGATCTGCCTGCGCCCCATACCCTTAATCTTATCACAACTTGGAGCTGCCAGGGAGGAGCAGCAACACAAAACCTCCACTTCCACCGGCAGAATGCGGGGCGGGGCGGGGGCAGCATGCCCGCCTGTTTGGAGCAGCACAGGGGTTTGCATGCAAATAATTCCTGTTTATCTGCCC
Organism: Equus asinus; assembly: GCF_041296235.1. Classification (NCBI taxonomy): domain Eukaryota; kingdom Metazoa; phylum Chordata; class Mammalia; order Perissodactyla; family Equidae; genus Equus; species Equus asinus. The sequence continues at coordinate 7,420,943 of NC_091802.1, read as the reverse complement.
TAAGGCAGGCGAGTCATGTGCAGATAATCCAAAAATAGTTTCTAATTTTTCTTGGGATAAATATAAATTTTTGGCAACAGGCACCCCTCTCAAAGTGTGTTTTGATTAGAGTTACACGAAAAGGCGTTTTTATTCTCTGAGGATTTGCCAACTAATGGGCAAAAGGGAACTAAGAAGTGTGCCAGCGCGACCTCCCTCCTGCCCACCAACAGACGGACTGTGTACAATCCACAGAGCTGTCAGTGAAAGGACGCTGGGTGGAAAAAGGACACCTGGGCTCCGGCTGAGTCTCTGTCGCTCTTGAACTGAAACTCAACTCAAGCCTATTCATTTCAGACACATTTCTTAGGAAGCTAAGATCTAGTTGTGAAGTGTCTTAGCCAGGGTCACAATGCAAGTTAGTAGAGAACTGGGATTCAGAATCTAGAGCCCTTCACTTCATCTCCTTTCAATATTAACCCTCTTCCCTGATCCTAGTGTTGGACTGTTCCAGAGACAAGAATGGCCAGGAATTGAGATAAAGGGATGTTTGCATATGATTCAAAGTACGGACTCAAAACACGATGGGGCAGAAAATGGCGGGTGGGCAATGCTCTGTTCTAGGTCTGAAAACTGGCTTTCCGTGAATACCCTACTTCTGGACACTAATGAGGAGCTTGGATTCAGCAGTGAGGCAATTTGAGTCAAGTGGATGGAGCTGAAGCCTGGAGTCAGGCAGACCCAAGTGGTTTAGGGCACATAATTTAACCTCTGTTGGCTTTTCCTCAACTACCAAATTCAACTACCGAGAGGACTCACAGAAGCACCTGGCATATAGAAAAGATGGCGGTGAATGAAAACGAGTGGTCTTGTTGAGAGTGAAGGGACTCTCCTCTTCCAGTCCTTGTGGGTGAATCTGGCTTCTCTTGAGGGATTTATTGATTAAATTTATTGATTTAGTTATTTACCAGTGGGTCTCCTTTCTTTCTTCCAAACATCAGCAATGGATGGAAGAGAAATTAATAAATTGTCATGCAGAGAAATACAAGACATAGCCTCTCTGCCCCTCAAAACCCATGCTCTTCTGTCCCACAATGAGATGTCAACGACAGAAGTTGTGACACAACTAGACAGGCAATGTGGAGAGAGGGAGAAGCAGGAAGTGAAGCAATCCTGGACCATCGTTTTCTGAGTGTATAGGCTCCAGTAGATCAAGGCTGACCAAAATTGTCCAAGGCAAATGGGAGGGTCATTCTGGCTGGAAGAGCCAAGCCAATGGGCACTCACATTTCTGTCTTTAAGGTGAGATCTGAGAAGGCCTAGAGTTTAGCCTTAACATAGTCCTTGACTCTCACTTACTTGATCTTAGTTGTTACTAAGGAATAACTAGGGATAAGAACATTGAAACTCAGGGAGGTTAAATGACTTCTGCAAGTATAAACAGCGTGTAACAATAGAGCTGCTATTAGAACCTGCTATGTTGAAAGAGATTGTTTCTATGCCTTGGAACTGCTTGAGGACAGAGGCTGTATCTCACTCATCTTTGTGTCCTCAGCGCCAGCAGACAATAGGGCTTCTTTGGTCAGCATTTGTTGAAGGAATAAATTTCCTATATATTATGCTACTCTGCATGTATTTGAAGAAGTCCAGTATTATGAATCACTACGCCTTCTCATCTCAGACAGCACGTGACTTCAGAAAATCTCTGTGATTACAAACTGAACCAAGTGTGAGTTGGCAAGACAAATATTTATTTAGCCGTATTAAAGTCTTTTAGTACAAATGTTTTTGTATAATTATAATTCATCAACCATTTAAAAATCAATTGTTTGCCCACTTTCTAAACATAATCAAGAGGCCTGAATTACGATTCTTGATGAGAAATTGAAGTAGCATCACCCAAATGGTCTTTATGCTTAGTGACATAAATTTGATGGAATTAGGCAGGAGTAGGATGAGAAGCTGAGTCAACTGGGCATGTCTTTGGAATCAAAGGTGCCAACTTCAGAATTTCATCTGTGAATAGCCTTAAGCCCACCATTTTATAGTCCTCTAAGATAGTGTATTTTTGAAGAAGGAAGTTCCTTTTAGCCAAAAGAGAAAGAAAGAAAAAATCCCTAGTTTCTTGTGTCAAGTAACTCTGTCCTTCATCATCTTTGAACCCATCACGCTTGATCTTCTGGCATCCTCGCCTATGTGTGATGCTTCACATGGTTCCATCCACTCCCTTCCCTGACTGTCTATATAGATAAAAACTCTAGGGCCAACAGTAGGAAGACAAGGGGCAGGGGAGGTCAATTGTTTTTGCACTATAAAGAGGACTGACCTGACCCTTGAGCCTGGAATCTTTAATACCACTGACTAAACACGTAAGCTGACAAGTAGGAAGCAGCTTCATTTCATGATTCTATGCTATTCTGTCAGGAATTAGAAAAGGCCCCGATTGACATTCTAGTGGGGAAAAGGGGAAGATAGAAAGTAAGATGGTGCAGGATCACCAGAGTGAGTGTATGAGTTTCTTGGGCTGTCATAACACAGTGCCACAGCAATTTGTTTTCTCACAGTTCTGGAAGCTAGAAGTCCAAATCAAGGTGTCAACAGGTTTGCTTTCTTCTGAGGCCTCTCTCCTTGGCTTATAGATGGCCGTCTTCTCTCTTGTCTTCACTTGGTCTTTCCTCCGTGCATGGGCATTCTTGGTATCTCTCTGTGTGTCCTGATCTCCTCTTCTTATAAGGACTCCAGTCAGATTGGATTAGGACCCACTAGATGGGCCCCATTTTCACTTAATCACTTCTTTAAAGACCCGATTTCCAAAGACAATCACATTGTGCCGTACTTAGGGTTAAGGCTTCAACATATGCATTTTGAGAGGACACAATTCAGCCCATAACAGGGGGATGTGTAAAGTACCAAAATCAAATTTCATCTCCTTCACAAATTTTCTCAAGCCAGATTTAGACATTGGACCCATAAAAATGAAAAACTAATGTTTTCTAAGAGCAGTCATATGTTGGTAGATATTTAATGACCATCTTTCAGGGAGGGGAGAAGCCACAATTTGTGGTGTTTGCCAATTTCTATGGTGTAAATATTCCCACCACCATCTATTGCAAGTTAGCACGGTGGTATCACTGAACACAGACTTGGGAAGAGATTCAAACAATCAAATCTCGCGAGCCAGTGTGAGCTGCCTCTAGCGTACCTGTAAATGGTGGGAAGGTGTAGTGATGCTGTGTGGTCCCAGCCAGATTCCTTCTTGTCATTGTTGCCTCTGGTTTGAAGTCCCTCTCTATTCCCTACAAGCTACTGGATTTCAAATCTGGCAAACTAAATATCTATTAATCGAAAAGTGTCCCTTTTCCCTTCATCCGGACCTGAAATATTTTAGTACCAATACATAAAATCCTTGATAGAGCCCATCTCAACTCTCAGTACTGGACAAATCACCTGTAAGAATGATCATGGGGGGAAGGCAGTAGCTATATGAAAATGTTCAACAACCTCCAAAAAGGGAATTGATCTGATAAATCAGAGGAAATGCCCCTGAATTTCAATCACCCTTACTGAAATCATCAGAGGCAACTTAATAGCATACGATGTATTTTCAATGCTTCTCAGAAAGATTTTACATTTATAAAGCTGGTCCTGAAAAGGAAGCAATCTGACATCAGAAAATATTTATTAGCAATCTAAAAATGACAGATACATTTTAAAATGCAATAAATGTAGTACATAGCGATTGGATTGTACATAAAACCTGAACAATTTAATTACAGTACAAGTTCAAGAAGTTTCTGGAGTAAAAGAGATAAACATGGTAAAGTATTAAAAAGATGGGAAGCATGGGAGGAATGATCCAGAAGATTTAGTATTTATATGCAAAAAGAATTCCAGAAAGAAAGATCAAAGAATTCAAAGGATTAATACTCAAAGAATTAAAAGAATATTATTCCTGAACTAAAAAAAGACATGATTCTTTTCACCAAGAATCATATCTAATGAATGAACTGAGACTCACATTAAGACATACCTTGTTTGTTTTTTTTTAAATTCAAGTATTGGGAAAACAATCTCATAAGCATCCAGGTACTTTTAAAAAATTACTCACAAAAGAAAAAAGTCAATTTTATACCAAACTTCTTTGCAACACTAAAAGCCAGAAGTCAAGTCTACAGATTTTAGATGAGAAAATATTGTGAGGAAGGGAAATGTTCTTCAACATGCAGACTTTAAAACTACACCAGTACACCCATTCCTGCAAAATAGATCAGAGAAAGCAACTTCACAAAAGCAAATAAATAAAATAAAAAGAGATAATCCAAGCTTGAAGAAGGCAAAGCACAAAGAAATGGAGGTGAGTAATAAGAACAGTAATATTTAGGGTAAAGTTTCATATTTCTTGTTAAAATGATTTTGAAACTGAATGCGAATGGAAGAATAATTCTTGCCAAAAATGCTATATAATGAAAAAAATAAATATTTGATTATTTTCTTCTGGATTTAATATTTTTGATCATTTCAACAAAACCTAGAAGAGGGAGAGTGCCAAAATTAAATTATGCTCTAGTTTGAAAGAATCAGAGAACGGTTCCCAGAAGAAGTGCTGCTTAACTGAGTTCTGGAAAATGCTTAGGTGATGAGAAGGGGAAGAGTGTTCCCAACAGAGGAAACACGTAAGTGAAAGCCCAAGGCATTAATAGAAAAATACATGCTCAACTCTTTTCTTAAAGAGATAAGATAGTAATAAAAGACTAAAAATAAGATATAGAATTTGAAAATGACTATAGGAAAGAAAAGAGAAAATTAAGAACTCTGATGAAAGCATAGAAAAGCAGAAAGCAAAACAAGATGAGAGAAGTAATGCTAACAATTTACCACGATAAATGTTAATGGATTAAACCTCTCCCATTAAAAGACAAAGAATTGAATCAGACTGAAAATCCAGACTGTGTTTTTTTATTAGATAAATACCTAAAACAAAATGACATTAAAATTTTTTAAATGATGTATGAAAGTGTAACTTTCAGAAGAAGCAAAAAATACAGGCATAGTAATACCAACATTAAACAAAGAAGAATTCAAGGCAAGAAGCATTTAATGGTGCAAGGTTTTGTACCTACTACTGTTTCTTCAGCTATAAAACAGAGAAATAATGAGATAATAAGAAAATAATGAGTAAGTCCTATTTGAATACAAAGTGAGATAATGCTTAAAGTATTTAGCACACTGTTACCTGGCACTTAGAAAGAGTTAAATAAATGATGGTTATGTAAAACTTAAGAGACATCATTGATGAATTCATTTGAATTTTCTCTCATATCTCACTTTTGTTCTCCATTCTCATTTTTAAAACCCTAGTATGGTCTTTCATTACATTTCTGCTGATTACAAAAATAATCCCCTAACTGCTGTCCTTGTCTCCAGTTTTACACACTTCAATCTACACTGCACAGACAAAGCCTCTTAGAACTCTATTTTTAGAATTTCATTTTGGCTCAAAATTTATATACAAGGTGAAATCAGAACTTTCCAGCTTGTTATTCAAAGCCCTCTAAAATCTGCCAAAATCCCGTCTTTATTTACAGGTTTATGCTGTACTCTCTCACCCTCCATTCCAGGAAGATCTACCTTTTCAATGGCCCTGAAACATTTTAATCACTTCCATCTCTGTGTCTTTCTTTGTTTACACTCGAAAGCTCCTTCCATCTATTTCCATGTTGGCCTTCCCTACTCCCACCTCCAGTCCCAACGATATCTTCCCTACCCCTCTTTAAATGTAATTTAGTCTGGTCTACAAAAAACTTTCCTCTTCTGATGTCCAGGGAATTAGGTGCTGTATTCTAATACTCAAATAAATCCTCCCCTGTATCATTATTTACCATATGTCATCAAATTTAAGAGTGTTGATTGTAAGATAAAGCATTATTTTATTTACTTCTAAGAAAGAAAAAATTATAGGGTGACATTCCATTGAGTTTTAAGAGGCATTGTTTTTCGGTGATAGTACAAGACGGAAAAATGTGCATCTTAGGATCAATAAAACACAGTAGGTGTTTCATACATTCATTTTTTCAATAGTCCCATTTTACAGATCATGAAAATGAGGCCCAGAGAGATTCAGAGAGCTGCCTAAATTCAACTCCCAAATTCAGGCTTCTTGATTGTACATCCAATGCTCTTTGCCAGATTATACAAGTGGAGAGTGAGGGATATCAGTGGGGTGGAAGGAATTTCAGAGTAATTCCACACTAGTCCTGAACGGTATTCCAGAAAAATCACCCTCTTCTCCTACCACCAAACACAAAAATCAAAGAACCATGCCAGAGTACTGACCGAATTGAACATCTGAAAGTCCAAATATCAATAATATGTAGAAGCTTCTGTGCAAACCAAATCAGCAGTGGAAAGTGATAGGTAAATTTTAAATGTCCCTGAGCGTGCCATTTAACCCTCTGCTCTTGTCTGTGGCTTGGCCCTCACCAAAGAGCTCCAGATGGAATGGAGAGTTTCTGGGGCTGGCCTCAGGGTTGTGTTATGACTGCATGTTGGCGTCTTGCCAGGCTTGGCCTTCACTCTGTCCCCCCCATGACCCTGACCCACTTTGGCTGGCTGAATTATTTAAATATTATACATTACTAGTTAATAGACACAACATATTGAAAGTTTTACAATCAAATATTTATGCTACTAGAAAACATTTTACATTATCTTTAAACAGCCATGTCATCTATTTATTTTCATTCTCTGATCTTTCTGTTTTGTATCAGAATTGGAGAATTTAGCCTATTTACCCAGAAGTAAATATTATGATGAAAACATTGGGCGGCTCAAAAGTAGACTTAGTAAAGTGCAGAAGTATTTTTTGTTAGTGTCAATTGCACAACAGCCCCTGCATGGCAATAAACTAAGAAATTTCTTTGGAGTGACTTGAAGCATGGAGATTAATATTTCATGCCTCTACCTGCCGTTGGCCCCCTTGATGGAGCAGCCGAACCATTCTTCCTGGCCATTCATTCTTTTTCTGAAATGGAGAGAAACTCTTCTGGGGCAGAGAGTGGGAATTTGCAACTGACTGCCGTCAAGGAAAGATGTTTAACATTGAACCTTGGGCTGCAAGTAAGAGTTCACACCTGATGGTCTAAAGCCCCCAGTTTGGCAATCAAAGGCCACCAAGCCCTCAGCTTGGCCTCTTCTTTTTCTGCCAGATACTCCTAACTTCTGAAGACTTCTCCCTAACTCTATCCTGTGTTGTTGCTTTATTAGGCCTCAAAAGCTAGTCATTGTGTTTCAGGGGCAACATATCTCTGCCCTTGAGAGGGTCCAGCCAGTATCTCCTCTTATCACTGAGTCAAAGAGAAAGACCCTCCTGGAATATCAGGTGATTTTTTTCCATGTCATTTCCAAAGAACACTCTTAAAGGCACAGGGAAGGTGCCAGAATATCACAGGGTCAGGAAGCACCATCTTTGTGATGAGCTTTGACCCTAGTCTCTGATTTGGTGCTCAAGATTTAATTTCTGCCCCTTAGCCTTAAATTGGCTCTTTTGCGCTCTCTACTCCTGGAGCTTCATTCCTTCACCCATATCCCATTTTTGGAGCTCTAGTTGAACACCCCATCAGGGTCTTACTTCTGTCCCACTTTGGAGGCTGGGTGACCTACAGCTCCCTGCCCTGACTTACCAGGAGCCTCATTAGATTAGAAGAAGGAAGTGTACTGGGTTTAGCGTGAGCGAGACCTGCGTCAGAATCTATGCCACCTTCCCAGAAGCCTTAGGCAGCTTCCTAAACTCCTTGAATTTCATCTCCTTCCCCTAACATAAGAGGAAAGTATATAGATGATAGGATTGCCATGAGGAATATGTAAGAACTCACGTGGGTTATTTGTAAAGTGCCCCACACTATGTTTGGTCCAGAGTGAGCGCTCATCAATTAAGTAGCAATGACTATTATTATTACTATTCATGGTATAGACGCTCTGACTTCCTCAAAGATCTCCCTGGCCTTGATTTCCCCAGTGGCTCTCCAATACTGGCATGGAATTTTTCAAGTCAGTATCTAAACATTACCCCTTAGGCAGTGGTTCATAGCTATAGGAAGGCACGGGAGGTAGGATGTGCGAAAGAAAACAGATAGCAAACAAGGAAGGATTGGGGAAATGCAGGTTAGCAAATCCGTGCTTTAGAAGAAACTACTCATTATATTAAAAATACATATGGAGTAAATAGAAAGTGAAGAAGAGAGGTCCCTTTCCATAAAAAAGATAGAGTACAAATGAGACAGAAACTGAAAAACTGAGAAAGGCAACCCTGGGTCACAGAAACTCTGGTCCCAGTCTCCCTGTGAGGAGCCGGACAAGGTCCATTTCCAAAGATCTCAGCTTCCTCATCTGTAAAATGGGAAAGTCCAGCTAGATTCATTCAACAAATGCTTAGCAGCCTTTTACCGAACACCTACAATGTACAAGGTGCAGTTCTGGGCCCTGGGGTTACAGAGGGGCACAGGAAAGACAAGATTCCTGCTCACATTCAAGTAGCAGAGACAAAAAATAATCCAAGCAGATAACTAAATAAGGTAATTTCGGTTAATGATAAGGGACTTGAAGAAAACAAAACAGAGAAATTAATAGACAGTGTTTGGGAGCAGCGGGCTACTTAAGGTACGAGGTCAGAGAAGGCCTTTCTGCGAAGCTGATACGTATGTGAATGGAGCTCAGGCACACAAAGATCTGGGGGGGAGGTTTTCCAGGCAGAGGACAGCAAATGAGACTGGGGTATGAGCAACCAATCAGAAAGGAGAGCAGGCCAGTGTGGTGAGAAGACAGTAAACCAGAGGAGCCTGGAGGGAGGTTGGTGGGGTAGACAGGTGCCAGACTTGGTGGACCTTAAAGCCAGCAAGGAGCAGATGGCACATGAAAATTTGGCAAATTGAGCAGATTTTAATAAAAGGAATGCTTACAAAGATGTGGGTGGGTAGGAAACGCACAAAGCATGGTAAAATATGCCCAGGGCGAAGAATAGCAGGACACCCTGACCACTCCCAGTGCTGGAGGAAGTGGAGGGAGTGGTCACCAGGACCCACCGGGAGGGAGGGAGCCAAGTAGAGAAGGCCTCCTGGAAAGAGCTGAGGCCATTAGTCGAAGGAACAATGCCCTGATGTCACCCCGCCCCCCCACAATGTCCCTCCAACCCATGCCAGAACTTCCTGTTCGCTGGACATGCCCTGAAGTCAGAGGGCAAAGGAGCCTATTAATGCAGGCCATAATAAGCAACCTCCGCGGGCACCCCCCAGCGTGAAGGGCAGGACAGAGGAAGAAGAAGAAAGATCAGGGGAGAGAAGAGAAACTATCAGAAGATATCCAGAATTGCCATAATGATGTGTCTGGTTCAATTCTGAGGGCAGTGGGAAGCCACTGGAGAGTTTTAAACAACGGAATGCTTTAAATTGAGTTATGTTCAAAAGGTCATTCTAGCTTCTGTGTAGAGAACGGACTTCAGAGGGGCAAGAGTGGAAGCTGGGAGACTATTTAGGAGGTTATGACATCATCTAAGTAAGAAATGCAGGTTGGGGTGGTTAGCATGGTGGCTGAAGATAAAAAAATAAATGCATTTAGGATATAAATTGAAAAAACTTTTTAAAAACAAGCTCTGCATTGCCATGAGCTAAAGGAGACTCTTCTACAAACCGAATGGAAAACAAGAACATATGTATGCCGTCAATGCTGCAAACTCTGGAACCTTGGCACCAACGCCAACTAATATTGCTTTTACATGCAAAGTGCATTAAGATAAATTTGTCAGCTCTATGCTGTTCTTGTTTACAAGAAGGAAAGAGAAAATAAAGAATTTTCCAAGCCTGGCATGTAGAAAAATGATTTGCCTAGTCAACCCGATAAATAACAAACAGTAAAATCTTCTAGTTTTATTGTTGGCATTATCATAAAGAACACGCTGTGCTTATTATCTGGTTAAAGAGGTTTCATTCTGTGTGATGTTGAAGTGAGTTATAATCTTTAAGAAACAAATAACGGCAGTAATTTTTAAATTCCACAGTCATGAATGTTTGTAGGATTTTTCTCTCTCTCTCTCTCTTTGGTGATACTTTCGTCACATGTCAGAAAGGCTTTTGCTGTATTCCCAGATGTGATATCATTTCCAAAGAAAGAATTGTAAGACTATTTCTAAAGTCCATCCTTGTCTCTTCAAGCAACGGACTGCACCAATGATGAGCAGCCTAAAGGCTGGTGTCATAAGACCAATCCGGAGCCATTAATTCACTTCTAGGAAGCTCCGATTCCTCATAAATAAACCGGGCTAGATTATTAAACTCAGATTCTTAGGTGAGGGAGTCATAGCACGGAAGGTGGTCACAGACCAAAGAAAATTGTGAGAGTGTTGTTTGATCATTCTGCACATAAAAGACTTAAGTAATAAATATTGTTGGGGGGAATTGATCATTTTTGCAAAATTTACATATAAATGTTAACTCCTCGTATCTTAAAGATAAAGAACAAATATGTATTTCTGACACATCTGAGGTCAAATACAAACCCTACCGCTGACCAGCTGGGTGATTTTGGTCAAATTTCTCCATCTCTCGAACAGGGCTGCCCCTAGAAGGTGCAGGGGCTTTGGGAAAATATGTTTGCAGGGCTCCTGTCAACATAAACAAGATGAGTAACTCAAAATCTGCACATCAGCACCATTCTGGCAGCCCAAGAACACGTCAGTCAGAGGACATCCTCAGCTCAGCAGGCTGTCCTCCTGGAACCAGGGCTGGTCATGAGGCCCCAGGACAACCCTTTAGGCTTTAGTGCCTGAGCTCATTTGGGCATCTGGTCAACCCTACCACAAGCTAAAGGGGTAAAGAACACCCTGAATGGGAGAAATAGAGACCAGGGAGCAGGGCCCACCCTGTCTGACTTGGGCTTAGAGCACCCAGCCCGGATGGCACTTCTGGCCTCCACAGTGGCCAGGTACCACAAGAAGACTCAGAAAATTTCAAAGGAGGCACTCTCAAGTGCAGGAGGTTCCAGTGATGTGGCATCTACACTAAAGGCCCTGCTTGCCCTTGTCTAAGGATGGCTCTCTTAACCTCAGTTTCCCTATCTGTAAAATGGAAATAAAATTGTTTCTACCTCTTAAAGCTTTTGTGAGGATTGAATGAGATAATAAAACCATTCAGATCCCTAGCACAGAGGAAGCACGCACTCCATGTCAGCTAACGTTACACACATGTACATATATATAAATACAGACACATAGACACGTCTGTCATAGCCCAGATTCAGAAAACTTTTTTGATGATAGATGCGTCTATCAGCTTTTAACAGTTAGCTCTATTTTCTGGCAAGTGTGGTGTCTGTCTTCAAAGTTGACAATGAGCAAATCCAAATACACCAAAGAAAAGGACACAAAATCTTTATCATTGTTAGTTCTAGCTTCCCAAAGTTCCACCCAAACAGGTGTTATTCTGCAGGGGTTCTTCCTTTTCAAGTAGCACAGAAACAAAACTTCCAAAGTCCAAGTGCCTCAAACCCGACTACCATTGCTTCCATTGTTATAATTAACTGAAGCATGGATCATTCCACATTTATATTTCCAGTGGAATCTTTAGAAAAAATTCAGAGGCCAGCCAATCCAAACCAGCAACTCAGGGATCTGACTGCAGCATCTGGGCAACTGCTCCCTGACCCGCAGTACCACATCCAGCCACGGGGCACTGATTTCATGCAAGGACAGCTTGTCTGATGTACCTGGAGGCTGTAAACGATGTTGACTTGCCCACTGCTTTGGAATTGCTCTGGCCATTTCCATCATAGAAAATAGTTATTAAAGGATCACCATTCACAGGCCCTAATATGTAGCATTGACAGAGCACTTTAAAATTTATGAGGTGCTTCTCTGCCCTTTAGCTTTGCCTGTAAACGGATTGGTTGATGCATATGCATAATCGTCATGGTTGCCGTCACCACCACCAGCATAGTCATGATCAGGATTCTCCTTTTTTGGGAACTGCTCATGCGCCAATCTCTGTCCTGAGTGCCTTACGTGTATTTATTTACCTGTTGAATCCTCTCCATAACTTTATGAGCTAGACATCCTAATCTTACATATGAGAAAACCAAGGCATACAGAACAGAGAGGTTAAGTAACTTGCCCAGGGTCATATAGGTAATAAAAGGTAGAGCCGAGAATCACACTCAGGCATCTGGCCCCAGAAGCCACATCCTTTGCCATAACTATCCACTGGGCTACCACCGCCCCTGCACGAGAGAGGAAGAATTACACCGCTAACAGCTTCAGGTCTCAATAACTCTTCTTTCCAAACCCAAACCATATACAGACACATAAATTTTATTGGATCTTTAGGATTCTCCTTTGGTCATTTTAAATAAATTTTCTGTCAAACAGATGAGAAGATACCCCAGTTTCATGTCTTGAAAGCCTTAGATACAAAGTTACCATTCTTTAGCTTTAAATGATAATGTAACAAAATCCTGGTTTTTGTATTTTCTTTTTTTTATGGAATGGGTTAGTACCAAGGTCAGTTCATAATAAAGAATTTTCTAGATGAAAAACAGAAATTGGCAATGTACTGTAAGAAAATCCTGCATGAGCCAGGAAGCAACATACAGATGTTTAAATTTCGCCTGACATGAATACTGACCACCCAGGGAAATAAAAAAACACCTGTCGAAGGCAGGGCACGTGTCCCCCTAGAGAGGGAAACCGGAGCAGGCTTCTGAGTCAACTTAGAGGCTGCATGAGCTCGTGCAAAGAGCGGTCACGCGGGAGCCTTGCGTCCCAAGACCTGGTCTCAGCTCTGCCTCTGCCTGGAGGGACAACTTCGGAGGAGCCAGGATCCTCTCTCCTGCGTCAATTACTCTAGCTGTCAAAGTGTCAAACACCTCGCAGAACTGCTGTGAGGATCACAAAGGAAAATACACACAAAAGGACTTTAAAAAGTTAAAACTACCTACGACACTGGGGAAAAGCAGCATGAAAATAGTGCAAATGTGAAACAGCAAACTCTTAAGTGGGGAGGGACGGGTAGGTGCAGCAGAGAGGATGTTTGGGGCAGTGAAACTACTCTGTATGATACTAAAATGGCGGGTACATGCCATCATACATCTGTCCATCCCAAAGAATGCACAACACCAAGCATGAACCCTAATGTCACCTATGGACTCTGGGTAATGATGATGTGTCAGTGTAAGTCCGTCCTTGGTAACGAAGGTACCACCATGGTGGGATGTTGATAAGGGGGGAGGCGATGCATGTGCGGAGGCAGGGGATATACAGGAAATCTAGGTACCTTCCCCTCAACTAAAACTTCTAAACTTAAATCTTCTCTAAAAAAATAAAGTCTATCAAAAAAAAATCTTATGAGAAGAGGGGCCGGCCCTGTGGTGCAGCAGTTAAGTTCTCATGTTCCGCTTCGGTGGCCTGGGGTTCACCGGTTTGGATCCTGGGTGTGGACATAGCACCGCTTGGCACGTCATGCTGTGGTAGGCGTCCCACGTATAAAAGTAGAGGAAGATGGGCACAGATGTTAGCTCAGGGCCAGTCTTCCTCAGCAAAAAGAGGAGGAGTGGTGGCAGATGTTAGCTCAGGGCTAATCTTCCTCAAAAAAAATAAATCTTCTAAGGAGAGGCATACTAATGGTTGCAACCCCTACATGAACATCATGTAGGCTTATGTCTGAGAGATGCTTGAGTCAATTTCTATAAAACTGGCATATCTGTTCAAATCACGTTCATAAAAAAGGAATTTTGCTGCAGAAGCATTCAGTGGATCTGAACATCCCTTGGTCATTTGCTAAACTGAATGATGTTTTTTAGAAAAATTCTCCTTTTACTGAACACTGGGTTCCTGAGACAGCTGACGGTGTTGTTGTTTTCAGCGGGAGAGAAATACCCTTCCTAGACCGTGTCCCCTGGAACTGAAAACTCTCCCCGCTGCCTCACAGCTCTGGGAACGTGGGTGAGGTAAAGACGAGGTCTGGAAAGCTGGTGAGTGACTGTGGGCCGCTAAGTAGCACCGCTGGCCCTCCCCCGCCCTCCCCACTCCCGCCACAGGCCGGGCCAGCGCTTCACCATTCCTTAGCCATAATAGGCGGCCCGGGTTAATAAGACTAGGCATGCATGATTTGTAAGGTCACCTGAAACAGGTCAGGGATTTATGGGCTTCCATTCTGTTTTCTGAAGAGCGGGGGAGATGGCAGGCGTGCTGAGCAAAGGGAGGAGTTAGGAAACAGAATGTGACTAGTTGCAAAAAAAAAAGGTTTGGAAGGGAAAGCAAACTCCCAGATCAGATCACACTTTATGAACCAGAAGTGGTTTCATCATCTCTGGAAAGGGCATAATGTTGTATTGGGTCCTGAATGGAGTGAATCAGAACAAAACAGTCCCTACTCCCCAGGCATCGTCCAACCAACCCATGTTGCAACTACTCATTGGAAGCCACCATATAAGATGGCTCGGTAGAGATAAAGCCTATAAGATGCAGCCAAAGCCTTCAAGAAGTTTACAAGCTATTTGGACAAGAAAAGACCAGAAATAAGAAACACTATTCCATATATAAATTCAAACACAAATTACATCAAAGGGTAGTTTATTACGAGTAATACAGACAATTAGCAAAATATAATTAAAAGGAAAAATAATAGGTTACAGATAAACACAAATAATATTTCTGTCCCCCAGTAGCCTATAAACTAGTAGAAAGATGTTCGTGTTAAAAAGTAATTGATAGCGCTCCTTGACAAACGCAATAACAGAAGAACTTACAAGATGTGAAAGCAGCAAAACAAGAGGGTGTGAGGAACTCTTGCAGGGGGCTGTCAAGGAAGGGGTTCTGAATAAGGTGAAGTCAAAGTTGGGTTTTGAAGTTTAAGTAGGATGTCTCTAGACAGAGAAAGGAAGAAGGCATTCTAGGTAAAAGAAACATCTTAGGAAAAGAAGAATGAGAGAGAAAAGCCCCAGTGTTTCTTAAACTATTTGTTATTGCTAGTATGTAGAGAACGAAGTGGGAAGAAGGGGCAGGAGTTGATGGGGCTGAATTACATGGGGCTTTCTATGTCATAATTAGGAGCCTGGACTTTACCCCTGGGCACTAGAGAGCCAAAGGCAGGAAGCAACGTGATTCTGCTTATGGTTTAGAAATACCATTTTGATGACAACATGGAAACATGGATTGGCACAGGGGAAGATGAGCAGGAGGGGAGACCACTGGAGAGACACTCATAATAAACCAGGAAAAAAACCAAGGAGGGCTTGAAGTAAGGAAGAGGCATTAGGAGCAAATTAAAGGGGTGGATTCAAGCGGTATTTAGGAGGAGAAGAGACATGGCATGTGACAGATGGATGACTGAGAGAATGCAGGAGTGTGGATCGTGGGCCATCTCCCACACCAGAAACTGGGTGGATACTTTCCCCATTCATTCAACAGGAAGAGCAGGAAAAGGAGTAGGTTTGTAGGAAAACTTGGTGAGAGGAAGTGGTAAGTTAGGTTTTGTACCTGTTGTTTTTGAAGAGCTTTTGGGAAACTCCCGTAGAAAAGGCATTTGGATACAAGGGTCTAGGGAACAAGAGAACAATTCCAAACAGACCCTTTGAGGGGAAGGAAAGGATTAACAACGTCTAAGCTTCAAGAGAATCTAGAAAGACAAAGACTGATAAGTGTCTATTGGGCGACTAGGTAATTATTCATCATCTTAGCGCCCTCAAACTACAGAAAAAAAGAAAGGAGAGTTGAAGAATTTGCACCAGGCAAATTGCACCTATCCAATATGGAATGACATCCATGAGTCTAGCTCTGTCAACACCCACCTCCATCTTCCATATTCTCCATGGCAAGCAAGGCACAGCAGTGTGAGAGCCTCCTGGATATACCCTGGACCCCCAAGGACACTACCATTGCACAAATTCAGTGCAAACTAGTTTAAGCAGTACTTATATGTCATGTAACCGAAAGGCAAGAATGGAGCTGGGACAACTGGTGTGACTGATTTGAACCCTCTCAGAATGCACATTCTTTGTTTCTGAGCTACGCTCCTCCCCACCCTCTTATAGTGACAGCAGCAAGGAAGAAGCTGAAGAAGAGGCAACATACGGATACACGACTTTTTAACACAGGGATCCTGGCCTCTTGTAAATGATGCCCAGCCCAATGGCTTTAAATCAGAATTAGCAAATTCTGTTCCCTTTTCTTGAGCTAGGACAGAAAAGTACAAAGAGAGAGGGAAAGAATGAGAAGCGTTGCTGGCAGGCAGGGGAAGAAGGAGCTGTTGCAGGTATTCTCCACTGAAACTACTTTCTTTATGTTTGTTTAACTCAAAGTCTTTGTTTAAATTAGGCAAAAGTCCTTTTATATTCACTTTCATGAAAGAAAACAGGTTATATCAATAGGGTGGCTCAGACGAATGCCATCTGAGATTTCATTACATTACCAGGGTAATAATGACATTGGATTTCTGGTTTGTCGGGGGTTTGTGGATGCCCCACCACTTTCTTCTTAGCCCTACAGGTCCAGGATCGTAGCTGCTGTATCTTTATAATCTCTACAGTGCTAGAACACAGTCTGTGCTTAATAAATATTTCTGGAATTGAAACAAATTGATAGGCTGAGTCTGTATTCCTAAATAGGTAATTCCTTAAATAGGCAACTTGGTGGTACACGTTTCACCCCCCCTCCTGGAGTCTAGATGGAACCTCTTGGAGATCAGAGCACAGATGTCACAGCAGAGGTTGCAAAGCAGTGCCATCTGAGTCTCACTAAGCTTGCAGACATGTTTTATTGGCTCCAGATCTGGATTTACCATTAAGTTAATGAAGCTTAAGCTTCAGGGCTCCCTTCGTGCACCAGCCCCGTGGGTGCTGGGAGTAGCTGAAAGTTCCAGAGAGTTCCAGGTGGGAAGAGCAAGCCAGGATGCAATTAGGAAGGATTTCCGCATTACCATTTCCGGTCAGTTGACTGAAGGATTTCACAGTAAAGAAACTGAATCTTCCACGCTCCAGTTAGCTGTGATTCCATTTCTCATTCTAAGTCAATAGTCACGCTTGCACTAACATCATATTTCTAATTTTGCATTTGTTTTTTAAAGGTCCCACAACCTGGATCTGCCCCTCATTGACTCATACTGTGTTTTAAAACTTTTTTTTTTAATTACTAATAGTTGCTCACATTTTTAAACACCCAATAGCTGAACATGACAACCTGGATTTGCAGTTTGTCTGGACAACTGGAAGGAATGGTAACAAGTGTCTGGATTCCCTCCCACACGTGTGCAGTTAACTAGAGCTAGGTTACCGCTGATCCATTTGGACAAGCCATGTGCTGTCAGGTTTGCTGCACACAAGCCCCTCCCCACCACATTCTCTCGTATCCCTGATCCTATCATTTGAGTTTGCAAACCTGTCTCTAGACTGCACGCCTACGAGGGCACTTGCCAATGGGACTTGCACAGATTCCTACACGCATTGCAATTAATAGGCCAAAGAGGAACAAATGTTCCCCTGAAGTTGCTCATCAAACATGTGAGAGAAAAAAGATACAGCAGACAAGAGGCGGTACCAGGAATAGGCACTGAGGAGAAGACAACGAGACCCAAGAAGACGGTGATGACCCTGGGTGGGGTGAGGGGATTGTGCTAAGAAGGGGAAAATTGGAGGTCCTGAGGTCAAGCGAGGTGAGCTGTTCCTTTGCTCACCACCTTGTACCCTGTGACCTAGCAGCTGACTTTATGCTGCCCCATCAGGAGGTCCATAAGGGGTCAGAGTTCAAGCCAACTGCCCTGAGCTGAGCTTGGGACTTATGCCTACAGACATAAGCACCGCCACCTCAGCTGAAGGCCAAGGGCCACAGTTGTGGAAGGCAGAATTCTAAAGTGATGCTCAATGAGTTACACCCTTGCGTAATCCTTTCCCCTTCAGCAAAGGGTGGGGGGGGGGGCTGTGGGGGGCTGGGAAATGTCACAGATGGCGCTGCCATGATTAGGTTACATTTATGGCAAAAGTAAAGGGGTTTTGCAGGTATAATTAAGGTTCCTAATTAGTATGACTTTCAGTTCATCAAAAGAGAGATTATCCTGGGTGAGTCTGACCTAACCAGGTAAGCCCCTTAAGAGTCTTCCCGAAAGACAGCTTCTCCTGCTGACCTTGAAGAAGCAAGCCATGATGACTTCTAGAGCTGCCAGGAACCGAATTCGACCAACAACCAATGAGCTTGGAGGAGGACACGGAGCCTCTGAAGAGACCACAGCCCCAGCCAACAAGTTGATTGCAGCCTTGTGAGGTCTGGAGCAAAAGACCAGCTAAGCCGTGCCCAGAGTCCTGGCCCACGGAAACTGTGAGATAACAAACGTGTGTGTTGTTATAAGCTGCTAAATTTGTGGTGATTTGTTACACAGCCATAGATAATTAATGGCAAAGTAAGGGAAAGCCACAACAAAGGAGAAGGATCCAAGATTGCTTGGAATCATCCAGAATGGTTGGAGATGGGGGAGGGTAAAGAGAAGGACCTAAACCACACCAGGAAGAATTTGTCTGGGCACTCCAAATGTATTATTTCACTTAAACTTCCCAACTATTCTGGGAAGTAAGTATTTCTGACTCCACTCTACATGAAGATGATGAGCATTTCAGAATGTGAATAACTCAGTCCGGGTCACAGGGGTAGCTTAGACTCAAATGCAGATCTTCCTGATGCTGGAAGCTCATGTCTCCTCTCTGCATCACATCACAGGCTCACTCTCGGGCTCAGGAGAGAAGGGCCCAGGGCAGCAAGGCACGGGAGGAGTGCTGCCGAGGTGGTTCAATGGCAGGACCGAGCTTGGTGGCCTGCCATCGCTGCATTAGCCTGACGCTTGCAAAGCATAGCAGCTTGGGAGATCTGTTCCCCTGGGGAACATCCTCTCCAAATTCCACCAAAAAAGCTTTTTTTCACAAAAAAATGCTTGCATACAGAGGGGGAAGGATGAGCTTCCATATGAGCATATTTATATCCATAGATATTCCACTCCTTCGGGGGTATAAATCTCAGAGGGCAGATGTCAGCAGCTCCGTGCTATGATGGGAAAATTGAGGAGGGCAATGGCCACCAGCATTTCCCAAACCCGCTCAGAAAAGAAACTATGCTCCCCTACACACACACGCACACACACTCGGGCCTGCAGAGGAAACATAATTTACTCCTGTCCAACTCTTCTAGGTCATGCAGACCCTTGCATTCGATGCTGGCTTCAGCTGTTTTCATCACAACTTTCACTGGAAGAACAGTTCTCTGCCAAGTTGCCATGTATCTCTTCTCAGCTCCACAGTCCTCAGGATAAAAATCTGTTTGGTTCTTTTTT
The DNA here is from genome assembly GCF_041296235.1 of Equus asinus. Classification (NCBI taxonomy): domain Eukaryota; kingdom Metazoa; phylum Chordata; class Mammalia; order Perissodactyla; family Equidae; genus Equus; species Equus asinus. The sequence goes on along the minus strand of NC_091802.1, from coordinate 7,401,615 downwards.
TATTTTTTAATGTTACTCAGAATAGATTTTTCTCTACTCAGATCATTTAGCAACATTCCTTATCCCACCAATCGCTTTACCCAAAGTACCTCCCTGCTATGAGCATCCCAAAGCTTGTCAGGGTTCTTCCAGACTCCCGTGCATCCCCATTCGCAAGTCTCCCTCCACTTGACCTCTTTTCACTGAAGACGAGGAGCCTGGGGCTCGACTGGGGACAAGAACAGGCTGGTAGAAAGAGGGGTCGCTCCTCATCACAGGCAGAATAATACTCCCTCGTCACGTGTTCATGCCCTTCCCAGAAATCTGTAAATACGTTACATTACACAGCCAAGGGATTAAGGTCCATAAAGAGCTGACCATACACTAGGGTCTACCCAGGTGGGCCCAATATGATCACCAGGGTCCTCAAAGTGGAAGAGGGAGGCAGAGGGGGAGAGAGAGCAGAGCCATATCACAGGACAGGAACTTGGCCCACGATTGCTGGGTTGGCCACGAAACGAAAAACATGGGCGCCCTCTGGAAGCCGGAAGGGGCAAGGAAACAATTCTCCCCGGCTGCTCCAGAAGGGAAAGGAGTCCTGAGAACAGCCTGATGTCAGCCCAGGGAGACGTGTTTCTGACTTCTTACCTCCAGAACCGCCCGATAATAAGTTTATGTTGTTTTAAGGCACTAAACTTGTGGTAATTTGTTACAGCGGGACTAGGAAAGTAATACACTCTATATGGGAATGTTACATAATCACTGAGGGGCTCCTGCACATCTGTCAGCCTGTAAACAGGCCTCTGAGGTAGGGACACTATTTCCGAGGGGACCAGAGGCGGCAGTGCTCTGCCTCCTTTCTGACACATGAGGAATTAAATGGCCTATACCAGAAGACCTTAGTTATACAAACAACTGGTCAGATCCAAAGAATGAACTCCAGTATCAGAGGATTCAGGCAGAGGCCCAAATTCAGGATCTTAGAAGTTGTCCCATGAGCTATTGTCATATCAGGTCTTCATCTGTCACCGACTGACCTTTTAAGGGTTTAGAGGCCTCCTGAGACATAAGCAGGCTGTATGTAAGAGAGGATACCTGGGGGCCCACGTGAGCACAAGGTTGCAAATCAATTCAACCCAAAGTTGCGTACGTATATAGTTGGGTTTTTATTTTCTGTGCCGCTATGAAGGAAGCTTCTTGAGAGCAGGATCTTTGTCTCATATGTGACACCTGGCACATTCTAGATGCACAGTAACTCCGTGCTGGGAACCGAGTGGATTTTCCTCTGAGGGACTCACTGGTAGGAACAGCCTTTTAGCCTTTCCAAGCCGAGCCCACCCCCAGCTCTGACATCCCCCTGCTCCAGACACCCTCCCTCCTTGACTCCCACCATCGTTAGAGCCCCCATCGGGCGTCCAACTCGTGCATCTTCCCCCAGAGGGAGAGCACTGTGGATCTGCACACGCACTGAGTCGGGTTTGTCCCTTAAAAAGCACATCCCCGGAAAATGAAAGGCGTTTCATTTTCTCCGTGGACGTGCATCCAAGTCTGATACCGGGGGTGCGAGACGTGTACTCGTCCCTGCCAGTGCTCCTAGCCCCGCAAGCGCAGAGGGGATGCGGGACGCTGCTCCGTGGGAAGCCTGGCTTCTCTCCGAGGGCCAGCCCCTCTGCGGAGCGCCGCGGCGCGCCCGGCCCGCCCGGGGCGGGAGATCCCCGCCGCGCCGCCTCCCCGCCAGCGCCCGGCGCCCGGGGAAGCCCCGGCGGCTCCCACCACCCGGCCCGGCCGGGAGCTCCCCGCGCCGCCGCCGCCGCCCGCGCCCCAGCGCACGCCCCGCGCTCTGCAGCCGCCCTTCGCGTCCTCCGTGCCCGACCCCGGCCCTGCCTCCCGCCCCCCGCGCTCCGCGTCCGCTCAGCCCGCCGCAAAGAGTTAAGACCCCGCTCCCCAGACTCCTCTGGCGGCTGCAAGTCCCCGGTCCCCGCTCGCCGCTCCTGATTGGCTGAGCTCCTGTCAGTAGTAAAAAAGTATCAGATAGCAAACTTGGGACCTTCATAAAGGCGTGGTGGTGATACTCCGCAATCGCTGGCAGCCGATGACATCAGCCAAGAACGCCTGGGATGCCGCTGCTCCTGGCCAAACTCAGAGGAGGAGGAGGGTCCTGCTGGCTAAGAGTTAATTAGCCCCGCACAGCGAGGGGGGAGCCGCCAGTTTTCTGGGGACACTGGTTTCGGTCACTGGCTGCCACTGTACTCCTACCCAGGGGAGCTCACGGAGAGTTGGATGAATTCTGGGTTGTTAGCTGCGGTCAGCTGGGCTCCTGGGAGCCTGTTCCTGGTGGAAAACAGGGGGCGTCTGGCAAAGGGACCAGCGGCTCGCTGAGACTCAACATGACACTCCTGGGGTCTGAGCACTCTTTGCTGATTAGGAGCAAGTTCAGATCAGGTAGGGCTAAGGCATTTAGCATTCCTTCTTCAACTTTCCTCTTCTGCACTTCTCAGCTCTAGACTGGCTTTACAATAAATGTTTCAAAGCCTGCCGTGGCTACTTTAGTGTCGTTCCCCAAAAGCACATTTTGGAAGTGAAAAATTTTCTTTGACTTTGGGGGCCTTTAATGTCTTCCATTTTAAGTACTTTTGAGTTGTTGAGTGTGGTTTTTGTTTGCGAAAAGCCCAATCTTTTCATTTTATCTTTTTCTCTGTACCTGTGAATAGAATTTTTGGAGGGGTACCTCCGAAAGGAACAACTTGGGAAATGAACAAATAAGGGATTTCAAGTTTGAGAGCTGCCTAATATCAGTTATAACTGCTGAGAAGATGAACCTGAGGCTGTGTATTAGATGCAGGGGTCACTTAAAATGTAGCTAATCCAAACAAATGTATTTCCCAAAAAAGTCACTTGGGGGAAGTAAAAATAGCAAATTTGGAGCACACCAAGTATTTAAAATGACATCACTGTAGAACAAAAAAAGGCCAGTGCCACAAATATTTTTTCCCAAACCATCTGATATTTATAAATGGAGAATTTTCCCCCAAATTTCTACGTCAGTAGCGCATAGAGAAACTTCTCAAAGGACGCTGAGTGAAGGTGAGTGGAAGGGAGAGACGGGAATTCTTACTGCTCCTCACCAAGGGTTGGTGTAGGCGCCCGAGGAAGGTGGTGACGTGTGGGTGTCCACACGCAGACAGGGAGACACTCGTCTTCTTCAGTTCTTCGTCAATAGTTCTGTGTATAATACTGGTTTTATAAAAGTAGTAACAAACTGCTCAATAAATGGCAGAACTCCTACTTAGAAGATGGATTAACATTCCACGTGACAGGTGTTAGAAGGATGCTGGCACTGTTTGCTAAGTTTTCCTTGGCCCTTCTAAATGGGACCACTCAGTGTTTCACTTGGGAAGGATGTTTCCAACATGAGAAGAGTGGATGCTGGAAAGTAAGGATCGTCTGTGACTTCCTTCGATTCTCCTGGCTTTTAGATGTCTGTGGGGTCAGTTGGAGATTTTCTTAGGCTCTGTTCTGTTGAAATGAGATGAAACGTCGACAGCTTAGGTGGCCACAAGATTCAGTGCCCTGAAGCTCTGGGGAGGGGAGTCTGCCAGGCCCTGGGTTCAGCAGTGGCTTAAAGTCCTTCCTCTCCTTTCCATGGTGAGGTGAGGTGGTTGGTCTGTTAATCCGCTAGAGACATTGCCACTGCTTTGTAATTTGGTGAAAACTGCAAGGCAACACTGCCACCTTTCTGAAGCAGAGAGGATGCAGATCTGTTTTGCAAGAAGCTGTGTTCATTTCAAGTGCACCCTTGTCAGTTTTGTGTGGGAGGCAGAGGAGGGGCTGGTTTGTCTCTCAAAGGATTTGCTGAGGTGCTTGATAGTAGAATTGCAAAACAGACTTATCAAAGGAATCCTTCCTTCAGCCAACATGCAGAGGAGAGGGAAGACAGTTTGCGCTGCTCCTAATTCCTGTCTTAGTGGTTGGTGGAGTCCTGGCGTCCCCCAGGTAGACCCTGCAGCTTCGGAGAATTCCAATCGCCACTTCGCCTTTTTTTTTTTTTTCTAAGTTTGGATAAGTTTTTGTGTCATGGAAAGGGAAACCTCAGGAAAACACAATCTCAAAGCAGACAGGCATGCTTAATCCTTCACCTTGGATAAATGGGGAAGCTGGGGTCTGGAAATAGACAAAGTGGTTTGGTCACCTGAGATGCAAGGGATTGGTCATCTCCTGAAAGATAGAGAAGAAAAACAAGCAGAATGTAAAACTACATAAATGTCATGTTGAGGATGGTAATTATTCTTCCCGGAGATAATTACAGCCATAGCTGCACCAACACAGCAGTGTGGTGGCAGCATGCTAACTAGAGGGCCGGGCTCTTCCTAAGGAACTTGGTTTATTTTGTGGCTGACGATGGATAAGGAAGGCCTCTTCTCTGTTTTGATTTCTCTCTCTCTCTCTGTTTTCTTTTCCTTCTTTTCTTTCATGAGTTACTCAAAGTGTGAACTCATATAACTCTTTCCATTTCTCTGCTGTTTGCTTTGATGGTAGAACTTGTGTTCCATATTTCATTAAAAACATTTCAAAAAATAAATGAAACTAAATTGCCCTCTGATCATAGCAAGACTCCCCGTTATAGGGCTTGTTTATAAGCGGCCAGATGATGCCTTCCACTCTGAAATTGACATGTATGGCAACAGCGTCCAATCGGCTTGGTATAATCTGTGTTTAGGTGACCTTGTTATTAAGCACAAAATCGTGCTACGGGAGCAGTGATCTGTGAAAGTTTGCAGGTAGGGACATGTTTAGTGATATAAATTCATCTTATTTGGGAGGCTGCAGGGTTTCATGGTTGAGTGTGTAGGGTCCAGCGCCAAACTAGCTGGGTTTTTAGGAGGCACCTCTTCTTACTAGCCGTATAACCTTGAACCTTAGGTAAACTACACAATTCTCTCTGCCTCATTTTGCCTCGTTTGAGTAATGAGGATGATCATAGGGTTGTTGTGAGGATTAAATGTGATTACATAAGTAGAGCACTTAGAAAAATGCCTGGCACTTAGTAAGCCCTCAAAAAAATGTTGTTCCATTATGAATATTATTAGGCAGCTGGATCCGGCGTTGGTCACTTCCTTTCTGAGTCCTGGTTACTTAATCTGTAAATGTCAAGGTTGGACTAGGTGATCTCTCAGACTCTTTAGGAACATTTTATGCTTCTCTGAAAATGCGTAAAGATTGGGAACAAGCAAAATTGTGATTGGCCTGTGTGGGACTTGGGCATAAATGGTAGGCAGTTTACATAAATGCGATAATGAGCATTACTTTTAAACTAACCACATTTTTACCGTTTTTAATCTTCTCACTGTTCTTTTGTCAATATCTGTAATCAGTATCACTGTCAACAATTTTCCTCAATAACATAATCCTTGTGTCAACAAAACGTGAAGGTTCGTATATATGTATGTATACACACATGCACAAAGGATCAAAAAGAGAGAGAGAGGGGTCCATTAATGGATTTTGCTTCTCAGGAACTGTTATGTTTCTTTCGTTTCTTTCTCTTTTTCTCCTCTTCTTACTCAAACAGCCTGTGCAAAGGCAGACTCTGGAATCTGCCATGACTTTGCCTTCATCCCCCACAAATTTAGGGTTGTCAAATTCAGCAGATAAATATACAGAATGCCCAGTGAAATCTGAACTTCAGATAAACAAGGATTAATTTTTTGCATATTGTCATATTGGGGACACAATTTTATCTGAAATCTAAATTGAACTAGGCATTCTATATATTGTCTGGCAACCCTACCTACAATCTGAGCAGTCTTTGATCTACACTCTCTGCTGTGCCATCCAATATCCCACCAAACTCTTGAGATTCTGGGTGCCCAAAGACTCCTCAAAATGCACAATTTGCATCTTAGGCATAAAAGTAGGAGACTCAGAATGAGGGGATGGGGTGCCATGAGCATGAACTCTGGTTCCTCTAGGGTAGAGCCAGCCAACACCACATTCTTCTACTTCCAGCAACATCCAGGGACAGGCCTCCAGAGTCTGCGATTACTGTTTGTCCTTCCAGAGAAAGCAAGGGACATCTAAGGGCTCCGAAGGTTGTCCTCTCTGTGCCTTCTCTGTCCTCCATCCTTCAGATCCCCTAAAGGACTACTGATTTCTGCTTTAAGCTAGATCCTTAACATCTGTGGGACTGGATTTTCTCTGCTATGAATCGAGGAGATTGAACTAAGAGTTGGATGTGACACTATTGAAGAAATTTCCACTGTGATCTCAAGAGAAGCCCAGGCTCTGGCCCTCCCATCACTGTGAGTTAGTTTTATAACCTAGGACAAATCATTTAACCTAGAAGAGTGCCTCATTACGTGTTACGGGAAAGGTACTCTTCTAGGCTAAATGATTTGTCCTAGGCTATAAAACAAATTATATATATATTTAGCTAATTTAATTGACCTCTTTAGATCTCATTTTTGTCATCTACAAAATAGAAGAGTTTGACTGATTCATCTCTAAAGTTGCTTTCAGCCCTAAGATTTGATATTTTTCCAAGTGAATGGCCCTGAGTATTTTTGTAAAGTTTTGAAGACTGTGGGTTTCATAAAAGCATTACCATGACGTTTTGAACTGTTGTATTCTCAGGGAACTGGACATAGAGTACATGCTTAATAGATATTTTTTGAATGGATGATTGAATAATTCACACCCATCTTCGTAATTAACACGGTATTCTAAGAAGATCATTTCAATTGCTTCATAGGCTCAGTCAAACTTTCAATAACAGCTTTTGGATGTGAAGCCTACGGGAGCACAAGTATCTTGACTATTCCCCAATTCCATCTTGCTACTGAAATGACCAGTAGAATATTTTAAAAGTTTGAGAAAACTCGTTTCATTAAAATCTTTCAGGAAGTTCTACTAGCTGTAATCAGAATAGGAGGAAGTGGAGGGCTAATTGTCACTCTGGGCTTCTGCACAAACCCTTCATAGCTGAACTTCTTCCTTCCTTTGCTGACAGCTGCTAATTCCCTTCTCAGCAGCAGCATTAGTCTCTTGTTGCTGCTGTAGCAAATGACCACAAACTTAAACAGCACAAATTTATTCTCTAAGAGTTACAGAAGTCAGAAGTCTGAAAGGGTCTCACTGGGCTAAAATCAAGGTGTTGGCAGGGCTTCGTTCCTTTTGGAGGCTCCAAATGAGAATCTGTTTCCTTGTCCTTTCTAGATTCTAGAGGTACCTGCATCCCTTGGCTTGTTGCCCCTTCCAACATCATCAGCGACAGCAGTGTAACATCTTCAGATCTCTCTCTGACTTCCGCTCTTCTGCTTCTGTCTTCCATATTTAAAGAATCTTGTGATTCCACTGGTCTCATCCAGGATAATCTCCCTGTTTTAAGGTCAGCTGATTAGCAACATAAATTCCCTCTGCAGCCTTGATTCCCTTATGCCTTTTGTCTCAGTCAGCGTGGGCTGCTACAGCAACATATCATAGACTGGGCGACAAAACAACAGAAATTGATTTTCTCACAGTTTGGAGGCTGGGAGGCTGAGAGCAGGGTGCCCAAATGGTTAGGTTCTCTTGGGAGCTCTCTTCCTGGCTTGCAGATGGCTGCCTTCTTGCTGTGTCCTCACATGGCAGAGAGAGAGAGAGAACCAGAAAGAAAAAGAGAGGAGAGACAGAGAGCAGTCTCTGGTGTTTCTCTCATAAGGACACTAATCCCATCATGAGGGCCCCACCCTCACGACCTCCTCTAAACCTGATGATTTCCCTAAGGCCTGATCTCCAAATAGCATCACAGTGGGGCTTAGGGTTGCAACATGAGAATTTAGTGGGGGACAAAATTCAGTCCATAGGACCATGAAGGTAACATATTCATGGGTCCCAGGGATGGGGATGTGGACATCTTTGGGAGGGCCATTATTCTGCCTATGACAGCACCTTCCATTATGGCATTCCCAACTTCCACAACTCCACAACACCTCTGTCCTGCAGACTTTGTTCTAGCCATAATCCCAGTGATTTCCCTATCGTGGTCCACAGAAGACTAATTCCACAGGATGTTAACACTTGTGCAGCAGGAAATTTAAAAAAGAGGGAGGCAGAGGATACTGAAAAATTAAATTGGATTTTTTCTTTTTCTTTTTTTTTTGAGGAAGATTAGCCCTGAACTATCATCCGCTGCCAATCCTCCTCTTTTTGCTGAGGAAGATTGGCCCTGAGCTAACATCTGTGCCCACTTTCCTCTACTTTATATGTGGGACGCCTGCCTCAGCATGGCTTGACAAGCTGGGCGTAGGTCCGCGTCCAGGATCCAAATCAGCGAACCCTGGGCTGCCAAAGCAGAGCACATAAACTTAACCACTATGCCGCTGGGCCGTCCCTAAATTAGATTTTTTAACTACAGAATTTCTCAAAGACTTTAGTATTTCTAATGTATTTGTGAACTTCTAAAAGGCAGTGATTCCCAAACGTGTTTCACCTTTATTCACATAGCATCCCATAGGGCAGGTTTAAGTGGACAAACACGTTGTGGAAAATTCTGCTCTGAACAGAGAAGCTCACAGTTTCCACAGTGGTTTATTTAATGGGGTTAATCTCTATGTGCGGGCTGCTGGCAAGCCCTCCCCACCCACCCAGGTGAGAACTCCCCTGATTTTCTTTCCTGCGTGCTTATTTGCGTGTTGGCTCACTCTTTCACTCCTCAAACCTCTGTTCTTTATTGGTGCCAGGCACCAATGCCCCACCCCAGGATATCCATCGTAGGGTTATAATCCCTGTCCGCAAGAGTTGGCAGGCAACCTGGAAAATGCTGGATGAGAGTTATCTATTTATTAATTCACTCATTCGGCAAATATCTCTCCGTGTTTCCCTTGTAATGGAGACTGCCAGGAGCTGGGGACACAACTGGGGAGCAGAAAAGACACATTCCATGTCCTCATGTGGAATATTAGAACTCACCTTCTAATACTCTATTCTGTGCATGCTTCCGGCAAACTGTGCCTTCAGAAGTCCACGTGAGAACACAGTTAGCTGGACCTGAAAAGATGAGGGTATTTTAATTCCTAAATGGGAATTAAAAATCTTTTTTAAAAACCAAGGGACATTCAGGGTCTGGCTTGGGCCAGCTGCTTTAGACAACTGATCTGGCCTCATGTCCGACTGCATTGGACTTATTCACGTACCAAATGGCCTTCCCTCACCTCTTATTTACTATACAAGAGCCCCCACCTCCCCTCCAGCCCCCAGATCCTCTCTGCCTTATTTTCATCCATAGCTCTTATCACTGCCCCGCATATAAACGTGTTACTTGCTTCTTTGTTTATTTGCCCATGAGGGCTGGAAGTTTTGTTTGTTTTGTTTGTTTCCGCTGCTTTATTCTCTGGCACCTAGAACAGTGATTGGCATAGAGAAGGCACCATGAAATATGCATTGTAAATGCATTTTATTCTTCCCTCAAAGAATTTCAAAAGCAATAAAAGTAAATAATATGTGTTTTAATATACTTTTAGGCATGTGCGTGTTAAGACTAGAAAAAAGATGAATTTGAATGCAAAATTCAGACAACTGGTTACCTCTGGAGTGGGAGAGGCAAGATGAGGAGATGGGGTAGCCCGAAGTCAGAAAAAGGTTATTGGTAATGTTCTTAAGTAAGGCAGTGGTTGCATGCATGTTTATTATTAAGCAAATTAATTAAACAATGTTCATTCGTGGGTCAATGATGACAGTGTGACAGTGCAACATGGACTAAGGATTAGGTTAATCCAATTTTGTGTACCTGAGGTCCTTTATAAAAAAAGCTTTTTAAGACCAGAAAGAGTAGCATTCATCTTTTATCTACTACAATATGACAGACACAGTCAGTAAGATTTTATCAAATTAGATTGAACCAAATTGAATGGATTCTAATCTAATTGGATTAAGTTAGAGAATAGCAGAGTCCCTGGCAGAAGCAGAAGTGCTCAACCCCAAGGTTAGAATTTTACATACTTCAAAAAAGCCAAAACTGAATAGGAGATGCTGGAGCATCGCTTGACCTTTCAGCTCCTTTATTTCCATCTTTTTAGCAAGAACTCACCGGTCATCTAGCAGATGGTAACCAGCTATTTTGCAGCTCTGCCCAGATCGGGCAGGAGGAGCCAGCAGGTGCGTTTCACAGGTGTCTGCCTTCCCAGGCTCATTCCCGCGCTCCCACGGGCTGAGCGACGGTGGGAGCCCATCACCCGCTCTCTGAGTCCATGACCTTGGGAAAGTCAGCTCAGCTCCCTAGACCTTTGCTTCCATTACTGATAAAATGATTCTGCCGTTTGTGAAAGAAAGACGTTCCTAGAGTTATTGAGGGTTTCTTTTACAGAAAGAAGTCTCTAGTCCCCCTGTGGGAAGGAATTACTTGACCTGGTGGCATGTCAATTGCACAGGAGAGAAGCGTGGAGTAATTAAAAGGTTTTGATGAACATAAATAAGATTTAAAAACAACAACAACCATTAGCCAAATAATAGTTTCGCAGCCTTACGATTTTGGTACTTGGATTTCCAATGTTATTAAGCGGTAGTGTTGGGGTTTTTTGCCAGCAATTTGCACTAACTTCTCTTCTGATATCGTCCAGAATCACTGGTAAATCACGCTTTACTTAGCTAATCTTGGATCATCATTCTTAGATAGAATACGAAGTTCTCCAGATTTTGTTACAATAAAATGCATCATTTATTCCCAGAAATTTAGAATAAATAAGGCTGGTTCCTGGCTTTTATTCTCATGGAGCACAGCAAAGTGTCCTCTGGAGCCACTGAAGGAGGAATAATTTCTTTGTTTCTTTTCTCCTGTTAGTTTCAGGGAGGGTGAATTCTCCCATTTCCCTATAGACACTATTCGGCTACTCCTCTCACGTTTCAGTCACTCCAGTTGACACTTGCTGTATTCGGCCGCCTTAGGTCGTCAGAGGAGCAGTAGAATTCTAGCAGTAGAGACAGCGCATTAAGCCATTGTAGTATCGTGAAATGTATTTACTGGGTTCCCTCATGTGTAGGAATTTACCCATCACTAGGCATGTGTAGCAATGCTGAGTGAATACACAATCTCTGAAATACTTAGTATGTCTTGCCTAGCACCTCTTGTCTGGCACCCCAGTTTGAACAAACGCCCTCAATCGGCATCTCTTTTCTCTCAGCCTCTTAAGTGGTACAAAGTCATCCATTCTTTCTCATAAAATATAGTCAAATAGCCCCAGGAAATGTCCCCATTGCATAGATAAGGTGAAATGACAGGAAAATACCCCATAAACTGTTCTGCCTTTCCTATTTCCAGAAACTCTGTCCCTTCAGGAAGTCGCTCCCCTTTGTTCTCCTCAGGACTGGTTGGGCTGGTTTCTCGGTCTGAGGTAAAGTTCCACATGGGACTTTTTGATGCTCAAGCTCCAGATGGGGCAATAAGGTTCCAAAACAGGCTAAATCCAGAAAATGCTTTTCCACATTAATTGTGCAATAATCTCCTCAATACTTAAATGTCTTCACTATTTTGTGTCTCTTCCTGTCCTTGTCCAGATGTGTAAAGAATTTTACAAAGTTTCAGTCACAGCATATGTGTACGTTATACCCAGCCTTTTTATCAGGAAGTGTAATGTCCTAAGTTGTTTTTCAAGCTGCTACATAGCAACATAATTCTTGTTTTGAGGGCTGTATCATATTCCACCAAGTGAGTATGTAATAATTTACTAAACCTTCCCCACTCATATTGGAAAATTAAGCCAGTTATAATTTTTATATTATAAGTAACACGACTGTGAAAATCTGTATGCACACAGCCTTTTTCTTACTCTGGGTTGTTTTATAGGATACTCACTTTTTAGAGTAAATATCCAAGGATGGGAATAATGGAGATGAATCTTTGTGATCCACTCCGGTAGCTGGTATTTTTGGAGCACTTGCAATATACTAGGCTTAACCCTAGTCCTATTTTCACATGGCAATGAATGCTTGGCCCTGTTATAGAACTAACTGACTGATATTCAATGAGCTTTTCACACCTTTTCAGTCAAGAATTCAAAGGAAAAGGAGCCACAATTACCTGATACCTTTGGAAACTTCTATGTAATCTGTTATTTGAGGACCACCTGTTACCACATATGACTGGTGCTTCGTCAAAGGAGAAGAGAAGAGGATTAGGGGTTATGGAGAACCTATGATTGGTGGCACTTTTATTATCTCATTTAATTTTTACAAAAATGCTATGAGACAGATATGATTATCCCCCTTTTATGGATGAAGAAGCTGAGCCTCAAAGATATTAAACAACTTGGTGAGAGTAACATAACCAGCAAATGGCAGAGGCCAGATTTGATCCCAGTTGTTACCGTGCCGTGATGACCAGCTCTGTTACAGACTAAACCTCCCTCCTCCCAGCCTCTCCCCCCACCATATACCACACACCTGGACCAGTGGGTTTACTATAGCTCACTCTGGGCTAGAGCTCCAGGCATGTACCCAAATGTCATTATTGGCCTTGCTTTCCGAAATAGTGATTTATTAAGCTACTTGTTTCTAGTACTAATTAACCTATAAATTATATATGCCATCTCCCCCAAATCCCAGGATTTTTAATGAAACTTGACTATTTAAATCTCAGTTTGAGAAAAAAAAATTCAAGAAAATTTTGAAAACGAATAACAACAAAAGTAGACTTGCTCTAAGACAGTAATCATCTCTGAACAAGAACTGTCTAGCAACAGAGAGTAGAAGTGTGGTTGCCAGGGGCGGGAGGGTGGGGAAATAGGGAGAGCTTGGTAAAAGGATACACACTTCCAGCTGTAAGATGAGTGAGGTCTGAGGATCTAATGTATAACATGGAGACGATAGGTGATAGCACTGTGTTGTATAATTGAAATGTGCTAAGAGAGGACTTAAACGTTCTTGCCAAAAAAAAAGGTAAATATGTGAGGTGACGGGTGTGTTAATTAACTCAGTGGGGGAATCCTTTCACAATGTATACACATATCAGATCATCACGTTGTACACTTTAACTATATTATGATTTTATTTGTCAATTATATCTCAATAAAGCTGAAAAAATAAAATAAATATCTAATAATTAGTATTGAGTAAAACAGACAACTATTATCAGTGGGTCAGAATTGTGTGTGTATATGTATACACACGCCTACATTTATATGTATATGTATGACTTTAATTTCTAGTTAATTATTAATTATTAATCTCTACTAATAATGGTGGCTGTTCCAGTCAGCAATAAAATATGTAACGACAGTTTGTTGGGAAAATTGATGATCCATTTGGAAATAAATGAATTCAGCTATTTTATAATATATCTTAAAATAAATTCGATGTGGATTAAAGAACTAAGGAAATCTTTAAAATATTAGAAGAAAACAGAGGGGAGCAATTTTATAATCTTGGCATGGAACAAACCTTTCCAAGCATGTCACTAAGGTCAGAGTAGAAATAAAAATTGACATATTTGGCCACTTAAAAAGTTTAAAATGCTACATGGAAAAAAAAGTCACCGAAAGAAATTTAAAAGTCAAACAGTAGATTGAAAGAAAATACTTGAAATGTGTATGCCCGACAAAGTTATTAAAAGGACTTCTAGAAACAAGACTAAAAGCACATAAACTAGTGGGAAGAGAATTTAAGGGGGGAAAAATAGTCAATAAGTACATAAAATATGCTCAACTCACTAACATTCAAGAAAATGCAAATTGAAAGAGCAAGATATTTTTTTCAAACATCAGATTAGCAAAAATTTGAAATACTGATAGCATCAAGTATTGGACAAGTGTGGAGAAATAGGCTCATATAGCCTGTTGGTGAGCACATCTGTAAAGGGATGATTTGACAGTCTCTAGTGAATTTTGAGCCTCACCATCAACCAAGAAATTTCAAGGCATCTAATCTAAAGAAGTACTTGTACGTACAGGGATTTTCATTGCATCGTACTTTATAATGCAAAAAAGAGATGGAAATGACAAAAACATCCATCACTGGGGCATAGTTAATTAAATTATGATACACTCATACTATGAAATATATTACAATGCAAAGCAAAGAAGAAATGATAAATTTCTATATGAACTGACATGGAAAGATCTCCAAGACGTATAATTAATTTTTTGAAAAGCATATTATGAAACAATCAGGCAACATGTTTGCATTTAAGTTTAAAAAAATTATTTAGACATAAATACACAGAAAAAAAAGTTTAAAAAAATTATTTAGACATAAATACACAGAAAAAAACCTTCAAGAATATAAGTCAAAGTGTTCACAGTCACATCCAGGGGTGGGAGGAGGGCATGACCTTATCTTCTCTTTACCATCTGAATCTTTTTTTTAGATTGGCACCTGGGCTAAGAACTGTTGCCAATCTTCCTTTTTTTTTTTTTAAGGATTGGCACCTGGGCTATCAACTGTTGCCAATCTTTTTCTTTTTTTTCCTCTGCTTTATCTTCCAAACCCCCACCCCCCGTACACAGTTGTATATCTTAGTTGCAGGTCCTTCTAGTTGTGGGATGTGGGACGCCGCCTCAACGTGGCCTGACAAGTGGTGCCATGTCCGTGCCCAGGATCCGAACCCTGGGTCGCCACAGCGGAGCACGCGAACTTAACCACTCGCCCACAGAGCCGGCCCCCCATCTGAATCTTTTAAAATAAGAATGTATTGGTATCTATGTAATTTAAAAATATGTCTAAAGTACAAGGAGAAATTGACAACAGTAGGGGAAAATAACACATATCTGTAAGTCTAATCAAGTAGACAAAAATTCAAACTAGGATTTGTAGGATATGAATACAGAAGTTAAATTGATTATCTGTTTTAAATGTCTTACATGACATAAAATATTAGAAGACAATTTTCAATTTAGTGCCCTCCCCAAACACACATACACACAGAAATGTCAATAAATTCTAAATATCAGGCTCATTTCTTGACCATAAGGCAGTTAACAAAAAGAAAATACTTTTAAAGTTGACATATTTTAAATTCAACAAGTTAGGCGTCAAAATACACCACAAACCTACCAAAAATGTTACAGCACAGAAAAAAGCCTGGAAAGACCCAGTCCCAAAGTGATTGGCTCTGGGTGTGAGACTATGAGTAAATTTTAATTTTTCTTATATTCTTTCTTATATTTATGTATTCTATATTTTGATTATCTCTTCGGTGTCTCCTATATCTTCTAAGATAAACAAGAAAAACTTTGGTAATAAATTAATTAGCAGTGAGCGATGTTTGCTTATTTAAAGTCATGGTGTAACGGGGGAGAAAGATATCTTATCTGAGGGACCACTAAATTGGGAGCTGGCTGAACACCTGGGAGATTTAAGTTCTTATTGAATTTCTGCCGATCCTAGAGCGTGCTCACATTCAGACTACAACCAAGAAAACTGCTCCTCAGCAGAGACTGAAAACTGACAACCCCTAATATTAATTTATGTTGGAAAATTTGAATGTGTCCATTGTGCATAAGCCCTGTAGTCATCTGACCTGTGTTCAAATCTTGGCTCCACCCTTCCTGCTTGTAGGAACTTGAGCGCGTCCTGCCAGCTCTCGAACCTCCACTTCTCCATTCGTAAATGTGGGCACAAAAGTGCCTCCCCCGTGGAAATTCTGTGGGGCTTCAGTGAAAAAGTAGATAAAAAGTGTTTGACGTAGTGCAGGAATATGCTTATGAACTCTATAAATGGTAGCATTTTATCCACAGATTAATATTAATTATTATATTAATATGCTATAGTATGTTGATTTACGATATTTTTAAATAATTTAAATATTATTATAAAATATGTTGTTTCTAAGTTAGCAACAGCCAGCCTCTTGTGATTGTCTCTTAAGATTTGCTGCTATTGGCTATTCTCATTTCTTTTTACCCCAGGTTGTGTTTAAGAATGATGAAAATGATTATTATCATTATAGAATTTACACTGTGTTCTATAAAGTGATTTATACACATATTATCACTTTTTCTCTCCTTTTCAAAACATTTTCTGGGTAAGGCATTATTGTCATTTTCGTTCTCTGGAGGAGGGTGGTGGTTGTCCAGCTCAGGTCTTCATGTGTTCCCGAAGAGAGCCTGGCCAGGTCTTGGCTGGGACCTTTGTGAGGTTACCTGGGGCTATAAGGATTAGCAAAGGCTCGTGGCTGCTTTTCAGGCTCATCCGAGAGCCCAAATCCTACACCTTTATAATTGAAAATACTCTTCTGTCTGAAACTAAAACCAGGGGGAAGTGCTCTCTCCAGCGGAGCCAAGTTTGGGGATCAGACAGCTCGTGGAGCCGTCTGCTGAATTCTAACACCTTATGTTTTTATGGTGCATTAAACCCTCCCCACCAAAAAGGAAAAAAAGAATCGCATCAGTTATGATGTTTTTACTTTTATACTAACTCTGGGAGATTGCACAGCCAGCCCTAGAGATGAGAACACTGAGGGCCAGGGACGCTAAGAAATTTGTGCAAGGTCAGCCAGGAGATTTAGAACCAGAATTCTGGTTCCGGGCTCCCAGAACCAAGTTCACCACGTGATCCCCCGAGGAGTGTGCAGCCAGAGGAACACAAATGGTGCTGGCTAGGCAGATGCCTGGCTCTGAAGCCAGAGGCTCTCTCCACCAAATGGCGCCTCTGCTTAAGGCTTTCTTTGCACATGGTAGCCATCTGTACTGGCTTCAAGACTGAAAACTAGATTAGAAGGAGAGGTGAAAATTAAGCAAGTCTAGCACAGTGTCAGCTGCGAGAGGAAAACAGAATGAGACATAGAGATGGCAGAGGAACCTTTGGCTTAGCAGAACGCCAGCCTCTGCAGAGGCTCTGGTCTTAACACAGAGATTAGAACCCAACGCCATGCAATGTCCCAGAGACAGAAAATGTTCTTAGATATTATGTCTGGTTGCTTCAAAACCTGTATCTAACAGCGGGAACAAGACTGTGTTCTATCATTTAAAAAGATTTATTATGCCTACAGTTACTGTTTTCCCAATTGTGAAGGTAGTGTATCAGTACACTAATGAAAGACATACATATATACACATATGCATGTATATGTGTGTATAAATATATGCAGTCATGTGCAGCATAACTACATTTCAGTCAGCTATGGACGGCATGTGCAACAGCAGTCCATGAGATTAGTGCCATATAGCCTAGGTGTGTAGTAGGCTATACCATCTAGGTTTGTGTAAGTACACTCAATGATGTTTGCACAATGACGAAATCGCCTAACGACATGTTTCTCAAAACATATCCCCGTTGTTAAGCGTCTCATGACTCTGTGTGTGTGTGTGTGTATCTATCTATCTATATATATATATACTCACATATGTATATACTCACACTATTATATATATGTCTTTACATATATTAGTATGTATATATTAGGGTACTAACATATACACTATATACTAATAGACATACTAATATATATAAAAACATATATGTATCACATATATTTTATATACTCACCCTAATATATATAACTATTATATCTATCACTATTATGTATATAATAGCATGAGTATGTAATGTATACTATATACACATATGTGTCTATTGGATATGTATGTATATGCTATATATCATATGAAAGATCAAAGATTTATGTTCTTTGTAGTGTTATATATGCTACGGAAAAATTGAAGGAAAAATTTGAAATGTTCAACAAAAGAAGAATATTTGAATACATTGAAATAACATCCATGTTAAATATGGTTCTTTCAAAGAATAGCTAATGAGATAGGAAGACATTTATAATATAAGGACGTTTCAAAATTGCATATTTAATCCTATGCCAATTCTTGAGAAATTGTGGAGTGGATATTCTTTATATCCATGTACATGTGTGTGAGTTGGAAGAAAGAAGACAAAGTATTAGCGGGTGTTGGTTATTCCTGCAGACTCGAATTACCATTAATTTCACTTTCCGTCTTGAAACTTTTGTATGTTTTCCAAATTTTCTGTAATGAACATGCATTTGTTTTATAATCAGGAAAGGCAATATATGCTCTAAATGCTAGCATAGTATGCCACAGGCTTCACTTAGGATCTCAAAAGAATTATGTCTATATTCAAGGACGACAGCAACGTGGAATGAGCATTTTCCTCTTAATTTAGAGAGAATTCCTTTTCCCTGCCCTCATAAAACCCACCCTTTGTTCCAAGTCCTAATTCCCCTTTATTACCAATTATCCAGTCATTCACTGGGTGCCTACGTGAACCTCATTAATATTTGTGTAGTAATTTACCACTGCTGACAGAGTCTTAGTCTGTCACTTCAGTTACTCTATAAATGGGCATAAGGGTATCTTCCTTATAGGGATGGGAAAGCCAAGGTTCAGAAAGTGTTAATGGCCCCTGCAAATTCACACAAACACAAAAATGGCGGCACAGAACTGGAACCTGGATGTCCTGGCACCAGCTCTCGTCACCTCCCTCAATGAACGGGTGGACACAAGGAGGCGTAAATGAGAGTCCCTTTTCTCAGGGACCTCTCCCAGCAAAGCTTTCAAGGAAAGCAGGGCAAACGGCAGGTTCTTTCCCCCACAGGCCCCTCCTGCGGTCCCGGGGTGTGTGCATGCTGTCTGCTTAATTCACTCATGGCTCTACGCCATGGAATACATAAACAAGTGGGGAAAGCCTCTGAGAGGAATCTTGATGCCCAAATGAAGTGATTTGTCTTCTGGCATTATTGTTTGAAATAGTTTATGTCAGTTGCCGAGTTTCTGTACTTCAGGGACCTGTTTGTGATGGAAGAAAAAATCCCCTGCAGTTGAACAGCTATCCTGGCCGTGCAGTTCTGGTGACAGTGTGGCCTGCTGCTTGCCCGTCCTCCTGACACAGGAAGGGGTTTAGGGAGATTCACTCCAGCCCCACTAGAGCCCCTCCAAGAATTATCTGGCGCTCACTATTTGATGGGCAGTGCTCTAAGCATGTAACACGCTAACTAATTCCCACGACAATCCTATAGGGAGGCACCGTCGCCCCCGACCCTCTCCCTAAATTTATAGATGAATAAACTGAAGCATCCAGCCTTTAAGGAAATTTCATGAGATTCCATGACTAGTAAATGGAAAAGCTGGGACTTGAATTCATGTACCCCTGGCTTCAGAGCCCCTGTTTTCAACTATGACCCTGTCCTGTTTCTCCCAGCCACCTAAACTGGCCAGAGCTGGCTTGAGCCATCTGACTTTCTCATCCCGTCGTCCCAGAGAGCATGCAAATTGTGAATTCTGCCCCCTTAGCGACACTGTAAGCCCCAAGGCGTTTCCACTTGAGGCTCACATTCTTCATCTCTCCAGTATCTTGAGATGTTGTAACATGAAAGCCTTCAGCTCACAAACCTGGCAGCCTTGTGAGTGAGAGAATTCCTTTTGAGGCATGAATTAGTCTTCTTCAAATGTTTTGACAAACTGAGAGTGCGGTGCTTAGGGAAAGAATAGCTTCACAGTGTTTGTGTGAACAGACATCTCTCTACAACAACTTTGGACCGTGCATGAGGCTTGACCATTGAAATCACTGCATGGTAATTCTGAGTTCAGGCTCTTTGCATTTGAATATTCTCCTGGTTTTTACCCTCTGAATGCTCAGTGCTGGAAGCTGGCCTGAATTAAAGTTTCTCAATCTCCTTAAAGGAGTCAGATATCTCTTAGGATTAAGAAAGAACAATGTGTGCCTCGTCCCAGTCTCTTGTGTACAAGCCTGTGCATTTGTGAGGGCAACTAAGGCCAGTCCAGCACCCCCTCAGGCTCACCTTCTCCTTTCAGACGACAATGGACTACATCAGTGACCTGATCATCATTTTCACTTCCTCTTCTCTGGATACTCCCAGCGATAGATGAGTAGACAGTTGGGCCTATGTCATTCTTAGTCACTGCTACCACTTGACCAGGCATCAGCACGCAGGCCAATGTTTGGCCAGGGAATGGTTATTATTGGTACCAGGACTCAGAAGGCAGGGAGCAGAGTGTGCTCAGCCATCAGGACTACACACAAAAATAATTCCTGGCTCTCAGTCTTGTTTGGGAAACATGGCCAGATCTGGAGATCTGGGCAGGAACAGCATATACAACATGGCATATCAGGCCATGTTCTTGTGGCTTTACATCAGTGGCAGCCCTGTCTCCTCTTACCAGGGGGTTTGATGCCTGTGTACCCCAAGAAAGAACATGTCCGACCCACGATTGACTTGGGCTGCTTATGTAAAGGGCGGCTTTGTCCCAGAGTCAGATAATAGACTGACTATTATTAGGTAGAGAGAACAATTTTGTGGGTGGGCCACCAGTTGGGCAGGAAGAGTAGAGTTATATCTATACTATGTGTCCTGCAATATCGACTTTCAGCTCTGGAAGGGCCCTGAAACCTCCAACGATGGTCCTGCTTGTTACTTTCTAGGAAAGCATCCATTGGTCAACAGCTTTCCAGTGGCCTTTGTCTGACAGTGTCTTTGAAGGCAGTAATGTCAAAGTGCGGGGTCGTGCATGGTCGATCCAGCTAAACCCAGGGTAGGTTCCACAAAAAGGGGAAGGCCAAGGACTAAATTATGGACAGGTACTACTGTCCTTTCTGAGAGAACAGCCCTTAGCTGGTTGATGCTCTGTTGTGTCCAGAGCTTGTGGTCTTTACCTGGCACTGTGTAGAGAGGATGCAGTATAAACAGCCATCCAAGATGTTTTTTTGTGACCTGATTAACCTGGATTCCTGGGTCTGCCAGTGTCATGCATTGACATTATATGTACGTTTTGGCCACCCTTACAGACTCTATAGGTCCACACATCTAGGAGTTTTGACTGGTAGTACAGGATTTAAAAACAGATCTCAAAGCTTTGCTTGGTTGTACTGATAGCGTTCTACCACCGCTGGATGCCTCCTTCAACAGAGATCAGTAGGGAGCCTCTTTGTTTGCAAACAATAGAGAATCAAATAATGGAAATCTCAAACAGGCTTAAGCAAAAAAAAAAAGGACGCTTATTTTAAACATACTGGGGTGCCTTGAGGAAGTCAGAGACAGGAATGTGGTTAGGACTTGGAGGAAACTAAGCTGGAACTGGGGATTTGAACACCTTCAGGCCCTCCCTCTGGCTCTCATCCATGCTCCATTCTTCTCCCCTCCATCAACCAGATTTATCGTTTTCCTAGTTCACATGGTTGGAAATGGCCACTCCCAACAAAGACTGAGTTTCTTCTCTCCCAGTCCCATTTCCAGAATTCCTAGGGAAAAGCCAAGTGTGAGTGGGAATATGTCCATCCTTGGGGAAAAACGGCGATCAGGCAGAGAGGCCATCCAGTGGGAACATCTTAGCTACACAAAAACCACATCCATGGCAGAAAAAAGGCATTTCCTTGTAAGCCCAGTGGAAAACCATTCAGAAGAGAACAGAAGGCCAGTATCACTTGCTTCTCGTTTCTTCTTTTATTCCTCACTCTGTCTGTAACTTTGTTGTCAGTATCTCCCTCTCTCTCATTAGGCCTGCTGAGTCTTTCTGAAATGAAAATTACTCCACATAAGTGTGCACATGAGCACACACACACGCACACACATGAGCCGTTGTTGAGTGAAACTGGAAGGAAGCAAATTCAGTGTTGTGGACTTAGCAACTCCATTTATTTGTTTAAGTTTCCTGGGAGAAAAGACTAGAAAAACCTTCTCTAATTCCCGAACTACATGCAGCTCCCCTTTCCTGACATTCCCACAATTGTAATTATTTGTTTAACGTCTTTCTCCCTCCCTAGACTGTGAAATTTACATAGGCAGAGCCCATGACAGCTCTGTTTGCTGCTGGATCTTTAGTGTCTGAAACAGTGTCTGGACATAAAGTAGGAGATCAATAAATACTGAATGAGTGAAATGAATGGGTGAGCGTGTGTGTGTGTTCACCTTACTGCCAAGTTCCTACGTGAAGCCTTGCCTCAGAGGCTCCGGGCAGCCTTACCAATAATCAAAGGAACAATGCTTTAGTTTGTTGTGGGATTTTTTTCTTTTTTTCAAAAGTCTTATTATAGAAATTGTCACGTAAAGTTGATTCACCTGTCTCTGACTCTCTCTCTTTCCATCTTTCCTTAATTTATTATCGAGAGATAGTAATTCTTCTTTTCCACTTGTTTCTCAAATCTTCCCTCTCCTCTCCACTCCCACTGTTTCTAAGTGGACTTTCTTGCTTTACCTAAGGATCATGATAAGAGTTTTCAAACCAGCCCTGCCTCCCTCATTCGTGTTAGCATGAGATTAGTCATCCTAAAATCTCAACATTACCGTATAACTCTCCTGCCCAAAAAAATGCCAGTGCTGCCCTCTTTCTACAGAATGATGTCTGAACACCTCAGCACAGCATTCACGGCCCTCTGTCTATGAATCACTACTTCCTTTTCCTTATTATCTCTTACCACTCCACAATAGTTATCTCTTTCCTTGAACAAGGCAATATTCTGGGGGACACTACATATTTTGTGGGGCCCAGTGCAAAATGACAATGTGGGGCCCTTTGTTTAAAAAAGATTAAAATTTCAGATGGTGACAGCATGGCATTAAACCAAACACATTGCCCTCTGACCATGGGACTCTGACAGCATAAGTCATATGCTCGTGAAGGTGGCCCTGGCCAGGGCATGCCATGTCTATTCCACATTCAAGTTCTTACGTATGTTCTTCCCTTGGTCAAGAATGCCCTTTACCAACTGTTTCACCCATGTGATTCCCCTTGGAAATGTAAAGGTCCAGTTCTTCCACCCTGGGCGGGTCTTCTATGAATATGTATTCTCTAATCACCTGTTGCATAACACAATTTATCTAACTCAAGTGTGTATGTCTTCTCTTTCCCGCTGCATTATTCATGCCTTGCTTTGTATCATCCTCAATGTGTAGAGATGCCTCAGCAAACAGCAGGAAATTTTTAAATACTTTTCGAGAGGCTAAATTGGTAAATAAATGCATGAATGCATGATCACCAGTTTGGCCTGGTGATCCTAAAGATTTCTGTGGGATTCACAAAAGTAATAGCTCTTATAGTTCATATTTCCCTCTAGAGGATCACTTTAGGACCCTGCATTTCACATCTGACTTCTTAGAACTCTTGATGGGGTCCTGCTTTGCAATCTTGCAGCCCTTTCCTGCACTTTGAACATAATACTAAGAACAAGAAATATTGTAATCTCATGGGGAAAACTCCAGAGATTAAGAAAAATCTCAGAGGCCTGAATTTGGAGACACACAAAGAAAGACCCTGGTCACAAATGAAGCCAAGTGTCATGAAATGTTAGCACTCCAAGGAGCCTCCAAGTTCATCAGTTCATTTTTCTTGTTTTACGAAGGAGGAAACTGAAGTCTGGAAAGGTGAAGGGTCTTGACCAAGGTCACATAGCTAATTAACGAGAAGAACAGGGCCTTGTCTTCTGAACTCTTGTGTGACTAGCAGGGGACATCTGCTGATGTATTGTGGCAGACAGAACTTCAGGAGACCTTTTAATCACTACTCATAGGTGTTTGCCTAGGTGCAAAGCATAAATTGAATACATACGCAGGTTTTTTTTTTTCAAATAGAATTCACTTTGGTTTTCTACAAAATTCTGAACTTTGGCATCTAACTATCCAATGTGTAAATTATAATAAGGATTTACACTTAGACCTAGGGCTTATTACATATGTAGAACGTGGAAAAAGTATAGAACAGTGAGAATATAAGCAGCATTATGGGTTTGATGGAATGACTGCTCTTGTGGTTACTAAGGGGTGCTGGTTGCTAGGCAGGGTATAAAAGATTCTAATAGTAGCCAAGAGTTCATTGCAAGAAGATGCTGCAGAAGTAGTGAAAGCCCGCCACCATCTGCTGATGTAAAGGGAGGCTTCCCTCTGTTGCTGTTGCTAAGGAACCTGGGCTTGGTCTTCTACTGGAATCGGGCACTTTCCTGTGCTCTCCAGGCTTCACTCTCCCTCAAGGAGTGTTCAAGAGCCAGGATGGGCTGGGGGAACAGGGTTATGTTGCTACAGTGGCACCATCATCTACCCAACCCTGGATCCTGGATAAAACCACTCCCATCTGTTCCTAAGCAATATCTCTTAGAAGATTTGAGATTTTTTAGATTGAAATCATAAAAATAAAATATTTAAGTTGGAAGGGATCTGGGGATCATCCAATCCAATGATTTTCAAACTCTGCTAAACGGGACTCTGACATTTCAGGAGAAGTTCTGCCTTTATTGCTCACCCTTGTGCTATTTTTTTTCCTTTCATGTAATATTTCAGTTAAGAAATGTTTTCAGTGCTTAAAAAAAAGTTTAAAAGTACATAATTCTAACTTACTTCTTCTCGTGGATAAGGAGGCTGGAGCCCAGAGACATGATTTTTTTATATGATTATCTTGAATATTGGAAGAAGAATGTGTTATTTTGAATGTTTTGTTGGAAGAAGACATTTAGGTTCATTTAGTAAGATTTGGGGAGTTATTTTTACCTTCTCCATCATCAAGGCAGAGCCATTCCTGGGGGGACTAGAATCCATGGAATATTAGAAGAAAGAGAAGAAGATGACTCTGTGGATAATGAATATATGGTTAGTACAGTGAACACACATCTCTTATGTTCTCTATCAGTCACCATTTGTTTGGTAATTTTACATTTACTTCTCCCCCAAAAGATTATTTACTAAATATATAATAAACATATATTATTTTATGACTTTGGTAATGTTTAAATACACATTAATTTATAATTCAGAAAGAATATCTTGTTCAACCATACATTCTGGTGTTCCTTTAGAAATAGAACCATTCTTAGAGGCTGTAGAGGTTGTGGCAAGTAGGCTGCACAGAGATCAAAGGCCAAGTGAGGCTAAGGGGAATTTGCTTAAGAAAAATGTAGGATTTGATAGGGGAAAAAAAAAAAAAACCCAAAACGTTTGAGTGGAGGGGCGATAGAACAGAAAATCAGTTAAATATGATGTTCTTAAGAAGGCAGTGAGGGGCCGGCTGCGTGGCCGAGTGGTTAAGTTCGTGCGCTCCGCTGCGGCGGCCCAGGGTTTGGATCCTGGGCGCGGACATGGCACCGCTAGTCAGGCCACGTTGAGGCGGCGTCCCACATCCCACAACTAGAAGGACCTGCAACTAAGATATACAACTGTGTATAGCGGGGTGGTTTGGGGAGATAAAGCAGAAAAAAAAAAAAAAAAGATTGGCAACAGTTGTTAGCCCAGGTGCCAATCTTTCAAACAATAAAAAGGCAGTGTATCCATGGCAAAATGGGAATGTAATGAGTAAGGATGATGCTCTTAGCAATGATGATTTATTTGGATGGACCAAATAGAAGCTTAACATGCAGATCCTAGTAACTTCCTTGAGATTCTTTGGATGATGAAACTTCGTGTGCCCATGTAATATTCTAGATGGAAAATAATAAACAGAGCTGAAAATTGCCAAAGAGTTGGGAAACACTAAGATACCGAGTACTACTGTTTGGATACAATAATATTGCTAGAAGCACTGGAAAGTCTCCTCCACCCAATGGAGGAAAAGCAGCTGTTCTCCACCTTGAGTGACAGTAGGAGGGATTTCCAGGTTTCAGTTGGACCTTCCAGCTCTATCAGCACAGCCCAAACTGAAGTACAGATGGGTAACAACCCAGCTTCTTGGAGCAGGATTGATAGCGCACTGGCCCCAACTTTGCTGCTTCCAAATTGTCTAAACAGTTGAACAAATAGCCAGATTCATTCTGAAATTCTTACAGCAAATCTTTTGTGTAGAAGTACGTTTCTTTTCTCTTTTTATCTCTTTTCTTCTATTCTCTTTCTTTCTCCTCCCTCCCTTTCTTCCTTCCTTCTGTTCTTCCATCCATCCTTCCTTCCTTCCCTCTCTCCCTCCCCTCTTTCTATCTACCTTTCTTTCTTTTTTCCTTTTTTTAGAATTAGAATTACCTCTACCTTGGACCCAGGGAGACAGCTCATGATGTGGCCGAAAGTATAGCCTTATAAATCCAGAGTTCTGCCAGGACACTTGGCCTATCTCTTGTTTCACTCCTGGAACAGGACCTGGTGTGCCCCTGCCTTAACACATCTTTTATTTTCTATTAAATACATATGAATTAATAGCCATCATTGGAACAGATATTCATACACACACAAATATTCTTCTTGCAGTAAAAAAATTAAACCTTTGTCCTACTCTCATTCTTTTTAACCTCTCCCCCATCTTTCTACCTTTCCCCCATCCTTGCTTTCTCTTCTTTTGTCTGCTTGACTTTCCCCTAAAATCCTCAGTACATTCAGAACTGATTCATACTCAGATTTCATTGGATTTAACTTTCCCTACCTGATGAATGTAAATATTCATATGAACACATGGCACTACTGTCTTCATTTGATACATTGCCTCTGTTGTTGGTGTGGGTAGAAGCTACTTTCTACTGTTTGGGTCCCTTGAAACATTGTAATTACTTGGAAATCATTCTGAAGGCTGGGTTTGGGGAATCTAAACTAGGATTGTGTAACTGGGGAGTTCGAGGTATCCCAAGTTTGACTCCCACACCCTAAAAAGTGCATACGTAAGTCAAGGACAAGCCCAGCCTGCCACCAAACAAAACAAAATATTGAGGTCAGAATATAAAGAATGAGTATAAACAGATTCGAGTTCAGATAAGTATGACAAACATGCTACCTAAAATCTATTTGATATAGAAATTAATTATGTTAGAATAACTAGTTAACAATTTCAAAAAGTAGTTAGATCCTTTTCTAATACTTTATACTAAAATTAATTCATTGCAAAGCCAAATGCAAAAACCAAAGCCGTAAAAATAGAAGAACATTTAAGTGGATGTATATTCTGGATATCAAGAAGATCTTTCTAAGTATACACCAAAGATAGAAATCATAAGAGAGTTTTTAAAAGAATTGCATATAGAAATGTTAAATGCCAAAAACATCACAAACACAATTCAATGGCAAACTAAAAACCAGGGGAAATTACAACCTAGATGGCTACATTTAATGTGCTTCAAATATAAATAGCTCTCCCAAATCGGTAAGAAAAAGAAAATCCCAATGGAAAAATTTACAAAGAATGTTATCAGGGAATTTGCAAAAGAAAAGATACTGATAGTCAACAAATCTATGAAAACATGTTTGACTCATTAAAAAGTATAATGAGATACCATTATTACTTATGAAATTAGCAAGGCTGTTTGCTTCTTTAATAGCATTATCCATTGTTAATATGGGCAGGCGTAGTGAAATGGAGACTTTCCAACAGACCTAGGAGGAAGACAAAATGACACCTCGTTTCTGGAGGAAAAAAAAATTAAATGTACAATAAAAGAGGATTCATTAAGCAGATGTTGGAACCTGATGAAATACTCTGTAGCCATTAAAAATGAAGTCTACGTATATACTCACACAAAAAGTAACGAGATATTGCCAGTGAAAAATCAAAGCACAAAACGGTATTAAAACGTGGTCTCATTTTTGCACATAATATGTTCGCTTATTTCTATTTCTCAAACCTACTTTTCCCTCAGAATTTCCTGGAATACTTGTTAAAATATATTTCTAATATGCCCCAGACCTGCTGGACTATAGTCTCCAGGAAAGGGACCCAGAAAATAGATGTTTTTTGTCAGACCCCAGGTGATGCTGAATATCAGGCAAATTGGGGATATCCTGATCTAATGTAATCTAGTCTAATCTCTTCTTTGGGTTTGTATTGAAACTGAGATTCAGAGAGATTCTGGGACCTGGATAAAGTCACAACTATGTAGTAGCAGAATGGGGTCTAGAATTACGTGTACTGGATTCCAGATGAATGATCACTTTCTAGAACACCAAGTTTATTCAAACCGATATTCTTAAATTAAACTCTCATCAATCTCCTATTCCTTCAGTCAGACAGGTAACAGAACTTTTCTTCAACTCCATTGTTTCATATTCAGTAATGATCTTTCTTTGTTGATGGCAAATGGAAAGTTTTCCATTTCCACCGTTCCCTAGCAATGTGACATTTTCAAACAGTAGCACAAAACTCTTTAAATAGAAAAGATCCATTTCCACTCTATCGTGACTCAGTAACAGCCACAGGATTCTTCTCAAACTTTCCTTAAAATGTCATCTTTGGGCTGGACTCAAGAGGAACATTTCAGCCAAGGAGACGCATTTTCCACTCTGTCAGGAATGAGCGAGTATGGGGTTGGAACATAAAGTGTTTTGCAATCCTCAGAAAAGCAATACTTCTCACCAAAACCATGGCAACAACTCTGTGTGATGCCGTCAGAGTCTGGCATCGTTCAGGAGCCTCATCCTAATCGGAGACTGGGCTGGGCCCATCACCTATATAGGTGAACAGTCCCCCAGCTGCGGGTTGTCTCCAGAAAGAGAATGGTACCTTACATGATTGTTGCTATGGAGACACTGTGGGCAGTGATGCTGAGCTGAGGGTCCTTTATGTTGAGTTATCTAGGAAGCAGGGAGCATGAAACACACCTTATGTTCTAGTAGCTCCTGATTCTTCATTTGAAGGAATCCCCCCAAATAGGGGAAATGCATTAAAATATAAGGCAAAACATGGCGAAAGTTACTGTATCATCCATATCATTCCATTTGGAATTTGCGCCCAAATTTTAGAGGCAAAATTTTAGAGTCCAAAGTCATGGCTTTGAAATTCACTTCCCTCACTTCATAACTCTACGGCTTTGAATGAGCTATTTATGCTCTCTGGGCTTTGTGAGCTGTAACGTGGGGATAATAATTCATACTCCTACAGGATTAGTGGGAGATTTCAATGAGATTTATATAAAAGCCTCTATACCACAGACTGGCACTTTTCAGTTCTATCAGTGCCAGAGAAACAGGGAGAAGAAATGAAAGAAGTGAACGGGAAGATGAAAGAGCTGATCTGTGAGGAGCTAATGGCTCAGCTTCTTCTGTTCGCCCCTTTGCCTGTCTTCTGCTTTTCCCACTTCACTCTATGCATCGCTTAACCACTGTGTCTTTAGTCCCCTCTTCCTACAAGATTCCTACAAATTCCTCTTTCCAATTTGCACCTCCTCTGCCCAGAAACTGGCAGCCATGGGCATGGCCAAAGTTTAAGGCAGCAATGACTTTTTAAAAGTTACGTGTCAGTGCTCCCACTACAACATAAGGCTCTCTTTTCTTCTTCAGATTCTATAACCAGAACCAAACAGGTGGGGTTTTTTTCTGAAGCAACCATGATCGATATAAAATAGAAGGGTATTTGATAGCCTTATTTAGTTTAGAAAGTGATTAGCTCCATCCCAATAACCCTGTGAAATTGGTTATTATGATTTATTATTAATGTCAATGTGATTACCATATACAGATGAGAAGGCTAGGACTCATAGAAAAGTGACTTGCCTAAGGTTACACAGCTTGGTGGAGTCACAACTGAGTCGATGTTTTTCATTCCCAACATCCTTGCTGCCTCCGTCGTGCTGCCTCCCTTCTGCATCCAGAAAGGTCTGCTCACCAGCTCTGGGCATGTGGCAGAGCTGGCTGTCTGTGTGATAAGAGAAATCTCACAATGTCCATCAATTCTGATATTTCCTGCCTCTTCAACCTGAAACTCCCAAGAAACCTACACAGATGCACCTGGCCTCGCTCTTCTGGGTGGCTCTACTTCCTCTCCTGGGCACAGGCAAGTGACATGCCTGCTTGCACCCCAGTGGCGTGTAGAGATGTTCCAGCTCCCATTGTTGATTTCGGTACTCAGTCCCAGCCCAAGCTGCATGTAGGGAGCCTATTCCTAGTCCAGAAATTTCTGTATATTCTTTAATACTCATTAAACAAGGGGCGGCTTCTCTGCCTGGATAGGATTTATACCTATGGTTATAGAATATTATAGGAACACATTCCGTCTCCTTTTAGGGAGGTAGATGCTTAGGGCGGTGGTGGAACTTGCTCCTCTGGTCCTGAAATTCATTTGGGGGGGGAAAAATAGGCTTGAGTAGTCAAGAAGCATTTATTTTAAAAACTGGTAATATAAGATTCTTCCTATCAGACATGAAAATCTATTATAAGTCTAGAATAATTTAAATAGTGCAGTACTGGGACAAGAATAGCCAGACAGATGAGCAAATCAGAATCAGGAGCCCAGGACTTCTGAGTAAAGAAGGAACTTGGGTGCAAACGTATGACTCCCGATTCTGATGGCAATGGCCAAAGAATGCAAAAACAGAGGAAAAGAATTGCTTTGGTTCTGGAAACTAAGAAAGACTGACACCCAAATACCAGAACCATAAGAGAACATATTGGGTTGGGATGACATGGAAAGGACACCAAGAATTCACTTCCCAAAGATAACCAGATCTTCACCTCCCAAAGATAACCAGATGGCCTCAAAGGGAATGAAGAGAAACTCCATGAACATCTGTAATTTGTAGATGGTTAGAACTGTGAGTCCGGGGGAAGGCATGAGCAAAAAGCCAGCCTCTGCTCAGAGTATTTTTAGCTACGGTGGATCAGTGGAGGTTTGCCAGGAGCTCTGGGGACACAAAGGGCCACAGCAAGCTGAAAGCAGGGAGGGAGGTGCTGCTCAGCAAAGCACAGAAAGACAGGGAAGGAGGCCGGGCAATAGCTGAGGAAAGCTGTGCCCAGCAGGAAAGCCTCCTTGACCAAACGCAAGGTTTCTGCCGAAAGCATCAGAGCTCTCCTTGTGTGGGGGAAGCAGCCACAGAAAGGGATGTGGTCATCCAAGCTCCACCTCTAGCATCGGAGCTTTGCCAAACCTAGAGAAGAAGCCACCCAGGGACACGTTCCACTGCCAAGATCGTTCTGGCCTTGGCCCTCTGGCCACTCTCTCTTGGCTTGGAGCACTGAACTGGCAGCCAAGCCACCAGCTTCAGTGAAGAGAAGGATTACAGCAGCATCCAAGTGATAAGAGCAGCAAGGCCAAGGGCAGTGGGCAACCCTGCGACACTTTACCAGTGACGAGAAAATCAGAACAACCTTTCAGGAGAGTTGTTTGCCTTACGTGTGAAAGCCATCAACTTTGACATTTCCTGTAGCCAAATAATTCCACTTCCAGGAATGTATCCTAAAGTAATATTGAGGATGTGGCCCAAAATTAACACAAAGATTGTCCACTGCTGGGTTTTGTGTTTTTTTTCTGAAGGAGATTAGCCCTGAGCTAACTGCTGCCAATCCTCCTCTTTTTGCTGAGGAAGACTGGCCCTAAGCTAACATCCATGCCCATCTTCCTCTACTTTATATGTGGGATGCCTACCACAGCATGGCTTGTCAAGCGGCGCCATGTCCACACCTGGGATTCGAACCAGTGAACCCTGGGCCGCCAAAGCAGAACATGAGCACTTAACCACTGGGCCAGGCCCCCCTACTGCTGTTTTTCATAGTAAAATGTTGGAAACTAAATACCAAATAATGGGAATTTGGTTCAATAACTCATAGAATAACCAAAAAATAAAATACTTTGCAGCTACTAAAATAGTATGTTTTGAAGAGTATGAAATGATATGAGAATATATTTGTGATATATTACTAATAAAAAGCAGCTAGTGAAGGAAAACTTATGTGCTCTGACATGAATATGTAGGACAAGGGACCTCAAGTACATGAATCAAATATTAATAATAGTTATCTCCAGGTCAGGGGTAAAGTATTTTTCTTCCTGGCAGCTTTTCTACATTTTGCAGTGTTTCCACATTGGGAACCTATTGATTTTGCTTTCCGCTTCTCTATCCCTTTGTGTTACATCTAAGAGAACAGCTCAGTTCAGTCCTCTGGCTTACTAATTCATTTTTAACTATATTCACTCTGATATTCAGCAATCCATTTGAGTTTATTTAATGAACTAAATTTTACTTTGATCTTTGTTTTTTAAATTTTTTTTAATTGTAGTAAAACACACATAATGTCAAATTTATCTTCTTAACCATTTTTAAGTGTACAGTTCAGTGGCATTAAATACATTCACATTTTTGTGCAACTATGATCACCATCCATCTTCAGATCTTTTTCATCTTGCAAAACTGAAACTCAATACCCATTAAAACAGTAACTCTCCATTCTTTCATCCCCTCATCCCCTGGCAACCACCATTCTATTCTCTGTCTCTATAAATTTGACTACTCTAGATACCTCATAAGTGGACTCATACAATATTTGTCCTTTTGAGACTAGTTTATTTTACTTAGCATAATGTCCTCAAGCTTCATCCATGTTGTAGCATGTGTCAGAATTTCCTTCCTTTTTAAGGCTGATTACTATTCTATTGTACGTATATGCCACATTTTGTTTATCCCTTCATCCGTCAATGGACACTCGGGTTACTCCCACCTTTCGATTATTGTGAATGATGAACATGGGTATACAACTATCTCTCCAAGTCTTTGCTTTTTTCTTCTTTAGGATATATACTCAGAAGTGGGATTGCTGGATCATATGATAGCTATATTTTTAATTTTTTGAGGAGCCACCATACTGTTTTCCATAGCAACTGCACCATTTTACATTCCCACCAACAGTGCACAAGGGTTCCAATTTCTCCACATCCTCACTGCAAAACTTCTTTTCTTTTTTTTTTTTAATAATAGCCATCCTAATGGATGTGAGATGGTTATTTAATTTTATTTTTAACTAATGAAAATTCTCTTGCCTCTCTCTGAGAAAGAACTGTTCCCATGTGTTCACACTGTTACCTTGGGTATACGTTCTTTCATTGTGAGTTTGGAGTCTTTCTTTCATAGTGCTGACGTCTGTCTCAGGTGAAGTGAGTCTCGATCGTACCCTCACATTGTACCTTTGTGGAGACCTGTTAGACTGTCTGATGTACAGATGAGCACAGTCTGTGGGGAAAAGACATGTTGCTAACACTTGTGCTTTGATCTGATTTCAGGGATTCAGAGAGGGGCACAGGATGACCAGTAGCTAGTTTCAGCCAATGAAGGGTTCCCCTTAGGTATTGCCAACAATGTGGAGCCCACCTCTGTGTCTCCCAAGGTGCCATATTTGCTGCTGCCATCTGGAGACAGACAGTTGCATCCCCCATAACCAATTCCTGGTCTAATATGGGGAATGGTGCTGGACATGGTAGAGACTGACCTCTTGCTTTGTTACCCCAACTAAAACTCTGTTAGACTGAGCCTTAAATCCCCTCCTCCTCCAGAGCAAGGAGGATTCTTGGCATGGCTTTCAATCACTCATTTGCATATGTCTTGGGATGTAGTTTTCCAATCCAATCAATCCCATATTCTTTTCATCTCATAGATTACTTGTACTTCCAATCCACTGAGGAATCCCTGTCTTTTTTTCCTGTGTATAGATTTTTTTAAATTGTCTTTTTTAAACTATCATTTCTGTTATTTATAGGAGTCTGGTGTGTACTCAGTCTGCCATTTTGAAACAGAAAACCTTTACTACTTTTACTGCTAAGAATAAAGAAAAAGATAGGAAGTATAATTAGATCTAAGTACCTAGAAACAGGTCACAGCTTATATTAGAACTTTAATAAATGCCAAAGGCAACATTACAAATCAGTGAGCAAAGGAAAATTCTTTAATAAATGGCAGACATATATATAGTTTGCCAACTATTGGGAATAAATTAAAGTTATGGTTAGCCTCAAACCGTATACCAAATTCCACATGTGGGGATATATATTTTTCTCTTCCCTCATATCACCATATTCTCCCAATTCTTTTGTTCAAATTTTTTTTCATATTTTTCTCTTCGATTTTCACTTCTATTGCCTTAATAAAACTAAACCTAAGTCAAAATAGCTTATGTCTAAAGAACTGAAACAGTTTTCAAAATGGTTGAGTCTAGCAGTGGGATAGCTCTGTGAACTTTATCCTTTGCTGGATTGAGATCTATGATATTGAAATACAAAATAATTGAGGATTCTTATCTACTAAAGGTGTAATATGTAGAATATGAAAGTTATCTGATGGGGAACTTGGAAAATAACTTATTCCAATCACAACATTTTGATAGAATTCACCAGCGAAACCATCTGGGTTCGGAGTTTTTTGTTTTTGTTTCTGTTTTTTGGCAAGGGGAGTGGGTTTCTGGTAATCAAAGCAATTATTTATTAAATATAGCACTATTCAGATTTATATTTCTTTTCATATAAATTTTGATAAGTTGTAGTTTTCAAGAAATTTGTCCATTTTATCTAAGTTGTCGAATTTATTGGCACAAATTTGTTAATGATATTCTCCTGTTATCCTTTTTAATATCTACGGTCTGCAGTAATAACCCATTTTTTTATTCGTGGTATTAGGTCATTGATTTCAAATTTCTCCTTATCTATCATAAGCACTTAAAACTTTGTTTCCCTCTAAGCACTGCTTTACCTGTTTTGCATAAATTGTAATATATTATATATTTATTATCATTCAGTTCAAAATATTTCTGATTCTACTTGTGATGTCTATGTTGACCCATGAATTATTTAGAAGTGTATTGCCAAATATTTTCCTAAGTAGCATATTGCTTTCAATTTCTGATTGATTCCAATATGATCATAAAACATATTCTGAGTTCCATTCTATTCAAAAATTTTATTGAAACTTGTTGTATGGCCTAGTACAGCTTGGTGAGTATACCACATGCACTTGACAAGAATGTTTGTTCCACAGTTATTGGGTGAAATTTATCCACCATGGGTGATCCTGCTGGTGTTAAGAAATTCCAGTGACACAGCTTTCAGCATCACAGCAACATGCAGCTGCCACAGTATGACAACTGACAGATGGGTGGTGTGGTTCTTTAACTGGAAAATGAACGCATGCCGAGGCAGAGAGAGCACCAAATCTTAACCACTAGACCACCGGGTCTGGCTGTGGAGCCCTATAAAAATCAATTAAATAAAGATGATTGACATTGTTGTTCAAATCCCCTATGTCATTAGTGATTTTTTTATCTAGTTCTATCAGATGTTGGGAGAAGGATCTTAAAATCTGCTAGTATGATTTTGAGATTATTTATGCCTTTAATTCTGTCAATTTTTGTTTCCAGTATTTGGAGGCTCTTATTAGATGCCTATGCATTTATAATGCCTAGGTCTTCCTGATGAATTGTCCCTTTTAAAATTATGAAATCTCCCTTCTTTATCTCTGGTAATACTCTAACTCAAAGACAAGTTTATTTCATGTTGATATAGCCATTCCAGCTTTCTTATGCTTACCATTTGTATGGTATATCTTTATTCCATCTATTTGCTTTTAACCAGTCTGAGTCTTTATATATGTACTGTGTCTCTTGTAGACAGCATATAATTGAATATTGCTTTTTTTATCCCTTCCAATAATCTCTGCCTTTTAATTTGAGTGTTTAGACCATTTATACTTAAGGTAATTATTGATGTTTTCAGATTTAGATCTACCATTTTATTATTTGTTTACTGTTCGTCCCTCTACTTTTTGTTTCTATATTCTCCATTTCTTGCCCTTTTTGGGTATTATCTGAAAATTTTTTGACATTCCATTTTAATTTATTGGTGTTTTTAGCTATACCTCTTTGTATTTTTATTTATTAGTTGCTCTAGGGAATATAATATACATCAGTAATATTTCACAATCTACATCTAGTTAATATTATGCCACTGAATGTCAAGTGTAGAAACTTTGCAGTCATAAAGGGCCCCTTATGTTATAGTTGTTGTCTGTATTGCATCCACATGCCAGTGTTATAATTTTTCTCTGAATAGCTATATGTATTTTTTAAAACTTAAGAAGAAAAAGAAAAATCTTTAATACTTACCCAGATATTTATCATTTCTGATCCTTTTTAGTCATTCCTAAATGTTCGGTGCCCTCTGATATCGTATCCCTTCAACCTGAAGAATTTCCTTACGCATTTCTTGTAGTGAAGTCTGCTGCCAACAAATTATCTTATTCTTTCTTTACCTGAACATATCTTTATCTCACCTTTATTCTGAGAGGACGTATTTTATTCTGGATTGACAGGTTTTTTGTTTTGTGCTGTGATGTGTTTTTGTTTTTGTTTTACCTTCTGGCTTCCATGGTTTCCGATAAGAAGTCTGTGGTTATTTGAATCAATGTTTCCCTTTATATAATATGTTGCTTTTCCCTGGCTACTTCCAAGATTTTCTCTTTACCTTTTGTTTTCAGCTTTTGGATTATGATGTATCTAAATGTGGGTTTCTGTGAATATGTCCAGTTTGGAGTTTGTTGAACTTTTTGAATCTGTAAATTTTTGTCTTTCACCAAGTTTGGGAAGTTTTGGGCCGTTATTTATTTCTCTCCTCTCTTTCTGGGACTCTAATTGACTGATGTTAGACTTTGTGATATTGTGGCACAGGGCCCTGCGACTCTTGTCAGGTTTTTTCATCATTTTTCTCTCTCTTCTTCAGTTTGATCTATCTTCAAGTTTATCAATCATTCCTCTGATATTCATTTTTCTATTAACTTCATTCCGTGAATTTTTATTTTCAGATGTTCTAGTTTAAGTTGTAACATTTGCATTTGGTTTCTTCCTATGTGTGCTATTTTGCTGCTGAGATTCCTATCTTTTCATTCATTTCAAGTCTGTTTTCTTTTACTTCATTGCGCATAGTTGAAAATAATGACTTTAAGGTTCTTTCTGATAATTCCAACATCTGTGTCACCTCAAGGGTAGCATCAGTTAATTGTCTTTTCCATTTAGAATGAGTCACATTTTTCTAGTGCTTTGTGTGTAAAGCAATTTTGGAGTCTCTCCTGAACATTACAAGTCTTATGTTACATAGACTCTGAGTTCTTTTACAGTTCTCTGAAGAATGCTCATGTTTTTTGTTTTAGTACACAGTTAACCCAGGTAGATTCAAATTTGAAGCTCTCTCTTACCTATATGCACAGAGGTTAAAATTTCAGTTTTATTTTAAACCTTTGCTGTGCTGCTTTGAGTCTGTCCCATAGAAACATCATTAAGGGATCAACCTGAAACTTGTGGGGGTTCATACACAGAGTTAAGGGGTTGCTTCCTTTTCCAGCTCTCTCCCTTGTGTGATTCCCCCTCAGTCGCTGTTGGTCAGCCATGGTATCTGAGTACCTTTCCCTGAGTTCTCTGGCCAGAAAGATGACTACATTGTCTCTTGGAATTTTAGTCGCCCGTGACCCACCACTTCATGACTACAGGTCACCCTCAATTTTCCCCCAAGTGAGAAACTCACCCACATGCAAGTCACTTCTCCAAGTTTCAACTCTCCTCTACAATCTGCCTGATCTTGTTTACTATTCAGATTCCTCAGGTAGTTATTTTTATATTTTGTTCAGAGTTTACAGTTTTTATTAGTGTGAGGGTTTGTCTGAAGGAGGGCTTAAATAACAAACTCTCATATCGTTTTCATTTATTCACAAAGTAAAATAATTTAGTCCTCTTTGTTGTCCAGTCAGAACATGGAGTCATATGAGGTTATTCAATGAAGCACAGTCTAGCAACCAAAAGTAATTAAAAGCATTTCAACAACATTGGTCTCTCCCAAAGAAGATTGGTGAGAATTCAATTCAGAACCCATGGCAACACTTTTTAAAATTATCTTTCTCCATTACTCTGTCACTTTGTCTTATGACTGCATTTTCCCTGAAGCCTCACTCTGAGATACTAAATAAACTTGAAAATCAGCCCACATAGCCTTTTCATTTTTGTGCCTCTTCCCTCCGTTCTAATTTTCTTTTCATAAAAGCAGTTCTTGTTATCTCTTTTCATTTTAAGCTGATTAAACTAATCTCTCTCTTTGCAAACTTCTGCTCTTTTTATCCTTATTCTGAGCAACTTAAACTCAGGAACCGAGATGGCAAACTTAGAATCTCCCTGAGAAAGAGAAATGTCCATGAGGAAGAGACTAAATGTCCAAAGATAGAATTTTCTTAAGGGGAGAGGGTGAGGAGAAGGAGAAAATCACAAATACAACACTCATAATTTAATATATATATATTTTTTTCTTCTTATACATATGTAAATATATGTTATATATAATCTATTTGTGCTAAGGACAGTAACATATTTTTATAATATATAGTTTTGACAATTTACAATGTTTTAATTTTTCTAGCAAAAAATGACTCCAATAGCCCTTCTTTGAATTTCCAGATGGATTCCAGATTCTCATAATACTACCATTTATTGATGGCCAGGCACTCTGCTAAGCCACTTGCATACATTGTTTTATCAAACTTTATAGCAATCTTGCAAGGTAGACATAGTTCCAATTTACAAATGAGGAAACTGTGGGTCAGAGAGGTTAAGCAACTTGCCCAGATTTACTCACCTCTGGAGGGGATAGAGATAGGACTTGAACCCAGGTGAGACTCCAAAGCCTATGCTTTCTTCACTCTCTCTCGCCTTTCGAAATCAGGGGCAAATTTCTAGCAGAGTTTGATGGTCTTCATCTCCCAAGTGTTATAGCAGGCAGAGAGAGAGAGCATGGTGGTGTAAAAATAACATTCACTTCAAAGAGGAGACAAGGGCTCGAATCCTAGGTTGTTACCTCCTTGCTGCAAAACCCTGCAACCGCCTCAGCTCCTCTCCACCTTCTTTCTCTCTGTCTACTATGGAAATAAAAATGTACTTCACACAAACTTTCCAGACTGTTCTAGAAATAAAATAAGAAGTGCTGTGTAAAAAAAGTATGATGCAAATGTAAGCAATTCTAACTATACTTAGCCCAACTCACAACTAACCCTTCCTTTTCTAAGTTTTGCAGTTACGACTTCAACAGAGAAGGACCCAGGAACAACTGGCTAACCAAGGCATAATACCACGTGAGTAGCTGCATCTCTTATTGGCTGATATTTACCCATGGGACCATGCGATTTGGGAGCTGGAAAGCACCTCAGAGGTCATTTAGTCTAAGCCCATGTATCAGTCTCCTGAGATCCTCATGGAATCTGTGTGAGCAGAAATCCCAGACTTTGAATGCTTTGCCCCAAATGCTACTCACCTGCAAGTGCTTCCCTTTAATGATATAGGTTGTACTTAAACTTCCAAAGTGGTGGGTTTGTTTTTAGGGTAAACATAATTTACTATGGGCATCCCTTGCCCTCTCCTACTTTTGGCATTGGATATTATCTCTATTCATTCCAGAAACATCAATCACATCACCTTTTTCTCACCTCCTGAGTTTCAGTCCTGTTTGGGGTACTTGAGTCCACAATTAGTTGAATATTGTCAAGTGCTTCCTTTCTGGAATACCAAATAGCAATATCATTCCGACATAAATAGTATAGTGTTGAATTATTGGCCATATTTTGGATCAGAAAAGAATTACCATATCTTTCAGAAGATATGTTTGAAATTTCCAATCAATTTAGCATTTAAAGCTAACTCTTGATTATCTATAGAAATAGGCAAAAGGGTGCCCTGGATGGATGAAGTCACAGTTGGAACTCCTTTAAGTTATACTTTCTAACTTCCTCCCCTGATGAAGTTTAGAAATGAAGATTCATAATGACTCTTGCAGAAATCCAGGTCCCTGTTGCGACTATTACCTGAGAGTTTAGTATCCAACAAGCAGAAGTTTGCCCTTGATAAATTGTCGGGCAGTTAATATTATTGGAGCCCTATGACCCAATTTCTAAAAATTTTGAGTATAGTCTGTGCTTCAGAGCCAGAACAAAACTAAGAATTTTTCAGGCCTTTTCTTTCGTAATTCAAAAATAGCTCTTGGTTAATGGCTAAGCACTACAAACAGTAAACAGCAGGTGACCTTAAAGTGGGATAATTTTTTAGAGATTTGCTAAGCACAAAAAAACACAGCTCACCCTGCAATTTAAAGGCTGCTTAAACAATAGGTACAACTATTATAAAAAACCAAAGGGGCAGGTTTGTGTGGCCTGTTTCATCTTAGCCCACTAGCGGAGGTGCTGAAAACACAGGAGAGACCAAAGGTCTGCAGATAAATGCATCTTCACTCAGAGCTGACCTGAATCCTTTTTCCTGAATCCTCTTGCAAATCTGTAGAATCTAATTTGGTTACCATTATCTAGAAGAATTATTCACTAAGAGTGGACTGTAGATAAGTGTAGATCCACCAGGATCCTCTCGGCAGACCACCGTCTACACCATGTGCCCTCAAGTATATAATGAGCACACTGATTTGAGTAGTAGGAAAATAATCCAGCCCCTCACTGGTGTTTCTTTCCCTCAATTCTGGAAAGGCAGATGGAACAGATAGACCCAGTGCCTTTCATCAGCTCAAGCTCTTCACAACTGATTCAAAGTTCTACTCATGAGCTTAAATACTCTGAACCTGGGTCTTGCAGCTGGTATTTGGATGATGGATGAGAATAAACTTGTTTTTTTGAGGTTTATGGGATTAAATCTCTGGGCATCAGTAAAAACACCCAATGAAGGTAGGAATGAACCCTACAATACATTTTTAAATAACATCTCTATGTAAGTTGTGTAAATTAAATGTCCATTTGTGGAGTAGGGCCCAATAGGAATATACTATTCTGTTCTCCAAGCTTTCCAGAATCCAGTAGAGTACTTGTTAATGAAATACTGCTTGACAGAAATTTTGCATCCATAGTCCATTGTATCATTAAGATAATTACTGGAAAAAAAAAGTCCTATGAGTAATGAAATGATTTTTCTTTCTAATTCAGCAAAATGATAAAGCTTAATTAAGCATCATCAGTTGTCCCTAGTCTTCAGCCAGCGCCTCTCAACCAGGCTCTCCAAGAGTATGGATTCTGCTGTGGAAAAATGTCAAAGCCACAGCAGGCCCACACTGCAGGCCCAGACAGACCTTGACTACTTAGCTCTTCTCGGAAAGCTCGACTCAGGATGAGTCTCTTAACTTGCTGAGAGATTAAGAGCAGAGATGGTTGGCATCTTCAACCCCATCAGAGACTAAACATGCAACTAAATGCAGCGCAGAGTGGCGTGTGCTTACTCAGGCAGCTAAGGAAACATGTATAACTGCAGCCAATTGGGAGAAGGAAAGAGGAACTGATAGTCTCGGAGTCCTTTCAGTTCAATCAAATTCAACAAATTTTATTATGAACCAGACTATATGCACAGTAGTGTGCCGGGTACTATAGGGACAACAATGAGCAAGACAGTCCTTTGGAGAGACTCAAGATTTTAGGGAAAAAGGTGAAAGAAATACACATAAGTATAATTCAAGGTGGAATTTGTTACATTCCACCAGAAGGCCTTTTATTTCTTCATTCTATTATTTGAATTTTTTGAAGCAGAAGGAAAGAAGAAAGGAGAAAGGAAGAGGGTAGAGTGGAGGGAAGAAAAGTCAATAGTCATTAGAGATCATCTCATTCCATGATTTTCAATTTTTTTAATTGTTAAAGATATCTTGTGTATATATGTACTGGCTGAAACAGGGTCAGGGGCCTCTGTCGCATTCACTCAGCCCCCCTCATCCTTCGTAGACGCCCTTGATTATCCACCCAGAGAGCTGGCTCTCTTCAAAATAGTTTGAAAACCCCTGACCCCATTCAAGCTCCATTGTCTTTAATGGTCGTGAAACTCAGGTTGAAGAGTCCCAAGAGATTTTCTCAGTGTCCCCAAGCCAGGTCCCAATGTAGTCCTATTTTCTGCAAATTTGAACTGTGAGATTTTAAATGTATGCACAATAAAACTGTTAATACAATCTCACTGTATCCGTAAATTTGGAATAATTGCAATTCTCTCCCCAAATTTTAAAACTTGTCATAAATTTATGCTAAATTGAAAGCTCACGTCCAAATGAATTGTTAATTGTCCTCGTGTTATCATTGTAGCGCACGACTGCCTTTAGCTGCTCAACAGAAACGCCTGT
Organism: Equus asinus; assembly: GCF_041296235.1. Lineage (NCBI taxonomy): Eukaryota > Metazoa > Chordata > Mammalia > Perissodactyla > Equidae > Equus > Equus asinus. Next base: position 7,359,925 of record NC_091802.1, on the reverse strand, counting down.
TATCCTTTGGCAGAATCAGTCTTGAGTTTTACATTAGGTTAAATTTCAAGGACATTGTCTATTGCAAAAAAATGTCCTCTCCTCCTGTTGTGACAGAGCTGAGGCTGGACCCCATGTGTCCTGATCCATGCATGGGGCTCTTTCCTCAAATATTCAAAAGGAATTACTTGAACTTTAAAAGCACTTACTTAAGTTTCTATCATCAAATATTTGTGGCCAAAAAATTCAGTTGGAATTTGGAAAATAAAAAATATATATGTGTGAAAATGCCCAGGGAAACCAATGGTTTTAATGAAATAACTTCAGGTTCTACATCATAATCTATGTGTCACCATGACCAAGAGTGACTGACAAATTCCACTGAGTTGGCTGTATGGCAGATCTCACTTCAACTGCACACCAAACTGATGATTAAATTATAAGGTTTCTCCCTTCACTGACTCCAATGAACTGAACCATGTGTAATTTTCAGTCAACTAGTGAAACTAGTCCAGGTGGATTGAATTTAATGCCTTCCTCCTTCTTGGCCATGCAGGTTTTGAAGTGCTGATGATTAACAAAGGGTCCACCGCAAACAGGGACAAATTCTCTTTTATAACCCCCTTAATCATTTCTCTTAAGCATTTACTTATTTCTTACTTGTATACATTATGGGTTTAGGATTGTCCCCTTCAGGTGCTTTGAATGAATTTAAAGGCAGTGTTGCTTGAATTTAGTCAAGAAAAGCAGGGTTGAGGCCAGCCCAGAACCCCTAGAACAACTTTAAACAGTGGAAAAAGGTTCTCAGGCCAGGAGCATGTGTCCAGGCCAGATTCTAACATTGCTTTCATATTTTTAATATCAATTGTGGAATTTACAATTTCAAAATAGTCATGAAATATCCTCTCGAAGTTAACTTAGAAACTTTAAGAATTTATTGTTTGGACTTCTCTCCAAAATCCCAAGTCTGAATATCAAAGTGAAGATTTCAAATTGCCTACTTTGCTGCCATCAACTAGAATTCAAAAGGATGGCATCACTGCCCCTCCCTTTCAGGCTCAAGGCTGCAAGACGACATCAAGGTTCTCCGTTTTCTCATGACTTCAGGACAGAGCCCAACCTCCTCCCCTTGTAGACCGAAGGGGCTTGGATCTGTTCAGCGTATCTCATGCAAGTTTTCTCCACTACAGTTCTTTTCCTTGGGCATCACTCTCCTGGGTAGAATCTTAAACACCACCATTGTATTCCAACCACTCCAGAAGCCTTAGTGCAGAAGGATGGTCAGCTACATGAATTAGATGTAATCGAGGGTCGTAGGGCAATTCAGTAGATATTTTGACCATCTGCTGTGAGGAAGGCCATACGGAACAGAGGAGTCAGACATGAATTCTGCTTCAAAGCAGTCACAGTGTAGATGGGGCCCCAAGTTGCCCCTGCTTAATTGTCCCCTTTAAAAATATTGAACAGCATCACACCACTACACGGGAGTGAGTTCTGGGAGGATTGAAGGAAAGAAGTTACTTTCTCTTTCCCTCTCCCTCTGCTGTTAAAGTGGGGCTAATATTTTATCGGAACCCAGGGGAAAGAGGAGGAACATTTAGCTTATTCTCCTGGAATATACAAAACGAGATTAGGGAACTGGAATGGACTGTGGAGGACCAGGGACCCAGAGAGGCTGTGACTTCTCCACAGAGACTCAGAGAAAGCCGCCGCTGGCCAGAGTGAAAGTCTGGGCAGCTTGGTTCCATGATCTGATCGATGTAAGTGAATTTAAAGATACGATGAGCTGTCTATGAATGGTGCTGCCTTTATTTGTTTTGCAGACTAATCCAAGCCACAGCAGCCACATACTTACTGCAAAGCCTTGGTAAATCCCTGAATTCTGTGATCCTTCTCCTGAATAGCAAGAAGAATGACTGGGGCAGCTCCTGTCCCCACACCACATGCAGCTTCTTGATAGTTTTGAGAAGTTGACTGGGCAAAGTCTTCTTCCTTTCCTCCGTGCATTCATCTGACTTGGCTTCTCCCTACAGCACCCTGCCACACACTCTTGGCTGTTTGAGCAGAACACGGCACAAGGGTTTTAATCTGTCTGCCTCTTCCCTTCTTTCTAACATCTCAAATTCAGAGATAGGAAAAGGCACCCTGGAATTTCAGGGCAAGCCCATTTGGGTCAACAATCATCAATTCCTCCTTCTTTCCACCCCTCCTCCTTCAATTTTCCAGTTCCTTGTTCCTTCGAAACTAGTAAACCAGTAAGTACAGGCACACTTTGCATTTGTCTTTCTTCTGAGAAATTCCAAAGTATTCACGTACGTTGCCTCAAATTCTCCAAGTGTGCAAGCCAGGCCTTAAATATTACAAAGCTACGTTGGGAAAGTGCGCTATTTGCAGACCGCCCCCGAGACTGTCATTTGGGTACTGAATAGGCAACGTATTGCCATCCTAGAGAGAGAATATAATTTCCAGAGTATTATCACTTACGCATAGCATGCACCCATTTGCTTGGAAGAAAAACATTCGTGATCCAATTTGTCTTTAAGAGTGAGACCGAGAGAGGACAAGCATTACTAAGTCCATTTTATACATGGGAAACTGAGAGCCCAGGAAGACTATCTCACTTGGTTAAGGTTATACCAAAAATAGATGGCAAATCGAAGACAGAGTCCACGTGGCTGGTTTCCAAATTTTAGTCACCCAAGACTTCTCTAATTATACCCCTCACTGCCATAGAGCCTATGTTTAAAATAGTTTTGTCTTCCCTCCAAGAACCCTACATTTAGGAATTATTAATCCATACATCTGTTTTTGATTAATTAATGGCATTTATGCTTACCAGCCAGTGCTGTTTGATCAGAATAACTATAACTATACCAAGTTGTTATCATCCTAGGCAGCAACAATGAAAAGTGACAGTTGCATTAGCCAAGCAGTGTTTCTCTGGGCAAACATAACCCTTTTTCTTCAGCTTTTTGAAATGCCAAATATCAGTCTTAGAAATCCGTTAGTCCCTTTTTGAATTCCTAGATTCCCAAGGACCCTAGATCAGGACCCACTGGTCTTGGACACTCCAGAGCAGTGATTCTCAAACTTGCACATCAAAATCACTGGGAGGGCTTGTTGAAGCACAAATCCCCAGGCCCCACCCCCAGCGAGTGGAATTCTGTGGGGTGGAGCCTGGGAATTGACGTTTCTGACAAGTTTCTAAGTGATGCTGAAGATGCTGGTCTGGGGGCCACACTTTGAGAACCACTGCTCCCGTTGCTACCCTAGGACACTGGCTCTTTGATTCTGCCTCTAGGACCTTATCCATAATACTCAAGGAGTTGGATTCTTCCCCTCCCAGCCTGGGAGTGAGCAACCCCATGAGAGAAGTCAGGCACAGCCCTGTCTCTGTGGCCAGCTGCACCAACACCAGACCCGCTACCCTGTGTTAGAGAGTCGGGTCCCTCCCCTTAACTGAGTTCTCAGTGGCCCCACAGCCTATTTTCTCCTTTTTCTGGCCTCCTCTTGGAGGCATGAGGTTAAAGTTGAGAGCAGGGGACTGTAGGAGGCCTGTTCTTATCTTGGGATCTTTTTTTGAGCTCTAAGTAAGCAAATATTTATACACACAGCTGACCCAAGTTAGCTGGAGCTGCACGGACAGAAATAGGAACAGCCCGTAACTGAATTCTGAGGCGAGAACATGAATTCCCTTGTGAGAAGAGATTAATCTTCCTCCAGGGGGAATAAGTTAGATGTGTGGCTGACTGAATTTACAACCATATTTTAATTTGAAATCACATGGACGTATTTTTTTTTAATTTAGAAATTCAAATTCCTTTTCAATCTTAAATGTCAATGTCCCTTAAATACAAAACTTTGCCATTTGATGCTGCCAGGGCTGGCAGCAAAGGAGGTCCTTTATGTATTTTCTAAAAAGCCAACCTTGGGGGTGAGGTGCATTATGGCTTTTGCTGGCCCTTAGGGAAAGTGGCTAAAACCCACATTCTTAGGAGTCAGAGAAAAGGCCAATGGCAATCACAGGACCACGGCAGGGTAGTTTTCCATTGTGACCTCAAGCCAATGCCCCATATAACATCTCTTAAGCCCTGAGGAGAATAGCATGTGGTAAAATGCAGTGTGTGGACCTCCTTGGCTTTCTTCCCAAGTTCTTGATAAATGAACAGGCCTTCTCCCACCCTGTGGTAGAAGTTTCCAGAAGACCTTTGTGCTTCTGGCATTGGAGAACTAGACTGTGAGAATCATTTCACAGAGGAGTTGCTAACACCAAGAAGTGATGAATTATAGCTCTACAGGCTAAGATACAGGAAACACGATGTTTCTTAGAATGATTAGTAATCTCCACTAATAAGCATTGAAAAGCCTCAGATACAAGAGAACCGAATAAATTCCTCCTAAGTCCCAAGTCCAATTAAAACCAATTGAGACGGAATGTAAGTGATATCTCAATTCATACCATTCCCTTAGGGTTGCTTCTTCAGGAAAAGGATGTGTTATTCTTTTTAACCACTTAATAAGACCACACTACAATGGATTCCTTTTCTGGATTATGTAAGTGATTAAGCCACACCAATACATCATACCTAATTAGATGCTCGCCAGACTGCAGGTCAGAGGTGAAGACCTACCAGTTCAGATCGTACAGATTCACCAGGGCCCGCTGGACTTCAAGCAGACTTGTAGTATCTAGTTGCCTGGGGAAATGGGATTTGCTTTCAGAACGCCATCAATATAAGTTGCAACTTTGATTAAATGTTGGAAAAGGCAAGCCTCCTTACTGAGGGTGGCAACCAGACCCAAATCAGAGAAAACGCATGAGTGACACAGTAGAACTGCACATTCCTCCAGATGCCACTGGAGAAATTTCTCAGAGCCACTAAGTGAGGACAAATAGGGGAGCGGGAGAGGAAGGGCCATTTGAAATGGCAGGTTTTGCAGAAAAGCCCATTTTAAGAGTGAAAGCAGCAAAAAGAAACTGGTGTTAAATCAATCAGAAATGTCATATTCAAGCAACATAATTAATTTTTTTTTCCTGTAAGAAAGGAAGCCTTTTGATCTCTGCTCAAAGTGAGGAGAAGCGTGCTTGTCCAGTGTACTTGGCACCGGGCAGCCAGCTGGGGCTATTCTGCACGTTCCTTTGGTCAACGTTGTTAATGGTGGGGTGAGGCAGGGAGATTTAGAGAGATCGAGCCTTAGTAGCTTCCCAAAGAGTGTCCTCAATAGAGGATGACATGGCCCACCAGCCGCCAGGACTGCAATGGAGTTTGCTTGATGCCCAGCAAGTCTTTCTAAAAACTATGCTCACGCTAACATGATCTTAAGGACGGAATGAGGCATACACAATGACACACACATGGGCCCTAGTGCTAATTTGGCCAGAAACCCAATTTTTTGTGCTGGCCAAAGTTTAGAAGAGTATTCCGTTGCCTGCAGCTTAAGAGTGGACATCTGTTGGAGTAATATTAGAATTCTGGATCATGTGATTCATGAACTTGTCCAGACTTACAATTCAGAAAAATATTCAGTGCGATTCTGTAACCTCTGATCAACCTCATTACTTAGAATGAAAAGCAACTCCTTGTGGCTCCTGATTGAGATCGTTCCAGGGGATCAGGAAGAGTAATAAAAAAAACGTAGAATTTTGCTGAATGATGTCCTACGGCTTTGCTAAGTCAAAAGAGTTTGCTAAATCATCGTGAAGAGCGCTGTGAAACAGTGAGGAGGAGGAACAGCGAACAGTGGAAAGAATGGAAGCGGGCATTCGGTCCAGGCTGTTTATGGCTGCTGTGTGCTATGATGGACCAGGGCCTGCCGCTTCTGATTGCTAATATTATGAACATCACACTTTGAAAGAAGTTAGGTTGTCAGGGGACCAAGGCTCCTAGTCCTAACTGTGTGTCCCTGGGCAAGTCAACCAATTTCTGTGGACTTCAGTTTCCCCATTCTGTGCAGGGTTGGAGTTGTATTTCACTATCTCCAAGGTCCCTTCCAGCCCTCAAAGTCTCAAAATTTTGTGCTTCTCACTCCACACCCTTAGTTGCATGTCCTGGCCAGCCAGCCACATATCTTATCCGAAGTGCACGTCCCTTTCTACAGTGTGAGACTCCTCTCTCACGGACCACAGCCTCCACCCAGGCTTTTGCACTCAAGGGCAGAGCAAAGTCAAAGAGGGTGTTACTTACCCCAGTCTACCCGTCTCCCTCAAACTAGAATGTTACTTCCGTCCCCAGTTTTCCACAGGCCTCCGTATTTCCTCAGGATCTTGGAATGCCCTGTCTCTGCCACTGCTCTTCCTGTCGCGTATTCTGCCTCTGCTGTTCCTTCTCTTTGAGGCCTAAGTTCCACCTTCCTCTGTATCCTATGGCTTCAGGGAAGCTGGTGTCCTCCAGGCCTTTCCTCTTCAATTGCTTGTGGCCTAATAAAGGCGATCACGTTCATACTGTGCACAGCTCGGCAAGCGCACCAGCAAGTACTGTGATGCGGCTCCGTGCCCCTAAGCCCACCTCTGCTCACGTCTTGTCTTTCTGTTTCAGCACTGAAGAGTCCAACTGAGTCCCATGAGCAGAGGAAACGTTTGGACAGTGACAAGGTAATTTTTTGCAAACTGCCCTCTTCCTGAACTTGGATTCCAGGTTACGGATCTCTGAATGCCAAGCTTTGGCTGAAGTAGGTAGAATTTCCACAAGAAACTCAACCAATTTGCTGGTTCCCTGCCCCCATGCCATATGGAATCTTACTCCTATGAACTGGAAACTGTGGAAATGGGATCAACTACATTAGCTTTCAAACTGCTTTCAAAAAGGTATCCCCAGTCTTTCTAATGTCTGGGCAATCCCTGCAAGGACTTCGTAGAAATCAGAGAGACTTTAAAAAAGGAGGGAAAGTTGGTTTACAAGCTGCCTTACCTTTCATTGTAGTCCTTTCTTAGCAACAGTCAGATTTTTTAAAATCCCATTCAGTGGTAAGGGAGGGCCTGAGGATACCAAGTTTATTCGCAGTTACTTAAAGGCAACAGGCATTGAGTTTATTTCTCTTCCTGCTTCTAGAGGTTTTTGTTAGCATTTCACGGGGGAAATTGTCATATATCCTGCACCGTCTTAGCATAACTCTGCAACCTGAACTTATCAATCATATAAATACTATTTAGCAAGCATCAGCACTGTAAATGAGAAGGAAACACAAAGGAGGTGTCTTCTGGGATTTCTTTGTCTAAGAGTTCTAGCCTCACAACTCGTTTGTGGGTGGAGAAAGGGCAGAGCTCTCGAACTCTTCAAAGTTACCCATGAGAGGCTGTGGTGCCTACTACCTGGAGAATACCTTTTTTTTATTGGAACTGGAGTGATCCAGGTCTGACCCTCAGAGGGACAATATAGGAGATCCCATAGAGTGGAATAAAAACTCCCGGACTAGAAATCAGGGACTTGAGGTGCCGACGTGGCTCTGCCCCAGCTCACATCATCCCTGCGGACAGCTCCATCCTCAGGGAGATGATGAGACTCGGCAGATAATCTCTCTCTAGGTGTCCTTCCAACTCACAGTGGGTCTGAATCCATCTGCAGGCTTGACATTTTCACCATTTTCACAGGTGCTAAGAGAGAAGTCGGGCAAATGACGGAGGAGCGCGTGTGTTGTCATGTTGTACTTAGAGGGACTCAGTTACATTTTGTCTCTGACCCTCATTAATTTTGTGCTGTTTTAAGAAGTAATGGAATAGAATTGATTCTAGTACAGCTTAGTATTGTCACAGTTTTATTAATATTTTATTGGTATGTACCTGCCTGGCCTTTAAATTTGTAGCCCTCATGTGGACCCAAGCTTTTTACCATTTATCTCATTTTTCCATCCTAAAATTACTGGGGAGTCTTGTTTAAGTGTTCCTGCATCAAAGATAGGAGACTAGAGATATTTTTCTCTATTTTATGTTCCATTTGTCATAAAAAGAATACTTTTCCCCTTTGAGAGAAATTGGGTTTCTTTTAAAGTTAAAACTGGGTGATTCACCTGTGTGAGGTTAATATCAGAATTTATTCTGTGATTGTGCTTCCAGACTGAAGACACCGTGAAGCGCAAGGTCAGAAACAGGTCCGACCGTGGTGACTTGGTTAATATGCACATACTCCAAGGTAAGGCTGCGCAAAATCATAAACCTGTCAAATGGTGGGCCTTTTTTCCAGAGTTCTTTGTCTCTGTACGGTTACTAAGTCCTCTTAAAAAGTGTCCCGTGCCATTACAAAGGGGCAATTTTGAGCAGTCATCTAGTCATTCTCGGCCCCAGTAGACAATCAAATTGGGAAGCCATGTAATGGCTAAGAAGGTATCAGACCTTGGTTCCAATCTTAGCTGTGCCACTTTCTGACTCTCTCGGAGCACAGAAGGATTGTCCAACATATATCAAATTCTTTTAAGATGTGTCCACCTTTTAGCACAGTAATAAATTTCTAGTAGTGTATCCAAAGAAAATAATCAGACATACAAAGATTTATGTACAGTCATGTTTACTGTGAAGTTAGTTTAGATGGTGAAACATTGGAAACAGTGAGATGTCCAACAATAGAGGCTTCGATGAATAAATCATGAATCACCCTTGCAGCCACTACAAATAAAGCTTTAAAAGAATAATGATTTAATAAAAGAAGGCTTACAAAATGACGTTCAGAGAAAAGACCAGAAAAAAACCCTGTCTTTACAGTCGAATTCTGGGATGAAAAAACATAACATAAACTGGCTTCACAGTCAGATTCTGTGATTTAAAAAAATAGCCCTAATGATAGATAGAAATAATTAAGCAAGACACCTACCTATTAAAAACATTTAACTCTAAGTGGGGAATTTTCTAATGCCTTGCTTCCTTTGTATACTTTTTTAGCATTTTCCACACTTATGACAATGAGTCTGTAGTAATACTATAATCAAAAAAGCATAAGAGTAAGAGGGGCCAGCTCTATGGCCTAGAGGTAGGATTTGGTGCGCTCCATTTCAGCAACCTAGGTTTGTGGGTTCGGATCCTGGGCACAGACCTACACCACTTGTCAACCATGCTGTGGTGGCGACTCGTATAGAAAATAGAGGAAGATTGGCACAGATGTTCGCTCAGGGTTAATCTTCCTTGGCAAATAAAAAAGCATAAGAAATTTTATTTATTACAGTCTTGAATTAAAATATCAGGCTGTGAATCACAGAGGTCTCAGTCCAGTTGTGTGTCTCTGGTGATTCCCATGGAATCTTCTCTTCTCCCCAACAGAAATTGGGAAATAGTCCCCTGGAGCACCAAGAATCCCCTAGATACAAAATGACGCCTGCCATCCAAGAGTTCACTATCTAATTTCAGAATCAGTAATATAAGAGTAATGGCCAATGCTTATAACTGCTACAGGCAGTCACAGCCAAAGGGATCCAGTAAGAGCAGGAGGAGTTAAGAGGCTCTTTGCTGAGATCTGAAAGAAGTGTCAGACGGTGGTGGTTGGGAGAAGGTGGGAAGCACTCCAGGGTGGGGAAGCTAAGTGAACTCAGTAAGACATGAGGGAGAGAAGGAAGAAGACGAGGCTTGCTGGGGTGGTGGGCTGGTGAGGGAGAACCTCAGGTGGTGAGGGGAGTGGATTGAGTTTGTGGCGAGCTTGCAAAACCCGACTGAGACATTTGGATGAAGACGACCATCTTTCAGGAAGATGCAAGAAAGGAGTGTTTTCTGATTAATCCTGTGTTCCATCACAGGATGGCTCAGAAAGATCCCTGAGGCAGAGGGGTTAGCAAAAAGCCCTTGCAATGACCTGCAGGGTGACTTGGAGAGGGTTTAGGCTTAGGCACACCCGTTCTTTGGTTTGGAGCATTGATGTTTTCTCCATCTCACGTCAAGTGCTTTGCAGATGCAGTTTCTAGATAAGTCTGACCTGTTGCAGCAATTAAACATCACTAGACTTCTCCTGTACGGAGATTTCTAGATCAGTTGCCAGATACTAGGCCTGGGTTAGTAGGTTGATAATAATAGAACAATGGGGCTGGGAGCCTTGTGTTGTCAATATCTCACCTTCCAAATTTGCAAAGTTGACAGTAAAGCTACAAACTCTTATGGAATCTTAACTTACAGCTCTGCATTAGAGCCCCAACCAGGTGACTAGATTCTGCTCCAAGTTCTTCCACAGAAATCGGTGAGGGCCTCACGGCAAGGGGCACAGAGCGGTGATTTAGGGCTCTGCTAGTGGCCTTGCTCACCTTCTGAATGAGGGGAAACTGCCTGCTGGATAAATTCACTGTTAAAAATCCCTCTGTTTCATTAAATAGCTGTTTGAAAGGAATTTGTTTTCTTTTACATCTGACCTGGACATTTGAATCAGTCAGTATCACAACATCGACAAGTACAAGACCCTGAAGAGGTCATTCTACTACAACTAATTATAATAATAGATAATATTCACTGCAGGCTCAGCCTGTGCCGGGAAACATACAGACAGGATGTGCATCCAAGTGCTGGAGCTTAGGGTCAGCAGGCAACGTGGGCTCTGTGGACTGCTTGCTTATAGAATAGCCAAATTTCACATTTTTTCAAAAATCCTCACAAAGCAAGTTTCTCTAACTTTTCCAGGCATCTGACTCTCTATTTGCCTTTATTTGGAAGTGTCTAGTGTTGCTGCTAATCCATGGGAGATGATGATGATTGCATTGAAAAATTATTAGGATGATAGAGCACAATGTGATGCAATGCTTTGGTTACAAAAGCAAAAAAAAAAAAAAAACACCCAAAAATAACATTGAATTCTAGAACTGATCCTCTTCATTTCAACCCCTCAGCCTCCACTGCAGAGAGGTCTATTCCAACTGCTCAGATGAAGCTGAAAAGAGCCCGACTCGCCGATGATCTCAATGAAAAGATTGCTCTCCGGCCAGGGCCCCTGGAGCTGGTGGAGAAGAACATACTCCCTGTTGATTCTGCTGTGAAAGAGGCCATAAAAGGTAGTTACAACAAATGGCACGCTTCTCTCCGTGTTCCAAGGTCTGAGGGCAGCCATGGCGCTGACAGGCTGGCGCGCTGGGGGTGAGGGTCTCTCGCTAGACAAGAGTCATGCTGTGGGTTGCTGTCCCAGAACATTCCCCATAGCCAGAGGTCCTGAGAGTGAGGAAGAAACTCTCATCTACTCACCCTCCAAGGTCAGGTTAACATAGACCACTTGTGTTCTAGTCAAACGGGTTGAGAACCCGACTTGAGGTGATCCTCAAAACACCTCCTCTACAAGGATCCATCACTTAGGAGTCACGCCCCTCGTTAACCTTCCTCTTTTAGTGGGAAGTGGATTACTAGAGTGGAAAGAGCACTGGACCTGAGTGAGAAGACCTGAACTCTAAGCCCAGTTTGGCTGCTGTTGTCGAGGCTTTCCCAAGACCCTTTACCTCTCTGAGTTGGAGATAACAATATCCACTAGGCCCAACTCATAGGATCTTGGGAGGGAGGTTCAGGTTATATAAGCACGGGAAAACTCTTTGACAACCCTCATGTGTTCTAAAAGGGTGAGGTACAAATACTCAAGGAGGAGACATAAACATTAATTCTATCATACACTGTGTAAAATCATTTTGTAGACTTTTTGAACGATTGAGACCAAATAAACTCAAACAGCCTGAGTACACTGAATTCATTCACGGAGGTTTTGGGGTGGACCTGGGAAAACTACTATAGAAGGAAGAGAGGGGAGTTAACATCCCCATAGGCAAACTGATTTCCTTCCAATGATGCCCACAGAGGGCTCTGAGATTATTGATATTTAGTAAGCAATACACATTTAAATGTTTCGACACATTGTCAGAAAGTATGTATAAAGACGTTTTATTGAACACAAGTTCATTTTTAAACTTATCATCAAGTGTATTATCCACATTCTAAAATCTTGCTCTCACCCAACCATTAAAAGGCCACATGAATTTTGTATTTGGAACATGTAAATATGAAAATATCAACTCTAGAAGGGACAATACGCTCACCCATCAGTGCCCATTAAATATCCCATTGTGATTTGGCCTCTCCTCTACTCTCTCCCTCCACACTAATTATCCTGTGCCTTTAACTTTGACTAGCCTACTCAACTGTGCACTGTGTCCATCTTTGCTCTGATAAGATCTACGACAGGAAAAGATCTCCACTGGGCACCTCTTCTAATTTCTTAAAACATTCTATTCCATGCGTGTAAATTTATTATTGCTTTTTATATGATAGGCAAAAGATCTCATTTTAATTTGCATTCTTTGGTTTATGGTGAGATTATATTTTTCCATGTGGTTTTGTGTCATTGGAAATTTGTGGCTATTCCTCTTTCTTCTACTGGCATTTTCTCACCCTACTGCTTCGAAAAGCTATTTATATATAAGGAGGAAAAAATGCTAATCCTCCATCTGTCCCAGGTGTTGCATCCTTTGACCAGCTCATCCTTTGCATTATTGTGTGTACAGTGTATTTTACCTATAGCAGCTTTTAATTTCCATATAGTTAAACCTATTCATCTTCTTCTTAGTGGTTTCTGAATTTATCATTTAATTAAAAACATTTTTTAGCTCAAGAATATAGAATTATTCGCCAATACTGTCTTCTAATGTTTAGATACTTCATGTTTATATTTCAATCTTTAGTGTGTATGAAATTATTTAAGTACATGGTTTAAGAGACACGTCTAATTTTATTTTTCCACAATTTTGTCGATATGTTTTACAATTTGTTTTAGTGTCTGTCTCCACAAGTTTCTTTATGTTGGTTTCATCTTTCTGTTTCTTGGCTACTCTCGTATGTATCTGCTAGGTGAAATTTAAAATCAGAAAATTTAAAATATTCCAATTTTAATCTTGTTAGAATTTTGTTTGGGATTTCAGTGAATTTATAGATTAATTTATGGAGAATTCATATGTTTGAAATATGTTAATTGTTCTGAGGCACAACTACAGTATCTTTCTCCACCAATTCGTCTTCTTTTATTTCCCTTAGTAAGGGTTTTTACTCAAGTCACACCAATTATTGCTGACATATGGGAAACCTATTAATTTTGCACCTTTGAAGATTTTCTTAATAGTTCCAATAGTTTCTCCATTTATCTTAGGTTGTCTAGATGTACAATCATATTGTCTACAAATAGTGAAAATTTCCTCCTGTTTCATTTTATTTCTACCTTGGTGGACTGGCTTATAGCTTAAAAAGCAACATCATGGTTTTATTAATATATTACATAATTAATATCATTTTTAAAACTATGTACAGTATATTCATACATAAGTTATATATAATTTTCATGTTTTATTTATACATTATATATTACATATTTTTATTTGTAAATTATGTTTTACATAAATTATAGAATACAATATACTATATTATACAAATCTTATATTTCATTATATATAAAATATTTATATCATATGTAGATTTATATCATATAGAAAATTCTATGTATGAATTACATAAAGCACATATAATTTATATTATTTTATATTATGCAATAAATAATGTTATATAATTTAATCATTATTAATATATTACATAGCAGAAAATTATTATTATTGGTACATTGCCAGTGCTTCAAAAGCAGTATTATATTGTTATATATATATGTTATGTTTTTTGTTATATTATGTTAATGTAACATTTTGTTTTGTTTCTATCACAAATGGGAATTTCTCTAATCATTACTTTCTATATATCATATTAGTTTTTGCCATAGATAGATTTTCTAAGGAAATATTTCTCTATCCTATTCTACTAAGAGTAGTTTATAAGATAGATGTTGAGTTTTTTAAACGCTTTCAACAAGCATGAAAAGATGATCACATGGATTTTCTTCTTTGATCTAGTACTGTGGTATTGCTATCTTTCCTAATCACCTTGCGTTTCTGGGAAAAAAAAATTTTCTAGAAATTGCTGGTATTTTGTCTGAGATTTTGCATCTATTTTATTATTGGTTGGGTTAAGGGTAGTGGCTAAACAAATCACAAAACTTCAGCAGCTTAACGATAGAAGTTTATGTCTTATTCATAAACAGTCCAGGGAAGGTTTCCCTTAATGGCAAATCTTTCAGGCACACAGGCTTCTTCAGTCTTGCTGCTGCACCATCCCCAAGAGCAGGGGTAGCAGACTTTCCCTCAGAGGGCCAGAGAGTAAATAAGCTAAGCTCTCTAAGCTGCTTGTCACAACTACTCACCCCTTGTAAAGCAAAAGGAGCCATAGGCAATCAGTAAACAAAGGGCATGGCTGTGTTTCAATAAAACTTTGTTTACAAAAACAGACAATAGGCTCACAGGCCATCATTTGCCAACCTGGGCCTTAGAGTCTCATCATCCTCTGAATCCAGCCAGTGAAGGGGAAAGGAAGAGTGAAAAGGCCCACCCACATATTTAAAACCCTCTACCGGAAATGAACACATCCTACCACTCCCATTCCATTGTGAAAATAGTACATGTGGCTGGGAAAGGTATTTCTTGGTTGAACAGCGATTTCCCAGCAATATCTCTACACTATGGAAGGGGAGCATAAATTTTGATGGATAGCTAGTCCTCTCTGCTACCATGTTCATAAATAATATTGGTGTATGTTGTTGTTTTATTCTTCTCAGATTTAAATATCAAGGCTTCACAAAATAAGTTCTTAATACCTTTCCATATTTTTCCATGTTCTGGAAGTGTTTAAGTACAATCACAGTGATCAGTTGCTTGAAACCATTACCTGTGGAAATGAGAGAGGTTCAGTTGTTTTCCTGGGAATAGCTCTTTGATAACTTTTCTTTAGTTGTGTTCATAGTTGTGTATTCAAATTTTCTCCTTAAAGTAAACTGTACAATTTACATTTTTCTAAAAATTCTCGTTATCCTCCTGAATGTCAAAGTTAGTAGCCTAAAGTTCTATAAGGCGTTGTCTTACAGGTGTTCTCAGCTTCTCTGAACCAAGGGTTACACTCCATTTTCATTACAAATTTTGTCATTGGTGTATTCACTCCCTTCCTCCCTCTCTTTTTCATTACCCTTGCTAGAAGTCTTTCTTTTTAATTGGTTATTATTGCAAAGAAGCAGTTCATGAATTTGTTCATAAATTTTGTTAGTTTCCTGTCTTTTCCTGAATTCATTTAATTTTGCTTTCAGTCAGGGTTGTCAAGCAGGAGAGTCTCCAGGAGGAGAGCTGAGGCTTAGGAATATTCATCCCCTTCAGGCACTGGGGGGGGGGGGGGGGGGGGGGGGGGGGGAGAAAAGGAGGCAGAGTCAGACCGTGTGAGCAGGAGCACAGTCAGTGGAAATGGATAGAAAGCAATAAACATGAGGGCTGTTAAAAAAAGGTAACGGACAGGATGTGAAGCTTCCTGAAGGAGCAGGAGCTTTGGGACCCATGGCCCTGGTTTTCAAAGCTGGACTCTGACTTTGGAGTGATTTAATCTCCCTGTGCCTCAATCGCTCTTCTCTGAAATCCCCACAATAATAATGCCTGTCTGAGGGGCCTCTTTTTCAAGGTGAATTCAATTCAAGAATTTATGTAAAGAATTAACTAGGCTCTGGTGACATGTTAGTGAGTTTGTCTCATTTCTGACCTCAAGGGCTTCCTACTTCAGCAAGAAAAGAGGCATGGAAGAAGAAAACTATCATTCCTTGTGGTAATTCCTATGAAGAGAATGGATAAAACTCACAATGGGAACGTATATGCCTGTACCTAACCAGGGCATCCTCGGAGATGTGATTTCTTAGCTGAGCCCTGAAAGGAGAAGGGTAGAGATGAGTAATAAGGGTGGAGAGGTGGCACTGGTCAGTTATAAAGGCATTTTAAATTGTGTCTTCAAAGCAGTAGAGAGTTTCAAACTTCTCTCATCACTTAAGGGAACAAATATAAGCACTTACCTAGTTCCCCAACAAGGGAGAACATAATTTAAAATAATAATAATAATAAAGCAGGGGAGAGCCATTAGAAGGGTTTCTAGTGGGAGCCAGAACTGTGTTTGTGTGTGAAAGAGATGGGGATTTTGCGTACGAAAGGATTCCTCTGAGCGCAGTGTGAAGTGGACTCTGGAGAAGTGGAACAGAGTCAGAGAGCACTGTTAGGAAGCTGTTAGACTTTGATGAGAATCAACGAAAGTCTGAACAAGAGTTATGGCAGTGGGTGTGGAAAAAACAGGAGCTGAGAGATCATTCATTTGGCATGATTACATCAGCAGTAGACTTTATTACTTTAAACAAAGGGAAAAGTCAAGGATGACACCTAGGTTTCTCTCTTGGGCAACTGGGTAACTGGCAGCCATTTATCAAGATCAGAATCATGAGTAGAAGAAAAGATTTGGGGAGAAGTGATGAATTCTTGTTTCAACTGTTGGATTTGAGAGGCCCACAGGAAATCTAAGGACAGGGATTAAGTAAGCAGTGGGTTCTATGGAACTAGAATTTAGAAGAGAGCATTGGTCTAGAGCTGTGGACTTGAGAAACTTTAGGATAGAGGTAACTTAAGCTGATGGACTAGATAAGATGGCCCTTTCATTCATTTATCTCTTCTTTAATATTCATGCAATATCTTCTATGTCAGACACTATTCTAAATGCTGGGGCTCTATCAGTGAGCAAAAGATACAGAGATTTCTGCTTCCATGGAGCTTATATTCTACTTGGGAGACGTAGACAACAAACATAATAAATAATTATGTATCATAATAAAGGGTGATAAGGGCTGTAAAAACAGAAGTAGTGTGGGATACAAGGAATCCAGAGCATCCAGTAGAGGGTGGTTGTGGGGAATGGAGGATGTTCACAGGGAGGAGAGGGCTGGGAGGCTCTCACGCAGTCATATTTAAGATAGAGGCAGGAATCTGTGAAGAATAAAGAGAAGGAAGGGCTACAGAAAGAGGTGCAGGAGATAGGTTGACCTCATCCAAGGGAAGTCCAGAAGTGGGCACCAGTAGTGGGGACTTAAGCATCTGTTATCATCTCATGCATCAGCCTCTTTAGAGGTAATCTTTCAATGTACATAAGAGTCGTTATGGGCAAGGTAATGGCATCACATGAAACATCGTAAAGACAGAGGGAAGTGCTCAGAGACTAGCTGTAGAGATAACACTATGAGTCCCCCGCCTTCCAGTGGTGACAATGTTTCAGCCCCCTCTTCTATCTGTCACTTCTTGGGATCAGATCATCTCCCTGGGGAAGTGTTGACTCAGGGTTGTAGTTTACTGTGTAGCATTCTCCTGGCGTCTGTGTATTATCGCCCCCCCCATCCACGTGCCTTTCCAGATGTGTTTACATTTTCCAGCTCTCTCTGCAGCTGTGTGTCTGTTTCTGCCAAGCTCTGAGTGGAACACTCCATCATAGTCTTCCTTCCTCCAGATTTTATTAAAGACCAACTATTCTTCAACCCTTAAATAAAATAGTCTAGAACCTCTCCCAGCACAAGGAAGGACATTTTTGGCAGAGAACCAGGTCCCACTCTGGGAGTTTTCTTCTCATTTCCAGATGTCACCCTCTTGCAGTCAGCTGAACAACCACAGCAGTCTTTTCCCGAAAATTTCCTTGCATTTTGTGTGCCAGCTATCAATCTCGCTCCCAGCCTGCAAGTTTATTTCTGAGTCAGGTAGCATTTTACAGATTCCAGCTGGAAGAAACATAGGCACATCGGGCTAGAATGACATAATGTGGATGAATAGGGGGCTTTCTGATTTGACTTCCACAGCAGGAGGCTTGGGCCTCCTCCTGGCTGCATCTCAGAGGAGCGTGCACCTGATTCTGTTTCCTCTTCAGAGAAAACCACTAACGGGGTCTAAGCACCTAATCCCAACATGTGTGTATGGGGGGTAGGGGGCGGGGTTCTCACACCACCAAACCATTCTCAAGGCACCAGCTGGGTGTCCCACAGTGCAACTCAATTCTGACACTGTCTACCCAGAAATAGCATCAGATCCCATAGGTAAAGAGCTCAGTGCCGTAAAACCGCCCTCCATTTCAGAAGCCAGTCACAAGTCCTGGTTGTCACCTGTAGTTCTGACTGACTGGCTATAAATCAGAGGTTCCCAAGACCCCCTCAGCAGGTTCAATTTATTTGCCTGAGTGGCTCACAGAACTCAGGAAACTTGCTTACTTACTAGATTACCGGCTTATTATGAAAAGGCATAACTCAAGAACAGCCAGATGGAAGAGATTCATAGGGCAAGGTGTGGGGGAAGGGACATGGAGCTTCTATGCTCTCTCCAGAGCACACCACTCTCCCCAAATTTCCACGTGTTCACTAACCCAGAAACCCTCTGAATCTAGTCCTCCAAGTTTTTAAGGAGGCTTCATTGCATAGGCGTGATTGATTAAATCATTGGCCATTGGTGACTGGACTTACTCTTCAGGCCCTCGCCCCTCTCCAGAGGTCAGAGGTGGGACTGAATCTAATCACAGGGTTGGTTCTCCTGGTAACCAGCCCCATGTTAGGTAGGGTCCAAAAGTCACCTTGTTAACATAACAAAAGATATCTTTGTGTCTCTCCTCACTTAGGAAATCTCGAAAGGTTTTAGGACCTCAATGTCAGACATGGAATGAAGACCAAGTATATATTTCTTATTATAAATCACAATGTGGCAACCACTATCAGCCACACTCTCTCAGGACAGAATACAACAAACATGATGTCGTAGGGAGTGAGGATTTATGAAAACAGAAATTAAACGCTGGAGTTTAGCGTGGCCTTGTTGAGCTTATGAGCGGGTCATTATTACTTAGTGATCCCTCAGTTTTGAGAGCCCTGGAGCCTCCTCCTAGCTTTTTAATTCTCTCTCTGGTCATCTGAGTAGTTTTTTCACTTGACAGCATGATCCCTGAGCTACCAAGGAAGCTGTTTATTGTCCCGAGGCCTGGCTTCTGTTTGAGTAAAACAGAACCCCAGCTGGCTTTCCCAACTCTTCAAACAGTGAAGGATCCTGGAGTTCAGCTCACGATAGATAAACCTCTCCTCCTAAAGTGTCCTCACCCTTTCCTTGGTTTGGGCCCTGGTCTGGGCCAGGCGACCACCTGAATGGCTAAGTCAGCTTTTCAGCTACTTTTTTAAAAACTCGAACCTGTGATTCAGAATAGACAGCTCCATCATCAAAGATAAATCAGTTCTTTTTATCTCTGTAACCCTTTAACAGAGGAAGCAACATTTCTAGTCCACCGGGACTGGTCCAGAAGTTATCCATTTACAACTGCCACTTACGTTTCTGAAAGATTCCGTACTAGTCTTTGCTCACCTATATCCCCAAGGCTCAGAGTTCATAACAAAACAAAACAAAAATTCTTATTTACTAAGAATCCAGTTATTCTTCAGAGACTCTGGAAGTCTTGATACTCTCTGATCATTCATTTTTAAGACAAATAGACAATAACTGTGGCTCTAAGCCAGATAGTAGGGCTGTTTGCTTTGGCATCAAAAGAAAGGGTTTGCTTTGGCACAACTTTCTCACGGACGAAATTTATCATTCCATAATGGGAAATAATTTCCAAAGTGTAAATGATCCTTGGGGAAAGAAACACACTAAGGCATACTTGAAAAATACTTCTCTGGGTTCTGGGAAAGGAGTGGGAAGGGAGAGTCAGGGAGCTGGTGGCTTTGGAGGGTGTGGGAGTGGTAAGAAGGAAAGTTAGCTCTGAGAGGAGAGGAGGGGGGTTGTCCTGGAGTTGGCTGTGGCTGCCCACTGGACTGATCACAGACCTCATGGAGAGGTGAGCAGGGTGCGCCCAAGTTGGGCCTGCAGCTGGGGAGAGGTCCCCAGAACCCTGAGAGGGAGCTGTGCAAGGGTGCATTCTGGAAGAGAGGAAGTGAGAGACAGTGCTACCCTATCTTTACACACCTGATGATCTTTGTCCCCAGAGCATTAGCCTCAAGAGCTCATGCAGGACCAGTGCTCATGCAGGTTAACGGTATTTCCTGGACTCCTGTGGTCCTAGGATCAGGGTATATCTAGGGACTTAAGGCAAATTTCTGAAGTGCCGGGAATCTGAGGAAAAGGAATCCTTATTCCTCCAAACATCCACTTACATAGTAAAGGCATCTGATTCCCTTCAAGAGCAGTGGATTCTGTCTTTTTCGGACAGCATAGTCTGTCTTCTACAGACTGTGGTATCTTCGGAGTATTGGAATATCGTTAGGCAAGAGACACATTGAAATTATAGCTACTTTCATGTGGATTGTCTCTTCCATTAGGAAGTGGATTTTGCTTCAGTCTCTTCCAGGAGGATGTCAGGAGATGGTCTGCCCATGAATTAAAATAGCTCTCATGCAGCACACTGCTCCAGCTTGCAAGTAGATAAGCAGGCAAGGTCCATTTTCACATTCCACTTCATGGTTTCCAGCCCTTGGTGTGGGTCGTAGCAGAAAGGTGACTAGGACTTCAATTATCTCACTTTAATCTTGGAATGTTAAATGTTTATGCGGAGGAAAGTACAACTGACTCATTCATCTAATCACTTCCAAGGGAGAGAGGGAAAGCTTGGAGTCGCCAGGCCAAGATCCCCAAAGGGCCAGTGCCCAGAGCCAGCCCCGTGGGCATAGCTGGAGGATGATGTCAGGGCTTCCCGAGAAGGTCCTTGTCATCACACAGCCTGACGTGTCTACAGGGACAATAGCCAGTACCCTGCACTCCAGCAGCTCCCAGGGAGCCTCGCGCCGTCAGAGATTGGAGCAGAGGCCCAGGGTCACAACACAAAGCCGATAGACGTGGTTGTTCCAGAGGCAGCCAGATAAGGTGACCTTTGTCCCTCTCCACATGAGCCCCGCTTGAACCAGGAATGAGAGGGAGTAACATGCAGCCTTTCCAGTGACACCCCTGTTCTGGGGCAGGTCTGTCTCCACTTTCCCAGAATGAAGTGCTCACGACAAACCAGTTTTTCTGGCTCTGGGGTTGTGCTGACTTTTGCAAAGCTGACCACAGGAGAAACTGCCTCCTGGGTGGTCTTTTTTTTATTTTTGGTAATGGTAAACTTGAGACAAGCAGATACTCCTAACAAAAACAGTAACAATGACAGCGGCTAGAAATTATCGAACACTTGGCCATCAGAGACTGGGCCCAATGCTTTACATATGTTATGTTATTTTAATCCTTAGAACTCTGAGAGGTAGCCGGTATTATGACTCTCATTTTATGGATGGGGTAACTGAGGCTCCAAGAGGTTATTAAATGCCTTGCCGACAGTCACACTATACTGAGGTGGTAGAAGAGAACCCAAGTTCTTATTGACCAGAGGACACCACATAACATCATCTCAAAAGGAAGCGAGTGCCGTTTTCTCTCAGGGGCCTCCCCACTGTTGTGGTTCTCTTCATCAACAGAGACTGAGCCCAGTGTGTTGCTTTGTGCCGCCTCTTTCTCTCGTCTTCTGTCCTAGCAGTCACAAATCCGAAACACCTGTGGCACTGAGGAAGTGGTGATTGGCAGGGGCCCCATGCCAGGATCTTTTGTCCTGGACAGCCCCTAAGTGGTCCTCAATGTTTCTGTCAGCATATTCTGACCTGGCACATCGTGCTTTATAGATACCAGGCGGGAGTCATACTTAGAGCCTTGGCCCTCTCCCTGTTTGTTCACTCAGGTGTAAACAACTATGCCATATGTGGTTATGTGCACTCATGGCTTCTTCATATATATGGTTGCATGTGCTCATGGCTTCTTCATTGACTTAAGCAGGAACCTCTTTAAATGACTGATGTCACTTGATAAATTAGACTCCTAGAAGCCGTGTCTCTCCAGGGATTGGCTCCCCAAATAATGCTCTCCCTTGGCTGGGAGAGTTTCTTCCTCACCCTTCCCACTTCAATTCTGCTAATCACCACTCTGTAACTTCCCTTTCACTTCTACCCATTACCGCCAAATGCCCCCCCTCGCTTTCTGTAGCGCTATCCACAGCTGACTGTTATCCCAGGCTCATTCAACCCCACCTCCTGCAGGAGTCTTCTTGGACTGCTCTGCATTCTGTCTCCTTCGTCTAACCACCAAGAGCACTCACCAGGCAGGCTAGTCCTTGAAAAGTTCTCCTACTGTGTCCCATGAAGGTACGATAACGTCCTTCCGTCTCTTCACCATATCGTATCTGATTATGCTCCTACTGGTCTCTATTTCTCTTAATGTGTGAAGGCTGGAAATGAACAAAATAACTGAGGAATGCTCCATCCATACTGGGGAAAATGGGACTGATTACCAACTCCTTTATTCCAGATACTCTGCTTCCAGACTTTTCTACTTCATTCTACTACCTCGACCTGAGGTCATCAAATGCCAGGTGTCAAAGTGGAAAGGGCATGCTGATTTACTGGTGGCAACAACAAGGCTTTCACAATCCTTTCGACCCCTTTCTGAGACAAGTCTCAGTGAAATCATCATGATGACCCTTCCCAGAATCTTCTGCCTTCTTTGTTCCCACTATCAGGATGTCATTTTCAGTCTCTCAAATCTCAAACACTCAACTAAAAGATGTTGTGGAATATGGAGATGTCCTTAGTACGTGATGAGTGCAGAAAAAGTAGACTTGCTGGCATTTTCTGTGTTACCTCTCCATACCAACCAACCCAGCAGGTCTTACGATGTTCCCTAAACAACTTGTTACCTGATGGCTTCCAGAGAGGGTAATGGATTTCCCCACCCCCTCTGCTGGTGGCTCTGAGAGTCCAAAGGCTGGATCTGCACTCCTAGCTCAGTCTCTAAATCACTGAGTGGACTGGACATTGCAATGTTCTCATCTTGAAAGTGCGCCCCCTGCTCTAACTTACGGGACCATGATGAAGCCTAACAAAAGTGGATTATTTTTCTCATGGCTGCCACTGTTAAGTGAACTACTGATACAAACTACCATTTTCATCATTTGCTATCACTCCACTTGCAACAATTACAGTGGTGTTGTTGGGAGATAAGCAGAAAAACCATTCTCTCTCTTTCTGTCCCCCCGCTTTCTTGTAACATTTCTACCCATGATAGAGTATTTGGACAACGGTGCAATTTGGCTAATTCCCTCCACTTTGTGCACATTTGGGATATGATACTCTGTGTGGGTGTAGGTAGAGATGGAGAGTGGCAGGGGTGAGGAAGTCTTTGTCACTTCACGTGTATCAGACCACACAGAGAAGAGCCATACCCTTTAGACTGAAGGAAGCGGGAGGGAGTATAAGCTAATAAAGCTCTCAGATGGAGGATCCTGCGGGGCAGAGAAGATTGGCTGCCCCAGGGGCTGGCACAGTCACGTGCAGGGGTCTCTGGAAATGGGAATGGTGTTGGCTCAGGGTGGATGCCAAGTAAGTCCCAACAAAATGCTGCCATTTCTGAGGTGGGGAAGGCTTGACACCCACCCACCTCCACTCCCGTGCCTACCTGGCTCCCAGTAACACAAATAATCCTTTTAACAAGGACAAAGGCTTTAATTCCACAAACAGAAGAAGGACTTGACATTTCAATGAAAATATGGTTTCTGAAGTAAAGAAACTTACGGGTTGAGTTTACAGTGGGAACATCCTTATGGAAGCAACTGGAAGGAACTTCCTAGGAAGACCCGAGGCAAACAATCTCCTTGAGATAGGAAAAATGGTATGGAAATTCTTTCACAATTGGCATGAAAATGACAATTAGAGGCTTATTTGCAGAGTCCATGGTGTCCTGTGAGAAAAGAAGGGAAGGGTGTAGCTAACTCTGGACGCAAAATAGAAAGGGAAGTGTTTGTGACCAGAGTACTGAAGGGGGAGAAGAGTGACCCCTGACCTCAGAGAACAAGTTGGCATTTGTCAAATACCCAGAGAAACCCCTCTCAGAAAATGAATAGATTTCTGACACAAATATCAGAAAATGCTAGCATTTATTTATTTCAGAGGATATGTAAACAGGTGTTTTATATTATTCTCTGTACTTTTCTATTATTCCAAAATTTTTACAGCTAAAAAAAAGTCCACCTCTGAAAATGAAAGTTGATAAATGAAAGTTCCCATTAATGCGATGAAATGCTGTGTAGCTGTTACAAAAAATTTTTAATTGAGGAAAATCTCTCTGTGCTCACTCGGAAGCATCTCCAGGAAACGTTGTAGGGTGAAAAACAGCAAGTTTCAGAACAGTGTATTCCGCCCAGTCCTATCTGTGTGAAATACTTTTTATAATGTGTGTATATGTCTTGCTATATGTATCGAATTAAATCTAGAAGCAGCAACAAATTATTAACAGGAAGTGGGATTATGTACATTATTACGTACCCTTTGTATGGTATGAATTCTTATGATAAGTATATATTACTTTTATAATCGTAGAAAAGCAGTAATAAAGGATTCTCGAAGCGGTAGAGCAGCAATGCTGGTCCCCAGGCCTTTCCAGGTTAG
This sequence comes from Equus asinus, assembly GCF_041296235.1. Classification (NCBI taxonomy): domain Eukaryota; kingdom Metazoa; phylum Chordata; class Mammalia; order Perissodactyla; family Equidae; genus Equus; species Equus asinus. The sequence continues at coordinate 7,335,656 of NC_091802.1, read as the reverse complement.
TGTTATGCCCAACAGGCCAGCAACTGGAGCTTCCACCTGCCCTGTCCTTGTCCGGCCTCTTTCCTGATTTGACACTGCGATGTCTGAGTGAGGGTTTGTGACAGATGCCAGCTGGGGCGGTGATGACAAGCCCCAAACCACATTTGTTCCATTACTTCCAGCTCCTTGTTGCCTTTGCAGTCGCCTCGGCGAAAGCTCCTCTCTCTTATCTGCACAGAGCAGGAGTCAGAAGTTCTTGTCGGTGTGAGTGGAGAACGCTGGGCTGGAAAACCTCCTGATAATACCTAAATTCCTCTGGAAGAGCTGTGCCTGGAATCGGGTCAGAAGTGCTATGTGGCCTCAGCACATTTTGTACTGTGCAGTCGGATCATAAACTAGATGAAATTTGGCAATTAAAAAACATAAGGGACATATAAGGATGTCATTGTAGTCCCATCTGATCTGCTAATCCCTCTCCCCAAGCCAGTTTATCTGTTCCCCTCCAAAGACCACGCAGGCCCCTGAGGAAGACTCTGCGTGTGTGAGCCATTGAGGATTTCAAAACAGACACGGAGATAGGAGAAATGAAAAGGAAATCCAAATAAGAAAAAAAATAGAGATCATGCCGAAGTTTCTGAGACACATTTATGGCTTTTATAAACAGATATGCGTTAGCTGAATGGGGCTGTGGGACCTCTGGTGACATTAGCGAATTCTGACAGGAATTTAAACTTAGTAGCTGTCCGAGCTTATCCTTATTAGCAGTTTGCTAAACATTTTGTGCTGGGTGCCCTGCTTTATATTTGAACATGATGCAAATGGCACGTTGTCATCTCAATTCTCTCTCTCTCGTCGTAAAACCCGAGGGAGATGGGGCGTTCGCCCACTGCAGTCTCCTTTGGCCCTCATTCTGCCTTCAGTGGCCCCTTTTCTTTCCTTCATCTCCCCGGATTTCGTTTCGAAAACATATGGGTTCACATAGAAAATGTGAAGGAATGGATGAACTTGAAAATGAAGTTTAACAAATGATAGACTTTTTGATATATCACTCATTCTTCCCTGACAGACACACCATTTTTATAAACACAATTTCCCATATAGAGTAAATATATGAGAAACGATTTAAAATGTACCTTCACTCTTTCTTTGAACTGGAGACAGATCTAAGGAGACAGACATGTTCTCCTAGTAGGGATGACACCTTGAAGCATTTCCCAAAAGCCCTTGGATGTGTGTCAGCCACTGACCCAGTTCTTGGATTTCGCTCCTTCAGGTAACCAGGTGAGTTTCTCCAAATCAGCAGATGCATTTGCCTTTGAAGAGGACAGCAGCAGCGATGGGCTTTCTCCAGACCAGACTCGAGGTGAAGACCCCCAGGGCTCAGCAGGATCTCCCCCAGACACGAAAGCTGCAGAGACCCCTTTGGCAGGTCCTCTGGGAACAATCCAGGTAAACAAACCACATCTCAGCCTGTCATCTCTTCAGTCTTAAAATCAACACTGCCACGGTTGGTTTGGCTTAGAGACCCCAGAGAGGTCTCGCTGGCACACCATCTTGGTGCCTCTTCTCATCCTATTCGGTCCCGGGTTCCGGGTGTGTGGGCAACAGCCTCCAGGAAACACTGAGAGAGACTCCTCGGGACTCTACCCTGTGACTTCCTTTTCAAGCAGCTACTCTGCCAAGTAGATACCTTAATCTCCGTTTTTACCAACAAGGTACAAATGAGGCTCACTGACATTGAGTGACCCACCCATAATCTCCCAGATAGAATGTGCCAGAGCAGGACTGGTTGCAAAGCCTACCAGCTTTCCACGTGTGGAAGAGTCCCTGTCGGGTCCTGGGGAGTGGGGAGCAGGACGTGGTGACTGGATGCAAAGTAGGGAGGCCCATGGTGCTTCTACCTGCGGAACCGCCACGGTCCACCTCCAGCCCCAGCCCAAGCACAGCATTCACCTCTTTCCGGACAAATCCACAAACTCTTGAGATGTGAGGAACGTATACGGCAAATACTATTAAAAGCACATTTATAAAGAGCAATAATACTTATTAACAACAGCTACTGCTGTGTATTAATGGCTCCCTCTGTGACAGGGATAGGGTTAGGCACTTTAACAGAATTTTTCTTGGATATCACAGTCCCCTCCGGGTGGGATCGCTGACATCGATTCTGAGGAGGAACCGCAGCTCCGTGAGGCTGAATAGCTGTGTGGTCCCCAGGAACACTGTAGATGCACCCCAGCCCTGGAGCTCCCACCTCCAGAAGCCACACACCGACCTGATGGGAGTTCTCCTCAGCTTAGCGTGGTGGCCTTCATGGAGCCCCAGAGAGGAGACGTGTGTGGGCGTGCACACACGAGAGGGAAGGATAAACACTAGAGTGACAGCGAGATGGGTCTTCCATACCCCGGCTCTGAGACAACCCTCCAGACCTTCAGCCCCTTCCCTTTGGGAAAAGTTTACTCCTCCTGGCCTCACAGGAATTGTTTGATGGATTGAAATTAGATATTTTATATATCTCTATTAATATATATTATACATTAATATATATCTATTATATATGGTTATTTTATATGTATATGTATAATTCTCTTTATTTTCTAAAATTGAGTTATAATTGACATATAGCATTATATTAGTTTCAGGTGTACAACATAAAGATTTGATATTCATATATATTGTGAAATGACCACCATAATAAGTCTAGTCGACATCATCACCACACATAGTTACAATTGTTTTTTCTTATGATGAGAACTGTTAAGATCTACTCTCCTAGCACCTTTCAAATATACAATACGGTGTTGTTAACTATAGTCACCATGCTGTCCATGACATCCCTGGGACTTTGTTGTTTTATAGCTGGAAGTTTGCACTTTTTAATCCCATTAGATGTTATGTTTGGAGGCTTTTTTACGCTGGAAAGCACACGCAGCTCTCAGGGGGTTTTGGGATGCACCATGGCCACCTCCTGAAACCGTGCTGGTTGCTGGTTGTTGTCATGACCTTCACTCCATTAAAGCAAACCTGAGGCTGCCAAGGAGAAGACGTGGATGGGAGGGAAAAGGGAGACACAAAAAGCAGAGCCAAACTCTTCATACATTTATTGTGCAAGAGTTTCTAAGCAGAGCAGCTTTCCCTCCCCTGCCTGCCGCGCTGGTCTTTGTAACCAAACTTCCCTGATAACATCAAACAATATATCAGACCATTTGTATCTATTATTCTGACGGTAAATTCCCGAGCTTCTGCTTTCAGGATGGCTTGAGGAGAAGGCAAGTTCTTTTCTACTTAACCCTAGGAGAGGAGTCTAAGGGAACAACACTGAACAGCGCTAGGCAAAACGCAAAAATCGTCCTGTGTCTGTTCACCAGCAACCCCATTTGAGAGACAAGGACACTGAGGCTCTGAGAGAAAAGGATGCTACAGACCATGGACAGGGGCCAGGCCTTGTGGGAGGGCTGAGAGGCTCCACGGGAGATCGCGAGCAGCCTCTGCCCCTTCTCTTCTGAGTCACAACACAGGAGTGTAGGAAAGGGAGAGAAGATCATCAGGCCTTTCCCAGAATCCTCTGCATACAGAAACCTGGCTCTCAAAAAGATTCTTTATGACGCTAAGTACATACATACACACACACACAAATACACATATGCCTGCGTATACACACATGCACACAGACCACAGATACACACACACACACATATACACACAGGCACACACATATGCACACAGACACATACGTAGACAGAGATAAATATACACATAACACATACAGACATATGCATACAGACACATACATATACTTGTATGCACACATAGGCACACAGAGACACACGTACACACATTCACACTTTGCCTCCATCTGCTAACACCCTTTTTACCTGGATTTTTATGGTCCTACTTTCCCCCCATGTTCCTACACCCGCTCCTCCCTCTTCCTTTCTTTTGCAATCCCATTATCAAGTTCAACAGGTGGAGCTCGTTGCAGACAGAGAGAACCCTCACACAGGGTGACCAGATGTCCTGGTTTGCCTAGAACAGGCCAGCTCCATACCTGTCTTCCAGGATAATTATTAATAATGCCTCCTTTCTCTCTAAAAAGTGCCCTCAGTTGGTTGACAAATTATACTCCCCTGGGGGAAGGAGTCTGATATGGCTTGGAAAAGAAGCTAGGATTAAAACAGCACGGCTATGTGTGGGGCTCTTCCTTAACATTTCTCTGTCACACAGTCTTTACTCCTGCCTCCTAACAGTGCTGAAATTTGGATTTTAGGATCTTACTTCCGGCTCAGAAAATGAGAGGAACGACTCTGCCTCACAGCCCAGCAACCAGTCAGACGCGGGGAAGCAGGGGCCTGGCCCGCTCAGCACCCCCATCCCCGTGCATGCTGCTGTAAAGGTACGGACGGGCCCACTCCGCGCCCCAACCCTGGCACCCAGTGCACAGAGCCAGCTGGGCGCAGGGCTGTCCGAGTCAGGTCTGGCAACAGGAAGAGAGTCACACAGATCCATGTATAGGTTCAATCCACTAGGAACATCGCAAGACAGGGGTTGAGAAATGGGCCATCGGTGTATATGGACCACGATTCCACTGTCCGTGCGGCACAGCGTGAGTCTTCCCGGCAGAGGAGAAGCACGTATGTGTGCATTTCTTTGGGATCACAGCTCAGCCAGCATGTTCCTACTTAACGGACTTCATGAGCTCAATCTAGAGATAATATGGCTGATTGTAATGCACACAGGACTTGTAAGTGCCATAAAATAGCTATAGGGTGGTTGAATTTTATGCAAAGGAAGCAGACCTGAAGTCCTCGCATGATGTAAAATCTGCATCATTTAAGCCAGTCTCCCTATGGGAACAGTAGACAAATAACTGGAAGCATTGTAGCATATTTTGGTTTAATTTCGCCGCATTATATCTAATAGCTCACAGAGTGCTCTCCCCTCAATCGACTGCCTGGGAGTCATTTGGCCTTCTTCATAATATTTTATCCCAAATAACTTCTAATTAATTGGGGAGCATGTTTTCTCAGCTCTAGGGCCACCACTTAATGAATGGTGAGATGACCCTTATGAAATATTTTTTTAAAAAAAAGATCGTAAGTTGAGTAAGAATCAATGTTAAAGGAACAGCCTTGTAGTTCCCTTCACTGCATATGCACAAATGTGCTTCTCATGTTCTAAGTGGATGGCAGGCCTTCAGTTCCCCAGTAAAGCTCCTCCATCCAACTGAAGAGTTTAAACCTTGCCTACAACTCATTCAGCTCAACAGCTTTGAAATGAGGTGCCTATTGGTGAGTTTTGTTCATTGCCCGTGGAGGGAGGAGGAGATGACTCACATCATCTCTAATGTTGTGCACAAAGAGAAGTTTCATTAATATTTCTAGCAAAGTATTTACATTTTGCATAACGCAAATGAGCAAAGCCTTCAGCCTCTCTGTCCTAAGGGAGTGTGATATTGCCCAGAGGGAGGACAGATCAATTTCAGTGGAGAGCAGGATTGATACCCAGCTGATCCAGCAGGACTGGAGTTTACGTAAGAGCCAGCATCCCATCTGATTAGTTGATGCCTGTGAATTCTCAGTTGTTAAATATTTATCATCTCTGAATTAAGAGGATACTAGAAGAGAGGATACTTCTCAAAGAAAGAGAAAAATATCTCTGCCCTGTTGACTTTATAAGATTCGTATGAGGCCAATGAGAGAATGCACAAGAATGCTCTTTGAAAACAATAAAATCCTTGTAAGAGAAAAGTGCTCTCAATGCAGGGTCTGAGGGGGTGCATATCAAACTTGAATAGAACATGATTCCTGCCCTCGAGGAGTCTACAGTCTATTTGGGTACCACAGCCACCATTAGCCCATATAATACTTTGAGCAAGTAAGAAAAATGTGCCCCAAAGGACTTGAATAGACATTTCTCCAAAGATAAACAAATTACCAACAAGCACATGAAAAGGTGTTCAGCGTCAATAGTGATCAGGAAAATGCAACTTAAAACCACAGCGTAATACCACTTCACACCCATTAGAATGGCTGTAATAAAAAAAAGGAAACAATGAGTGTTGATGAGGATGTGGAGAAATTTGAACCCTCATACATTGCTGGTAGAAATGTAAAATGGTGCATCTGTGTGGAACACAGTTTGGTAGTTCTTCAATAAATTAAATATAAAATTGCTATATAACCCTAGATATATATACCCAAAGACATTGAATAAAGATGTTAAAGCAGAAACTTGTACAGGGCATTCATAGCAGCACTATTGCCAATAGTCAAAAGTCGAAACTAACCCAAATGTCCATCAACTGAAGAATGGATAAACATGGCATATCCATACGATGGAATATTACTCAGCCACAAAAAGGAGTGAAGTACTGATGCATGAATGAACCTTGAAAATATGCTGAGTGAAAAAGTCAGACACAGAAGGCCACATATTGTATGATTCTATTTATACAAAGTGTCCAGAATAAGCAAATCTATGGAGACAGAAAGCAGATTAGTGGTTCCCAGGGGCTGAGGGAAGGGGAGAATGTGGAGTGACTGCTTAATGGGGATGGAGCTTCCTTTTGGGGTGTTGAAAATGTTCTGGAACCAGATAGCAGTGACACACAACACTGTGAATGTACTAAATGCCACTGAATTATATCCTTTAACATGGTTACTATGGTGATTTTTATGTTACTTGTATTTTACCATGATACAAAAAGAGAGCCCCCTTCGCTGGGCTGCCACAGCCCCCATCAGGGCTAATAGCTTAGGAAGCAGAACGGGGGCTGGATTTGAGTCTCCCTCCTGCTCCAGCAGGGTATGCAGTGTCGTGACCATTATCAGGCAGCCTCAAATGCCATATGAGACGTGCGGATCGGAGACATCACTATGAGTTAGGAGAGGCGTCCCAGGTGAGCCAGGGTTTGAGCTGGCCTCGAAGGACGAGCCAGATTCAGACAACGAGTGGAGGAGGGAGTTGCAGACAGCAGAATATTATAAGGAAAAGAGGCAGGAGGGGTAAGCTGTTGGAGAGGGGAGGTTTAGGCAGTTGGTGAACTGTCTTCTTTGGCAGACTAGAGTTCAGACTTCATCTTGCAGAGCAGGACAGGCAAACTGAATGTGGGCAGCTGGGGTGGTCTATTGTGTGGCAGGCCCAGTGTGTGTGTGAGGGTTTGAATCAGAATGCCTTTAGGAAGTCATGCACTCTCTAGCCACGGGCTGCACCACTCCCTGTTGAATTACATACACTAATTTACACATTCGTGCCTGGGTCTTAAACCACGGGATTTTGGATCCATGTCTGCTTTAGAAAGATGAGTGTGCTCCCATCTATTTGCCATGCAGTTCTAGATAGACACAAAAACAAACCCACAACCTTGATGTCCTCTGGTCTCAAAAAGACTGTGAAACCACACAGTTCCATGGACTCAGAGTTCCATGGGTTCAGTAGTCTTTGCCCTTCACTATCCAGACAAAATTGTCTGATTTTTTAGTACCTTCTGGAATGCTCAGAGTCTCTGTGCTAAGGCAACAGGGAGAGAAAATTCCTTAGCTCCTGACTTAACTGCTAGACTGGGGGCTGCATCTCCCCCAGACAAGGCAAGTCGTAGGAGGAGGTGGGAACGGAAGCCACGCTGGAGCAAAGCAGGGCAGAGCTGATTGCAGGAGCCTACAGAAATTCTCCCAAGTGCAGAAGACTGATTAATTAACTAGGATGCTAATCGATTCACGAGCAGAGAGAAATAGAGCCACCGAGCACATGGGAATACTTGTACTCCTTATTCACTGGTCTCCAAGAAGAAGCCTCCTTGAGAAAACACAAACAGGCTTGGTGGTGGGATGCGCTGAGTCAGAGAAAAGCAAGTTGTAGGCTCCTCTGGATCGGTCACATTCAGATGTGTGCATTGTGGTGAAAATGGGGAAGCTGCCCAGTCACAACGTGCCTGCCAGCTATTCAGGAGCCCCCTCTTCTGGACACTACTGGTACCACACTTTCCCTCCAACTTTTCCCCCAAATCCTCAAGAATCTTCTGTCACCACATCCATGTTCTTCATTTTAACCTTCTGTAATAAAGTCAGGGTTTGAAAATTTATATTTTTTAACTGATTTCAGAATGGACCTATTGCTTCCCAATATATGGAGGCTTTTTGATTTCAGGAGCAGGTTATGGATATAATCACACTGTCCTTTGAGACCTGTTATTTCAATATTATCTTTTATCATCCTTCTAGTGATCACTGAGATAGAAAGTAGAGAATGTTTTCCCCAACTTGCAGATGAGGTGGCTGAGAGGTAGTCAAGTTAAGTCATTGTACCACATTCAAAAATTTGTCTTACCTTCCAAGCCTGTAACCTTAACTTTTTTCGATGTGTTTGAATCGTGCTCTAAGTGGGTAGCTTCTGGAAGGGTTCCCATGGCTGGCTAACCGTTCCCATAGTAAGTAAAGTATCATTAGCTCAGAGGGGGTCACCTCTTGATCTTGTATCAGTATTTGGGGTGGTGGTAGGAGGGGGACTCTATCTTACATTTCAGGCTGGAACAACAAAAATACACATTCTGGATTTTCAAAGACAACCTTAATGCCATCTCAGTTTATGTCATTAATAAGTCATCTTACTAAAGTGCCTGACTAGAGATGATTACATGTATACGTATGAAAGAACTTTCTTATGACTCCATCCCAAGATGAGAGTGTATCCTTTATTAGGCTATCAGTTGGTTTTAGGTTAGGAAAGTGCCCTCACTGAAACATGGGCTTACATCTCTCTCTACACTAGGAAAGAAATAGTCCCGGAGCCACTTCTAGGATTCCAGATTCCCTGCCTAAGGAGTGTCCTTCCATTGTGATGCGTTTGCAGTACATTAGTTCATTGGAACCTTAATGTTCTAGAATCTCTCTGTGCGTCGTGCCTTTGCTGTATTTCCAGATGCAGGAACGTCCATCAGACAAAACCTCCTTGCGATATACTCGTGACACCAAGTCACTCCCATCCATCATCTAAACCACATGCTGTTTCTTCATCCTTTTTGCAGTCCAAGTCCTTGAGCGACAGTAAGAACCGCCACAAAAAGCCCAAGGACCCCAAGCCGAAGGTGAAGAAGCTCAAATATCACCAGTACATTCCCCCAGACCAGAAGGCAGAGAAGTCCCCGCCGCCCATGGACTCAGCCTACGCCCGGCTGCTCCAGCAGCAGCAGCTCTTCCTACAGCTCCAGATCCTCAGCCAACAGCAGCAGCAGCAGCAGCACCGGTTCAGCTACCCCGGGGTTCACCAAGCCCAGCTCAAGTAAGTCAGGGAGCCCAGGGTGGGGGCTGCGGGCAGAGGCTGAGAATGGCTTCTCTCCATCTGAGGCCCACGGGGCCAGCACCTGGAGACCCAGCAAGTCCTGTCTTGCACCACATCCTCAGCCAGTGTGTTTAGAATATGACTCTGTTTAGAAACCATGCACATCTTTTCAGGAAGGTAAGGCTGGGAGGAAGCAAGTAAATCAATGCTCCTGATAATAATGGGCATAATGGGAGTTATGGGAAAAGGAAAGGTTTTAGCACTTCCAGATCGAATTGTGGAACAGGGAGGAGAAACCATCTAAGAATGTCATACTGGAATTGTGAGCAATTCCACTACAGGTTACATTTCTTGAACTGACTCAGCACTTATGCTTTAGGAAGCATGAGTCAATGAGTGACACCCTCAAAGATGACTCCTGAGCCCCATTGTGTGACCTCATTGCCAGGTCACCTTTTAAATGGTCAGTCTCTTCAATTATAAAGTTGGGATGTGGGTTCCCTTACCAGTCTCTGTTCAGTTTTGGGTAGTGCTGGCCGGTATGCTGAGTGCTGAACACACTCAAGCTCCACATGGTCTGCTTCTGCCTCCCCAGGACAGTGCATCTGCTAAATCATAGATGGACGCACATCTCCCATATGCCAAAGTCTCCACCACTCCCTCCTGTCTCCCCGAAACTCAGCTTGAGGGTTACTTGCCACTTGCCATCTAGCCTTCACTGTTGTGTTTCCTCACCCTGCCTCTTCTGCTGATTTGTTACGCATCTGATCCTCGTAGACAATTAGCTTGTGATCAGATCTAAACGCAAGTTACCCCCTAAGAGTTTTGGTCACCCAATTCCAATGTGTGGGTTTTCTCTCCACACCACCAAGCAATTCTCCGACACCATTTGGGTGTCCTACAATTCAACTCAATTCTGGCACTCTTCTACCTGGAGATAACATCAGATTCTCCAGGTTAAGGGCTCAGTCCTACAGACTTCCCACTCCCCTACTTCAGATGCAGGTTGTCACCATGACCTCCTCCTTGCATTTGATTAATTTTTTAAAATGGCTCTGAGAAACATTTTGCATACTTGATTACTGGTTTATCATAAAAGGACATAACTTAGGAACAGCCAAATGGAAGAAAGGCACAAGGCAGGGTATGGGGAAAGGGCGCAGAGCTTCCATGCCCTCTCCTAGAAGGCCACTCTCCCCAATCTCCATGTGTTCACCAACCTGGAAGCTCTCTGAACCCCATCCTTTTGAGTTTTTATGGAGGCTTCATTACATAGGCACAATTGATTGAATCATCGGCCATTGGTGATTGAACTCAATCTCCAGCCCACCTCCTTTCCTGGGGAAGATGAGGGGTAGGACTGAAACTTCCAACCTTCTGATCACAAGGCTATTTCTCCTGGCCATCAGCCCTCATCCTTTGGTGCTTTCTAAAAGTCACCTTATTAACATAGCAAAACACACCTTTAAAGCTCTGGTCACTGAGGAAATTCCAAGGGTTTTAAAGAGCTCTGTGCCAGAAACCTGGACAAGACTCAATATATATTTCTTATTATAAATCACAATATCACACCCTCACATAAATATTTGACCGTATTTTAAGTGCCTCTTTCTTGTTTGTTTTTCAGGGAACCAAACGAACAGATGGTCAGAAATCCAAACTCTTCAACACCACTGAGCAATACCCCTTTGTCTCCTGTCAAAAACAGTTTTTCTGGACAAACTAGTGTCTCTTCTCTCAAACCAGGTCCACTCCCATCAAACCTAGATGATCTGAAGGTATAAGATTTGCCATGATTTTCTTTTCTTTTTTTTTACAAGTGCATTTTGAACATCTTTATCAATTGATTTCTTGAGTAAAATAGTAGCAGGGAGAAGACTATGTCAGAGACTCGAGTAGGTGACAGAATTTTAACTGCTGTGGTTGAACACCCCAGAGAGCAGAAGGCCATAGGCTCCCAGCTCAGCTCTTTCACTGGCTGTGCAGCCTTGGGCTCGTTTCTTAATATTTCTGCATCTCGGATTCCTCATTTGCATAAATGAGATATTGTGAGAATCAAATAGAACTGTATATGTGACAGAGCTGAGCACAGAGAGAGGCTGTGAAATTGATATGAGCTTCCCCAGCGCTCTCAGCCAATGGTCAATTCCATGATGAACTTTTACCAATCCCTAGTGAAATGAGAAAAATAAGACCCATTTAAAGAGCTTTTCATAAATCTAAGTGTGTTCAATATATCTGACTAATCTTTATTTAAAGTATTTATATCCTCCCTAAGTTTTGAATGTTCAAATATCCTTTCCATTTGGAAATGATGACGGTAATAGATGGAAGTTGAATGTTGCTAGTAGAGTTCTGTTTGTTTCTTATTATTAAATAAGGATATTCTAATTTAACAAGATGACATGTTGGTAACTCTATGTCAATTATATAATTAAGCAATGTACTGCTCTGAGAATTCCCCAAATCTGAGAACTTGCGTTCTGAAATGTAGCAGCAACTTGTTACATGATACATGTGTTCATGACTCACTCTGTATCACAGACCACATGGATCTCAGTTCACTCAAGTGACAATGAGTTGAATCTGGTGTGTTTCAACACAGTCCTCAGGATTGGCATATTCGTTCATCTAGTATTTACAAAAGAACTGAAAGAGATGAATGCAGTGCCTTCGACTTCTCTGTGCATGCACACCTGTTCTCTTCAATGCTTCACTCAATTTTCAGTGACTACACCTGTTTACCTGGTTGTCACTCCATGTATTACTCCTCCCTAAGAAGATCTTATCATTTTTCCCCAAAAAACTCATTCCTAAAGGTCCCCCTAGTCTTCATTGTGGCAATCTTATGGCCGTTCCTCAGCCCGCATTTGTCACCCTCATTCCCATTCTCTGTCTTCAATCATTATCTTCTTTGGGAGAAAGACAGGACTGGGATTTCAAATTACGGAAAATTCTATGGTTGCCAAGTGTCAACACCAGTAAGTAAAGCCCTGACATCAAACATTCCTCTAGTCCCTCCACTTGGAATAAAAATGCTTAGGTTTCATGGGCTTTGTTTCCATTTGGTACCCATAAACCTAGAAGAGGATGCCAAGCTTATGATACTGCTCTCCAGAGCAACGTGTCATCCACCCTCCCCTCCCCAGGTCATGAATCCGTAGGGATAAAACTGGGCTCTCTCACCTTGAAAACATTATGCGCAGTGAAATGAGCCAACACAAAAGAACAAATATTGTATGATTCCACTTATATGAGGTACCTAGAGTGGTCAAATCCGTAGAGAGGGAAAGTACAACGTGGTTGCCAGGGGCTGGCAGGAGAGGGGAATGGGAGTCAGTGTTTAATGGGTACAGAGTGTCAGTTTGAGATGATGAGAAAGTTCTGGAGTTGGATAGTGGTGCTAATTTGCACAACAGCGTGAATGTATTTAATGCCACTGAACTGTACACTTAAAAATGATTAAATAGTAAATTTTGTGTTATAAGTCTTTTACCACAATAAAAAAGATATTTTAAAAAGTAGTCTACGTCTGAATGGGATTCTGGACTAGGCAGGACCGGAGATGCCACGGCCCCAGAGAAAACATAGTCCAGATATGATGCGCCATCTGTCAGAGCCCCCAAAGATGGATTCCTCAGTGTGCACATGCTCTGAATCATAGGCTGATGGAGATGATAGTGGCAACTACCATTTTTTGTGTATAAACTATCAGTCCACCATCCTATATAGATTTGCTTTAATTTTCACCCTGCAAGATAAGTTTTATTTTCCTAATTTTAAACAGGATCATAAAAATCAGAATCTTAAAGAGGTTAAATGATACGCAAGCTACCCAGCTTACAAATGACAAAACAGGGGCTTGAACTCAAGTGACGGACTTCGAAGGCCTTGCTGTGGTCATTCAAGATGAGGATGGAAAGAGAGAGACAGATGGGAGAAACCTTAACTGGACTTGATCACTGGTGTATGGGGAGAGGTGTTACCTGAGAGAGTTACATCAGGGGTGGAAATTGGGAGGATAGGATGAGGAGCTGATTTGAAGGGACTTTGGGAAGTTCATTCAGTTTGGGAAAGTTGAATCGCAGGTACCAGCAGCACAGCCAAGAGAACAAATCTAGCCAGTTTCCGTCAGCTGGAAATATACCAACCTAGTTCGGCTCAACTGTGTTGTCAGGAAGAGGAACGGAAATTTCCGAATCGTTTGCCTTCTGAACAAAGGGTTGAAACTAGAAGAGTGAATGAGATAGAGGGGGAGCAAAATGAAAGAGTGGGAGGAAAGGATGGAGTGGGGAGAAAAGGAGGGAGAGAGGAGGAATAAAGGAAGCAAATGATGTAACCACATTTTGGGAAAGGAAAAAATAAGAGGAATTAACGAAGGTGATCCTTAAAAAAAGAAATCAGAAAGATAAGGTAATGAAGGTGATATTTTCCAGAAATGGTCACGCTTGGCTACATAGGAGTAAAAGGGAAAAACCACTGAGAGAAGAATTTGATTTCTCATTAAAAAGCTATAAATGGTAATATCACAGTGTATGGAATTTTTCACATCCTGTTTCTAACAAACTGGGGAACGAGAGACAGAGAGAGAGAATGTGAAAGTGAATGAGAAGTTTAAAAACTGAGAGAATATTTGATGTATATTAAGAAATAATTGTTCTTATTTTTTAGGTGTGTTATCAGTCTTGTATCTGTGTCTTTAAAAAAGTACTTATCTTGTAGACAAAGATACCAAAATGCTTACAGATTAAATTATTTGATTTGCTTCAATATAATTCAGGAAATGTGGCAGAAGGAGTGGTTTGGGTATAAATGAAACAAGATTGGGCCATGAGCTGATCCTTGAAGCTGGTTGATGAGTATATGGGGTTCATTATACTTTTCTATCTACTTTTGTGTTACTTTTGAAATTTTTTGTAATACTTGGTTTTAAAAGTTATCAATAATTAAAACACCAGTGAATGTAGGAAAGCGATGTATACAAACCTTTGTCCTCAGCAAGCCCATACAGCATAATATTCTGAAATTTAAGGTAAACGGAACTCAACAAGTATTTTTCATTTTGTTTTAGAATATGAGCTGCATTATTTAATAATGTAGTTTAAATTATTCAGTGCCAGAACAGATTCTAAAAATAAACGTAGAACTCATTAATTTTAAGTAATTCAAAATTCAAACAATCATGAGTTGCCATCTTGCACTTTTTCAAACCAGCAAATCCAAAAGAAAATGATAAAACGATGCTAGCAAGACTAAGGGAGAGAGAGCGTATTTATTGCTTTGGTGGTATAAGTTATCGCAATCCTTTTTCAATAACTTTTAGCTGGTCATAAAGTAATACATATTCACTAGTGAAATATGATACTGTACAGAAAAGTAGAGTATTTTAAAAGAGGATTGATTTACAGATACCATTGCAGATTATGTTCCCTTCTAGACTTAAAATGTATATGGACATGTTCTGTTCCAAAATAATTATGTGAGCATAAAATTCTGGCATGCTTTCTTGTTTAACATATCATTAACATTTTTATAGCTTTTAATATTTAATAAAATTTTTATTTTTAATAGCAGCATATTGTTTTAACCACCCCGTTGACAATCCTATATTGGACATTTAACGTATTTCCCAATTTTTGCTGGTAAAAATATGATTTTTACATACATTTATTAATGTCACTGATTATCTTCCCAGGCTAGATACATGGGCAGCGTGGAATTCCTCAACCAAAACATGTTAATATTTTTAAAAATTCTTGATACCTATTGCCAAATTTCTGTCCTGATCTTTTGTGCCAATCTATTCCCAGAAGCAATGTGTTAAAGCCATACTTGTCAACCATGAATGTCACACTGACCCATGGGGCCCTGGGTAAAAGGCAGATTCCATTCAGTAGGTGTGGGGAGGAACCTGAGAGTCTTCATTTTTATCGCGCTCCGGGATGGTGTGGATGCTGCTGGGCCGAGGACCACACTTGGAACAGCAAGACGTTAAAGAGCTGCTTTTTATTTTTTTCCAACATTTTCATTTATTTATTTTTGCTGCTACTTCACTAACACAAAGTGTTATTATCAATTTCTTTGTCAATTTGATGAATACAAAAATATGTCTGTATTTACTTTATTTGCATTTCTTAGGTGACTTGTTATGGGCATTTTTTAAGAAATTTATCTTTTGTTCTTGAAGAGCTGGATCATGTCCGGTACTCATTTTTATATTGAGTGTCAATCTTTTTCTTTTGAGTTGTTAAGCACACTTGATCCATTGAGCTTACTAATACTTTATTATTTGTCCTGAAATTTTTTTCTGAGATTGCTATTTGCATTTGCATTTTCTTTTTAGTATTTTCACTTATAGGAGTTTTCAATTTTTGTTGTCAATATTTTTATGATTACTTTCTTTGGTTTTATGCTTGAAAGATCTTCCCCTACAGAATATCAGACGAATATTTCCTTATATATTCTAGCTGTTTTATGGAATTATTGACAGTTAAGCATTTAATATGTTTCCCATTTTAAGTACAAATTAATATGTGCACCTAGAATATTGAGGAGATGCAGATAAGGAGAACACTGTTAACATTTTAGCATATGTTTATCCAGATATTTTCATCTACAAGCATACTTTTAAAAATATATATCACGAATATATTTATATAATTCTTAGAAAAATATAATCAACAATTCAAACTTTTTTCACTTAATACTATACTATGAACAATTATTTATTGTTCTATATCAATAAATATTTATGGCATCAGTTTTAATGGATCTCAAATATTCAAATCATCATTTGCATGCACATCATTTATTTAGTTTCCATATTTTTAGATATCTGTAGTTTATAATTTATGAACATTATAAAAAATGCAGGGATGAAATAATTACATGAGAATCAACATAATAATAATAGCAAACACTTACACTGCACTAACCATTTGCAAGGCACTATTCCAAGTGCTTTACAAATTTTAAGCCATTTTAACCCTCTCAGAAATGTATAAGGTTGGTATGATTATCTCCATTTTACAGAAGGGGAACTGAGACACAGAGTGATCACTGAGCTGGTTAAGAGGCAAGGCCAGGATTTAAATTGATGGTCTTATCTCTGCACATACTCTCTCTCAATGTATGACTATTATCCAGCCAGTCGTTAGGACATAAATGTTAACGTGGAACCGTGGTTCTCAGACTCTGGTCTGGCATCAGCAGCATTAGCATCCCCTGGGGCCTTGTTGGAAATGCACATTCTCAGTCCTCACTCAAGACCCAATGAATCAGAAACTCAGGGATGGACCCCAGCTGTCTGTGCTGTAACCCCGTAGCCAGGCGTTCTGGTGCCTGCTCAGATGTGAGAACCGTCCACAGAGAGAGCATGGTAGGGAGAGCACCTCACCAGGAAGCGGAAGACCTGGATTCGCAGGTTGCTTTGGGATGCGTGGTTTCTGGCTGACGTCTAAACCCAGGCAGACATCCGTTTTTCATCTATAAAATGGGGATCAGGACCGGGATGCGGCTTGGAGGGCAGTAGACCACGTTCATTTGAGCTCTATGTTTCTATGATTCTGGGATCACGAAAACACAGTATAAGATAAATTAAAAGACAATCATTAAAATTGTGTAAAACGTATTTATATGGAGAATAGGGGAAGAAATTGTAAAAAAGTAATAAAAAGAGAAGAGGATATTGTGAAATTCCATTTGTGATGTTTTAAAGCTAATGTAACAATAAATACATTTTTTAAAAGATTGTTGTGAAACAGTACACTAACAATATCTTGGTTTCCTTAGGTCTCTGAATTAAGACAACAGCTCCGCATACGGGGTTTGCCAGTGTCAGGCACCAAGACAGCCCTCATGGACCGGCTTCGGCCCTTCCAGGACTGTTCTGGGAACCCCGTGCCCAACTTCGGTGATATAACAACTGTCACCTTTCCTGTGACGCCGACCAACACGCTGCCCAATTACCAGTCCTCTCCTTCCACCAGCGCCTTATCCAACGGCTTCTACCACTTCGGCAGCACCAGCTCCAGCCCCCCGATCTC
The DNA here is from genome assembly GCF_041296235.1 of Equus asinus. Lineage (NCBI taxonomy): Eukaryota > Metazoa > Chordata > Mammalia > Perissodactyla > Equidae > Equus > Equus asinus. Next base: position 7,318,356 of record NC_091802.1, on the reverse strand, counting down.
GCCTGCCTCGTCTGACCTGTCAGTGGCGGGGTCCCTGCCCGACACCTTCAACGATGCCTCCCCATCCTTCGGCCTGCACCCATCCCCAGTTCACGCCTGCACAGAGGAGAGCCTCATGAGCAGTCTAAATGGGGGCTCCATGCCTTCCGAGCTGGACGGGCTGGACTCCGAAAAGGACAAGATGCTGGTGGAGAAGCAGAAGGTGATAAACGAGCTCACCTGGAAACTCCAGCAAGAACAAAGGCAAGTGGAGGAGCTGAGGATGCAGCTGCAGAAGCAGAAGAGGAACAACTGTTCTGAGAAGAAGCCACTGCCTTTCTTGGCTGCTCCCATCAAGCAGGAAGATGCGGTCTCCAGTTGCCCTTTTGCATCCCAACAAATAGCTGTGAAAAGACAAAGCAACAGCTCAGAAGGCCAATCGCCAGCTTGTGAAGCTGCTCAACTCCTGCCCCTTGGGAACACTCATTGTGCGGAGCCCTCAGGTCAAACCACCGTACTTTCTTCCACATTTCTCAGCCCACAGTGCTCCCCTCAGCATTCACCACTCGGGGCTGTGAAAAGCCCCCAGCATATCAGTTTGCCCCCGTCGCCAAACAACCATTACTTCCTACCCTCCTCTTCAGGCCCCCAAGGAGAAGGGCACAGGGTCTCCTCACCTGCCGGCAGCCAGGTGTGTACCGCACAGGTAAGGACTCCTTGCCCCATGCCCAGTGCACCTCTCTTTCTGGCAGTGGGATATGGATTTGCAACTGCTAAGGACTTGACATTGGAACTTTTAACGGGAGGGGTTTACCAAAAGCCCAACGGCAGCTTACAGACTCCACGATGATCTGCAAGCCTTCACAGTAGACCAAACTCACTTCTCTGAGCCCAAGGTTGGCAAACTTGTTCTGTAAAGGGCTAGATAATAAATATTTTTGGCTTTATGGGCCAGAGGGTCTCTGTCACAACTACTCAACTCTACTCTGGTATTATGAAAGCAGCCATAGACAACTTGTAAAAAATGCACATGGCTGTGTTCCAATAAAACTTTATTTATAAAAACAAGCAGTGGGCCAGGTTGCCGACCCCTGTTTTCAGGACTCCTTGGCATAAAGCCTTACCAAATGCAAAACCAATTCACCAAGAAACCCAACAGGGAAGTTGCCAGACCTTACTGTTCTCTCCATGTAATGGTCTGCAGTGCAAATAGTTACTGAGCGCCTCCTGTGTGCCAGGCCCCGTTCTAGACTTGGAGGATTAGTGCTCAACTAGCCAAACAAAAATCTGTATTCTCATGGGAAGACAGACAGTAAATATAAGTAAACTATATAATATATTAGAAGATGATACATCTTATGGAAAAAAAGCAGAGAAGTGGGTGGAGGAGGTTGGAAGTTTGCAACTTTAAGCAGAAGGGCGAGAGACATTTGAGCAAAACTTGGAAGGAAGTAAAGGAGAAAGCCTTGTGAATATTTGGGGTGAAGGCATTCAGGCAAAGGAGGAACAGCAAGTGCAAGGGCCCTGAGGTAAGAGCATGTGTAGAATGTTCAAAGATCAGAAAGAAGGCCAGTGTGGCTGGAGCACAATGAGAGGAGAGTTGCAGAAGATGGCTTAGAATAGTAACTGGTTCAAAGACTAGACCAAGGTGATCATCAAAGGCTTTCCTTTTGTCTACAAAGCTGAAGAATTATTAGGAAAGTCTATTTAAGTCTATCTGAGAAAGAAAATTGCATTATCAAAAGGTTCTGAAATCATGTTATTAGAAAGAGAATAGGAAGCAAACTCACACTAATTGGATACCTGCCACGTGTCAAGTATTAGGAGGCAAGTATATGAGTAATCTCATTAATTGTCACAACAACCTTCTGAGTTCCTATTTATTATTCTTTATTTGAGGAAAATGAGGCTCAGGGAGTTTAAACCAGTTGCCCAGGACCACACCAAATTATCTGATTCTAAAGTGCATGCCTTTCTCACACTGAATGTTCTCTACCCTGGGAGTCTGAGGTGTAGCCATAGTTAATGATAATCCATTTTTCCCAAGCTACCAGAACAACACATTCAAATGAATGATGCCCACTCCTGAGTGGGCACTTTGGGAGGAGTTGGGACTTTAATGGATTATCATCATCGTTGACAACCTGTATTGAGTGCATAGTGTCCTAGGCAACAAAGGTAAAAATAGCTCTTGAACATAGCTCTGGACCTTAAGATGCTCAGTTCTAATGATATTGTTATTATCAAGAAGCACTAACATTTGTACATAATTTGCGGTTTACAAAGCACTCCTGGAAGACGTGAATGCTTACATGATAAAAAGATAAAGAGCAATAATATTGGATAACATTACTGATCTGTACTTATGATATTAAATGCTGCATAAAGCATTTTGAGGGGGGAGGCAGCTTGATGAACGGTTAGAAAAGTCTGGGAAGCCTTGCCAAAAGGGTTGGACTTAATGAGAAGTATAGAGTTAAAAAAGAGAGTCAGGAGAAGGGCATTCCATATGAAAAAAGATACGGGGGTAGAAGGTACGGGGCATGCTGAGGGAAGCTCATGTTGGGATTAGTAGAATTTAAGCTTCCAGAAGGATGTAATACTTGACTGTGGAGAGTCTGGAATACTTATCCTGGTTAGAAATGGAGACCCTATGCTGTGGATATGTGGGAGCCATGCAAAGTTTTCGAGCAGTGGATGATATGTACCAAGCCAGATCTGAAACTGTGGTAATGGAATTTAGGCAGGTTTGAGGCGATAAGACCCCAGGGCCAGGACCAGTAGTCTCAGCAAAGGCTACTCTCAAGTATGCCACTAGTGTTCATTTAATGCTTTGCTTCTTTCTTTCTACAGAACTCAGGGGCACACGAGGGCCATCCTCCAAGCTTCTCTCCCCAGCCTTCCAGCCTCCACTCCTCTTTCTCTGGAGCCCAGGCAGACAGCAGTCATGGTGCTGGGTGCAACTCTTGTCCCAAAAGCCCAGGTGTACAGCAAAAGGTAGTCACCTGGAAAAAGGTTTAAACTTGGCATTGACTTTCCCTCTTCTCTCTTCTGTGGCTCCTCTCCTCCAAATGATGAGGTTCGAAGGCAGAAATAAATGACATTTTAGATAAAATCAAGTCTACTTGAAAAGGACTGAAATGGATGTGCAGATATAAGTTAGAGTATTCCAAAAGGTATTTCCTGGGGTCACCCCAGAAGTCATGAAGACTAAAATGGCCATGGTATGTTTGTGAACCAAGATGGCGAACAAACCAGTTTTAGTAGAGTTGAAGATTGGAATAAGGGCATATAGGAAAATAAAGTTGGAGAAAGAGGAAAGTACTGGATTCGTGGAAATGACAGGAGAGGTACAGAAAGTTGGAGTTACAGTGCAATAGCTCTGCAAAAAAAGAAGGGATGATACATATCAGCAGGTGGAAGAATCAGGGATGTGAAGGATCCAGGATATGGGGAGTTGCAAGGAGCAGTGAAGAGATGACAAGAAGGAGGCAAATATGAGATGGCTATGAGACAAAAGTGCTACATGCCACCAGTCAGGGCAGGGCGTCCTTTGGGGACAGAGGCCCTGAAATGGCGCAGGCACTCCACAGAACACAGAATACACAGGACGGGTTCACAAAGAGATACTCCATCAGTGCCTCCAACTCTCTGCAAATACACTCAGAAATGAAACGACCTGGGTGATAAATTACTCTGGAAATTCCTGAGTTGATGGACTTTATCGGACTGGACTCTGTTGCTTTATTTCTGTTTCTCATCTCCCTTTCTCCTAACAGACAGGGTATACTTTAGGAGGGGAAATGAACCTGCGAGGTTCCCATCCTAAGATGCCTCCAGCAATGTGTACATAGTGATATGTAGTCTTGTTAATATGTTGGAGTTGTTTTCTAAGCCCTAGCTGTTTTTTTCCCCTTCAATCAATTATTCCAAAATTTGGCCTTCTGGTTTCTGAAACAGAAGCAGTACCATTTCTGACCCATGAATTGATTGTCTTTCTCTGCATTTTACCCACACAGATGGCTGGCTTACACTCTTCTGATAAGGCAGGACCAAAGTTTTCAATTCCATCCCCAACTTTTTCTAAGTCAACTTCAGCAGTTCCAGAGATAACACAGCCTCCGTCCTATGAAGATGCAGTAAAACAGGTAACTCCATGACTTGTTCTTCATAGCAGAATAGACTTGACTAAGTAGACATTGTCTTACATGATTCAGCTTCATGCACGTAGATTCTGATATGAGTGTGTCTGGTGCCTCCCCACCCGAATGAGCAAAGTGTCTAGGCGCTAATTGTAGAAAGGTGTTGTGTGTGTATAAAAGCTATGTGAGGCAGAGAGAGGAGATTGGGCTGGGCACCCAGATGCCTGGACTTAGTGCCAGCTCGGCCACTAGCCAGCTGCCACTGCCAGTTGGGCAAGTGCTCAACTTCTCTTGTATAAAATAGGGCCAATATCTACTTCGTAAGGATTCTAGATAATGTAGCACTTACCACATAGTCCAGGGACAGGATAGGTACTCAAGTATACGAGAGCAATTGTCAGGGTGACACTTTCTAATGTTCTTCCTAGCTTCAAAATTCAGTGATCCTGGCAAAATATTGATGCCCGTGCAGCCTGGGTAATAACGGAGGCTCATTGTATCCTTTGTTTTCGCTCATGTTTGGAAATTTTCAAAATAAAAAGTAGAAAAGAAAGAAAAACAATTAATAAACTCATATTTCAAATGATCTGAGCTTGGATAAAGTATTAGAAGGACCTTCATTTGTGCTCAACTTAGAAAAGAACATCTACATCCGTTGCTGCATCCTGGTATCCTGCAGATCAAAATCAGCCTGCAGTTAGGTTTCGTTTGGCTGAGAAAGCGTTCTAAATATCAGGAGATCTTAGGCAAAAAGTGGGGTTTCTCATTTATGAAAAATTAGGGAATCTGGCAATACTGGAGCCTCATTTCTGCCAGACAACAGTTTCCTGAAACAAAGTATCCACTGCCTCCTTGAACTAGGCATATGTTCTACGCTCTGCCCCTCTCTCTTGTTCTGTAGTTGGCTCATTTACATTACCTGCCAGGCCCTGTGGGCATCTAATGCCTCCTGGACTGGCAAATGACTCATTCTTTGAGCAGCGTTCCGTTTGTATTGACTACTGATGCCTGTGTTTATTGCACTGGGCTCTTAGAGGAGGGAGACAGATACCTGCCTCTGTTCTCCCCCCTTCCTTCCCCTGGTTTCTGTAAGCATCAACTGATCCTTCACAGTCTCAAAAGAAGAGGGCTAAGCAAAGTGGATTTCCATAAACGAGACTACTTAACAACTCAGATGAGCCAGAGGGGAGTGGTGTATACCCTAAACGGGTCAACAAGTTCCACAGGCTACTTTGATGAGGAACCAGGGAAATGTGAGCCACGTTCTTGGGCCAACACCCAAACAGGAGGCCGATCCAAGTCACTTCAAAGTGAGAAAAAGGACCATACTACCTGTGCATTAAGATGTCCTGCTTCTGAGATGGAAACCTCTCAAACAACTGAACTCACTCTGAAGGCCTCTGTGCTGGGAGCATTCTGCCTTCCTCTCCCCTTCGCTTGTTATAGTAGATTGTTTCATTCAGTAGTTTTCCTATCTAAAATTAATACTGTTTTAATCACATAAGGTCCAAAAATCTTTAGCCAGACACACCCATGTTCATAGCAGCATTGTTCATAAAAGCCAAAAGTTAGGAGCAACCCAAGTGTCCATCAATGGAAGAATGGATAAAGCAAATGTGGTCTATACGTACAATGAATATTAGTCAGCCTTACTTAACAAGGAAGGAGATTCTGACACGTGCTATGACATGGATGAACCTGGAGAACATTATGCTCAGTGAAATAAGCCAGTCACAAAAGGAAAAGCACTGTATGAATCCACTTATCTGAGGTATCTAGGGTAGTCAAATTCATAGGACGGAAAGCAGAATGGTAGTCGTTAGGGGCTGAGAGGAGGAGAAGGAGGAGTTAGCATTAATGGGTACAGAGTTTCAGTTTTGCAAGATGAAAAAAGTTCTGGAGATGGATGGTGGGGATGGTGGCACAACCATGTGAATGCACTTAATGCCTCTGAACTGTGTGCTTGAAAATAGTTGAGATGGTGAATTTTATGTTGTGTGTATTTTACCACAATTGGGGGGAAAGCCCTCACCAAATCTAGTTTAGAAACCTGTAGTGCTGCTTCTAATGATTTTCCGCAGAAGAGGTAGCCACCTTATAACTTCTCTGGTCTTCTTTGGTTAATTTACAACAGCAAATGACTCGGAGTCAGCAGATGGATGAACTCCTGGATGTCCTCATTGAAAGTGGAGGTAAGACTGCCCTGTGTCTTGTCCCTCAGGAGACTGCACCTGCACGTACTCTAGGGAGTGAACCCTTAGGACCAAGGTCAGATGCTCATTGTAAGTCAGACCAAAAAGCCATTTATGGGTAGAGGGTCACTTCATCTGAGCTCCATGGCCACATTTAGAGCAGATAAAAGAAGCCATAGTGGGTGATTCCTCATTGCCTTTGTTCCTTTATCCTGGAACATTTTTCACCAGTCGTTTTAATAGTTTTCATGTTTCACTTCGGTCTTTGTTTCCCTAAATGTCGTCTCTTGCTACACCATTTCTCTCTGCTGTTCTATTCCCAATGTCCCTATCTTCTCAATTATAAGAAGAAGAAGAAAGCAGATAAAGCAAGTTTTATGCTATCTACTCAAAATGAAATTCCGTTAGCAATCTCCCACTGGATGATCCATTCATGATTAAACATCATTCAAGCTAGCTACAAAAAATGACCAACATGCCCTTTTTGCCTCCTTTTAAGTCATTCATTTATTTATTTAAAAAAAATTACAGAGTATGTGCCTAGAATTTGAGAGTACACAAATGAATAAGATCATGTAAGGAGAATATATAGGTAAAAAGGAAAGGCCTCAGGTCTGAACCCTTAAGCAACAACATGTAAAGTTTCCGAGAAGGAGCGGCCAGGCACTAGGCTCAAGGCTACACCAGACAAAGACTCCACTTTCATGGAGTTCACAGTCTGGTTAGAAAGATGGACAACAGCAAGTGAACAGGCATTTCTTCCATTGCAACAAGAGGGAAGAAGGAAAAATGGACACAGGTATATGTATCTTTATACATTTTCTCATGGAAAGATGAGAAGGTTCATATCAGACACCCTTATGTTTTTAATGAAGTATGTGGCAAGGTCAGCAAAGAGTGACAGTGCAGGAGGGGAACATGGGAGATTGGAGGAAAGAAGAGTGGTTATGAACCAATCATGAATGAATTGAGTTTTCTGGAGAAACACAGTAGGGTTGCAGGGCAGCGCTATGTGCCAGTTGTAGGCTTGACATCATGAATTTAAAGTGAAACCGGTCAGCTTCATTGTGTAATTTTTCTCTTGTAACATCCAGCTTATCCAAGGCAGGCTCAGAGAAAACACATGATAAGATCTTTCAGGTGTGGGATTTTGCCAAGGGAATATCATGAAAGGAGAAAAAAGCCAGGGGCTTGAGAATATTTATAAGAGAGTAATTATAGTGGTAGATCAGAAGTGAAAGAAGTAAAAACCAGAAGGCGCTGATGGGTGGTGATAAAATAGTAGTCAGGAGACTGGAGTGACCGCAAGTAGCTGAGAAATTGCTGTCATGGAGTACTTAATAAGTGAGCTGGAGGAAGGGGAGGAGATGGACAGAGAGTGGGAAATTTTGCTTGAAACTGAGCTTTCAGAGGGATGCAGAATTTGGGAATGATGAGGCCCAGGGTGTGTCTAACAGAGTGGGAATGGAGGAAGCGCTGGAGTTGAGGGGGATGGGCTGTCAAGGTACTGAGAGGCCAGCTGGACAATGGGTTACTTCTGCGGATGCTGAAGTCACAGAGAATGACAAGAGTTGAAGGGGAAAAAAGGCAATAAACCAGGGAATAGAGTTTTCAGTGGATGATGAGGAGTGACCAGGAGACTGGGAATGGGGAAAGCAACATGACCCCAGGAACCACGGAGGAGTTATAAGAGGAGGCAGTGTGTCAGAAAGTGGCAATGGATGGCACCTGATGATTCGTCTTCTGGCTCTGAAGTAAATGAGCCCCATGGAGGGAGGGGTGTAACATAGAATGTAGTGTCCTCAGCAAACAGCCAGGTGTCAGTGAAGGAGCAGGTAACGGAATCTGCTTTGAGAGTTTGATAATCACAGAGTGGAATTCCCAGAAAAGGTCTGGGGAGAGACCAGAGGAAGGAAGAACTGAGGTTATATAGGGCAGCTGAGGGAGGAGACTGGGTGATGAGCAATGACCAGAGAAGCGTGGCCATCTCCTGTGTCTAAGTGTAACTCATTCATTCCAAGGATTCATATTGTGTGATTGAACAATTCCCATTGTATTTTGCCAACAGAAATGCCAGCTGATGCCAGAGAGGATCATTCATGTCTTCAAAAAGTCCCAAAGATCCTCGGGTCTTCCCGAAGCCCTACTGCTGCCCTCCCCAAGCCCTCGGCGTCCTTTGAACACACGTCTTCGGGAGGCCAGCTCCCCTTCGATCACTATGGCACCGACAGTGATGAGCACCTTGAAGTCTTGTTAAATTCCCAGAGCCCCTTAGGAAAGGTGAGCGATGTCGCCCTTCTAAAAATTGGGAGCGAGGAGCCTCCTTTCGATGGGATAATGGATGGATTCTCTGGGAAGGCTGCAGAAGACCTCTTCAATGCACACGAGATCTTGCCAGGCCCCCTTTCCCCAATGCAGACTCAGTTTTCACCCTCTTCTGTGGACAGCAATGGGCTGCAGCTAAGCTTCACTGAATCTCCTTGGGAAACCATGGAGTGGCTGGACCTCACTCCACCAAGTTCCACACCAAGCTTTAACTCCCTCACCACCAGCGGGCCCAGCATCTTTAACATTGATTTCCTGGATGTCACGGATCTCAATTTGAATTCCCCCATGGACCTTCACTTACAGCAGTGGTAGAATGCCTGATGCAAAAGTGCTAAGGAAGACCAATAGGAATTCCATGGGACAAAGCACACACCCATAAATACTTATGTTATCCAAAGGAGGAGGAGGAGGAGAGGAGGAAGAGGAGGGAATTAAAAAGAAGTAATGGAGACTTCTGTGACAATCAACAAGAACAAATAGGAGTCTTTTTTTATATAGATAATGTAATATTTACCAACATTCAGTAACTGTTGATGATTTCAGCAATACATTCAAAAATATACTTTCTCAGATCAGAATGCCAAAACCAAAATTCTTTCACTGCCTTTTCAAACACCAGTATTTTTTCTAGCCCATAATTTTTCTCAGGCATTGTTGGGGTATAATCTCACATTGTAAGCTCTTCTCATGAATTTATTAGATGTACTGTGGAAAGAAAATGTAAACTCTTTGGGGAGTACAGGGAAGCCTGTCTGTCAAGGGTTATGGAAGACATATCCATGATGGAGGCTGCTTCTCATCTCTCCATTACCTGTCTCTAAAAATAGAAGTCAGGCCCACCTTCAGTTAGGGAGTTCTTGAGGCAGTATAGAAGGACAGGACCAATACATTCCCAGGAAGGTGAAATCAACTCAGTGTCCCTCAGCCACAAGGCTGCCCCATTGGAGTGGTTTCCAATCCTGTATCCAGGACTCTGTGTGATCACTGATAACAGCAGATCTGCATTTGGTCCAGAGAACCCCACCCAGAACTTCTCTCTTTCTTAACCAGTAGCCGAGTCACTCCCACTGTCTCTGCGGCGACAAGCATTGAGAAACAGGGGAGAACCCTAAAGCCAAAATAAACCTCTTGCTGTAGAAGGTTCTCTAACACAACCCCCTTTAGTTCCAAAGACCAGAGATGACCACGTGAGCAGATTGGAAGGATCTCTCTAGCTTCAGGAAGCCAAATCAGGGATAATTTAGATAGGACTAGAGAACATCGTTTCGCATATCACGGGAATAAATACCTTGGGTTACTATAATAGGATTGCTTATGGAGGGTCCAACTTCTTTTTCTGCGTGGGGGGGGGGTCCACCTCAGTTTTTCTTTCTCCCACTCTGCTTTTCTTTCAAGATACCAATCTTCTCTTCCTCCTCTTTTGAAGATCTTTCTTTTTCTGCACCAACAGTGGGAGAAGAGGACTTCTCAGATCTAACAAGCTGACATACTCCCAATAAAGCCATAAATTCAAAAGCTAAAAGTCTGGGTTCTCCTGGAGAACTCACTGACCTTATGCTGAAACAGGAAGTTGAAAGAATGTCCTTAGGAAGAAACTGGTGACTTGGCCCATCTGTCACAAAGCTCATTCTACCCTCATTTGATTTACAGCAATCATTGATTTGTGTTGCTCTGGGGAAATTGGAAATCATTCTATTGTAAAGATAAATATGAATTATATTTACAAGGAGAGAGCATTTTAGGTCTGGGTTTCTGAAAGAAAACACAATTGCACACTGAAAATGATGGAAGAAGAAAAGACGATTGTCTCATGCATTCCTCATTACCTCTCGTGCTTTTCGTGCTTTCGCTGGGAATTGAAAAACTCAAATTACATGACAGTCCCTCTAAAGCTCTCTGTGGCTCCACCCACCGTTTTATATACAGTGTTGCATGCTGTAGAAAGTAGCTACTGCTGTTTTTTTTTTTTAATTTAAATCACTAAGGCACTGTTTCTTGTTTTGTAAAAAAATGTTGTTCACTGTGCACTTAAGGAGAAAATAACCAAAAACGTTGTGATTTTAGAAGTTCTTTTTTTGATAAACCAAAGATTTAGAAGTCATTCCATTGTTAACCTGTAAATGTGTGTGAACACGGAGTGTTTTTGGTGACTGTGACTCTGAAAGCTGCCAGATCTTACTGGGGCAGTGGGGGGGAAGGTGTATGTATATATATACACACACATGCAAATGTGTTTAGATGTATACATATGTATATGTATTTGTGTGTGTATGTACACATAGAAATACACACATATGCATATGTATATATAGACACATATGCATGTTTGTGTATTTTGAAAAGCAGTGTTACAGAGTTCTATACCAAAAACCTTTAAGCCTCAATCTGCTGTGAAATGATATGGCCTTTCTCACTACAAGTTCCTGATTAACCAACCAGACTCCACGTTGCCTCTCTGTGTATGACTAAGGGCTCCAGCCCGATGACTCACAGCCACTTGCTTATCATCAACATGCTCATCTTGACAATGAATATGGACGTGAAACGACAGAGGAGCTTCACCATTAGTAGCTGGAAACAGTAATACAGTATCTTATAGAAGAGCATAAAAGGAACATGAAAATTGTTTTTACATTCCTTGATCTGCATTGTGCTTTAAAAGACCCACCTGGTAAATTTTTCATTTTGCTTTTATGTTAGTCATCAGAACCAGAAATCTAGAGGGAAAAATTACCAGTCTTTTCTTTGAAGATGAAGCGATGGGGAAGAAAACCTTATTAACACATTCCTCACATTTGTTTATTCCTCAGATATTGAAGTTTTATTTGGATTTTGACAAAGCTTGCTGGTCAGTACATTTTTCATGTGCCACGTTGTGCAATCTGTATGTTATTTTTTTCCCCTTACTTCCTTTGGAAAACAAACTCACGGTGTCCCTACTCTGAGACTCTGGTCTGAATGTTAATTATTACTTCCTTTGGTGTCTCTATCAGAAGGACTCACTCGGTTAGGAGGCCTCTGCACTTTGTCAGACTGTGCATCTTCATTGGGGTCTTTTTAGGATACAATCTGGGACTGACCTTCACGCCTCACAGTAGACAAACCATAAGATGGTTCCTGTTTGCTACTGTAAACCAACACACTCAACACAGAGCAGACCCAAGGATTATTGATCTCGACCTCCTCTCAGAGTCTCCACATACTATAGTCATGCTATCTCTTCATAGATCAGATGTGAGATTTACGGGATAAAACTGGGGATAATTGGGAGAAAACTGATGAAGTTGGCAGCTCCCAGTGGATCGGATAATCCATGTTAATTCATCTGTCTCCTATTGGGGATTTTTATTTTAAGTTCTCTTAAACTCTTCGTTGTGTCCTCTTTTCTGGTGACAAATTGGGCATGACTAAAAGATGTACAGATGTACTAAAAGATGTACAGTGACTTATGGAGATAGGCACGTTCACATTTCTTAGTGCTCTTAGAGCCTAAAAATAACCACATGTGGTTTTCTTAAGACTTCTGGAACCCCCATGGTGAAGCAGACCTGAAGACATTTGCAGCTATTCCCAATGCTGCTGTGGTCCTGTAGGTTCATACTTATCCAACGGAGTCAGAAAATTCATTTGTGCAATGCTTTCATTATCCAGTGCTCATTAGTGGTGGTCCTGCTTCTAACAATGTTATTGAGTTGACACACATTCTATTATAAGGGAGAGAGAGAGGGAGGGAAGAAGGAAGGAAAGAAGGAGGGAAGGAAGGAAGGTGGGATGGAAGGAAGGAAGGAAAGAAGGAAGGACTCAAATTCAGAGACAGAGGAAAGGAGAAAGGAAGGAGGGAAGGAAGAAAAAGAAGGAGGAAAAGGAAGAAGGAAAAAAAAGCCCCCAAATTCCTTATGAACCTCTCAGTTCAACTCAGACACTGTTTTATGAAAAGTCTGTTACAAATTTTCAGATGAGAAGCTGTTCTGAACAATGCAATGATTGCACCAGTAAGTGAGGAAACCAAGAGTGTCTCCACCTGAATTGTCAAGAATCTGTGAACTGGCAGCCTTTTGCCATTCAAAACATTTGTGTCCAATCTGAAAAATAAAAATAAAACCTATCCCAAGCATTCAAGACAGTCTTTTTCATAAATTATTTATTTAAAACTCTATCAGCTCTTCTAGAAATGGATCCTGGTCTGGCTGAACCTCCTGCATCAAATTTACTCATAATGGATAATTACTTGATGTCTAACCTGTGCAAAGCATGCAAATCCCCGGATATCCAATACCAAATTGACTCAGTACAGTTGATTCCGATTTTGAGTGACTGGGAGTTGCAGTTGCTGTAAGCAAGAACATGGGGAATCTCCCAGTCCTCTAATCAGAAACTCTGTAGTGCTGCCAAAAAAAAAAATAAATAAAAGAGAAAAAAAAAAGGATGGTCTTCGTTTTTCCAGAAAGGAGAGTGGAGAGCCCCTTTTTAGCTAAAAGCTGTCTCCCACACTAACATTCTTTTTTGTCTCTCTCTCTGATCAAACAGCAGCTCTACATCCCTTGGAGTTCTTTCAATCTCCCACCACTTAAGCATCTGTGAGAGCTTGAGAGTTTGCTTTCATTGCCAGATTCTGAAGCCCCTTGAAAATCGGGGAAGGGTGAAGGAAGCATTTTTTTCTCTTCACCCCTATTCTCAGTCTTCATAACAAGCTCTCTAGACAAAAGGGACACTTACTGGTGGGGAGGGGTGTCCATGGTGAGCCTCCTTTTTTTAGGAGAAAATCTGTAGAATGTGGAGGTGGCGTGGCCTCCCTCTTCAGGTCTTTGCTGCCTGTCTCACAGTGGGAAGCCCACAAATGCTGACATACCACTTGGTATCAGATTTGAGAGAAGTTGGAGTGAAAAGAATCTGGGGTCTTCTTTTTCCTATAAATCCAGTATAAACCAGCAGGGTGGTTCAGATGCTGAAATTGCTAATGCTTTATTAGACAGATGACATTAATAGACACACAGGGTCAAGATCCTGGAAGAAGATGGTCCTATGGTTCTGAGAGTTGCGCAGGTCACGTTAAGGAGCTGGGTTTGATTCTAGAATCCACATTTTCAGAGGAGCCCTGGCTAGGTTGAGACTTTCCACGAAGAGATTTTAAGACAGGAAGAGATCTGGGAAGAATTTTTCTATCATCTGTCAGGGAAATTGTAATAGGGCTCATTCAGTTCAATAACGTATGAGTAAGTTCGCTTCTGATTCTGGGATTTGGTAATTTCTTTCATGGAGTAAGACAAACTTCTGAACTTGTTTTGTGCTTATTTTAATCCTCTGCTCCCTTCATGGACACTAGTAATGTGAGTTTCCTGTAAGTGGTTTCCCAGCTCTTGGGTGTTTGTGGAAAAAGGGAGAACAATGATGGGGATCCTGGCTGCTATTCTAATGTTTTCCAAAGGAAGAGAACCAACACTGCTCCCCAGAGTTCCTCTCCAGCGGGCCTCCAGTGGGGAAAGAGGGCGATGCATTGCTGGGTGCTGGAAGTCCTCCCTCGGTGAAACTCCACGAGGCTCTTTGTAAAGAAATCAAAAGACCAGGCGAACGTGCTCTGCAGGGCCCCTTTGTTTGTTTTCATATTGGTCTCCTTTGCTCAACTATACAGAACCAGAAAGAAATGTGGGTTACCAGGAAGAGAAAAGAAGCAATGGCTAAAATACCAAAGTTGGCATGTGTTCTTTTAAAAAATATATATATTTTTAAATAAAATGTTTATTTTAAAAACAGGTGTAAGCTTTTGTCTTGACTGTCTGATGTACCAGGCAGGGTGCTATGCCCTTTAGGTGTGTGACTTCCTGTTATCCTCACAATGGTGCCATCAAGCAGTATTATTGTCATCCCCATTTTGCCCCATATGAAAAAACTGAGGTCCAGAGAGGCTAAGTAAATTGCTTAAAGTTACACACCTAAAAAATGGCAGAGCCAGTAGTCAAACTTTATCTCCAAAGTCCCTCATCTTAAACACTGCATATCTTGCCTGCACTTACTGCTGACTGTACTAATAAAATGAGGACTTCTGTGAAAAAACCAGACTCTCATGTTACATATATGCTATGAAAATACATGCACACATGCAACTAGACAACCCAAGGTTTTCATTGGTTTAGCAACTGAGCAAACTGAATAATAACAGAATAAATTGGGCATCAAGATGACCTAATGTATAGACTCCCCAAGTAAGACCCAGTTTTTATCTGCTTTTCTCTCTTGAATTTATTCCTGACTGTCACTTGCTCATCAGTGAATCTATAAACCACATGGAGGAACTGAGATATTGTGAAAAGAGCCCTGGATTGGAGATCTCAAGCCCTGGTTTGGACTAGAATTGATCTTGCTCCGTGCCATGGCTCTGCCTTCCCTGCTCTGGCCTTACTTTCTGGTGAGCTCTCCCGGTGCAGAAGCAAGAAGCTCACAGGTTGCCAGCAGCCCCAGGTGTACATCCTGCCAGGTTAGCAATTCCAGCAGAAAGACAGTTTCTCATTCCTAAGAGTCCCAGCAGAAATCTCACAGTTGTTTTTAGCGGTCGGGGGCCGGGGGTGGGGGGCAGTCACGCCCATCCCTGTGGCCATGAGAATGAGGTACAAATTCATTCACAGGGCCTGGATCCGCTCTGTTCAACCCTGAGCCGTGGAGTGGGACCACTTGAATCTCATGCACTGATAGTGGAGGAGGTGAGGTTTTCTAAGGGAAAATTGGGGTGCTATTACCAAAAGGGGGAACGATGTTCAAAAGGCACAAAGTGTAGATTTCCACTACACAACCCCTGCTTTCAGGAAGTTTGCCATCTAGTGAAGGAGATAAACAAGTAAATGAGGAACGACAAGATAGTCTGATATGTCCTTATGTGAGAGTAAACACCTACCATGTGCTATAGGTAGGGCATTTAATAAAATGTTGGATAGGGAGGATGGTCAAGAAGGACTCTCCAGAGGAGACCACTAACACAAGATATTAATGACATAGGAATTAACCAGGCAAAAGGGGAGGAAATGAGTATTCCAGGCAGAGGGAACAGCCTGTGCAAAGGCCTGGAGGTAAGTGAGAATTTACCATGTTCAGGGGGATGTAAGAGTTCAGGATAGCTAGAGATTAGAGCAAGGATGCAGGAGGATTTGGGGGTGGAGATGTCGAAATACCAGAGATGTCAGAAGTTGGGAACTGTATTAGTTTGTTCGGGCTGCTGTAACAAAGTATTACAAGTCAAGTAGCTTAAACAACAGAAATTTATCGTCTCAGGCTAGAAGTCCAAAGTCAAGGTGTCAATAAAATTGGTTCTTTGTGAGGGTTGTGAGGGAAGGATCTGTTCCAAGAACTTGTTGCTATAAACTAGCCAAGAGGCAATGGTAACTGGACCAAGAAAGCAGTGGTGGGAATAGAGAGATGAAGGCAGATTTGAAAAACGTTAATACAGTGGAAAGTATGGGACTTGACCATTGGATGTGGGTGGTGGAAGACAGAGAGGATTCAGATTTGGCATAGGCATAGTCGGATGTGGAGTGTATGTTAATTCTATTCACAGAGGCAAAAGCCCAGGATAGGAAAGAGTTACTTGATAGGAAAAATTATTAATTTGATTTTTGAGTGTCTAGTGCCTGTGGGACACTCTAGTCAACAGTATTCACTAGAGAGGTCTGGAAGTTTGCACAGAGATTGAGATGTGAGAGTAGTCAGTGTACAGAAGACAGCTGAGGTCATGGAATGGCTGTGACCTACACAATGTGTGGAGAGAGAAGAAAAGAGGATCCTGAAGAATATCGACATTTAAGATATTGGTGAAGGACAACGAAAGGGAGTGGCTAGAAAACCAAGAGGAAAACCAGGAGATTGTGATATCCCAGATACCAAGGTGGGAGAAAAATGTCAAGAAAGAGGGAGTCTTTAATCATGTCTACTGCTCCTGTGTTCCATTAAGATAAGGAATGAAGAGTGTTGTTTGATTTAATAATAAAGAGGTGGTTGGCAACCAAGGTGAGAGCATCGTGGGTGCAGTGGTGAAGTCAGGTGGGTATAGACTGAGGAATTAAAAGGAGGTGACAAGTGGAGATAGTGAATCCAGGCCGGCTTTTCAAGAAGTACAGTGATGCAAGGAAGACACACAGGGCCAGAGCGGAGAGTCAGACATTTAAAGGACTGATTTTTAAGAGGATAGATATTTGAGCTAATTTTAAAGCTAATGAGAATGAGGTAGAATACACAAGAGAAAAGGTGGTAGAGAATTGTACTGAGGTGGATTTGCCTTTGGGAAGAGGAGAGAACTGTCTGTTGTGACAGAAGAGAAAAAGAAGGGTGGGTGGAGGTGTGGGTACACAATAGGGGTGGTGGTAGGACATTGAGAGAGTTCTCATGTGGTGGCTTCCATTTTGTGCTTGAAACAGGAGAGAGAAATGATGTTCATCTATTGGAGGGAGAATAGCGGGGTAGAAGTTTTAGAAATAATGGAGAAAGGCTGAATTAAGAGCAGCAGAAAATAGAAGAGAGAATTGATTAAGAAACACAGAAGGATGCCTGGGCAGAGGTGGAAAACTTGGCGGGAGATCATCCCCTCTACACGACAGTGGGAATTTCCATTAATAAAATGGATAGCTGGCAGTGGAAGCAGAGAAGGCAAACGTGGGTTAAGCCAAGTTTAGGATGCAGGAATAGGTATGAAAGTAAGAGAACAGAACCAGATAGTTGAGGATATGACTAAAGAGGAGGTAAAATGGTGAACCATGTGATATACAAGCATTATTCTAGGGAAATAAGTGAAGATTGGAGACAGAAAATGGGGGTGATCAAGAAACTACAAGTGGACTGAGTATTGATACAATACGGTATTAGTCATGATTCTCCAAGAGAAGCAGAACCAATAGGATACATGTATATATAGATATAGAGATAGAGATATATAGGTATCTCTATAGATATATAGATCTCTCTCTAGTTCTATCTATCTAGATATCTCTCTATATATAGGTGTAGATATATCTAGAGATATATAGATATATGGAGTCTATGTAGATATGTAGATTTATTATGGGAATTGTCTCACACGATTATGGAGGCTGAGATATGCTATGATATGCTGTCTACAAACTGGAGACCGAGGAATGCCAGGGATGTAATTCAGTCTAAGTTTGAAGGCCTGAGAACAAGCAGAGCCAACGATGTAAATACTGGAGTCCAAAGGCTCAAGAACCAGGAGCTCCAATGTCCGAGGGCAGGAGAAGATGGATGCCCCAGCTCAGGAAGAGAGAGAATTCCCCCTTCCTCTACCTTTTTGTTCTATTCAGGCCATCGATGGATTGGATGGTGTCCACCCAGATTGGGGAGGGCAGAGCTTCTTTACTCAGTCCACCGATTCAAAAGCAATCCCTTCCAGAAACACCCTCACAGATACAACCAGAAATAATGTTTTACCAGCTATGTGGGCATGCCTTAGTCTAGTCAAGGTGACACATAAAATTAGCCATCACAAATACTGCTAATAATGTAATTATACTGTAATAATAACAGTAATAGTAATAATGTAAATGATTATTTATGTTTACCATTTAGTGGAGGTGAATAACGGTCCCCCAGGAATGGCTCAAAGTGGAAACCCTGATCTCCCATGTGCCTAGATGAATAGGACGTCTACTTTTTCACTCCAAAGCCCACCTCATGTCAGATGTCAAGGAATGTCCTCCTTGTACCCAAAAGTAGAAAGAAGGAGCCACTGTTCCTGGCTTTTGTTGTGAAACTGGAACACGAATGTATATTCTTTGAGACTAGAAAATCCTGTATCAACTAAGATGGGTTGTTTTGAGATGGGCCTTGGTGCTTCCTGGCCTCCAGGCCAGGGAATTGGAGAGTGGCTGCCGAGAGGGAAGTCCAGGGACTTTCCACTTCTTGCTGCTGCCAGCCTAAGGAGCTCCTCAGAAGGTGTGGTCTTGTTCCCTTGGTATCATGCTCAGGCAAAGGACCTCCAGGTCAAAGTCAGCTTGGACTCCTCCAGGGTGGGGAACTCTTGTCTTTGAGTGACATGGCCCTCTAGAAGGACATGATTAACCCTGTGTTCTTGCTACTCTCCCAAGCCCAGGACAGGATTTAAGCCCTCTTTCTGCAGCGCATCATTTGATCACTGCCAGATCTGGCAAGGTCAGGGTCCAGTGCGGCTGACCATACAATTTATCATCTAGACCAGGACGCTTTTGTTCAGTATAAGCGCTAAATCCAACAGGAGGCCAAGACAATAGACATATCTAGGACTGTCCCAGGCAAAGCGGGACTGTGGTACCCCTAAATATAAGCCACCTGAGGCACCTAGAACCCCCATTCACTTTCATTCACCCCCAGTTGTTCAGCTGACATGGTGCAGGGGTCAGGCCACTGGTCTTATCTCTTTCCAGCATCCCTCCCTCCTCCTCACAGGTACCTACTATCCTGACTTCTATTGTCATTGATTTCTTTTGCCTATTTTTGAACTTTATGTACATGAAATCATATAGTCCGCACTCTTCTGAATCTAGCTTTTTCCGCTCAGCCTTTTTTGTTTGATCCATCCTTGTTTTCACCCATTGTTGGGTGCAGCAGTAACGCATCCATTTACCTTTCTGTGTGGTATTCCATTGTTTGAATATATCACCTTTTATTTAGCCACTCTACTGTTGATGGACGTTTCAATTGTTTCCAATTTTTGACTATTAAAAATATTGCCAATACAAACATTCTAGCATGTCTTTTGTTGCAAACATGATCACATTTCTGCAGAACATGAGAAATTGTTGGGTCATGGGGCACACACAGTGCTAAGCCTTAGCTGATAATGCAAAACGGTTTTCCAAAGTGTGCATACTGACTTCCCTCCCACCAAAATGTATGAGTTACAGTTGCACTCCATCCTCACCAACACTTGATTTTGCCAGTCTTTTTGAATTTTAGCCATTCTGTGGGTGTATGGTAGTAGTTCACTGTACTATCAGTTGGTATGTATTGGATGACTAATGAGGCTGAGCAACTTTTCATATCTCCATTTGGATTTGTCTTTGTGGTAAAGTACCTGTTCACGTCCATTTTTCATTTAGGTTTTCTGCCTTTTTTCCTATTGAATTGTAGGATTCTTTACATATTCTGGAGTTGAGTGCTTTGATAGTTATATGTATTGTAAGTAACTTCTCCCACTCTGAGGGTTACTTTTTCATTCTCTTAATGGTGTGATCTGAGCAACCAAAGTCCTTAACTGTTAAACAGCCCAATTTATCAACATTTTCAAGGTTAGGGTTTTTGGTGTCATGTTTAAGAAATCATTGTCTATCCCAAGGTCACATAGAAATTTTTCTCTCTTGTTCTTTATTTTGATTTTTATTTCTTTTGGGAAGAAACATTTTTTTAGTAATATTTTTTAGAGAATGGTAGATAAACATTTCCAGTAATTACATGTTTTAAAATGACTTTCTTTTGTCCCTGTTCGTGAATGTTAGGCCAGATGAGGACTTCTTGACTTGCACTTGTTACAACCTATTTCCTTGGCAGCTCTGTAAATATGGCCCTAAATTTTATGGGCATTGAGTGTTGCAGGTATGAAGCATGAGGCAAACCAGCTTCTCTTCTCTTCAGAGACAAACTTCTTTTCTCTGAATAGTACTTATACACATTTGTATCTATCTTTGTCTTTTTGTTGGATTTTTTGGTTTGTTTTTTAAAATGGACACATAATTGACATGTAACATTACATTGTTTCAGGTACACAACATAGGGATTCGACATACATACATGTTGCGAAATGATCACCATAATGTCTAGTTAACATCCCATCCCACACATAGTTACAATTTTTTTTTGCCTGTGATGAGAGCTTTTAAGATCTACTCTCTCAGCAACTTTCAAATATATACTACAGTATGTATCTGTCTTTGAAATTCAGAAGTTTTACCAAAATACGTCTAGGGTCCCCCCTCCGCCATGCAGTAATACTTTCTGGCACTTGGTGAATTATTTTGATTTGGGCCTTCCTTCAGCTCTGCAAAATGTTTTTCTAGAATTTTTATGCTTATTTCTTCTTCATCATCTGTCTGGAAATTTTACTACATATTTTTCAAATGTTCTGAAAAAGATTCCATGTCTCTATTTCTTGTCTCATCATTCCATTGCATTACCTACTTTTTCCCTCTGGATTTGGAGAACACTCTTCCATTCCATCTTCGAATGCACCAATTCCATTTTGGGCAGTGCCAAATCTGCCATTTCCTGCTTCTAGTGAGTTTCATTAGTTTGGAGGTTGTGTGTTTCTTATCCAAGAACTCTTTCTTGTTTAACATGGCTCTTTTTCATGGCAACCGACTCCTGTCATATTAAAGCAATGTTCTCTCAGTCCTTACCAAGAATACAAATTAGACTTTAAAATTATATTTCCCTTACTTCCTGCTTAACTTTTTCACTGGAGGCCATTTCTCTGAATTCTCGGATTAGTGTCCCTGTTTTACGGAGGTAATAAACTGTAATAAAAGCACAGGCATTTGAACTAGAATAACCTGAATTTGAATCTTAGTTGTGACACTTGAATGGCCATTCGCCTAAACCCTCTGAGTTTTGATTTATGTGATGGGGACAAGAAAATCCTCATCCCAGAATTCTATTAAGGATTAAATAAGATAGTGTATGTTGAAATATGTGTGGTAGTACTTAGTTAAATGGTTTATATTATTATCTTCATCGTCATTGTCATCATCATCATCATCTTTACTATTATACTGAACTACTGAGTCTCTTTTTCTTTTTGCTCATTCTCACATAGAGAGGGCTGGTTCATCCAGACTGGCTGCGATGGTGGGGGAGGTCGTCTATCAGAGATGGTGTAGTCTCCATTTAATTTCCCCGAAAAGGTACCACATGTAGTAAATTCTTCCTGGCCAGTGCTCCCTCACTCAGAAATGACCCGTACCATTTTCTGCCAAGATTGTGACTGGGACCTTTCTCTAATTTCCATGAGTGACAAAATTTCTCTGTTACATTTGAAGAGTTCTTTCAAAATGATATTGGAGGAAGAAATGAGTCAAAACTACTGGCTTTAGATAACATTTTGGTCCTAAAAGTTGAATTTAAAATTTATTATAAATAAAGAGAATTAACACATAAAAGGTTTAGGTGAAAATATAATTGAAAATTTCTATCCTTTGGGGATAGGATAACCATTCTAAACATTAAACCAAAGGTATCAAACGTAAAGAAGAAGATTGATGGATTTGACCACATTAAAAATGTAAAATTCCCGGAAGACAAAAATCAACATTAGAGACTTTAGAAGGGAGAGGGCAAACTAGAGAAAACATTTGCCAAAAGATACAACAGCGTTAATATGATTAATATAAATGAATTTTTTTTTTTTTGAGGAAGATTAGCCCTAAACTAACATCTGTGACAATATTCCTCTATTTTCTATGTGGGTGCTGCCAAAGTGTGGCTGGCTAGTGGTGTCGGTCCACACCGGAGATCCAAACCCATGAACGTGGGCTGCAAAAGCAGAGCATGTGGAACTTTAACCACTTGGCCACAGGGCTGGCCCCTAAATAAAGAGCTTTTAAAAATCAATAAGGAAATATGGAACCCCATAAGAGAGAAATGGGCTGAAGACATGAAAAAACAAGCAGATAACTAAAGAATAAATACTAATAGCCATGAAACATAGGAAAATGTTTAATGTGATATAAAACAAATGCAAATTAAAATAGCACTGTATGCTATTTCTCATCTATTTGTCTGGCAAGATTATTAAAAGTGGTGATACTCAGTGTAGGTGAAGGTAGGGGAAAAATGGAACAATTGAACATGGTAGGTGAGACTGCAAAATGTTTCCATTTCTTATCTAGATGATAGTTTGGCAATACAACATGAAGCTTGAAATCATGACACCCTTTAATGTAGAAATTCTAATTCTTTAATTTTTATCCAAGGAAATAAGTATAGGTGCGAATTTTCACCATCAACATGTTAATTGAATAGATATTTAGGATAACAGAAGATAGGAAAGAACATATTGACCTAACAACAGTGTGATCCCATTTTTGAAATATATTTATAAACTCATAATGTTATCTTGGTCACTAAGAATATGCATGGGTTTCATTTTTCTAATGTATCTGAATTATTTATTCTTGAATAAATACTGTTAAAATGTATGCACGTTTATATACAAATGCACTATCAGATTTTATTCACTAACAATTTATTAAGTGAATTAATTTTATTAATAACTTTTACATCTCTTCTTGTAAGTAATATTGGTTTGTTGTTTTCATGTGTGTGCTCCCTCTATCAGGTTTGGTAACAGGGTTAGGCCAATTTCATAAAATGCATTGGGTTGCTTTCATTTTATTTCTGTGTTCTGGAACACTTTAAATAGCAGAGCAATAATCTGTTCCTTGAATCTTTGGAAGAGCTCCCCATAAAACCATATGAGCCTGACTCCTTTTGGGAGTATTGTTCTGTGACAACTCTTCCAATTTCTTCAGTGTTCTTGGTCTACTCATGCTTGCTACCTATTTTTGAAACACCTGTAGCAATTTATATTTTTCCTAGTGAAAAAAGAGTTTATTTTAAAATAAGTAAACACAAAATTGCAAAAGCATTCTCTCATAATTTTTTATTTTTTTGCCGTCTGTGATTAAAAGCTTTTTCTCATTCATAAAGTTGTGTTTCAGTTTTTCTTCTTTTTCCCTTTCTCTAGATCTATTCATTTTATCTATCTTTTAAAATGACCGGTGCTAAAATGAATTTATTAACTGCTCCTTTAATTTCAGCTATAGCCTGTATCAGGCCTGCTCCCCATGTTTGTCCTGGAGCCCAAGGGGAGAAACAAGACACCACCTGGATGGAGTTCTTCTTACGACAGTGGCAGAGGTGATGAGGACAAGAAGAAAATCTACAAAGCCTCTAACACATAGCAGGGGGGTGACAGGTGTCACTTCTACCCATATGCCATTGGCCAAAGCAGTCACAGAGTCAAGTCCAAGGAGACTAGGTAGGGAAACATACTCAGACCATGATAAGGCTCTGGCAAAGGTACAGATGCAAGGATGGCTGAAAAATTGGAGCTGATAATGCCCAAAGATGAGAACATCTATCATCCTGTTTAAAAGACACCTCAGACTAACAGAGATGCTTAAATAGTGTCAGTTTGATACCTGCAGGTAAAAAGGTGATTAGAATCTGAAAAGGATAAGTAATATCCTTCAGGTACAGTGAACACAGAATGTTATTTTGGACATACCAAATACTGGAAGGCTTAGGCCTTTCTAGGCTAAAAGCAATTTATAGAGCAAACAGACTGGTCAATTAGTTGATTCCCCAAAACTTATTGGTTAGAGATCTTGTACTATAAACCCCCATATAGTAGGTGAGGAAAGAGTAGCCTGGAGAGGTATGGTAAAATCACTAGCCATAAATACACTGAGCTTGTCACCACCTGTTTGGTTTCCTCTCTTCTCCTGGACCCCATATTTTGCATTCTGTTCTATAGACCAGTGCTGTCCAATAGAACTTTCCATGATGATGGAGATGTTCTATTTTACACTAATGTAGTAGCCACTCACCACATGTGGTTACTGGGTAGTTAAAATGTGGCTAGTGTAGTTGAGAAACTGAATTTCTAATTTTAACTTAATTTAAAATTAAAATTAAGTAACCACATGTCTTTAGTACGCCTATCTTAGACAGCAGCTCTAATGAATGCTTGGACTCAGAATGAAGATGATAAAACCACTTCAATTCGGGGGTTCCTAAGTGGAATATCAGATTTCAGAGGGAACATACCTCAGATAAATAGCACTACAGCACTGTTGAAGCCAATAAGAAGCCCGTATTTTGTTGGTGAAAGCAAGTCATGTGGCCAAACTTAAGGTCAATGGAAGTAGGAGGTGTAATCCTCCTAAAGGTCAAAGTCAGGTATAGTATAAGAAATAGAATTTTCTTTCTTCTTTCTCCCTCGCCCCCACCTCATTCAAATGTACCTAATTTTAATTTTAAGTCTGTTCTTCTGGTGGCAGAAATTACATTTCAGGCAATTCGGGGCTTCTTTATTCCACATCTTGGCCATTGCTGCCTTCTCCTCATCTTTGATCCCAACAACATTCACATCCAGCTCTTTCAGGAACTTTTCTATACCCTCGTGGCACACACATACACACATACAACAAATCTTTGCACATGGCTTGGGGCAGGGAACTCTGGGGCCTCCACAGGACTGTGGTTTGGCCACTTCAGGCACTCCATGTAGACATCTTGACTGCTCCTGTGCCCTGCAAGGCAGAGCATCTCTGTGAGCTTTGCCACTCCTAGCCTTCACTGAAGAGGTTGTGCCCAGATCCTCCACTTGCTCAGATCTCCCAAAGATATATGATATATCTGCCTTCAACATGCCTGCCTCCAATCAAAGCTTTGACCACAGGAAGGGGAAAGGTGCAAGTCACTGTCTCAGAGATAGCCAATGTAGTGGTCAGCTTAGACTCAGTGATGCAGCAGTAACAAACAATCCCCAAACCTCTGACTTACAACAACAAAGCATGTTTTCCACTCCAGCTGGATGGCCATGACTCCATTCCACGGCAGCCCCTAACTAGTTCATTGCTGGTCATATGGTAGATAGAGTGAAAAAAAGAAGGGGGCAGGATCACAAAAGTACTATTAAAATTTCTGCTTGGAAGTAGCATAACTCATTTCTGTGTATATTCTTTGTCCAAAGAAAGTCACAGGATTGATCATAACCTTGATGAGAAGGCAAAGTCTAATGCCTTCCCATAGGCATAGGCAGTGAAATTTCTGAACAATTATAAAATCTGTACATTCATCATCTACTTTTCCTCTCCCTCTCTCCCCTCTCACTCCCCTCTCATCATCTTCAACACCCTACAGCCTGTGTGTTTTTTATCTAGACTAGGCAGGATGGTACATATTCAAACTCTACTGTTATGACATAGTCTATTAGAGCTCCAAAGCTCATATTCTTGAAACTCAAAATTCTTTTCTTTAACGGCTCTATTCTCTCACGCTTGTTTCTGAAGCCTGATTTGAAAGGCCAAAAGACTAGACTTGACACATCTTTCTCTTTTTTTCTGCACTGTCATCCCTTCCTTGGGGTAGGAAGCAGGAAAAGCATCGGCTGCTTCCTGAATGGAGGAAAAGCCCATGAAAAGAGGAAATACGTGAAGAAACTATCAGTTAATAAAATATTATTGGGTTGCACTCTATCAGGGTAGGCTATTTTTTGTGGAGAAGCAGAGATTTTTCTTTTAGAGCTGAAATATCTTATAATTGAAGGCAGAGGCTGGCATGATATTGGAATTGTCTACCAGGGTCCTCTAGGACTTGTGCCGTCCAATAGAACTTTCTGAGATAATAGAAATGTTCTATCTTTGTTCTGTCCAGTACAGCAGCCCCTAACCACATGTGGCTATTAAGCACTTAAAATGTGGCTTGGGTGACTGAGGAACTAAATTATTAATTTTAAAAAAATTTTAGTTAATTTAATTTTTAATAGCCACACGTGGTTGGTGGCTACTGTATTGGACATGGCAGTTTTAGACATTACCAGAGACAGTGTTGCTAAAAGTCATACAGTGCCCTTAAGGTCTCGCTATCATTTATCCATATAAAAACCATGCTGTGCCTTGGTTTTTTAAAAAAATCACAAAATTGAAATAATTTCAGTTTGTATAGAAATTATAGGCATAGCACTGTTGGTTAAAAGCAAATAATGCCTTCACTTATTAATTGGCTAGAACTGCTGACCTAATAAGCAGAGGCTAAATTCACAGTTAATTAAAGACTTCATGTTCATTCAGCCATGACATGCCTCAAACCATCTTTTGTTCAGCTGGCCAGCAAGATACTTAGAACCATATTTAGGACATCTTGCAACTATAATCAACATATGCAAAATAGTTCCTTCATTTATCAAATTAGTAATTCTGTTGTAGGAATAGCATTTTTTTCTATTACGCTAACTATAATCATATTTGTAGTAAATGGATACGGCAATGTACTACATAGATGTTTATATGTTATTTGATTATTGGTAATTTAACTAATAGTTATCTATCAAGCAGTATTATCTCTCTAATAGAGATGAGGAAACTGAGGCTTATAGAGGTTATATGATTTTTCCCCAAGGTTATATAATTGGTATTTGGATTTCTACTGTATGAAGTCTATCTGTTTGATCCAAAGCCCCTACCACCCAACAATACTACTCTTCCTTAATAGATAATGATAAAAACTAACTGCCATCACCTATCTTTTCCTAAGGATAGAGCCCGCAGAAACTCACAGCCCCTTTTCAGGAGCCAGCTGCTGCCGATGGGCTGCTCTGGGTACGACGTTCCAGGCCTGCCACAGCTGATGCCCCTTGGTCTCCTTTGGAGCAAGAGAAATGAGAACAGCTATGAGACTGGAATCTAAGCCATCCAAGAAAGCTGTCCCAGTCAAATTGGGCCTGTAGACATGATGCCACTATTATTATATCCTTCTATATTGGCTTCTGGTTACCTATTGGCTTCGGTGAAAATGAAGGATCAAATTTCTGGGATGCAAGCCCGGTTCAAAATCTGCCGGCCAACGCCTGGGCCCCAAGCTTAACCCAGCATCTCAACGTTAACCAGGTGACCTCATGTAATTTTATGAGCTACGTGCCTGGTGACGTAAATCTTCCTCCTGTGAATTCAAGACAGTAATGCCTCACATTCACTTAAAATGAAAGACAGATGCTCACTTCATTTGCTGCTGTGTTCTTGGTTCCACTTTGTTATTTTTAAAGGAGGAAAACGTTTCCCTTTCTAAAATGCTCAAGTGCAAAGCCCCTGGCGATGATGCCTTCTCCCACCTCTGCACTCCACTGTACTTGTAAACTTTGGACAGAGGAAAGGTGGGCACCAGCGTGCGAAACTACAAGTCCCAGAATGCACGCCGCCCTCCGCACAAGCGCAGCGGGGACACCCCCTCCCGCCCCCGCCAGCGGGCCAGCCAGCCTGCGGAGACTCCCGGGTCCCCGCGCCGGACCGGGGCTGGGGGCAGGCAGCCCGGGCGGACCTGACCGGCGCCTAGGTCGGCCCCGGGCGTTACTATGCAGGCACCGCGGCGCGCGTGAGGAGGATGCGGCAGCAGGCGCCGCGGTGGGAGGAGTAGGCGGTGGTGCCCTCGGGAGGGAGCCGCGCGCGGGCCAGACGGCTCCTGGAGGCTCCGCAGTGCCGCCGCCGTCGCCCGGGAGGCTCCGCACGGGAGCCATGTAACCCTGCGGCGGGCTCCGCGCTGCTCTGTCCTTCCCCAGCTCCCGGGCTAGCGCGGCAGCGGGGCCACGATGAAGAAGCAGTTCAATCGCATGCGCCAGCTGGCCAACCAGACGGTGGGCAGGTAGGTCACCCGCTGGTAGCCGCGGGCCGGTGCGCGCCTGCGAGGCTGCATCCGCCTGGGCGCGCAGGTGATGGAGCCCGCCTGGCCTCCTGTGCCCCTCTCTTCCCTCCCCGCCGTCCCTTCCTCTGCGCTGGCCGCCTCCGGGCGCCGCTCAGAGAAGCGACCCCTCCTCTCTGAACTTCCCAGACCCCGGAGCCCTTCTCACGCTCTGCCCGCTGCTCTGGGGCTCCGGTTGCCAAGTGCCAAGTGTGACGCATCCTTTACCTGCGTCCCCAGCTGCCCCTTCACCTGCCTTTCCCCGGGACTCCCTTCTCCCTCTGGCCGCATAGCTTCCTGGAAACAGGTGTTTGCTCTGATTGTGCTGGAGGCAGCCGAACCGCAGTCGCTCTCCGAAGATCCCTCCCCTGCGCCGAGTTCGGGGCTTCTCAGGGGTCCAGGGCAAGTGTTGGGCCTGCTTGGCTTGGAAGAGCTGAGCCGGCCCCTCCTGCCGTGTTTGTTTTTTGGGACTGTGACTGTACGAGATTCTGGATCTCTTTCCTGGCCGGGTTTCTTAAGGCGTTAGATGGAGAGAGGATCTGAAGGGGTAGGGGGAGCGGGGGCAGGGAAGGTGCTGGTGGAATGGCGCTGCTGTCGGCTTGGTCCTAAGACTGATTTCAGTGGAGGGAGGCTGCAGAAAGGGAGGCCCAAGTGCTATGGAAGACGAGATAAGCAGAAGATCACAGTCAGGTAGGGGAGGGGGACAGAGGCCCCACAGTCAGGAAGAGCCAGGCCCTAGGAAGCTGCAAGACCCTGTCTGCAAGCCTGCTGTCATCACTGTGAAAATGGGCTACATCTGGGCTAGTGTCTCCAGGAGCGGCTCTGCGGGGTGCCAACATCTATTAACATTACGTAAGGATTCTGGTGGGTCTCTTCCAAAGCTAGACATGCTCTGAACACAGGATTGTTAGGTAGAGGGGATTTTTCATGGAACTTCTGCCCCTGGGGAGGGATTTCCGTTGCCGCGGAGGCAAAGGAATTCAGGTGTGCATTTCTAAAGCAAGCGGGAAGCAGAGAACCTAGCCTTGGGTGCAGTTCAAGTGCGAGCTTAACACATAGAGGGCTCTCCACTAGATTTACCAAGAAACCAAATACCTTTCTTGGGTGGGAAGTGGAGCCTGAACTGGCATCTGGTCGGGTGGGGGTGGGGACACTAAACTCGAATGTAAGCATACTGCCCTAATTACGGTGGGCATTTGAGGGCAGCGGATGCGGTAGTTTCTTATGCTTCCAGGGACTCCAGATGGTTTCCAAGTAACCATGTCTAAAATTGACTTGGATTCATTTTCCTTTCCCAAACACATGTGCTTTAACATGAGGGAGAATTTATGAATAGCAGAGTCAGATTAGCCCAGATTTCTGGCCTGGTGTCACCACAGATATAGCCTCACGTGGGCTGCCTTTTGATATGTTGAACGCTGAGATAGTGTTTTCCTGTATTGGTTGTTTAGCAGATGACAGTCAAGCTGACCTGTCTTTAATATCTTGACTTCTGCATCACCCCGTGGGCTGGCATCAGTCATCGAATTAGACCAACCAGATAATCAGGAGGTCCCTGACTGTAGACATGGGTTGCCAGTGGGTTTTAGTTCAGCGCTCGAATCAAAATGTTAGCAAGGTTTCTATGCTTCTTCCTGGTGCCCCTGAGACACAGTTCTTCTGTCTCTTTTCAGGACTTGTTTCAAAGCGATAAGATTTACAAGCCTCAGGTGTAAAATCTTGTTTTTCACCCTCATCCCTAGAGGGAATGACAAAGGGAGAGGGGAAGTTGGGTTTCGAAATAAGTGCTCTT
Source organism: Equus asinus (assembly GCF_041296235.1). Taxonomy (NCBI): domain Eukaryota; kingdom Metazoa; phylum Chordata; class Mammalia; order Perissodactyla; family Equidae; genus Equus; species Equus asinus. The sequence goes on along the minus strand of NC_091802.1, from coordinate 7,288,504 downwards.
ACTTATTTGAAAGCACATTCTTAGAAGTCCAAGCAGCTGGTCACCAAGCGGTGCTTTCCACTTGTTTGTTGGGATCTGGAGGATGCTGGCATGTGGATGAATTCTTTCTGTTTATTAGATGCATCCCTTGTGTCATGCACCAGGTGAAGTAAGGGCCAGCTCACTATTATGTATCACTAATATGTATCCATTTTGATGACATTCAGAGTGAATCTTTTAAAGCAAAAATGAGTTCATGTTACTTTGCTGCTTAAAAGCCTCCAATGGCGTTTCATTGCTCTTCGTGTCCCAAATCTTTCCTGTGACTTACAAGACTGTACCTGCCTTGACCCCTCTGTCTTTCTGTACTCATTCTGTTCCATCCTCTTTTTATGCACTGTGCTCCAACCACGGTGGCCTTCCTTGTCCTAAACACACCAAGCTCGTTTCCATCTGGGGGCTTTGTTCTTGTTGTTTTCCCCCTTTCCCTGCCCGGCTGATGCTGTGCTCTTCCCATGTGTCTCGTCCTCATCATTCAGGTCATAGCTCAAAGGACTTGAGAGGCCTCTCTTCCCCCATTTGCTCTCTAGCCCATCATCCTGTTCAGTTTTGTCACAGCACTCATCACTTTTTGAAATGCTCTTATTTTTCATTTTTTGTCTTCTTGTCTGTCTGCCCCCAATAGAATGTATTAATTGCTATTATATGCTCAGTGTATATAGTGCAATGCCTTGTGGACAGTTGATGCTCAATTTGCATTTATTGGCAAGATTAAAACAGTTTGGTGTAGAATCCACATAGGCAAATAAAAGGGGCAGGCTTTGCTTTATCTTATTGAGAATATAGTGTGGCATGAACCTAACAAACATTGCTTTTCTGGATTCAGGAGAAGCAACAGGATCGGAGGTTTGGAATTTAGGTGTGGAATTGGTAGATCTCTTTATGGAGTTGCTTCAGCAAGCCACTGGATTCTTATTCTTGCATGTCTTTCAAGTGATGACTTTCCTGTCTTTGAGGGAGGACTGAGAGATGGGCTTGAGGCTTCCTCCTTCTCATGATTCCTCACCTAGCTCACCTTCCTTAAATTACAGGTTCTGGAGTTCTTCTGAATCTAAAACAGCTAGGGATTGGATCTAGTCTTTAACGATATAGGAATTGCCATGCTTAAATGTATTCTATGGACTTACTAGTATTTTCCCTCGAAGTGCTCACATCTGAGTGGAAAGGGTATCAGCCACTCGAAGAGTTTATAAAACTCATTGCATTTAACTGGGAAAAGTTTCGTCTCCTCCTTGGTCCGCTTCTCCAGTCTGTGCACACGTTCCTTCTACTTTGAACTTTGCCCTCTCTTTCCCTTCGCTTCATTCCATCCTTTGGAAGCATTCCCTGCCCTTCAAGACTGGGCCACCATGTGCCTAATGATTCCGAGCAGCACAGCCTTTCAAGGGGGACAGATCTGGTTTGTTGCTTACTGGCTATGGAATCTGGAGCTGAACTTTCTGCACATGAGTTTCTTTATCAGCAGAACACGAATAATAAGGGTTGCACTGTGGTAATGTGGTAATGATGACAGATCACCCCTGAAGAGTGCCTGACACAGTGCTCAGCAGTAGGAAATGCTGGACACATAGTAGCTACAAGCATCTTTAGCAAATATTATAACTGTCATTGGGTCATATGCACTGTGGCGTGCATGCATTCATTCATTCAGTATTTGTTGGATGCCTGCTGTATGCCTGGCACTGCTCTGGGTCAGGGGATATTGCAGTGGAGAGCGAACACAAGCTCTATTCTCTTGGAATCTGTATTCTAAAAGCACGCTATGGTTGTGTTGTATTGTAATTTTTATCTTTCCTCATTTGTCTTTCCCCCTAGACTTTAAGTTCCTTGTGAGCAAGGGAACTGCCTTAATGCCTGGCGTATATAGTAGGGTCTCTGAAATTCTTTGGCAGCTGGATGAATAAGTGAGCAGAAGATCCATGTATTAAAGATCAGGAAGTTGTGCGAAGCGGTCAGAGATGGGAGAAGCTCCTGATACCGCGCCTCTTTCATTTTGTGATGGGCATGGGAGTTCAGAGGAGTGAGCGCAGTTGCACTGCTGAACCCAGCAGTGGGAAGGATAGAGTGAGATTTAAGGGAGAAATTAGTTCATGCCTAATTTATGATGCCATTTTTTTACCTTCAAGAAGGCCTATTGGTTGCTGGAGTGAGAAGCGCCCTGAAAGGCATGGAGTGTTTTTCTTGGAAGTGGCATTTGATTTGTCTTGGGCGGACTAAGGCTGTGAACTGAAATTTAGAGACCTGTTAAGTGAAAGAGGAAATGGAGGTCAAACTGGCACCTTGGTCTGGTGAGGAGCACGTTTTTTTCAGTCTACACAATATGGGTCACAGTAGCCTCCACCTCTGAGGGCTGCTGTGAGGTGACAGGGAGCCTGGCTTATGCCAAGTGCTCAACAAATGGTTGATGAGATTCATTGTCATTTTCCTCTTCTGCTTGCCCATTCAGTCCTCCAAAAACGTTGGCCTCCTAAGTGTAAAGGGCTTCTTAGATTTCAACAGCCACTGCCCAGTGATGGCCAAAAGTGGGCTCTGTGTTCTTGTGCAGAAATGAGTGATGTTCAAGGTGTCTCAGTAGCCAAGGAGATATGTATGGAAGTGTGGGAGGGAGGCGTGGAAGGACAGGAGCCAGGTGAGTTGGGTTGGATTATTTGGTTTTAGAGGCTGTGAGTTGGGGAGTGGAAGACAAAGTTTTGTTTACAGAGCCCCGTTTTCCATTCCTAGACTTCTCAGCAGCATGCAAGACTAAGTGGGCTTGGTTTCTGGTGCACAGCTTGACTGAGCATCATTGCTGCTGTGCAGCTCTCAGGATGTCACTGCAGCAGCCAGTGGTACCAAGACAGATGCTGAGGATGCAGCATCCTCTGGGAGCAGTGGTGCTGCAGACATTTTTGCTCAGGCCAAAGCAGCTGAAGCCAGTGAGGATCTTTTCCTTGAAGGTTTCTCTGAGACACTGCCTTGCCCATCAGCAGGCCTCCTATCAGCCGTGACCCAATCAGCAGGACATCAGGGAAAAGTCAGAACCAATTCCAAATTACTCATCAGACTGCTTTGTTCCCTACCTATTATTTCTCTTTGAGTTGGACCAATGTCGGACCAACATAGGCCCTGCCATGTCTTCCTGTTAGCCCGGAAGGGCTAGGCGGACCCAAACCTGTTCCCCAAAGAGTGCTGAGCACATTCATTAGGTCTCAGAGCGAAGTTTTTCGCTAGAGTTTAATGGAAGCCCGTGTCTCGTCACCTGCTGTAGTGTATATATGTCAGAGATAACAGAATGTACTCAGCAAGTGATGAACGGGCTAGCGGATCTGGAGGGAGTATTCTTTGCTCATGTCTTCTAAACTCCTTACTGTGCAGATCTGCTGGCTTTCAGCCTTCGGCTGGGCTGCTCTCAGCCGTCAGCATGAGGCTGCCTGGGCTTCCTGCAGAATTCTGTTATCCCAGACCTGCAAGTCATTGTGAGGAGCCATTCTCTTCAATAGCAATTAATGGCTTCCCCTCCCATTTTATGTCCACCGGAGACATTTATCAACATTCATTAGTATTTTTCATGATGGGTGATAAGGACCATTTTTTTTTTCCTCTAAGAAAAGTGAATCAGTAGACGTGAGTAAAACAGTAATTTAATTTATGGTTGTTCCTTTTAGAGGGGATTAGTAAGCCTCCGTCTTAATAATAAAGAACAGGTTATTTCAAATGCTATATTGATAATGACAGCAAATAAGAAAATTGTGCTTCAGCTCTGCATTGGGTGAATTATAGGTCAGACGGAAGATTGAGGGGAGAGAGCGATAGTTAGGGCTTTCCTGTTGGGCATCGGGCATCGCAGTTAGCTGCTACCTGGAACCGTACTGCCTTTGGGAAGCGTGTGGCTGTCTAGCAATTTAAAACTATCCTTTCTGTCCAGGAAGCAGATGTTTTTGCTTTCATTTTCCAACTTTAGAATTTATTTTTAGAGTAAATGTTTATTTTCCCACAGAATTCAATTTACTTTTTTTAACTTTCTTTTTGGTTATGTAAGTGATATTTGTTTATTGTAGAAAAGTTATAAACTTATGGATGGGCAAAAAGGAGAAGAATCAGTAATCGCATTACTTGGAGACGACAGTTAATATTCTCTGTATAGTCTTCTAAGTTTTTAATAGTATGTTCTTAAAAAAGAGATAGAGACCAGACTTTGTATACTGTTTTCCAACCAGCTTTTTTCCCCTCTTCATATTATATCTTCAATATCATCCTATGTATCAACTGTGTATCTAAGCATAATTTTTCAGGATTATGTAATATTCCATTATAGTCAACTGACTTCCTTTTGCTAATCTTGTAGCAAATGTTTCTCACTGCTTTGCTTTCCTAGGATGAAATCTTACAAGCGGAATTGCTGGGTCAAAGAGTATGTGAGTTTTTAAGACTATATGAGTGTATGGTATACTATATATATACAAACACACACACTCATTATATTTCCATCTTTGGTATAATTGTCAATTTCTTCTCCTCAACTATGTCAGCAACTAATATTACAACTTTTTTGATTACATGAATGAGAAACCTCTTTTTTCTCATTTAATTTCTAGTAAGGTTGAGCATTTTTTATTTTTACTGGACATTTGTTGCCTTTTCTGAATTGCCTTATATGTCTTTGCGCCATTTTTCTAAAGTCATGTTCATAATTGTTTTCTTGATTTTTAGGTAATTTTTAATAGATTAAGCATATATGTGCTTTGTCATATGCCACACATATCTCCCTATAGTTTTTTTGCATTTATATTTTGTTTTATGTCTTTTATAACATTTTGTGATCTTAGGTTTATCAATTTATGATTTGTGCTTAAAGTTTATGCTTAGAAACACTTTTCCTAGCCCAAGCTTACATAAATATTTATACATTTTCATTATCACTTATATAGTTTTGTTTACCATCAAATTTTTAATTTGTCAGTCATTAATTTTGGTGTATGACATGAGTTAGGTGTCACATTTAGTTTTTTTTTAAAAAATAAAAAGAAATAATTACCCTACTATCAAATTGAATAATGTAATTCATACCCACTGTATTGAAATGTTATCATTATCATGCACTGAAAGATTTCATCTACTTGCGTCTATTTCTAGGATTTCTAATTTGTTCTCTGGACCTGTCTGTCTGTTCAGGCAGGAATTTGACATGGGCTCAGCTGTGCAGGTGAACAGTGGTGGATTCGGGCATCCCATGCTTTGGGCGAGAGGAGCAGTGGAGCCAGACTGGTCCCCCATCCCAGCTTCACTGAGGGCAGCTCCTTGCCTTGGCAATTAGATATCAACAGCTTTGTCTGAGGATCTTGCTGTGCCTTAACCACAGCAGATCTACAAATTGCTGCCTTGTAAAAGAAAGTTGATTATATTTTTTTTGGCTATGTTCATTTGTTTATTCTTCATCAGTATTTTTTTAAATGTATATATTAAGGTGGGGAAAATTGACAATTTTACAATATTGAGTATGATGAGAATTTTTCCCATCTGGGAATGGGATATATTTATTCAAGTCTGTTTACGATCTTATAAAGTATTTTTGGTCCATTTAGGTCCTGCACAGTTTTGCTTTGTTTTTAGGTAATTTGTCATTGTTGTTACTGTAGCCTTAATGATTGGAATCTTTTGTTAAGTTATATTTTCATACTCTTTATTTGGAATATAAAAAAGTTACTGATTTTTGCATAATTATCTTAACAAAACCGCCTTCATGAGCTATCTCATTACTTTTAAGCACTTTAAAAAGATGTCTGCTGGATTTTGCAGATACGTAATCATATTTTCTGCAAGTAATAATTTTGCTTCTTCTTCTCTAGTATTTATATTTATTTTATTTTCTTGTCTGATTGCATTGTCTAGGACTTGTAGAACAGTGTTAAAATATTGTGGCAATGTGTGGGTTTCTGTGTTTTCTAAGTATCCTCCATGGAAATGCATGATAATTGGTCCAAGAGATTTTGTTTTTCAGTCGTATTACCTAGTGCATAATTTTAATATTTTACTTTGATTTTTCTTTGGTGTCAAAGTTAAATTTGTTTAATTATGTTATCATAGTCTTTAAAGATAATCATATGTTTTTCCTACTTTAATTTACTAATATGGTCACTCAATAATTTTGCCATAAATATTTATTGAGCACTTACTGTGTTCCAGGCATTGTTCTGTGCTGGGGATGCATCAGTCGTAGAGCTTCTACCTGTGAGGAGCTTGTGTTTTTACAAGCTTGGACCTCCATAGATTCTCTAACATTGAGCTCTCCTTGCCTTCCTGCAGTCAATCTTTTTGACTATGGTTTGTTAATATTTTTAATCTGCTACTAGATTTAATTTATTGTTTTACTTAGGATTTTGGTATTCAGTATTCATAAATGAGAGCATCTGAATATTTTTCTTTTGCTAAACCTGTCAAATTTTGATAACATTGTAAAATGAATTGTCCATTTCCTTCTTTTTCTATGCAATGGTGAGGAAAGGAATTACTTGTTCTTTGAAGGTTGGAAACAACTTTCGTAGGACATTTTTTTGGAGGTAGTTCTTTGACGGTTTCCCCAGTTTCTTCAATGGTCATTAGACTATTTATGCTTTCTATCTTTTCCTGAGTCATTTTCAGTAACATATTTTATAGGAAAGCATTCATTTCATTATGATTTTGAAATTAAATAGGATCTTTTCTAAGTGTATAGTTGTATCTCCTTTATCATCCTAATTTGCATTTCTCTCTCTTTTTTCACCTTAACTGGCTTTGCCAAAGGATTTCCTTTCCCTCACACCCTGTAGAATCAGTTCTTAGATTTAATCTATTCTTTCTTAAAAAATGTTTTTCTTGTTAGCTCTTGATCAGTGTATTCTTTTTCTATAGTGTATTCATTTCAGAATTTGTAGTAAATTCTGCTTTTTAAACTTTTAGATTCCTTCCTCCTGATTTCCTCGGGCTTATTTTGTTCTTTTCCTAGTCTTCATTCTTGCATGTTATATTAGGGTAGGTCAGGCTCTGCTATGGTAGCACATGAGCTCTGGAATCTCATAGTGCATAGCAAAATCGCATAGCAAAAGTTTATTTTAAGCTCATGTGAAATGTGATGTGAGTCAGGGATAGTTCTCCATGCGTGATTCAGGGACCCAGTATACATCCATCCCCCTGCCCCCTAATCTCAACATGTGGCTTCCAGTCTCTGCTCAAGGTGAAGAGAGAATGCAGAGATGGCATATTGGCTCTTAAATGCCTGAGCCTGGAACTTACAAATGGCAGCTCTGTTCATATTTCATTGGCTAGAACTAGTCACGAAGCTTCCCTGGATGTGACTGGAGACAGGGAGCCTGTACCACAGTTGAGTAACCAAGAGTATTAACTCTCACCTCTCCCACTGGCTGTCTTTGAAATCCTCCTCGTACTCCTGCTCACCAAAGTCCCCTCTGCCCTGCCATCTCCTCCAAGTGGAGCTATGAGAATGGTTATTCTTTGTCTCTATCATAGGAGTGTGGCTATAGATTCTCATAGTTTTCCATAAGAATTGGTAAGACCTTCAGAGAGGAGCATCTTTAGGATAACAAACTTTTCTCTTGCTGATATCCACTATCTCTCATGTCAAAATTAGTTTTTGATATATATATATATGTCTTGATAGATGTATATTTTTTTACAAAGCCCTTCATACAGTGGGGAGAGGACTAAAGAGGAGAACAGAAATTCTCATCCTGCCACCCTGGAATGATACCTACTTTATGGGATTATTACCAGGGTTAAATAAGATGATAAAGATAATATTCTTAGCATAACCCCGGGAAATAATCAGCACTCAATAAATTATAGTTATTAACGCTATCCCTTGTTGTGCTGAAAGTCTCTTTGACATGAGGCATTCATTTTGCCTTTATTTATATTCCTAAGTACCTGAAAATTACAGCTTAAATTGATGCCCGTTTGTCTTGTTTTCCCAAATCAAACCCAATTTTTATATCTTTAGTTACGAACATGAAACATCTTGAGATACTAATAATACTGATGGCCTCACTCATTTAAAGCCCATTGTGACTAATAATTATGTTACTCAGAATGGTCTAGGTTATGCTGCCCTAACAAAATCCTTCAAAGTCTCGGTGGCTTACAGCACTGGCTGGTGGGAGCTGGGAGTAGCCCTTCAAGTACGCAGGCTGCCATAACTCTGTCCCACATGTTCCTCTGCGATGACAGAGGCAGTGAGGATGTGATGAATCGTATGCTGGTGCCTAATGTTTCTTTCTGGAAATGACACACGTCACTTCTGCTCGCATTTCATTGGCCAAAACAAATTACCTGGCTACACCCCACTTCAAAGGGGATTGAGGGGCTGGCTCAGTGGTGAGTGGTTGAGTTCATGCACTCTGCTTTGGTGGCCTGTGGTTCGCCTGTTTGGATCCTGGGTGCAGAACTACGCACTGCTCATCAAGCTGTGCTGTGGTGGCATCCCACATAGAAGAACTAGAATGACCTACAAGTAGGATATACAAGTGTGTACTGGGGCCTTGGGGAGAAAAGGGGAAAAAAAAGTTAGCAAAGGGGGTCGAAAAGGCAATCAACCCTTCATGGACTCAGAAAGAGGAGAACCACAAAAGCCACAGCTATGTCACCTGTAGCCAAGAACTGTGTTGTGTACTGTATAGGCACTATTTTTATTGACTCACTGCAACATCTATGTGAATTGGTTGCTATTTATAACCCCATTTTGTAGATGGGGAATGGAGGCTAGAAGTAGCAGACCAAGAAGGGGACAGAGCCAGATCTGAGCTGGGTCCTAAGTAGGCCAAGCACAGGCAAATGCTTCCCCTGTCTGCTCTCCCTGACGTGGATCTCTGCACCCTCAGGGTCCCTCATGTTACTTCAGTTTAGGTGGTTTTGGAAATGCTAATTAACTGATCTTGACTTGAATAAAAATAAAAATGTCACATTCATTTAAGGTAACTGAGTATCTTGTATGTAGCCTTAACTGCAAAGAGGGTACAATGAAATTTCTGCCAGTAGAAAATTCTTGACTTGTTTCCTTATTGCAGTTTCACCAGAAAGGGTAAGAGAGTGCCCTTTGAAAGTATTTTTGTTTTTTAGTTCTGTGCTCTATGTTAAAAGAAAATAGTTTCTTTATCTGCAAATGCCCCTACAGACTCCTACATATTAACCAGAGACCTTAGCAAATAAGGACTAGGAAAAGCAGGAAGAGCTCTTAGCTCCCTCTCCTCATGCACACCGTTGCCATTGCAGACACTCATGCAAATGTTCTCATGGCTGCTCTTTCTTGAGTGTGTCCTTTGATAGACTCTTGTGCAGTCCTTGACAGACATTCCTGTTTAGTCCTCACAACAACTCTCAGAGTAGGTTCTGATCTTCCCTCATTTCTGCACGAGTCTCAGAGCAGGGGAGTACGTTATTGCTGCTGATTGAACAGTTGGTAAGGGAAGTGGTTGAGATTTGCAACCAGGTTTGCTAGCTCTGAAACTGACGTTCTTTATCATTATACTTTCATGACTCTGCAGTAGAGAAAAAAGTGGAAAAATGTAAATGTTTAATATTAGTGGAATGATTAAATTCTGGCACATCTGTACAGTTGTAATGATCTTAGTGTTTTTATAACATTCAAAAAAACTTAAGGGCTTGAGAGAAATGTTTAAGATAAGGAAACAGGATACAGAAGTGCATACAGAGTTGAGATTGTACTGTATTAAAAAAATTGTGTAGAAAAGACTGGAAGGAAATCAGGAAAGACTGGAAATTTCAGCATGTGGTGTTTATCTCTGGGTAGGATTATGAGTGATTTGATTTCTTGCTGCTTGTACTTTTAAAAAAATTTCCAAGATCTTTAAAATAAACATGTATTTTATGAAACAGAACAAAATAAAAAACCCTCTAAGGATTGAAAACAATTGAGCAAATGTAAGATGTAGCTGGAATTTCTTATAATGATGTTTTGCGTTTGGGGCCCTGAAAGGTCTAAGTAGAAGTATGTTTGAACTTCTCTTGAGCGTTGATTTCAAACATGGGAAACGTCTTATCTCCATGCTCTGGAAAGAACATGATGTCAGATCTCATTTTATAGAATGAAGTAGTCTGCTATTAGGAGGGGATATGCTAATAGCCTTTTAGGGTTGCTAATTTTAAAGAAACATAACATTTTGAAATGTGGTCTGCATGACTTAGAGCTGAGGGCTGGTGGTTCCCCCTTGACCAATGAGGGTTCTCTGGTTGTGGCAGAGAAATGGATTGTGGCTGATCTAAGCATATAAGGCTATTTGGGAAGGGTGGGGTAGCTTACAAAATCAAAGGAGTGACCGGGTAGTCCCCCTGCTGCAGGGTGTCAGGACGACCTCTTCAGAGGCCACCTTCAGAAGGCTTGCCTCCCTCCGACAGTCACTTATGATAAAAACTCTTAACAAAATGGGGATAGAAGGAAATTACCTCAACATAATAAAGGCCATATATGACAAACCCATAGCCATCATCATACTCAATGGGCAAAAACTGAACACCATCCCTCTTGAGAGCAGTAACAAGACAAGGATGCCCACTATCACCACTCTTATTCTACATAGTACTGGAGGCTTTGGCCAGAGCAATTAGACAAGAGAAAGAAATAAAAGGGATCAAATAGGGAGTGAAAAAGTGAAACTCTTGCTGTTTGCAGACAACATGATCTTATATCTAGAAAACCCTAAAGAATCCATTGGAAAACTATTAGAAATAATTAACAGCTACAGTAAAGTTGTGGAGTACAAAATCAACTTACAAAAATCAGTTGCATTTCTATATTCTAATAATGAACTTACAGAAAGAGAACTCAGGAATACAATTCCATTTACAATTGCACCTAAAAGAATAAAGTACCTAGGAATAAATTTAACCAAGGAGGTGAAGGACTTATACAATGAAAACTATAAGACGTTATTGACAGAAACTGATAATGACGTAAAGAGATGAAAGGGGTTCCATGCACATGGATTGGAAGAATAAACATAGTTAAAATGTCCATACTACCCAAAGCAATCTACAGATTCCATGCAACCCCAATCAGAATCCCAAAGACATTCTTCACAGAAACAGAACAAAGAATTCTAAAATTCATATGGGGCAACCAAAGACCCCGAATTGCTAAAGCAATCCTGAGAAAAAAGAACAAAGCCGGAGGCATCACAATCCCTGACTTCAAAATGTACTACAAAACCACAGTGATCAAAACAGCATGGTACTCATACAAAAACAGACACACAGGTCAATGAAACAGAACTGAAAGCCCAGAAATAAAACTGCACATCTATGGACAGCTCATCTTTGACAAAGGTGCCAAGAACATACAATGGAGAAAAGATTGTGTTTTCAATAAGTGATGTTGGGAAAACTGGACAGCCACATGCAAAAGAATGAAAGTAGACCATTTTCTCTTACCATACACAAAAATAAACTCAAAATGGGTCAAGGACTTGAAGATAAGTCCTGAAACCATAAAACTCCTGGAAGTTAATATAGGTAGTACACTCTTTGGCATCGAACTTAAAAGGATCTTTTCAAATACTAGGTGTTCTCTGCCAAGGGAAACAAAAGAAAAAATAAACACGTGGGACTTTATGAGACTAAAGAGCTTCTGCAAGGTAAAAGAAACTAGAATCAAAACAAAGAGACAACCCACCAATTGGGAGAAAATATTTCAAATCATATATCTGACAATGGGTTAATCTCCATAATATGTAAGGAACTCACACAACTGAACAATAAAAAAACAAACAGCCCAATCAAAAAATGGGCAGAGGATATGAATAGACATTTTCCCAAAGAAGATATACAGATGGCCAATAAACACATGAAAAGATTTTCAGCATCACTAATCATCAGGGAAATGCAAATCAAAACTACACTAAGATACCACCTTACACCTGTTAAAATGGCTGTAATCACTAAGACTAAAAATAACAAAGGTTTGAGAGGGTATGGAGAAAAGGGAACCCTCATACACTGGTGCTAGGAATGTAAACTGGTGTAGCCACTATAGAAAACAGTATGGAGATTCCTCAAAAATATAAAAATAGAACTACCATACGACCCAGCCATCCCACTACTGGGTATCTACCCAAACAACTTGAAATCAACAATCCAAAGTAACATATGTACCCTATGTTCACTGCAACACTATTCACAATAGCCAAGACATGGAAACAATCCAAAGGCCCATCGACTAATGATTGGATAAAGAAGATGTAGTATAAATATACAATGGAATACTACTCAGCCATAAAAAAGACAAAATCATCCCATTTGCAGCAACATGGATGGACCTGGAGGGAGTTATGCGAAGTTAAATAAGCCAGTCTGAGAAAGACAAGTACCACATGATCTCACTCATATGTGGAATATGAACAAACACATGGGCAAAGAAAACAGTTCAGTAGTTATTGGGGGAAGTGGGGTTGGGGGTAGGCACAGGGGTTGAAGGGGAGCACTTATGTGGTGATAGTCAAGAAATAATGTACAGAGGGCTGGCTCCGTGGCTGAGTGGTTAAGTTCGTGCTCTCCGCTGAGGCGGGCCAGGGTTCGGATCTTGGGTGTGGACATGGCACCGCTTGTCAGGCCAGGTTGAGGCGGCGTCCCACATCCCACAACTAGAAGGACATGCAACTAAGATATACAACTGTGTACAGGGGGGGTTTAGGAAGATAAAGCAGAAAGAAAAAAAAAAGAAATAATGTACAACTGAAATTTCTATTATGATTAATATAGACTATTATGAACTCAATTAAAAAAAAGAAATGGTTGAATAAATTTAGCATATCTATACTATAGTATATTATACACCTGCTAAGATTTGCCTTTGGAAAAAAAAGGGTTACCTCCCAATTCTTTTCTGTCATTGGGTCATGTGGATGAATCCATCTCGGAAGAGAGTCTAATTGGTTCTGTTTGGGTCACGTGACCTAACCATCCCTTAGGGACAATGGGAGGGCAGGAAGCTCTCTGGATCGCATGTCCGTGAAGGCTGCAATGGTGGAGAAGCAGTTTCCAAATGGAAAATCAGAGGTTTTTGTCCAAAGGACTGAGAAGGGATGATGGCCATTCAGCACACCCAGATGTTGACCGAACTCTAATCAGTGACATCAAAGACCCCACCTTGATCGGTTTGCCAGGGATCTCCCAACTTAGCGGAAATCTAGAGAAGTTTCCTGGTATTTGGAGAAGTCATTTCTCACCCCTACATATCCAGTCAGTTACTGTGAATCTGTGTCTGGATTATATTTATCTCTGTCTTCCTTTTCATTTCTGATTCTTAATTATAGTCTGTGTCTCTACCCTTGACCATTCAGTGCCCTCTTTATTTGCATTCTTGCCTTGAATCTCTTCTCTCTGACTTCCTGCAACACAGGCCAGACTATATTTTTGAATACATGAGCAGAAGAATGTCCTTTTCCTTCTTTATCAAGTTTTGTTCTGTGGGAAGAAAATCCTAGGACTGTGGGAAATGCAACACACTATAGAATCATCTTAGACAGTTACAATCCATATTTGTATTTAAGGCTCCAGGAAGTTCTGTGGTAAAGAAAACTGTTGATCATTTGTATCATTTAGATTGCTTTTATTTATAGTGACAGACGTCAATTCGAGGGGGCTCACACAATACGGAAGCTTCATTTCACATGACAGGGCATCCAGAGGTAGGCAGGGTCCAGGTGCCTTGTGATAGGGCATCTGCTGTCTTTCTCTCCACTTTGCTTTGCTTTGCCTTCATCTGTGTCTTGGCCTTTTCCCAGACTGGCTTTTTTCATGGTCAAAATAAGTTCTCTGTGTTTAGAATATCACTGGGAGTAGAGGTGAGGCTTGTAAATAGGATGACCTTCTAATTTATTGTCCAAACAAGGACGCTTCTGAGAGTAATTACATAATTAATAGTACCAGGGACAGCAAATGAAAACCTGGGCAAATTGGATGGTCACCCTACTTATAAGACACAGTTCAGCAGATTTCGATTTTATCTAAGGATAAAAATTACTGAGTGGTCATTTGACTTCTCCTCATAGTTTTTGGGGTTATGACCATGGGTTGTGATGTCACATTCCCATAGGTTTACATCTTGCCTCCATAACTTACAAGTTGCAAAATCTTGGACAAGTCAGTTAGGTTTTGTAAGTCTCAATTATCTTATTTGCAAAATGGGGATATTAATAATTCCTACCTTATGATATTATTTTAAATGAATGAATACACATAAAGTACGTAAACTAGTTTCTGGGACAGAGTAAACCTTCAATAAGTGTTACATGCTGCTGTTATTTTAAACTGGGGAGTATCAAGGTCATGTTTGGGTTTTAGAATAATCACTCTGGATGCAGAGTGGAGAACCCAATGGAGGGGAGCAAGCCTGGAGCAGAGACTAGTTAGGAGATAACATTGTTGACTAAGAGTCTAGGTAAGTAATCCAAGTGAGATGATGGCCATTTGGATCAGATGTGTGACCATGAGGAGAGGAGCCATGAAGAGGTTCCCGAGATATTTTAAGATGTTGAATTAGGGGACCTTGGTGGAACTTGAGGGAGTAGCAGGAGATAAAGCTGCTGCTGAGGTTGGGTTTGGGCAGAGGGTAGATGGTCATGCCAGTTGCTGAGGAGCCTGTGAGAAATGCAAGGGGGAGAAGTTCAGTAGGCAGCTGGAATAAGAGTCTGGAGTTTGGGAGAGAGGTCTAGGGTATAAGGAGTTAGGAATCATCAGCAGGTGGGTGGAACTGAAGCATTGAAGTGGGGAGAGTGCTGAGAAGAGAACAGGGCTGAGGAGTGGCCTGAGGTGTGTTAGGAAATACTGGGTGGTGTGGAAACAAAGGGAATACACTGGTAGCCCACATTTTAGCTAAGTGTGTTACCCATGAGGAAAAGCCTTGCTCCACCCACTGTGTTAGTTTCCTAGGGCTGCTGTAACAAATTGCCATGAACTGGGTGTCTTCAAACAACAGAAATTTATTCTCTCATGGTTCTAGAGGCTAGAAGTCTAAAATCAAGATGTCAGCTGGCTATGTTCTCTCTAAAAGCTCTAGGGGAGAATCTGTTCCTTGCCATGGTGTAATAAAGAATATCTTATCTTTGTCCTCAGTTCCTGGCACAAAGCTTCAAAAATCCTTGGAATTTCTTGAGTACTAGTTGTGCTTTTTTATGCTAATGAGGTGGCTCATGGTGGGTCCCTAAATAGCTTCAGGATGGGGTCTAGTCACCAGAAAGACCAGTCATGTAATTAAAGGGTTGGGACCTTGGGCCACCCCAACCTCCAGGGAGGAGAGAGGAGCTAGAGATGGAGTTTGGTGCTGTGGCCTGCGACTTAATCCATTGTGCCTATGTAATGAAACCCCATATAAAAACTCTGGACACTGAAGCTCAGTATAGCTTCCTAGTTGGGGAAGACATTGATGTGCTGGGAGGGTACCTGTATTCCATGAGGAGAAGGCATGGATGTTTGATGTCTCCCTCCACCCCAGACCTTGCCCTGTGCATCTCTTTCATTTGGTTGTTGCTGAGTTGTATCCTTTATACATAAAACTATTATCCTAAGAACAGTGCTTTCAGTGAGTTCTGTGAGTCATTCTAAATTATTGAATCTGAGGGAGTTATGGGAAGGCCTGAATTTGTAGCCAGCTGGGCAGAATTATTGGTGGCTTGGGGACACCCAAAACTTGTGGCCAGCATCTGAAGTAGGGACAATCTTGTAAAGTACTTTGTCCTTAACTTGTGGAGTCTGCGATAACTCTGGGTAGTTAGTGTCAGAATGGAATCGGAATTGTAGAACATCTGGTTGGTATCAGAGAATGGTGTCAGAACTTTCTCTTAGCTTCTTGTGTTGCTGGCAATCGTTGGTGTTCCTTGGCTTGTAGACATATCCCTCCAATCTCTGCCTCCATCCTCACAGGGCGTTCTTCCTGTGTGTCTCTGTCTCTGTGTCTCTTCTGTTCTTATAGGGATACCAGTCATATTGGGTTAAGGGTCTACCCTACTCTAGTACAACCTCATCTTAATTAATTTCATCTGCAACAACCCTGTTTTCAACTAAGGTCACATTCTCAGGTTCCTTTGGTTAGGACTTCATCCTGTCTTTGGGGGGGACACAATTCAACCCACAACACTTATGAAGCACATGTTTCTCATTCAACAAGTAGTATTTTTTCTGTCTGCTTTGTGCCAAGCTCTGTGGTGGGAGCCATGAGGCAAACAAAGATGAGTAAGTGAGATAATCTTGCCCTCAAGGGGCTTCTTTTCTAGTAGGGAAGATATAACACGAACACAGTGGATGTTTGAGGCTGGTGTTTACTGATGCCCTAAGATAGTATGAAGTGTTAGAATGATTGGGAGGACAGAACAGTCTCTTATGGTTTTAGTAGTCAACCAGGATTCAAGCAGCAAAAGGTGATTTAAGTTGAGGCTTGGAAGGAAGCATAGGATTCTGACAGATGGAAATAAGGGAAAAATAGAAATGAGGATTTAAGATAGCAAAGTGCACTACAGCAAAGGGGACGTGCAAATCTAAGATATTAATCTGGATGTGTATAGAATTTATTCTTCAAGAAATTAGTAACTCATAAATAGGTTATGAGACATCCAAAGATGGAACACTGTCTGAATCAGATCTAAATGCACCAGTAGACCATCTGCAAGATACACCGACAAGTGCGAAGAGCAAGGTTCAGAACATCGTGTATGGTAGTCAACCTAATTTCTGTAAAAGTGTGTGAGGGTGAACAGGCTCGCAAACACCATTAGTTAACATGCTTGTTAATGCATAAGACATCTTTGGAGGAATATAAAATTTGCCAACAGTGCCTTTGATGGCATGGGAAGAGGAGAGGGTGGTGAGCTAGTCTCAACTCTTTTTTAAACAAGTTACTATTCTAACTGATCTCACTTTTGCATTTTGCAATACCTTATTTCTCTTAACAAAAGACACAGACTTGGAGAAGTCACAGCCATGCTGTGTTCTATAACAGTCCCTACTTAGCCCGAGAATTGCTTTTCTTGATCCACTGCAAACATGCCAGGGCCCTTAGATAATTGGATCCTTAGACTTCCTTACCTCACTATTGGCCAAGGCTGCGTCAGCCAGTCTTGCTACCATTGCTCTGCACCATCCTGCCCACCCTGTCTTATGGTATGAATTTGCTTTGCATGCTGTGAGGAGCTACAGAATCACTGTTCACAGTTCAGCATGGTCACACGAAGTGGAGTCACCCTCCACTAAGACCCACCCATGGGCAGTTTGTTCCAGAATGCCGCAGGCAGGCTGACGTTTCTCCCAGCCCATAGTGAGTGTCAGTATCGGTGTGGAACTGAGACTTACTCACACTCTCCTCTCTGTGGCTCACTAGCCCGGGATCTCAGCTCTTTGGCGTCAGATTCTGGGATTTCTTCTCAGTGTTCAGAAGAGAGGTTGCTTCCTTCTCTATCAGGGTTATTGATTGTTTTGTCTTTTTATTGCTGGCTAACAGTTTAATTATCTCTAGTAGTATTTGTCAGGCTTTTTAATACCCCTTTTTGATCAGTCTAATATTTGTGTACCCTCCTCACTGGGGTCTTTCAGATTTTGACACACCTGCCCTTGGGTGGCGGGGGGCATGCCAAGTCGCACACCCAGTCCTGTCATTGTGCATAAACCTACCGAGCTTGTTTTTGTAACTTTTTTCTACTTTGAGCAGATTAATTCTCACTTGAAGTGAGGTCGAGTGAAAGACAAGGAAGCTCATCTATAAATAATATAAATATAAAATGTGTGTGCATATGTGTACATGTGTGTGCATACATTTGTAGATATGTATGCATATTAACTAGGACTTCTTTTCTACCCAATACCCTCCTTCATCTAGGTACCTGCCTTACTTTCCTCTTTTCCATTTTATCTCCTGCTCTTTCCTTATTTTTACTTTTGATTTGTGCTTTCTCTTTACGTTTTTTAAAAAATACCTCCTCTACTTTCCATAAATCTTAAAGTGCTGAGTCATGCTTAAGAGCAGTGTCGGATTGTTGTGAGAAGACCATATAATTTCCTTCCTTACCCACAGACACTGCATTGGAAACCCTGGTTCGATTTCCAGTGGAGCCTCTCCCGCCTGCCTTTGCTTCAACATCCCCCCTGGGTTTACAGAGAAGTGAGGATAAAAGGATTCTGCTGCAGGTTGTTCTTTGATTTTTAAAAAGATCCTTGTCCTGCCTTTCTTGATTCTCCCTAGTCTCCTAGGCTTCAGTGAAATATAATAGATGGGGGAGGAGAAGCAATGTTCCCCTGGTGGTTATCCTTTAGACATTTAGAATGTGTGCATGTATACACAGGTGCCTATTGTATTTTGCTGCAAGCATATCCCCATCATACCTATTCTGTGAGGGAAATAGGCAGTTTCCCCTCGTAGTCAGTAAATGTGTATTGTGTTTGATATTGGAAAAAATACGGAAATAGTCCTGTCGGGTAGAAAAGGCTGGAATAGTGAACAAAAGAATGTGGCACGTAACAAAGACGTAAAGACTAAAATATCAGAAGGATTTCAGGTAGGAGAGTGGAATGATCACTGAGGACGATGACAGATGTATAAATTCATAACGCAGTTAGGGACCCCACGACTCCATTTTATAGGAGAGTGACCAGGTCAAGAGAAGGTAAGAGATTTGCCCAAATTTGGCAGACTAGAACCCAGCTGAATCCAGGCACTGCCCAGGTTCCAAACTGGCCACGGGGTGGTGCATACATGGGCCAGATACAATAACACCACAAAACCTTTGAAAATTCTCTTTCCTTTCCTTTGGTTGCTTGAGAAGCTTCATGGAGGAGGTGGAAGTTGAAAGTGAGGTTTTAAGGAAGAGTTCAGAGTTAAATAAAGAGAAGAGCAGGCAGTCTGTAGGAAGGGAACCAAGTACAGAGGGGTGGGAATAGATGTTGCATTTTCACAGTCAGTGGGACTTGTGGAACTGTTTAGAAGGAAGCGCCTATTGTGGAGGTTGATAGAAGGTCAGATGTTGGGGGAGACTGGACTTTGGAGAGCTGTGGAAGCTCACTAAGCACAGGGCTTGAGATGTGGTCTGTTAGACAACGAGCAGTTACTTAAGGCAGTTGAGAAAGGGGAATGAGATTATATCTGTGGTTGTTCTGGAACACTACCTTAGTTGTACATGGGGTAGATTAAACAAACGAGGCTCTACAATGAAGGAGGCCAACAAAGAGAATGTCAAATAGAAGGCAGATCTTGTTGGGTCTCTGGATTTTGAGGCATATTTGGATATCGAGGCATTGGTTTTCTTTGCTTCTCACTGTTCCTCTTTTATTCATCTTGAAGAAGTGAGCTTGAGCAAGCAAGATGACCTTCCCCAACTGAGAAGGTATAAAAGTAATCATACACCCCTTTGCTAAAATTGCTGCATAAGCTTTTAGGCTAAAATAGGAGGAAGTTTTAAATTAATTTGAGTTGAGTGTGATGAAGGATTAGATTAGGGTAGCAGTGGTACGTAACCATTCCTGACATTCTAAGGAGAATAAGTGAGTCATAAAAAGTTCCTGAATATGATAAAAAGGTATGAAAATGGGAAGGAAGCTTTAAACTATCGTTATTTTTATATATGATTGTCTACATGGAAAACCCCAAAACCCTGCAAATAAATGATTAGAATTATTAAGAGTTTGTCAAGGTTGTGCCATTCAAAAGAAAGATGGAGTGAATATATTGATATCAGATACAGTAGACTTCAGATCAAGGAAAATTACAGGGATAAAGACATTATATAATGATAAAAGGTTAAGCTCATCAAAAAGACATAATAATCTTAAATGTGTATGCACCTGAGAACAGAGGTTCAAAAATTCATGCAGCAAAGAGTGATAGAACTGAAGGGAGAAGTAGACAAATCCACAGTTATAGATGGGGACTTCAACACTCATCTCTCAGTTATTGGTAGAATTAGTAGATAGAAAATCAACAAGCATATAGAAGAACTGAATAACACTATAAACTAACTGAATCTGATTGACATTTCTAGAGCACTTCACCCAACAACAGGATGCATATTCTTTTCAAGGGCTCATGAAACATGCACCAAGGTTGACCATATCCTGGGTCATAAAATAAATCTTAAATTTAAAAATTTGAAATCATAAAAAGTATGTTCTCTGACCATAATGGAATTCAATTAGAAATCAGTAAAAAATAACTAGAAAATTCCAGGGAGCCGGCCCCGTGGCTGAGTGGTTAAGTTGGCATGCTCCGCCTTCGGCGGCCCAGAGTTTTGCTGGTTTGGATCCTGGGTGTGGACTTTGCACCGCTCATCGGGCCACATTGAGGCAGCATCCCACATGCCACAACTAGGAGGACCCACAACTAAAAATATACAACTATGTACTGGGGGGGTTGGGGGAGAAAAAGCAGGGGAA
This sequence comes from Equus asinus, assembly GCF_041296235.1. Classification (NCBI taxonomy): domain Eukaryota; kingdom Metazoa; phylum Chordata; class Mammalia; order Perissodactyla; family Equidae; genus Equus; species Equus asinus. Next base: position 7,268,071 of record NC_091802.1, on the reverse strand, counting down.
AGAAATAAAAGAGAACATTGGCAACAGTTGCTAGCTCAGGTGCCAATCTTTAAAAAAACAAAAAATCCCAAATGTTAAACAGTACACTTATAAATAATCTATGGGCCAAGGAGGAAATTTCATGGGAAATTAAAAAATATTTTGAATAAAGATGAAAATACAGCATATCAAAATTTGTGGGATGCTGCGAAAGCTTAGAGGGACATTAATAGCATCAAATGCTTACATTATAAAAGCAGAACAGTCTCAAATTAATAACTTAAGCTTTCACCTTAAGAAAATAGACAAAGAAGAACAAAATAAACCCAAATCAAACAGAAGGAAAGAAGTATAAAGAGATGAGTGGGAATCAATGAAATAGAAAACTGCTAAACAGTAGAGAGGATAAGTGAAACCAAAAGTGGATGTTTGGAAAAGACCATAAAGTTGATCTAGCCAAATGGACTAAGAAAAAAAAAACAACAAGAGAAGACACAGATTATTAATATCAGTAATAAAAGAGAATGTCACTACACATCTGACAAGTCATTAAAAGGTTTAAAAAATACTCCAAAGAACTCTGCGTATAAATTGGACAATTTAGATAAAATGTACCAATTCCTCGAAAGCCACAAATTACCAAAACTCACCAAAGAAGAGACAGATAACTGGAATAGTCTTATGTCTGTAAAGAAATTGAGTTCTTTCCAAAAACAAAACTCCAGATCCAGATGGTTTTACTGGTGAATTCTATGAAACATTTAAAGAAATAAGCAGTAATCAATTCTACACAATTTCTTTCAGAAAGAAGAAGAGAACACTTCCCACCTAGTTTGTGAGGGCAGCAGTACCCTGATAACAAAACCAGACATAGACATTACAAGCAAAGAAAACTATAGACCAACAGCACTCGTGAATGTAGATGCAAATGTCCTCAAAATATCAGCAAATCAAATATGGGAATATAAAAAAGAATAATACACTGTGACCAAATGGGGTTTATGCCAGGAATGTATGGCTGCTCTAACATTCACAAATCAATCAATGTAACCTACTGTATTAAATGACTGAAGAAGAAAAACCAAATGCTCATATCAACTGGTATAGCAAAAGCATAAGACAAAATTTAAAATCCATTCATGATAAAATATCAATCTAGAAATATTAGGAACTTTAATCAGATAAAGGGTATCTAAGGAAACCATACAGCTGATATCATATTTAATGGTGAAAGATTGAACTGGTTAAGATTGGAACCAAGGCAGAGATGTTCTCTTTCACTTTTATTCAGCCTTGTACTGGAGAGCCTAGTCAGTGCAATGAGGCAAGAAAAATAAATAAAAGATATACAAATTGGAAAGGAATAAATAAAACTGCCCTATTTGTAGATGACATGATTGCCTAGGGATAAAAACTGAGGAATCCATGACATATCTCCTAGAAATAATAAGTGAACCTATCAAAGGCTCAAGATGCAAGTGTATATATACAAGTCAACTGTATTTTTATATACTTGCAGTGAACAGTTGGAAATGAAATTTAGAAAGCAAACTTAGGGATAAATCTAACAAAACATGTGCAGGATCTGTGTGCTGAAAACTACAAAACAATGATGAAATAAAGAAGACCTAAATAGGACATAGATCGTATCCAAGATTGCAATACTCAATCTAGTTATGATGTCAGATCTGCATATGTTAATCTATAGGTTTAATGTAATTCCAGTCGAAATTTCAGCAAGATATTTTTGTAGTTACAGACAAGCTGACTCTAAAATTTGCATGGAAAGGCAAAGAAACTAGAGTATTGAAAACAATTTTGAAAAAGATTATCTTTGGAGGGATCACGCCACCCAATTTTAATAATTACTGTACAGCTGCTATACTCAAGATAGAGTGATATTGACAAAGACATATACACTTAGAGCAATTAAACAGAAAGAAGAGTCCAGAAAAAGACTTACACAAATATGGTCAATTGATTTGGACAAAGATGCAAAGACAATTCAATGGAGAAAAGATTGTATTTTCCACAAATGACATGGAACAGTTGGACTTCGCTGCATGTGAAGTCATACAGCATGTGCTCTTTTGTGTCTGGCTTCTTCTCTCAATGTGTTATTTTTGAGATTTGTCCCTGTTGTAGTATGTAACAGTAGTTTATTCATTTTTCCCCCTCTTTAGTATTCCATTGCTTAAGCATACCCATAATTTGTTTATCCTTTCACCTACTGGTGGATGTTTGGATTGTTTCTAATTTTGGATTTTTCTGAAAAAATATACTCTGAACATTCTTGTACAAGTTTGTTATGTGTGTGAGCATATGCTTTTGTTTCTTTGGATACACACCCAGAAGTATAGCTGCTGGTCAGTTTTATAGGAAGCTGTCAAACAGTTTTCCTACATGTTTGTATCATTTTACACTCCCACCAGTTGTGTGAGTCCAGTTGCTCTTTACCTCTGTTAATACTTGATTTTGGTCCCTCCAGTCGGTGTGTAGTGGTATCTCATTCTGGCTTTAATTTCCATTTTTCTAACAACTAATGATGCCAAGTACCTTCTCATGAGTTTACTGGGCATTCAGATACCTTTTTTTTTTTTTTTAATGAAAAGCCTGTACAGTCTTTTGCCTGTCTTAAATCAGATTATATGTCTCTTCACTATTGATTTGTAGGGGTTCTTTATATATTTTGGATAGAAATCTTTGGTTAGTTATATTATTACTAATAATTTCTGCCGTTTGTTTGCCTTTTCACTTTCTTAATGTCTTTTGATGAACAGAAGTTTTTAATTTTGACAAAGTCCAAATTATTTTTTTCTTTTATGGTTAGTAGTTTTTGTTTCTTGTTGAAGAAATCACTGCCTACCCCACAGAAGGAAATATTCTTCTATATTTTCTTCTAGAGGCTTATTATTTTACCTTTCACATTTAGGTCTATAATCCACATCAAATAAGTATTTGAGTGTGTTGTAACATAGGGACCAATTTTATTTTTTTTCTAGATAAATACAATTTCTCCAGCACTGTATTGAAAAGCGTATCCTTTTCCCATTGTATTGCAGTGAACTCATTGTCACAATAAATTGACAGTATATGTGGGTCTGTTTCTAGACTGTATTTATGTTGCATTTTACCCATTTTAAAAATATTTTAAATATTCTTTTTTACTACTCAATATTTAATAACACATTTTAAAAACTTCAACCAAAAAAAAAAAGCTGCTGGTGAGGGTAGGTGGAGAATATTCCATTAAGATTCACTTCCACATTAGGACCTGGGAAATGGATTTGATGAAGTATTGTTGAGCATGTACTGTACTATGTGCCTGTCACTATCGTGAGAATACAAATATAAATAAGATGGCAAAACTGTAAAACTCCTAGAAGATAACATAAGGGAAAACCTAGATGACCTTGGGTATGGTAATGACTTTTAAGATACAGAACCACAGACGTGGTCCATGGAAGAAAATAATTGATAAGGTGGACTTCATTCACATTAAAAACTTCTGCTCTGAGAGAGACAATGTCAACAGAATGAGAAGACAAGCCACAGACTGGGAGAACATATTTGCAAAAGACGTATCTGATAAAGGATTGTTATTCAAAATATACAAAGAACTCTTAAAACCGAACAATAAGAAAAAAATAATAAAAAAAACTGATTAAAAAATGGGCCAAAGATCTTAAAAGACAACTCACCAAAGAAGATATGTAGATGGGAAATAAGCATATGAGAAGATACTCCACATCATATGTCAGCAGGAAAACTCGTTAAAATAACAATGAGATATCACTACACATCTATTAAAATGGCCAATATTCAAAACACTGACAGCTCCAAATGCTGGTGAGGATGCCAAGCAACAGGGACTCTCATTCTTGCAGGTGGGAATGCAAAATGGCACAGCCACTTTGGAAGACAGTTTGGTGGTTTCTTACAAAACTGAACATACTCTTATTATGTGATCCAGCAATTAGACTCCTTGATATTTATCCAAGGGAGTTGAAAACTTATGTCCACACAAAAACTGGTATACAGCTACTTATAGCAGCCTCATTCATAGTTGCTAAAACTTGGAAGCAACCAAGATGTCCTTTAGTAAATGAATGGATAAATAAACTGTGGTACATCCAGACAATGGAATATTTGTTCACCACTAGAAAGAAATGAGCTATCAAGTCATGAAAAGATGTGGAAGAACTTTAAATGCATATTACCAAGTGAAAGAAGCCAATCTGAAAAAGCTATATACTGTTTGACTCCAAATATGTGACATTCTGGAAAAGGCACTATGGAGACAATAAAAAAATCAGCGGTTGCCAGGGATTGAGGGGGCAAGGAGGGACGTATAGGCAGAACACAGAGAATTTTTAGGGCAATGAAACTACTCTGTATGACGCTATAATGATGGATTCATGTTATTATACTTTCCTCCAAACCCGTAGAATGTACAATACCAAGAGTGAACCCTAATGTAAACTATGGACTCTGGATGATAATGACATGTCACTGGAGGTTCAATTGTAACAAATGTACCACTCTGCTGGGGGATGTTGATAATGGGGGAAGCTGTGCACATGTTGGGGCAAGGCTATAAGGGAAATCTCTATAGCTTCCTCTTAATTTTTCTGTGAAGCTAAAACTGTTCTAAAAATATATATAAAGTCGTAGAAAAAAGAGAGAGAGAGAGAATAAGATAGATCTTGTCCTCCAGGAACATATCGACTCATGAGAGAGATCAAATAGTAAGTCTGTGTTCTCTCCGTACCATGTGGTACCTCACTGAGGCACTCTGTAGTCTGGTAAATCAGGTGATTTCCATGTAGATATGATTGTCAAGTAGTTAGAATTAAAAGAGCCTGGGAAAGAGGACTGAATGATAATTTTATATTATCCCAGTGCAAATAGTTACAGAAGACATGAGGATGTGTGAATCTGGGGAGCAGAATCTTTGTTCCTTCACTTGTGGCAGTTGGAGGCTCTGAAGACTGGATCTAAAGCCCTTGAGGAGGGATACACGTCTCTTGACTGTACGGACGAGGAAGGAGTCATAAGGGTTGAACAGTGGTTAACTGCCCTAATCTTCATGCTCTTTCCAAATGTGCTCATTAGATTTTAGTTTGGAAATCGGGAAAATGCTTGGTGTTGATGACAAGCTGACTGATTTGAAGGATTTGGGATGTGTTTGAACAGACAGCTGGTTAGAAGCAGTGACATTGTGGGCTAACAGAAGGCGCAGGTCGAATCTGACTCAAATCAGGAAAGTCATATAGATATCTCAACAAGGACTAAAAGCAAAAACCAAAAATGTAGGCATGGCAACGAGTCCGGGATGTGATGCCTTTGGGTGTTTCCAATGACCTGGGTATCAGTGATAGAGGACAGCACTCCCAGTGCAGCCGAGGTGCTGAGACTGGATTCTTTTGTTTGGTTGGTTTTTATTCACTCAACAGGTTGTTCACAAAGAGCTCCAAATGTACCTTGAACCTAGAAATTTTTATGGCTACCTATTTGCAGCCGTCTCAGCCTTAATTTCCTTAAAGCAAAAAAAGTTAATTTCATTGTATACTATGCAGTGTTAGAAAATTAGTTTCCTTGCTGGATGAGATACAGACAAAGTTGGATGGACATTTGATGAGCCACATAGATTTCCCTGGCCTGCCGTGAACTAGAGACCTATTGCTATAGATTTCAAACTCTGATCCCAAAACACCAACTAGAGAAGATAGGAAAACAGAAGGTAGGAAGCAAAGCACTATCTTTCTTTCCTTTAGGATGTTTTCGAGCAACATGAATCACAACCTTTTTGATTTCACTTTCAGTGTTGCTTATTAAAAAAGAAAACAACAAAACCAAACCCATTCAGCTTTGTATTATAGATCCACTAGCTTACTATAGGGGAAGTTAAGTGTATGTTAGTTTTTGTTTTGCTTTTGCTTGTCAGCTTCCAGGATCACTCTAACAGTACCAGTAAAAGATTTATAAATCACATGACCAACTTACATGTGCAGAGCTGAGGTCTTGGTGCTGGGATGGTCCTGGGATTTTGTTAGCTCTAGGTGCCAATTCCAATTGATTGCCAGTTGGCTGGCACACTGTCTTTAAAAGGACTGAGTCTGCTTTGGTCAAGGAGGGCTTCAATAGATAAGGAGTCAGCAAACCTTTTTGTACAGGGCCAGATAGAAAATATTTTAGGTTTTGTGGGAAATTACTCAACTCTGCTGTTAAGTGAAAGCAATTATAGACAATATGTAAATAAATGAGCATGGCTGTGTTCCAATAAAACTAGTCATGGACACTGATATTTGAGTTTCATGTAATTTTCGCATTTTACAGATTATTACTCTTCTTTTGATATTTTTTCAAACATTTAAAATTTAAGTAATCATTCTTAGCCTGTGGGCCATACAAAAACAGGTGACAGGCTGGGTTTGACTCAGGCCTTAGTTTGCTGACTCCTGCAATACATTGTCATTGACTTCCCTTGTCTTGGGAGGGAGAGTGGTGGCATTCCTTCAGGTACCTGGGATAAAACTTCCTTGCTTCAGGGAGTTCAGTACCATGAGGTCTATGGAGCACAAGTAAGGCCATACTCTATTTAATAAACCATTACTATTAATTATTCACGGAAAGAAACCAAAGTCTAGAATGCAAGCCGTTTGCAAACCAGGATTGAATTGTCTCATTAGTTTAGGCCTTGAGTGGAAGTGATGAGAGCTGAACAAAGACAATTGTGTACAGCAATAGAGCCAGAGAGAAAATACACTGAATAATGAAATGTTGGTTCTCCTGGCTGCCCTCCTTGTCTGGTGACCCTGCCATCCTTCCCTTCCCAAGGCATATGTGTGACTTTGAGTCTGGACTCAGGCAATTAAATATTAAGTCTGTGAAAGAGGCAGTTGTTCTGCCACACAAGTTGATGGCAAAGCCAACAAGAGGTGTCGGATAGATGGTGTTTTGTTCAAGTATTGAGATGGTGGTGGTACTGGGTCAACCTCTCTCCTTATCTACTGCACTGCTCAGATCCTTATCTACTGCATTGTGCAGATAGATTTTGCTTTCTATCTTCCGTCACCTGAAGAATCGCTTAACTCAGAAATCTGCCTTGGTAAAATCACCAACTTAGTGAAGACTCCATAATGTAGAGTAACATTCTGTCTGGCAATTTCTCTTGACAGTGGCTATCACCAAGAGTTTGCTTCTTGGGAGGGCATGATTGTCTTTATGATAAAATGAATCTTCAGTGTCCTAGGTTCCCTTAATACTTTTAATCAACTTGCTAACCATCAAACCCTCTTGAAGTACTTCCCGCAGTCTTTGTGCCTGCACCTGAGGAGGTAAACCCTGCTGGTGGAAGTAACTCAACATGGCAGGTGGGTACTACTATGAATTCATTATCACTCAACTCAAATGGGCCCCCAGTCCTGCCTCTGAATCCTAGTGTTTGTCAGATCGGCTTATTCTTTGATTCTCCAAAATAATGGTACTTCTTCCCTTTTCTACTTTGCTCAAACTTCAGCCTCCCAGCCCTTTCTCTCATGGCCAACCTCACCTTCTACTTCTTAGAGAAAACTGAAGCTCTATCAGATGGGTGGGATGACCTTACCTTTCTACTATGAAGTCAAAAACCCACCTATTTCTGTAACCATTCCTCTCTTCCTTCCCACCTGCTCCAATAGAGGGGGTATTTTTCTTTTCCTCTTCTTTCTATCCTTCCACCTGCACTCTTGGCCTTATCTCCTCCTGAGTCTTATTATTCTATCAAGAATTCTTTCTCTCTCCTCTATATTCAACTACTCCTTCAAATAGTTCATTTTATCAACATTTGAATGTGTTCAATCCCTTCCATCTCAACAAAACTTCCCTCAACAGTTCCCCCACCCCCACTTACCTCTCCTCTCTAAACTTGGAAAGATGTCTGTATTCACAGTCTCCATTTCTCTGCCTCACATTCACTCTATATCCAACTGTATCTGGCTTCTGACCTATTCCTTACCCAAACCACTCTGCCCGAACTGAGGTGCCAGAAAGGTACCCACCTCCATATTGCTAAGTCCAATGGACATCTTTGAGTCTTTATTACTATTTCATCTTTCAGCAGGATTCAGTACTGTTGATCACTTTTTCTTGAAGTGCTTTTCTTCCCCCCTTGGCTTCAACGATATTGTATTCTGCTGAGATTCTTCCTGTTTTTCTGGCCATTCCTTATCTGTCTCCATTGCAGGAAATAATGGATTTCCTCATGGATCGGTCTACAGTCTCTCCCTATGCAATTTCCTTCATGCCCTTGGCTTCAGAGACCATTCTGTGCAGATGACTCACAAACTTCTCATAAGCCGTCTTTGAGCTGCAGATGGTAGATCCACAGGACCTTATACACCACGGAAAAGAGTTTGAATTTTCAGCAAAGGAGTAATATGATTTTACTGACATTTTTAAAAGATCGTTCTTCCTGCTGTGTGCAGAATAAAGAGTAGAGAGGAAAGAGGGAAGCGGGGAAACCTCTTAGGAGGCTAATATTCAGAAAGAAGTCCTGGGGGCTAGGTCTAGGTTGATGTCTCCAGTTAGATGTTCAAAGCTACTTTAAACTCAACATTTCCAAGACTTAATTCATGTTCTTCTGCTCAGGCTTCCCTTTTTCGGTGTCTGCCATCACCATCCGCCCAACTGGATGAGTCAGAAACCTTGACCCCACCTGACTTAGTCTGTCCGGGCAATCATAACAAAATACCACAGACTGGGTGGCTTATAAACAACAGGAATTTATTTCTCACAGTTCTGGAGTCTGGAAGTCCAAGATCAAGGTACCAGCATGGTCCAGTTCTGGTGAGGGCCCTCTTCCTAGTTTAGAGCTTGCACCTTCTTGCTATGTGCTATGTCCTCACGTGGTGGAAGGGCCTAGAGGTCTCTCTAGAGCCTCTTTTTTATTTTTTGAGGAAGATCAGCCCTGAGCTAACATCTGCTGCCAATCCTCCTCTTTTTGCTGAGGAAGACTGGCCCTGAGCTAACATCTGTGCCCATCTTCCTCTACTTTATATGTGGGACGCCTGCCACAGCATGGTTTGCCAAGCGGTGCCATGTCCGCACCCGGGATCCAAACTGCTGAACCCCAGGACACCCAACGCGGAATGTGCACACTTAACCACTGTGCCACCTTGCCGGCCCCTAGAGCCTCTTTTATAAGAACATTCATCTCATTCATGAAGCCTCCACCCCCATGACCAAGGCACCTTCCGAAGGCCCCACCTCCTAATACCATCATCTTTGAGAGTAAGGATTTCAACACATGAATTTGGAAGGGATACAGACATTCAGACCCTTAGCACCACCTTTTCCTTTAATTCACTGTTATGCACTCTGGCCCTCTTCCACTGTTTCTTACACAGTAGCTTGAGTGGTTTTCAGAATGCAAATCTGGTGTCATCCCCAGGTTAACTCCTTTTAGCTCTTTCCCATTGTCTGAGGATAATGATTGAAAACCAACATGTGTCCAGATAAGGGTTTTTCACTGTCTGGCCTTGATGGACCTGCCCGACCTCCTTTCCTGTCTCCCTCCTTTTTCTTCTGCATTGCTCTGCCGTCTGTCTGTGTTGTTCTCTGCTACCCTGACTGCTGTTCCCTACATTATCTCCTGTTCTTCCAGAATCTTGGCTGAAGTATCACTTTTGGTGAAGATTTCCCATAGCACCTCACCCCAGTTTAGGTCGGATTCTCTTATTTTATCTTCATGTAGAATTGAATTTCTCTCCTTTTTGTAGGCTTATCTTAGTTTCAAAATGTATACTCATTTATAGAGTAATTTGATGACTGTTTTTTAATGACATGAGGGGCTGTGTTCCTCCAAGTTCTCCAGAGAAACAGGACCAATAGGATGTGTATATGTAGACAGGGAGAGAGTTATCTTAAGGAATCGGCTCACGTGATTGTGGGGTCTGGCAGGTCTGAAGTCTGTCGGGCAGGCTGGCAGGCCGGAGCCCCAGGAAGAGCTGATGTTGCAGTCTTGAGTCTGGAGACAGTCTGGAGGCAGAATTCGTTCTTCCTCAGGGCACCTCCATCTTTTCTCTAAAGGCCTTCAGCTGATTGGAGGAGGCCAGTCACGTTCTGAAGGGCGCTATAGACTGAATGTTTATGTCCCCCCAAACTCATGTGTTGAATCCTGTTCCTCAGTGTAATGGTATCTGGAAGTGGGGCCTTTGGGAGATGATTATGTCACGAGGGCACAGCCATCGTGAATGAGATTAGTGCTCTAAAAAAAGAGACGTCAGGGGCTGGCCCCGTGGCCGAGTGGTTAAGCTCGCGAGCTCCGCTGCAGGCGGCCCAGTGTTTCGTTGGTTTGAATCCTGGGCGCGGTCATGGCACTGCTCATCAAACCAAGCTGAGGCAGCGTCCCACATGCCACAACTAGAAGGACCCACAATGAAGAATATACAATTATGTACCAGGGGGCTTTGGGGAGAAAAAGGAAAAAAAAAATAAAATCTTTAAAAAAAAAAAAAAAGGGATCTCAGAAAGATCCCTCTCCCCTTCTGCCACATGAGGATACAGCAAAAAGACAGCTGTCTATGAACCAGGAAGTGGACCCTCACCAAACATGGAATCTGCCAACACCTTCATCTTGGACTTCCCAGCCTCCAGAACTGTGAGGAATAAACTTCTGTTGTTTATAAACCACCCAGTCTATGCTATTCTTTTATAGCAGTCCAAATGAGCTAAGACAGAAGGTAGTTGGCTTTACTTAAAGTCTACTGATTTAAATGTTATTTGCATCTAAAAAAAAATACCTTCACAGCAACATCTAGACTGTTTGATCCAAGACTGGATACCAGCCTAGCCAAGTTGGCACATAAAACGAGCCATCAGAGGGACCATGTCTGTTTTAGCCCATCGTTGTATCCCCATTGTTTGCCACAGTACATGATATGTACAAGGCACTCAATACATACTGATAGTATGAATTTGGAGTATTAATTTCTAGATTTTCCACCTGCAGCCAATGAGGGTAATGTATTTCATGGCTGCATGCACCATTCTTTAGTGTTGTTCTTTGTGTTCATTCTAAAATATTTTGTTGATAAATGCTTTTTTTTCCTTTTGTTGAGGAATATTGGCCCTGAGCTAAAATCTGTGCCAATCTTCCTCTATTTTGTATGTGGGATCCTGCCACAGCATGGCTTGATAAGTGGTGTGTCTGTCCATGCCCGGGATCTGAACCCTTGCACACTGGGCTGCTGAAGCAGAGCATGCAAACTTAACCACTCCTCCAACAGGCTGACCCTGATAAATGCTTTTTTGACTCAAGAGATATTTCTAATTTTTGACAAATTTGCTTCTTTATAATTAATTTATAGTCCCTCTTAGCTTGTTTCTTTACAAGCTTTTTAAAGGAATCTCATAAGGGAGCCTTGGCCATTTGACTTAATCATTTGATTTGCTCTTCTCTGACCTTCCTCTTTGTGTCTTTTTCCTATTTTCCTGGGTATAGTAACTAGAGCCAACTTTGTTCTGAGTGGAATTGGACCCTGACTTTATTTGAGGAGGTAATTGTATTTTTATTTCTCAAGCCTCTTAAATTTTATTGGGCCGTTTTGGCTACAGCAGCACTTAGTGCTGAATTTTCTGTTTCTAAAACCAAACTTATCATCTTGGCTCCATCTCCAGAGTTTTCTATTTCTGTCATGGGTGCCAGACACCAAGACAAGAATGCTTGGAGTCATCCTGGACTTTTCCACCCCCATCATTCCCATTCAATTACAAGATTCTCTTGATTTTTTCTTTCAAAATTGAACCTTTTTATGTTTCCGTTTCTTCCAAGGTGTCATGGGCTCATGCCACTATAATAGATTTATTATTGGTGTTTCTATCACTGTTCTCTCCCAACTTCAACCCACAGCCAGCAATGCCAGATGAATCTTCCTAAGTATTGGCTTGAGTACACTTGCTTCTCCCCAACTCCCAACACCCAGTCACTACTTTGAAACTTGTTTGGTGGTCCCCCTTACATACCAGAAAATATCCAAACTTTATTTCCTTTCTTGTTGGACGTTTAGGAAAGAGGTTAAGTTAATCCAACTTCTCAGATCATGATCATATATCATCTTTGGTCGGCATAAGCCTTTTCTCTTAATTATTTAATTCTCTTTTTCTCTTTCTCCATAGTAACATATTGAATGTGTTGGTGTTTGTCTGTGTATACATATAAATATGTATTGTTGTTTTGGGTATTGTAATTTACATGAATTTTACTCTAGATCTCATTTTATTTTGTTTTATGTATATCACTGCTTTTCAGATCTAGCCACGATGCAGTGTACATACAATCCAGTACTTCTAATTGCTGTTTTTCTTTTATTCATATCATTATCTGTATTTATTAGAGTTTAATACTTTGTAGAGGTCTAATCTCTAAGTTGATGTCTATATATTTCATGGTTTATATTGCTCTCGTGATTGGTGTATTATGATGCTATATTTTACAGTTGGGTTTTGTTGCTGTAATGAGATTGATGTTTTGTAGGTTATCTTATATCAGAAACTTTAATGAAGTCTCTTATTAATTCTCCTGGTTGATTGTCTACCAACTTTACTTAATGTTGCATTGAACTATATGACATTGCTGATATTTGACTATTTTTGCCTACAAAAACTGTAATTTCAGATGGTTATTGTCTATAAATACTGATAGCTTTTTTTTTCTATTTTCTACCTTATATATATATTTTTTCCCCTGGAGGTTTTGGAACTTCCAGACTATGTTAAATAGCACTGATAATGAGTATCATATGGTTTTGCTATTAACTACGATATTTGTTCTAGGTTTTTGGTAAATGTTTAGATACTTTATCAAGTTTAAGAAGTGTCTTCTTATTCTAGTTTACAATGAGGTATTTTTATTTATTTATTTTTTTAAATCACAAACATAGATGTTGAATTGTATCAAATGCTCTTTCTGTATCCACTGAGATAATAATATAATTTTTATCCTTTACTATATATAAATGCAGTGCATGAAATTGATAGATTTTTTATGTTAAATCATCCTGGCATTACTGGGAGAAACACTATACTTAATTATGATTTGTTTTTAAATTATACAGTTGGATTTGTTTAGCTAATATTTTGGACTTTTCTATCACATTCATAAGGAAGTTGGTCTATAGCTCTAATTTCTTATAATCCTTACGTGGCTTAGGAATCAAGTTTGCAAAATTTAGTCTCCTTAAATAAGTTAGGCAACTTTCATATCTATTTTCTGGAACAATTTGTAGGAGGTAGATGTTAACGGTTCCTTATAAGGTAAAATTCACCTGGAAACTCTTGGGTCTTGGGATCCAAACTCCCTGCCCATGCTAACCTTGACTGTGTTCCTCTATCATCCTTCTAATCTGGTCAGGCTGGTCCATCATTCCTTTTTCTATCTCAGCCTGTGTCCTCTTGATGTTCTTCTTGACATAGTGACTTCCCTTCCTTCCTTATCCTCTAACGCCTGGGTTCATCCACGATCACTCTTGAGTATCACTCTTTATGATGCTCCCAGCCTACCAGCAGCCCTCCTGTTTTTGGCTTCCTGTATCATTTATTGTCCATTTCACCCCTTTTGGCCCTTAGCACAAGCTACATTGCATGATTATTTATCCCTATGTATTTATGTGTCTAGGACCCTTCTGCATCTCCCTTCCCCCAAACCTGGATTTTTTTACTTTTTATTTTTTTTTAATTGAGATCATAGTAGTTTTAACATTGTGAAATTTCAGTTGTACATTATTATTTGTCAGTCACCATATATGTGTACCCCTTTACCCCTTATGCCCTCCCCCTGACCCCTTTCCCCTGTGGTAACCACTAATCTAATCTATTCTCTTTGTCCATGTCTTTATCTTCCACATATGAATGAAATCATACAGTGTTTGTCTTTCTCTGTCTTGCTTAATTTACTTAACGTAATAGCCTCAAGGTCCAGCCATGTTGTTGCAAATGGGGCAGTTTTGTCCTTTTTTATGGCTGAGTAGTATTCCATTTATATATGTGCCATGTCTTCTTTATCCAGTCATCAGTTGGTGGGCACTTGGGTTGCTTCCACATCTCGGCTATTGTGAATAATGTTGCAGTGAACATAGGGGTGCATAAGTCTCTTTGAATTGTTGATTTCGAGTTCTTTGGATAAATAAGCAGTAGTGAGATAGCTGGGTTGTATGGTATTTCTATTTTTAATTTCCTGAGGAATCTTCATATTGTTTTCCATAATGGCTGTGCCAGTTTGCATTCTCACCAGCAGTGTATGAGGGTTCCCTTTTGTCCATATCCTCTCCAACATTTGTTGTTTTTTGTCTTGGTAATTATAGACATTCTAACAGGTATAAGTTGGTATCTCATTGTGTTTGATTTGCATTTCCCTGATGATTAGTAATGTTGAGCATCTTTTCATGTGCCTGTTGGTCATCTACATGTCTTCTTTGGAAAAATATCTGTTCATATCCTCTGCCCATTTTTTGATTGGGTTTTTTTTTTTGTTATTGTTGAGTTGTATGAGTTCTTTATATATTTTGGAGATTAACCCCTTGTCAGATATATGATTTGCAAATCTTTTCTCCCAGGTGGGAGGTTGTCATTTGTTTTGTTCCTGCTTTCCTTTGCCTTGCAGCTCTTTCCTCTGATGTTGTCCCATTTGTTTATTTTTTGTTTCCCTTGCCCGAGTAGACATGGTATTCAAAAAGATGCTTCTAAGACTGATGTCCAGGAGTATACTGCCTATATTTTCTTCTAGGAGTTTTATGGTTTCATGTCTTACCTTCAAGTCTTTAATTGATTTTGAGTTAATTTTTGTGTATGTTGAAAGATAATGGTCTACTTTCATTTTGCATGAGGCTGTCCAGTTTCCCCAACACTATTTATTGAAGAGACTTTCCTTTCTCCATTGTATGTTCTTGGCTCCTTTGTCGAAGATTAGCTGTCCATAGATGTGTGGTTTTATTTCTGGGCTTTCAGTTCTTTCCTTTGATCTGTGTGTTTGTTTTTGTGCCAGTACCATGCTGTTTTGATTACTATAGCTTTGTAGTACATTTTGAAGCCAGGGATTGTGATGTTTCCAGCTTTGTTCTTTTTTCTCAGGATTGCTTTACCTACTTGGCGTCTTTTCTTGCCCCATATGAACTTTAGAGTTCTTTGTTCTATTTCCATGAAGAATGTCATTGGGATCCTGGTTGGGATTGCATGGAATCTGAGGATTGCTTTAGGTAGTATGGACATTTTAACTATGTTTATTTTTCCATATGCATGGAATATCATTCCATTTCTTTATGTCATTATCAATTTCTTTCAAGAGTGTCTTATAGTTTTCATTGTTTAGGTCTTTCATCTCTTTGGTTAAATTTATTCCTAGATGTTTTATTCTTTTTGTTGCAATTG
This sequence comes from Equus asinus, assembly GCF_041296235.1. Classification (NCBI taxonomy): domain Eukaryota; kingdom Metazoa; phylum Chordata; class Mammalia; order Perissodactyla; family Equidae; genus Equus; species Equus asinus. The sequence goes on along the minus strand of NC_091802.1, from coordinate 7,252,687 downwards.
TAAGTGGGATTATATTCCTGAGTTCTCTTTCTGTAAGTTTGTTATTAGAATATAGAAATGTAACTGAGTTTTGTAAGTTTGTTTTTTACCCTGCAACTTTGCTGTAGTAGTTATTTCTAATAGTTTTCTGATGGATTCTATATATAAAACCATGTTGTCTGCAGATAGCAAGAGTTTCACTTCTTCTTTACCAATTTGGATACCTTTTATTTCTTTTTCTTGCCTAATTGCTCTAGCCAAAACCTCCATTACTGTGTTGAATAAGAGTGGCAAGAGTGGGCCGCCTTGTCTTGTTCCTTTTCTCAGAGGGATGGCTCTGAGTTTTTCCCCACTAAGGATGATGTTGGCTGTGGGTTTTTCATATATGGCCTTTATTTTTATTTTTAGTTTTTGAGGAAGATTGGCCCTGAGCTAACTACTGCCAATCCTTCTCTTTTTGCTGAGGAAGACTGGCCCTGAGCTAACGTCCATACCCATCTTTCTCTACTTTATACTTGGGATGCCTACCACAGCATGGCTTTTTGCCAAGTGGTGCCATGTCTACACCCGGGGTCCAAACCAGTGAATCCCGGGCTGCCAAGAAGCAGAATGTGTGCACTTAACTTCTGTGCCACCAGGCCGGCCCCATATATGGCCTTTATTATGTTGAGGTACTTTCCTTCTGTGCCCATTTTGTTGAGAGTTTTTATCATAAATGGCTGTTGGATCTTGTCACATGCTTTCTCTGCATCTGCTGAGGTGATCATGTGGTTTTTATTCCTCATTTTGTTAGTGTGGTCTATCACATTGATTGATTTGCAGATGTTGAACCATCCCTGCATCCCTGGTACAAATCCCACTTCATCATGATGTATGATCTTTTTGATGTATTGCTGAATTCAGTTTGCCAATGTTTTGTTGAGGATTTTTGCATCTATGTTCATCAGCAATATTGGCCTGTAATTTTCCTTCTTGGTTGTTCTTTTTTGGCTTTGGGATCAGGGTCATTTTGGCCCCGTAGCATGTGTTAGGAAGTGTTCCATCTTCTTCAACTTTTTGGAATAGTTTGAGATGGATAGGTATTAAATCTTCTTTGAATATTTGGTAGAATTCTCTAGAGAAGCCATCTGGTCCTGGACTTTGAATTTTTGGGAGCTTTTTGCTTACTGTTTCAATCTCTTTACTTGTGATTGGTCTAAGCAGATTCTCTGTTTCTTCTTGATTCAGTTTTGGGAGGTTGTATGAGTCTAAGAATTTATCCGTTTCTTCTAGATTGTCCAATTTGTTGGCGTATAGTTTTTCATAGTATTCTCTTATAATCCTTTGCATTTCTGTGGTATCCGTTGTAATTTCTCCCATTTCATTTCTAATTTTATTTATTTGATCCTTCTCTCCCTTTTTCTTAGTTTGTCTGGCTAAGGGTTTGTCAGTTTTGTTTGTCTTCTCAAAGAACTAGCTCTTAGTTTCATTGATCCTTTCTATTGTTTTTTTCTTGTTTCAATTTCATTTATTTATGCTCTAATTTTTATGATTTACCTCTTTCTACTGACTTTGGGCTTTATTTGTTCTTGTTTTTCTAGTTCTGTTAGGTGTAGTTTAAGACTGCTTATTTGGGATTTTTCTCGTTTGTTAAGGTGGGCCTGTATTGCTATGAATTTCCCTCTTAGGACTGCTTTGCTGCATCCCATATGAGTTGGTATGGTGTATTTTCATATTCATTTGTCTCCAGATATTTTATTTTTTTCTCCTTAATTTCTTCATTGATCCATTAGTTGTTCAGAAGCATGTTGTTTAGTCTCCACATATTTGTCACTTTCCCAGCTTTTTTCTTGTAGTTGATTTCTAGTTTCATATTATTATGGTCGAAAAACATGCTTGAGATGATTTCAGTCTTCTTAAATTTATTGAGGCTTGCCTTGTTTCCCAACATATGGTCTATTTTTGAGAATGTTACATGTGCACTTGAGAAGAATGTGTATTGTGCTGTTTTTGGATGGAGTGTTCTATATATATCTGTTAAGTCCATCTGGTCTAGTTTTTCGTTTAATTCCACTATTTCCTTGTTGGTTTTCTGTTTGGATGATCCATCCATTGATGTAAGTGGGGTGTTGAGGTCTCCTACTGTTATTGTGTTGCTGTTAATTTCCCCTTTTAGGTCTGTTAATAGTTGCTTTATGTACTTTGGTGCTCCCATGTTGGGTGTATATATATTTATAAGTCCTCTTGATGGAGTGTCCCTTTGGTGTCCCATTATATACTGCCCTTTTTATCTCTCACTGTCTTTTTTATCTTGAAGTCTACTTTGTTGTAAGTATCACAACACCTGCTTTCTTTTATTTGCCATTAGCTTGGAGTATCATCTTCTATCTCTTCACTCTGAGCCTGTGTTTGTCTTTAAAGCTGAGATATGTTTCGTAGAGGCAGCATATTGTTGGGTCTTGTTTTTTAATCTATCCAGCCACTTTGTGTCTTCTGATTGGAGAATTCAATCCATTTACATTTAGAGTGATTATTGATGTATGAGGTCTTAATACTGCCATCTTATCACTTGTTTTCCTGTTGTTTTATATTTCCTTTGTTTCTCATCCTGTATATTTCCAACTGCCAGTTCAGTTTGGTGTTTCTCTATGATGGTTTTCTCAGTTTTCTCTTCATCATTTGTGTCTCTGTTCTGATTTTTTTGTTTAGTGATTACCATGAGGTAGGTATAAAATATCTCATAGATGAGATAGTCCATTTTCTGATAACCTCTTATTTCCTTAGTCTAAGAAGGTTCCATCTCATTCCTATTCCCTAAGTTATTGTTGTCACAACTTTTTCCATTTTATGTTGTGTTTGCAATTAAAATGAAGTGATTATAGTTATTTTTGATGTTTTCCTTCCATTTATCTTTAGTGTTATAATTGTTTGCTAACCTGTTCTGATAGAGAGCTGCAATTTTCTAATTTTGTCTGTCTATTTATCTCCTTGCTCAAAGTTTTGTAACTCCCTTTTCTTTTCAGATACAAGGGCCTTCTAGATAATTTCTTGTAGGGGTATCTTTTGGCGATGAACTTGCTCAGCTTTTGTTTATCTGGAAAAGTTTTTATTTCTCCATCACATCTGAAGGATATTTTCACTGGATAGGGTATTCTTGCCTTAAACTTTTTGTCTTTCAGAATTTTGGATATATCTTTCTGCTCTCTCATAGCCTGTAAGCATTCTGCTGAGAAATCTTCTGAAAGCCTGATAGGGATTCCTTTGTAGGTTTTCTTCTTCTCCCTTGCTGCCCTCAATATTTTTTCTTTGTCATTGACTTTTGTCAGTTTTACTAATATATGCCTTGGAGATGGTCTTTTTACATTGATGTAGTTAGGAGTTCTATTAGCTTCATTTGCATAAAATTCTTGCTCCTTCCCCAGGTTTGGGAAGTTCTCAGCTGTTATTTCTTTGAACAAGCTCTCTTCTCCTTTCTGCCTCACTTCTCCCTCTGGAATATCTATAATCCTTATGTTGCATTTCCTAATTAAGTCAGATATTTCTTGGAGAATTTTTTCATTTCCTTTTAGTCTTAGTTCTCTCTCCTCCTCCCTCTGAAGAATTTCTCTATATTTCTGTTCTCTAAATTACTAATTCTTTCCTCCATAATGTCAGCTCTGTTATTTAAGGGCTCCAGATTTTTCTTTGTCTCATTCATTGTCTTTTTCATGTCCAAGATTTCTGATTTTTTTTTTATAGTTTTAATCTCTTTTGTGAAGAATTTCTTCTGGTTGTTAATTTTATTCCTGATTTCATTGAACTGTCTTTCTGAATGTTCTTGTAACTCCTTGAGTTTCTTTATGATAACTTTGAATTCTCTGTCATTTAGATTGTGAATTTTGGTGACTTCAGGACTGATTTCTGGGTACTTGTCATTTTCCTTCTGGTCTGGAGTGTTAATATACCTCTTTTTGCTGTTTTCTAGGGTGGACTTATGCGCTCGCATAGTGGTAGTGTCTGGTTGCAGATTCCACCAGCTGCCCCTGGGGGAGGGGCCAGGAGCTGTGTTTTCTGAGCCCACTGCAATCCCTGGCAGCTGTGCTTGTCCATTGGAAGCTGAGCCAACAGGGTCTGTCTGCAACTGCTTGCTGGCCACCGCTCCTTGATGCACATAGATGCACAGATGCTCTGGTGTAGGTCCCTTGCTCTGGCCAACCAGCCAAGCTGGTGCACCTTGTGGTGCAGGGAGAGGTGCTTTCTTTTGCTTCCAGGATTCTGGGCGTCCCTGCTCTGTACTCGCTGTCTGCCCTCCTGGGCTGCTTGGCTTGGTGAAGATGCCCCTGCAATTGCTTAGGTTCCTCAGTGTGGAGCATCCCCACAGGCTGGGAGGCAACTCTGAGAGAGAAGGTGTTCCCACGGGGGGTTGCCCTCCCCCCTGCCCCTTAGAGTTGCATGGTGGCTGCCACGTGAGGTCTTGTGCCCCAGATTGCTGCCATTGAGGAGGGAGAGGAGATCCCCTTACCTCCTTCCACTGCCTCCTGGGGGATCCAGCAAGTCCACCTTCAGTTAGATGGCTGTGGGGATCTCTCAGACATCTATTGTGTTGTATGAGTGTCCTCTGTTGGTTTATAAATGTCTTTTTCATTGTGTCTTGTTGAGGGGAGACCAAGGAAAGGGCTCACTTCACCATGATGTTAATGTCACTTGCCCCAAACCTGGATTTTAAGCTCAAACATAGTGCCTGGGTTTTATTACAAGCTCTAGGTTTTTTTGTTTTGTTTTGTTTTGTTTGCTGAGGAAGATTAGCCCTGAGCTAACATCTCTGCCAGTCTTTCTCTACTTTATGTGTGGTTCTCTGCCATAGCATGGCTGACAAGTGCTGTAAGTCCATGCCCAGGATCTGAACCCGTGAACCTAGGCTGCCAAAGCAGAATGCTCTGAAACTTAACCAGTGTGCCATGGAGATGACCCCTATAAGCTCTAATTTTTGATGGTGATAATTTGATTATATCACACCTGCCTTCAGCCTTTTCATTGTTATAATGAAACAATGGCCTTTTCATTGTTATAATCACGCCAAGCCAAACATATTCTCACCTTAGGGCTTTTACACTATATTTTTTTCTCCCCCTAGAATGTTCTTCCCTCTCATACCTGCAAGCATTTTCCTCACCTTTAGTAAGTCTTGCTCAAATGTCGCTTTCTTGATATAGCCTCCCTTGACCATCCTATTTAAAATTGTGGTCCCACTGTCTCAGCATTCGTGATCCTCCCCCCATCCTTTATTTTTCCCTCATGACGCTTATTACCTTCTCAGTCTACATATATATTACATTTATTTTCTTTCTACCCTCCCACTGTAATGTAAAGTCCTCACAAACAGAGATTTTGGTCCATTTTCTTCACTGATGTATCTTGGTGTCTAAAAGAGTGCCTGTAACATAGTTGGCACTCAGTAATTATTAGAATAAATGAATAAAATCAAATATGCCAGCCTTGGATTAAAAACTTGTCCTGCAATTTAGGCTTCCTACTACTATGTGGTAGCAAAGAATTACTGGTCGTATAGGTTCTGGGGGTTCAGGACTGCAAGGAGGTTGAACTCTTTTAAATAGTTATTCAAATAGGTTCCCTCTGCCTACAAGAGCTATGAGTCTTTTTGCTCTGATTGCTGATGTCTCTTAGGCCAAGGAACTTATTTTCTGTCTTTAGATGTTCTTCTGAGAATATCATTTGTGATACCATGATTTATTAGAAATATATATTTGGTCATCTGAATGACCGAATATGTATTTCTAGTACTTGGTCTTTGTCCAAGTTCCTGGCTCACAGCTCCCAAAAGCCTTGGAATTTCCTACATGTTGAGACTGATAAAGGTGTCTTTTGTTATGTTAATGAGGTGAATTTTGGAGGGCACCTAAAGATGGGGGGCTGGTCACCAGGAGAACCAACCATGTGATTAGAGGGTTGAAACTTTCAGTCCTACGCTCTGACCTCCAGGGAGAGGAGAGGGGCTGGAAGTTGGATCAGCGGTCAGTAGTCAAGGATTTAATCACCCATGCCTATGTAATGAAGCCTTCATAAAAACCCAGAAGGAGGTGGTTCTAAGAGCTTTGTGGTTGGTGAACACATGGAGTTGCAGGGAGAGTGGTGCACCTGGAGAAAGTGTGGAATCTCTCTGTCCCTTCCCCATATCCTGCCCTATGCATCTCTTCCATCTGGCTGTTTCTCAGTTATATCCTTTTACAATAAACTGGTCATCTAGTAAGTAATGTGTTTCTCGGAGTTATTTGACCCACTGTAGCAAATTAATCAAACCAAGGAGAGGGGGTTGTGGGAACCACTCATTTATAGCCAGTTGGTCTGAAGTACAGGTAGCAATCTGGATTTGCGACTGGCGTTTGAAGTCCAAGGAGGGGTCCTTGGCACCTTCAGTCTATAGCTAGTCTGTCAGAAGCACAGGTAACAGCGTGGGCTTGCCACTGGTTTCTGAAGAGGGTGGGTGGGGGGCAGTCTTGTAGGACTGAACCCTTTACCTGTGGAATCTGATGCTGTCTCTGGGTAGATAGTGTCAGAATTGAGTTCAATTCTCAGGCACCCTGCTGGTGTCAGAGAATTGCTTATTGGTGTGGGACCCCCTACCCGCCCCCTACGCACACATTGGGATTGAGTCCAGAACACCAATTTAATCATTTTATATGCTCTCTGATGCTTGTGACAAGACAGGTGCTTCTGTTTTCTTCCCTAGTTTTCTAATTGCTCTGGGCTCAGCCCCTCAGCCCTGTCTCTCTTAGATTTGGTTAGCAGGTAAAGAAGCATTGATTTCACAGATTGTTAAATCTTCACTTTTCAGATTGTTATAAATTTGATGTCTCGTGACTCAGATTTCTCGTCCTCATTGGGGATATTTCCTAGGTCTATGTTGTTTTCTTTTATAATGTTACTGTGAGGAGGCGGCTAGGTTTGGTGAGCTGAGTTTCCAGGTCCAGTCTAGGCACTCACGGCCTTGGGGACTTGGGCCAGTCGTTTTACCTCTGAAGGCTTTGTCCCTCCTGTACAAAGCAGGAATCAAATTAGGTGCCCTCTAAGTACTTCTTTTCAGCAGCTAAGCATACAAAAATCTATGAAATGTCTTATTATTATAATGCTTTTTGATGGGGAGCTATTCCAGACAGCTCTCATCTGGTGTTTTGCTTAATTTACACACAATGATTAATTTACTCACAAGCTTAGCCTGTATCCCCTGGCAGCACTTAGCAACTGCCTGCTCTCTGAAAGTGCTTGGGTTAGTAGTTTAAAGGGACATTATCCCATATATCAGAGCAGAGAAGAGAGGATGAAGTTGATTTCATTTGGGGACACATGTCCTTCTGACTTTTTTCTTAAGAAGTCATTTTTTTTTTTTCTTTTTGAGGAAGGTTAGCCCTGAGCTAATATCTGCTGCCAATCCTCCTCTTTTTGCTGAGGAAGACTGGCCCTGAGTTAAGATCCATGCCCATCTTCCTCTATTTTATGTGGGATGCCTGCCACAGCATGGCTTGACAAGCAGTGCATAGGTCCACACCTGGGATCCGAGCTGGCGAACCCGGGACCGCTGAAGCAGAACGTGCGAACTTAACAGCTGTGCCACTGGGCCAGCCCCAAAAAGTCATTTTGCTTTAAACGTATTACATTCCCTTGTCTGTGGTTTGTGCCCACTTGCACAGGGTTAAGGAGCCCTTCCAGAGGTTTATTCCTGTCAGCCTTCTTAGGAATTAATTACTTATTGAGCACTTCCTGTATTCCAGACATGATCCTCAATTCATGCTGTGTCTTATCTCATTTCGTTCTTCAACAACTCTCCTGAGGTAGGAGGTGGTGTCTCCTTTTTGCAGTTTCTAGAACATCTTGAGGTCTCACAGCTGGTGAGTGACCAAGCCCAGTAGTCACAGCTCAGGCTGCCTGTTCGCCTCCTGCTGTCCTTTCTCCCTCAATTTCACCAAAGTAAAGTGGTGAGGACAGATTTTCATCCGTAGTACACTGTTGACTAGAGAAGAGGGGCCAGCGTGAACTGAACTCAACCTTGGTTTGTGCAGAGGTGACTGAGTGTTTTAAAGGGAGGATGAGGGTTAGGGAGGGCGTGGGTGGGGGCTCAGTAGAGTCAGGAAAGTGAGAATTTACAAAGGGCTGGGCAGTGGAAGTGCTGACTGGGCTAGCTGTCTGTTAGCTGGCAATGATCGAGTTGGGATTGTGTCCTCCCACAGAGACTGGGAGGCAGGCCCTGTCCTTCCTGGTGAATACATTTTTAAGGAAGTGGCTTTCAGGTCCTTGAGAAAGACACTCCTGAGTTGTAGGAGACACATGTACATCTCAAAGGGCCAGAAGAAGGATTTGCAATTGTAAGCCCTGTCTAGTAAATGCTCTGAGAAAAGGTGGTCAGGTATTGGCCAGAAGAAACAGTCAATTCTTTGGCCGTCTTGAGCTTTCTCAAGGCCATCCTAGGAATGTGGCCTTGAACTGTTAGAAATTATGTTAGCATTTAAGTCTTTTAATGTGTGGGGCAAGGGGGGGGTGGTGAACAAAACCATTTATATTCAGAGTCTGTTGTTTTTATAGGCCAAGGTTGAGGCCTAGTTGAGAAGAGGGCTCTGAAGAGCCTGGCTAGAGTTTGGTCAAGGAGAGGAACTTTGTCACCTCTGTTGTTTGTAAAGTTGAAGCGTTAGAAGTGTTTGAAGATCATTCCTGATTGTCCACAGTTGAGTCCTTGAATGAATTTGGTGCCAAGTCATAAAATCACCGGGCTTCCTTGTTCTGATGGAAACCAGGCCTTGCATGGGCTGGCCTATTCCTTGCCCCACAGCATACTGTGTTTCACTCTTGTTTCTACTCACGGCTTCAGGGCCCAGAGCCCAGTACTATTTGGGGGCTCCCCTGTGTCCCCACTCCATTCCCAGGCTGCTGCAGAGCTGAGGAGAGCATCCTTCCTGGAAACAGCTTAGGCTGGTCCTCTCTTTGTTTCCATTCTATCTGAGAGGGCTGTGCAGCTGTGGGAGCAAAGACTGAGGAGGGAAGAGGAAGGAGTCAGAATTACCAAGGATGATGCTGAGCAGCCTAGAATAGTGTCCCATATCTGTGTGGGGCTGCAGCTCTGCAAAGGAGTTTCGTATTGCTGAGCTCATTTTAAAATGTATCTGCACGTATTCATCATGATCCTGGGATGTGATGATGTGGACATATAATTATCTCTGTTTTACATTGGGAAGCTGATGCCCAGCCAACTTAAACTCAAATCCTCCTTGACTCTTTTTTCTGTGTGTTTTGCTTGTGTTTTTTTCCTTTTCTACCTTACAGAATTTATCCTTTCCCTTGGATGGTGTTGCAGACCTGCTTCCCTTGAAGAGGGTTATTTTTGTGATGTGTGACAGGCCTTACCACTGGTCCCTTGGGTTACCACCTGCCTCTATTCATCCTATTCTTTGAATTTTTGTCCCCCTCTCTCACTTCCTTCTAAAAATTTTAAGCACTAACTAAACTCAGGAGCTGTTTTTCCATCCCCACCCCACTGCCTGGACTTCTTGTTCCTGCCACTTAGCCATCACTTCCTTACTTGATCTCTTCCTTGCTCATTCTTCCATATGTCTGATGGACAATATACTAAACATATATATTAGGTTTACCTTCTATGCCTAAGGAATATAGCTGCTGTGAAATTCTACAGCAGTGGAAAGCTAGTCATATGAAACTAAAATCCTGCACCAGATTACGAGTTTCACTCATTCACTCAGCTAGCAAATGTGCCCTCTGTCTCTAGCATTGCGTTGCCATTGAGGATAAAGCATAGTCCCTTCCCTCATGTTTATTATCTAGTAAAAGTGAATTTCTCAGAAGAGGTATGACATTTGGGTAATGGAGAACAAGGTGAAATCAGTGGGAAATAGACATTTGGGGGAAACTTCAAATACATTCTTTTTTTAGTTTCCTTTATAGTGCTAGCATCTCTTTATTAGTAATCATATAAATATGTGATATATAATTTTTTTTCTGTAATAAAATATAGTATATTAGGTTTTAAAAGTATAGTTATTCTAATCACTGCAAGTTTAATTATTTCAAGTTTGTGGTTGCTAAGGACACTAAAAGGCAAGCTTGCTGAGAGGGTTGGAAAGATCTGAAAAATTAAATGCATTTTTCTTCATCTAAAAGAATCTTGTGTAAGAGAAAGAAAGATTCAGTGTGGTCCAGAGAAAGGAGACCATCCCATGGAAACCCTTGTGGCTTCAGGGTCTGGTCTTTTGACAAGTTTAGTTAGAAAGGATGTATCTAACCAGGGGAAGACGTTTTCAACCAATGTGTAAATGACCAAGTGGTGTCAATCAGTATCAATTTTAATTGAAAACCTAAAGCCCAATTGAGTAGAGACTTACCAGAACCCTTAAGAACAGGAAAAGCGCGCGTGTGTGTGTGTGTGTGTGTGTGTGTATGGGTGTGTGTGTATGGGTGTGTGGTTGTGTGGGTCTGTGTGTGTTTAGAGTATTTTCCTTTGTGTTCAAACACGATGAAGAATAAGAAATATTAGTTTCTTGGCTTCATGATAAAGGGTAGAAAAGATAAGTCAACCCCTTGGGCTTGATGATATAGGTTGGTGAATAAAAAAGAGAAAACCAGACTCCTCAATTACTCTTTCTCGTCTATCTCCTGAGAAGAGTAATATTCTGATGTAAGAGCGTAAAATGAGCTTTAGTGATTTGGAGTAAAAGCCTCAGATTTTGTAAGAGAATATTATCTTGTTTTAAACATTGTCACCTGGCCTGGTCCAATTGCCAAACAAATGTCTGGTAAATTTTTTTTAAATAAAAATTTTTAAAAATTGTAATGAACACGTAATATAAAATTTACCATCTTAACCTGTTTTAAGTGTATAGTTCAGTAATGTTACGTATTTTTACATTACTGCACAACAGATCTTCAGAACTTTTTCATCTTGCAGAAATGAAGCTCTGTGCCCTTTAAACAAATCTTCATTTCCCTCTGCCTGAAACCCTTGGTAACCACCATTCTAGTTTCCATCTCTGTGGATTTGATTACTTTAGTTACCTCATATAAGTGGAATCATACAGTATTTGTGTTTTTGTGTCTGGCTTAGCATTTCACTTAGCATAATGTCTTCAAAGTTCAACCCTATTGTAGCATGTGACAGGATTTCCATCTTTTTCAAGTCTGAATACTATTCCATTGCGTGTATATACCATGTTTTTTATCCATTCATCTTTTGATGGCCCTTTGGGTTCCTTCCACCTCTTGACTATTACGAATAATACTGCTGTGTACATGGGTGTACAAATGTCTTTCTAGATCCTGCTTTCAATTCTTTGGATATATACCCAGAAGTACAAATGGCTGGTAACTTAAAAACTTGTAGATGAGTACAGAAATGCTTAAAGAGCAGAGGTGAACACAGTCATGCTCATTTTCTTTTCTTTTTTTTAAAGAAAAGAGGGTGGATTTTTAGTATATAGTTGTTGGTGTGCTTGGCTCAAATCCCAAGCAAGATGCTAGGACAAATGATGAATAAGCTGACTTGTAGAGATTTAGAAAAGGAAGCAGTGGCCACTAGGAGCTAGCCTGATAAGACTAAGAATAAATTATAGGAGGCTAATCTCATTTTCTTTTTAAATGAGGCTGCTAGACCTATAGATTTGGGCAGATGGTAGAGCTGAAGAATGTCGATGGCTTTGGCAAGGGCTGACAGTGACTTTTGGGCAATATGAAGAGATATGTGGGATGATGGTATGGTTTCATTAGAATAAGCGATGACTAGATAAATAACTTATTATACATTGAGGACATCTTTGGGGGTTGGGGGGTGGAAAATGGGGGCGGTGCCCTGTTTATGGATGGCTTGAGTAAATAATCAGGTTTATAATCTCATATTTGAAGATAACTATTATACTCCATTCAGAACCCATCCATTGACTTTTCCAGCATCCTTCTGCCTCTCATAGACTTTTCCTCTTTTCCATTGCTCTGAGGCTGCCTGCTTTGGGCTCCTCTTAGTTTTCCTCCCTTTCCATCTCTCTTTGATAGTAGGTAAACCAGTGAGTTATTTTTTATTGTTCATTTCCTCAGTGTAGTAAATATTTGAGTAACACTTTATAAAAAGCAGTTGGATCCTTTTCGACGTCTTATTTAAGAGTAATTCCTAGAGTTATCATTGTCCTTGAAAATGGTGTGCTTACAGAATTTCTCAAGACCAGGAAAGATTCATTTCCCTGGAAAATGTTAAGTGAGAGAAAAAGTAGGATATGCATGTTTGTGTGGGTATATTCACAGCCCTGTTAAAAATATCTATGCATATGTATCAAAAGTCTGAAGGAAAATACATCCAAAAGTTAAGAAAAGTTTTGAATATGTCAGATGTTGGTTTTTTTTTTTTTTTAGCCATTTCTTGCATTTTCCAGTTGATCAACTGTTTTTTGCTTGTATTGGTGTTTGACTATTGTGTCCTTCCTGCACTAGAAGTCAGTGGGCTCCAACTTTAAGAAGTGCCATAGCTCTTCCTATCATCAGATGAATTATTAGCTCTGTGTTAGGGGTGCAGAGAGAGGAGCTGGAGATGAGGAGCCTCGTCAGGAAAATTCCTTCTGAATTTGTGGTTTGGGTGCATGACGATTTGGGAAACTTATTCACCCCCTCCTTCCCAACTCCAATTTTTAAAACTAGTTTTACGAGTACCAGGTTACTTTCCTTGTTTCATCTCCACCAAACCTTCTTTGGTTATGTTCTGTGCAAATTTTACTTAGTGGAGTGACAGCAGCAGAAAGATGCGCTGCTAGACTGTTTATTCAAGAGCTGAGAAGCTGGCACATTAGAGATTGGCCATTTGTCATGGCCTGGTCCCACAGTATCTTATTTCTTCCCTGGGGTTTACCTTTATAAAAGTGGTGACCTTGCTGTCTCGGAATTGAGGGCTGCTGTCACCTTCTTTGCAGTGTGTGCTCTAGGAATTTTTTAGCTCTTGCAAGCAGTGGGATGCCTCTGGGCTGGTCCAGTGTTCCCCTCCATCACCCCCTAGGGCCTTCTTTACCACATCCTGTGAGCTTTATTAGGAGCCATGAAATCCAAGTTGTTTAAAATGATCTCTCCTTGAATAACTACAAGCAGCATTTCCTTCTTAACAAAATGAAGTGCAATGGTTTAGCACGTTCTTTTACTTCAACTGATGAGACGTGGTCCCAGACACCTTTTATTATTTCCACGTCCGAACTTGCTGGGAATTATTTGTAGGTTCTTGGCTGGATTATATTGTGCTTTAGAGTTTTTCAGGCCAGATGAGCAGAAACCTGCAAAGACTTAGTAGTGGTATTTTACCAATGACCCTAGGCTTAAAGTGGTTCTTTTGTTAGAGAATGAAGAATTCAGTACTTTAAATGGCGAGGATGTTATTTTTTATTTTTTTTCTTGGCTCCTCTTCTGTTTTCAAATTATACCTTATCTTCACATGGATCGTATTTATTTCCAAATACAGTTGGGAGATTAACCCGGAAATAAAACGCTAACACTTATAGATAAATAATATGTTAGTTTTGTTCTGTGACCCAGATCAAGACTAACTTAAAAAAGGCTAGAAAACCCACCATTATTCACACTCAAACATCTATCTTCTCTATTGTAAAAATTTCAGATACACCCCACCCTCACTCTCAGTGTATCCCCCTCAACCTTCACTGTTCTTTCGCAAGAGCTTCATAAATTTTGCCTTGTTGTAATTTGCTGTGGATGTATTCATTAAAACTTGATTTCTTAATTGCTCTTTTATGGTTTAGATTTTCACTATTAGGATTTTTTTTCCATCTGAAAGTGTAATAATAGACATATTTTATTCTATATCCCGCCCTGTGAAAATCGATCCATTTTAATAACCTATCTCTTTGTGCAACCTGATGCAAATGCCTCTCCCTTTTCCAGTCTAGAAGTATACATGTGGTTAGGCTACGTGACCAGTTTATCATGGCCAAAAGGGCCTAGGACTGTGTCCTCAGCTGTGTCATAATGGCTTTGCCATGTCTGAATTTTACTCTCATCTTAGATTTAGAAGGAATGGCAGATTAGGTACCTAACCATTGATGTTAAGAGCCCTTTGGTCAGGATGCTGACCTAGGGAGCCAAGGTCAAAGGCACTTTTGTCACTAGTTGGCCCTCTTTCATCTCAACAGTCCTTTACTTGCTTTCTTTGACCCCTAATTTCTTGGGATGCCAACTCGTGTCACAGGCCACTTCTCCCTCTTCCGTGAGAATAGGAACAAGCTGTGTCTGGTCCGGGAGAGCAAAGTGGGCTGAGTGGAAGAGGTACTGAGATGGCTCATCGGGTTGTGGGGTAGAGAGGAGATGCTGCTCCTTGATGGGGTGGATTAGGGGTTTATTCAGGGCCACCGTGAAGGGCACTGCAGGTTTCACCTACCCAAAGTGCCACACGAAAGGGGATGCGATTCACATCAGAGACATAAATTAACCTGAGAGGGCACAGTAGACAAGTAAATTCTGGGTTTCCTAGCTAAGTCATGGAGCTGCAGGAGAAAGCCTCTGATGCCCGCAGGAAGAACACACCTTCACCTTTGTGTGCAGTGGTACCTGAGCCAGCCAGACCCGGAGAGTCCCCGAGTCAGTTCCCATTCCCACAGGACTCTGACCCTGCCGTAATCCCCTCAAGGTGTTAGTGTGTGGTGGGTGGTGTGCGCTCTGTCCAGCGGCTGGGGGACGAGTGAGCAGGCGAGAGCAGTGGGGGCACCTCTGTGTTCAGCCAGGGCTGCTGCCCACCAGAGTTCCCGTAGGCTCCTCCAGGCAGAACTCTTCACGCTGTGTGAATACATAGTAAGCTTAAATAGTTTTACATGAGGAAGGGGTGCCTTTTCCACTTTGCACAAAGGCACATCCTGAGCCAACAGTGGCCTTATCTATACAGAGGAAAGCACAGCTTGGTGCAAATGTACCACGGAGGAAATTCACCTTGGGAGTGAGGGCCCAGAGCTGGGAAATGGGATTGCCAATGGCGTTTAGAAGCTTCTTCAAAACGCCGTCTTTGCAGGGACACACTTGGGCTCCATTTCCACTTCCACTTCCTAGGTCTTTGGATCCTGGGTGTACTAGTTGACCTCTCTGAGCCACAATTTCTTAATTTTTAAAATGGTGATAATTGAGGCAGATTCACTTTTTTGTGGGTGTGAAGCTTGTATGATTTGGGGAGGAGAGCTTCTTAAGAAAATAATTTTTAAAAATTTGTTCAAATTTTATGGTTGCACATGCAACTACATGAACACAGTGGAGAAAGAGCGTGCTGGGTAGAGGGGATAATGTGAACAAGCCAAGGAGGTTTGAAGCAACATGCTTCCTCGTGGTCTCAGGGTCAGGAGGAAACAGAGGGTGGTGTGGTCCAGACGTGATGCTCAGCCTTGGCTGAACAGGAGAATCATATGGGGAGCTGCTGAGACTGATGCCCGGATCCCACCCCCAAAAGTTGGATGTCATCGGTATGCGGTGCAGCTTGGCCATGGGGGGTGGGGGGAGGGTAAAATCTCCCCAGGTGGTTCACATATGCTGCCACGGTTGACGACACTGACTGGCTCAGTGTTCCTTGGTTCTCCAACTTTCATGTGCATCAGAATCACCTGGAGGGCTTGTGAAAATTCTGGACTCCACCTCCAGAGTGTCGGATTCCGTAGGTCTAGAGTGGGACCCAATAAACGGCATCCCTAACAAGTTTCCAGGCGCTGCTGATGCTGCAGGGCTGGGACCACACTTTGAGAACCACTGGCCAGCCAGTAGCATGGTGACGGTGACTAAACCCTGAATGTCCATCTCCGAGGACGGAAAAACAGGGCAATGCCTTAGAACAGGTTTAAAAAAGTAATTGTCTCAAATGTAGCAGGAGGTGGGAATGAATGTGTCAAACCTTTAACAGATGTGACAGCGCAGGGCCATGTGGTGTGTGGTTATAGCCCATTTAACACCTCGAGTAACACGCACCATCCTGCAGGCCACACAGGCTTTTGATCACTCTCGTCACCCCTAGATGCAGAGGGCAGAATATTTTCTCAACTTCGGGACTTGCTGAAGCACGTTTCTTATGTGTTGCGGTTTGGGAGGGGAAATGTGCTGTTTATCCCATTCATATAGCTCTTCTCTCTGACCTCAGCCCCGAAGTTTTCAGCAACTGCCTGTTGTGGGAGCCTTGTGTGAATAAATGCTGTCCGTGGCAGAGAACATCCAAATGTCCCTTCTGCCTCATCATTCCTGCTGGTTAAGGGAGGTTATGCTGGGGCTTGGCTGGCCTTGAGGTCTCCTGGCCTCTTTCTAACTCTCACATTTTTTCCTGCCTCCCTGTGTCTTGCCTGTGTGCCCCCTGATCTCGGGTAACCTTCTGCTCCTTGCTGCCTTAGCTGCTCTCCCCAGCCTTCTCTGATGCGTGTTTCTCCTTTACTTGCACACTTCTGTCACACTCACAACATGTCTGATACCAGCTGAGTGTCCGACAGTTCAACTCAACTCTGACACTGTCTACCTGTGGATAGCGTCAGACTCCACAGGTTAAAGGCTCAGTCCAGCTGCACCTCTGTCCTCCTGCTTCAGCCGCCGACCACAAATCCAGGTTGTTGTCTGTGCTTCTGACTGACTGGCTGTGCATCAGAGGTTCCCCTGATCCCCTCCTCAGCTTCGATTAATTTGCTAGATTGGGTCACAGAACTCAGAGAAACATGTTACTAACAAGATTATCAGTTTATTATAAAAGGATTTAACTCAGGAACAGCCAGGTGGAAGAGATACATAAGGAAAGGTGTGGGGAAAGTGTTGGTGCTTCCATGCTCTCTGAGCACTCCCCTTTCCCCAACGTGGAAATTCTCCAAACCCTGTCCTTGCAAGTTTTTATGGGGGCTTCATAACGTAGGTGTGATTGATTAGATCATTGGCCATTGGTGATTGAACTCAATCTCCAGCCCCTCTCTCCTCCCTGGAGGTCAGAGGATGGGATGGAAAGTTCAAATCCTCTAATCACAGGGTTGGTTCCCCTGGCAACCAGCCCCCATCCCAGGTTACTTAGGGGCTTTCCAAAGGTCACCTCATTAACATAACAAAAGACACATTTATTACTCTCATTACTTAAGGTTTTAGGAGCTCTCTACCAGGAAAGGGGATGGAGGCCAAATGTATATTTCTTATGGTAAATCACAATATCACAGCTTCCCAACGCTTTCTTTTCAGACCTGTGGCATCTGCCAAAGCTCTTGTTTTCTCTTGAGATTTGCTATTTGTTCGTTCATTATTAGCAGTTTTTCCTTTTATATCTTTGAGCATGGTTATCATAGCTGCTTAAAATCCTTATCTGGTTATTCCAGCATCTAGTTCAACTGTTGGTTGACCTCAATTGGTTAGTTTTCTTTTGAGTTGGATTATGTTTTCCTGTTTCTTATGTCTATAATTTTGATTTATATTCTGGATGTTGTGAATGGCACATTTTAGAAACTGTGGATGCTGTTATATTCTTCCATAGAGTGTTGGTAATTTTGTTTTTGTAGGCAGTCTTGACTGAACTCAAACTCAAAACTCTGTCTTCCCTCAGTGGGTAGCAGCTGAAATTTCTGTTTAGTTTATTTAGTCTTAACTGGGCTCTTTGGAGTCTGCTCTGTGCATGCATAGTTCAGGAGTCAGCCAGAAATTTGACAGTTTATCTACAGATTTGGGGCCATGCTGCTATGACTCTCTCATTTCTTCCCTCACTTTTCAGTTCCTGGGGCAGCCATGAACTCCGTTCTCTGGTTCTTCAAGACAGTAGTGCAATTTCTATCAAGTGTTAGCTGCCCCTTCATGGTGTGGATTGCAGCCTGTCCTTAGGCAAAAAGGCTGTAAAGTGAGAAACTCAGTTCCATTTCCTTCTCTCAAGTGTCAGCTTCTCTGCAGCCGCTGCTTTGACTGTTCTCCGGCCCCTGCAGGTAGTCTTTGCTTGTTTGTTTGCTTTGTCCAGAGTTTATACTTACCTCTGGGGAGTTTGCTCTGATAGGAGATCCTGCACTATCACTAGAAGCAGCTGTGACTTGTACTTGTAAGATTTTTATTTTTTCCTTTTTCTCCCCAAAGCCCCCCGGTACATAGTTGTGTATTCTTCGTTGTGGGTTCTTCTAGTTGTGGCATGTGGGACGCTGCCTCAGCGTGGTCTGATGAGCAGTGCCATGTCCGCGCCCAGGATTCGAACCAACGAAACACTGGGCCGCCTGCTGCGGAGTGCGCGAACTTAACCACTCGGCCACGGGGCCAGCCCCTGTGACTTGTACTTTTATAACATTTGCCAAGAATCTAACAGAACTAAGGTGATGGCCACATTTGCTGAGAGCTGGATTCTGATTCAGTTCTTATTCTGGTTTGAATTCCCTCTGTCCTCAGAAATGAGAGCTCTGTTCAATTCTGAATCTTGTAGGGTCTACAGAAGGTTGCCAGCTCAAGAGATCCTCCCTGACACCCCACCCCCACCCCCGAGTTTTGTACATAACCCAGTGTTTTCTCCTTCATAATAGTTGTCACTATCTGACATTCTTGTGTATTTGTTTGCTTTTTTATCGTCTGTTTCTCCTTGCTAGAACATAAACCCACGATGACAAGGACATTGTTTGTCCTGTTCTTCACTTTATGCTCTGTACCTCTAAATCTTTGCACATGGTAGGCTCTCAATAAGTATTTTTTTCCAGTTTATTGAGATGTAATTGTCTCAAGAAGTATTTATTAATTAAGTTAGTTAGAACTTCAAACAACTGACCTACTGAGTCACAGGATATTTCTCCATCCCTGAGAATGCTGGCATTGGTTAAACATCCCTCTGTTTTTTACATTTTTATTCCTGATGTAGCTGTATTAACAGCTGCCCTTCTTCCCCGTCACACACACAACTTAACCCAATAATTCCCTGGAAGCTCTCCCTTCAGTGAGCAAATGTCAGTGGTATATTTACTCTGTGTAAGGTATGAAGCTACTCCCTGTGTATTGTGCAAGATCTAAGGTTCAGAGGATGTAGGAAAGAATAGAAGACAGGGTTCCTGGGTTAAAAAGTCTGTTTACAAAAACATAGCTAAAAATAGACTAGTGAAAACTTTTGACCTTGTTTCTACACTCAGGTTTTCACTATTTTCAGAGTTTTCAGATGTAGGGAGAAGGGTTGTTTCTAGGGAAAATGTTCAGGTGGCAAATGGATGGATAAATTTAAGGCCACTTGGAGGGTTACCTGAAAGAATGCAGACTTAGATCCTTTTAGCTAGAAATTAAAAACTTTACTACTTTTTTTATTAACTATTTTTAAATTGGGAAGCAAATACATAAACATAGTAACTTTTTTTTTAACAGTGCAAATTAAAAATGTGTTTTCCTAACTCTGTAGCTCCCAGGTCCCCCTTCCCAGAGGCAGCCACCGTTAGCAGGACTTAGGACACTCAGTTTGCTGCGTATACATCTGTGTGTGTGTGTACCCTCTCTCTTTTTGAAAAACATATGGATACATGCTGTACACATTTGTGCTCTGTACATACTTACATATATTAGCCCATAAAGATGTGTTGTGCTTTTTTATGACTGTGTAGTATTTCATTACACAGATATGTAATAATGCCTTTACCCAGTCTTCTATGGAAGAACATTTTATGCTGAAAACAAAATTATTTGGGACTGGAAAAACATCTGTCAAAGAAGTAGTAATGAAATTTTTTTTTTTCAGTGTTTCTGGTTACCTTGACAACCTGAGACATCTTCAAATGCCATGGCCTCTCTCATAATGCCATTCTTGGAGGTAAATAAATGAGGAAAACAGACAGAATTAGAATTAGGGAAAAGACTAGATCATAGACTGCTTAAAATGATTTCAGCTGGGGAACACTTTCATTATTTGTTCCTTAGTTCCTCTAACTAGGCAGTTGGAATTCCTTTTGACTGCGCATCAATCATCATGCTGACTTATGCAACAAAATAGTTTTAAATGATCTTCTCTCATTCAAAGGAAAACTTTTATGGTGCTAGAGTGGAGCTGAGAATTCTCGGGCATGACATTTTCACGTTGTTTCAAGCTAACCCACTAAGTAACACAGTGCTGACCAAGTCGTTAAAGTGGCACGCTGTGTTAACTGGGCTTCAATCCTTCCTGAATTATATCTTTTTTTCTGTCTTTAGCTCAGCTTAATGTAGCACAATTTTCTTTACCTAATTTGATACATGAAGTTCTTTAAAATAGTAATTAAAGATACAGTACAGACTGACTTGCTACGAAGTATGTTGGAACATACTAAAAATGCTAATTAGGTCACACATGATTGGTAAATGGAGGAATGATGTCAGTAGAAAGTAAAAGTTGAGTGGTTTCAAAGGCAGTTTCCCCAGCATCGTAACCTCTTGTTATATCAAGTAACTGGAGCTGAACACAAAAGAAGCTAACACAGCTGAACATACCCAGGTATGGAGGAACAAGCTAGCATTCACGATGCCCATTCTCTCATTTGCCTGAGTTTGGCCAGGTGCTTTGTCTTGGGAGTGCTTGGGTGGGAGAAGTAAGGGGACAGGACATCCTCCTTTAGCTTTCTGCATTTTGCTGTTATCTCCATAACTTAGTAGTGTAAGTCCTACCCCCTTCCTTCAAGCTACACCACCTTTTCTTTTTTTTAAGGTGAAGACTTAATTTAACTGTATTTTTCAAAGAAATAATTTGGGTTTAATATGGCTTTGCAGCTGTGCTGGTGTCTTTATTAGGGTTGCTATTGCTTGTGTTAATGCTCTCCTTACAACATAGTGTAGGCTTGCCTCAACCCTGTTTTTTCCTATAACTGTATTTTTCTTTTTGGTGTGTCGTGTTGCATACTACATAGTTGTCAAGAAAACACATCTCGCATTGTAGCAGAAAAGTTTGTTCCATATGGCTGTGAATAACGCTGAGGTATGGAAGAACCATATAGGTGTCACTTGGAGTGTCATCTTAAATAAAGACAAATATCAGCCTGTTTCTCGTTATCTATTACTTGCAGCAAGAATAGAATGGAAAGTGTGAAAATTCATATTCATGTTCTTTTATGAAGTATAGCCTAGATATCTTTCTGTTAAATATAGTATCAATAATAACTTTGAACCAAAGGGTAGAAGTGCCATTTTTCAAGTTGCCATCTCTCCTGGGACTTCCTTTACTGCCTTTTTGGGTGTAATTTCAAGCCTTTGAAATGATTTGTTATTTCTGCATGGAAACTCTATGTGCTGCTTCAGTCACATTGTCAGCATCAACCCACACATTTCTCACTTTTTGTTCAGTTTGTTGATTGGGTATGAAACATGAATATCCTTCAAGTATTCCTGCTAATACATTTTTCCTGTAATTCATGCCAAAGCCTGCACTGTTTTTTCTTTAAATCAGAAGATACTTCTGGAAATTGATTGCCGAGTTCTCTGTCAATGTTTGTTAAACCTGTGCGCACTTAGATGCCCCTGAAATCCCTGATTGGCTTCCCCATCTCCACTAGATTCTAAGATCCTTGAGGGCAGAGACCGTATCTTATTGGGCAGTATCATATGTTCTTAGAAGGAACACAAAATACATGTTTGTTTATCAAAATAAATTTGACTAGATTCTAGTGTTCAGATTCTAGCCCATAAAAGAGCATTCAAATTCTAGGGGCAGAGAATATTAAAAACGTATCTTTTATGTTATAATGAGAATGAGTCCTTTCTAGGGTCTGCGTGTCAGAGATCTTTTCCTGAGGTTTGTATGTGCGTGTGCTTTTCATATTCGGTATAATGCACTTTTAGGAGTCTGTCTGAAAGCATTTGGGTGAACAGAGCTGTGTAAGCCAGCATTTAACCTGCTCTGTGCCTTTCTCTCTATTCTGTCCATCACCTCCCTTTCCAGCCTGACCCTGTACCAAACTGTGAGTCTCTCCTTGGTGCTGACAGTGCTTGACACTCTCTGCACGTGTCTGTATCCTTGTGCTTGTGAACCTGGATCTGTTTCTGGTTTGAATCATGGTTTTACCTGGAACCTGATCTCTCTGGCTTCTGACGTTAGTCAAGTGACCTAGTCTTTCCTGCTGAGTTTTGTTCTTTTTTGTTGTTAGGCTCTAGTGTTTTCACCTTGGATGTATCTGACCCCAATTAATCCTGCTTTTGTGAATCAGCAAGAATTGTCCAAACCCAGGCCCTAAAAGGTTCTACCGGTAGTGTTTAACCGTATTTGTTAATTATTGGCTTTCTAAAATATAAATTCCTGTCAGGTCCAAGAATATGACGGTACTTATTATAAAAGATAGGTGGCATTTTCTCATTTATAACTGGCTGCCTTTTTTCAGGTGGCATTTGACGTTGCATAAGTGAGCATGACACAGTTGTCCAGGAAGTGTTGGTTTGAGTGAATGATTCTGCGATGATTCGGTTTGTCTGTCATTGAAATGTTCGTTTTATCCAAGACCGAAAAAAATTGCCCACAAAAGAGCATTCAGATTTTCCTTATGCTTCTATTCAGGGCACCAGATTCAC
This sequence comes from Equus asinus, assembly GCF_041296235.1. NCBI lineage: Eukaryota > Metazoa > Chordata > Mammalia > Perissodactyla > Equidae > Equus > Equus asinus. Next base: position 7,230,235 of record NC_091802.1, on the reverse strand, counting down.
TTTCTCCTGCTAGGAGAGAAGTCGGTAAGCATTGCCAAAGTTGAATGTCAGTCACATAGAAAGACTTGTCAAAGGATAAATCAAATATAAAAATTAAAATGATCAAACTTTAATCAAGAAAACTCAAGAGAGCATGTTCCAGCCAGCTCCACTTTACAGACAAGAAGATGCAGGCCTAAACGGATGAAGTGAATTGCCCAAGACCCAATGCTGAGCTGGTTGATGAGGAGCCTGGATGAGTCAGCCCTTCACAGTGACGAGATTGTGCGTAGCCAGTCGCTCTCCCTGTGTGTGTTCCATCTTAATGGAATCTAACTTTAACATAAGCAAGGGACGAGGAGCAGAGCGCCATTTTTTAGGAATTGCACTTGCCTTACTCAGTTTCATTGACCTGTAAGGGATCCTTTGCCTTCTTGTCTATGGGTAAGACTGCTTTTGTTTGAGCCCACTTGTCCATGAACAGGGGTCAGGAGAATGTGAGGGGCTTTCTCATGCTCTGAAGATCACCCCTCCACTGGCTTCCACATCACCGTGGGTAGGTGCAGAGACAGGGCCCAGGGCCCCAGAGTGTCTCATCCTCCTTCACCTGCCCCCAATCTCACCAGCACTTCCAGCCTCACCTCCACCTGGCTTTTGCCTGGAGATATCAGGGCTGATCTTTGCCTATCTGGGTCACCACAAAGTGCCAGGACTCCAAAGAGCTGGCGCTGCTGTGTCCCTAGGGCCTCGACCGGTTCCTGGTACATGGTAGGTGCTCAATAAGCATTTGGTGAATGAATGAGGGTTTGGCTAAAGATAGGAGCTTCTTCTAATTATTGAGAAGCATGCATATAACAGACAGTCTGGGACCTAGGTGAAAATCAGAAGAACTAGATTTTATTTCCCACATTGTCTTTGAACAATTGTTATATTTTGCTTTGTAATAAGAAATATGGGTTTGATCTTTGTCCTCATTTCTGGCACAGAGCTCCTAAAACCTTTGGAATCTTCCAAGTGATAAGAATGGTAAAGGTGTCTTGATATTCGTAGCAAATCCTTTTCAACCACACTTGAGGTTATTTTAATGAGATGACTTTTAGAAAGCACCAAAGGATGGGGACTGGTTGCTAGGGGAACCAACCATATGATTGGAGGGTTGGAACTTTGAGTCCCACCCCCTGACCGGAGGAGAGGGAGAGGACTGGAGGTTGAATTGCTTGCTAATGTCCAGTGGTTTTATCAAGCATGCCTATGTAGTGAAGCTTCCATAAAACCTCAAAAAGACTGGGTTTGGAGAGCTTCTGGGTTGGTGAACGCATGGAGGTTCAGGAAGGGTGCTGCACTCAGAGATCTTGGAAACTCCGAGCCCTTTTCCCATACCTTGGCCTATGCATTTCTTCCGTCTGGCTGTACTTGAGTTATGTCCTTTAAGATGGTAATCCAGTAAGTAAAATGCTTCTCTGAGTTCTGTGAGCTGCTTTAGCAAATTAATTAAACCTGAGGAGGGGGTTGTGGGAACCTCAGAGCTATAGCAGGTCAGTTGGAAGCACAGGTCACACCCTGGACGTGTGATTGGCATCTGATGTAGGGGGCATCCAGTATTGTAGGACTGATCTCTTAATCTGTGGGATCTGATGCTATCTCCAAGAAGATAGTGCCAGAACTGACTTTGATGTGGGGTCGGTGAGCCGAGGAGTCGAAAGAAAGATTTCTTGGACTCTCAGGGTCTGGCAGTGGTGCTCTTTTATTTAGAGAATAGTGCAGAATAGCATGGGGACAGGACCCATGGGCAGTGAAGAGCTGTTGCTGCTGCTGCATGGGGACAGGACCCATGGGCAGTCAGAGCTCCTGCTGCTGCCCTGAGTTGAGGGTTAGGGCTAAATTTCTAAGGCATGGGTACGTGACTTATTTTTACTGGAAAAAGAAAAGATGATGTAAAAAGTCATTAAATGATTTCAGTGCAGATGGGGTCTGGTTATTGTGCGGTCATATAACTTTAGATACGAATCTGGTCATATAGATCAGCATGTAGGTGAGGATGCCCTGGGCTTCTCTCCCTGGGGCAGCTCTAATTCATACCATAAAAATCCACCGGGTCATATAGTTTGGCATGTAGGCCAGGTCACCTTGGGCTTCTCTAGCTGGGGCAGCCTTAATCCACATCAACTTGAATTTGGGACACCTAGCTGGTGTCACAGAGAATTGCTTGGCTGTGTGGGGGGAAAACCCATATACATTGGAATTGGAATCAGAATTATATCAATATATCGACTTTAGAGAGTTATTTCCAGCTCTGCTCATCAGTAAAATAAGAGCATGGAATGATCTGTAGGGTCCTTCTCAGCTGTCTTGCTTCTGTGCTCAAGCATCCACATAAAGTGACTGTGAACAGCTTTGTCAGCATCTCAAGTAGCAAAGCCTTGATTCCTCAGGACTCACCTGTCAGGGCTCTTCTCGGCCACATGGGCAAGGCTGGTAGCTTCACTGTGGCTTCCCTCTCAGTCTCTCCTGCTCAGCTGGACCAAGCTCTAGCCACTGGAATTAGCTTGGGTTGCATATAACAGAAAAATCCTGAATGGTCGCGCTTTAAACAAAATGGAAGTCTTGAGAAAGGAAGAAGCTTATTTTTCATTTACACAGAAGTCTTGCAGGCAAGAAGTCCATGCCTGGTATTGAGGACTTAAAATTTCATCCCAGGCCCCTCCTCCTCACCTCTTCACCACCTGGGCTATGACCCTTAACATGCTAAACAGAAGAAGGGAATTACTTTCTAAATAGACAAAGTCTATTGGAGAAAACTTCCCAGAAATAAAGTTGTGCATGCTCTTGTCTACATCTCATTGGCCCAAAATAGGACCATGGCCACATCTAGGTCAGAGGGAGGGTAGGAGTATAACATTTTAGTAGATGGCAGGATGCCCTGCTGAAAATCAGTGGTTATAAAAATGAATTGTCCTATCAATTTCCTTGTGCTGTCTTTATTTCGGTTCTGGTTTCAAGGGTATAGAAATGAGTTGGACCCCACCTTCCCTGTTCTTGGAGAAGTCTGAGTAGACAGGATTGAAATGAGCTCTTCCTTGACTGGGTGTTCAGCTTGCCTGCAAGACCCTCTGAGACCCGTGAATTGTTCTGCTTCGTCTGAGGGAGAAGGATATTATAGGGAATAGATTTTAATTTCTGATTAAATTTATTTCACTAAGTCTTCACTTTTAAAGATTTTTTTTTCAATTTGAGTAATTTATATGTTTCTAGAAATTTTAAAAAAACCTTTCCTTTTTCATTCACAATATTTTTCATTTGTATCTTTGTTCAGTTTTTCTTAGTTTTTCCAGAGGCTTCTTTATTTTATATAAAGTTTTCGGAGAACCTGTATTAGCTTTGGTTAACTCCCTCTATTGCTTATATTATCTTTTTTGCTTTTATACTTATATAAATATATATATAAATAATACATTTATTGTAGAGGAGGAAGAAATTTTCCTCTACCCTTCTAGGTCCTTCTGGCGGGTCTAAGAATTAAATTGACATGAGACATATCAATAGGAGAAAATCAAAGAAAATTTAATAACACGTATACGTGGGAGAAACCCAGGAAAACTGAGTAACACTCGCCAAAATGGCTGAAGCCACCACCTTCAATACCATCTTCGGGTAAAGACAAAAGAGAATGTTGGGGATAGTGGTAGTGGTTTGGGACTTCAAAGGGGAGGAAGGCAATTCACATGGAGATGGAAAAGCAAATGTTTGGTAAACAAGTGTTTGCTGGGCCATCTATAGACAGTGCACCCTGGAGAGAACTTTGATAAAAATGGGCCTGGCAAGATTCCTCACAGTATATCACACCTAGTTCCTACTATTCTATAGTTATCTATGGTATTAGCTCCTTCCTGAAACAGGCCTTCTATCTTGAATTCTTTTAGGCAGTTAGAGGGAAGGTCAAAGTTTCTTCCTGAGTCTTTTGTTCTTAAAAATAATCAAGCCAAAGAGGCACATTTTGGGGCAGCAAATTCTGCTCCCCTACAATATGTGCATTTGTATGTGGTACATTTATATTATTTATGTCTATTTCTTTTTTTCTATGCTGTTTGGTTTCCTTCTGCTGTGTTTGTTTTGCTTTGTTTTCTCTTTAAGAGAGAAATGGGTACTGATTGCACGCTCAGGTAGGTGTTTTTAAGGGAAGAATAAGTGTGTAGCACACGAGAAAGACATCCTGAGTGTGGGGAATGTCATCTCATGTGGTGAGTATTTTGAGGCACCCGCTGTGTTCACAGCAGGCTATGAAGCACCAAAGACCCTAACGTAAAATGAGTGATGGACTGCCCGGGGCCCAGCCTGGCCAGTGACCCACAAGGGGACAGGGAGGAGATACAACACAGAGCGCCAGAGTGGAGGAGAGGAAAAGAGGAACGAATGCTGGGAAAGTACAGGTGAGCCATTGGTGAGGAAAGTTTGGGCTACAGAGGACAGAAATAGCCATGTGAGGAAGGGATGGAAGAACAAGGGAGCTCGAGGCAGCAGGGCAAGAGCAGGACGTCACGTGGGGGATTGTTTTATCCCAGACCCTGTGATCCCTCGTTTGCTGGTGCCCAAACCCACTGTATATAACATCCCCCGTGATGAGCAAAGCATTCCCTCGGTTTCCCTCTGTTGTCAAGGCGGCTTTGTTGCATGGCTGCACACCTTTCTTCTCTGTAGCTGGTGAGCACCTTCACTTCCTGCAGATTTCCTGGTTCCTGACTTAACTGCTGAGCATTCTGCCACCTGCCTTTCTCTTCTCCTGGGGACTTGTCCTCTGTCTGCCAGCTTCTCACCCACCTCTTGTTCCAGTTCCCTGTTTTCTGACCCCAGCTCATGCTGTCCCCCCGACTCTGACTTCTCGCTCCTTTTATCACTGATTCCCTCTGGGCTGTAATAATTGTGCCTCAGTCTCCCCAAGCTGTGCTGCCCTTTGGCACACCTCAGGGCTGCTCTGTGGCTTGGCATATCAAGGGGGAGGGTAGGGAGGAGGCAGGACCCTCTTTCTCTGGGTGCAGCAAGGGCCAGAGGCTGGATTTAGAAACAAGTGCTGTGTGTCATAGTGGTGAACAGGCAGGAGGCTTTACCAGATGGCCTCAGTCCAGATGGGGAGTGGCAGAGGAGGAAGGAGGCAGAGGTTTCAAACAGCTTCTGCAGTCTCTGCAAGCAAGGAGAATGAGCATTGTGAGCAGGGATCGGGGTAAAGCCAGTATATAATTATAGGTGTCTGATCTGCAATGTTCTCTTTCCCCAAAACATGCAGTATCTCTGAATGGGAACTTAGGGAACTTATGGCAGGGGGGTCTAGAGGGGCACTAAAGACCTGGGATTTGGTGAGGCAGGCTTGGTGGGAGGGAGTTGAAGGTAATAGAACCAACCCCAGGATGGTCCACGGAGGGATGTTTGGTAAGCTTGCACCTCAGGACTCCTGGGTCCTATTCTTGTCCAAGCAAGGCCCTGCCTGCTTACAGGAGCCCCAAGTAGGGCTTCCCAACCTCTCATCCTCCAGCTGCATTACACTCCAGCAAAATGACCTTTGCAAAAACTGTCATGGACAGCCACATCACCTGAACCTATCATTCAGATGCTAGGTACAATGTCTTACCATGCTGTGAGCACCGTCTTGCTTTATTGACCACAAATTAAATGGTGATTGGCATCATCACAGCATGCCGTCACATTGCAATTGCTGCTATCCAAGTCTGTGAACACGCTCAGTTATCTGCAAAGCCTAGGAGGAACCAGGGAGGCTAGACATTTCTAGAGGAGTGGGAGTGGGGAAATGGAAGTTATAGAGTTTGGAGGTGGAGGAGCAGTGTTGGAAGGCAGCTCTGATTAAACAGATACACCAACCCCAAAAGTGAAAAATCAATTGTTCCTTTAATTATGTCCACGTGATTAACATAATGGCTTTTAAGGCCTCTGCGATCTTACCCAATAGGGCTCCTTCCTGGTGATCTCATTTTCCTTTGGGGTGGAGGACAATGTTTCCTAGGAGACTGATTTCAACAACACTTATAGTGCCCTCTCCAGGTCTTGCAGATTAACTCTTGGACCTCTGTTCTGGTCCCTCCTGGACCCTCAGCCTTGACCACTGACTTGCCCACAGACTGCAGCCTCCTCATCCCTGCCTGAAGAGCAGCCATGCTTCCTATGGTTTGATTTCTTATCATAACGGATACACTAATACTGAAGATCCATCGGAGCTCAAGTCTTAGCTCTTACGAGAGGTGTAAATGTGCACAAGAATCCTGTTGTTGCCCAGAGGCCATTCTTTCAGTAACGTCCCCCTCTAGAACACAGCTTAGAACCCAGAAGTGGGAAAAAGCATCTGAATGATTGAAATCATTGTTATAAACTGAGAGTGATGCCTTTATGCCGCCATTCGGAATTTATTAACTCATACCGAAACTGATTTTTTCTGATGATTAAATTATAGTGTTGTTGTAGAAAAATGATAAACCCCAGAAGAGTCTAAAGGAAACATGTCAGTCCAATGATCAAGTTCCATCTACCAGTAATAATTTTGACATATTTGTTCTAGTTAGTTTTCTCTGTACATATGTGTGTAGTTGGTTTTAAAACCAAGTTAGGGTAATGTCATATATAGATAGTTTTGTAAGCTTTTTTCCATTTGATAATATTATGACAAATATACACAAAGATAAATGTACAAGATGTTGATGAGTGCATCATGTGTAATAATAAAACACTGGAAACAACTTAAATATCTCTCAGTTGGAGAAGGGTGAAAGAAATCATGATACAATCCATGATATCTAACGCAGCTGATAAAGAAAGTTAGGTAGACCTGGATGCAGATGCGTAGAAAGATCTCTAAGACATGTTATCTGGAAAACGTCACCGCACAACAGTACAGACAGTATGAACCCAGTTAAATAAAAAAGAAGAGATGTGTCTCAGAACATGCTTGTATGTATAGGTATTTTGATGTATAGAAAAAGGACAGGCAGGGTAGATTCCAGGGGTTCCTCTGGAGAAGAGGTTCAGGCTAAGAGTAGATGGGAGAAAGGTCTTTCACGTTTCACCCTGTGCGTTGTAAATACCATGGAAACCTTTGTAAAGAGAAATTAGTCCCTTGTTATGTGTTGCAAATATTTTCTTCGAGTCATCATCTGTCATTTATTATCATATCTTTTCTCATATAGCAGTTTAAGAAATTTGTATCACAAAGTCATTTGACGTTATGATTTCTGAATTTAGAGTCCTGTCTGGGAAGGCCTTTCTCACTTAAAGATTGTACATTATCCTCACTTTTTCCCCCCATTGATTTATTTTTCATCGTTTTATTTTTTGTGCAACTAATTGTTTAATCCATTTGATACTTATTTTTCTGTGTGGGTTTGAGTAATGGAATGCTTCCAAATGGATATCCAGTTGTTCCAACGCCATTTATTGAGCAATCAACTCATCTGATTTTGTCTGTTCTGAATTTCCATACATACATGGACTGCTTATTAAAATTTGTCTCAAATTGGGGATCTCTTTGTCTACAGAAACCCAGTTAAGTGGTCTGTTGATGTTGAAGATTTGAGAGACATTGTGATGAAGTATCTAGCGTGGCCCTGCCACTAAATGAAAGCTGTTACTGCAACACAGAAATGTAAATAACAGAAAGAATGTGGCTCTAAGGCTTTGAAATGCCTAGGGCCCAGCTTGTGTGAGAGCTCTGGGCAAAGCCTGCGTTCTGAGATGCGAAACAAAACAAGGCAGAAAACCGTCAAGCTGTATTAAGAAAAGGGGACTTCCTGATAAAAACCCAGCACTAGGGACAATCAGTGATATTGACCCTGAGGATAGCCAGGTGCAGGGCAATGAGAGATGAGCTGCCATTGGGAGCCAAGGAGCCACATCTCCCATGCTATCCTGTCTGTCTCTGCCCTCACCACTCCTATTCCTGTCAGTGTCTTTACAGATGGCGCATTGAAGCCGCTGGCCTGACAGGTCCAGCCCCAGCTAACTGTCCTCTCCTATTTTACAATCCCAAGGGAATCTAATTAGTCACATGTCGTCACCACCACCCCCATCAATTCTGGCTGCAGGATGAAAGTTGTCACATGGTCTGGGGGGTGGCTGCTTCCGGAGATTTTAGGGCAGATGAAACCAGAAGTCTGTTGGGCGTGGCAGGTAAACATCCTTCCTCTCTGCTTCTCTATAGGTGGCTTAAGAGCTATAATTTTCTGCTACTTTTTTTTAAAAGCAGTAAGACTGTATATAGAAATATATCCAAAGCTAGCCCTAAGCAATTGTGGAGTAGGTGAAGTTTATTTTTGCCTTTCCACCCTTACTGTCTTCCACAATAGAAATTTTTATTTGGAAGGCATTTTGGGGATTGCCAACATTTCTAAACGTTGTAAAAGCTGTTATAATATAGAGGATATGAAAGTGGGCTCTGACCTTAGATCGGTTTCATAGTCTGCTGCAAGCTTTGTGACCTTGGGTAAGTTATGTAAACTCACTAAACCTCAATTTCCCCGTCAATAAAGTGATGTTATTAATAGTCCCAACCTCAGGGATTGTTGTGAAAGTTAAATGAATGTCAAGTTTTAACATACCGCCGGATGCTTGGAGAGGGCTTAGTAAATGTTTGTTTGTTTTGGTGGTTTTTAATGAATAAAGACGCTGCCAATGACTGTGCATTCTCTGTGCATTTTCTGTGTATCCCTGTGCCTTCCCCAGATTTTGAGATTTACTTTCTGTAATTTGTATTCTGAAAATAATATATCATTAGAAGTATAACGAATATGCTTTTTTTCAAGCAAGATGTCCTTCCCCGACCTCTTGCCAGATTTATTTTTAAAAAGTCCCCTAACTTGTCTGAACCTGAACGCCATGCTGCTAATTAGTGGCAGAGCCATTTCTGAATCCTAGAGTCGGCCTCTTTTCCCAAGGCCTTATAATCCACTTCCTGCTCCTTCCCGTGGAAGCTTATTCTTGTGCAAGACCTGGGTAAATCCTCCTGTGCTCAGGGTGTTCCTTCCAAGCAGTGCTCAAGGCTGTCTGTCATTCAGCCCAGATCTGGGCAAGGCCTGATCCACAGTCCCATGTGAACCCTGGGGACCAGAAAGTGTTGGAATTGGCCATGCCCGGATAGGATACAGTAGGTGGTGGTCTTGTCCCCTTATACAGGTGGTGCTCTGGACGGAATGTTTGTGTCCCCCCAAATTCATAGGTCAAATCCTAATCCCCAATGTGACAGTATTTGAAGGTGGTGCTTTGGGGAAGTGATTACGTCCTGAGGGCAGAGCTTGCATGAATGGGATTAGTACCTTTATAAAAGAGACCCCAGGGAGCTCCCTTACCCCTTCTGCCATGTGAAGACATAGTGAGAAGATGCTGTCTGTGAACCAGGATGTGGGTCCTCACCTGATTCCCAATCGGCCAGTGCCTTGATCTTGGACTTCCCAGCCTCTAGAACTATGAGGAATGAATTTCTGTTGTTTATAAGCCACCTAGACTATGGTATTTTGTTATAGTCCCAAATGGACTAACACAGATGGGACAGACATCTGCCACTGAGTATCTGTTTTTGAGTGTCTTTTCTATTAGTAAGAATGGATTTATATTCCTCTGGAGGAAAAAGAAAAAAAAAGGCTTTCCAACCTAGCTGTCCTGCTGAGGATATCCTACAATGGTAGAATGGTTTGGAGCTAGCTGACTTCTAGCCAATGACTCGTGACCATGTTTCCTGCAATTCAATATCCTCTTTGCTAACAAACTTTACTTACATTGGTTGTTCATGTTATTTATTTGTTTATATCCTGACCCATGCCAAAAGGGACTTGTAAATTTATTTAGCAAGTATCATCAGATGTTGCTAAAGATTATGTCTGATTTGGGACAGATCTGCTTTTGGGGCTAGGGTCACTGCTAAGCCAGATGCACTCAGCCACTGTGAATGGGTTGGGGGGGGGGGTACTTCCTCTTACCCTGTTTGTCCTTTTGCTACTAGTATTGCTTGTGCTCGGGACCCCGTAGGTTCTTGTTTCTGTGTATTTTGAGATGCCAGCATTTACTCAAGTTTGGAAGGAGGAACAGGAGTCAGTCTTATGCCAACTCTGTAGTCAGCTTTTGGCTGTGTATTAGCCCACAGTGTGTGGGCACAGGAATCTCATGAATGGAAAGGTCTGACCAGGTCTTCTATTCTAAAAACACCCAGGTCAGCCAGTTAGAGGAACTGTGTGTACAGAGGCCGTGTCTCACTCTCTTTCTTTCCTTTTTATTTTATTTTTTATTTTTAAAATTTTTTTATTTTATTTTTTTTAGGAAGATTAGCCCTGAGCTAACATCTGCTGCCAATCCTCCTCTTTTTGCTGAGGAAGACTGGCCCTGAGCTGACATCCATGCCCATATTCCTCTACTTTATACGTGGGACGCCTACCACAGCATGGCTTGCCAAGCGGTGCCATGTCCGCACTGGGGATCTGAAGTGGTGAACCCCGGGCTGCTGAAGCGGAACGTGCGAACTTAACTGCTGTGCCACCGGGCCAGCCCCCTCCTTTTCTTTACCTGCACTGCCCTCTCTGTTAGTTGTGATGGGACTCTGAAATCCCCCAAGCAGAGCCCCTTACTTGCTGTCACTTCAGGTGCCCAGGAGGGAAGAATAGGAGAGTCAGCAGGTTGCTGGCCAGGGGTGTGACTAAGTTGGCTGGGATCCTGCAGGCGTGCAAGGATTCTCTTCATAGCTCTAGCCTCAGGCCAGACTTAAACAACCCTCCTTGGCCCCTTTTCCATACTTTAAGCCCTCAGCCTGATCTTAGCCTTTTGGGTTTTACTTTGGAAGTAGTAAAGAGGGGCAAATTGGGATGAACTGAAGAAAGAGAACACCAAAGGACAGGGAGCTCTTATAGGTTGAGTTGTGTCCCCGCAGAAGGTGTTGAAGTCCTAATCCCCAGGACCTGGGAATGTGACCTCAGTTAGAAATAGAGTCTTTGCAGGTGCTCAAGTGAAGATGAGGCCATGAGGGTGGGCCCCAATCCAGCGCGCCTGTGTGTGTCCTTATCAAATGGGGAGAGTTGGACACAGAGATAGACACGCACGCGTAGAGGGAAGATGATGTGAAAACACCGGGAGAATGCCATCTACAAGCCAAGGAATACTTGAGGTGACCAGAAGCTCGGAGAGAGAGCCTCCCTCCCAGCCCTCAGAAGGAACCCACCCTGCTGACACCTTGATGTCAGATTTCTGGCCCCCAGAACTAGGAGGCAACACGTTACTGTTTAAGCCCCCCAGTTTGTAGTACTTTGTACATACGGCAGCCCTAGGAAACTAGTGCCGGCGCTTTTCCTAAGTCCTGGGGTGGAGGGCCTGCCCTCCCCTTCCGGGCGTGAGCCTATTGCTTCATCAGGTCTGGTCAGACCCCGAAGACTGTCTTCTCATCATCATGTGAAATTTCCAGATTGCTTTCCTGCCCACATTTTGGCTTAGCACTCAGGGCCTAAAGATTGTTCCTTGACTCTTTTCTGTTATTCTCTCTAAATACTTCATGAGATGTCCCATTGTTGTTCTTGTTGAGTCATATCTGCTATCTTCAGTCCTAAAAATGTACTGAGGGGGGCTGGCCCGGTGGTGGGGTGGTTAGGTTCACACGTTCTGCTTCAGTGGCCTGGGGTTTGCCAGTTTGGATGCCGGGTGCAGACCTACGCACTGCTCCTCAAGCCATGCTGTACCAGGCATGCCACATACAAAGCAGAGGAAGATGGGCACAGATGTTAGCTCAGGGCCAGTCTTCCTCAGCAAAAAGAGGAGGATTGGTGGCAAATGTTAGCTCAGGGCTAATCTTCCTCAAAAAAGAAAAAGAAATGTACCTAGGATTTGTTTTGAGCAGGTAGAGAGGCTGACACAAAAATGATTGCCACGAAGGAAGAAGTTTTTCGTTATTCTCACAGTGCCCTAGAAACAGGAGTCATAGCATGCCACACAGGGCAATATGGGGAAGCACCAGAGTGAGATGAGCAGGCAGAGAGAAAGAGGGGAGCTGTGGGCAGGAGCCTTTATTTCAGTTGAAGTGGGCAGGAAAGGGTGAAGCAAGGGACATAAGTGGTACAAACTTATGATTGGACAGTTTGAATAATGTTGGTGGGCTCTGGGCTATAGGGGCTGTCCCTAGTTGTCGCATACCTGGCCCTGGGGTGATTAGGACAGGGGAATAGGGTTCCTGACTCCCTCAGAAGTCTGATAAAAAGGGAAGGGAAGAGGGTAGGGACTCAGAATCAGTTGGTTTGCATATCAAAGGCATGCTGGCAGGTGAGTTGTGTGTTCTCTCTAGGAGTTTGTTAGCCCTGAGAGAGGTGGTTCCTGGGTCCAGTCCACAAGACCCCAAATACCAGAGTATCAAGAATACAGAAAATAAGAAAATATGGTTAATACATCTGCATTATCCAGTTGTATAGTTTTATATGGCTATTTCCACACCTCCCCCCAATTTACGCTGTAAAGAATTCCTGATCAAGTTAAGAAGGCTCCTGACAAATGTATTCTGTCAGCATCTGCAAGGTGTACTCTGTCTGTTAAATCCAGTCTTGTTATTTAACACCATCCATCCATGGACCCTGCTGTTTAATGTCTTCTTTCTTTGAGAGCTGCACCCTTCAGAGGAAAGCAAAGTTGAAATGCCACCTGTAGCCTAAGTTTTCTTTCCAGCTTTTCCAGCATTCCGGAGATACACCCAGGGTTTCTTCTGGCCCTCCTGTTTGTCCTCTTAAAGACCTGATATCTTTTATTTCCTCTTGTTTATTTTCCATTCCCTGTTCTTCTTGTGCCAGCCCAGAAGAAACTACTCTCGGTCCACGTGGTGTAAGTGGCATTGGTCTCACCCTCAGCTGTAGGGGTGGGATGTGATTAGGCCTGGCTGAAAGCATTAGTTCAGGCAGAAAAGGGGAACCAAAGTGGACCAGTCAGTTGGTATATTAGCTGTAACAAAGTACCACAAACTTAGTGACTTTAAAACAACACAAATTTATTATCTTACTGTTCTGGAGGTTGGAAGTCTGACACGGCTCTCAATGGGCTAAAATCAAAATGTCAGCAGAGCTGTGTTCCTTCCTGGACGCTCCGAGGGAGAATTTGTTTCCTCGACCCTTCAGGCTTCTAGAGCGCACTCACATTCCTTGGCTTGTGGCTCCTTCCTCCATCTCAGAGTCAGCGACAGTGGGTCACATCCTTCTCACGTTGTATCCCTCTGACCCTTCTTTGGCAGTCACATCTCCCTCTGAATCTCTCTTCTGCCTCCTCTTCCACTTTTAAGGACTTTTGGATTACATTGGACCCACCTGGATAATGTGGGACAATCTCCCCATCTCAGTGTCCTTAGTCATCCCTCTGAAGTCCTGTTTGCCATGGAAGGTAATGTGTTCACAGGTTCCGGGGGTTGGAATGTGGACACATTTAGAAGGTGGTTGTTCTGCCTACCAGAGTCGCTGAGATTCGATTCTGTGACTTTTGCTGGATCTGTTGGGAGGAGAATCTTTTTCGGCTGAGATTCCTGAGAAGATAGGCTATAAACCTGGAGCTGCTGGCAGCTGTCTTGGAACTGTGAGAGGAGGAATCTGCCAAAGAATGGAGCTCATGGTAAACAAAGCAGACCTGAATGATGAGGGGAGCCAGGCCATGTCCTGATGATGCCCTTAGGGCCACTGAAGCCCACTCAGAATTCTTAGTCATTGAGTCAGAGAATTCACTGCCACCATCGTTATGTGTCTCTTCTTTGTGAGATTGGTGGTAAAGATCACACGAGTGTGGCATGAGTGAATCCCTCTTTTATTGCTTTTCCGAGCGTAGGGTGCAGCTATATGTTGAGAATTTATGGATTGACACCCTACATGCAGAGTGTCATGGTAGCATATTGTTCCAGTGGTGGGAATTCTGTTTCTTCCTTTCCCCCGCATCCTAATCTCTCAGGTTCTCATCAGTTCCGTGAAGTGATGGGTTTGGGTGGACAGTATGTTCTTGGTATCTATGTATGGATATTCATTAAACTTCTGCAGAATGGCCGAGCTGGAAGGATCCTTTTAAAGGTCATTCAGCCCAATTTCCTCACTTAATAGATGAGGGCACTGAGCTCTGGAGAAGCTAAGAAGCTTCACTGGAGAATGAACAGCTTTGAAACAGCCCAGCAAGAAACAAGGACTTCTAACTGCTAATCCCATTACACCACATTTCTAAAATTCCTTGACCTAGTTAAGTGAATTCATTTGCGGGTATTTTCCCCTAAAATTTGTAAAATCTAATGTCATTCACTGAGATAACTTGAGATATTTGAGTCTCAACCTGAGAACTGACATAATATTTAGCATGTCTTCTTTTGCTAAGTGGATTTTTATAAAATAGAATTATTATTTTGTGCCAGTTTCCTCCCATTTTACCTCTCACTGACAGTCATTCTAATATCAATGGAGTGAATGGCTCTAGAATCTTCTCAAAGCCATCCCAAAGACCAAGGAGAGATCTGGAGACAACACTGGATCCTTGACACCTATGAAAATTTTGCATCAATGTGTAAATCCTGGAGCATCCTAGAGAGAAGTTGGTCTGAATACGTGTCCCTGATTTCTTCTGTGGAGCTGCATGGTGAACACATAAAATGGTGGCTATTCTGGTTATCTGATGTTGTGTTAAAACCATCCCAAAACTAGTGGCTTAAAATAACAATGACATTTATTTTCCTCATGAATCTGCTATTTGGGTGGGCTCGGAGGCGACAGCTCATTTCTGTTGCACTTAGCATCGGCTACGATGGTTCCAATGCTGAAGCTGGTATCATCCAGAGGCTTGCTTACTCATCTGCCCATTGGTCTGTACTGACCGTCCAACGGGGACCTTAGCTGGTGCTGTTGACCAAATACTTACAGGTGGCCTCTCTGTGTGGCCTGGGTTTCCTCATGACATGGTGGCTGGGCTTCAGGATTGAGTGTCCCTATGACCTAACTTGGGATGTCATTTCTGTCACGTTTTACTTGATGAGGCATTCACGAAGGCCCTCCTCCATTTAAGGGGGTAGAAATAAATTTCACCTCCTGATGGAGCAGTGGAAAGGCACTGTCAGGGCTTGTGAGACTGGAAATGCTACCGTTTTGAATACTACCAGCTACCATAGTGGCAAGAGGTTTGGAGGCTATGTCTGAAGCCAGGAATTTATCTCAGATAACCAGAGATGAGACACAGTGCTGGGCTTATTTTTTGGTTTATGTGTTTGGTTTTTTGGCAAATGGTATGACTTGAAAGGCCAAGGTGGCCCTGAAGCCTTAGGGTAGATGCTCTTTGTCTTCTGGGAACTATTTGTACTTCTGACCACAAGATTCAAAGAGGATGGAATTGGAAGGCTGAATTACTCCTTGATCTTGCGATTAGGAAATGATTAGTATTTGCACCCAGTACCCCTGCAGTACCTCACCTAACTCCTTCAACACCAGCCTGCAAGAAGCTGTATCTTCCACTATCTCCTGTTGTTGTACGCCTCAACACCAATGGCCTGACCCATGCAGGTACTGAGGGAACGCGTAACCGAGAAGGCAGAGAAACACCACAGCTCACTTAAGAGGTCATGGTAACATGAAGTTATGAGTGTAAACTCTAGACTAGAAATGGAGCTCCTGTTGAAGTAGAACTGAACAAAGAGATGGAAGGGGACTTTAACAGAATGCAGTAGACTCTTAAGGAAATAACAAGTGTAGTGAAAAAAAAAAAAAAAGACTTCCTGGATCTAAAAGCATTGTTTCCACATTAAAAAAACTTTTTTCAGATGTCCTAAAAAAATAGTTGCTGCTAAGAACATAGTTACTATCCTGGAAGATCAAGAGGAACAAAGTCCTCACACCACAGAGCAAAGACATTTAGAGGTGAAAAACATGAGGGAAAAGATAAGAAACCTGGAGATTAGATTCCAGAGACTTGACGTAACTACCTGGAGGGGACAGAGAACCAGATAGAAGAGGAACAATAATTAAATAAAAGTAAAAGGGAAGTTCTCTGAGTTGAAAAGTCAGGCAGGGTTAATGAATATTTCAATCTACATGTGTAGATGTTTCCTGGTAAAATTCCAGAATTTTGTGGATAAAGAGAAAATTTTATATATCTAGACGGCCAGAACCAAAAGAATTAGACTAATATCAGAATTAGCAGTAGCTCTAGAAGGTAGAAGAAGACCATTGAAAAATATCTATAGACCATTGGGACAAAAAGGTTATGATCAAGAATCCTATATCATGGCCAATTACCATTTGTTTGCAAAGTTGACGCATAAAGGCCTTGGGGTTTATATTCATGTAACTTATTACTTATGAAGGACATGAAAGCCTTAGAGTTTATTATCATTATTTAGCTGGAGAAAACAGTTAGTAAAATGGCAAATCCAATAGAGATCTCCAGAAGCTGGAAGATAAGAGGATAGGAAACAGTAGTGAGCGGTGACTCTCGTGATGAATACATAGTTTAGCTTAAAGAGAGAAGATTTTTACCAGGAATCTGTAGTGTATGTTAGGTAATGATTATTGCAACAAAATAGACAAACCATAAGGGAAAAACTTACTAATAGACTGGAGTCACATCTTGACCCAGCTCAGGAGTTGGGGATGGGAGAGGGTCATTGGAAAAATAAACACGTTGTAAATGTCTCCTCTCATGGATCAGGGGAGAAGAGTGAGGAAGTAAACAGCTCGGTGGGGGGACATAATTATTGCCTACTGGTATGTTAATAGAGAAAAATAGGTTCAATTATGATTCTAGGGGTGAGAAGTTCCATAATTCATCGAATTGGGGTTCTCTTCTCTTGGGTAATTGCCCTACAACAGGGAGAATGCTGATTTTCAGCACATAACTTGCAGGTCTCCATCTCATTGTCACCTTGATGTTTCTCACCCTAGATAAACTGCAGTTTGGCTTACTTTGCTTGGACAAGTTTCCCCCCATAAACCCTAACCTCAAGAGCGTCATCAGTACCCTTGCCTCTGCACCCCACAGCGTCAGCCTAGACCGCAGTGTGCCTAACTTCATTTCTGGCGGTATATCTACCAAGGAGCCTTCACTGTGTGGGTTGGAGATTAATTTAGTCACGCTTGAGATAGAATATGGGTTTACAGGAAGTGGGAGAAGTGATCTAGAATGTGCATCTCTCGTCTACTAGGAAACATGATAGGTAGCGGTTATAAGAAGGAACTAACAGGGGCTGGCCTGGTGGCACAGCGGTTAAGTTCACATGTTCTGCTTCGGCAGCCCAGGGTTTACCGGTTCGGATCGCAGGTGTGGACATGACAGCACTTGGGAAGCCATGCTGTGGTAGGAGTCTCACATGTAAAGCAGAGGAAGATGGGCATGGATGTTAGCTCAGGGCCAGGCTTCCTCAGCAAAAAGAGGAGGATTGGCGGCAGATGTTAGCTCAGGGTTAATCTTCCTCAAAACAAACAAGCGAAAAAAGAACGAACTAACAGAGCAGTTGCCAGAAGGGGTTCTGGGAGATAGGGAAGGAGAGAGGGGCCACAGCACTGGCATCACCCTTCTCCCTTCTCATGGAGGTGATCAGGGAATACTGCCTTTCTTAGCAAAGTCACATTTTATTGGTCTCTCCTAGCCCTGCCCTGCCACAAATGCCAAGGGCAGAGGTGAGTGAAGAGTACATCCACGTTTGTGGTCCTCGTCCTCTCACCGTCGTGCACTGTCTCCAAGTCCTGCTCCCTGGAACCGGGGCCGGGCTTCCCACTGTAAAATCTACAAGTCACGCAGGAACTGAGCGCCAGGATGTTTTTTCATTTTCAGTGTCACAGACTTGCACCTCGGAGACCTGTACTTACTAGCCACTTTCCTGGATCATATGTTTATTTTTAAAACTGTGCCCAGAACCATAGACCAGAAAAAGATCTTGGCTGGTCATTGAGTCCATCCTCACCGTTCAGAGAGAATCAGACTTAAACTCAACCCCAGAGAACGTTTCTTCAGTGACAGAGATCAAGAAAAGTCCCCTGAAGTGGGGCTGAGAATCTGTTCCTCCTGAGGTGTTAAATCCCTTCCGTCTTAGGAAACCTTTCTTGTGCTGATACATCAGATCCTGTTCTGTCACCAGACCAGAATAGCCCTGTGGTCTCTGACAAACTGGGAACCCAAACCACGAGCAGAGGGATGACGTGATGGTGCCTGTTCTTCAGCTGTAGAAGATCATGTTGTGATCGACCCTTAAAATCAAAGGTCCCAGCGCCCTCCGAATTCGAATTCGCAATGACAGAGAGAGGGTTGAGCTAGCAGACGAAGAACATCTTGCTGTGTGAGTCTGCTAGGGCTGGCGAAACAAAGTACCACAGCCCGGGGGCTTAAACGACGGAAAGCTATTTTCTCACTGTTCTGGAGGCTGGAAGTCAGAGATCAAGGCATTGGTGGGTTGGTTTCCCCTGGGTCTTTCTTTGGCTTGTGGATGGCATCTTCATCCTGTGTCTTCATGTGGTCTTCCCTCTGTTTGTGTCTGTGTCCCGATCTCCTCTTTTTATGAGGATATCAGTCATATTGGATTAGGGCCCACCCTAATAACTTCAGCTTAGCTTAATTACCTCTAGAGACCGTGTCTCCAATACAGTCACATTCTAAAGTATGGGGGTTAAGACTTCAACATATGGCTTTAGCCCGTAACAGCTGCAGAGATCAGATAACACCAAGACCACCATATCCATATCCCAAAACCACTTCCAAAATCATGGGGGAAGCCCATTCTTCACACCCCTGGTCCATGTATGATAAATTGTGAGAGATTAAAAAAATAAAAAAGACATTTTAAATAATATATATACATGAATATATATATATATATTTAAGCATATATATTATATATATATTCTTACCCTAAAGGAGCATAATACTATTTGGAGGACACAAAAAATACACACTTAAAGATTTAGTATAATAAATACCAAGACATTCAAGGTTTAAACATCTTATTTTTGGGAAGGAAGTATTAACCTTGGGGCTTAAAAATGCCCTTGGGAAAGATTGATATTGTTGGAAAGATTCAAAGAAAGCAATGAAAGATTGGTAGGATTTGGGACTAGAGATTAAAAAATAATGGCTGGATATTTTGGAGCCTTCAGGAAAATTCCCATTTTGGGACCGCGGAAAAAGTAACATTTGGAGAGAATTCTAAAATATTTGCAGTATTTTTAAAACTCTTCTTACAAACATATTCACTTGGTTACCTTAGCGATATTAATATATGCTATTTATAACTTGATGTATTTATAAATATATCACATGTAGCATATAAAATATTCCAGTTTACATTCTTTTGTAATACATTTGTTTTATTTTTTTAAAGACTTTGTTTTTTAGAGCAGTTTTAGTTTTACAAGAAAATTGAGAGGAAGGTACAGGGATTTCCCATATACTCCCTGCCCCAACACATGCATTGTCTCCCCCATTCTCAACATCACTCACCAGATGGTACTTTTTTAACCAAGAGCGAACCTACCTTGACACATTATAATCACCCAAAGTCCACAGTTTGCATCAGTGTTCACTCTTGGTGTTATACGTTCTGTGGGTTTAGACAAATGTATAATGACGTGTATCCACCATTGACGTATCATACAGCATATTTTCACTGCCTGAAAATATTTTTTCTTTTTATTTATTTTTATTTTTTACATTGTGGTAAAATACACACAACACATAACTTCCCTTCTTAACCATTTTTAAGTATGCAATTTACTGGCATTAAGTACATTCACATTGTTGTGCTACCGTTAGCACCATCCATCCACAGAACTCTTCATCTTGCAAAACTGAAACTCTGTACCCATGAAACAGTAGCTCCTGTTCCCCTCCCCGCAGCCCCTGGCAACCACCTTTGCAATACGTTTTACAATACATATACTGTCCTTTGTAGAAGAATTAGAAAATTTAATATATAAGGAAAGACCAGAGGACTGGCTAATAACTCTTTGACATATACCTTAACATACTTTTGTTTTCCTCTGTGTATATGTAATTTTCTTTTTCTTTTCTTTTTCTTTTTTTTTTTGCTGAGGAGGATTTGCCCTGAGCTAACATCTGTGCCAGTTTTCCTATATTTTGTATGTGGGTCGCTGCCACAGCATGGCTGCCAACAAGTGGTGTAGGTCCGCGCCTGGGAACTGAAGCTGGACCGCTGAAGCAGAGTGCACCGAGCTTGAACACTAGGCCATGGGGCTGAGCCCCTGTGTACATAGAGTTTTTTTTACTGTGCATACTGGTTTGTAGCCTGCCCCTTCTCATTTAATACATCTTCAATGCCTTTACATGTCAAACATATGTCATCATTTTTAATACTTACATGAAGTCCATTCATTTAGACAATCCCCTTTGGATTTAGGGGAAATCCAAAGATTTTTCCCAAAACGTTCAGGCAGTCAAGGGCTGGAAACAAAGGTTAAGTGCAAGTGTAGGCCTCCATTGAGCAGTGCTCTGATGACCACACATTAAACCTTTGTCTACATACTTGAGTATTTCTGCAGGATGGGTTCCTCCCCTTAAGTTACTTTGAGAAAAGTTTTCTCTATTTTTAGGCTTTTAAAACATATTGCCAAATTGCCCTCAAGAAAGATTGTATCATTTATTGCTTCCAGCTGCTGTGGATGAGCACTGCTATTTTCCATATCTCCAGCAAACCTGAGTATTGTCCCTTAAAAAAAAAAAACATTCAAAATAATAGGTGGATGTGGTTTAAAAAAACAAGTGACAGAGAAGGACTTATAATGAAAAGGATCAACCCTCTTACCCTGAACCAGCCCCCAGGCTTGCTCTCTGGAGACAGTTACTCTCAATGGCTTCTGTTTTTAGTTCTTCTGGTAGTTTGCCTCCACATCGCTAAATAATATGCTGTACTCCTGGTTCACACACACACACACACACACACACACACACACACACACACACACACACACACAACTTACTCCCTGCTGGTGAGATGAGGTTTTGATTCTGTTGTACCACCCACATCCCCTTCCATACTCGTTTTGTAAAGCATCGTAACAGCATTTTACTTGTATTTGACCCTGTCTGCACTTGCTGGGTGGTCCAGTTTCCCTTGGGTGGCTTCAGGGAGCATTATTCACCTCTTCCTCTCCAATTCTTGCTCTGTTTTCTTTTCCTCTCCTTCTTTTTTCCTTTCCCTCCTTCCATTTCATTTCTCTCTCTCTCTCTCTCTCTTTATTTTTTACATTTTGGACATTGATAAAATTTGCATTCATCCTCTCCTGTAATCATCGTATTTGGGTCTTCTATGCTTTCTCCATATGTTGATTCTAAAAGTTCAATCGGTTAAGTACTTCTATTATGGCTGCTTAAATGTTATCTATTGCAGAGCCAAGTAATATGTCAATTGTATTTCCTTCTCAGTGGTTCTGATGTAAAGATACCTCTTCACGTGAAGAATATGCCAAGTGCCAAGGCTAGATGGATCTTTTCTTATGTTGTACAAATTATTCAGTCATGCATCACTTTATGTTAATTCATATTTGAAGACTACCTTTTTTGGGCATTTTTTTCTTGGAATTTTATGAGTTATCTTTTTTTTTTCCCTATTGGGAGAATCATATGCTTTCAGACCTTCCAATTTACTCATTCCATCTATTATCTCAATTGCTCTCTTCATCTTAGAGACTACTGAATTCTGATTTGGATTTACTACTTTCCAAGCCTTTTGCAGGTCTGATATCCTGGGATTTCCTTTTGCTGGTTGTCAGGTTTAGTTCTATCATTTCTTACTAAACTTTTATTTGTATCTTTCTGGTGTGCATCCTCAAGGGATTCTCTCGGAAAGGGAGGTAACCTTTTTTTCTGTTTCTAAAAAATGAGTTCATTTTGCCTTTATACTTGACTGATAAATCACCGTAGTAAAATTTTTTAGATTGAAATGAATTTTCACTCAGAACTTTAGAATTGCTCTGTTTTATTCTAGCATTAATTATGCTGATAATTTCCACTGCTGGTCTGATTGTTGCAGCTTGATAGCTCCCTCCTCTCTGAAGGCTTTTTAGGATCTCTTCTTTATTTTCACTCTGCTCCTCACAGCCCAGGCACTTGCTGTTTAAGTACTTGTGTGTCTCTTCAGCTCTAGGAAAATTTCCGTCTGTCCATCTCTTTTTAAATAATTTCCCATTCTGTGTTTCTCTTTTTTTTCCGGGAAGTTCTATTAGAATTTACTTCCAGAAGCCTTTCCTGTGTCCTCGTTGTTCTTTTTCATAGCATTCTGTTTTTGTTTTTTAGGTGTCTTTTTCTTCTTGAAGGTCTCAGGAGAAACTGGTTAATCATATTTTTTGTTTCTTAAGCATTCTCTGTGCCTGAAATTAGCAGTTCTGTAACAGTGTTGTTTCGAAAATACAGATTTGTCCCAACATTGGAATGACTTTGCGACTTGTGTCTCCTCGCTTCTGTCTTGTCCCTTAATTCCCAAGAGGTAATTTTCCTCTTGTTGACCTAATTCTCTTGATTTAGTAGCCTTTTGCTGCTGCTAAGGGATTGCCTTTGGTGGTTGCTCTGCCGTTTTGGACCTTGTCCTGTGTTTCTCCCTCTCATGTCCTACCCCTCCCTCAATACCTGGCAGTGTCACCTCCCAGGAAGCTTTTCTCAATGACTCTCCAACGCCCCCTCTGGTGTGTATCCCTGCGTAGCTTGGTGGTCTCTGAAGATCTTTAGGGAAAAGTTAACAAGTGCTCTAGTGATTTTAAGACTGGAGAACTATGGGCTCTGTCAGGAATATCAAATAATTGCACTTTTACTCAAAATAAAATTAGTTGTAGGATGAGATCCTCTGCTGCCAGTATATTAAGCTAGGATGTATTGCGTTATAGTGATAGAAAATCCACTTACAAGACTTTGGAAAGAGTTTATTTCTCACAAAAATAAGTCCAGGCATAAATAGGTGTTGGAGTTGGATCAATGACTCAATGATATCAGATCCGACATCTCTTCAGTTCTCTTCGCCAATCCTTTATGGTTACAATATGGTTGCTGCCACTCCTGCCATCATATCTGCATTCAAAACAGGAAGAAGAAAAAGACCCTGACAGCTGTGTCCTGTTCATGTTTATCAGGAAAGCAAAACTTTTCCAGATGATGCTGTGGCACACTTCTGCTTTTGTCTCATGGCTTAGGACTAGATACTCCTAGTTTCAGGGAAAACTGGGGCAGTATTGTCCTTCCCCCTTCGACAGACAGTGGGAAGCAGCAAAGAAGCAGGGGTGGACAGTGGCTTTGGGAGAGGCAGTTAACAGAGTCTGCCACAATGAGCAGGATGGGGTGGGGAGAGCAGCTGTGCCCAGCTGGATCAAGCTTTGCACTCCATTTCGGTAAGCATTTGGAGAGTAATTGCTGTGTCTCAGTACTGTGCTGGTGCAGAGGGTGAGAAGAGTTCCCCTGAGGCTTGTTTGGTGAACAAGGGAAAGCTGTGCCTGGAGTATAGAGAATATCAGGCCGAGCGGGGCTGGAGAGGGACAGAATGAAGAGCAGGAGGTGGCTGGGAGTAGAAGAATGGGGACAATTTAGAGGATATGGAGAGAAATTTGTTGACTCAGAGTGGGATTTTCCAGAACTGGGATTTTAGATTTTTTTCCGTATTCCAGTGTTTCTTAACAGGCGTCAGAATCACCTGGAGGGCTCCTTAAAACCGATTGCTGGACCTCACTCCCAGAACTTCTGCCTCAGTGGGTTTGGCTGGGGCTGCAGAATTTGCGTTTCTATTAACTTCTGAAGTGATGCTGCCGCTGTAGCTCTAGGGACTGCCCCTGGCATGTTGTGCTGAGGCAATGACAATTTACAGCAACCTCATTTTCTCATTTAAAGAAATGGGAATAATGATAGCTCCCACTTTCTTTTTAAGGAATGAGTGATTGAATTAACTATATTTGCTTATTTACTGTGTTCTTGATGCTCTGTCCTTGGAGCCTCACCTGCCTAGGACAGACTGCCCCTCTCAGGGCCAGCTCATTCCTAGAGATAGCAAACAGCTTGCCTGCAAGCCTGTCTTTGTCATGCAAACCATCCAACCCTGAGTCCCTACCTCTCCCCACCTCTTATCAGGCTCCTGCAATCTGGACACTGTCCCTTGCCCTAAATGGCCTTAGGACCAGGTACTGGACAACTAAGGACCACCCTTATTGCCCAGAGCCCACCAAAATTATTCAAACTATCCAGTCTTAAACCTGCTCAGTTTGCTTACCTTCCTCACCCATTCCTTCCTGTGAAAACCACAGTAAAGCCTTTTGCCCACACTTTCCCTAAACTCTCTCTGCCTCCTGACTGGCCTGGTGCTTCCCCGTGTGCCCTGTGTGGTGTGCTGTGCCTCCTGATTCTGGGAATCTGTGAGTGTAAATTTATTCATGACAGTCAGTTCCATGTTGGTGTGTCTTACCATACCTGATTAAAACAAATCCTGGGTATGTTTTAAAGCAGTGATATAATGCTTGTAAAGCACTTAGCAGGACACCTCCTAGGTGTTAGGCAAAAGGGAGCCAGGGAGGCATTTTGGGAAGAATGTCTAAGAGCAGAGTGAATGATGGATGGGAGGTGAAGATGGTGGAGACGGGGACGTCTCTTAGAAGGATCTTGTGGTGGTCCAGGGCTGAGCTCTGTGTGCCTAGCCTGTGACTGTGTGACTAGAAAGGGAGCAACAGGTGCTGAAGATATTAGTGATATAAAATTAAGAGGATTTGGGGGCCGGCCTGATGACGCAGCAGTTAAGTGCACACGTTCTGCTTTGGCGGCCCGGGGTTCACCACTTCAGATCCTGGGTGCGGACATGGCACCACTTGGCACGCCATGCTGTGGCAGGCATCCCACATATAAAGTAGAGGAAGATGGGCACAGATGTTAGCTCAGGGCCAGGCTTCCTCAGCAAAAAGAGGAGGCTTGGCAGCAGTTAGCTCAGGGCTAATCTTCCTCAAAAAAAATTAAATAATTAAAAATAAAATTAAGAGGATTTGACAGCTTCTTGGGTGTTGCAAGTTGGTGGCTTATTATCTGAAATGGTTTGTAACGAGACTATCTCAGTTTAAAAGCAACCTCACTGCTTCATTCAGTGACTTCTGCAATGGCAGCTGGAAAGTCCTCTTGCTTAGCTCTCAGTCCAATCAAATGTGTTTTTGTAATGAGGCCAGAACTCCTAGGTAGCTTACCCAGGAAGATTTACAGAGTCAACATGTACTGTAGTGAAGATTTCCTTCAGCTTCACGTTTCCTAAAATATACTCAGCACCCAGGGTGTAGTTGTTAATTGGTGTTATGTGAAATACATTTTCATATTTTTATAGATTTGGAAAATGATGGGTTAGCTAAAATTAAACCGTTTTATTTACAGCAGGACTTCTCAGAGCCTTTAATATGTTAATGAGACTCCATTAATGGAGAATATAGTATTCAGTGTTTCCCTAACTTATTTGTCCACAGAACTTTTTCCTTTAGAGTGTCTTATGAGTCTGTTTTTTCATGGAACACATTTTGGGAAAGGCCACTGTGACCCGACAAGCTAGTGTATAACACTGGTGACAAGCAAGACTTTTGTGGGTGGTGTTCGTTGTTCTCCTGAAACTCATAAGTAGAACAATGCACAATTTTTAGATCGATTTGCCAAGGTTCTGTTTTGCTTTAGTCTGTTGGTATAAAAAGTAAAATAAAAAGACATGACTTGTACCCAGATGTCACCTACACAGTCCCTCTCATCCTGCGGACTGACTCATCCCCTGAAAATAGGAGATAGTGTTCATTGTCTTGATAATGAATGATGCTGTGTCTTTCATTTACAAAGATGAAGCCAAAAATACCAGGCTTCCCAAAAATAGCATCACCTGTTAGCCCACCTCCCTTCGTGAAGATTGAGTTCCATGGGTCAGTCTTTAGTGCACTGTTGAGGTGCATCAGGAGTGATGGAGGGAAGTCTCAGATGAGTGGAAACTTGGGCTAAGTGACCTCCATTGCTTCTTCCAACTTGATATTGATTGCATCTTTTCCCCAGTAAGTAAAAAGTGTTCTGGAATTTTCTTAAATCTTTTTGATCTTCAAATAAGTTTATGACCTCTGATTTTTGAGAGCAAACTTGATCAGAATTTGTCTCCAGTACAAGATCCTTTTCTTTCAAAGGAGAGAGCTTGTTGCCTTCTTATCAGCTATGTAGCTGTGATGTTTTTATTGATTATTTTTGTTTTGATTGATTATTGATTGTTTTTATTGATTATTTCATTTACATGTAGTTGATGTGTGAGTAATTGCTCTAGCTAGCTATCAGGATGCCCTGAAACTCAGCTCTTACTTTTAAGCAAAAAGTAGTAAAAACTTTAAAGAAAATGTTTGTATGTATATATATATATATACATATATATGATATAATATATATAATATATATATTACAACACACACAGACACAGCTATAATTTATGATATATATTATATATATTTTATAATATGTATAGTATATGGTGTATAATGTGTGTATGTGTATAAATTTATTTATATATATATATTTTTTCCTAACTAGAATATAGAAAATCTTATGGGCATATTTTTTTTGTTTTTAGTCTTGTGAGCTTGTAGGAATCATTTGTACAAGTTTATGCATAATACTTAATGCTTATTATTTTTTATTTTTATATTGTCTGTTGTTTAATAGGTAGATTGCCTATATTCTTGTATATGTGTTCTGAAGCATATTAAGCAAGCCATGAACCTACTACGCGTATTCAGAACCAGATCATTGCCAATGATGTTGACGCCCCCTGTGTTTCCCTCCTGACCCCAACCCCACCTCCTTTCCCAGAGATAACCACTATTTGAAATTTTGTGATTATAGTGCTCTTGCTTTCTTTTCATTTTACTACATTTGTATTTATCCTTTAATATGTTGTTTAGTGGTGTTTGATTTTGAACTTTATGAAAATGTTATCGTGATTTAAGTAATCTTTCTGTTATTTTCTCCCCCATTGAACCTCATACTTCTAAGAATCACCCATGTTGTTTTTGGTAAATTTTATTTTATTACCTATTATTACTGTACGATATGTCATTATGTGAATAATCCCAATTTCTTTGTTTTCTTTTCAATGGCCTTTTTTTCCCCTAATTCTTTTGTTTTACAAAAAAAAAAGAAACCTGCTGTGACTGTTTTGTAAATGTCTCAGGGTTTCTCCAGGACAGTGTTGGCTGAATGCGGCTCCCCACCCGTTAGTTAGTGTGAGTGAAATGGGTTTAGTGAGCATAGTAGAAAATATTAGTGTGCACCAAACATGGTAGCAGTAAGTACTGTTCTGTTAGAAGATGTTTCTTTTGGGTACTGAGTTTGAGTGTCAGATGTACAAGATAATGACACATTGTTTTCTACGATGCTTTTAACAATTTTCACTTAGAGTGGTGGTCTGCAGAGGTTCCCAGTATTCCGTACCTTCACCATTTGGAGTTGTCAGACGTGCGTTTTTGTCAAACTGGCAGTATAGAATGGTGTCTCTTTGTAGTTTGAATTTGTCTATTCCTGCTTACTAATGAGGTTGATCAAGTTTTTATGTATTTTTTAATCATTAGAATTTTCTCTTTTAAGGAGTGCTAGCATTTAGCCCATTTTTGTGCAGAGTTGATTTTTTTCATTGACTTGCAGGAGCTCTTGATCCAGTCTGAATGTTAATCCTATGGCAGTTTTATTTTCTTACACGTATCTTTTTCTGTTTTCTGACTTTATTCTCATCTTTTTTTTCCAACCACTGTAACAGAAGTTGTTAATTTTCATGTCAATATATTTATTATTCTTATATGGTTAATCTTCTGTATGTTTTTTTCAAAAGTTTCACTCCATGGTCAGAAATATAAGATAGTCTATGTATTTTTTTCTAGAAGTTTTAATGTCTTTCCTTTTACATGTAAGTCTTTAATTCATCGGGACTTGACTTTTATGCCTGGTGGAGTAAAACTCTATTTCTTTCTTTTTTTGTTTTCTTTATGGATGAACAGTTGACCCAGAATTACTTATTGAATAACTCATGTTCTCCTCCTCTCTTCCCCAGTCTGGGATAACACCTGTAACATCTGTCATTTTTCTACATTTGTGTGGATCTATTCCTGGGCACTCCCCTCTGTTCCCATGTTCATTGTGAACACTGATATAATACTGTCTTAATTACTCTGACTTTGATAAATTTCAACATCTGATAGTGAAGCTCTTCCTTAAGGATAATCATGGTTTTTTTCTTAAGTCTTTTCATGTCCATATAAATTTTAGATTCAGCTTGTTAAATTAGTTTTTATAAATTCTTATTTGGAATTTTCATTAAAATTGCATTGATATGAAGAGAACTGATATCTTTACAAAATGAATTCTGCCTACCCATAGATAGAGCATATCTCTTGATTTGTCTTTCTGAATGTCTTTTATTAATTTTTTCTCCATAAAGATATTGCCCATCCTTTATTAAATTTATTTCAACTTTTTTTCTGTTAAATGATTTTTAAAATTGTTTTCTAAGTATTTATTGGTTATATTGATCTTATATCTCCCTCCATCTTTCTAAACTTTTATTATTTTTAATAATTTCTGTAGATTATGTCAGTTTAGTTTCTTTTCAGTTTTTAAATCTGTTTCAGTGTCTTACTGAGCTCGATGGTGATGGTGGTATAGTTGTCTTATTCTTGATTATAAAAGGAATATTTTTAACGTGTTCCCATTAAGAATAATGTTTCGTAGGTACTTTAAAAAAATCAAGCTAAGGATTTTCCTTATTTTTTCTACTTTTCGTGAACAGGCGTTGAATTCTATTAAATATTTTGTCTGCAGTTTGAGATCCTCATGTTTTATCCTTTGATCTGTCAATGCCATGAATTACACCTGCAGACATCTAAAGTGAAACCACTCTTGCATTCCAGCAATTACTCTAACTCGCTCTTAATGTGCTAATTTATTTTGTTTAGGATAAATTTATCATTGTTAATATATAAGACTGATCTAAAGTTTCCCTTGTGGGGTCCTTGTCTAGTTTTGGTATCAAGTTATACTTGTTTCTTAGAATAAGTTGCAACGGGTTGCTGCTTTTTCTATTTTGTTAAGAGTTTGTATAACTTTGGAAAGCCAACCCTGGTGGTCTCGTGGTTAGGATTCAGCTCTCACTGCCGTGGCCCAGGTTAGTCTTCTGCTCAGGGAACCACATCACCCATCTGTCTGTCAGTTGTCATATTGTGGTGGCTGCATGTTGCTGTGATGCTGAAAGCCATGCCCCCGATATTTCATATACCAGCAGGGTCACCCATAACGGACAGTTTTCAGCAGAGCTTCCAGCCTAAGACAGACCAGAAAGAATGAGCTATTTAGAATTGTTTTAAAGTTTCCAAATTTTTTATTTTAACTTTTTTGTTATTCACTTCAACCAAAATTACATTGAGGTCAGAGAACATCATCTGTGTAGCGTCTGTCCTTTGATGTTTGTTGAGAGGTGTTTTATAGGCTGGAAGTGGTTAATTTTGGGAAATGAATTCTTGTGCGCATGAGAAGAATTTATATTCTATAATGATTAGATTCAGAATTCCATGATAGATAGGATTTACTCTATTAAATAAATCCTGTTAACTTATGTGTTTTAAATCCTCAGTGTCTTTACTAACTTTTTTTCTGCTTTACCTCTCATTCATTGAAAGAGGAATGATGACATCTTCAATTATGGTACATTTTTTTAGGGCTTCCCTGAGGTTCTGTTAGTTTTGATTTATATGTTTGGTGATTCTTATAAGGTGTACCCAAGTTGAGAATTCTCATAGCTTCTTGACGAATTAAATTTTTCTGTCATTGTATTGTGATCCTCTCTCCCTTATAATTTTCTTTTTTTTTTTGCCTCAAAGTCTATTTGGGCTAATATCAACATAATACTAATTACCAGTAGCCTGGTATGTGTTTTTTTCTCTTCAATCTTTCTGATTTTTTATGTTTTAGATATAGCTCTTATAATTAGCATAGAGCTAGATTTTTTAATATCTAAGCTGGACATCTTTAGCTTTTAACTGGCATATTTAGTACATTTTTATTAATGATCTATTTGAACCTGTGTCTTATATTTTAGTCTGTGCTTTCTGTTTTTTCTTTTTTGTACTGCTTCGCCTGCTACTATCTGTTCCCATTGTTTTGATTTAGAGTTTCTATTGTGGATTGTTATGTTTTGTTCTTATTTTGATTATTTTGCCTCTGTTGATTTGGAAGATATATATATATATATTCTTTCTACTCTTTTGCTCTTTCCCTTGAAATGTTTATCATGTTTTAGCTTAACAAAATCCAAATTATTTTAACTCCTCTAACATCCAACAGTGGGAGCTTAGAATACGTAACTCGAGTCATCCTCCCTCCTTGACTTATGTGATATTGCTGTCTTGTATCTCAGTTCTATCTTAAAAAAAATCTTTTTTTACTTTTAAAGTTTACATAAAGTAAACTTCACTTTTTCAGTACAGTTCTATGAGTTTAACACATCCATAGCTTTGTGTAACCACCACCACATTAAAAAATTCTCTTTGGACTCAAATTCTCACCCACCCCAATTGGTGTGCCTCACCACATATTCTGTTTTCCATCTTTACAGTTTTGCTTTTCCAGCATGTCGTATAAATGGAATCATTCAGTATGTATTTAACCTTTGAGGTAGGCTTTTGTCACTGAGCATAATGTGTTTGACAACTCTCCATGTTTTAGCATGCGTCAATAGTCCCTTCCTGTTTATTGCTGAGTACTATTCTTTGTTAATCCGTTTACCCGTTGAAGGACATTTGAGTTGTTTCCAACTTTTTGTTGTTACAAATAAAGCTGCAATGAACATTCATGAGTTTTTTTGTGTTTTTGTGAACATCAACTTTCGTTTTTCTAGAGTAGGATTGCAGGGTCATATGACAACTGCCAAGCTGTTTTCCACAGTGGCTTTACCATTTTGCATTGCCCCCACCCCTAGCAATGTGTGAGAATTCCAGTTGCTTTTCCTTTTCTCCAGAACTTTATATGGTCAGATTTGGGGGAGTTTTTTGTTGTTATTATTTTGTCATTTTAATAGTGTATCTCCTTCAGGTATTAATTTGCATTTTCCTAGTGGGTAATGATGTTGAGCAATTTTTCTTGTGCTTATTTGCCATGCATATATCTTCCTTGATAAAGTTTCTCTTCAGATTTTTTTGCCTATTTTTAAGATAAGATTGTTTTCTTATTGTTGAATTTGAGAGTTCTTTATTCTGCATACAATTCTTTTATCATATATGTGATCTGCAAATATTTTCTCTTTTTGTGGGTTGTCTTTTCATCTTTTAACGCTACCTTTCACAGAGCCAAAGCTTTTAATTTTGATGAAGTCTAATGTATCAAGTTGTTTTTCTTTTAGGGATCATGCTTTTGATGTGATATCTAAGAACTCATTGCCTAACCCAAGGTCGGAGATATTTTCTCATACGTTTTCTTCAAAAGTTTTGTAGTCTTATGTTTTCTATTTAAGTTCATGATCCATTATGAGTTAGTTTTTATATATGATATCAAGTATGGGTCAAGGTTCATTTTTTTTGCATATGAATGTCCAATTGTACTAGCACAATTTGTTAGACTTCTTCCTCCATTGAATTGCCTTTGTACATTTGTCAAAAATCAGTTGGTTATATTTGTCTGTGTCTGTTTTCTTTATTCTGGCCCATTGATCTTTTTAACTTTTCACTATCCCTTTGATTACTTAATTTTATAGTGAGGTAGTGAATCCTACAAATTTATCTTTTCTAAAAATTATTTTAGATCTTCTACTTCCTTTGCAGTTTCATATCAATTTTAGAATGTTTGTCTATATCTACAAGAAATCCTGGTGAAATTTTGCTTGGGATTACATTTAATCTATGACTAATTTTGTGAGTATCGACATCTGTATTATGTTGAGTCCTCTAATCCACAGACATAACGTCTCTCCATTTTAGATCTTTGATTTTTTTCATAAGTATTTTATAGTTTTGAGCATACACATTCTGTGCGTATTTTGATAGATTTATACCTAAGTATTTTATTTTTTAAAGCAATTGTCAATGGTATTTTATTTTCAATTTCCACATTCATGTGATCATTACTAGTATATAGAAATAAAGGTTTTTTGTATGTTTACCTTATGTCATGCAACCTTGCCGAACTCATTTATTAGTTTTAGGCATTTTTGGGGTAGATTCCTTGGCATTTTTATATAGACAATCATATCATCTGGAAATAGGGACATTATTGTTTGTTCCTTTGAGCTTTATATGCCTCTTGTTTCCTTTTCTTGCCTGATTGCACTGAGTCAAGCGTCCAGCACTATGTTGAATGAGTGTCAAGTGCAGACATACTTGCTTTGATCCTGGTCTTAGTGGGGAAAACATTTTGTCTTTCATCGTTAAGTATAATGTTAATTGTAGGTTTACTTTTTTGCAGATATTACTTATCAAGTTGAGGAAGTTCCCTTCTATTACTGATTTTCTGAGAGTTTTTACCAAGAATAGGTGTTGAATTTTGTCAAATGCTTTTTCTACATCCGTGGACATGATCATGTGGTTTTTCTTCTTTATTCTGTTAATATGATGGATTACATTGATTGATTTTCAGATCCCTGGAATAGTCTCCCTGGAATAAGCCCAATTTGGTCATGGTGATTAATTCTTTTTATCTATTATTGAATTCCATTTGGTAATATTTTCTTAAGGACTTTTGCATCTATATTCACAAAGAAGATTGGTCTATGGTTATCTCTCTCTCTCTCTTTTTTTATTTTACTGTTCTTTGTCTGGTTTGGTATCAAAGGAATACTAGCTTCATCAAACGAATTGGGAAGTGTTCCGTCCTCTTCTATATTCTGGAAGAGCTTATGTAGAATTGGTGTTAATTCTTTAAATATTTGGTAGAAATCTCTTGTGAAGCCTTCTGGGTTGGAAAGATTTCTTTTTTGAGACCTTTTTTTAAAATTGGGGTTTCTGGAAGGAGTACAGATAAATGAGAGAAAGGAAGCCTCACATTCTTTTTCTTTTACTTTATTTTTTTTAATTGAGTTCATAATAGTTTACATCAATGTGAAATCTCAGTTGTACATTATTTATTGACTATCACCACATAAGTGCTCCCCTTCACCCCCTGTGCCCACCTCCTACCCCCCTTCCCCTGGTAACCACTGAACTGTTGTCTTTGTCCATGTGTTTGTTCATACTCCACATATGAGTGAAATCATCTGGTGTTTGTCTTTCTCAGCCTGGCTTATTTCGCTTAGCATAATTCCCTCCAGGTCCTTCCATGGTGTAGCAAATGGGGTGATTTTTCTTTTTTTATGGCTGAGTAGTGTTTCACTATATATATATGTACCACATCTTCTTTATCCAATCATTGGTTGATGGGCATGTGGATTGTTTCCATGTCTTGGCTACTGCGAATAGTGCTGCAATGAACATAGGGGTGCATGTGTTGCTTTGGATTGTTGATTTCAAGGTGTTTGGGTAGATGCCCAGTAGTGGGATGGCTGGGTCATATGGTAGTTCTATTTTTAGTTTTTT
The DNA here is from genome assembly GCF_041296235.1 of Equus asinus. NCBI lineage: Eukaryota > Metazoa > Chordata > Mammalia > Perissodactyla > Equidae > Equus > Equus asinus. Next base: position 7,196,726 of record NC_091802.1, on the reverse strand, counting down.
GAGGTGTCTCCATACTGTTTTCCATAGTGGTTGCACCAGTTTGCATTCCCACCAGCAGTGTATGAGGGTTCTCTTTTCTCCACACTCTCTCCAATGTTTGTTATTTTTAATCTTAGTGATTATAGCCATTTTAACAGGCATAAGGTGTCACTGGGACTCTGACTGGGATTGCATTGAATCTGTAGATTGCTTTGGGTAGTATGGACATTTTAACTATGTTTATTCTTCCAATCCATGTGCATGGAATCTCTTTCTCATTATCTATTTCTTTCAGTAATGTCTTACAGTTTTCATTGTATAAGTCCTTCACCTCCTTGGTTAAATTTATTCCTAGGTACTTTATTCTTTTAGTTGCGATTGTAATTGGCATTGTATTCTTCAGTTCTCTTTCTGTGAGTTCATTATTAGAGTATAAAAATGAAACTGATTTTTCTAAGTTTATTTTGTATCCTGCAACTTTACTGTAGTTTTTAATTATTTCTAATAGTTTTCCAATGGATTCTTTAGGGTTTTCTAGATATAAGATCATGTTGTCTGCAAACAGCAAGAGTTTCACTTCTTCACTCCGTATTTGGATTCCTTTTATTCCTTTCTCTTGCCTAATTGCTCTGGCCAAAACCTCCAGTCTATATTGATTAAGAGTGGTGATAATGGGCATCTTTGTCTTGTTCCTGTTCGCAGAGGGGTGGCCAGTTTTTGCCTATTGAGTATGGTGTTGGCTGTGGGTTTGTCATATATGGCCTTTATTATGTTGAGGTTATTTCCTTCTATCCCCATTTTGCTAAGTGTTTTTATCACAAATAGCTATTGGATCTTGTCAAATGCTTTCTCTGCATTTGTTGAGATGATCATATGGTTTTTATTCCTCAATTTGTTGATGTGGTGTATCACACTGATTGATTTGCGGATGTTGAACCATCCCTGTGTCCCTGGTATAAATTCCACTTGATCATGATGTATGATCCTTTTGATGTATTACTGAATTCAGGTTGTCAAAATTTTGTTGAGAATTTTTGCATCTATGTTCATCAGCAATACTGGCCTGTAGTTTTCCTTTTTTGTGTTATCCTTGTCAGGCTTGGTGATGTTGGTCTCATAAAATGTGTTAGGAAGCATTCCATCTTCCCTAATTTTTTGGAATAGCTCGAGAAAGATAGGTATTAAATCCTCCCTGAAAGTTTGGAAGAATTCCCCAGGGAAGCCATCTGGTCCTGGGCTTTTATTCTTTGGGATGCTTTGGATTACTGTTTTAATTTCTTTCCTTGTGATTGGTCTATTCAGATTCTCTGTTTCTTCTTGATTCAGCTTTGGGAGGTTGTAAGAGTCTAAGAATTTATCCATTTCTTCTAGGTTATCCATTTTGTTGGCATATAGTTTTTCGTAGTATTCTCTTATAATCTGTTGTATTTCTCTGGTATCCGTTGTTATTTCTCCTCTTTCATTTCTAATTTTGTATATCTGAGCTTTCTCTCTTTTTTACCTTGTAAGTTTGGCTAGAGGTTTGTCAATTTTGTTTATCTTCTCAACGAACCAGCTCTTTGTTTCATTGTCATTTCTACTGTCTTTTTTGTTTCAATAGCATTTATTTCTGCTTCGATTTTTATTATTTTTCTCCTTCTCCTGACTTTGGGCTTTTTTTGTTCTTCTTTTTCTAATTTAGTTAGGTGTAATTTGAGGTTGCTTATTTGGGATTTTCCTCGTTTGTTAAGGTGACCCTGTATTGTGATGAATTTCCCTCTTAATGTGGCTTTTGCTGCATCTCATATGATCTGCTATGGTATGTTTTCATTTTCGTTTGTCTCCAGATATTTTTTAATTTCTCCAATGATCCGTTGCTTGTTCAATAGCATGTTGTTTTGTCTCCACATCTTTGTCCCTTTCTCAGCTTTTTTCTTGTAATTCATTTCTAGCTTTATAGCATTGTGATCGGAGAAGATGCTTGTTATTATTTCAATTTTCTTAAATTTATTGAGGCTTGCCTTGTTTCCCAACATATGGTCTACCCTTCAGAATATTCGTTGCACACTTGAGAAGAATATGTATTCTGCTATTTTTGGATGGAGTGTTCTATATATGTCTATTAAGTCCAACTGTTTCCTTGTTGATTTTCTGACTGGATGATCTATCCATTGATGTGAGTGGAGTGTTGAGGTCCCCTACTATTATTGTGTTATTATTAATATCTTCTTTTAGATTTGTTAATGGTTGCTTTATGAATTTGGTGCTCTTTTTTTGAGACTTTTAGTAGTACAAGTTCAATTTTTTTTTTCAGGTGCACAACATAATGATTTGATATTTGTATATATTGCAAAACTATGACCACAATAAGTCTGGTCAACATCCATGACTGTTCATAGTTACAAATTTTTTTTTTCCTTTGGTGAGGACTTTTTAGATCTACTCTCTTAGCAACTTTGAAATATGCAATGTAGTATTGTTAATTATAGTCACGATGCTGTACATTACATCCCCATGGCTTATTTATTTTATAACTAGAAGTCTGTACCTTTTGACACCCACTCCCTAACCCCTGCCTACGGCAATCACCAGCGCTCTGGTTCTCTGTATCTATGATGTTGGTGTTTTGGTTTTTTTAATATTCAACATATAAGTGAAATCACATGGTGTTTGTCTTTCTCTGACTTATTTCACTTAGCATATTTCCCTTAAGGTTAATCCATGTTGTCGCAAATGGCAGGATAGCATTCTTTTTTATGGCTGAAAAGTATTCCATTTTATTTATATACTACATTTTCTTTATCCATTCATCCATAGATGGACAATTAGGCTGTTTGCATATCTAGGCTATTGTAAATAGTGCTGCAGTGAACATAGGGGTTCATATATCTTTTTGAGTTAGTGTTTTTGTTTTCTTTGGATAAATACCCAGAAGTGGAATTGCTGGATCATATGGTAGTTCTATTTTTAATTTTTTGAGGAACTTCCATACCCTTTTCCATAGTGGCTGCACCAATTTACATTTCCACCAACAGTGCGCAAGGGTGCTCTTTTCCCCACATCCTCACCTTCTGGGTCTGAAGCTTTCTTTTTTGAGACTTTTGGTAGTATAAGTTCAATTTCTTAATGGTTATTGGACGATTCACATTATTTGCTTTTTATATTGGATGTATTGTGTTTGTTTGTATTGTATTTGCATTTTGTATGTGTATTGGATAGTTTGTGTTTTTTGAGTAATTAGTGCATTTCGCGTAGGTTGTCAAATTTACATATATAGTTGTTCAAAGATATCTTTTTGAAATCTACAAGATTTTGCAGTGATATTTTCTGTTTTATTCCTAGTATTGACAATTTGTGTCTTCTTTTTCTTTCTCTTCAATTGTCCTAGAGGTTTTTTCAGTTGTGCTTATCTTTTCAGAGCTAGCTCTTTGTTTTATTGTTTTTTCTCATTATTTTTTGTTGGTTTAAATTTATTCATTTCTGCCCTTTATGATTTCCTTCCTTCTGCTTGGTTTTGACTTATTTTTGGTCTTCTTTTTGTAGGTTGTTGCAGGAGGAGCTTATATTTTTCATTTGAGAATATTTCTCTTTTCTAATGTATGGATGTAGAGATTTAAATTTTCCTCTCAACATTGCTTTGGCTGTGTTAAACATTTTGATATGTTGCATTTTTACTTTTATTCAGTTTAAGAGTTTTTTAAGTTTCCCTTGAGACTTTCTCTTTGTTTTGCAGTTTATTTAGAAGTTTTGTTTAGTGTTCAAGTGTTTGGATATTTTCTTTTTATCTTTCTGTTATTTATTTCTATTTTTATTCCACTATGATAAGAGAATACACTCTATATGATTTCGGTTCTTTTAGATTAGTTGAGATTTGTTTTATGGCCCCAGATTCTATCTGTTTTGGTATGTGTTCCGTAAGCACTGGGAAAGAATGAGTATTCTGCTGATGTTGGATGGAGTGTTCTGTAAGTGTCAGTCAAATTCTATTGGTTAATGGAATTGTTGCATTCTTATATATCCTTGCTGATATATATATATATTTTTTAATCTAGCCGGTCTGTCAATTGTTAAGAGAAAGGATGTTGAAGTCTCCAACTCTTATTGTGGATTTGTCTATTTCTCCTTCCAGTTTCATCAGTTTTGCTTCACATATTTTGCACTTCGCTGGTTAGTGTATACATGTTTAAGACAGCCTACCTTCTTGGTGGATTGACCTGTTTATCATTATATTATACTATTCTCTGTCTCTGATCATTGTCTTTGTTCTGAAGTCTACTTTATCTGATATTAATACAACCACTCTTGCTTTCTTCTGATTAATGTTTGCATGATGTCTTTTCCTATCCTTTTACTTTCAGCCTACTTATATCATTATATTTGAAGTGAGATTCTTATAGACAGCATGCTTTTCATCCACTTTGCCAATCTCTGTATTTCAATTAAGGTATTTAGACTGTTTGCATTCATGTAATTACGGATATCGTGAGACTTAAGTCTCCCATTTTATACTTTGTTATATGTTTCTTCTTTCTGTTTTTTATTGCTTTATGTTCTTTTTATTTTCTGTAGGTTAGTTTACATTATGATTCATCAATAGTGTTTTTGAGTGTATCTGTTTGTGTAGTTTTTTTTAATGGTAACCCTAGGTCTTACATTATATATACATAGTTCATCACAATCTACTATGTCAGTATTTTACTAGGGTGAGTGAAATCTATAAACTTTACTTTCCTTTCTGTCCCTTTACCTTCCCCCAATTATAATATAATTATATTATTTCCTCTACATACATTTAGAACCACATCAGACAATATTATAAATTTTGCTTCAACCATCAAGCATAGTTTAGAAAACTCAAGAGGAGAAAGAAAGACTGTTGTATTTACCATTTTTGGTCACCATCTTTCTTTCTTCCTGATATTTCAAGGTTCTTTCTTTTACCATTCCTTTTTCTGCTTAGAACTTCCCTTAGCAATTCTTTAAAGCAGGCCTGCTGATGGCAAATTTTTCCTTTGTCTGAGAGTGTTATGATTTCTCCTTCCTTCCTGAAAAATATTTTCACTGGCTATAGGATTCTAGGTTGGCATTTCTTTTCTTTCAGTACTTGAAAAATGGTGTGCCGCTTCCTTCTGTCCTCCATGGTTTCTCATAAGATATCTGCTGTAACTTGAATTTTTCCCACTATTAGTAAAGTATCCTTTCTCGACTGTTTCTTTCAAGATTTTTTTTCTCTTTAGCTTTCAGAAGTTTGAGTGTGAGGGTTGGTGAGGATCTTTGTGTTTACCCTGTTGGGGTTTGCTCAACTTCTTGAATATGTCGATTTATGTCTTTTGCCAAATTTGGAAAATTTTCAGACTTTATTTCTTTGAGCATTTTTTCAGCCCTGCCTTCTTTTTTTCCTTCTTCTGAGACTCTGATGACATAATATTTAATGTTTTGTTATAGTCGCACAGGTCCCTGAGGGGTTTTTTTTGTTTATTGGTTTGTTTGGTCTATTTTTGTTCTCTTGTTAAAATTGGAAAATTTCTATTGTGATTTCTTCCTGTCCATTGGTTCTTTCCTCTGCCCCCTCCATTTGCAGTCGAACCTGTCCACTGAGATTTTTTAATTTACATTATTCCATTTTTTAGTTCTAAAATTTATATTTGGTTCTTCTTTATATCTCCTATTTCTCTTTTGAGACTTTCTATTTTTTCTTTTGTTTCAAGCATGTTCATAATTGCTCATTGAAGCATTTTTATGATGAATGCGTTAAGTCTTTGTTAGATATTTCTAACATCTGTGTCAACCTGGTATTGGCATCTATTGCTTGTCTTTTTTCATTCAGTTTGAGATTCTTCTGATTCTTGGTATGATGAGTAATTTTTTATTGAAACTAAGATATTGTGTGTATTATATTATGAGACTCTGGATTTTATTTAAACTTTCTCTTTATGCTGGCTTTCTCTGTTCCCGCTTCAGGAGGGGAAGGGAGAATTCTGCTTTGTTACTGCTGGGTGGGAGTGGAAACTCTGTCTCCCCTTTGGGCCTTTACTGATACCTCCCTGGCTGGGAGGGCTGGGAGTACCTTGTTATGGCTCCCCAGTTGGCTTCCACTGATACCACGGAAGACGATGGCCTTGTTACCGCTGGGTGGTGGTGAAAGTCCTATGGATTTGTCTCTCCACTGGGCCTCCTGTGACACTACCCCTCTGAGGGAGGATGCTTTGTTACCACCAGGTGAATTTGGATGTCTAGGCTACCCATGTGGTTTCCATTGTCACTGCCCAGCGGTGGTAATGTCCCAGCTCCATGCTCATCCTTTTCTGACACTGCTACACTGGTTGAGGGGAGGGGGACAGGTTGGGTGTACAGCCTAGCAAGGGTGGAAGTCTAGTCTTCCTACTCAGCCTTTGCTGGTGTGAGTGGGGTGGCACAATAGTTTTTCTTGTGGTGTTTGGCTGGAGTGAGCAGTTATTGTCTACACATTTTCTTACTAGCCTGCCCCTTTCCTGGTCCTTTGGCTATAGAGACCAGACTTTTGTTGGCCTTGTTTTGTCTGCATCCATTGGTATGTCAGGTCACCAGCTTCTTAAGCTCCAGGTGTGTAATATGTGAAGCAAAAATTCCCCATCTTGCCATTCCTTGGATCTGTAGGTACTTAGCCATTCTGCCTTCTCTCTACCTTTCAGAATTTTCTTATGTTTGTTTTATACATAAGGTCTCGAGATTTTCTTTGTACTTAGAGGAATAGGTAAATACATTCACTCCATCTTCCCAGAAGTGGAAGTCCTCTCATTTTTTAATGTCCTCTGATTTTTTAATGTATCATTTGTTTTGAAATATTTCATGCCTATGTTACAGTCTTTGATAATTCCAACCACTGAAGTCCTTCAGGCTCTATACATGTTGTTTCTTCTTTCTCTGTACTCTTAGTCTTGGTGATTTGTTTTTATGTGAATTTGCAGTTTGTATGTGTGAGAGTGAGAAAGAGAGGAGGGAGAGAGAGAGAAAGAGAAAAGACAGAGAGAGAAACACCAGTGTGAGAGAAACCATTGACTGAACCTTATCTCTGAGAATCCCTAGGCCATAATTTGCTTTGCTCCAAAGAAAATCTGCATTCTTGTCTGATGTGAGGCAGGGCTTGCTGACAGGTTGGGACCACTTTAGCCAGCGTCCACATTCTTTCCCTGAATGTGTTAATCTCAGGTTCAAACCCCTCACTTTCTGGTGGGGCTAACACTTGAGTGCCGATCTCAGTGATGGCATTTGTATTTGTTACCAGGACTCAGTGCTGTCTCCTTGCTTGCTGTTTATTGATCTTTGCTCAGATTTCTGTGATTTTTGCTTATTTGTTTGGGGGCAGACCAAGGAGTATGGGTGGGGGAACCTACCTAATTCTGTTAATAAAAACAAAAAATGTCTGGGAACAAAAGAAGTGTGTGTGTTGTCCTTCATCCAGGTCCATGTGTAGCTAGAGACTGTTCAGAGTATCTTGGCTGCCCTGTTTTTGCTGGAGTGCAGTTACTTAAGGTTCCTAGTAATTTCTGGTATTGTTTGTATTTTCTCTTGTTGGAAATTTCTGCTACTAATGCCTCTGTTTTTCTTATCTCTCCATAAGTGAAGAGAATGGGAACAAGTGTGAAACTAAGTTCCTAGTTTTCTTACTGATTGTTTCTCACTTTTCTCTTTAGGGCAGAAAAGACTGAAGTTCTGAGTGAAGACCTTCTTCAGGTAAGATTGTTGCTCGCCCTTAGCTCACAGACACCCAAGCTGTCTTCCCTTTTTAAAACTCAGCCATTCCCAATGCTGTTTAAATTGCTCGGACTGCTCCCCAGGCAAACTGTTTAGAGACACAACTGTTTATCCTTTAGGATAGTACCTTGCATTTTGAATACCAGTTCAGGGAAGACTTTTCAGGAGACATTTGAAGTCATTTCACTGCACAGTCAGCAGAGTCCAGAGTCTGTGATCGCTCCTTATCCAGTTCTCCAGTGCTGGATGTTTTTCTCTGCAGTCCACAGAAACGTGGCTTGGACTCTTTTCCTGTGATTGTCCAGACTGACAACCCCACTTCTGATGTTGCCCTCACCTGTGACCCTACCCACTGCTCTGTCTGCAGGTGGAGAAGCGCCTGGAGCTGGTGAAGCAGGTTTCCCACAGCACGCATAAGAAGCTCACTGCCTGTCTCCAGGGCCAGCAAGGGGTAGAGGCCGACAAGCGCTCCGTGAGTGCCCTCCTTGCCCTGGGCAGCTTAACACGTGCCTCCTGATGACAGGGGTCCCGCTCTTGGGCTGTGTGGCTGTTTATACAGCCATTTCTATTGGAGAATCCACCTGACCTGTGGTGTGACTCTATGCTTTGGCCCCTCCTACCTCTTCCCGCCCTTTAACCCTGCCTGAAGCATCCCCACTGTCACCAGGCAGGGTGAGGTCCCTCTCCTTGTCCTTCCGGACTGGGGCAACCAGGAAGATCCCAGGGGGCGTGCTTGAGATCCCACCTTTAGGGAAGCTTTACCCTTTCTCTCACCTGCTTCAAAGCTCATTCATAGACCCCATTTGCCTCAATTGTATTTTAAGATTTCATGGGAAAAAAATGATACTGTGGTTTTGGAGGTTATAAGTGACCTATAAAGGCCCTTGTGAAAACTGTTTTTGCTCTAACGAAACAATAAAGAGAGTCTGCTAAATAAAGGTCCTCTGATGTCTTTGTATAGGACCTACATTAGCAGTGAAAAGTGTTGCGTAATGTGGTTCCACTGAACAGTCCTTGGTGTAAACAGTCATGGCAGCTTACTTCCGTTCTGAGCCCAACGCCCCTCAACACCCCCAAAGATGAAAAGATACTCTCAGACTTTTCACTTGGCTTCATTAAAGGGGATATGCAATCTAGGAGGGTTTTTTCCTCCTTGAGTTTACCATAGACATGTTTGGTGTCTGTCTGGTTTCTCTGACCTGGAATGGTTGTTGGCTTCTGCTTCCCTGTGGTCTCCCTGAGCCCTCCCAGCTTCTGCTGGCCTCATTTCTATTGACTGCCGTGGGATGTGCCCTCATGCTTCATCCCATCTCATGCTGCAGGACAAGAACCTGCTCTGCTTGCGTCATCAATCATTCCATTCTCTCTTCCCAGCTCTGGTTTCTTCTTTCTTAATATTCCCAGCAGGAATCACTTATGTGTGGTAGAAATAAAATGTTCATGGCTTTGGAAAATGTCTACGGAAATAGTCCTGTATATTTCAAGAATTTCAGCAAAGGGAACCTGCACAGTTTAAAGGGAGAGTTTGCAAAATTACTTTAGACATTAAATCCTTTAATCAAATAAACATCTAATATGGGAGTCCAGGAGCTGTTCTGAGTGGGGGCCTGCAGCCAAGCCTGCCTGTGACCCACCTCCTTTCTTTGTTCCAAGAGGCACTGTTTTAAAAATAACTCATGTATTGTATAGTATATTTTGGTATCACAAGTAGCATCTGAATGTTCTTACCAGAGGCTTGAAACTGGCCTTTGGGCTGGGTAGGTTGATTACTTCTAGTGTTATTTTTCTGGGACAAGATAAAGTTACCTAGATTTGTAGGGCTTTCATTGGATTGGGGGTCTTGCAGATTATATCAGTTGGAGACATTTGGCTCCCTAAGTGTGCTAAAATATTGTGAATTAATAGAAAATTTGAGATATGGCAAGGCACAGATTCGGAGATGATTGGCATTGAAAGATAGTTTGTCACCTGCAGTTCCTCAAAGGAGGAGACAGGTCACACAGGGCCTACATGGGGAAGCACCAGGACCAGCAAGGAGGCAGAGTGAGGAAGATGTGGGCAAGAGCCTTTATTTTGGTTTCCACAGGAAGGAATGAATGAGGCAGGGTGAGCAGGTTTAGAATTGGCTGGTTTGAATAATTCTAGTAGGTTCTAGGGCACAGATGCCCCTAGTTGTCTGATACCTGGCCTTGGGGTGATTAGGGCAGGTGGATGGTGACCCGGAGTGTGAGAGCCCCATAAAGGAGATGGTTGTGGTATGGGCTCTGGATTGATTGGTTTGCATTTGAAATGCACACTCATGGGTGAGTTGCTTACTGTCCCAAGGTATTAGCTAACCCTGGGAGGGGCAGTCCATCAGAATACAGAAAATAAAAGACATAGTTAATATACTGATTTAATAGTGACTTCAGCAAAAAGGCACTTACTATCTCACTTAACATGACACCTGAAGTAGCCATTCCCAAGGTTTATTCATCAGCTTTGGGTCATAATTTCAGCAATGCTTGAGCTTCCCCTTATAGTTGTAATCTGGCTGCTGCAGCTCCAGGCATCACGTCTTTACATAACCACATAAAAGGTAGGAATTGTGAGGGTGGTGAGAGGATGAACTATTTTTGCATGCTCCTTTTGTTTTTATCAGGGAGAAAAAAAAAATCTTGCCCAGAAGAGTTTCTCTCACATTTTCCTAGCTGCAAGGGAGGCTGCGAGGTGAAGATGTGTCAGAGAGAAATGGGTTTGCCATGACTGGGCATGATTCAGCTACTGGGACACACGCAATCTGGCTTCCATTAGTGGGGAAGACGTCCAGCAGCTGTTGTCGGTCTCCGAGGGCTGCAGCCACACCTGTGCAGTGATTCCCGGGTAAACTGGGCACCTGTTTAGTTGACCTATTTCCAGTCTGTGGCGGAAGTAGGCCCTCAATCACGTACAGATCGGTGATTTCACTACACAGATTCAAGCGCCTGATTTTGTCCGTGATTTCTTGAACTGGTCAGTCTTTCCTTATCCTCATATGGCTGAATAAATGATCTGTCTGAAAAGAAAGTCAAAGAGCTACTTCAAATACCTTAACAATCACAGACCTGCAGGAAAAACAAGTGTCCAAGGCCAAGATTCAAATACACTTTTTCAGTTTTTTCTAAAGTAACACATTGAGAGATTTAATAGGAAACACGACACTTATTAATTGCCTCAAATACTGAAATATATGCCCAGTTCTTTGTGATTATTAGCTAAGGAGATGCGTCAAGACCTAAGGAGTGGGTGAAAAGAAAAAGGGATAAAAAGAGGGAAACGGGAAAAAAAAAAAAAAAAAAAACAAAAACGTAGAAAGGAGAGTGGGGGAAGCAGTGAACAACCAGCCAGGGAAGTTGGGTGTTAGAGAGCGTCGGGAGAAGAACTGCCAGAGGGAATGAGTCCAGCTGAAGTGAGCCAGTGGAGTCCTGGTATCTCGGATTGGGTACCCAGGCAGGGTCTGCATTTCATTTGAGCACATGTAAACTGTTGCTGTTTGTCACTTCTCTTTAAACAGGCTCAGTAGCCTTTAGCAGTTTAGTTACAGTTTCCAGCACTAAAACTTTTATCATACACCTTTAAAGGTTTGGCCCTGAAAGCTGGGGCTGGGCAGAAAAGTGGCGTTTTGTTGTCACTGTCTCAGGGACGAGAGTAGTATTCTCTGGTGGGTACTCACTTAAACTGGGGAGTGGAAAGGATATGAGTTAGGTTTCCATTTTGCCTACTTTAGTCCCCGCTAAAAGCTAGTTAAGTCCCAGGTTTTTAAGACTTACCAGTATAATGAAAATGTGTGATTTTTTACCATCCTTGCATTTCCCATAGGGAAGTCACTTCAGCAAATGCAGTGTTAGCATATGAAAGTGTTTCCCCACCTTAGTCAGCAAATATTCAGAGTACCAAGTCTGCCGTGCAAAGCGATGTATATGCCAGGTGCTGAGTGCAGTACCTGTCCTCTGGAAGCTCGTGGTCCAGAGGGGAGCAGGCATCACGTGCAGAATTTATTAGTTACTCAGATAATG